>NC_140582.1:843712970-846112970 GCF_964204655.1 Triturus cristatus
CATGAAGTTCACCTCCAGTCTTGGGGACAGACTTCTGAAGCAGCACACCATAGAGTGGCGGTGACTCTGTCACTGAGGTCAAAGCACCCTTGAGCAGGCTGGTTCTAGGGCAGTGCGACCGCACCGGGCACTAACTTCAGGTGGGAGCGTCATGTTTGTAAGTATAATATGGTTTTAAAAGCACTTGCTGCCTCCTTCCTGACCTCCAACATTTTTGTGCAACAATAAAAATGTCTTGATGATTCCAGTGATAAATGTTCTTAGTAGAGAGAGATGGTGTTTTGTCTAGTGGAAGGTTTGACTCATGAAAAGGAATGGCAGAGGTGTAATGTGCATGCTGCTAAGAACATGTGCCATGCAGATCACAAAGTGCACATAATGTGAATAGGTCAGTGGGTCACTGCTTTTGTCAGAGAGACCCTATTGTTACTTGCAGTTAATAAGTTAAAATCCTAACATAGAACAGTGAGCTATTAACTGTCATTTAAGAGCTGCATGCAAACTCCAAGGTATAAATTAGAGCGTTATGTTTTTTTCCCCAGTCTTCGATTATCCTAATGTTGCAAAAAAGGGTTCATTTGGGTAGAAATCAATTCTGATTATTAAAGAGAACCCCCAACCATGGTATTATGTTTTTAATTCTGAGTTTGTGTTTCTGCAGACCAATCACTATTAAACTATGCTGCCTACTAGTATGGTTGTCATGTGACTCCTACACTTTGTAGTCCTTTGTCTTATGTAACATTTCCTACACAGTGATTTACACACATCTGAATGATTGTCTCTGTGTAATATGTATGATGTAAAGTGCTCTGACACCCTACACTGGTATTAGTGGTGCTGTACATTTTCTGATACTTTATTATTTTGAAATTTGTACACATGCTAACAGTCTCTGCAAAGATTTTTCCTTATTAGTACTAGTGGAACATACAACTGCAGCAATGAGAAAGGTGACCAGTCAACCTTTGCAAAGGGCCCTCCACTTCACAGCAGCACAAGTCAAATTTTTTAATAACTTTTGATGTGTTTGAGCTATAAACAATTTATTAGTTAAAATCGTCAGATTATGCAGCAGATGATGTATTATGTGGCAAATATGGCAAAGCCATAGTTATGTGGAAAACATTTGCAAACTAGGATATTTTGCCATTCATGTTTGAACTGCTCTTGTGGAAAAAGGGAGAAGTGCTGATGACAGAAACTCCATGGCTGGGAGACAAATGGCTTGCGATTTCACTTTTAAGGATATTAGGGACATTCTGTGATTGGAAACATATTCCACTTTGTGAATGTATTTTAATGTCAATAACACATATTTAACCATAAATCAACATGTGTATCTGTTGGTTAAATTAAATGACGTAATAAGCTGTAACCGGTTAGTGAAATGGGAAACGAATTCAAAAAATTGGGTTATTTTGCTCCTTCTGCCACACCTCTCACTCTGCCTACTGACCCAATCCATTGATTATTCCCGCCCTCTGATTCTCCTCCCACAGTTTCCCTACTTATTTTCCCCCACTTCGACCACTGCCTGACACTAACATGCATTAGAGACAACTGTGGGCTTTTACCACTGGGTCTCTTAGAGAATGACACCTCAGGTCCATACACGGGGGCTACACACAGCACGTTTCTGGGTTCTCCGCACAACGTGTTTGCTATTTGACGCCAGACTTCTGCAGCTTGTGTTGAGGAAATTAAACATCCCCTTGTGCTTGTATAAAACATAGCTGCCAAATGGCATTGGCACCATGTCGTGTCCATTCGTAGCTTTTATCCAACAACACTTTGCATGCCGGAATGTTTAACCCTTATTACTTAGATGGTCACAGCACAACTCCCAGAATGCAAGGCGCTGTTGGCTTAAAATCCAGGCCTGGCTGGCGGTGTCACACGTGACGATAGAGCCATTTGGAGGCAATGGTGGATCTGTAATTTAGCAGGCGTGTCTATACTCTTAGTAAATTGTGTAAATACCGCCAGTGTTGACACACTGAGGTCTGAGGCCTCTGTTTGTTATGAAGTAAGGCCCAGTCTGGTGGTTCAGGCCAGTCCATGTGAGGGAAGCTGCTGGACATGTTATTACCATGCACTTTGAAAGTATTTTCACCTTGATGCAAGAAGAAAGTTGGATTGTTTTACAAAACATGCTTGATTTTTGTATATTGCTGGACTGGTGATTGCTTTGTTTTGCACTTTGAAAGTATTTGCACTTTGGTGGAGCACGCGCGGCGCTGTTTAAGATGGCCGCTTAGCCCCGGAGCTCCGCACCACAGCGGGGAATGCCGCATTAATTATTGCGGTTCCAGCTGCCTTTTTTCGGCGAAACGGGGAATTCTTCAAGTCGGAAGTGCTCCTGCAGGTTTCTCTTCTATATTTACGCGCCTTTAAAGCTCCTTTCTTCTGTAATGGCATAATCTCCGCCAAACTCGGTTCCGGCCGCCATTTGTTTTTTTTTATGACAGAAATTTCATGCTTCTCAGCTATATGGCGCGCACAATGACTTTTTTCACTACTCATCCTGCTATTGTGGATTAAATGCTCCTTTGTGCGTTGAGGGCTATTCACTCATCCTGCTAGTGCTGTGTTCTGCATTTATTTTCTGGTTTTTTTTTTACTTCAAGTATGAATTTACCTCACCTATACTGCCGTTCCTCATGATTCTGAATTCCACCCCTTGGCTATTTTTACGAGGTACCTAATCTTCTGAGCGCCATTATATTTCTTTTTATTTCCCAGTACTTTATTAAGTTTTGATACTTTGTTTTGCGCAGTTTTTTAGATACTGGGGTTGTTGTTGCTGGTGGTTTCTTCTGTCTATTTTTGAAGGGTGCTGCTCCTCCGGTGTATGGGTAGGAGTAGGAGACCACTTGTTACCAGCAGGAGATTTCCGCTCCGCGCCCCTGTTTTGGAACCTCCTCCTTTGGATTCTATGCTCAGTGGAGCTTTTAAAATGGCGCATTCTGGTTCTTCAAAATCTTCAAACTCATCTGTGCCTTCCACCAAAATGCAGTCTCCTGCTTCCACTGTCAAGCGCCTCAAGCAGGATCCTCCCTCTCCACCGAAACCGGCTTCTCCTGTTTCTTTAGATATGGTTCTTGAGGAAATCCGTGCCCTACGCCCCTTTGTTGAAGAGACTAACTCACGTCTCCAACTGCTGGACACCAAATGGGCATCTATGGAATCCCGTATCACTAATGTGGAGCATCAAGTTGGTGACTTTCAGAACCTGTCGACTTGAGTATCAATCTTAGAGAGGGAGGTCTCTTCACTCAAGAAATCTTCGGAGGACCTTGAAAACAGAAACAGGCGCAATAATCTACGCCTGTACGGCCTTCCGGAGGGTTTCGAGGGATCTGACCCGGTCCAGTTCTTCAACACCTTTCTTATAAAACTTTTGGACCTTCCTCCCGCTACGGCACTCAGCATACAGTGCGCTCACAGGTTGGGTCCTCGTCTATCTTCAACTACTGCGCCCTCGAAGCCAAGGGGTGTGATCTTTTTATTTTTGAAATTTACAGATCTGTTACTAGTCTTACAAAAAGCAGCTAGTTTGGCTTGGATCTAAACTTTACATCTCGCAGGATGTATCTCAGGCAACAGCAAAACGACGAAAAGAGTTCCTTGATCTTCGTCCAGCCCTACGTTCTCTTGGAGCACGTTATGGACTTTTTCACTCCTGCACGTTCAAGGTTACTGTCCATCTTTGATGACTTTAAGATTTTTTCCTACTTTGCACGCTTTACAAGTTTGACATTTTGTGAATCCCTTTTGTCGTTTTTGAAGCCAGGTTTCTGTTTTTTTAAGTTCAAAGTGACTGTTGACTAATGTGTCACAAAGTGATGGTACCTTTCTATATGAGATTAATGGTCGATCTCCCATTGTGTCTGTATCTTTTTTGATCACATTCCAGTATTTCATCAGGATTTTACGAATTTGAAAGCTTTCCTTAGAATAAGTCAAAATTAATCGTGGCATTTCATCGTTTCCATTTGTTTTCTCATGTTTATTTTTCACGATGAGAGTTTGGGCTCTTGTTTTCTGTCTCGCTTTAGCTTCTCCACGAACGAAATCACCATGTTTATAACCACGTGTTGCAAAGCGTGTCTTTGTTTCCAGAAACTTGCTTTCCATTTCTTCTGGCTCAGAACAGTTCCTTTTCATCGGCAGGAACTCTCCATACGGAATATTTTGCTTTAGAGACTGTGGATAGTTGATGTTTTTTTTAGAAAGACTGGTGTATGTATTTTGTTTGATGTTATATATACTTTGGTGTCCAAGAACTCAATTTCTCTTTGTTGTATGTTGTATGTGAACTTCAGGCCAACGTCATTTTGATTAAGGACTTCTATATACTCCACCAGTTTCAGGGGCGTAACACAGGGCCCGCAGCCCCTGCGCTCCAGGAGCCCCCTCACTCTCAGCGAGGGAGACGGCTGCGCCTGCAAGCAAGCCTCTTCAGTCTTTGCAAATTAAATAGTGCTCCTGCGCGCATGGCCTCCCCAAGTCCCCATAAATTAAACTGTGACGGCCTCTAGGCCTCCGAGTCTCCCCTCTCTTTCTGTCTCGCTCCTCAGCTAGTGAAAACCGAGACTTCAAGAAGTGGGTATTACCCTCTCTTTCCTCCTTTCGTTTATTTGCTCCCCTGTGAAATGGATCCAAAAAAGAAAAACATTTTTGCTGGAAACGTTGTCTTTTTCTGACACAGGTGCAGCCTCAGGGTGAAGAGAAATGAAACATTCCAATCGTGAAAAATAAATAACTAATTAAAGCAAGACAGAGTGGTTGCAAGGTGGCCAGATTGATTTATTTACACCTAAACACATTAGCGCCACTTTACATTGTTTGCCAGTGAAGTGATACTTTTGTTTTCTCCTCTCTCTTTGAACAACATTTTTTCCCTGTGTGTGAAAGTGCACCTTGCCTGGAGGTACTGAAATACCTGCTTGATGGGTGAATTGGAAAACAAAGGGGCATATTAGCAAGGCTTTGCGATAAATATCGCAAAGCGCGCTTAGCGTCAATTTGTTTACCGCTGGCTATCGCTGGTTTTTATCGCGGAGATAGCACATTATTAGCAACGCGTATCATCAAGGTGATAAAAAAAAACAGCGATAGCGGCGAAATGACTGATCATCGCTGGACATCCAGTGATGAAATTCCTGCGATAGTGAAATCCTTGGTAATAAGCTAAGGTGGTTAGAGCCTGACAATCCACCTCCCATTGAAAAGATGTCTAAGTCAGGTTTCAATCAGGCATCAGGAACCAGCGATAATCGTGGTTAGCGCAACTTTTTTTTATCGCAGTGCGGGCATTGATAATAGGGGAAAGTTGTGATTACGACTGTTTCTATTTAGTTTTAGTGAGGAACACCTACTTTGCATGTCATTAGCGATAAATATCGCTGACATGCAAAGTGGCAAAAAAAAACGGACGCTATTGCCAGTAAACTGTCGCTAACAGCTGCTAGCGACAGCTTGCTAATAGGGCGATAAAAATATCGCCGCTTTAGCAGCTAAAGCGGCGATATTGCCCTTGATAATATGCCCCAAAATGTGTACAGCGACCGTGTTTTACCGAATGTGGTCTTTTTAAACCATACTGCTTATGGTTTGAAAAGATATAAGCAATGGGCACTGAAACAGGTCCCTTCCAGGCCCTGTAGTCATGGCCTTACCTTTTCATGCAAAAGCACTCACTAATTTCAGAATAATGAGTGTAAAAGGAAAAAGGTAACCATGTTGTTCCTGCTTACATTTGACATGCTTTAATTAATCTTGCATTCCCTATGAGTGTTCGCTTTTTCTAGGATGTTAATTTTTTTAGGCATAATATTACTCTTGTCTAGTGCTTAATTAGAATTGAGTCACATCCAGGTGTTTATAGCAGGTCAGTGCAGTGCAAGTTTCTCTAAGTGGGGCAGTATGGTGTTTAGTGGGGGAGAGGATGTGGCGCTACGGTCAGAGCTGCTGAAGTGGAACTGGTGAACCAGGTTCAGTCTTAATGACCAGGCTCCCAGACCACTCTCCTGAGGGAACACATTGCTGTGCTACACCTTAGAAGGCGCTGCAAGATCTTACAAGCCCTGGTGTCTTAGCACCAGCAGGTGGACCATAGCGGTGGCAAGTGTGGATTAACCTTGAAGGCCTGCACACCACTATCCATGAAGTTCACCTCCAGTCTTGGGGACAGACTTATGAAGCAGCACACCATAGAGTGGCGGTGACTCTGTCACTGAGGTCAAAGCACCCTTGAGCAGGCTGGTTCTAGGGCAGTGCGACCGCACCGGGCACTAACTTCAGGTGGGAGCGTCATGTTTGTAAGTATAATATGGTTTTAAAAGCACTTGCTGCCTCCTTCCTGACCTCCAACATTTTTGTGCAACAATAAAAATGTCTTGATGATTCCAGTGATAAATGTTCTTAGTAGAGAGAGATGGTGTTTTGTCTAGTGGAAGGTTTGACTCATGAAAAGGAATGGCAGAGGTGTAATGTGCATGCTGCTAAGAACATGTGCCATGCAGATCACAAAGTGCACATAATGTGAATAGGTCAGTGGGTCACTGCTTTTGTCAGAGAGACCCTATTGTTACTTGCAGTTAATAAGTTAAAATCCTAACATAGAACAGTGAGCTATTAACTGTCATTTAAGAGCTGCATGCAAACTCCAAGGTATAAATTAGAGCGTTATGTTTTTTTCCCCAGTCTTCGATTATCCTAATGTTGCAAAAAAGGGTTCATTTGGGTAGAAATCAATTCTGATTATTAAAGAGAACCCCCAACCATGGTATTATGTTTTTAATTCTGAGTTTGTGTTTCTGCAGACCAATCACTATTAAACTAAGCTGCCTACTAGTATGGTTGTCATGTGACTCCTACACTTTGTAGTCCTTTGTCTTATGTAACATTTCCTACACAGTGATTTACACACATCTGAATGATTGTCTCTGTGTAATATGTGTGATGTAAAGTGCTCTGACACCCTACACTGGTATTAGTGGTGCTGTACATTTTCTGATACTTTATTATTTTGAAATTTGTACACATGCTAACAGTCTCTGCAAAGATGTTTCCTTATTAGTACTAGTGGAACATACAACTGCAGCAATGAGAAAGGTGACCAGTCAACCTTTGCAAAGGGCCCTCCACTTCACAGCAGCACAAGTCAAATTTTTTAATAACTTTTGATGTGTTTGAGCTATAAACAATTTATTAGTTAAAATCGTCAGATTATGCAGCAGATGATGTATTATGTGGCAAATATGGCAAAGCCATAGTTATGTGGAAAACATTTGCAAACTAGGATATTTTGCCATTCATGTTTGAACTGCTCTTGTGGAAAAAGGGAGAAGTGCTGATGACAGAAACTCCATGGCTGGGAGACAAATGGCTTGCGATTTCACTTTTAAGGATATTAGGGACATTCTGTGATTGGAAACATATTCCACTTTGTGAATGTATTTTAATGTCAATAACACATATTTAACCATAAATCAACATGTGTATCTGTTGGTTAAATTAAATGACGTAATAAGCTGTAACCGGTTAGTGAAATGGGAAACGAATAAAAAAAATTGGGTTATTTTGCTCCTTCTGCCACACCTCTCACTCTGCCTACTGACCCAATCCATTGATTATTCCCGCCCTCTGATTCTCCTCCCACAGTTTCCCTACTTATTTTCCCCCACTTCGACCACTGCCTGACACTAACATGCATTAGAGACAACTGTGGGCTTTTACCACTGGGTCTCTTAGAGAATGACACCTCAGGTCCATACACGGGGGCTACACACAGCACGTTTCTGGGTTCTCCGCACAACGTGTTTGCTATTTGACGCCAGACTTCTGCAGCTTGTGTTGAGGAAATTAAACATCCCCTTGTGCTTGTATAAAACATAGCTGCCAAATGGCATTGGCACCATGTCGTGTCCATTCGTAGCTTTTATCCAACAACACTTTGCATGCTGGAATGTTTAACCCCTTACTTAGATGGTCACAGCACAACTCCCAGAATGCAAGGCGCTGTTGGCTTAAAATCCAGGCCTGGCTGGCGGTGTCACACGTGACGATAGAGCCATTTGGAGGCAATGGTGGATCTGTAATTTAGCAGGCGTGTCTATACTCTTAGTAAATTGTGTAAACACCGCCAGTGTTGACACACTGAGGTCTGAGGCCTCTGTTTGTTATGAAGTAAGGCCCAGTCTGGTGGTTCAGGCCAGTCCATGTGAGGGAAGCTGCTGGACATGTTATTACCATGCACTTTGAAAGTATTTTCACCTTGATGCAAGAAGAAAGTTGGATTGTTTTACAAAACATGCTTGATTTTTGTATATTGCTGTACTGGTGATTGCTTTATTTTGCACTATGAAAATATTTGCACTTTGGTGGAGCGCGCGCGGCGCTGTTTAAGATGGCCGCTTAGCCCCGGAGCTCCGCACCACAGCGGGGAATGCCGCATTAATTATTGCGGTTCCAGCTGCCTTTTTTCGGCGAAACGGGGAATTCTTCAAGTCAGAAGTGCTCCTGCAGGTTTCTCTTCTATATTTACGCGCCTTTAAAGCTCCTTTCTTCTGTAATGGCATAATCTCCGCCAAACTCGGTTCCGGCCGCCATTTTTTTTTTTTTTATGACAGAAATTTCATGCTTCTCAGCTATATGGCGCGCACAATGACTTTTTTCACTACTCATCCTGCTATTGTGGATTAAATGCTCCTTTGTGCGTTGAGGACTATTCACTCATCCTGCTAGTGCTGTGTTCTGCATTTATTTTCTGTTTTTTTTTTTACTTCAAGTATGAATTTACCTCACCTATACTGCCGTTCCTCATGATTCTGAATTCCACCCCTTGGCTATTTTTACGAGGTACCTAATCTTCTGAGCACCATTATATTTCTTTTTATTTCACAGTACTTTATTAAGTTTTGATACTTTGTTTTGCGCAGTTTTTTAGATACTGGGGTTGTTGTTGCTGGTGGTTTCTTCTGTCTATTTTTGAAGGGTGATGCTCCTCCGGTGTATGGGTAGGAGTAGGAGACCACTTGTTACCAGCAGGAGATTTCCGCTCCGCGCCCCTGTTTTGGAACCTCCTCATTTGGATTCTATGCTCAGTGGAGCTTTTAAAATGGCGCATTCTGGTTCTTCAAAATCTTCAAACTCATCTGTGCCTTCCACCAAAATGCAGTCTCCTGCTTCCACTGTCAAGCGCCTCAAGCAGGATCCTCCCTCTCCACCGAAACTGGCTTCTCCTGTTTCTTTAGATATGGTTCTTGAGGAAATCCGTGCCCTACGCCCCTTTGTTGAAGAGACTAACTCACGCTCCAACTGCTGGACACCAAATGGGCGTCTATGGAATCCCGTATCACTAATGTGGAGCATCAAGTTGGTGACTTTCAGAACCTGTCGACTAGAGTATCAATCTTAGAGAGGGAGGTCTCTTCACTCAAGAAATCTTCGGAGGACCTTGAAAACAGAAACAGGCGCAATAATCTACGCCTGTACGGCCTTCCGGAGGGTTTCGAGGGATCTGACCCGGTCCAGTTCTTCAACACCTTTTTTATAAAACTTTTGGACCTTCCTCCCGCTACGACACTCAGCATACAGCGCGCTCACAGGTTGGGTCCTCGTCTATCTTCAACTACTGCGCCCTCGAAGCCAAGGGGTGTGATCTTTTTATTTTTGAAATGTACAGATCTGTTACTAGTCTTACAAAAAGCAGCTAGTTTGGCTTGGATCTAAACTTTACATCTCGCAGGATGTATCTCAGGCAACAGCAAAACGACGGAAAGAGTTCCTTGATCTTCGTCCAGCCCTACGTTCTCTTGGAGCACGTTATGGACTTTTTCACTCCTGCACGTTCAAGGTTACTTTCCAAAACAACACTTCCTCTTTTGATGATCCAGCTGACCTGAAGAAATTTATCAACTCACATTCTTCCTCTTCTATGGGAACTTCCAGTCCTCATGCTTCTTCCATATCTCCCATAACGTGACTTTCTTACTTATTATTATGCATGGTTATTTGCTGTTCTTATGTTTCTTCTTACAGGTTATCGATGATGACTTCTTAATAATGAGCTGTTTCTAACTCTCCATGTAACTTTTTCTCTTTGTTCTCTTGCAGATGTTTCCTTTGATATTTCTCTCTCTCTTCGTTTCCCAGTCATTTCATTTGGTCCCAGTTGTGGTGCTTCCTCCTCCCCGGTTGGCTGTGTCATCTTCTTTTCTGTGTCGCCACGTCCCACCTGTTACCTCTATTTACTCCCCTTTAAAGGTACGTATTGCAGTCGTCAATCTTTCTTTGTTTCTCTTTTGGCTCATCACTCCAATTTGTATTCATTGTTGACATGTACTGTCTATTCTTGTTCATTCTTTCTCCCTCCTCTCTTTCCTGCCTTTCTCCTTCCCTGTTTTGTTTTTGTTCTTTCTTTCAGTTTTTCATTGCTGCATTTTTTGCTATGTACACAATTTTAATGGTTTTACATTCAGAGTCATATCCTGGAATGTGAAGGGTTTTATTAATCCAATTAAAAGGCAGAGAATCCTTTCCCACCTCGCCTCCTATAATCCTGACTTCGTTCTTTTGCAGGAGACCCATCTTACAGAAATTGAAGCGTTAAAATTAAAAAGAGGCTAGGTGGGTTCAGTTTTATTCTCCCCGTCTGCCAATAAGAAAAATGGTGTTATAATTTTGTGCCACAAAAAGTCGAACTGTAAAGTTGTCTCACAGGAAATTGATACAGATGGTAGATGGTTATTAGCGAAGTTGTTAATGAATAATGTTTCTTTAACTGTTTTTAATGTTTATGGTCCTACAAATCCTGATGGTTCCTTTTGGCCATTGATTACGCAGAAATGTATCCAATTTAGAGATTATTTCTTTATTTTAGGAGGCGATTGCAACCAAATCGTAGATCCGTTCCTTGACCGCCAGTCACAAGTTCGTTTTGTCCCTCATAAGACTCACAAACAATTTCTTAACACTCTATCTCAAACGCACCTAGTTGATTCCTGGAGACTCTCCCACCCAGACACTCTTGACTTCTCTTTTTTCTCTCCTCCTCACTCCTCCCTTTCCCGCCTTGATTATATCTAGGGCTCCCAGTTTTCCTTTTTTACTGATTTTTACAGATAAATACAGACAGAAAACATTTATTTTCTTGTCTGTATTTATTTTTAAATGTGGATAAAAACGGAAATTGGGTTGCTTTTTGAGTAATTCTAAATACTGTCTGCCATGACTGCCAGGCCTATGGCTGAGTGGATTGATAGGTTAGGGGGCTAAAAAAGAAAGGAATTTTAATAAAGAGGCTGTAACAGAAGTAGATATGCACAAGGTTGAACCTGAAATTTACATATTTCCTTTTAAGTTCATTGATTTGTCTTTTGCAGGTGTTTACAGCATTGAAACATGGTAGGCATTTAAGTATGAGTGAATATTTACAGGTTAAATAAATGTGGAAATATACTAATTTCAGCTTCATTTTTCCACAAACCATAAGTAAATATGGATAAAAACAGATAAAATTTGAAAAAAATAAATATGGATAAATACAGACGGAAATGGCAAAAAAATAAATACCATAAAACCGGGAGCCCTAATTATATCTTTCTCTCCCAATCTTTGTCTCAGAATCTTTTATCTTCCTCTATTGAACCTATAGTTATTTCGGATCATGCCCCAATAATCACTGATATTGATTTGCTTCCCCCACATCCCAGGTCCTCTCGTTGGCGTTTTAATAACTCTCTTCTTTTAGACCCTCTTTTCTCCTCTTCTTTTCACTCTTTTGCAAATTAGTTTTTTGACCTTAATAATGATCCCGAATCCTCTCCCCATATTGTATGGGACTCTTTTAAAGCTACTGCAAGAGGATTCATTATAGATTTTGTTTCCAAGAAAAAGAAATGTTTCCTTCAAAAAGGGAAGACTGCCCTGGTGAATATTAAATCATTAGAACATACATTTTATACTTCTTCAATGGATTCAGTTCCTCCAGAACTGATTCGCGCTAAATTAGATTTTAATAAAACTACTACTGATAATGCATCCTCCATACTTCTGCGCAGCAGCGCTCGCTATTACGGTGGTCGTAATAAAGCGGGCAAACTTTTGGCAAATTATCTAAAAACACGCAAGGACCGTACTCGAATTGATTCTATCTATTCCCCAAATGGTTCTCTCTTACATAAAGATCAAGATATCCTTAATGAATTTAAACTCTTTTATAATGATCTTTATACCCCTGAATCCCCTCCTTCTTCTGCTCGTATCCAAGACTATTTAAATAAGCTTCCAACTCCATCCAATTCTCATCTTAATTTTTCTGACCTCGAAACAGATCTATCCCTTCCTGAATTATCCAATGCCCTTAATGCTTTGACCAAAGGGAAGACTCCTGGTCCAGATGGTTTTTCGGTTGAATTCTATCTGCACTTTTCCAAATTACTCCTCCCTAAACTTTTAAATCTTTTCCAATCATTTTTTCTAGCTGGTAAGACAGAAGGTACCTTTCAGGAAGCTACAATTGGCCTCATACATAAAAAAGGTTGTGAGCCCCTGTTTTGTAAGAATTATTGCCCGATCTCCCTGTTCAATGTTGATTATAAACTATTTGCCAAATCACTTGCTTTACGCCTGGACCCACTTATGCCCCATTTAATTGGCAAAGAACAGTGTGGTTTTGTTAAGGGCAGGCTTACTTCTGACAACTCCCGCCTCTTCCTCAATGTCTTAAATAAAATTCCTTCCCTTTCCACATCCTTGGCGGCCATTTCTGTTGATGCAGAGAAAGCTTTTGATAGAGTAGATTGGTCCTTCTTATTTGCTTCATTAAAATGGCATGGTTTTGGTCCTAAGATGATTTCTCTTATCTCCTTATTGTATTCTGCCCCTAGAGCCTCAGTCTTAGTTAATGGGTGTGTTTCATCTTATTTCCCTCTACAGCGTGGTATCCGCCAAGGTTGCCCTCTTTCCCCTCTTCTTTTTATTTTAGCTCTTGAACCTTTTCTATCTTCTATTCGTAATAATGGCTCCATTTCTGGGTTCTCTTACGGTGACCACCAACTAAAACTCTCTGCTTACACAGATGATATCTTACTCTTTATTTCTGCACCCGAAACTTCTATTCCTCCTTTATTACATGAATTTGCTTCTTTTTCCCTTGTTTACGGTTATAAAATTACCTCAGACAAAACTGAAATTCTCCCCCTCACATCATTTTGTCTCCCTCATGATTTTTCTACCACTGGGTTTGCCTGGAACATTTCAAAAATTTAATTATTTAGGTATGTGGTTCTCCAATTCCATTGCTTCCTCTATTAAGTTAAATATGTCTGCAGTTTTATCCAGAATTGATAAATTACTTTCTTCTTGGAATCCCCTTTTTCTCTCATGGTGGGGTCGGCTAGACTCAATTAAAATGATGATCACCCCTATTTTGATTTATACTACATCTATGCTTCCTGTTCATATTCCTGCTTTTTATTTTAGGAGGATTGACTCGTGTCTTTCAAAATTTCTTTGGAAAGATAAAAGAGCTAGGATTTCCTTATCTTCCTTACGTAGACCAAAATCCAATGGTGGTGTGAATTTTCCTGATTTTCCTCTTTACCATAAGTCATTCTCTCTTCGTCAAGCATCAAGATGGCTCCTTCCCGATCCTTCCCCCTTTACCCCTCTTTGGCTGTTTATTGAACAAATCTTATTACTACCCTTTTCTTTAAAGGAAGTTATCGCCTTCTCAGCTAAAAACCCCCATACCACTCCCCCTTTGTTTAGACACACTTCTTCCATCTTGAAGCCTCTAGTTCATCCAGACCCCATCTCTAGAGAATCCTTCTTGGATTCTCCTATTTGGCACAACTCTCTTATTCTCCTTAATAATAGACCCATTTTCTGGAAATCTTGGAGATCAAGGGGTATAGTTTGGGTCAAACATCTTTTTGATGGACTATCCCCATGCTCATTTCCTCATTTTCAATCTCTATTCCACTGCTCTCGATCTTTCTTACAGAAGTTTACTAATTTAATGACAGTTCTTCTTGATGTTTATTACTCTCTTCCCTCTTTGTCTCTTCCTACTGTTCAAAATTCTCTTCTTCTAATACTCATCTCTCTCCCTAAAGCTTCCCTTATTTATAAATATTTCTTAGCCCCTAATCCAGCTCGGGTAAAATCCAAGTTGGAACTTTCTTGGGAATCTGACCTGGGATGTGGATGGAACATTATCTTTTGGGACAAGCTTTGGTCCCGCTCCTTAAAAATATCTCGATCTGCCTCACTTACACAATCTCTATTTTTCCTTTATCACAGACTCTATCTCACTCCTTTATCTATTGTGCGTTTTTCACCTTCATCTGATTCTAATTCTTGGACCTGTGGTTACCCTAATCCTGGTTTCATGCACCTTCTTTTTCTTTGCCCTGCAGTTTCTATCTTTTGGGGGAAAATCTGGTCCTACATCTCTTGTCTATTTCATATTTCCTTCCCCTATACTATTCCTCTTCTTTTCTCTGGAAGCCTTTCTGACTCCATAGATCTACCTCCCGCTTCTCATGGCCTTTACGACCTTATGCTTGCTTTAGCGTTCCAACATATTTCCTTCAACTGGAAAACACTTACAAAATTATCTACATCACACTGGTGGAATAGCCTTTGCCAATTTCATCGTCTTGACACTGCTTTCGCCTCCGCTTGTAAGCCAAGAATTGATAGAGATCTTTTTTGGTTACCCCTTACTAATTACTTAGATCAACTAGTCCTAACGAAAAAGTCTCGTTTGCATTCTGAGAATTTTAAACCTCCTTGAATGTATGTTTTCTCTGTTTTTTCTATTTCTTATCCCTTGATATTTTATTGTATGGATTTTTTTACTTAGTTACTCTTTCACATTCCTTTGTAATATGCTCTATTCTAGTATAGTAATGTATATAATGGTCTCCTCTCACTTCCCCTTTTCTCTTCCCCCACCTCCCTTCTTCCCTTCATTCCCTATAAAAAAAATTAAAAAAGCTTTGTTTCTTAATGATGCTAACCAATACCTTCGTTATTTTTCCATTGATTGTGTTTATCCTGTATTGTTAGCCTCTTATATATTTTGTTTATTTTCAATAAGGCTTTTAAACTTAAAAAAAAAGAAAGTATTTGCACTTTTTCTTTTGCTTTACCAACTACAGTTTGAATAGATTGTCATTAGGTACTTGCTGATATAGTTTGTTTTTATTCTACATGCAGTGTTATTTATGGTGTTGCTTGCACTTGTCTGTAATACGTGTACCTTAAATCTTGTATTTAGCATTGTTTACACTACAGAAATGTTAAATTAAAACAGACAAACACCTGCATCAATGTTCTGAAGCATCCAAACAGTTTTCTTCCCCAGCCTTGTTTGCCTGCCTGTTTTGCAGTGCTTACTAATAAAGACATTATGATTGAAATTGCTTCCTCATTTCACATTATTATCATGCACAACCCTTGACATTCACTAGTGTGTGGCATGCAGATAATTCACCAGTCTATTTCTCTTGACTTTCGCAGGATACTGAGTTATAGCTTGAGTACTTCTCATGTATATTGTCAGTCGAGTTTTTATGGAATTGCAGGTTTGGATGGTCTTTCAAAGTTTCAAGGTATTGCCAATTCTATTTCAGACCCTTTGTTCTTCAGCCAAAGGCAGTTCCTGAGACAATAGGATCACTCCTTGGCATTGTTCTGATTGCTGCCTCAGTTAAATAATCTGCTTTTGACAGTATTGATACAAATGGCATAGCTTGCATGTTAAGAGTGTTTCCCACTTTCTCATTGGAACTTAGAGAAAGACAATATAGAGGCATTTCATTTAAATGTTGGAGGTTTCAAATCAAAATATGCTAGATTTCTGGGTGGTAGGGCAAAGTGGTAGATGGTGGGCCGTGCCGCTGGGGGAGGGGGGCCCCCCTCCATGTGCTTTGCAGGGAGGCACCCACAAGTTTCGATACGCCACTGACCAGTTTGTCTTTTGGCCCTTTCCACAATAAGAAGAGATCGTCAATGAAACGTAGCCAAAGTGCTACGTTAGCGGTATAAGGGCTGTTTTCTTCTCTCCAAGCAATATGCCTCTCCCACCAACCCATGGTGAGATTGGCATGGCTTGGAGGAAAGGAAACTCCCATAGCAGTACCGCATTTCTGGGAATAAAATTGTTTGTTAAACAGAAATACAATTATTTGTCAGGCACAGTTCGATCATTTCCATCAACATGTTCGTGTGTTGTAGCTCCCCAATTGGCCTTTGTTTCAAAAAGTATGCTATGGCTGACAAGCCTATGTTGTGATTGATTGATGTATACAAAGATACAGCATCAATTGTTACTAATAGATAGTCCGATTGCCATTCAGTTTCCATTAGGGTTCTCAGAAAATCTCCTGTACCTTTGATAAAAGAACTTAAAGTCGGGACAATTGGTGCCAAAAAATTATCAACATAGCAAGCTATGTTTTCATAAAGAGAGCCACAACTTGAGATTATAGGACGCAAGGTTTTTTTTTTTTTTTTAGAGTTTTATGAATCTTTGGCAAAAAGTATATTGTTGGAGTTATTGGATTGGTTACGGTTAAGAAATTCTTCTCATCTTGATTAAGCAATCCTTTCTCATGCCATTCAGATATTCGATTGTGTATGTCTATAGTCATTTTTGGAATAGGATTGGAGGTCAGCAAAGTGTAGTTGGTTTCATTTCTCAATTGACGGTGTGCTTCCTCAATGTAATCTATTTTATCAAGAATGACAATATTACCACCTTTGTCAGCTGGTTTGATTTCTATTGCACTATTGGTTTTTAGTGCTTGCATAGCTTGTCGTTCTTTCATGGATAGATTTTCTTTCTTACCAGGTTTAGTGTTTTCCATGGCTTCTAGTTCTGTCACAACTAGGTCATGGAAGTTGTCAATCCGGATGCCAGGGTGAAGTGCTTGACAAAATTTAGATTTACTTTTAAAACTGGTGCGTGGACGAGTATCTGTTTGGATTCCCATTTCTTCCAGTAATTGTGTGTCCGTCATATGTGTCTCATCAATTTCATGAGCCAATTCATAAGCAGTTCTGAGCCCAGTGTTTCTGCAATAGTATACCTTTCCGTTGGTACTGAGGGATCAGAAACTTCTATTGTTGTATCTTGTGGTGATCTTGATGACATTTTTTGCAAATAATTTTTTCAATTTTAATTTTCGGTTGTACTTATACATGTCTATCTTGGTTTCGACTTCGTTTTGATGTTTTTCAGGACAGAATGTCAGTCCTTTGTTTAACAGGGATCGCTCAGCTTGAGATAAATTGTAATGGGACAGATTAATTATTAGATTGGGTTCCACTTTTTTGTCCATGATGCAATCTACTTTTTCACCACCGTCCGGTTGCGAAGATGATATTTTTGCTTTTCTGCCTCTTCTTGTTTTTCGGCGTGGTCTTGGTTTCCAAATTGACCTCTTCCTCGTCCCCTTGTACGTCCTCTGCCCCGTCCTCTTCCTCTTGTCTTTGGATTTTGTTGGTCCTGGTACAGTAGTTTCATTTCCTCTAAAAAAGAAAGCTTTTTAGTTGTTGTGGAAGGTTGATGTTCACCTTCACTTAAATCTGACTCTGTCTCGCTTGGGGTAGTGTATGGAGACTCTCGTACAGTTGAATGCTTATTATCTGATTGTTGTTTGAGAGCTTCAAATCTTTTGGCGGATGTGAAGATTGTTCCGTTTTCATTGTCAGACTCATCTCTCCTGAATTTCCGTTGTTTTCTCTCTTGAATTTCATTTTCATGTTTGTCTAGATTTTTTTCCATTATTAACCGTAATTTGTTTACGATTTCTTCATCTTGCCCTGATACTTTTATTTGTTGCTCCATTTCCTCTATTTTTGTATGTAGTTCTTCCACATTCTTTTTAGCATATTTTATGATGATGAGTATCATCGTACGGGAGCACTCCATGTTATTTTTCCCCCATTCATCTAGCATTTCCGGGCTAGTATCGGGGTGGTTAGGTAGAGTGAAAATGCGTAAACCTCGAGGTACGAGTCCGTATTCAACATACTTTTCCAGTGTAATTATTTCCCAACTGCGTGATATTTCTTTGCGGTGCAGTTTCTCCAGTTGAACAAATAGTTGTTTCAAGGTTGCCATTAGGGGATTTGTCGATGCTGTCCTTGCATTAGATGTTGAGGCATTAGGCAACAATTTAATGAACATGCTTTCTGCTTTTTCCATTCGTTTAGCCGCTCTTTGTTCCATGTTGTTTCACTGAATTGAGATTCTGATTGAAATTGGATGGTTGTTTATGATTCAATGCCAATTCAACAAGACTATGTTTAGTCTGACTTATATTACTTGCTGCGGGGGGTAGGTAATTTGTGAGGGGTTTTGACTCACCCCCAAGGTCACTGAGTTATGTCCAAGATAGTGTATCATGACTGAATTAGTCTTTCCTTGCTCTAGATTAAGTAATCACTTAGAGCAAACACACTTGCTTCAGCACAACAAAACAGTGTTCTCATACAGGCAGGTATGCACTCCCCTGGGAGACTCCCGAGCGTAACGGTATCCTCCGACGCCTTACGCCGACGCTCTACCAGTTTCTACCTGGAGATTCCCTCTGTTTGTTTCCTGTTGAAATGCGGTCCGTTGTGTTAGCATTCGCTTGTTTCTTTAGTTTAGTAGCGTCTTGTTTTTCCTTGAATAGTTCAATTAGAGGCCAGCGAACAGTGCAAAGCGAAGAGATGTTCCAACTTTCAAAATTATTTCCACAATTATTTCCACAGCGGACCGTCAGTGCTGGGCTCTCCCCCGTACCACAATGTGAATACAGCAAAACGTCCCTGCGGGAGGAGCTCTTCGTAGCTGGTGCCGACGGCGAGGTAAGGACAACCTCGCAATTGTATCAATTACATGAAGAAAAACGCCGCACTCCTCTTGGATTTCTCAGCTCATTTTTAATGACCTTGTTCCTCTTCCCCACCTACGCGTTTCGAACTTACACAGTTCTTGATCACGGTAGTAACATAAGTCCTATGTTTATTTCACCAATTTATACCTTGGTTCCACATTATCCCACAATGAGGCATTGTGGGTTAGGTAGTTTGTTTAGTTAAGTCAAGCACGATTCCGTGCTTTCAGTCCATATTTGCGATGCTGTCTGGCGTAGGTGTATCGCATTGGTTTATTAAGGGCTATTATATCAATACCTGAGTGGTAGTTCGTGAGTGGTTTAAAATTCTCACACCGAGTGACATTCATTACGTCACCGCTTGTCTAAGCGCATCTCGGGCTCTCTATTGAGCAACCGCTCACACTATATTGACTAAGTGTCAAAGAATCACGGCTGAGTGCCCTGAATAGCTCCGAAATTAACCTGGTGTTCCACACCACACCAAACAGCAGGGCAAGCAGTGGACAGAAAATATTATTGACCATGATTATACCAAAGTGTTTCTTATATGTTTTTTTGTCTTTTCTCTTTGCACTCCATCACATCTTAACAATCAATTCTCATATTCATATTTCAGCCATATGGAGAGCAAAAAGGGGGAGAGACGACTTTTAGAGTTGAATTCCGTTTGTACATATTCAAAGTACCATATGTCAAGTCTGTTGTTTACAGATGTACATACATCTCTTCATCTCCATTGAGCCCCAATGGGCTTTTCGTTTTAAAGCGCATTATTAATTTCGACTCCAAACGTCTCAACTTCTGAGTGCGATTGTCTCCTCTTTCATGTTCACAAATCGTCGCTAAGCCTGAGTATCTAATGTCTTGCCAGGTTTTTCCACTGTGACTTTGCAGATGTTTAGCTATGCCATAAGTTATGTCTTTGTTTTGGATCGCTCTAATATGTTCCAATATCTGTTTTTTCAATGGACAGATCGCTATACAGGCTCTATATAGGCACTATGATCTGTCCATTGAAAAAACGGATATATTATATAGCGCTTGTTATCCCTGGTGTGGTGTTGAAGCACTTTTTGGGCAAGTAGCACACTACTCCGGAACCCATAAAGGATTAGTGTTGGAAATTAGTATAGTGAAACATGAAGGTAATTTGAGTGGTGGATATGTTATTCAGTTATTGGGATAGAGAAGGGAACCAGTGGGATAGAAGAGGGAAAGAGGTTTGCATTTGTATATCGCTTGCTACCCCTGATGGGGTGTTGAAGCGCTTTTTGGGCGAGTAGCATGCTACTCTGGATCCCATAAAGGATTAGTGGTGAATAAGTATTGTGAAATATGAAATTTGATAAGTGGACATGTTAGTCTGTTATTTTGATTGAAAAGGATAGTGGAGGGATAAAAGAGTGAAGGATTTAGACTTTTTTGTTCGTTTTGGAGGTCATAGGAATAGGAGGGGGCTTGGGATGAGTAAAAAGGGATGGGGAGGAAAGAGTCAGAGGGAAGAGTTTAGAAAGGCTTGTTTTGGGGATAAGTATAGTAAATGAGGTGTCATATGATGCAAGGAGGGGTAGAGTAGGGGAGAGTCTAGAAAGGGTTATTTTGGGGATCATAGTAGTGGTATGGGGTTTGGGATAAATGACAGAGCGGATGTAGAGGATATATTGATAGAGGTATAGGGTGATAAATAGGGTAGTGCATTGGAGAGAGTAGTAGAAGGAAGTTTGAGATGAGTCAGAAAGTAGGGGTAGAAGATATATTGAGAGAGGTATAGGGTGAGAACTAGGGTAGTGCAGTGGATATGCTGAATTAGAAGAAAGTGACACATATATAGGTCCATAAGTACATGGAAAGTATATAGATGCATAAAGGAGGTAGGTATATGTAGATTAAATAGATTGATAGAGGTATAGGATGATAAATAGGGTAGTGCATTGAATATGCTCTTTTAAGAGAAAAGTAATTAATATATAGATCCAAGTACATGGAAGGTATATAGATGCATAAAGGAATTAAGTATATGTAGATCAAAGATGCATTAGATAAACTCTGGTTTTCAAATGTTGTACTTAAAAATGTATTTTATTTATTTTTTAACCACATAATTATTCTACATGTTTATACAAAGCAATACACAAAGATAGGTACATAACTATAGTACAAATAAATGCTTATAATACAGAGGGATATGCTCTATATTTCTGTTTAGATATGGTGCTTATGTGGGGAAGAGCAAATTCTTGAGTAGTTTTCTGAAGATAAGGTGGTTGTCCATGAACCATATGTTGAAGGATAAACAGTTCTATAGCTTGGTTGCTTGAACAGAGAAGGATGTGCGACCCATGGTTTTCTTCTTGTATCTTGGGATTTTGGGGTGGGGTACCACTCTAGAGCAGAGGTTCCTTTGTTGAATGTGTTTGGTGATTTATTCCTGATGAAGAGCAGTCCTATTCCATGTATCACTGTGTGGGTGATACAAAGCGGCTTGAACGTGGGTCTTCTGCCAACCGGTAAACCGGTAACCAATTCAGGGCTTTCAAGGCAGGTGAGATGTGGTCTCGCAGTTTGATATGCAAGAGTAGTCTGGCAGCCGAGTTCTGAATCTATTGTAGTATTTTCATGCTCATTAAAGGTGACCCGTGGTAGAGGTTATTGGCGTAATCGAGTTTGGACAGAACACAGGAGATGGTAGCTTGGACCTTGTGTGGAAATCCCAAATGGGGGAAGATTCGACGCAGACTTTTTATAGTGACAAAGCTTGATCTTGCTAGTTTGTCCACTTGGGCATTCATCGATAGCTTGGAGTCCATCGTCATTCTGAGGTTTCTTACTTCCTTCGATACTTTTAGGTGGTGATGTGACGTCTACTGGAACTCCTCAGAATCAGGGTGAAGCACAAAGGATCAGGGTGAAGCACAAAGGGGTCCACCTCTTGACATCCCCAACTCTGATATAACACAAAGTGTATTGAGGCGATCAAGCGAGGAATAGGGTAGGAACAGCGGGTAATGGGATACCTGTAAACAGAGAACACAGGATTAATACAGTTCCATAACACGGACTACTCTCAATAGGTCTCACTAATAATAATAACTAGTACCTGTAAACAAAGACCTAGTAGACGCTGTGTTCCTTTTATAACCAGACAAGGTACGTCTCTCACCATGTTAGGATAGATACCTATAACAACATAACAGATACAAGTTATCAATCCGTTCTCTATTCCTTTCCTTCAAACTGTATGAGACAACACACGATTCATACGTACCCTTCTTTCATTCCCACACAAAAGCAAAAGAGAAAACAAGAAGAAAAGTGGAACTGTCTCTTTCTGAAATCCAATTATCAGAATGCAGCAAAAAGAAGTCAGAAGTTCTTGCTTCTAGAAAATGAAAGAGATCACTCAAAGCCAATGTCAGTCTTGGTTTAGATGTCTACTAACCTCCTTGGTTATACTTTGAGGAGAAAGCAGAAAATGCCAAAATAGATACTAAAAAATGAACTTAATATCGTGACTATTTAGCAAGCAACAGCCACAATGCAAGAGTTACCTTAGGTACTGTATTTCATTGAACTATCGATGTTCCAGTGATGAAGCAAGGACTCGTAGAAAAGAGACTTGCTCGGAAGCAATCCTCTCATTCAACTCCTAACATGTTATTAATTACATACTGTGTAAAACAAATGCGCACCACACAAACACGAGGGATAGAGAAGCTTGCGTATGTGTTTACTGTGAGGGGGTGCCGAGCGAATCCCACACACGGTCCGTATCTCGCAATAGAGGACACATACCTGGAAGAATTAGGACCCCGGTGCCACAGTCTCCTACGACCTCCTACAGGAGGATAAACACACCCCTCCGTCTTTTGCCCATACAGGAACCTCTTCCTGCGGACGTCATCGGAGAAAAGGGACCAATCGACTCACAACAGAGGAAAAGACGCCGGAGAGAGAAGGATATTGGAGAGCAGCGCAACGGAGACCCAGGAGACCGTGGAAAGGGAAGAGGACGACGGTACTCGGCAGAGCAGCGAAGAAGACGGAGAAGACGACGACCGGTGGTGCGAAGACTGGTGGGCCCCGCAGGAGGAGGCTGGAGAGCGGCCGCAACTCTGGAGAGTTGCGGCGGAGCCGGTGAGTACACCGATCCAGGGAACGGAGGGAGGCAGTGAGGGGGAGGAGAAAGAGGGGGGGAAGAACTTGTGTGAGACTCGCAGGAGGGGAGTCCCTGATATATAAGGCAAGCACTAACCTATGCATAAGTAATTACATAGGGTACACACACAATACGTAGTAGGAACCATCTCGTACCATTCCTTCCCATCCTCATTCCTTAGACACGTAATATCCCCTGCCCTCACAAGTGACCCCGACCGGCCAAACAACCAAACACCCCCTGGTTATGGTGATGGGTGCCCGTGTGGGCTTGTTATAAAATTAAGAAAGGACTGACGCCTCCTTTTGTCTCTCCTTTACGCTTATGAGCCTCCGGGGGAGACCTGAAGACCCAGAAGAAGCTCGACCAGACGAGAAAGCTAGAGAAATCACCGTTCCACATAAAAACGAGCGTCAGCCCGAAGACCCCGAGGAATTACCACCATCATCTTACCATATTTCTGCCTTTGAAAATAAAAGCAAACAACTGGCCCACTACATACAGCCTCCCCGTCTGTTTATCCGGCCCGCACTCCCACATTTACCAACAAACATTTGAACGAATTAATAAAAACGCTCTACCAGGGAAAACTATACTGCGCATGCGTCAACTGCATCTACGCAATGTGACGTGGTAATGCTTGGAGGGAAATTCTTGCGCATGAGCAGAAGGCAGTAATATGGAGTCTTGAAGACTCGCGTGCATGGCACCTGCTTAGCTGAAACATAATCGAGCTATTTTACTAATGCTAATGCGGGGAAAGTATTAATAAGTAAAGGGGGTTAGAGTAGAGATGGGTGGTATACAGTGAAATCATTTATTTTTTAAAGTAACAACTGTCTTTCTGACTTGATCACTAGTGCATATTTGGGCCTCTTGGGTATGTCCAGAGTGAGCTGAGACATATGGGTTTTGCGCATGACAGTTGAGAGACCGCCCGGAAGAATGACGAGTAGGTTAAGAAGAGGACAAGGTCGCGATCTGCCTGAAGCCTGGGAACCAGCAGAGAAGAACCTGAATGAATAAGACTATATGTTCTAATAAATACAATTGTTGCAAATGTGATGTGAATAAGAGTGGGAAAATAAAGTATGAATAAAAATTAAGGGGATGGGTTTGTTAACAAAGAGCTAATTGAAAAGAGTGATATGTAAGCATGGTGTGATGATCTTCCCCCCTTGCCCGACCAATCAAAATTAGTAGTTTTACGATATTGAATCTTTAGTGGGTGGTACATGGAGATCGAAAGGTATAACTGAGGTAGTTTTTAGTTAGTTAGACGGAGATTTGCTGAATGCTGCAGAGCTCGGGATGCTGTCGGTGTAGTGGGTGATGCTGGGAGAGAAACTGTGAGATGCTGATGAAGAACTGACTGCAGAACCTACTATCCTAATTTAATTAGGTTAGAAAGAGGATCGCGGAAGAATCTCGAGGAGGAAGAGAGTATCAGAGACGGGTGTGACGCGAGTGTCGGTGTTAGAGAGGTCATCTATCCTGTACCGATTCCTGTCCTGATCTATCCCAAGGGACCCTTACCAGCCCTTTGGCCAGGGGGTTGGTCTTCACACCATCCTAGGTTAGTATATCTTCGTGAGTTTGCAGATGTTCTTTTCTCTCTGTCCTCTCCTTTCTGATTATAAGTCATTGCATAAGTGCAAAGTATGTGTTTGATGATTGATTAATTGAATCTTTCTCCTATGAGTGATGGTGACTGTACTGTACTTTGAAGTGATTCACATGCCATTAATTTAGATAAAGATTTAAACCTTTCCCGAGTCTGTGGTCATTTCATTATTAAATATCAGAATTAATTTATGTAATTTCATCATCAACTAGTTCAACTAGTGGTCCATTGACCAGAGGAAATAACTTTTTGATCAGTGAAAGGTTAGCTAGGAATAAAGGTAACTAATCTTGAATTCAGAAACATAAATTTTGACTCCAGCGGTTACCCAAATGTGTGTGTGTTTAATAATAATAATAATAATCCATATTTGTAAAGCGCGAACAATCACCCGTAAGGATCTCTAGGCGCTGGGGGCCGTCGGGAAGATTAAGCAAGCTATTGCCCAGAGTCACATGGTGCTGGGCTAATCTGCCGCCGGCGATCGAACCGTGATCCCCAGATTCCGGAGTCAGTCGCCCTGGCCGCGGCGCCACACCTCTTCCTGTGTTTATGGGCCCAGGTAAGTATATGGTATTGGAGTATCTGTTGTTGGTACGCCACTGGATCACCAGTGTTTACTGCAAGTAGAAGAGAATTCACAATCGTTGCTCAAGCCTGAGCAGTTCAGTAATCCTGGCAGTCCCCGGATCTTTTCTGGGATATCGCCGTACCTCTGGACGGCAAAAGAGATAACAAAGAATACTTGGACAGCGATAGCCGACAGTCCTCTGGAAGTTCTATGAAGGAGTCCCCAGTCTCCAGCTTCCACGCCACTTCCATGCGACGAATAATCCCCTACGGCTTCCTCAGTGGGGAAACATGCAGAAGGCCGCCTGCGAACAAAGACTTCGCGAGGCAGGGAAGTCCAATTAAAGACACAGAACAGATGGGAGACTCCTCGAGCAATGCAGCCACATAACTCGACGATCTCCAACAACAAGTAGAATTACGCACACCTGCTCGGTGTGCGTCCTGGCAGATAAGCGTCTTTGGCCACTCCCAGAAGGACGGCCTTCTGGGAGATGTAGTTTGAGTCATTTTTCCTACAATTACGCAAGCAATGCAGGCGCACGCGATCAGAGCCTGACAGGTGATCCCAGTTCATCAGGCCAGACGGCAAGTGGGTCATAATGTTTCCAATCGCCACACATGAGTATTTATATTTTGGAAGCATTCAATTTGAGATGGCTTCAAGTCTTCCACTGATCCTTGGTTGTGAGAAAACTGAAAATTGGAGAGTTTCCAATGTCTTTGGGGCATTCCAGTTAAAGGAGTATTTGTGTGTCATCTGCATTGTTATAGCACGTGAGGTGAAATTAATTGATCAGTACTGGTAATGACTTCATGTAGATGTTGAAAAGCATGGGTGAGATGATAAAGCCTTGAGGGACCCCTGCTTTTGTGGAGTATGGTTTGGACGAGAAAGGTGGGGTATGAATGACATTAGTTCTGCTTCGAAGGTAGGACGGGATCCAGTCTAGAGCAGTCCCCTCTATTCCAGCTTCATAGAGTCTTTGTCTCAGAGTGTCATGGTCAACCGTGTCAATGGCAGCTGAGAGGCCAAGAGGAGTAGCGCAGCAACACCGTTGTGGTCAACTGTGTTCTTCAGGTCATCTCAGATGGCAAGGAGGGCATCTTATGTGCCTCTACCCAGACAGAATCCTGTTTGGAAGTCTGAAAGTATGGCATTCTCTTCAATGAATTGTGACATCTGGGCAAACGCTGCTCTTTCTATCAGTTTGCCCAGGAAAGGTCCATTTGTAATGGGTCTATAGTTGTCAGGGTTCAGCGGGTCCAAGTTTGTTTTCTTCAGTAAAGGGCGTATGTATGACTTTTTGAGTTCTTCTGGAAATAATTAAGGAATCGTTGATGATTCTTCTTACTGGAGTGGCAGCAGTGGTTGTTAAAAGAATTGTCTTGAAAATTTGAAGTTGACACGGGTCAGAAGGGCTGCCGGCAGGCCTGCTTGCTTTGACCAGGTCCATAAATTCATTGTGTGAGATGTGTTGGAAGGAACGGAGAGGCTGGGTTAGAGTATTCTTGGATTGCTGTTTTGTAAAAGGGTTAGTGCTGATGCTTTGTCTATTTTTTAAGTATGAGTCCAACGTGTCTGCTTTGCCTGTGTAATGATTTTCCAGTTTGTCTGAAATCTTGAGTAACGGGATGAGTTCCTTCTAGGCAATTTGGTTTACGAAATTCATTGAGTATTTTATAGAATTCTTTATTTGCACAATTAGCATTTTGAATTCTGTCTGAATAGTACCTTTTCGTAGCTTTTTTTTTATAGCTGACTTGTATAAGCTGTTAAATTTCTGTAGGTGAAGTTTGTCTTGTTTGGCGTTTGTTTTGAGCCAGGTATAATGCAGCTTTCTAATTTGTTGTTTTATGTATTTTATCTCTATATTCCTCCAAGGTGCTTTTTTTCTTTTGTTCTGTTGTGTCATTTTCAGTGGTATCAGGATGTCAAAAGCTTCCTGTAGCCAGGGGTATATTCTCAAGAACGTGTGATAATCATCGCAAAAGTTACTTAATGCAACCCTCAACATCGCAGTCCATCGTGGGAAATTTACACAGTGTTAACCAGGTATTCACAACACAGCGGTACCATGCGATATTCCCCAGATAACGTGTCAACTGACCACGATTAAATCAACGCCACACCGCAAAAATGCGAAACGCGAACGCAAAAAAAGCTGCGATGAGGCCAATCGCGATACAAAAATCAGCAAAAACCAGCTACAGGCCTGCAATTCACATGCGTCAGGCGGGAACAATCACCATAAAAGTAGAAAAAAAACTGACAAACAAATGCCAAACAACAGCCTAGCACAATGGATGTTGCCGAAGCAAGTACGGAGGAGAACCAGAACTCCACAAGCCCCCCAGAGGACTTGCCTGGGACCTGGGGTCAGGGAAGGGCAAGGACAAGAAGAGTAGGAAGAAGCGCTTCAGTCCGCAGGGAAACAGGATCCTGATAACGGAGATGGTTGAACACCATCAACTACGGTTCGTCACCTCCACTGTGTCTTTGGCAACAAAAAATTGACTATGGCAGTCCATCGTGGACAAGGTGAATGCAGTCGGAGTGCTGAAGAGGAAAATGAAAGAGGTCAAGAGGCGCTGGAATGACGTCAAGTGCAAAACAAAGCTCAAACTCACCAACAACCGGAAGGCAGCAATGCAGACTGCAGGTGGGAGTCCTGCACCACAGGAGGAGCTGGACGACATGGAGGAAACGGTATCCACAGTCATCAGTGGGGACACAGTGGCAGGAGTCGGGGGACCGGACACTGCTCAACAGGACCGGACACAACAGCACCAGGGTGAGTAACGACCATGGACGGGGGGGATGGGGGAGATAGGCACAATGGCACACATGCACAATTGAGCTGAGCACAACGCAGGACACAACTGGTGCCCACTGGGTGTAGACACTGGCCAATCACAAGTGGCATTGCAGGGAAATGTGAGTAGACAATGCACAAGTTCCAACACACATCCGAGATATTGTCGAAATGTCCACTGTCCCGCAGCAAATAGGCAGCCCCTCCAAAACAGCCACGATGTACACAGTCATGCAGTCTGTACGTGAACATGTATAAGCAGACAACACACATGTGAACACATTGTCAAACTGCATCTCCCCTTCACATTGCAGAGGGACAGTCAACACCTCCTGCAGAGCAGCCCGAACCGCTCTTCTCTGATGACGAAGAGGACCACCACAGCTTCGACTCCGTCGCCCTCTGAGAGTTCATTGAGAGTCTCTGCAGCCCACCTCCAGGAGCAGGGCAGCCCAGCTGCAACGGGGACACCCCACCCCCTGCACAGACCACACAGCAGGCAGCACTCACCCCCACGGCTGCCTCCCAGGACCCTCACGAACAACACAACGCCGTGTGTTGGGATGCCAGGAGCAGCTGGCTGAACAGGTGCGGGTTGGCTTCGACCCAATGGCAGACTAGATGCCATACGTGGGTGTCTAAGACCCATCAGGGACCACTCACAGTCCCTAACGGACACCCACAGTCCACTCCATGCACTCCAACGAACCTTGGCTGACATCGCCAGAGTCCTGACTCTGAGACAAGAATGACTGTCTAGTCAGAGTGGCTCCAGCGAGCTCGCCCGGGATTGGAGACTCATGCGGAAGCTCATGGAGAACATGGAGCGGGCCAATGCAGAAAGAGAGGCTGCCATGGCTGCACAGCGGCGAGAGGAAGCTGGGTTCCATAATGACCTCAAAACCATCCTCAAGGCATTGCTGTCACAAGGCCTGGCGCCGATGCATGCTGCTGCTACCACTACATCCACATCTCCGCCCCCTGAAGTGTCAGTGCCACACAGTGAGGCAGACATTCCACCTCCGGCCACTGTGGTGTCACTGCCACTCAGTGCTGGAGAAAGGCCAGCACCAACCACACGTGAGGCACATGACACAACAGAGGACGAAGATGTGGATGAAACCGCCTAACTGATACGGAGAAAACTGTAGCATTCATCTCCGTCACATGGTCGGTTTCAGCTTGATTCTGCCCTCTGCATCATCACCTTCCACTGTCCCCCGATACACTCTGCGACACTCACCTTGGACCTCGCAATGGACTGCGACTTTATGTATGATCGCCAATGACACAGCTATCAGACTGCGGACTGAACTCTTTCTCTTCTTTTGGACTTGTCATTCCCTGAAGGACTCTGGCTGACCCTCCACGGGCCAACATTTGATGGTGGGGTTTGCATGGCCCTGTACTGCTTCAGATGCAACTCTCCACTGAATGTGCATTATACATTCCAAATCACACAGATGTGTCGTGTCTATGGTCTGTGTGGTAGTATGGATAAATGTAGGGTCAGTGAATTCCTCTTCCGTCCATGTGGCTCATGTCTTTGGACTTGGGTCACAGGGTGACACATTGCCAAATGTTGTCCGGGTGGTGCTGATGCAACCACAGCAACACACGCATTTGTTACTTCCTTGTCCGGCCCTGTTCGGAACAACGCCCAGAGCCCCGGGGTCATTGTTCAAACCCTTACACTGGACTGGCATACGGCAGGCCAGCCCACTCTGCCTACGCTCACAGGGGGGGGGGACAACACTACATGTCCCAGGTCTTCCCTGTAGGGATCGGCTGGTCACAGGTCTAGTTGTCAGCATGCCACAGCCACTCCCTCAGGGCTGGTGTACACCCACACCACACCCATCCAGCACACGGGTCGCAGCACATGTGACCCTGCCAATAAAAAGGGCAGGGCGCACATGCTCGACACCATTTCCAACCTCTCTCGGGGTGTATCCGTGTGATGTGCATGTATGCATGGAGCCCAGGGGCCTGCAACATCACATTCCGCAGGCCCGGAGGTGACATGATGGCGTCCGCACCATGTGACCCAATCATACAGGGTCCACGACTTGCGGGGCACAGGCTTGGTGGCACCGGATACACTGCGGCCGGCACAGGCGCACCACCACGGGATGGTGACTTTCGGTGCACCCTAAGTGCTGAGCGGGTGTGCAGCCTGCGATGATGCCCCGTCCTGGCGGTCCGGACTGCTCAGGTTTTGTGTGCCCTGCTGGACCACAGTTTAGGCCTGAGCCAGCGGACAGTGGGGGCCTACCGCCACGTGGCGTGGCCTCGTGGGTCACAGAGTTAGTGGCCCCTCAAGGGCTGAGTAGGTGTGCAGCCTGTGATGAGGCCGGGTGCACTGGTATGTCCTCTGCCATGGCGAAATCAAGACCCAGCACCAAAAGTGAGACCTGGTGGCCTGCGGAGCAGGGCTGCATGATGTGGAGGGTGCCATGTCTGCAGGCCCCGGGCTTGTGGCTTGCAGCGGCACGTGGTGGGCCCTAATTGTTACACGCAAAGGGCGGAAGGTGAGCAGTGAGGCCTGGGTGCTCAGGGGTGGGCATGCACTGCTGGGCGGCTGGGGTGCAGCTACCTGGGTGCGCAGGGGATGATGTCGTATGCACTTGTATGTACTGTGCCATTCATGTATCTGGACTCTGTTACAGATGACGGATCTGTCTCAGATGTGGAACCTGGTGAACTGAACTACATACCGGCACGTGGCAGCAGGTGAGCAGTGTGGCTGGATGCGCAGTGTCGGCACTCTCTCTCCCTGGCCCGCTCTTCTTTTCTCTATCTCTCTCTTTCCCCTTTCTGTGTCCGTCTATCTCTCTCCCCCTCTCTGTCCCTCTCTCTCTCTCTCTCTCTCTCCCCCTCTCTGTCCGTCTATCACTCTCCCTCTCTTTCTCTCTCTCTCTCCTTCGCTCTCTGTCTGTCCCTTGATGTGCGCAGGACACACCTTCTCATCATGATTTTTGTCTTGCAGGCTGTGACCTACGGAATGTCCCGAGGGGAGCTGCCATGTGTCTCCATTTCTGTTCTGTGTTTATTTTAATACATTTTCATTGGTTGTTTTGAAGGTGAATATGTGATACTCATTGTTGTGATGACACAAGCATGTCACCAGATGTGATTGTGAGACATCAGGCTGATTATTTGGTACATGATTCTGTGTAGTTGATGTGGCATGTCTTTGGCTGGGGGGGTGCTGGGGGGGAGGGGTTCTGGGGAGGGGGTGTTGTGGCCGTCTTGGGTTTTCCGGCACGCATGTTCAGTGGCTCCATGGCATCTGTTATTTAGGTGTGGCTCTGGGCTCCCTTTTCTGTTGCAGGCTGCCATCCAACTTTGCACCAGGTCAGAGTAGGTGTTAGTTTTCTGCTGCTAACGTGCCTTATCGCATGTTTCGTGGTCTTTTCGCCGAAGTGGCTGGTTGTTGAGAATGTAGCGGAGTGGTGTTGTCCCAGCTTTTTGCACGGGAACGCCTACTCTGCATCTCATTAGCAATAGTTGCCGGGGTCATCTGTGGCAATGTTTTTTGCAGCTGCTATTGCAGGTAAACTGGTGCTATGGGCCGTTAGCACCAGCTTGTGGATGGGGTGATAAATTTATCGTGAGTTTGGCTGCGCTAAAGTGCAGTTAACTTGGTGATAGCTCCTTGAGAATATGACCCTAAGTTTTTAAACAGAATTTATTTATTTATATGTTAGTTGTGTTTCTAAGTGTTCCAAATTGAGTTTGTTCCACGGTCGATAGGTGGGTGCATGTAAGGTAGTTTTAGCTGATTCGCTTAGTGTTGTTTTATGTTGGAAAGCAAGCAAATGGTGGTTTGGCCATGTCACTGGAATTATAGTTTGAAAGTTAACTAGTTCGGATTTAGCAAAAATTACATCTAGGATGTGTCTAGCGATGTGTGTGGATTTGTGGATGATCTAATGCAGGTTCAGTGCATCTAGGCCAGTGATTATTGTTTCTGGATGGGTCAAATTGGTTTTGTCAAACCAAATGTTGATTTCACCCAGACTGCTTAGATTCTAATGTATTGTTATCAGGTTTGAAACCGTGTCTAGAAGTGTGTCTGGGAATGTCGCCTTGCTAGGTGGAGGCCTGAAAAGGAGCAGGAATTTACAGTATTTGAGAGTGAGTTGACATGCTGTGTTGTTTTTGTGGTGTAACATTGTTGTGCAGTAGACAAGAAGTGAAGTTGTGAGGTGTGGCATGTGGGTTACATTGTTTACGTGTGTTTAGGGCAGAAGGTGTAGGAGTCAGGGGTGGTGGTGCAGCATGTGGGTCATGTACTAAGGCTCTAAATTCTCCAATGGATGAGAGGCTGTTGGAAGAGAGTTGCTGTGTTGCTGTATGTGTGTTAGTTGTGGTGGAAGAGAGAAAGCTGGGCATTGGAGTTTGTTCCTTTGTGTAGTTAGAAAGGTGGGTGTACGTTTGTATTTTGTGACGGTAAGTATTATGAGGTGTTGCGCTTGGGAGATTTTGTTGTGCTGGTGTGCGTGATATGTTTTGTTTTTGAGGAGTAGTGAAAAGAAGTCCTGGTGTATTTGTTTAATAAGATGGATTTGTTTGTATTGTATTGTTTGCGAGTGGAAGTTGTAAGGTAGAGTGTATGTTGTGTGTAGGAGGGGATGAAGTAGAGGTAGGAGTGTTTGTCTTAGACTGGTTTGTTGCAAGAGTTCAAATGTGTGGTGCCGTGCAGTGTATGTGTTGTGCGTTTGTGTTATTATGGTAGAAGGAAGAGGATGGTGTTGGTTGAACAAATGATGGAAGGCAGAGTTTATGTATGTTAGTGATAAAAGGGGGTCCGTTAAGAGTAATTAGAGTGGGGAGTGCTTTTTTGACATTCCAGTGGCGCAGTGTGCCCTAGCATATTTAAAAGGCCACACAAAGCCACTTTACATGGCTTTTATGGCCTTAATGAATGTGCCCCTTTCACGCAAAACAGTTTGTGAAAGGGGCATTCCATTAGTGTTGCTGTGGGTGTTCTCACGCAACACCCATGGAATCTGAAGCATTCGCAGATTTATGATAAATTATAAACCTGGGAATGCCTCTGTATCTAATGCCATCCCAGGGGTGGCATTAGGGAGGCACAACAAGGAGAAATGTTTTAATTACTCCTTATTTTGTCCTTTTTCTATGTGTACCGCTTAGCTCAGCACACACAGAAGGTGTCCTTCCTGCACAAAATCAATCAGCCCTGCAATGCAGGCACTCATGCTCTATGGTGCAAGGATGCCTGCGTTTGCGCATGGCAGCCCATTGTGCGCCAGTGCTGGGGAAAACACGAATGCACCGTATTGCATAGATGTAGTGTATTTCTTTTGTTTTGACGTAGGACACCACAACAAGATTCCTTGTGGCACCGCCTTATATCAAAATCTCATAAATAAGACCTTTAGTGTTAAATAGATGCAACAAGGAGAAATGATTCATTTCTTCAATATTTTCCTGGTTCTATGTGTGATGTGAGCTGCATTCTAAAGTATACCAATAAACAGCAAATTTCCATTAGTGATTGTTCATGTGCAGGATGGTATTTTTTCCTAGACATAAGAAATCATTCCCTGCAACGCAGGCAGCCTTGTACTATGTTGCAACGGTGTCTATTCTTGCTAGGCAGCTACATTTAGTACCAGCGCTAGGGGAAACACAGAGATAAGATGGCACAAGTAAAGTAGCCTCTGGGTAGCAGTCTACCTCTGTTTCAGACCGTATTCTCTGTAAATGTGTATAAAAGAAGCTGCATGGATCACTTTCTAGATATTATACAGGCCAGCAGGGTATGAAGCTGTGTGTTCAAGTACTTCCATGAGGCCGGCTTAGCAAACAGATCTGTGTTTCTGGGACTAAAAGGTGAAAAAGCTCTCATAATATTTGTCTAAGAGTATAATAGAAAGTATAGATTTTAAGTTATGGTCATCAGCTGCACCACACATCAGACTACATGTGGAACTACAGACATACAGACTGTCAGATATTCAAACTTGACACCATACACTTTTCAATTTCAAGCACATACATCACTATCTATGGCCTATTTGCAGTGTACCTTTTCAGAGACTTACATGGATTGGGATAGAGTTTAATACACTTTGAGACATATTTTCAATCTCACATCCCTCTACCACTTTCTTCAAAGAGAGAGGTTGCTGTGCCAGGCCTAACATAAAATGAAAGGGTATGTCCTGTCATGTCACTCATATTACTCCTCCTAGAGACGCCAATGAGAGTGTCTGTGTCTGTGTTTTTTATGGGTAAGATGACACATGTAAAGTAGGGTATAGGTAGTAGGCTACCTTTATTTTGCACCACATTCTCTGTAAATGTGTGTAGAGGAAGCCGCATGGATCAATTTCTGCTTATTATACAGGTCAACCAGTTATGAAGCTCTGTGTTCAATTGCTTTCACGAGTCCTGCCTAACAAACTCTGTTCATGTGGGACTGAAAGGTGAAGTAGCTGTGACAATTTGCCCAGGAGTATTATAGACTATATAATTTTTAAGCTAGGGTCATTAGCTGCACCACATGTCATACTTCTCATAGAAATAGAGACAGAGCTGAGACATGGCAGTAGTCACATATTCAAACTTGACAGAATACGTTTTGAGTTTAAAGCACACACATCCATCTATGGCCCACTTGCAGTATACCTTTGCGTAGAGTTATATGGACTAGTATAGAGGTTAATACACTTGTCAACATGTTTTAAACCTCATATTTTCTACCCACTTCATTAGAGAGGCACAGTTCACAATGCCAGGCCTAACGCAAAATGAAAGGCCGACTCCCGTCATGTCACTCTTATGAGCGTCACCATCTTTCAAAATACCTCAATGAGTGTGTAAAGTACATTTATGGGGTAAGGCGACCCATGTTATGAAGCCTAGAGGTACTAGCCTACCTCTGTTTCACATCGCATGCTCTCTAAATGTGTGTAGAAAAAGCTGCATGGAACACATTCTGCTTATTATACAGGGCAGCTTGGTATGAAGCCGTATTTTTAAGTGCTTCCATGAGGTCTGCCTAGCAAAAAGAGCTGTGTTTCTGGGACTGAAAGGTGAAGTAGCTCTGACAATATTCGTCCAGGGTAATGATGGACCATATATTTTTTCAGTTCGGGTCATCAGCAGCACTGCACTTGTAAGAGTACATGTAGAAGTACAGACATACCTGAAATATGATAGCAGTCAGATATTCAAACTTGACAGAATGCGCTTTCAGTTTCAAGCACACACATCATTATCTGCGACCTATTTGAAGTGCACCTTCACAGAGACTTCTATGGATTGGGATAGAGGTTAATACAGTTGGCACCATATTTTAAATCTCACATTTCTCCACTGCTGTCTTTAGAGAGAAATGTCGCTGTGCCAGGCCTAATGCAAAATGAAAAATCAATTCCTGTCATGTCACTCCTATTAGCGTCAGCATCTTTGTAGGGACGTCAGTGAGAGTGTCTGTGCCTTTTATGGGTAAGATGACACATGTAAAGAAGCCTTAAAGGTACTAGACCATCTGTTTCACACTGCATGCTCTCTAAATGTGTGCAGAAAAAACTGCAAGGGTCACTTTTTACTCATTATACAGAGCAGCCGGGTTGGAATTGTGTGTTCAAGTGCTTCTATGAGGTCTACCTAGCAAACAGATCTGCCCTTTTGGGGCTGAAAGGTGAAGTAGCTCTGACAATGTGTCCAGGGGAGTGATAGGCCGTATAGTTTTTAAGTTAGGGTCATCAGCTGCAGCACATATGTCATACTGCACATACAAGTAGACATACCTGAGACATGGTAGCAGTCAGACATTCAAACTTGACAGAGTAAGCTTTCAGTTTAAACTAAAGCACACACCTCACTATGTAAGGCCTTCTTGCAGTGTCCTTTGCAGAGACTTATATGGACTCTGATAGAGGTTAATATGCATAATTTACTCACTTGTATGGGTTTTCAGCCAGCCCTTATCAGTCACTGGTCTGTTGTAGTATCATTTACATTTTTCTTCTGCGTACTACAGCAATCTGCTTGTTCACAAAGAGCACATCCACACACAAAATACTTCCTTCCAGTTCAAGGGACTGCTATGGCAATGCATGCATTTTCAGGACACAGAATATTTTGAGTTTCTAGTCATTGCCCTATCAATAAATATTACAAAAACCATGATAAAACACAAGTATTGACAAAGCCAAAATGCTAAGCACCAATTCAAGATTTATTGGCTATGTCAACATGTATAAGTATGAATCATTGACGTGTTTGTACACGTCAATGCTTTAATGGTGTTAATTGCCGGTTGCACGGTACACAACGGTACACAACATGCTACACACAAAAGAAGGAACATGCTTCTGTGTGGGGCACATTAGCACTTCATACGAGTGCCCCTTCGATAACGTGCACAAAATCTGCACTTTAGACACTCTGTGCATGTGTGGATACATTCTGCAATTGGGTCAAGCATACATTTTAGGCACAGCACACAACAAAAGGAACAGTCTAAAGTGGGGGGCACATTAGCAGATCTTTCACAATCCATCACCAGTGTGGTTTACTGCACACAAGTCACTTTTGCACCCTTTGCAGCTAGCCGTTGTAGGTGTGCACCTACATAACTCCTACCATATTCCTTATCTACAGGTTCCATTACTAACTCAAAGGCAGTTTGAGACAGCAGTTATAACATCCCCAAACAAACACAGTTTTTTTTTTTTTTTGCAGACATAATTGAACAAACCACATAATTGTACTCAATTACATAATACACCACATACATTCTATCCACACCACATAATTCAACATACCACAAAATTCCGCACACCACATAATTAAGGTCCACTACTTAACACTCCACTACATAAAATACCATTCCACATATTTACACTCCATGATGCACAATCACTATCCACCTAATTACAATAGGATCAATACCACATCATTGCTATCCACATAATTCCACAGAACACCATACAACATAATTCCACTACAAAAATCCACTCCACACCACCCAAAGCCACACCACACTATGCCCCACCTAACCATTCCAAACCAACACACATTATTCCACTACACACTGTCACGTGGCCCATAGGGACATTGTCATCTTCACTAACTTATCATGCGCACGCTGCAGCTTGCTTGCTGCTTTTGTGCACGTTACTACACGTCTTAAATTTTTACAATAATTTCAACGACTGCTTTCACATGAGAACTCATCGCTGTGTTCACTCTCTGCATGTTCCTGGGATTTTGACTGAACATTTTGTGCAAGGTTGAACAACAATGCCACTTGTTATTTTGTTCTGGCCAGGCCTTAGCTCGGAGATAAAACAACCCGATTCAGCTGTTGTTTGGACAAACACACTCTGGCCTTATTGGAATACATTAATAGGTAGCACACACTTGGAGAGGGACCTTTCCTGGGAGAAGAGCGAGATAGCACCTATGATGTATATCTACAATCTATAGGCTAAGGTATGGGGTCTGCTGACAGAGCCCAGAGATCTTCTATTATATAATAACACTTCTTCTTAGCAAGGGGAGGAAGGTTAGGCACAATAGTCTTTTCTCCATTGTCTTTTTTAATTGTGTTTGATCTGTTTATTAAAATGTTGTTGTTATGTACAGAAATACAAATGCAATATGCCATCAAGAGAGACAGGAGAGAGCCAGTAGGTAAATAACAAGTCTAGATCAGAGGAGGAGCCTAGCGCGCATCCAAGATGGTCGCGTGAGCACAGGGCTCCCCGGACCCTCGCTGCTCCTCGGAATTTATCCTGATAATATCCTGATGTGGTTTATGGAATCTGGGAGATGAAGACCGGCTGAGCACGTATCTCTTTTCAGAAATTGAATCGGACCTGGGAATCCTGAGTTATTGTTGTTGGAACTTTTGGGACCCACCCGACGGAGGTGCCCGGGGCGAAGGTGAACCGTGGAGCCGTGTCGCAATTGAACAACAGCAGCTGCAGCGCGGTGCCAGGGGCCGCTCGACCACTTTCGGTTTCACTTTCGTACCTCGGGGGGCTGGCCGGTGGAGCGCTTGAGGTGGCGGGGTGTATCCTTGGCCTCTGCACGAGGCTTTGTCTCCATCTGCCACTAGAGTGCCTATCGCCTTGGGTCCCCCCGCACCGCCATATTGTGGTCTCGGATGAGGCGCTAGTCTCCGGTGCCGGTGCCTCTGCTACTTTGATCGGCGGTCCCCTTCGGTGTCCGTGACCACATGGGGGGCAGGGGGGGCCCCGAGGGGCGTAAGACTAAGGCCTCCCTCCGTGGGGGATCGGTCCAGACCAACAACATGGACCGCTACACTCAGGGCAGAGGCTCCCCTGGAGCGGCCGGTCCCCCCCCGGACTCCACCGGTGGTGGCACGTCCGTCTCTTCGGAGCTTTCCCTACAGGATATCATGGGCGCCATTGATGGCATCAGGGAAACCATCGCCACGCAATACGAGGCCCTGGCCCGTAAAATCGACACGGTGGCAATTGATGTCACCTTAATACGGGCGGATCTCTCCAAAACAAATGAGAGGGTTCAGGCTCTCGATGCGCGGACCTCCACCCTTGGGGCGGATGTGTCGGGCCTGCAGGCCGCGCTTGGTGACATCAAGGTGGTCAACGATCAGATGGCCCGGCGGCTGGAGGACTTCGAGGGACGGGCCCGACGCAACAACATCCGTGTCATAGGCGTACCGGAGTCCTCCGACGACCGCCCGGTTGACCTCCTGGTCGAGGAGCTCATCCTCCAACAGTTGACCCCTGCTGGCTTGAGTAAGTTCTTTGCCGTGGAGCGGGCCCATCGAGTTCCGGGCGGTCGACCACGGCCGGGGGCCCCCCCGAGGCCTATCGTGGCCAAGCTGTTTTACTACAGAGACCGGGATGCGATTCTGCAGGCCTCACGTGTCCATGGCCCGGTTCGATATGAGAACTCATCCATTAACTTTTATCCGGACTTTACCCAACTTGTCCAGAAACAGCGGATGGGATTCCAGGGGGTGAAACGTCGTCTTCGTGAACTGGGCCTAAAGTACTCTATGCTCTACCCTGCAAAGCTCCGAGTGGAACATGAGGATCGGACTGCCTTTTTTGACTCTCCTGTGGCCGTGAGTGACTGGCTGGACTCGCTGCCGGACAGAGGTGGCCGTCCCGGGCCCTCTGCAGGTGCCAACGGTGACGGGTCCCCTTTGGAGTGACTTTTGGTCCTTGATTTTGCCATTTTGCACTGTTCAGCTGGGTTGTACTTCTTTGGTTCATTGTGTCTTGCTAGGACCTGTGTGGGGGGCGGGCGGGGTCGGGTCCCTTTCCTCCTCCGGGGTCTTTTCGTAGAATGGGGTTAGTTGGGCGACAGGCACACTCCAAGTTGGGGGGGTTTTTTGGCCCGCAGTGGTGCAGGGTGGGGGGAGTTGGATGTTGGGGGGGGTGGGGGGGAAGGAGGGGTTGTTTTGTTGTGTGTTTTTTGTTTGCAGGGCGAGGTATTGATTTTTGTCCACCATCGGGAACTGTGCTGCTTACTGGGGGACCTTTGATTTATTGGAGGGGATGGGGGGGGACGGGTTGAAGCTGATGTCATGGAACGTCAATGGGTTGGGGGACCGTATCAAACGGGGTGTAGTACTGCAGTACTTGCGTCGTCTGACTCCTGATGTGGTGTTTATCCAGGAGACGCATCTGGTTGGTAATGTCTGCCATGCAATGAATAGGGGGGGATACCGCCTCGTGGCTCATTCTGGTTTCACAACTGGCTCCAGGGGGGTGGGCATTCTCCTGCGATCCTCACTTCCGTTGGAGATCACCAGGGTAGTCTCAGATGACAGAGGGCGTTATGTGTGTCTGACTGGGAGGTGGGAGGGGCGTCCCCTTGCCCTGGTCTCAGTTTACGTCCCCCCGGGCCTCCAGAACTCCACCTTCGCGGACTTGGGTCGAATGCTGCTTGAACTTCCGGACAGTCTTTTGCTTATGGGCGGGGACTTTAATTCGGTGGTCTCGGGTGACCTGGATCGTCACCCACCCAGGGCCCTCCCCGCTGCCCAGGCATGGCTAGGTGGTCTGTTGGAGACCTTCGGCCTGGTGGATAGTTGGCGATTAATGCATCCGACCCAATGTCAGTACACCTTTCACTCTGGGGCACATGGGAGTCTTTCTAGGTTAGACTATTTCCTTATGCCCGCGGCGCAGACTGGTCGAATTCGAGAGGTCAGGCACCTGGCGAGGGGTATCTCCGATCATTCCCCGCTGTGGCTGCTCTTTGACACCGAGTCGCGGTCTGCAGGGCGGATCGCCCCCATTAACCCGTGGTACTTGCGAGACCCTACGACTCGCGATAGCCTGGTTAAGGCTATGGACCAATACTTCCTTGAAAACGAGGGGTCGGTGTTGTCTGCAATGTCCCTGTGGGAAGCCTTTAAAACCGTAATCCGCGGACACGCCCTCTCCCAGATAGTGGTGGCTAAGAAGCTCAAGAGTGAGGCAGTGGTGAAGCTGGAGACTGACATCTCGGGGCTGGAGTCGGCCTTAGAGGAGGGTGTCACTCCGGACGGGCTCCATGCCCTCAGCCTGAAACAGTTTGAATACAGGTCTCTTGTCACTGACGCTGCCAAAACTATGTATAGGGAGCAGCAGGGTCGATTGTATGATGCCGGGGACAAGGCGGGTAAGTTGATTGCGTGGCTGGACAAGAAGGAGAGAGTGAATCGTGTGGTCCCGGAGCTGCGTGTCTCGGATGGAGTGTGTGTGACTGAGCCTGGTGAGATTGTGGAATGTTTCGCCGACCACCTCCGGGCCGTGTACTCCCCGGTGACTGATAGGGATGAGGAAGACTCTTGCCTTCTACTGAGGGATATTGCTTTGCCCGGCCTGTCCGTCGAGAACCGTGAGCAGCTGGACGCCCCCTTGTCGGTAGATGAGATAGCAACTGCGATTCGATCCCTTCGCTCGGGCAAGGCTATGGGTCCCAACGGTCTACCTCTCGAATTATATAAGTTGCGCCCGGATAAACTAGCGCCCTTCCTCCGTCGTATGTTTCAGGAGTCCCTTGAGGCAGGTTCCCTTCCTGTCGACCAGCGACTGGCCACGATAGTCGTGATCCCCAAGGAAGGTAAGCCGCGGGACCGCTGTGCCTCCTACAGGCCTATCTCACTGCTAAACGCAGAGCCTAAAATCCTGGCTAAAGTCCTCGCCAATCGTTTGTTGAGCGTCATCTGCGATCTGATTCATCCTGATCAATGCGGCTTCATCCCGCATCGCAACACCGCCCTCAACTTGCGGCGTCTTCATGGCGCCCTCGCCAGGGCGGAGTACCTCTCCGAGCCGGCCGTGCTGGTTTCTTTAGACGCCACGATGGCCTTCGACACCATCGAGTGGCCGTTCCTCTGGGCTGTCTTGACCAAATTCGGCTTTGGGGAGGGATTTCTTGGCTGGGTGAAGCTTCTCTACACGGGACCCATGGCTCAGGTGGTGGTTAATGGGCGGGTCTCTCGGCCCTTCGCGCTCGGTCGGGGTACGAGGCAGGGGTGCCCGTTGTCCCCTCTGCTCTTTGCTCTCGCCCTGGAGCCACTCGCTGCTTGGCTCCGCTGGGAGCCCTCGATCAAGGGGATCCGGTGGGCCCCGGGCTTCGAGGATCGGGTCTCGTTATATGCTGACGATATTCTCCTGTATCTTACCTCGCCGCGGCAGTCGCTTAACGTTCTCTTTGATGTTCTGACTTCCTACGGGAGAAATTCGGGTCTCACGATTAACTGGTCTAAATCCTGTGTCTATCCTATCTCCGGTGGCCCTCCTCTCTTGCCGCCTCGGCTTCCGATCCAAGTGTCTCTGGCCGGCTTTAAATACCTGGGGATATACGTCTCGTTGGACCCGGTGGCTCGCTATGAGCAAAATCTCCTGCTTCCACTGCGGCGTTTGAGGGAAGACACGGCTCGGTGGTGTAGGCTGCCCTTGTCCCCGCTGGGTCGGGCAGCACTGTTTAAAATGATGTCCCTTCCCAGGTTCCTCTATGCACTTCAGAACTCCTTCGATGTCATTCCAGTGGCCTACTTTCGGGAGGTGGAGAGCCTGCAGAGGAGACTGGTGTGGGACGGACGGGCGCGTATCGCCCTGGCCAAGCTTACTCTCCCCTGGTACGACGGGGGCATCGCGCTTCCCGACATTCGCAGGTATTATTGGGCCTCGCAGTTATCGGCCATTAACCATGCCACGTATGCGCCTGGCTTGAATCCGGCGTATGAGATGGATAAATTCTTGCTTCCCGGCGGGAATTATAATAGGGCGCTTTACTCCCGCTCGGCTGGACGGACCCTGACGGGCCCTACTAAGATTGCGGTGCGGATCTGGAAGGCGGCCAATGTAGCCATGGGCTGGAGTGAGCGACTAACATGTGCTACTCCTTTATTTGCCTCCGACCGACTGGGAAGCCTCTGGACGACGAAAGGGTTTGACCGTTGGGACACGATTGGTATTAGTAGAGTGGGAGACCTATGGAGGAAGGGCGCGGTTAAGACCTTCGCGGCGCTCCAGAGCGAATACGAACTCACGGACAGGGAGTTCTTCCGATATGCCCAGGTTCGGCACGCCCTGCTCTCCGTCTTTGGGAAGGGGACTAATATCCCTGCCTCTTCGCCCCTCGAGGACCGCATACTCGATGGTCATGTCCCCGACAGTACTATCTCTTTAATCTATAAAAAACTTATTAATAATCGGGCTGACCTATTGGTGCGCCTTCGGGAGACGTGGACGGGGGATGGGGTGGAATTAGACGACGAGGACTGGCAGTCCGCACTGTCGTCCCCTAAGGAAGTAGCCATTCCAGCCCGTCTCCGCCTGGTCCAGTTAAAGATTCTCCACCGGGTGTATGTGACGGGTCCCCGTTTGGTCTCGATGGGATTCTCGGAAGATGGGCTCTGTAAGCGGGGATGTGGGCTTAGTGCCACCTTTCTCCATATCCTTTGGGAGTGCCGCGAGGTGGCGGAATACTGGCGTCGGGTTCATGGGGTCATGGGACAAGTCACCGGAGTTGCGCTGCTGCCGGAGGTGCGCCGCTGTGTCCTGAATGTGTGGGAGCCCAATGATTATAACGCGGCTCAGACTCGGTGGGCGGCCCTGGGGAACATGATTGCCAAGAGGGATATAGCGCAGCTTTGGGGCTCCCAGCGACCTCCCACCGTGTCAGTATGGAAGGAGAACATGGACTGGTGTATGTTCAGGGAGAAGACTGTGTATGTGGCCCGTGGTAAACCCGGGGCATGGGGTAGAATTTGGGGGCAATGGAACGCATATCGTGGGGGTATCTGTGCTCCCCCCCTTGTGGACACCGATATTGCCTTGTCCCCCTGACCCTTGATAGTTCCTTGCAACTTGTTGTAATAATCGAATATAGATGTTCCTCTCACGTTACCCCCCCCCCCGATCTTTCAGTACTCCTTCCTCTTGATAGCTAATTGAAGGTCCGAAGTGGAGTCCCCCGGATGTAGCCTGACCCACGTTTTTTGCCCTTATGCCTCGCCTTTTGTTTTTTAGTTGTTATTTATGTTAAATTTATGTCTCCTGCCTTTTTCGAACTATCCGGAGCCATTAACGGGGCTGGGCCCCAGGAGTCGCCTACTGCCTTAACTAATGTACGATCCTTTCTGAATCTAGCGGCCGGCCCTGGTGGTTGTAGGCCCATGCTTGTAACTGACTTATTGTTCAATAAAAAATTAAAAAAAAAAAAAAAAACAAGTCTAGATCATACATCAACAGCCCAACTTCCTGGTTACATCAGCAAACTTGAGCATGCCTAGTAAGGACAAGTGGCACATTCCGTCAACCAAAGAATCACCTCCCTCCGTCTAAAACTGCCATACAAACACGTTATGGTACAATATAGCTTCAATCATGCAATACTTGACAGGTACATAAGTACGTTTCTTATGTCTTCACTCCGCCATAGCACAGCAATCTGATTATGAAGTCAAACAGTTGTTTATGAAAAACACCCAACGTGGGACAAGCTAATGTGAATCGGTAAAGGAAGGGGAACAAGATCCGCATAAGAGTGGTGAAGGAAACACAGATCCCATTTGGCACAATACAAGAGCCTATCAATAATCATATGGGTGCACAGCCCGACTGCCAGAGAAAACGACCATTCAATGTGGGATACAAGGGATTCTGTCCACATATTAGTACGAAGCTCGAGCCATAGGTCCACCCTTGTATGACTCACTATTAATCCAAAGCAGGAACCTCCAACGGGTCATCTGGTCCCATTAACCTCTGCAGCACGCACAACATAGAGTTCCATGCGGCAGAGAAGGGGAATTTACGCAAACCCAGCATATCTTCCCTTACCAGGGAAATCGCTTCGGCTTTCACCCAGTTCTGCATGGATAGGAACTAAGCCTTCGCCGGCGGGGGCTCTTCCGTCTTCCACCTGCGGGTGATCAACCGCTTGGCCACAATAAAACCCAAGTCCAAAAACGGGGTGGATGCTTTCTGCTCTTTCTTTCTCGGAAAGACACCAGTAATGCACATGCAACAGGTCGGCATTCGCCAGCTTGCACCGTGGGCAACCTGCGTCCTGTCTATGAAAGTAGCGATTCATTTAATGTGGGGGGAGATAAGCCCTATGGATAATGTAAAATTGGATCAACCTAAAACAAGCATTTCTGGGGACTTGCCTGGGACTCTCCAGGACCACAGACCACTCCTTCTCCGAATAAGGCCTCCCTCAATCCGCCTCCCACTTAAGTCGTAACGGCAATAGGTCTTCCAGTGTATGCTCCCCGATCGACTCTGCAAACCATTTCACTAGATGGCATGCCGTACCCATCAGATGCACATATTGTATTAGCAGATGTGTCGTGGGTTCCTGCACGATGTCTCCCCACCAACGTCTCATCTCAGATGTCCAGGAAACAGTTTAAAAACTGGCCTGTGGAATTCCCACCTTCGTTCCCGATATCAAGGAACAGACACAACGTGCCCTCCCCGTACAGGTCCCCCTAAGTAGTTATACCAACCCCCACCCAGTCAGTGAGAACCGTACTGTGTATGCGACCCTGCACGGTCACCATACCTTAATAGGGGCATTGCGTATGGAATAATGCGTCAGGTGAAACGAAGCACCCTGGGGAAACATTTCCGCGCCGTCAAGACTAATAGGGGGAGTGGTTCATTCGATCTGTTACAAGGGTGGAATATGGAAAGAATTTTCTCCCTGGAATACGAGGAGTCACGCTCTGCCGAGTCCGACAGATGCAGTTCTTCCACCCACTTTGCCACCCACAGGATTTAGGATGCTAAGAAGTAATGTTCTAGATTGGGTAGAGCCAGCCCCCCCCTTGTACAGGGTAAGTACAACTTCGACAGTGCCATCCTGCACCGCAAATTGTTCCAGATGATATACCAGACAATCCTCTCCAGAGAGCAGAAGAAGGACACAGGTAGGTAGAGTGGTAGGTTAGCAAAAATAATAATGGAGAAGCGGCAACATTACCATTTTGAATAGTTCTACCCTACCTATGACCGAAAGGTTGAGCGTCTTCCAAAACTCGATCTGAGACTTGAGCGTTGTAACCGCCCTTGTGATGTTACATCCATAAGATCTTGATCGTTGGGGTAAATGCGGATCCCCAGATATCTGAACGCCACCGGCTGCCAGTGCACTACCATCCCATCCACCTCCCTACCTGGCTCCTCCGTACCAGGATTAAAGGGGCATAGGCAAGATTTACTTCAGTGCACCCCCAACCCCGACAGACGCAAAAATCTTCAATGTAGTAGGGATGACCTGTGGGATCGCCAGAATATCCTTAACATACAACAGGATGTCAACCGCATAAAGCGAAATCGCATGTATGCCATCTCCAAGACGTATCCCCCAGTCCAATGCAAAAGTTCGTAATACCATCGCTAACGGTTCAATCACCAGGGCGAAGATCAAGGGAGAGAGAGGACACACCTGGCGGGTCCCCCTTTCTATCAATATAGGAGAGGAGAAGAGAGCCCCCAACTGCATCCGAACCGTAGGTGCCCAATACGATAAACCGATGAGGCCTAAAATATAAGGCCCAAATCCATATCGATGGAGCACCGCGAACATGAAGGGCCATTCCACCATGTCGAAAGCCTTCTCCAAGTTCAGTACAATACAAACGGCTGTCGGCCAGTCCTGTGTAATACAGCGCAACACCCTGAACAGCCGCCATATAATAAGCAACGTGTTACGGGCCGGTACAAACCCTTTTTGATCTTGGTGAACCATATGCGGGATCAGCAACGCCAGTCTAATTGCTAAGCTGCTTGCTAAAATCTTATAATACCCATTCAGTCGTGCCAATGGACGGTAAGCCCCCACAGAGGTGGGGTCCCTACCTGGTTTGGGAAGCGTGATCAATGTACCCTCCGTCATTGAGGCAGGGAGGGAAAGGGCCTCGAGTGCCTCTGTGTATACCTAAAGCAGCAGTGGACCTAAGGAGTCAGCAGATGTCTTACAAAATTCGTGGGGGAACCCATCAGGGCCAGGAGCCTTCCCAGATGGTAAAGCCCTCATCGTACCCCAAACCTCATGGAGCGTGAGCGGGGCATCTAGTTCCAGCCGCTGTTCCCATGACAGGACCAAGAACAGAAGTCCCTCTAAGAACTGCTGTATCGCCTCTTCCGGGGCCTGTTGATCCGCCTTATTGAGCAGTGTGAAATGTGCAGATAGCTCCGCATGGATTTCTAGCTGTGTGTACCGAAGTTCTCCATCCGAAGAACAGAGAGCCGTGATTATCCAACTCGATTGCTCCTGTTTAATCAGCCAGGAAGAAGGGGCACCAAACGATCAGCTTTAGCATGCACTGACGTGGAGTGCGCTGCAAAGTTGAGGCAATGTTGTCGGTCAAGGAGCTCCGCATGCTTCTTACATGCCTCCACTAACTCAGCTATTCCTCCAGCATCCACCACCACACCAGATTCCAGCGGCAAAAAACTTCTCTCTATCGAGCAGGTCCAATGCCACCTGTTGTTGCAGCCCACAGCCTAGCCCCAGACACTTCCCCCTCAGGGTGATTTTCATAGCCACCCACTCCACCAGCATGGAGGAGGCAGTCCCCTCATTAACTATAAAGTATTCCCCTATAGCCTCACTAATCGACTTTTGAAACAACGAATCTACAAGCATGGCCGGTTACAGCCTCCATGTAGGGACCCTCGGGATCTCGCCCTCCCAAGCCAGAACACCACAGTACACCCCCAATACTCCAATTTCAAGACATACGGAAGGAGGCAGGGGCACCCAAAGAACCTATCAAGCCAAACGTGTAGATGAGGTGCTGGAAAAAATGAATACACCTTCACTCCCAGATGGTGATGTCTCCAAACATCGACCCGATCCCAGCCCTGTGCCCAGCCCTTCAACACCGCAGAGTTTGCTGTGGCGGCCGTGCCCCTGAGTGGTGGAAAGGATCTGTCGGTCCCCACATCTAAAACATTATTAAAGTCCCCTCCCAACAACCACGGGATCCTGCACCACCTCCCCAGAGAAAGGGAGAACTGACCGAAAAACTGGCCCAAGTCCATTTTTGGTGCATACATGCTTCCCGGCAGTACATGACGTCCAGCCAGTTTACCCCTAACCAGTGCATATCTGCCCTCCCTATCTATTAGGACCTCGTCTAGGGCAAAGGATGTCCCAGAGCGTATCCAGATCAGGGGCCCCCTAGCAAATAGGGAATAATCCGTGGCGTATATTTTACCCCTCCACCTGCGTTGTAATCGGGTAATCTCTAATATGTTTAGGTATGTCTCCTGCAACAACGTTATGTGCATGTAATGACGTTTTAACTAGGAATACACAGCATATCTACGGGATGGCGTGCGGAGACCCCGGACATTCCAGGTAAATATCACATGACCCATGGTAAAGCTACGGAGAGCGTACAACAGTGAACTGCAGCCTCCCCCTCCCGGATCCCAAAACTTAACAGTCGGACTTGCACAGCAGCGTTTTCAATGTCCCCCCCACAAGCTCCTGCGGCACAAGGGGATTAGGTAAAACCAACTAAGGGAGAAAAAAAAATATAAGGGCAGCCCCCAGAACATTGGGGTGTCGTCCAAACACAACATACAGCAACCTAATCGCATGTCCTATTGACCCCAAAGAAATGGGGAAAACAGGGGGTTGTATAACCATGCAGGGTTTACCCTCCCAGTCTCCGCCAAGACAGTTAATAATGTTTTGCATAGCACAAATCTGAAAGTCAAAGATAGCAACCTGCCACAGGACTAAGAGAAACACCCATCCCACCAGCCTCCCCCATCCTGATGCATAACAACACACATACATTAGGAACTTAAGCAACCCCCCACCCCAATACAAACAGTACCCAGTAATGTACTCCTAGGGCAGCCATTTTCATATGACACCATCCGCCGTCTGTGGTGTGACGTCTGGCATTCTCAAGGACACCTTATCAGAAGAGTTTGCTATCGAAGAGCCCCCCTCCCCCAATGAATGGATGGAAGTGTCCACTTTGTCCTCCGGCGACGCTGCCTCCTCCATCTACTCCGCAATACGGACCACCGCCACTGATCCCAGGAATCGCCTTTTAGCCGATGCCTAGATACGGTACCTCCTACTTCCTCTGGCCAAGTCACAGCAGTCCCAGTGGGTCTTGGGTCAGAATACAGACCAGACATCTCAAGCCAGTCCCAAACAGCCTGAGGCATGTCAAAGAACTTGGCCTTCCCATCAGAGACGACACAGAGCCTGGCCGGGAACATCAGCGAGTAGGAAAGACTGTGCTGCCGAAGCTGACGTTTAACTGGCAGGAAAGACCCCCGCTGACTTTCATAGTATAATCTGGAAAAAACAACACCTTGGCGTTTTCATATTGGATGTCATTCAGATTCCTAGTCTCCCGAAGGATCGCATCTCGGTCCCTGAAGTGTAGGAGTCGGAAGAGGAGTGGGCGCGCCCTGTCTCCGGGGGCCGTCTTCCTACCTGGAAAACGATGTGCCCGTTCTATGGTGAAGAATGAGGAGAATCCAGTGTGTGGTAAGATGGTTTTAAGGCAGGCTTCCAGGAAAGCGACCGCGTCCTAGCCCTCCGCCCCTTCCGGCAGCCCAATCAACTGGACATTTTTCTGCCACAAGCGGCCCTCTGCATCCTTAATGCAATCTTCAAGATATCGGATCCGTACTTCATGGGCGTTCTGCCGTTTGTCCTGGAATTCCGTGGTTGGCTTTAATTCAGCGACCTCCTGTGCTATGGCATTGACCCGGCCCTTCAAATTCCGATGGTCCACATGTAGTAAGTTAAGGTACAAAGCCACCTCATCTAATTTGGCCTCCATGGATGCGCTAGAGCGCTCGATTGCCTGCAGTATAGTGTCTAGACGATCATCAGGCGCCGTGCATTCCCCAACAGGTTGCTGTGGATCAGCATCGCCAGCACCAGTCGCTTGCGAGGATGCTCTCGACCCAGTCCCCCTGGTGCGTCCCATTTTCCTATATATGACCAGGTATGCCTGTTTGCGCCTTTAGATTGTTCAATGTTGCCCGGCAGCGCCTCTCGGCCCTACACCAGTCCACTCCTCCGCAGAACACAGTGGCAGGTCTCGCAGCACTCTCACACCACTCACCCCTCCAAGTGAGACTGGGGGGTCCCTTCTACTCACTCCCCAGTCCCCGGGGCACCGGGCTCCATGTCGCCCCCTTCATTTTGCAGTGTGCCACCGCTATTCTTCAGCCGCGTCACACATGTGCTCTCGCCTGCAGCACCCTTCCCAGTAGCGTCACTGCCTCTGGATGTGGCCCTAGCGGCACGAGTAGTTGGGGCTGCCCGTACCTGCACCTTTCAACATACTCCAGCAGTCCAAACATGTGCTTTCCATTCAGACCGGTCCCCTTCATGGGCCTTTACCTGCTTTTCAAGCCTGCTTGGCCCTTCCCCCACTCTATTCACCACTGAGCAGCCCCTAGCTCCACCTCACCTCTTCATCTCCATCTCCCTGGGGCCCCCCACGGAGGGATTCACCCGACCAGCACTGGCTCCTGCTGTTTGCGAGTGCCCCCGTACTACCGTCTCCTTCACTCAGGGGGCGGAGCACATTCTGTCACGGCTGCAGCTTAAGTGTGCACCTCCATTTGGCTCCTCACTGGCCGGGCGTCTTGCTGGTCTTGCGCCCCAGGGACTGGCTCCCTTATACAACACCTTGTTCTGTTGTCCAGTAGGGTGAGGGCAGGGTGGGTTTGGCATGGACAATCCCCTCATTGAAAGAGCAGGGCCCGGACCCAGGTGTTTCATCAGGCGGATTGTTGCCCCACCACCGCACTGCGGAGTTACACTGGCCGCCACAGGGGCCTCGATCACTCAAGTCGGATGCTCCGCGTACACCGAAGATCAATTCCACCACACACTGCCTCAGACCGCACCCCTGTGGGGGCTCCGCATATCCCGCTGTCCGGATCAGGAATGCGGAGCCCCATCACAGGCGCCCCGCCCAGGCAACCAAGGCTGCCATTACCTGCTACACGCCACGGACAGCTTGTGCACTGGATTCCATGCCGACCCCTACCAGCTCTCGCAGTGTATCGCTAGGGCATCACCCTACGGTGAGGTCTGTTGGCAAAGAAGGAGAATTATGCCGGATTACGGGGACCTGCGGCGGAGCGGTCTCAGAACGCGTCCACCATACTGCCCCTACTCTTCTCCATTGTCTTTTTATGATGACATCTCCCTTCATGATATAAGGACTAGCTGCTATACTGACTATTGCGTGTCTCTTTCAGATCTTATTGTGGACAAGTACAAGAGTGAAAGCGAAAGGGTGTATCTTGTTACCGCGATTCCTGAGAGATCTGGAAGAGTTGTGTTCTGGGGTGTCTAATCATTTGTTTCTCTGTGAGTGAGAAGGAGAGCAAGTGAGACACTATAGTGTTATGTTTCATACAGGTACCCTAATATAGGCCCGGGAAACATCATACCTAGGCTTTCCTGTTTTCAGTTTCTATTTTTGGTAAATTCTGGTGGGTTTTTTTGCCGTGTTTTCCAGTGATTTCAAGACCTTAAAAAAACAGTGATTATTAGTGGTTACCCATTTTTGCGCCATTAAAAACAACAGAAAGTGTTTTTCCGGTGTTTATGGAACGTTTCACTTTTATTATTGCTTGCTTTCTGCACCGATAGTGCCCGACATATAGAAAGCGTACATACAGTGTATATGAGATCTAAACACATTTTTACAAATCAAACTTTTTGTAGTACACCTTACAATGCTTCTTCAGTGAGTCTTTGGTCATGCGCACTCGCTCTTTCCTTCCCTTGTAAACTTTTATCTGTGAAAAGGCCCTCTCAACATTGACGGATGCACAGTTGTTTCACAGGAAAGTGCCTGTGCTCCAAACGCACATGTTACTTAACTTCGGTAACAATATATAAGAAACATTAGTTATAGATTCCTTACCTTAGAATTACCCCCGGGCGTCAGACAGGATCCGGAAAGTTTTTTCGTCATTAGTACCTCTGCTCATCTGAAGGTGGCGTCGGTCGGCTCCGCGTCTGTCGTTGGCATCGTGGTCGCCGGGATGACATCACAGCAGCTTTTTAGATGCCCCCCTCCCGAGCTGACGTCAGTTCTGTACACAACTTTCCATGCCAGAAACAGAGCCATGCAAGACTCGGACCATTGGTGCACAAAACTAGGGCCCTGAAAGGATAGCCTTAACCCTAGAAATCATTTCGCAGAACAGGGAGGATGAGTGGGGTGGTAAGGAATCTATAACTAACTAATGTTTCTTACAGATATATCGTTACCGAAGGTAAGTAACTTGTGCATCTGAAAGCAACACGTTAGTTATAGATTCCTTACCTTAGATTAGATACCCCAGCAATACCAACCCCAGTGGTGAGTCTACGAACCAAGATCACACCAGAAAATCCTAGAGAACAGAACTGTCAAAGAAGCCGTCTCTCCGGTCGTGGCTGTCCAGGCAGTAGTGTTTGGTGAACGTGTGCAGCGATGCCCACATTACCGCCTGACAGATATCATTCAGAGGCACTCCACTTCCCAAGGCAGTAGTGGCTACCGTCGCCCTGGTGGAGTGAGCGCGTAGCCTGACTGGAAGCTCCTTTTTAGCCAGAGAGTAACAAGCCTTAATACACAACACGGCCCATCGAGGAATGATGCGTTTGTGTACTGCCCGACCCTTCTTTGCACCCACGTAGCCAACAAAAAGTTGATCATCCACCCGGAACAGTTTTGTGCGATACAGATAGGAGACCACACGCTTTGTGTCCAGATGGTGGAGCCTCTCTTCTTCCTTTGAATGATGCAAAGGAGGAAAGAAGGAGGGCAAAGTAATGGTCTGCCCGATGTGGAAGGCAGTGACCACCTTAGGACGAAAGGATGGACAGGTCCTGAGAACCACCTTGTCCAGATGAACTGACAAGAAAGGAGGTTTTGAAGAAAGAGCCTGGAGCTCACTCACCCTTCTAGCAGAAGTGATGGCTACCAGGAAAGCAGTCTTAAGAGTTGAGACGTAAAGGACAGTTATGAAGTGGCTCAAAGGGAGCGCACATTAAATAGGTTAGCACAAGGTTCAAGTCCCACTGAGGCATAGCAAATGGAATTGGAAGAAAAAGATGTGTTAAGCCTTTCAAGAAACGGTTAACCACTGGGGACTTGAAAAGAGAAGACTGATCTGGCAGCCCAAGGAAAGTAGAGATGGCAGAAAGCTAGCCCTTGATAGTGCCCAGAGCAGAGCCCTGCTGGGCTAAAGATAGAAGGAACAAGAGTACTTCAGAAAAAGGGGCAGCAAGGGGATCCACAGACTTTTCTGTGCACCATGCCACAAATTTGTTCCACCTGCAGGTGTATACCGTCTTTGTGTATACCGTCTTTGTGGAGGAACGCCTGGCTACCAAGATTATGTCACAAACTTCAGGATGTAGATCAAAAGACGTCACCTGCTGCCGCTCAATCTCCACGCAAGGAGGTGGAGACTGGACAGATTTGGGTGGAGGACCGTCCCTGCTGCTGCGACAGAAGATCCTCCCGAAGAGGCAGTCTGATTGGAGGATCGATGGCCATGATGAGCAGCTCGGGATACCAGACTCTTCGTGCCCAATCTGGAGCCACAAGAATGACTTGGGCCCGGTCGCCCCTGATCTTCTTCAGCACTCTGGGCAGAAGTGGTATAGGCGGAAACGCGTGCAACAGACCGCAACTTCACTTGCGATGAAAAGCGTCTCCTAGCGAGTGCCGCCTTGGAAATTCCACCGCGCAGAATTGCTGACAGTGCGCGTTCTCCTCGGTGGCTAATAGATCTAACCAAGGTTCTCCCCACTGTTGAAAGGGACCTTGCACCACCTCAGAGTGAAGACGCCATTTGTGATCCATCATGCATCTGCGGCTGAGAATGTCCGCCCTGGCGTTCAGAGAAACTGCCAGGTGTTGAACCACCAAGGTAATGCCTTGATGTTCCAGCCATGTCCAGAGGTGGATGGCCTTCTGACAGAGTCCACAACCCCACCCCACCCTGTTTGTTGCAATACCACATGGCGGTGGTGTTGTCCGTGAACACCTGCACTACTTTTCCCCGGACAGAGGGAAGGAATGCCTTCAGTGCAAGACGAATTGCCCGGAGCTCCAGAAGGTCGATGTGAAGCCCGGACTACGCCTGAGACCAGAGGCCTCTGATCTCCGCCTCTCCCATGTGGCCGCCCCATCCCAGAAGGGAGGCATCCGTCACCACAGTATGGTCTGGTTGGGTAAGGGAGAGGGATCTGCCATTGACCTAATCCTGGTTTGTAAGCCACCACTGCAGTTGTCGAGTAGTGCCCTCCGAGATCTGGAAGCATTTGGACAGATTCCCTTGATGCTGCGCCCACTGGAACTTCAGGGCCCGCATATGCCATCTAGCATGAACGACCAGCAGGATGCAGGAGGCCATGAGGCCCAGAAGCCTCAGGGTCATTCTGACCGAAACCCGGGACAGAGGCTGAAAATCGGAATCGCTGTTCGGGAGGATAGACCCAAAACTGCGTTGTGTCCAGAACCGCTCCGATGAAGAGGAGCTTCTGAGAGGGAATCAGGTGCGACTTCGGCACATTGATGGAGAATCCCAGCAAATGCAGGAGGTCGGCAGTAGTCTGGAGGTGGGAGATGACTGCCTGGGGCGAGCCTGCCTTCAACAGCCAGTTGTCGAGATAGGGGAAGACCAAAACCCCTGATCTGCGCAGATGAGCTGTGATCACCGCCATCACTTTCGTGAACACCCGAGGGGCGCTGGTAAGGTCAAAGGGGATAACGGTGAACTTAAAGTGGTCGTGGCCTACCGTGAACCGTAGGTAATGCCTGTGGGCCAGCAGGACGGGCATGTGGAAATAAGTGTCCTGCAAGTCCAACGCTACCACCCAGTCTTGCGGGTCGAGGGCAGACAAGACCTGAGCAAGAGTCAACGTCTTGAACTTCTCCTTCCGGAGGAAGCGATTAACGTCCCTGAGGTCCAAGATAGGACGCAGGCCCTTGTCCTTCTTGGGAACCAGAAAGTAGTGGGAGTAACAACCACAACCTACTTCTGGGACAGGAACGCGCTTGATGGCTCCCTTGGCCAAGAGAGCCGTAACTTCCTGCTGGAGAAGGGCCAGATGATCCTCCGACATGCAGTGGTATCACGGTGGCATGGCTGAAGGAGTAGTCTTGAAGGGGAGGGAGTAGCCCCTTCGGACTATTTGCAAAACCCACCCGTCCGAAGTGATGGTGCGCCGGGGGGCTGGGGGGGGGTGGTGATGGCGAATGCTGCCGCCCACTGGCGTTTGATGACCTGAAAGGGCGGACTAGGAGGGTCTGGAAGCAGCTGCAGAGGGGGGGGTTGGTGAACTGCTGGCCCCCAGAACCTCACCGGTTGTTTCCACGTCCCCGGCTGCACGAGGGTTGGGTAACTTGCTGCGGCATGTGGCCCTGGGTGGGATGTAGCGGGGCACCCCTTCCGTAGCCACGAAAGGGGCAAAAAGCAGACTGCGCTGGACGGGAGGAGAAGCCCAAGGACTAGGGCGTTGTCTGTTTTGTCGCCAAAAAGGCGACGGCCATCAAAGGGCATGTCCATCAAGGTATTCTGGACATCCCTTGAAAAGCCAGTGGACCTCATCCAGGTGTAGCGACGAAGCGATACCGATGTTGATATGGTCCTGCCTAGAGAGTTGGCGGTGTCCAGACCACAACGGATTGTAAACTTTGCTGCATCTCTCCCAGCGGCAACTCCCTGGGAGAGCACTTGCACCACTGTTTTCCACACGGAGCATGAATAACGGCCCAAGAGACATGCGGTGTTTACGGATCGCAGTCCTCAGCTGGCGTAAGAGAAAATTTTCTTCCCAAGATTGTCCAGCTTCTTGGATTCCTTTTCCGGTGGAGCGGTAGGGAAGGTGCTTTTGGAGGTGGAGGCTTGGACCACCAAGCTCTCTGGGGTTGGGTGTTGGGAGAGGAAAGTGGGGCCGCCTGGAGCCGGGCGGTGGCATCGGGCGATCATCCTGTCCACGGGAGCCCCCGTGTTGGGCCTGGACCATGTGCCCAAAAGGACGTCGGTGAGGGCCTCATTAAACCGTAGCAGAGGCTCCGAAGAGCTTGACGCTGGTTGAAGCACCTCAGTCAGGAGGTTAGTCCTGACCGCCACATGTAGAAAGCTAGAGGTTGAGAGCCTCGGCCACCCTACGCAACACCTAAGCGTATGATGCTCTCTACTGCGTAGCCACTGTAGGAGGAGACAACATGCCAAGGTCGGGTAAAGTGTCAAGACCACTGGCATACCCCAGTTCCTCTCTCCAGTCCTGCTCAGTATCCAGCTGGTCAGTTAAAGGGTCACCCGACCCCTCCCAGTCCTTCTCATCCTCCTCTGGGTGGCACTGTTGTTGGAAAGGGACCCCAGGAGTGAAGAGGGGCATGAAAACCCCACCTGGCGCCGGATCCGGCGTCTGTCGATGTTGGTCTGGCTCCGTGTCCATGTCAGGATAGAGGCTGGGGTTGACGCCGGCTGGGGGCACGACTGGCGCCAGAGGAAGCGGCACCGGTGGAGGTGTAATGATGTCAACTGGCGCCGATCCGGATCCAGGCCTGGATCCAAGGGGAGCCTGCGGCTCCAGGGCCGGAGCCACCGGCAGCAAAGACCCAGGCCACCCGACCGAGCCCGTGTTTTTCTTTCAGATCATCATACCAAGGCTGAAGCAGGCTGTGGCTGGATCATGGCGGAGCTTATACCAGGGCACATGGGAAGGGGAGGGGTTCATCCACCGCAGAGGCAAGGGAAGGCCGTCAGTGAGCACTATAAGGCTGCCCTACTGTAGCGACAGCTGTTGTGCATGTTTTACCAAACGTATTTGGTCCTGAATTCTTAATTCACCTCTCGATTGCAGTAACATTATTACTGCTGGGGGCCCTAACCCCCAAAGTTAACACTCAACTGTAGATTAGGGCCTCAGTAGGGTCTGCCTACAGCAGGCACCTCTACCAACCCTGCGATCATCCCCAACAGGGTAGCTACTTACTCGGCCAACCAGAAAGTACCTTGGGGCCTCTACAAGAGGTAGGAGAGCGCAATGGCAGCAAGATTGCAGTGACATATAGAATTTGTAGGAGCAATATCAGTCATAGCCACTCAATGTTCAGTGGAAATTGGCATTTTCTGCTCACTTTCTGGCTGCATCAACCTTGTAGAACTGCTGCCAGACCGGTGAGATCACAGCATAGTGCTACCTGACTCTGAATACCATTCCCGGGCAGCTCAGGGAGTGCAGCAAACAATAACACCAATCAGCACTGTGGGCACGATTCACATAACTAACTTAAGACAAAATCCTAAACTTACTACTTTTGGTATTCACAGAAGGCATTTAGTAGAAGTAAAGTTAGGATTTTGTCCCAAGTCTCTCTTAAGTCTCTCTTAAGTCTCTCTTAAGTCTCTCTTAAGTCTCTCTTATGTCTCTCTTATGTCTTTCTTATGTCTCTCTTATGTCTCTCTTAAGTCTCTCTTATGTCTCTCTTATGTCTCTCTTATGTCTCTCTTATGTCTCTCTTATGTCTCTCTTAAGTCTGCCTTAAGTCTGCCTTAAGTCTGCCTTAAGTCTGCCTTAAGTCTGTCTTAAGTCTGTCTTAAGTCTGTCCTACTACTTTTGGTATTCACAGAAGGCATTAAGTAGTAGTAAAGTTAGGACTTTGTCTTAAGTTTGACTTAAGACAGACTTAGGACAGACTTAGGACAGACTTAGGACAAAATCCTAACTTTACTACTACTAAATGCCTTCTGTGAACACCAAAAGTAGTAAGTTTAGGATTTTTTCTTAAGTTAGTTCTGTGAATCGGGCCCTGTATGCCTGATGGTGCTGACAGAGTAGCTACACCACACAAGGCCTGGTCGGATCATTAGTCTGTCTGCTTTTCTGACACTTTCCATCTGGAGACTGCTTCCCCAATGTAGGGCCTGCGGGCAAGCCTAGTGTCAAAGTACAGTGCAGAGCAACATTATATGATCTCTCCACGACTGTGTTGGTACGATCACAATCTAGTACCATCTGACTGCAGTCAGCATAAAAACACCCTCTCCATGCACAGGCCCACAAGTGAGGCACCAGCTATCTCGTTCAAACATCTAGTCTTCTGGCTTTTCGGTTGCTGGCCAGAAAGGCTGTTTGTTCCAGGAATGGACCCAGATGGAAGCTGGCCAAGGCAAGGGTTGACAATGAACCAACCATAGTTGCCAGGAGCCTGAATGAGCTAAAAATGGAAAATAAATTCAGCGTAGTTCAGTGCAGGGGGCCCCAAAGAGATGCAGAGGCTGTGCCAACAGATATAGATGCAAGGTACAGCATTAACAGATATAAGCACTGTGCCAACAGATAAGTTTAGCAGCATTCGAAAGGTGCATCACTAACAAATACAAAGGCCTCGTTTCTTGATGCCAGATGTTGGATTGGTTTGACATCGGTAGTAGCCACCACATCCTCTTAAGGTGCAGGTCAAGTACTGCCAGCTCCGAGACACTCCTACCCCTGTGCGGTCTTGCCGGTGAACGCTGGAGGGTGGACAGCCTCACTCAGACATTTTTTTACTACGGCCTTGTGAGAACCACTTGATGGAGATTCTGTAATGCTACTTTGGGCCAGAAAGTGGCAAGTGCACTTTCAAAAAAATAGCCGGCTGTGCGTATTACCAGCCCACCCACAGAGCCTTCCTTCTTCCCGTCAACTATTTCTGCAGCTTGCTGGAGATATTTGCCTTTGCTAATTATCAAGTGCAGTTAAAGGAAATGTAAATGTGTGGTGGCGGGTGCTGTAGCATTTATCATAAGTGCGACTTAGCAGCGAGGCTGTTAATTTAAAAATTGCTAAAGGACACAGACCCACCTCTCTGTTAAAGGAAGAGGGAAGGTTTGTGCTCCCCACCTCCCAGCACCACCCAAAGGGATAGCATAGGAGATAGAATTTTGAAACCAAACCGCATGGCACAAGTCCTAAAAAAGGAAGTGGGGGGCTAACTAGGTTAGGCAGTATCCAAGTTAAATCCTGATGCTTGCCATCACAGCGCATGATGTCACGACATGTGACCTTGCAGGTGACATAACAGGAAGTGACCTCACTGGATGGGACATCACAGGAAGTGACATCCGATATTAAGACCGCATACATGTTTATCTGGTGTATAACGAGTACATTTCAGCACATTATGAGATTTAGCAAATGAGATTTGGCATCAGGGTTGTGTTAAAACATTGGCGCAAAATCTGGGCCTCAACTAATATTTTTATTTTTTAAACACTATCAAAAAGAAATTGGCAACAAGGGGAAGCCTGGCAGTAGATCTCTTCTGCTTAATTGATAACAAAGTCTGCATTTTAAAATATCTTATGGGTTAAGACATCTGCTGTAAAGGTGCCCAGTACATCTCAGGGAATAGTAATAATGGTGAGATAACTCTGGAGGTGATCGCATTTATTGGAGAGATCTTTGTTTTGTGAAGTCCCAGATTTGAATCGAAGTAGTATAAGGTTAATGTGTCTCCTGCAAAGCACATCACGTAACATGCAGATGACAAATGTTTATTTTATGTAGATAATATAGTGGGTTACTGCTTTTAACACAGAGATCCTTTTGTTACCTGCAGTTTGTAAATTGTAATCCTTTTAATATAGTTCAGTGAGCTATGAAGGACTTGTGACTCCTACACCTTGTAACCCTGTCTCGTTTAACACATCTTGTACATTGATTCAAACATGTACATGATTTATCGTCAATGTATAATGTGTATGTTACATAAAGAGCTACGACACCCTGCATTGGGTTGCCTAAGGCTATAAAAGAAATACAATAGTGCTATTGAAATTGTTATTTGTGTTAATACTGAGAAAGACCAACACACCTGACATTCTTACAGTGCATGCATCTCTTATACACGAGGACTGAACAAAGGCAAAAACAGCCTCTCTTAAGTACCTCTGAAGAGATAACAAGCTGTGTGCCTATGTTTTCCCTCCATACCATTTACATTTCTTAAGTGTGAGGTTCCTGGCCGCCGCCAGTCAAGATATTCAGACAAAAGGTGGCCTGCTGGCCCCTTAACTTGCACATAAGGTTGCGTTCCTCTAATCTCGCTCTGTTGGTGTAACATGAGTCCTGATTTCAGTAAACAGCCGAGTGATTATTTGAACCTAACCAATGGTGCTGCGTACGGTCCCTTTCCTAACACTTATACAGAGCCATCAGCAGCGATTCCAGATTAACAACAATAATTTGAGACCCAACCTATGAGATTAAATGTTGCACGATCGTTGCATCAACAAAAAAATAGAGTTGTTTTAATTTGTAAAAGAGCCATCAGTCGGGAGTTCAAACAAGAACCTTTGATTCTCAATTGTTAATATTGAGGACTTTGCTCCCAGCAGAGAATGGAACCCCGGGAGGGCCAAGTGCGCCTCTCATAAAAAAAATCTGAGGGGAGGTGGAGAGTCAACTGCACAGCTAGAAGCACTCTAACCTACCAGATAGCAGAGCTCAGCTAAATTGTGATCAAGGAGCCTGCTGCAGTGATCTATGTACAGCCAGCAGGCCCGATTTGATTTAGGAGAAAGAATAGATTTTAATTTTCCTAAGGTCATCAATCAGAACAGGAGAGGAGCGGATGGCGGGCAGCAAAGCAACGGACACTGGAAAGAGAGCAGGACGAGCACGCAAAGCCACGGATTGCAGGATGAGGGAGGAAGGGCGCAAACAACACCATAAACAGCGGGAGGAGGGTGAAATGGTTCATTGGAATTAACGATGCCTAGCTTGGATGCTGGTTTGTACTGCTTTGTCTCCCTCAAGTGGCCAAAAGGTGCAGGTGGCCAAGTGGTGCAACAAATGTGAAAAAAATCAGCAATACTCTGTTTAAACAGGGTCAGCTGATTTGCAGTTGGTACGGTAATGTCGGGCACAATTGGGTTTAACCGATTTCCAGACAGCCTAATCATACCCTTTCACCTACATCACCTCCCCTGCACTACACAGTTATGAGCCTTTTTAGGATTGAACCTTTACTTATTTCTAGTCCTGGGCGCATATGGAGGGTTTCCTTGAACAATGGCATTCTTTAGACTGACACAGTATGAATGAATATTCATAAGGGTTCTTAGAAACCAGGCTGGGGCTACACCACCTTCTTACCCATATCTACGTACACGGTTCATCCCATACGTCATCCTCAAATCCAACAATGGCTAATACAAGCAACAAGGGATAAAGGAGCCCTAGATACTTTCTCTATAAATATAGCACCTCTTGCTAGTGTTAGAGGGTACCGAGACTTCCAGGCCGACACACCAACCAGAAACGCTGAGGCCCCTGCATGCAGACGCTCCAGATGACAGTGGTCTGAACATCCCTCGCGGGGTGTGCAACTTGAGACCAAGAAGGGCTCCTACATTCTCACACTTCAGGTAATGGGGTTCGACTAAAACCTAGAGGGATTATTTGCTACACACCTACTCACATGCTAGGTACCCTTAGGTACATCTAGATAGGCATTGTAGGAGTACGCGCACTTTTATCATGCATTTTATGTTCATGTATTTATTCATGCTTATTGCAAAATGGTAGAACTGTACTATCCTTTTATGTTCATAGTACTGCTAATCATATATCTCTGCTACGGTCTAATGGTTGTTGCAGCTCATGGTTGTTGCAGCTCATATATTCTACATGAGAAGAACAACTGTTTAATAAATCCTTATTGAAACGTCCAGACTGTTTGTTCTGTGTATCTCTGAGATAACTAAATGAGCACGAGTGACTGAGCGAAAAGTAGTACATTGTTTCCACGATCTTGAGCGATCAGGGTTGTCATGTTCTAAAGGTTGCCAGAAACTATTCTCTCCCTGATAAAAGGAGACACTAGTGGCACTGTGAGCTAGCTAAATGCAAATAGGCTAACATTTCTCGGTGGGGGTGCACAGAACCAGTCTGCCACCAATCTCACAGTTTATGTTATCCAAACCCCCAGGTGCTGCATGGGTACTATAAGGACTACACAACAATAGCTAGTCAGTCCTGGGCTTGTGGGCACTAAGGTGGTAGGAAGAGCCAGTCCCTATACACCAAGGTTCCATAATCCTGCGCATAATTCTGTGTTTGTGCAGTATCCCTTCAACATGGTGCCACCGTTTGGTCTGGTACTTATTCACGAGACCCCTGTGTAACGCTTGTGTTTGTCCACAATTTCCCTCTCAACAGTGTCCGGAGACGTACGTGGTGAGGGGGCTTAGCCTCCTATATTTGTATATTTATAGGTTTTTTAAGCATGAGATTTAAAAGGTTATTCTTTACCCTATTTTGCTCTACCGTTTTCTTTGTTTCTTTCTTCCGGTCTGTATAGACATGGCACAACCAGTCGCTATTGCGGCACCTAACTGCGCGGCGGTTACAGTACATTTGACACAACATGGAGTTTCCAATGCGGGGGCTAACATTTTTGTTGTCGAGGCAGATCCAGCTAACCGCTTCGAGGTTTTCTATTCTTGGGTTAACATTCCCGCAGCAGATGGGAATGATAATTTGTTTCATGAATATACGAGGCCTGCTGCTCCAGCGGCTTATCGTCCTTATGCATTGCTTGAAGTTCCGTTGACAGCCTGGGAGCATACTATTTGTTTTAATGGCACCCTTCCTCGCCCACTCTCCATTGTTTGCATGGGCCCCTTATCAGTTGATGGGGCCACTTGCCCGGTTTCAGCTGGTTTTACTCCGCATGCCAATTATCTCAATGTAAATGTCACAGAGCTACATCTGTTATATACACAGTTGCTATATATTCATAGAAGTGTCATACAGTACATGTCACATGCACTTCAAGTAGCTCTGGCTGGAGCTATTCCTTTACCACCGGGACATAGTGGTGGACTGGTGATTAGTCCCACCATGATTAATTTGGTGATGGGCAAACATCCACAAAACTGTGATGATTTGCCATTTTGGCTTGCACAATAATTTGAGCAACTTGAAGCTGCTTTTCCACACACAACACCTGTTGAAAAACACAGGATACTTACAAAAAGTTTGCCGAGTGGTATGATTCCCGCTTTAGCTGACTGCACCACCTGGGGGACGGTGTTTGCTTCAGTGTATACACTGTGCTTTTGCACCCACTCCATGAGCATTCTTCCAAACGTCCTGAAAAAGGTACAAGATGAACACAGGCTGAAGTTAGTGGGAATGTTCCCTATTGTTTCCGATATGATTCTGGCCAACATTAAAGGTGAAGAGGTTTGCTTACAAGTACATCAACGCCTAGCGGCGATGGCGTAAGTGGATCGGCAGCGACAGTTGCTGATTATTATTGCAGAAGTGTATACTTCTTTAGGTCGCAATAGCTTTGGGATTCGACCATTTGCACATGCACAAAGAAAACCCCCTCCTGAGAAGGCGGGTCATCCAGTCTTTCCTAAACAGGCTTCAAATAAGATGCAGTGGCAGCAACAACAGAAGCCTGGTTCACGTGCAGATTCGCCTCCACCTGACGCTTCTGAACGTAGTTAAAATTTGCGTGACCGCTATAAAATTAAGACACCTTAGAGGTTCCAGGTTCCTGATCCTCATTGTCCTCGTTCCTTTCAAGAATCGTCGGATCAACAGCTCAGGGAAGGAGGGCATCAGGATCACATACACGGTGAGTCTGCACAAGCTAGACGTGACCAGCATCGCCGGTTTGATCTAAAAGTCAAGCTAGAGGAACCACCTCAATGCCATGCCCCATTCCTGCAGAAAAAAGTTGCCGCTTTAACTGCAAAGTATGCCTCAGATGGTGAGAACCCTGCTCCTCAAATGAGTTGGGCGGTTACCCTCCTCGACAGCGCAGTGGAGGTTACCATAGTGCGGCAGACACTCTAACAGTGTCAGGAGGTAAAGCAACTGACACTCTTATTACAGTAGAGACAGCTGATACACGAATTGCTCCTCCGGCTAGGCTTCATGAAGTAAGCCTCCAAATTGAAGGAGATATTAAACGCCCAATTACAGCAGTCTTTTTGGAAAATCTCACTTCATCATATGATATTTTATTGGCGGAGGTTGGTTGGCCTCCCCATTTTATCCAATCTTCCTCAAGAGGGGAGATGTTATTCTACCCAGTTTTTCACAATATGTACCAGATGACGATAAATTGGCTTATGCCACAAAATAGGCTTTATTCTTAGCCCCGGCGTTATATCGCAATCGGGCAAGTTGGGATGAGGATTCCCGGTTCACGTGATTCCTTTGCATTCTACACCTCAGCCCCAACCACAATATCCCATCAAAAGTGATGCTAAAGCGTCCATTAGTGACATTTTGACCCAATTGAAATATCAGGGTGTAACTGAACCCCTTGTTTCATTGATGAATAATACTCTTTCTCCGATATTGTGACCAGACGCTTCATATCGTATAATTTTAGATTACAGACATCTGAGCAATCATGTTCGTATCTTTGCAGTTCAGAACACACATAGCTCTGCTTTAGTGAACAACATCGTAAAAAAATAAAAATAGTACAAAACCACTTTGGATATTTACAACGGCTTCTACAGCCACTCTTTGGCTCATGAGAGCCGTGATTTGACCGCATTCAGTGAGTTAGGCAATCAGCACCAATATGCGAGATTGCCTATGGGATATAAGAATAGCCCTGGTGTGTTTGCGGCAAGCATAGTGTCCCTTTTGCATGAGATAGACCCCGCTGCCTTCTCGTACGTCGATGGCATACTTGACAGATGATGAATTACAGTTGCATCTCTTGCGTGTGGACGCATTATCACACATTTTGCAAACTTTGGTTACAAATTCAATTTTGCTAAATTTCACATCGCCTTCTTGGCGGTCCTTTTTCTTGCTTACAAACTCAATAATGAAGGTAGCAGGTTGGACCTCTACTTTCTGGAGAAATGTGCACAATTGCAACCTCTATCTACCCTTGAAAAATTGCAATCTTTGCTGTTTGTTTTTTAATTTCAGGAGGATATACATTCCTGATTATGCCCAGCGTATCAAACCCCTTTACTCATTGATACAACCGTATTTTTCGGCTTCCAGTTGGCTCACGGAACATACCACAATTCTTCGGTCTCTGCAGTATGAACTTCTTGTTACCACGAGACAACCCTACAAATTTGTTCATAAGGATTGTACCAGGGGCGTGAGGCTTTACTTCCATGACGTTCAATGAAGGAGACACGGTCCCCATTGCTTATAAATCGCATTTGTATACTCCAGCCGAGATGCGTTTCTCTTCTACAGAAAAGATTTTAACAGCGGTCCAGATGGAGATTCTGAAGGAAGGCTCTCTGGCTCAGGGAAAACGCATTTTCTTGGTTTCACCAGTACCTGCTTTAAAAGCAGTTACAAACGCTAATGTTCCGAATTCAAAAGCCTTGCATCCACGTTGGATACAATGGGCTAGTTCTTTGACGTCGGCTGATCTCAATTTTGTTTTTGAACCTTCTTTGAAAACACATGAGTATTTACAATATGAACATGTTCATCCTCCTCCTTTATCATTACTCCCACGTGATCAGTACAAAAGCATTATTTACACTGATGGATCTGCGCAGCCAGCCATTGGTTCTAAACACACGTATTCAGCAGCCTGCACAATTGTGGCAGCTTCTATTGTTGATGGGGATTTTAAATCCTCCTTGGTGCACACCCAATCTCTTGGCGACTGCACAGCTCAATGGCGGAGCAACGTGCTGTGGCTCTTGAATTTGCTGATCCAGATGTTCCTACACTTGTAGTGTGCGATTTGTTTTACTGTGTACATTCTTTCAATGATAACTTGTTCTTTTGGACCTGAAATGATTGCCGTGATTCAAAAGGTAGCTCAATTAAGCATAAAACGCTTTGGGTCTGTGTGGCAGCTCTTAAGGAATGTTTGCCACTCACACATGCTATCCATACTTTGGGACATCAACGTGTGGGAGCACACGCTGTTGGTAATTCTATCACTGATGAGGCTGCCAAATCTGTAGTAGCCACCTGTTCAGTAGCAGCAGTCACTAGGTGTATGACTAAAATTGATGATGACATTTTAGCAGCTATTGCTGCTACGAAGGAGGGAACAGAGTATCCCCAAGGTTTCCCTTCATGTTACACATACCACTTGTCGTCTGATCAACTTCCATTTGCAACTATTTCATCCATTAGGGATCGGCTATATGAAAGCGTTGCTTCTGCGCATGCCAGAGTGACTATTTCCCTTTTGCAGCGATGTTTTTGATGGCGTGGTTCATACCAACAGGCACATAAATATGTTTCAGTGACTAAATATCAAGGGACATAATATAGAATGCCCAAAATATCGACTCCAAAATATAGAAGTACAGAATATAGAATCCCTATCTACAAACAGGTAAGTACTAAAATATCGATTCCAAAATATAGAATGTTAAAATATAGTTAGCTAAAATATCGATTTTTTTCAAATGTATTAAAAATAATATAAAAGTAATTAAATATTAAAAACAATTAAATAAAACATACTTAAAATAATATCAAAAAGCTTCAAATGTAAAAATAATGAATGTAATGTAAAAAAAGTAGAGATTTTGTTGGATAGTGAGAGCGTAAAAATTACTATTCGCACTCCAGTGAGTGCAACAGTAGGGAAAGCGTTGGATAGCAGGAGGGTAAAAATTACTATCCCCACTCCTAGGAGTGCAACAGTAAGGAAAGCGTTGGATAGAGGGAAGGTAAAAATTACTATTCCCACTCCAGTGAGTGCAACAGTAGGGAAAGCGTTGGATAGCGTAGGGGTAAAAATTACTATTCCCACTCCAGTGAGTGCAACAGTAGGGAAAATGTTGGATAGCGTAGGGGTAAAAATTACCATTCCCACTCCAAAGAGTGCAACAGTAGGGAAAGCGTTGGATAGCGGGAGGGTAAAAATTACTATTCCCACTACAGTGAGTGCAACAGTAGGGAAAGCATTGGATAGCGGGAGGGTAAAAATTACTATTCCCACTCCTGAGAGTGCAACAGTAGAGAAAGTAATGATTTCATCTTAAAATAAGATTAAATGAATTATCAATACCAATAAAAAATTAATTAAAAATAATTACCAATTAATAAAAATTAATTACCATTGGGGAAAAATTAATTACCAATTAATAAAAATGTATTACCAATTATTAATTAATTACCAATTAATTATCAATACATATAAATAAAAATTAATATTTACTTTATTACAATTAATTTACTTCCCACCCAATTCCCCTATTAACCCACAACCCACTCCCAATTACAAAAAATACAATTAACATTATCAATTAATCAATTAATACAAATTAATTACCAATAAAACTTTATTAGCAATGAATACAAATTAATTACCAATAAATAATTATCAATTAATTACCAATACACATAAATAAAAATTAATATTTAATTTATTACAATTAAATCACTTCTCACCCAATTCCCCTATAAACCCACAACCCGATCCTATTAATAAAAAATACAGTTAACATAATTATCAATTAATCAATTTATAGAAATTAATTAGCAATGAATAAAAATGAATTACCAATTAATAATTATCAATCAATTAATGATCAATACATATAAATAAACATTTATATTTAATTTACTATAATTAAATTACTTCCCACCCTATTCCCCTATAAACCCATAACCCGCTACAGAATTAAATTACACAAAAATTAAATTACATAACATTCATTACTTTAAAAAAATTAAACATACATTACAAAAATACATAATTTGAACACATATTCTATCATACATAACACTAAAAAATAAAAAAATAAAAAACGATCTTATGGAAATCTATATTTTTAAATTCGATATTATGGAAATCGATATTTCATACCCCAATTTCAATATTCTGTCCTTTCTATATTTTAGTAATTCGATATTCTGTGCTATCTATATTTTAGAGTCGATATTCTGTCCGGTCTATATTTTGGATTCTATATTTTGGTCATTTACCCATAAATATGTTCTTTCTTGTGACATTTGTCAACAAATTAAGCCTTCTACTGTTGCACGCACACCACATACTCAACTTTACATCTCTAATCAGCTATTTGGCTGTATTTATCTAGATCACTGTGGTCCTTTGACGTCCGACACTGCTTTTAAACACATCTAGGTTGCAGTGGATTCATGCACAAGATTCCTTTGGGTTTGGCTGCAACGCAGTGCTGACACTCGAACTGTTACAAAAGATTTACGTGTCTTTATCGGGACATTTGCCTGTGGCACCTTCCATTCTGACCAAGGTCCTGCATTTGGCTCTAAGGCTTACTGAGATGCAATGAAGTCTCTGGGAGTGCAGGTGCAATTCTCGTTTCCATATCGGCCTGAGAGCAGTTCTGTTGTGGAGCGGATGAACAGCGACTTAAAGCAATCTTTAACAGCAAAGGTTTTAGGTACTGGCTGACTCATATTTATGGAGTCAGCGTGCACTTAATAATCTCCCAAGAAGATCTGTGGGTGGGCGGACCTCATACGAAATGCTCTATGGCATTAAAATATTTGTGCCAGACCTTGATGGTCTAGAAGTTGTGGTGGCTGCCACAAAATTTGACATAGATAACCATTGTGCTATGTTCCAGGGTCTACAAAAAGCTTGTGATTCACAAACGAAAGTCCATTAGCCCTCTTCCACAGATGCAGCGGTGCTGGTTCCTGTTTCTATCTGGCTTCCTTAAGCTGGAGATCTGGTCAGTGAAAAGGTGGAGAACAAAAAAGAATTTGGTCCATCATACCGTGCTCTGATCAAAGTCCTTGGCTTAAAAGGCACCCGTACTGTGATTCTCCACTACCTGGTCATAAGGAGAATTGTTACATTTCCATCGAGCATGTCAAGCTACACCATATGCCCGAAACTGAATAGTATGCCCACAAACATTCCACGCCGGGATATTTTGATGAATCAGTTGGCTTCCCTTTCCTCGGTGTTGCCCCAACAAATGGAGGGGAGATGGAATCTTCAATTGGTTTGAGCCAGTTTTACCTTCTAATTCTACAACTGTGGATAATGAGTAGGATTCTCCTCTAGTTGAAGATATAATTGACATTCCTGAAAGTACAATACATTCTCCTTCCAATGAGGAGCAACCTCCATTGTTTCAGCTGGGGTCCAGTGGTTACTATATGGACCGTAATAGCTTTTCATCTCATACGTCTTCGTCATCTGTAGCAGAGCCTCCTCCACGTACCAGTCACTTCATCTCTTGGTTCAAAAAGACTTACCTGGTCCCGCCCTAGACATACGTCTGGATGGTCCTAACAATGGTGTTCCTCTTCATGTGGATTGGGTTTGTGACGGTTTTTCCTGTTGATTAATGGCCATTACCTACCTGAACGCTCTGCTGTGAACTTGGTTGACGAAGTTCTAGCCCCTCACACTTCATCGCATATAATGAAACTAGATCAAGCCCTAGTTAATATTTCAGCATTCCCAGTTGTTGATGGCATTGTTTGGGATAAAGTAGCATTCGCTATCCATGGCCCGACCAAAGTTTAACATTCCATACGTTTGAGTATCATCAGGAGATGTGATTTTGCCTAATACACACTCTGCTGATTGGGATATTCATGTTGTTCATTCATTGCTCTCTGACTTGAAATATTATAGTGCTTTTGATATTGCAGATTTGTATTTGAATACTGCAAATTATGCTGATTTGTTCTGTTATCAAAATTATGGACATCATTTTTTATTTTTTTACACAAAACCAGTATTTAGAGACCGTTTTTTAATCATACCCAATGGGAGCATTGCCCAATACCGTTACAGGGGAGTTTGAAAACCCAACAGAGTAAATTTATGTATTTTTCTGGTTGCAATCTTTCTGATGCTCAGTCCTAATATTATAAACTAAAGATACCGTCCCGCAGTAAATTTATGCTGACACTCACTAAATTAGTTTATTCATTGTCCTTCATTAATGATTTAGCTGTAAAAGGTTATGAATACTGGAAGGACACGATTGATGTAAAATCAATTCGGGGTACTAGAGTATGGCAAGTGCAGGGCACTGAGTCATTGAATCGCGCATGTCTGATATCAACTAATTTTTAAATGAGACAGCGCAACAGACTACTTGTTTTGGTTTTGCCATGGCCAAACATTTTAATACTCCCTCCATTCCATCATTGGCACCTCATGAAACATGGCATATGCATACCAACTACACAATTGAGGACATAGCTGTCATGTTCCAGAATAGCACATTTAACTCTGCCACTATTGACCTTTGGGATTGTTACTGTGGCCAACAAGCTCAAATGCATGTCAATTACATTTTCTGAACACCTCAAAAGGATTTACACAAAGTAGACCTGATCCCAGTTTCCCACATTCCCATACAGTTGACACATTCAGTGGGTAAATTGAATCAGCAATCGTTAGAACATTCCACACGGTCATCTGTGAAACAACACCTTTTTCTTTTGTCCGGTGACATTGATCTGGCTGATTTTCTTTTACGTCCAAAGTCCCCTCATACAAAACATTTTGTTTTTGCAGCCTATAATGAATTTTGGAAGCTATCACAGATTGAAGCTGCAGTGCGCATGCGCCAAATTGACCAAGCAAATTTGGAAAAAGTTCTTGCAGTTGTCGATAACAGCATTAATACACTGTCTTCCTATATATATATATACAAGATACAAGATAAAATATTTAAAAAGTCAAGTCTTGAGTGCCGCGTCCTTTGTTGCAAAAAAATAAAATAATATATATATATATATATACATATATATATTCACTGAAAAAACCATAGGTTTGAGGGGCATTATAGTTAGCTGGTTATTTCCCTCGTACAAAACCCTAGAAATTCCCCTGTTATAGTTAGTTCAGCTAACTATAACTCGCGCCCCGCAATGCACTGCTGATGACGTCACATGTTACATCACTCATGACATGGTCAGTGACATCACTGATGACATCACTGATGACATCTCAAATGACATCACTGATGACGTCATCTAGTGAGTATGTGTTTCTGTAAAGTTTTAATATGTTTACTATATATAGGGAAAGGCCTGTTGAAGAATGAGTGGGTGTACAAGTATGTGAATGGATGATTTTGAAGCTGTGTTACTGACTCTATAAGTGAGTCATTAAATGTATCTTACTACAGACTAGTGACTAAACTGTGTGAATGTCTGTATGTGTCTGTGTGTTGGTGTATAAGTGGCTGCATGGTTTTGTGAATAGCTATATGAGTGTCTATATGGGTAATTGATTGGTTGTCTGAGTATCTGTATGGGTGCCTGAGTGTTTGTGTGCATAGGCTGTGTGTGACTCTGTGCATAGATGTGTGAGTGGGTGATTCTATGGGTGCATCATGGTTTTAAGAGTGCATCTGTGATGAACTGTATGGTTGAGTGAGTGTATGTATGGGTGTGTTAGGGATTGAATGTATATCTCAGTGGTACATTTGTGACTAACTACATATGTGAAAGGCAGTATATATGCGTGTAAGAGTATATAAGTGGGTATATGTGAGAGTGTGTGATTGTGAGAGTGGCTGTATGGATGAGTGTGTGCTTGTATCAATGATTGTATAAGAGCGTAAGAATGTGGTACTATTTTTATGAGTAAGTGAACTTGAGTGTGTATAACTGCATAGGTGAGTAACTGGGAGTGTAATTAATTATTTGCATGACTGACTAGGTGTGAGAGTACCTCTATGGATGATTGGTGGTGTGTGAGTGTCTATGTAGGTGTATAAATGCATATGATAGTCTTGTACGGAGTGACTGTAAGTATGAGTGACTGTACAGGTGAATGAGTGGAGGTGTATGTAGACCTAAGAGTTAATAAGTGGGTATGTAGTTATTGGTATTGGAGTATCTATGGTTTTGAGAATGGGCGTCTGAAATTTTGAGTCGGTGTATCAACGGTTAAATTAGGGTGTGAGAAGATGCAGTAATTTATTACATGGATGACGTCATCAGTGATGTCCTCAGTGATGTCATTTGAGATGTCATCAGTGATGTCACTGACCATGTCATGAGTGATGTAATATGTGACGTCATCAGCAGTGCATTGCGGGGGCGCGAGTTATAGTTAGCTGAACTAACTATAACAGGGGAATCACTAGGGTTTTGTACGAGGGAAATGTCCAGCTAACTATAACGCCCCTGAAACCTATGTTTTTTTCAGTGAATTTTTAAGGTTTTTTAAATGCTAATTCCTAACTATAACGTGCCTGAAACCTATGGTTTTTTCAGTGAATTTCAAAGGTTTTTTAAATGCCAATTCCTAACTATAACGTGCATGAAACCTATGGTTTTTTCAGTGAATTTCAAAGGATTTTTAAATGCTAATTCCTATCTATAACTTATCTCTAAAGATATCATGAAAAGCATTATTTTTTAAAAGTAGGGTGCACACTAGTTTTGTGGAAAAGCATCTTTGTGACTGGTTAAGAAAAAGCAGTTTCAACGTGGAGTACATATCATAGGATAAAATGTGCTCAGCTCAACCACACCTGCTACTTGCATTTGGAAGGCACTGTTCGAACTTAAAACCAATCGTCAACTTTTAACCTGCACGTGTCGTTAAATGTTCAAGAAAATGTTACAAAAAAATATCGTTAAGTTTTAAAAAATGGATGAACTTTTAACCTGCACGTGTTGTAGAATGTTCTAGAAAGTGTGATGATAGAATACGTTGCACTTCTGACTTCTATGTGTTGTTGAATATTTAAAAAACGGTTCATATGGAAAATTAAAAAGAAACCAATAGAGAAGTTTTGAAACCTAAAAGAATCAAGGAACTATTCTAATTTATTGTTTACATGTATTTATGTGTGCAGCAACAAAATTATAGGCACAACAGCACTAGGAAGAGGAAGAAGCAGGGAGTGGGGGGAGGGGGGAGATGGGCAGAATGGCACACATGCACAATTAAGTACAACACACATATAGACTAACAATGGCCAAAATGAAACACACCAAGGAGCACAAGTCGCACAACCCGCCAACATCACATCACTGAACGAGTATACAAGTGAAAACCACGCTTCTTTCATACAGGATGCGTACAAGGGCCAGTCGTTGGTGTTGTGGGATGTCTGCCACCATGGTCATCATGGATGAGATGCCCAGCATGTGGCACATGGTCGAGTTCACTGTGTGTTATGTTGCCAAACGGCTGCTCCTCCCTCCCACGAGCCCCCACACTTTTGTACGGTGCGCTGTTGTATCTCGTGCACTCGTACGGCACACCATTGTAATGCCTATTTGCGCATGTCCTGCTACATTCCAACTACAACATCACAGTGCCGTTTGGAGGTGGTGCATGCCACTTTACAACATCGACTGCTGCGGCTCTTGTAGCAGGCCACACCAGAACACAGAGACACACTTACCGCACTTCCTGTACACGGACATGTCTGAGACACCCCGTTCCCCTTGCCGGATAGGCACACCCCTGCACTGACCTGTGAACCCCAGACCAGCACACGCCAGTTGTGCATGCAGGAGGATGCGTGCGTAGCTACACATCCGGGCTCACTGCCAACGCTGAGGTGACAGCACACTGTGATGTTGCAGGGCTCGTGCCTATCATGCTAAGACAATGACCACAGGGACACACTTACTAAGATGTGGGTTTGGGGGGCATTGGAGTTGTTGAGATGAGTCTTCTGGCCCTCATGGGTATCCCTGTATCATGCTCATTGACTCTATGGCACCTGTGGGTGTTCTGGTGTGGCTCTTGGCTGTGTTCCCTTTCATGGTGCAGGTAGTTGTCCTGCTTAACACCAGCAGAAAGCAGGTGAAAAATCCCTGGTGCTAACGTGTCTTATCGCCGGAATTTGTTTCGTATTGCAATTGGTGTGAAAGTTGTGATGTGATTTTTTCCGTGTGCAGAACAATATACGAACTGAGCAGTGTATCTCGTTAAGATCCAGCACCTGATGCACTATTCCCAATCAATATAAATACAATGAGATTTCTTAATAGATTTTGTGTGTACACTGTAAGTGCAGCCAATACCTCAGTGCAATTCAATACAGGATTTTAGTATTTAGAATAAATCGGAAAGGTGCACCTCGTGACTTTTTGCACAGGAACAGCTACTCTCCATTTCATTATCAGCACTTTAACGGAAGTAAAGTTCAGATAAATCTAACACACTATTCAGAAGTTGGTGCAAACTGCAGATATCACCAGTATTCCAGCGATAAGTGCCCCAAAATTTAACACAATGGTGGACTCCATCAAATAACAGTAATAAGAACAAGAAAGAGTCACACAGCAGTTAAGAGAACAACCAAAAACGTTATTAATTTTTTTTTCAAACTTTCTTTTTTATAATAATAAATATATAAACGATAAACTATTTTCAAACTTTATTTTTTTATTAACATATATATGAACAATAAACTAATAAACAAAATGTAACAACAATAATACAAAACAACAAGGCGGAACACTCCTGTGGGGACCATGGATGTCGACGACAGACCTGGAAAATCATAAAGATTGTTAAAAAAAATACCAACATGTTATTCTCAACAAAATACCACAAGAAACAAATCACAGATATATAAAATGCATACAGCTAACAAAATGTTATAAGTTTAACTTACAAAAACTGTAAATGTTGCCGCTTTAAAATATTTACCGAATCGGAGGAACATTTTTTGCAGAAAGCACCACGCCCACAACGTTTTTCTTCAGTGGTGAGGAAATTTTTTACTTTTCCCAAGGGGCAAACAAAGACCAATGCCACCTTCGTCACTCGCAAGATTTGCCAAAGAGTTCTGTTACGAGGGGATCCTAACAAAAAATACTCGTGCGGCACAGCAAGTATGATGAAACAACTAAGGACCCTTTATCCAAACAATCTTGCACGAGAAGAGTGCAAACAGATGAGAAACACTCCTGTTCTGTATCTGTAAAAAAGAATCACAAATAAATGTAGATTAATAACTTTCAAATTTATACTATTCCATTACTGTACAAACACATTTTATATAAAAACTGACTTAGAAACTATAGCCCTGAACCACAAGTGTGACGATCGTTAAAACACTACATGCACAGTGCACACTACTTTGAAGCAGTTCATGCCCTAAAGCCTACCTCACTAAAAGACTACATGCTAACTGACTAAATGATTACAGTACTATAAGGAGACACACTGGGTGAGTGACAGGGTGTTTGCTAGAAGAGTATGAATACTAACTAGGGAATAGAAGGTGTGAAACACAACTGTGTAGGTGATTAGAGGACTGCATCCATACTGCATAGGCATTTAAAGCAGTCCATGTGCTAAGGCCTGGCTCACTGCTTGACTACTTGGGTACTGACTGTATGATTAGAGTACAGCAAGGAGAGTGCCTAGGTGAATTTATAAGTGCTAGGCTTTTCGCACAGGGAATGGATTAGTACTTGGTACTGAATGGGTCACTAGAAGAGTGCAAAGGCAGTGACAAGTGCTGGACTGTATGGATACTGACTAGGAAATTGAAAGTGTGAAAGACAAGTGTCTAGGTGGTTAGAAGACTGCATGCATAGTGCATAGGGGTTTGAAGCAGTCCATGTGCTAAGGCCTGGCTCCGTGTATGAATACTTAGGCACTGACTGAATGATTAGATTACTGCAAAGATAGTATCTTGGTGAATTTATAAGTGTTTGGGTTTTAGCACAGTGAATGGATTAGTACATGGTGCTGAATGGGTCACTAGAGGACTGCAAAGGGAGTGACAGGGTATTTCCTGGAAGTGTATGGATACTGACTAGGGAATTGAAGGTGTGAAAGACAATTGTGTAGGTGGTTAGAGGACTGCATGCATAGTGGATAAGGGTTTGAAGCAGTCCATATACTAAGGCCTGGGTCACTGGATGAGTACTTGGGTACTGACTGAATGATTAGAGTACTGCAAAGAGAGTGCCTGGGTGAATTTATTAGGGTTTGGCGTAGTGAATGGATTAGTACATGATGCTGAATGGGTCACTAGAGGAGTGCAACGACAGTGACAGGGTGTTTGCTGGAAGTGAACAGATACTGACTGGGGAATTGGAGGTGTGAAAGACAAGTGTGTAGGTGGTTAGAGGACTGCATGCATAGTGGATAGGGGTTTGAAGAAGTCCATGTGCTAAGACCTGGCTCAGTGCATGAATACTTAGGCAGTGACTGAATCATAAGAGTACTGGAAAGAGAGTGCCTTGGTGAATTTATAAGTGTTTGGGTTTTGGCACAGTGAATGGATTAGTACATGCTGTTAAATGGGTCTCTAGAGGACTGCAAAGGAAGTGACAGGATGTTTCCTGGAAGTGTATGGATACTGACTAGGGAATTGAAGGTGTAAAAGACAAGTGTACAGTATGTTAGAACACTACATGCATACTGCATAGACATTTGAAGCAATCTATTTGGTACTTAGAAACTGACTAAATAATCAGACTACTTCTAGGACAATGCTTAGGTAAAACGTTTACATTTTCAGTTCTGCCACAGTGAACAGAATAGTACATGGTACTGCACCTTAGTGTCAAACCCTGACTCATTTTATCAACGCATAAGCAAAGACTAGCTTCTAATGCCACTAAAACTTGACAACATGAGAGGTTTTAAATTAGTTATCTGTCAGCAAATGCACGATGTTACCAAATGCTCCTCTCACAGTGGTTCACAGATGCACACACACTCACAGTGTGATTCTAGACAACAACCACTATCCCTAGCAGATTACCAAAACTCATTCACTACAGTGGAAGTGGTAAGGGAACTGCACACAATCTACATATTTCACGACTGCACTTTAGTGTCAATGCCTGACTCATTTAATCAACGCATAAGCAATGACTAGCTTCTAATGCTACTAAAACTTGACAACATGTCAGGTTTTAAAATAGTTATCTGTCAGCAAATACACGATGTTACCAAATGCTTCTCTCACAGTGGTTCCCAAATGCACACACACTCACAGTGTGATTCTAGACAACAACCACTATACCCGGGAGTTTACCAAAAATCATTCACTACTGTGGAAGTGGTAAGGGAACTGCACACAATCTTCATATTTAAGGACTGCAATTTACTGTCAATGCCGGACTCATTTAATGAAAGCATAAGCCATAACTGTCTTCTAATGCTACTAAAACTTGACAACATGACAAGTTAAAACAGTTATCTGTCAGCAAATACACGATGTTACCAAATGCTTCTCTCACAGTGGTTCCCAAATGCACACAGACTCACTGTGTGATTCTAGACAAACAACACTATCCCTTGCACTATACCAAAGCACATTTCTTCATCTAGAAGAAGTACTACATTTTAGTATAGAAACATAACATAACTCATTTCACAAATTCATAAACAATGACTGGTTTCTAATTCTACCAAAATATAAAAAACAGCACAGTTATCTGTCTACAAACACATGAAAAACACAAATGCATATCACAGAATGGTTTCTACATGCACACACATTGTAGAGAAAAAAAGTACTCCCTACACTTTAGCAGGAGAAATACATTAGTCAGATTAAAATCAAAATAGTCTACATACATCCCCTCACAATTAAATAACTCATCTTTCAAGTTATTTTGTAGATTAAGAAGTATATCAGTCACTCACCATATTTTCTTTTACAGAATCTCTGCACTGTGCACTCTCAGCAAAAACAAAGAATGGAAAAGTTTCCCTGTCATTTTCCACACATATACATGTAAACATCAAATCACAATCCTTCACACATAAACTCAAAAGTAAACACACATTTCTATTGGTTAAACATTTCAACCCTTTCCAACTGAAATACATTTCAACCCTTCCCCCAATCTGCCTTCTGCCTGTTACCATAGAAACAGGTCATGGAACACTGCACTGAGCTCACTGGTCACAAGTTCAGCACACAATGTTACTAAACAAGACAGGAAGTGTGCTTGACTTTTCAACATATCAGCTTATCATATATAATGTTCCTTACAATCTATTTTTGTTAACCAATAAGAATCATACCTTTAAAAAACAGAAATATACACCCTACCTTTCAGTGTAGAAAGACATGGCTTGGCAGTTCAGGCTGGACTGTTCCCATGAGGCACAGGGTCAGACTGATTTGCATATGGCCATGTCTGAACTGGGGTGGCAGAGTGGGCTAAAGAACGGTGATGGATTAAACCCAGATCAGTTGACTGGGGGTGAGTGCTTGCAATGTTCAACACTCCGTCCATCATTTCCTTTGGTTTTTGCTTTGTTCGCCATAAGTTGGCAGGGTATGCTCAGACGTGAGTCCCTTGCTCACTTTGCCACTGGATTCAAGCAAGCCTGGCTGAAGACGGCTGAAATGCCAGAAACCGGTCCTAGGAAGCTTGTTTCCGGTCCAGGGAAGACAAGGCTTGGCAGTTCGGGCTGGACTGTTCCCATGAGGCACAGGGTCAGACTGATTTGCATATGGCCATGTCTGAACTGGGGTGGCAGAGTGGGCTAAAGAACGGCGATGGATTAAACCCAGATCAGTTGACTGGAGGTGAGTGCTTGCAATGTTCAACACTCCGTCCATCATTTCCTTTGGTTTTTGAAAATAGTCATACAACCAATGATTTCTTGTCTTTTTTCAAAAAACATTGCCGTGGATCCGCGCACCCAACGCGTGAGAATCCGTGCACCCAACGCGTTAGGATGCACGCACCGTGCGCGTATTTCGCGTTTAAAAAAAAAAGGGGCCTCAGGGGGTCCTTCTGGGACCCCCTAAGCACCTCTAGAGGGTCAGAGTATTTCCACTCTGCCCCCTTTATATGTTTTACACACTTATTCCCCTTGCTTCTTCAGCCTCGCTTCTACCGAGGCAGAAAATGGCCACCAACAGTTCCTGGTTTCGAATGTAGAGAGACACTCAACAGCCAATTAGCATTCAGCGCGCGATCGGGAGGGTGCGCGCTCGGTTCGGGGAGGGTGCGCTTACGGTGCGGGTAGGGTCCGTGGATCCTCCCCGGCCATAGATATCACTAACTTTTTTACCCTAATTTTCTCAGGAACTACTGAACAGATTCACACCATTTATGCAAAAGGCACGAGTCTGAACTGAGGACTACCTCTTTGCCAAATTTGGTGTCATTCCGTTCAGCGGTTCGGGCTGTAGCTGCGACAACAGATCCTATGGGAAATTGCATGGGGAAAATGTGTTTTGGGACTCCCCTTTTTTGTCGGCCCCCGCTTGACGAATCACCACGAAACTTTCAGGGTAGGAGCGGAGCAGAGCTGGCCAAAAGTTTAGAAAATTTCGCGAAGATTCGTCAACCGGCGCCAGACTTATTGGGAATAGAATGTTGCGGATTTCCTATGGAAAATAGGTCCTAACTATAACTATCTACTGGTGACCGCCAGTAGATAATATATATATTAGATAATATTGTATTGTCAGTCATTGACATTGGTCAACATGAAGTGTCTGTTTTGTACCATGGTCAAAATCTGTTAGGTTCTGTGCTGCAGTTTGCTTGGACCTTACAAAATGCTCAAAAGTGTAAAGGTTCCATGGGATTACCTCAATGCTTCAGCACTGTTTTTTCCCTTTATTTTGATAATTAACCATAATTAATGTCGATTAAGGACGCAACATATACATTGTTACATATTGAACAATTAGAATGGTTACCATTTTCTGTGGCTGAGACTGATTCGGCTTTGTAGTTAATGAATGAGGTTATTTCACTGCCTATCTCACTCTTTCAGTTTACGGCTTGCATGAAACATTCTGTAGGTAGATAGGAGCCCCTCTGCAGTAGCTACATTCATGAACTATGGTCCTTGCCTTTCACTTTTAGATGTCAACGCGCAGATAGGGAAGTTTTCCTTATAGGGGAGGATTGGGATTCCACAGTGGGACATTCACTAGTCTGTAAACAAGTTAAACTTCACTGCGCTTGTAATGTTTTGGCACCTAATCTGGCTTGTTTTTTAAAAGGTACCCCTGTCCCAGCTATTATTCCCGCATAAACTTTGCTTTCTATTGGCAGTTATCTTATTTTAAACAACCACGACTGCTGTGGCTTGCGGGCAGGCACCCCGTATATAATAATTTTCCCAACGTGTTACATGTGGCCGCAATGTCATGTTCCCAACCCCGCATGGGATTGTAGATATTTCCTTTGGCCTTCCATTCCAACTTTGAAAACAGATTTCAATAAGCTAAGCAGACTCAACGCACTATTGTTTCAACAAGGAGTGGCTCTCACGTCAACTTGAGAGACCTTTGAATTGCAGGTGGCGAGAACCGCCAGGGAGATTCACTCACTGCTAAATACAAATTTTCATCTCCTTTTTGGACAATTAATACATCAAATATTTAATGCGTCTGATACCGAGGGCCTAGCCCACTTATTTGAAGTTGTGGAACCCAGCCTTGTCACCTCCTTTCAGACTATTTTCGGAGTAATCGCCGCTTTAATCCATTCTATTTTTTCCAGCACCTTCGTAGTGTTTCCCCTGGTGTTCCTGCTAATTTGCAGTGTACTTGTATTAATATTACTGCTGCACAATGGCTGCTCGATCTGTGGAGCTGCCAAACCCAGTCCAGTTGCAGCTGCATCATGACTGGATGGGCCAGCTTATTGCTGCAATGCCATTACAAGCTCTTGACATCGACTGCTGGCTCACCTTCCATTATGCCTACTTCACCTAAGTGCAATCTGTGTTCCACTGCCTCCGGTGTCCTTTTCAATGGGACCTGGATGTCTGCCTTTCCAATACAACCCACGCTGCCCTGGATTACGACCTGTTAATGGGTCTGTTAAAGGCCTATGACCAGGAATGTTCCAAGGGTAGGCGCCTGATGTGCGATCCTCTACTTGGACCAACGGCAGACTTGAGTACCTGTGCTTGGGCACAGCGCCTCATAGATCGGAGTTTCATAGAAGTTAACGAAGGTTGCCCTGACATGCTCCTAACAGCTTCTGGATATGAGGAGCAATGATTCTCATTCGATTTGATCAATTGGATGGCATACCGCTTTACTATGGAAGGTTCAGACAACATACTGGAGTTTATAGCATTCCGCTTTTCCAGCAACATTTCTGAATATGAAGATTAGCTATAAATGGATATGTTTTTGTGTACCCTATTGGAATTTTTGGTGCTGCAACGCTTTGCCTCTGCTTACCTCTGATTTTTGTTTTGGTATAGTGCTACTGACCTGGCTAAGGGGAGGATGTCACGTGGCCCATAGGGACATTGTTGTCTTCACTAACTTAGCATGAGCACGCGGAAGCTTGCCTGCTGCTTTTGCGCACGTTACTACACGTCTTTATTTTTGCAATAATTTCAATGACTGCTTTCACATGAGAACTCATCGCTGTGTTCACTCTTTGCATGTTCCTGGGATTTTGACTGAACATTGTTTTCAAGGTTCAACAAAAATGCCCCTTGTTATTTTGTTCTGGCCAGGCCTTCGCCCTTAGACAAAACAAACCGATGCAGCTGTTTGGACAAACATACTCTGGTCTTATTAGAATACACAAATAGGTAGCACACACTTGGAGAGGGACCTTTCCAGGGAGAAGAGCAAGACAGCACCTATGATGTAGATCTACAATCTATAGGCTAAGGTATGGGGTCTGATGACAAAGCCCGGAGATCTTCTATTATATAATAATACTTTTTCTTAGCTAGCGGAGGGAGGTTAGGCACTATAGTCTTTTCTCCATTGTCTTTTTATGATGACATCTTCCCTCATGATATATGGACTAGCTGCTATGCTGCCTGTATTTGTACTACGCATTTTTCTGCTTGTTGTGGCCCGTATAATGCATGTTAGGGCACGTTAGTTAAAATAAATATTTTGAACTATTGCTTCTTTCGTGCAGATCTTATTGTGGACAAGTACAAGCGTGAGAGCGAAAGGGTGCGTCTTGTTACAGATATTCATGAGAGATCTGGGAGTGTCATGTTCTGGGGTGTCTAATCATTTGTTTCTCTGTGAGGGAGTAGGAGAACAAGTGAGACACTATAGCTAGTCAATCCTGGGCTTGTGGTTGCTAACGTGGTAGAAGGATCCAGTCCCTACACACCAAGGGCCCATAATCCTACGCATAGTTCTGTGTTCGTGCAGAATCCCTACAATAGTACATCCACTCCATAACATTTAGGTATAACACATTTACAACACCAACAGCTCTAACTCTCGTTTTACTTTATTTTCTAAAGCACATTTTATTGCCTTTAGGGGGTCTGTATCAACTACAAATCATGCGTTAAATCCTGTTTAGGGGTCACTGTGTGGGCCTCATCTGTTAATTTTTGCTAAACTTAATATATTTTGTTATTTGGAAAATATGTAAAAGGGTTATATAACAGGACACAAAAAACAACATTTAAAATGTATAGCTACAATTGGTGTGTGGGGGGTTAGTGCACATTTAAACTTTACAAACTTCTATTTTTACACACACAATTGCGCAGTTCCAAATCACACAAACTCAAGTTTCCATTACATACCACATCATTCAACAAGAAACCACATACAAAAATCAAAAACACAATTACATAAAACACCACAGACATACAATCCACACCACATAATTCAGCATTGCACCACAAAGAGCACACCACATAAAACTCCAGTACGTAACACTCCACAAAGCAAAATACTGTACCACATAATTTCTCTCCATAACACTCAATCCCACTCCACATAATTCCTATACACTAAATGCCCCAAAATGTCTATCCACATAATTCAACTGCACAGAATACCACATAATTCCATCACACACCACGTACATCCACTCCACAACACAAAGAAAAAGCAATTACATTTAGACCTATTGCATTGCAAATGCTTGTTTAACTAGTAGTCACGTTTGCAGAATGGTGGAGAAAGGCAGCTGTGCCTACGACCAGCTCTTGGAAATCCCACTGTGTAGGACTTACCAGTCCAAGGTTCCTCAGAAGTAATGTGGACTTCATCTACCAACCAGTAGCACGCCACGATCCGCGTTTGCAGAGTGGTGGAGAAAGGGGGCATGGACTCCGAAGACATCTTAGCAATCCTGCTGTGTGGGACTTATTGGAGGTAAAAGGAGAGGTAGTTGGCCCCCTGAGGATGTCCTTTGACCCCTCCTATTACCTCCAGTAAGTCACACACAGTGGGTTTCCAGCTAGGTTTTTGGTAACCACGCCCCTTTCTCCTCCACTCTGCAAGCACACCTTCTGGCACACCACTAATTGGAGGAGGACGTCCCCTTGGCTCCTGAGGGTACTTGGAGGCCAACTAGGCCTCCTATTACCTCCAGAAAGGCCCAAACAGCTGGATTGCTGAGAGGTGGTCAGAGGCCATACCCCCTTTCTCCACCCAGGACATTGCTGGTGCCGATGCTGGGAGGTGGTGTCCCCCGGGGCGGGAGTCTGCAACAGACCCCCTTCATTAGTGTATTTGTGCCTTGAGGGATGGTGGCCCCGGGGCTGCATAGGGGGGCAGAGTACCTCTGCATCATTTATTTCAGCCCGGGGAGGTGGCAGTCCCCAGGGCAGGTGGGATCCGCGAGGCCGCCATATTGTTTAAATTAGCCCTAGGAGGTGGCGGTCCCCGGGGCTTCTATAAGCCCTAGGAGAAGGACCCGGTGCAACCCCTCCTATAATTAGCATATGCCCCTGGAATATCATGATCTCACTTCAAATGTATTTTTTTATTGCTTTAATGTCGTGGCAGAGTCCCAGGCTTGGGGGATCAGGGTATTGCTACCCTGACACCCTTTCTTTATTTTCACTTTTTGGTGAAGCAGAGTCCTAAGATGGCTGCCAACACTTCCTGGTTGAAGTGTCGGCAGATAATCAAAGTGGTGCATTTGCCTGCACGAGCTAGTCTTTTTTTGTAAAGGCTTCACGACCAGAGATCTATCTATTTTTTTCTTCTTAAATTTCTGAAAAACTACTGCACGGATTTACATCAAATAACAAAAAGCACAATCTGCGTAACAACATCTACCTTTCTGCCAATTTTGGTGTAGTTCCGTCCAGCAGTTCAGGCTGTAGGTTCGACAATACGTTCCTATGGGAATTAACATTACAAACGCACCCTTTTTTCACTCCCCTATTTCTCGTTCCCCACTGTACGGATCACCCCCAAACTTTCCATGACAATATATATACATATATCCACCGGTGCCAGACTTATTGGGAATAGAATGTTGCGGATTTCCTATGGAAAATAGGTCCTAACTATAACTATCTACTGGCGACCGCCAGTAGATTATATATTATATATATATATATATTCAATGAAAAAACCAAAGGTTTCACACATGTTATAGTTAGCTGGACATTTCACTCGTAAAAAACCAATGAAATTCCCCCGTTATAGTTAGTTCAGCTAACTATAACTCGCGCGCTCGCAATGCACTACTGATGATGTCACATATTACATCACTCATGACATGGTCAGTGACATCACTCATGACATCACTGATGACATCTCAAATGACATCACTGATGACATCATCCAGTGAATGTGTGTTTTTCTGAAAATTAAATATGTTTTAATATATGTATATCTCAAGGTCGATGGAAGAATAAATGAGTATATAAGTGTCTAAATTGATGATTTGTTTCTGAAAAATTGATTGTATTACTAACTGATTAAGTGTATCTTTTTGAATACATGGCTTAGTGAGTAATGTTTAAATGTGTAAATACCTGTATCAGTCTCTCACTTTGTATATAAGTGGCTGCATGGGTTGGTGAGTAGCTACATGAGTGTCTATATAGGTTAATAGTTGGTTTTTTGAGTATCAGTATGAGTGTCTTCATGGTGCGGTGGGGGGTATTACGTAGTGCATAGATGCATGAATGAGTGACTCACTGTTTGTATGTGTTGAAGACAGCATGTGTGCAGGACTGTATGGGTGGATGAGTGTGTGCATGGGTGTGTTAGTGAGTGAATGACTGTCTCAATAGTGTCTTCATAAGTAACTACATATGTTTTAAACTAGTATATGTGACTATTGTTGTTTATAAGTGAGTATATGTGAGAGTGAGAGATTGGAAGAGTTCCTGTATGAATAAGTATGTGTTTCTATAAGTGATTGTTAAAAAGACTAAGTATGTGTAAGTTTCTGTAAAAGTAAGTGTGCTGGTGTGTGTATAACTGTATATGCAAGTAAATGGATGTTTGATTCTTTATTAGCATGAGTGACTATGTGTGTGAGTAACTCTATGGATGAGTGGGATTGTGTTACAGGATGTTTAGGTGTATGAGTACATATGATGTGTGAGTACATGTATGAGTGACTGTATAGGATTGTTGGTGGATGAGTGGATGTGTATGTGGATCTTAGAATAACTGAATAGGTTGTTGTAACTGTTATTGGTATGTCCATTGTTTTGAAAATTTTAGTGTCTATTTTTGAATGTTTGTATCAAAGGTTATATTAGGGTGAGAGGAGGTCTACCACTCTGTCACAAGGATAATGTCATCAGTGATGTCATTTGAGATGTCATCAGTGATGTCATGAGTGATGTCACTGAACATGTCATGAGTGATGTAATCTGTGACGTCATCAGTAGTGCATTGCGGGCGCGCGAGTTATAGTTAGCTGAACTAACTATAACGGGGGAATTTCATTGGTTTTTTACGAGTGAAATGTCCAGCTAACTATAACATGTGTGAAACCTTTGGTTTTTTCATTGAATTTCTAAGGTTTTTTTTTTTTTTTTTTTTTTTTGAAAAACCTTTATTGACATTTCAATCCTTAACAAGTATGGGCCTACAACCCCCCGGGGCCGGCCGCTAAGCAATCAGAGCAATAAGATCAAATGTAAACACAGGCGGCACCTCGGAGAGCAGAATCTTCATGCTAATATAGTCCGGCCAGTGAGCCGCGCAGGTAGGACACCAGGAGAAAAAGGGTTTTTCATTTTATAATGGAACAAGACAGTAGGATCAGGTGCCAAACAATTTCCCAACAGCGACAAGGGGCAGGCAGAATAATAGACGTAAGCAATAAACAGCAATCTATTGGATCAATGGCGCAGACACAGGGAATTCCGGATGGGGGAGAATATCAAAAACAGTTGCGCCTGCAGGCCCCCGTACCTAACGCCCAGAGAACACCCCGGAAACTGTGGCACACATGAAGAGACGACGATTCACAACAAAGGAGGTGTACCGCGCTGATCGCAGAAAAGAAAAAACAAGAAGAAGCGGAGAAGAAAAAGGAGGCCATGGAAAAAGAGATAAAGACTAAAGAGTCCCCTCCCCCAACCCCCCACCCTGCACCTCTGCAAATGAGTATGGCCCCCCCCCCCCCCCAGCAGTGTGCCTGTCGCCCTGGAACTAGACCCGAAATATAGAAGAAACAGGGAAAAAGGAGTAAGAAAGAACCCCACCAGACGGGGGGGTGGAGAAAGTATAATAAACTGGAGGAGGGCCCACAAAACATACCCCCGGCTTCTCCCTCCCGCACGGTGAGGTCTCCCCACAGCAAACAATAAGCAGCACCAAATCGACCATATCAAAAAAAGGGGGATGGGGAGCATTATGCACCAAATATGCTAATAGCTATGTCCTGAGAGTACGCAACCACGAGTCCGCCCGTCTACTAGATGACCACCCCCGAAGGATCAGCCTCATCCTTGACCACTCTTTGCAATTCTGCCCATGCCTACCCCTCGACCCAGCACCATGTCCGATGTTCCAAGGTAAAGGAGTGTCCAAAAACAACCGGGAAGCGACGCACACAGGTGGGGTGGAAGTCTCTGAGTACCAACACAGTCCGCATCATGGAGGGACGTCTTTCCCAGTGCTGCCCCAGGATCTGCACTGCACACAAGGTCCAGGAAGGCTGAATCAGCCAAAGTAGACAAATGTTGCTGGAATTGTCCCTGGGTCGCCGGAGGCCGTGCACGGGACGAGGCCACCACCTTCCACTCAGGTCCAATACCTCCGGAACAGATCAAACCCTCAGTTAGCCGATCACACGATAGCATACTGTCCGGAGTGTCCGGCTGTGCACTAATCGCAGGGGTGGCCGCGACATTATCCTCCCGTGTGCAGTGTGGGAAGTCCCTGTGTACCTGCGGACCAGCATGCCGCCACTGTCCCAACGCTGATGCCACACCATCGAGCTTACTCCCCAAGACCCCGACGCCACGAGCCAAGGAGAAATGAAGGGCACCAAGGGCCTCTAGGAGGTCGCCGTACCCCAGCACAGCTCTCTGCGATCGCTCCGCCACACTCCCAAAAGTCACACACTCCCGATCCTGCTGCGACCCAGTGGACAGGATGGTAGGCTGCATCGCAACAAGATGGCCGCCGGGAAGGCCCGACTCGTATTGGGGCCGGGACCCAGGGGCAAGCGCCTCGAGGTCCACGTCGCTGGAGACAGGGGTCCGGGGGCAGGCACAAATTCAGCCGTTGCGTGGACACGGGCAACAGTCGTCCCCACCACGGACCAGCTCCCGCGAAAATCCGGGAGCAGCCCGCAAGGATCAGGGCGAGCCAGGAGCGGCGTCCGGGCAGCTCACCGTCAAAGGCAGGGGCAAGCACCGAAGAATCTGAGAACTGCACCCCCGGGCATGCCCTCGGTCCGCTACGCTCAGCAGTGGGAGCGACCACGGCGAAATGCAGGCCGAGGGCAGCACCGCTCCGGTGGACCGACTCCACCCAGTCACCACAGGCCGCTGTTGTTAAACTGCCACCCGGCCAAGGCGTCCACTCGAGGTCCCGGCTCCGGGGCTGCACGGGCCGCAAAGTTCAACTGCAGATTTCTCCGGCGGTGCAGCAGCCAGAAACCTCGGAGTCACACGATCGGTTGCCACTCTCATTCACAAACACGATCTCATAGCGCAGACTGAGGATCTCGTGCAGGATATCCGTGCGGGATGCGGAGGTTCACGGAGCCGGGAATCTACGCTGCCGTCCTGGTCGCCATCTTGGCTCCTCCCCCCTCTAAGGTTTTTTAAATGCTAATTCCTAACTATAACGTGTGTGAAACCCATGGTTTTTTCAGTGAATTTCAAAGGTTTTTTAAATGCTAATTCCTAACTATAACGTGTGTGAAACCCATGGTTTTTTCAGTGAATTTGCAAGGTTTTTTAAATGCTAATTTTTTTTTTTTTTTCTTCTCTTTTTTTTTTTTTACATATTTTTATTTTAATTTTCTATCCTTTTTTAAAGACTATGGTTAAATTTTTAAAATTCTATAATATGTTTTTTTAAATATATTTTATAAAATAAACAGGTAAAATTTATTAGCAATACATTTTTTCCTTTTTTTTTTATTTATTTTTTAGTACGCGTACCGTAAGCTTACGGTAAGCGTACGGTTTACGCAATGTCCGTAATTTATCTACGCTGTTTGCGTATAGTTACGCAATTTGCGTAGCCGCGCATACTCCGCGTGGGTCGCGTACGCGTGTACGCTACACGCGCACGTTACGCGGAAGTGTCGGGGAGTGACTGTTATGCGCATGCGCGCAAGCGCGTGTCTTTTTTACGCGCATGCGTACTTTTGCCGTAAGCGTACCGTAAGCGTACGGTAGGTCATGTGATCATGAAACACAACTTTTGATTGGTTGAAACTACTTTCAGTTCTAGAACTCTCCTACACCACACCCATTCCCCTCATTTCTGCTTGTGATCCCTTAGGAGAAGGAGCTGGGTTGTCTTTGTGATACAATGGCAGAACAGCAGAGCTCTTCTGAGAGTGAGGCTAGCAGCACTACCTTGAGGCAGAGAGCGAGGAAACAAAAGACCTCTTACGTATGGGATTATTTTACTTTTCCAGAAGGCCAGCAAAAGGTAAATGCACCCTTAGTGACTTGCAAGCTGTGTAAGCGTGTACTTTCAAGAGGTAATCCTGACAGGAAGTATTCCTTTGGGAATCACACCATGATGAGACACCTTAAGGATGTACACAGAAGGACACATGCTCGACTTACTGAAGGTAACCCTTCAGTAAATCAACCAAGCACATCCACAGCAGCTCAGCCTGGACCATCATCTGCAGAGCCGAGTCCTTCTTCTGCAGGTCAGGTGAGCCCTTCATCTGTGGGGGGAGCATCTCCTTTTTCTGGTCCTCTGGAAATTAACCCTCGGTTTGCGAGGGTTGAAGTACGGTGCGCCCATTGTCACGATCTAATTACTTATAGGGAGACCAGTGTTTCCCTAGTGAACAGTAAAATAGATCAGCACACTTGTCGTACCGTCTAATATTCCCAATCTTTCTTTCCTCTGTCCCTGCATGAACACAACGGCTCTTTTAAGAGCCAACCTTACCTTTCATCTATTTTTTATATATTTTTTTTAAAACTTTTTTTTTTTTTTTTTTTACCGTACGCGTAATTTTTTTTTTTTTTTTTTAAAAACACTAAAAATCAATTATCACATTACAAGGTCCTTGAGAGACAACAATTAAAAACTGCAAATGTGATTGTAGAGAAGTGGAAAAAAGGGACCATGACATTATTGACTTACCATACCCACTCAAAAAAAGATTTATTCATTTAATTTATTTTTAATTGCTTTTAAAATGGTTATAGTTTTCGAAAATTTTCTATCTCAATCTGAAAAAAAAGAAAAAAGTATTAATATTTAATAAAACATTTAATAATACAGTACACATATTTACATATTTTTCAAAAAATATTTTTGCCTTTTTTTTGCTGTTTTCAGAAAATATTGCATTTCACTATAAATTGTGAAAGCAATTGCATTCATCATTTAACAGCAGGCAAAAAAAAATTAACAATCTCAAAGATTGTTTTTAAAAAAGCCCAGAATCTCTTTTTTCATAAACATAACTTTAAAGAAATGCATAATATTCTAAAAAAATATCATCTAATATCTATACTTATTTCTTTAAAATACCGTCTGATATTTTTGTTTCAGAAGTATAATCACAATAATATATGTCAAATAACTCCACAATACATCTGGTTCCATTTCCTTTAGGCCAAATAGTAATTTTAAAATTCTTTTTTTGTTTAATTTCCAATGGTAATCCAATAAAAAACAAAAGTTTAAATTGTACAGATGTCACCGTTTCTCTGTAACATTTTGGTTTCCGAAAGATTAATTAATAATTAAATAAGTCCACAATAGAATTGTTTACTTTTCCGCATGGCCAACTAGTAATTTTAAAAATCTTTTTTGAAAAAATTTCCAATGGCAATCCAATAACATTCCAAAATTTAAAGTTGTGCAGATGTTACCGATTTTTTCTAAATTTTTGGTTTTCCAAAGTTTCCTTAAAAAATGGAAAAATTCCACATTACAATTGGTTACCTTTCCATTAGGCCAAATGATAATTTGTTAAATCTTTTTATTTGTAAATTCCAAATGGTAATCCAATAAAATGGTAAAATTGTTTTCTCCAGTTGTTGTCAAATCTCTCTAAAATTTAGGTTTCAGGAAGATTAGATAGGAATTTGCTAAATCAAAAGGCAAACGTTGCTTAAAAATCAATTGGGAATCATTACACAGTGTCCAGCCTTTTTCACATTTAAGATAAACTGTGTGATGACCAGAAGTTACTGTAGGTCCATCATGGAAAATTATTGCAACTGTTACAAAAGTTTTTCCTGAAATTGATAATTGCTGTCCTGTAAACTTCTTTATTAAAGTATCCAATTTTGAACCATCAGCTCTACATCGTTGCATCATTAAAATTACATACTGTCTGTATTCCTTTAAAATTAATGTTGAAAACATGTCAGATTTACACTCACTGCATTGCATGCTATGATTAGCATCTTTAACTAATTTAGCAAAAGTGACTGTTTTACTCTCTAGCAATGTTAAATAAATAAACCTTTCAGAATCAACATTAGAGCCACATATATTATAACAGTTTTCACAACTATGTTCCCATTTATAAGAGAGACCAAATAAATTTTCAATGTTAACCCCTTCTTCTTCCAGTACCTGAAGAAAATAAATCAAGAATTCCTGTGCGTCTTGCTGTACATTTTGAGAAAACTGTGTTCGTCCTGAACATACATCTAAAACTTTTCTAATTTCAGTAGCACTTTCTATTTGAGTTTTATCATTACCTTATCTTTTATCTTAAGTTTTATCTTTTCAAAAAGGAGACTCAGCACAGTACAGAATCTTTTTCCCTGATTTACTATTATCTGCTCTTGCAAACTTTCCAGATAAAATGCAACATTCAGCACTACATTAGCGTAGCAGTTGACACCAGAGCTATTTTCAAAATAACATCCTACAACCTGTTCTTCATTTTCCTTATTCTTTTTGCTTGCAATTACATCACTCCTCTTTTTTTTCCTCCTCTCTACATCTTCATTACAGATATTCTCATTTTTCCTTTTACGAGAAACTACACGTTTCTCCAACACAGGATACTGACCTAAATGAGGAGCATAGCTTCTTCTTAATCTATTATACTCCTTTACACAGTTTGTATCAGCACTAACTTTTGAATCATCAAAGTCTATCATGAATAAACCTGATAATGTTTTCACTCGTGACAAAGCAACATATGCCATACCTTCTTTGAACACAGTTGAACCAATGTTCACAAATGCACAATCTACAGTCAATACTTGAGACTTGTGAATAGTTACAGCATATGCTAGAGAAAACGGAAACTGCTTCCTACGTACATATAAGTCTTTCACAAGCATGAAACGAACTGTACAACGACAAATATCTTTAACTTCTTCTATCTGATCAAATTTTATTTTTAAACATTCAATTCCATCTTTTTTCTGATAATTAATAAAACCCACAACTCTTCCCATAGCTCCATTAACTAAACCTTTTTCAACATCCAAATTTCTCCTTAAAAATACTCTACAGTTCATGCAAACATATAGATTTTTTTCTAATCCAGCTGTTTTGGAAATCTTCTTCTCTAGTGAATCCAATTTATTTTTCAGTGTGCCTGTTAATGTGACAGTAATTCTTCCATCCTCAATTTTGTCCACTGCTTCCAATTTCCTGATATCTTCCTTTTCCAATTTCAAAAGCTCCTCATTGAATATTGAGCATTCACGTAGAGTTGGCATTAAGCAGATGACACTTTTGTTTTCTGCAATGTTCTTGTATATCTTCTCTGCAACTATTTCTTCCTTTGGAAATAAATTATGTAGCAGCCGAGTCTGTAATGCTTTTTTGCCAGCTTCTGTGAGTAGTCCAATCCTGATATCTTTCAGAATACTTCCATATTCTTCATCGTTTGCTTGCCTCATATTAGTTGTAAGTTCCTTGTACTCAAAGAAGGACCAAATATTTGTATTACCGATGCTTCCCAATGACTTCTTCGTGTCTTCATGTGTCACAGTATTAAACACTGGTTGTCCTTTAACTGGAGTAAGTTGCAAAAGATCTCCAAAAACTATGACGTGTTTTCCTCCAAATAACACGTCATAGTCTGACTTCAGAATTTGCTGCATTCTTAAATGCACAAAGGCAAGCATTAAGTTCGATACCATGCTCACCTCATCAATAATGAGAACTTGCATCTTCTTCAATACTCTTGAAACTTCCAAGCATGCTTCTCCAGTTAGCTTGTTGTATTGTATTTTGTTCTCATGCTCCACTGGTAACATTAGCAAACGATGTAAAGTGATTCCTTTTATGTTATATGCTGCTAACCCAGTTGGAGCAGTAACCACACAAGACAAAGTAGAATCCGTTTTTTGCTGTAGGTAGCTTCTGATGACTTTTATAAGGAAACTTTTTCCAGTTCCAGCTTGTCCGCTTACATACATCCTGATTGGATGAAATGATGTGCATGAGCACTCTTTTTTTTCATGTAGAAATCCGTGATCAATTTTGTTTCTGATCTCTTCATAAATTTGTTGCTGCTCTTGATTCAGTTGTCTTTCCAAATTTTGTAAGTCTATAAATTCTTCTTGAGCTTGATTCATAGCTGTTTCCACTTCATTCATGGCTATTGATGCTTCATTTTCAACGATTGGTTGTCCTAGGGGATCTTGACTGAGTGTTCCTGAACTTTGGCTGTCCTGAGAACTGTCTCTAGCTATTTCTGCTGCAATTGTAGTTTCCTGTTCAATTTCTTCATTTAACATTTGCAGATAAGTTGTGAATGTTCTGCATTGTATGCTGTCTTTGCAAGCATTAAATGAATCTTCATAGCTTTGAAATTCTCCCAGTAGTTCATCCTCTGTACGCCATGGTTTAAACAGCTGTAAAAGAGCCAAGTAGTAAAATTCCTTTTTGTCAGTAGTGTCGCAACTCAGCTTCCGGTGATTTATCAAACTTCCTTTTGTTTGCTTCACCAAACATCCTTCCTCACCAATGACTTTATATTTTCCATTGTTGATGTCTTCTGCGGCTTTCCGTGAATAAATGTAGTTCTGCAGCACTTTATAGAGACACATGTTCTCCAGATGATGACTTCTCTTTGGGTAATATGTATCCAACATGTTTGATTTCAAAATATCTGTACTTTCTGGGTCATTCTCGGCCAAATATTCAATTTCTCCAACAGATTTCAGTACCCGATTTCTCATTGCTGCAAGGCCTAAACTTGCCCAAATTATTCTTCTTGATTTCGAGTAGAGACTTGCAGAAGATAACCTATCTGAACATTCGTAGGATCCAATTTCTCGATGCGATAACATCTTCAAACTGAAACTGTACAGCTTCTTACTGACAGTTTTCTCGTGAGAAATCTCTTCCCACATTTCCTTCAATTCTGTTTTTTCTGATTTCGTAATGTAAGACGTTACATATCGAGCAACAGCAATGGAATTGTCAGCTACATACTGTATATCCATGTTAGCGTTCCACATGGATAAAATCACTGGGTTGTAGTCATTTATATTTTTTGATTCTTCTTTTCTTTTAAGGTTGTAGGTATTCTTAGGTGATTTTCTTGTGATAGTATGTCTCACAGCTGACATAAAACTGTTAACTCTTCCATTTGAAAGAACAGGTCTAGGAAATCCAAATCGACATTTAGTGTAGTATTTATCTTTGCTCTTGTATTTCCGTCGACAGTATTTTCCACACCGATGACTTTGGAAACGTAAAACTTGCTCCTTTAACTTTTTCTCTTCTGTGCTTTTTGGTATAGCACATGTTGCATATTCTTCAATGTAAGATAACACTGCTTCATCAGTATCTGTTCCAAACTTTGGGGCATCCTTGATCCACAACAGCATATGAATATGAGGAGCACCTCTTGCCTGGTACTCTTTTCTCCAAAAGAAATCCACTACTTCTCCTAGAGGTGGATTTTTTTTATTGCAGATGAAGGACATCATAGCCTCAAATCTATGATTGAAATATCTGCAAACATTAACCGGATCCAATGAGCACAGTTCTCCTGCTGTCTTGTATTCGATGTTTTTAATGTTTGAATTTGCCTCTCGTAGAAAATCCAGTAAATCATCCCAAGCGTACTCGGCACAGCTTAGGGTAAGGAACCATGTTGGAGTTCCTAAATTCCGTAACATGCATTTTAATTCACCATGGCGTCGGTACCAATATTCATTTGTCCCACGCTGACAAGCCATCAGATTGATCAGTTGTGTTTCCAAATGATCATCTCGGTGCTGCACTTTCTCCATAAAATCCTTAGCAGACACATTTTGTAAATGTACTCTACTTTTTAAAATGTGATTTACTGCATAAGACAGTGCAGACAAGTCGCTTTCAAATAAAAGATGGAACAAATAAGGAATACTTTGTCGAAATCTGGGATCTTCAGCATATAGTCTTGTAGTCCGATACTCAGAAGCTGGAATCTGTTCCGGACGTTCATCGTATCGTCCTCCTTTTCCTTTAGTAAACAGCTGGGGAAAACATCGAGCTTCCAAGCTCTCCTCCCATACACTCACGGGAGTTCCTTTTGCTTTCTTCATCTGAAATAGATCAATATTGTCTCCCATAACTTCTTTTGAATGAAGAGGATGTATGCTAAAATGTTAATAAATTTCTTCTTCCTTTGACTTGTCCACTTTTTCAATTTGTCCAGTTGGTGTTTCTGTGTCTTCTTGTAAATCTTCTTCTTCTTCTTCTTCTATATAAATTGTTTCATACCATTTGTTATTCCTTTTCAAATACAAATTTGCTCTTTGTACTTTCCGTACATCTACCAGCTCCTGCCAAATCTTCTTATTCTTTGTAGGTACACCATTAACCAGAATAATTAATGGTTCAGTTTCCAAAGTATCCGCATCAATAGTTTCCATATTTTTTTTCAAATCCAAGGGCAAATACACCACTCTACCTTTTAAACCTCTCAGTAAATCTGAAGGAGGTAATTTACCAGTTTTGGGCTCCATACGTACTATGGTCTGGAACGGATGAACACATTGAATGAGTATAGACTCATATGTATTTAATTCAGAAAGTTCAGCAGGAATAGCATCCAATTCTAAATTATTATGTACAGCTCTGGTCGGCATTCTATTTTCCTCTAACTTTTTGTAACAGTATTTACAAATACGCTGAACTTCACCCAATTCAAAACAATTTTCAAGAAATATATAGGTGGCAAAATCCTTCCACTTATAATTATCTTCATTTTCACTCTTTCTGTAGAGATCAACATACCTGGTTTGTTTTCTATAATGAGTTCTGCGGCAACAAATACAAGTAATATTTGCTCTTTCATTAGAGATTATTGCAAATTTTGTTATGTGATCATTAAATGTCTTACTTACAGAGGGTTCTACATTTTCTTCCACTTCTTCCTCATTTACTGTGTCCTTCTCTGCACTGTTTTGTTCAGGACCAAAGTAACAAAACTGAATTTCATCAACAACCTTCTCTACATCTGATATCGTTCCACGGAACAGAGCCCTATTCAATTCATCTAACTTTATTGCTGGACTTTTAGCAAAATACAACCGTCTCACAAACTTTCTCATTTCAGTATGATGAACAGCCAGCATCCTAAAATGATGGAAAACACTATTACACACTTTTCTAGATAGACAAGCCAGAGAATGACCCTGCAAACCAGTATTCTCTCTCACTCTGCATGGATCTAGACTTTGAAGCACCTTAATCTTCTGTTTCACACTTTTTTTGCTATATTCTCTTAGAAACTCACGAAATTTATCAATAGATTCCTGACGCACAGTGCAAATACTACTACAATTCCAAGTGTACACTGGGGCTTTAGGACGTCTCCCCATAGCCTCATCCGCCATCACTTGTACCTCATCTCTTGGAACCATTATCTCCTTCTCCATTATGCAACCATTTTTCACTTCATAAGCACGACCTCTGGTGTCAACTGCATGCAGCAAACTATTACTTTGAAAATAACTCTCTTCATTAAAAAAAGGTTCACTACTTGAACTATGCATCCATTTTCCTAAAAACACTTTACAAAAGTTTGTTCTGTTCACTACTCTTTTCCTTTTGCTATGTGATTTCAGTACATTAACCATTTTGTCTAATGTACGCATCCTATTCAAAATTAAAATGAATAGTTTCCTTTTTAATTCTAATGCCTTTGCTGCAATGGCTTCAATTTCTTTTTTTCTCTTATAAAACTTTGCCTTTTGCTTATATTTCTTCACATCCTTTATCAAATTGGACATAACTCTCCTCTGAAACATTTTTCTCCGTATCTCTTTAAACGCTGTTTTTCTGTTTAAGTTTATATTTTTAGTTGCAGAAGGTATATTTGCATTAACTAAATTCTCAATTTTTTCCTGTCCTTTTCGATTAAAATCATTCTTTCCAGTACAGACATTTTGTACATTTTTCCTTTTTTTGAATATGTTCCTTAGAAAATCTTTTGTTTGCTTACCAGAAGATTTTTTCTTTTTCCCAACATGAGCATCTCCAACTAACTTAGGTCCTCCAGTTGTCTTCAAATATAGGTTTTTTTTCTGCTCTTTTTTTACTCTGGATTTTGTAGGCATCTTAAATTTTGTTCACTGCTCTTCAGCAATACCTGAAAAAAACTAAAAACAAATTCCTTTATTTTATTTAAATATATTACTACATTTGTTTTCACATTAGTCACAAAACGAAATTTCTTTGCCAATTTGAAAGCACACTTACTGCTCTTTTTTTTGGCAAGTGATAAACACTTTTACAGACTGACACATTATGAATCCACTTTTCAGATTTTTTACAAAGCACATGTCCAAACTGCTTTTTCAGACCAGCATCATTTGTAACCTGGGTGTCTGCCTACACTCCAGCAAGGGCAACCAGCCTTAGTGATGCTGAATGTATTTGCATTACTGACTGAAACCTCAAACCCCACTCGCTTGTGAATACTGTGCATGATTCCACATGGTAAGCAGCTACCTGTGTGCTAAGAGTCAGCTTCTGCACCAAAAAAAGGCTCCCCCTTTCCATCTAATGCAACTGTGAAATCACCAGAGCAATACGCAATAAATCTCTGCCTGTAATTCCTATTTGGACACAGAGTCATGTTTTCACATTAGTCACAAAACGAAATTTCTTTGCCAATTTGAAAGCACACTTACTGCTCTTTTTTTTGGCAAGTAATAAACACTTTTACAGACTGACACATTATGAATCCACTTTTCAGATTTTTTACAAAGCACATGTCCAAGCTGCTTTTTCAGACCAGCATCATTTGTAACCTGGGTGTCTGCCTACACTCCAGCAAGGGCAACCAGCCTTAGTGATGCTGAATGTATTTGCATTACTGACTGAAACCTCAAACCCCACTCGCTTGTGAATACTGTGCATGATTCCACATGGTAAGCAGCTACCTGTGTGCTAAGAGTCAGCTTCTGCACCAAAAAAAGGCTCCCCCTTTCCATCTAATGCAACTGTGAAATCACCAGAGCAATACGCAATAAATCTCTGCCTGTAATTCCTATTTGCACACAGAGTCATGTTTTCACATTAGTCACAAAACGAAATTTCTTTGCCAATTTGAAAGCACACTTACTGCTCTTTTTTTTGGCAAGTGATAAACACTTTTACAGACTGACACATTATGAATCCACTTTTCAGATTTTTTACAAAGCACATGTCCAAACTGCTTTTTCAGACCAGCATCATTTGTAACCTGGGTGTCTGCCTACACTCCAGCAAGGGCAACCAGCCTTAGTGATGCTGAATGTATTTGCATTACTGACTGAAACCTCAAACCCCACTCGCTTGTGAATACTGTGCATGATTCCACATGGTAAGCAGCTACCTGTGTGCTAAGAGTCAGCTTCTGCACCAAAAAAAGGCTCCCCCTTTCCATCTAATGCAACTGTGAAATCACCAGAGCAATACGCAATAAATCTCTGCCTGTAATTCCTATTTGCACACAGAGTCATGTTTTCACATTAGTCACAAAACGAAATTTCTTTGCCAATTTGAAAGCACACTTACTGCTCTTTTTTTTGGCAAGTGATAAACACTTTTACAGACTGACACATTATGAATCCACTTTTCAGATTTTTTACAAAGCACATGTCCAAACTGCTTTTTCAGACCAGCATCATTTGTAACCTGGGTGTCTGCCTACACTCCAGCAAGGGCAACCAGCCTTAGTGATGCTGAATGTATTTGCATTACTGACTGAAACCTCAAACCCCACTCGCTTGTGAATACTGTGCATGATTCCACATGGTAAGCAGCTACCTGTGTGCTAAGAGTCAGCTTCTGCACCAAAAAAAGGCTCCCCCTTTCCATCTAATGCAACTGTGAAATCACCAGAGCAATACGCAATAAATCTCTGCCTGTAATTCCTATTTGCACACAGAGTCATGTTTTCACATTAGTCACAAAACGAAATTTCTTTGCCAATTTGAAAGCACACTTACTGCTCTTTTTTTTGGCAAGTAATAAACACTTTTACAGACTGACACATTTTGAATCCACTTTTCAGATTTTTTACAAAGCACATGTCCAAACTGCTTTTTCAGACCAGCATCATTTGTAACCTGGGTGTCTGCCTACACTCCAGCAAGGGCAACCAGCCTTAGTGATGCTGAATGTATTTGCATTACTGACTGAAACCTCAAACCCCACTCGCTTGTGAATACTGTGCATGATTCCACATGGTAAGCAGCTACCTGTGTGCTAAGAGTCAGCTTCTGCACCAAAAAAAGGCTCCCCCTTTCCTTCTAATGCAACTGTGAAATCACCAGAGCAATACGCAATAAATCTCTGCCTGTAATTCCTATTTGCACACAGAGTCAGGTTTTCACATTAGTCACAAAACGAAATTTCTTTGCCAATTTGAAAGCACACTTACTGCTCTTTTTTTTGGCAAGTAATAAACACTTTTACAGACTGACACATTATGAATCCACTTTTCAGATTTTTTACAAAGCACATGTCCAAACTGCTTTTTCAGACCAGCATCATTTGTAACCTGGGTGTCTGCCTACACTCCAGCAAGGGCAACCAGCCTTAGTGATGCTGAATGTATTTGCATTACTGACTGAAACCTCAAACCCGACTCGCTTGTGAATACTGTGCATGATTCCACATGGTAAGCAGCTACCTGTGTGCTAAGAGTCTGCTTCTGCACCAAAAAATTTCTCCCCCTTTCCATCTAATGCAACTGTGAAATCACCAGAGCAATACGCAATAAATCTCTGCCTGTAATTCCTATTTGCACACAGAGTCATGTTTTCACATTAGTCACAAAACGAAATTTCTTTGCCAATTTAAAAGCACACTTACTGCTCTTTTTTTTGGCAAGTAATAAACACTTTTACAGACTGACACATTATGAATCCACTTTTCAGATTTTTTACAAAGCACATGTCCAAACTGCTTTTTCAGACCAGCATCATTTGTAACCTGGGTGTCTGCCTACACTCCAGCAAGGGCAACCAGCCTTAGTGATGCTGAATGTATTTGCATTACTGACTGAAACCTCAAACCCCACTCGCTTGTGAATACTGTGCATGATTCCACATGGTAAGCAGCTACCTGTGTGCTAAGAGTCTGCTTCTGCACCAAAAAATGTCTCCCCCTTTCCATCTAATGCAACTGTGAAATCACCAGAGCAATACGCAATAAATCTCTGCCTGTAATTCCTATTTGCACACAGAGTCATGTTTTCACATTAGTCACAAAACGAAATTTCTTTGCCAATTTGAAAGCACACTTACTGCTCTTTTTTTTGGCAAGTGATAAACACTTTTACAGACTGACACATTATGAATCCACTTTTCAGATTTTTTACAAAGCACATGTCCAAACTGCTTTTTCAGACCAGCATCATTTGTAACCTGGGTGTCTGCCTACACTCCAGCAAGGGCAACCAGCCTTAGTGATGCTGAATGTATTTGCATTACTGACTGAAACCTCAAACCCCACTCGCTTGTGAATACTGTGCATGATTCCACATGGTAAGCAGCTACCTGTGTGCTAAGAGTCAGCTTCTGCACCAAAAAATGTCTCCCCCTTTCCATCTAATGCAACTGTGAAATCACCAGAGCAATACGCAATAAATCTCTGCCTGTAATTCCTATTTGCACACAGAGTCATGTTTTCACATTAGTCACAAAACGAAATTTCTTTGCCAATTTGAAAGCACACTTACTGCTCTTTTTTTTGGCAAGTGATAAACACTTTTACAGACTGACACATTATGAATCCACTTTTCAGATTTTTTACAAAGCACATGTCCAAACTGCTTTTTCAGACCAGCATCATTTGTAACCTGGGTGTCTGCCTACACTCCAGCAAGGGCAACCAGCCTTAGTGATGCTGAATGTATTTGCATTACTGAGTCCAACCTCAAACCCTTAAACTATTCTTTTATTATACCAGTACACCTTAATTTATTGTGAAAACATAGTCCATATTATTTTACATGTTCCTCACATTTAAATTTCTCCCAAAACAGAAAATAATAAACACAACTTCAACAAAAAGAATTGCATTTCTATTATTCATTTCTTAATTTACCATATACATCCCCTCTCAGACTCTAAACTCACCTTTAAAATTAGTTAGTTGTGAAAGAAATGTGGCACTCAAACAGCAGATTATCAGAGCCAGGATCTCTGTTCTCTACACCTCTCTCCTCTCAGCAGAACCAGATAATGGCAAACTTTCCCTCTCTTTTTCCACACATATACATGTTAGTTTCAAATCTCAGTGCTTGCCCCTTTTTTTCAAATGTAATCACACATTTCTATTGGTTGAAAACCAACCCTTTTCCAAAAGTACCCTTCCCCCAACTTGACTTCTGCCTAGTACCCTTCCCCCAACTTGACTTCTGCCTGCTACCATAGCAACAGCTCATGGAACACTGCTGTGTGGAGTCAGGTCAGAAGTTCGCCAAACAATGTTTCAATTCCACAGAGCAAGAGTGCTTGACTTTTCAAACCTAACAGCAAATCCATAGTACTGTTCTTTGGTAACACATTTTTCTGTACCAATACAAAACATGCTTCTATTAATTTACACATACAGCCTAGTTTTTATTCTAGAATGGTATGAAACAGCCAATCAGTTCTTTTTTTTGTGAAAAAAATATGTATGCCTCCATTTCCAAACTGTCTTTCTTTTCATATTGCCATTCTACTGAAAGACACCTCCTGAGTGCATCCAGTTCTCCTTTGAAGATGTTCACAGTGTGGATTGTAGGGCACAGCTATGTCTTCTGGAGTGAAAAGTATGCAGAGAAAACAGATATGGTGAGAGACCTTGCTTTGCCAAATGTAGACATTAAATGGATTGGTCAGAGAGGGTTAAAGTGGCACCAATTGATGCCATTGGTGAAATCCTTCATGCACATCCAACACCCTGACCTCATAATAGTGCACTGTGGTGGCAATGACCTAGGCACTTTGACTGGGGTAGGTCTGGAAATGCTTATGAAGGAGACCTTTGCACAACTGTTTTCACTTTTCCCTAAAACTGCCTTTGTGTTTTCTAACATATGCCAAAGGCAAAAATGGAACTGGTCCAATCATTTCTGTCCGCAGATTGACAAAGCAAGAAAGCACGTCAACAAATCTGTTTCTGCTTTCCTCCGTGACTATGGTATGGGTTCCATTTACCACAACAACTTGCGTTATGACATGCAAGACATTTATAGAGGAGATGGTGTACACTTCAATGATGAAGGGAACAGAGTCTTCCTCTTGAACCTTAGACTCTGCATCGGTACTTACTTGTAGGTACCACAAAAAAATCACTTCATAAACACAGCGGCTCTTTTTAGAGCCCCCTAATATCTAAACACTTAAATCTGATTTTCATTTCTTTTTTTTTTTTTTTTTACCGTACGCTTACCGTACGCGTACCCCGTGATTTTTTTTAAAATCAATAAATGTTTTCTTTGTACTTTTCTGTCCTTCTTTGACCCCCTTACAAATGTTAGGGGGTCTGTAACTCTCCTCCTTGCCCCCTTTTCTTGTTATCACTCTTTTTTTTCTGAGTGAAACACACGAAATGGCGGCCGCCGCCGCTTCCTGGTTTCGACCGATTCGAATGTTTACTAAGATCTAAGAGCCAATCAGAATCGCGCTCGCGCACGCCACCGTACGCATACGGTAAGCGTACCGTAAGCGCACCGTAAGCTGGCTCAGATATATATATTGATTTAAAGGCTATTTTCTCAGAATCTACTGAACAGATTTACACCAAACCTACAAAAGGCACTTCCTTGACCTGAGGACTACCTCTCTGCCAAATTTCTAGTAATTCTGTTCAGCCGTTCGGGCTGTAGCCCTGTCTAAAGGTCCTATGGAAAAATGCATGGGAAAAACGCGTTTTGGGACCCCCCTTTTATCTCAGCCCCCGCTTGACGAATCCCCCCGAGACTTTCAGGGAAGGAACGGAGCGTAGCGCCCCACCTATTTTGAAAAATTCGCGAGGATTCGTCGACCGGCGCAAAAGTTATTCAAAATAGAATGTTGCGGATTTCCTATGGAAACGTGGTCCTAACTATAACTACCTACTGGCGACCGCCAGTAGGTAATATATATATATATATATATATCTATATATATATATATATATAGATATATATATATATATATACACATATACATACACACACATACACATATACAAATTTGAGTGCCTTTCAATTAACTCACTGCCTGCATATATGGACAACTACATTCAGGGTTTTAGTATATAAGAAGTAATGGCGCTCGGCAGATATTCGTGTGGTATTTATGAATGGGCAAGTGGGTATGGTGCTATACAGGAAGGGGGAACCCTTCTAACCCCTTAATATGTGTAGGGAAAACCCTACAGCAAAATTGATACAATATTCTTCTGTGCACCCATACAATTCAAATTGCATAGATGCAACTTAAACATCAGTAATACATATAGAGTTCTTCAAATAATGCTGAATGTTCTTTATTCTTATACAAGACGCAACCAGCCGACACGTGTTTCGTCGGGGAAGAATGACCCCACGACTCTTCAGGGCAAATAGCCGGTAATCAAATCGACCCGGCTTGGTATAAAGTTGCAAGGCCCAATAATAAGATAGAAGAGAAAGTCTGTGTATTGACTTGTAAAGGTAATCTATTCGGCGTGCCGATGATAATTCCAACCCGGCCGCAGACACAAATCCAAAGTACAAAAAACCGGGTCTTGAAGAAGAAAGTGGGATCCTATGTGGACGAAATCCAACTAGTATGCGGTTCACAGTACATGTCACAATGCTAATGGTTACCCGGCAGAACACGGGTGCATGTTCTCCTTTCTTGTAGTGAAAAGAAAGGACGAATGTACGTATTGACAGCACCTCCTTCCTCGCGTGTGTGAACTTAAGTCAGTGTGCAATTAACATATACACCCACTAGAGGGAAGATAATGCTTTTTGCAACAGCCTTGACTAAATCATTGGCAGTGGGATAAATTAAATTATGCCCCGTGATCAAACCGAAAGTGAAAATGTCATGATGAATATTTATTGTTCCCAACATACTGATAGGATTTCAAATATCAATACCCACTAGAGGGATTAGACTGTAATAATGAATTATTGAAACATTCGTTTTGGCTTCCACACAGCTAAAAGTTATTAATTTTACAATCGTTTTCATTATGCACTGTGTTTCACATATGGTTTTGCAAATTATCACCTTTTTTTGTATGAATTATCAATAAGAAACATTCACAACATGTAAAAATAAGAATTGTGTGCACTACATTGACCAGAATGCTTTGCAACTAAACAAACAGGAAGTAGTTGAAATAGTAGAAATAAATAATGTCTGGTCATGCCCGGTTGTTACCCGTGATCAAGGTTCGAGTTGAGAACGGAAACGCGTTGGGGATAGCTTTGCTTGTGAATATGGAATAAAAGCAATTTAAAAGCAGCAGATTCCGAGAGAGTGCGTTTTCAATCGACTTCTGGGCTCAGAGGTCACCTGCCTTTTTAGGTCTCGGCTGCAAAGGCTGCGCTTGCGCAGTCTCGCTCCGAGATTTAATGTTTTTCAGAAGAGGGGCTTGATCCCGCCCCTCTTCTCCCCTCTTCTCCATTGGTTGGCCTCCTAAATGCTGGTCAGCCATTGGAGAAGAGCTTTGTCTCTCCAAACAAGCCCCGTCTTTTTCGGATTCGGGGGCGTGTTTTTTCGTTTCTTTCTCTTTTTCGTAGTCCCTGCCCCTTTTACACGTGGTGGGCGTGTTTGTTTTTTTTACATCGGAAGGTTCGGCCATTTTATGCGCGGTCTATACGGAGCGGGACGTGGGGTCGCCTCTTCCTTGCTGCAAGGCTGTTCTCGGCGTTTCCTCGATCGGCGTTTCCCGGCTCCTTTCAGGTAAAAGCACTCACTGATTTCTGAATAGTGAGTAAAAGCGTTAAGGTTAAGGTAACAATGTTGTTCCTGCTTGCATTTCCACATGTTTACTTTTCTCTTGGGGCCATCTTTATTGTGCTGCAAACCTTTCCTCCATACCAATTTACCTTTCCCTCATGCACTTTGTTCCTTGGTGGTATCCAGTCTTCCATACCAATAACATTCCCTTACAGCCAACCCTTCCATCCTTGCCCCTCACAGATTATGCGCTGGAAATCATTCTTCCGTTCCCATCTACCTTTCGCTTACAGACATCTCTTCGGCGCTGGAATCCTCTCGAGCACAGGTTTACTTTCCTCACTGGCCCAAGCTTTCTGCATAGGTCTAGCTTTCAATAGGGGCACCTCTTTTGTGCGGGAGACCTTTCCTTCATAACGCGCTCTCAACGGCCTTCCCGTTTGAGGGGTTAACATTAGTAGCGCCCGTATATAGTAACGCCCCCTACAAGAGGCAGGAGCTATATCTACTCCACAACTAAGCGCCACTTTTAAAGAGTTTGCCAGTGAAGCGCTATTTTCGTTTTCTTGTCTTTGTTTTCCTTGGGCTTGCAACTAGTGCACAAATCCTGGAGGTCCTGCAAGGTGTGGATTGGAAAACAATATGTGCACTGCGGCTCTGCGTCCAGGGATGTGGTCTTTTTACCATAATGCTAACGTTTTGTAAGAATATCAGCAATGGCCATTGAAATGAGACCATTCAAGGCCCCTTTCAGGCAAAAGCACTCACTGATTTCTGAATAGTGAGTGTAAAAGCGTTAAGGTAACAATGTTGTTCCTGCTTGCATTTCACATGGTTCACGGGCGGCAGAGAAGTAACAGGACTCTGTCTTTTCCTTCTTACTTACAGAAGAAAAATACAGTGTCCGCCTCTGCTCTGTCGCTTCAGCTGCCCCCCCCCCCCACTCTTTCATTCCTCGCTCTTTTTCTTTCTAGCAGTTCTTCTCTTACTGAAAAGCTTGACTTCAAGATGGGGTTCTCACTCTCTTTCCTCTACTTTCTTTTAATTGCTCCCCTGTGAAATGGATCCAAAAAAGACGATTTCTGAATAGTGAGTGTAAAAGCGTTAAGGTAACAATGTTGTTCCTCCTTGCATTTCACATGGTTTGCTAAATTTTGCATTCCCCTATGAGTGTTTGCTTTTTCCAGGATGTTACTTATTTTTGTAGGCCGTATATTGCTCTTGTCTATTGCGTCAATTAAAATGAGCCTCATCCAGGTGTTTATAGCCGGCAGCAATTGGGTTGTAGTTGAAGGCAGTGTGAGTTTTTCTCAGTGGGACAGTATGGTGTTCAGTGGGGGAGACGATGTGGCACTATGGCCAGAGCTGCTGAATTTGGAACTGGGGAACCAGGTTTAGCCTTAATAACCAGTCCACCAGACGACTCTGCTGAGAGAGCACAATCCCATGCTAGACCTTAGAAGGCTTCGCAAGACCTTAGAAGCGCTGGTGTCTTAGCACCAGCAGGTGGACCCTAGCACTGGCAAGTCTGGGTTAACCTTCAAGGTTTGTCCACCACAATCCATACTGAAGTTCACCTCCAGTCTTGCTAGCAGGCCTATGAAGCAGCACAGCCAAGAACAACAGTGACTCTGTCACTTAGGTCACAGGACCCTTGAGAAGGGCCAGCTCTAGGGCAGTGCAACCGGTGAGACCGGGCGCTGACTTTGGGTGGAGACATTATGTTTGCAAGTAAATTAAGGTTTTAAAAGCGCTTGCTGCCTCCTTCCTGGCCTCCAGCAATTTCCGGCAACAATAAAAATGTCATGATGACTCTGGTGTTTAATGTTCTTCCTAGAGAGAGATTGGAGTTTTGTCTAGTGGAAGTTTTGACTCCTGGAAAGGTAGCACATAGGGTTAATGTGCCTGCAGCAAAGAACATGTACCATGCAGATCACAAAGTGCACATAATGTAAATAGGTCAGTGGGCTACTGCGTGTGTGTGTGTAGGTGGCTCTGTGGGTGGCTCTATTTGTGTGTGGGTTGCTCTATGCGAGTGGCTCTGTGGGTGGCTCTATGTGTGTGGGTGGCTTTGTGTGTGTGGGTGCAATTGCAATCGGTCTCGCATTTGAGAGTGATTAAGCTGTTGACATTGTAAATAACAATGGCGTTTCTTTAAATGTTTTAAAAACAAAAACAACCAAAATTAATGTCATGAGCAATGCCAATAGCTCTAACTTTAACAATGCCGAGACCATTGCATTGTAAATGCTTGATATATACATATATACACACACAAACATATACAAATTTGAGTGCCTTTCAATTAACCAATTAACTCACTGCCTGCATATACGGCCTACACTACAATACATAATGCCATAATTTCTGATTTTTTTACAGCAAACCCCTGACGAAGAACATAATTGTTCGAAATGCATTGGGTTAATAAATGTGTTCGCACTGGAATTTGATTGACAGCACGTGCCAATGTATAAGCCCGGATGGGCGCCAGAAGGCATTTGAATATGTGCAAATAAAGCATCCTGGTCAATTCATCTGTCTCCGAAGTGATTCTATAATGAAAAACAGAGATGGTTTAAACTACAGTCTATTCGATGGTTTACAGTGGATTAATTTGGTTTACTTTGGATGATATGGTTTACCTTGATATGTTCTACTCGCAGTGCGGCAGCTTGGTGCACAAACTATGCACCTTTGGCATTATCTATTGATTAACTGTGGTGGGATGATACACGGCTCTGCCAGCACGCAAAATTCGGCAATTTCAGCGAAAACTTAAATAATCAAAGGAAGGAGTGCAGCCACTATTTACTTTTCTTGCTACACTACAATACAGCATTCTACCGGTCCTATCCATACAAAGTAGGACCAGTGCGTCAGTGTACAAGTAACCCAGGATTGTATATTAGGAGTAAATGTAGCTATTGGAATCTTAGGGTGAGAACAGTGTGCCCTTTTAGATTTCTCATAGGGGGATGGCAGGTGGGAATCGGACAGGGCACTGACGCAAGTGAAAATGAATGCACTAGTGTCCCCCAGCAAACCCCAACAATCAACAAAAAAATTCCTTTTTTAACGGAAATGCGCCTGGCCCTGCAACAGCAGAACTGGGAAAAGACAAAACCAGCAGGCCGGGGAAGAGGAAGGGGAAGAGGACAGGGCAGAGGAGGAAGAGGCAAACAAGGAGAGGCCAAAGAGGACAAGGAAGGAAACAATCCAACAATGGAGACCCGGGGCAGGACAAAATGAACCAAGTAACAATGGACCAGGAAGAAGAAGACAAGAGAGGTGATTCTCAAGAACTTAATGTCATCAATCTCTCAGATCGACAACTTACAGACTCTGAAGAACAAAATTAAAGAAAGGTCTTAATTTTTGTCCAAATATAAATCTGGATATCGCACAAACACGTATAGATCTTTATAAGTATGTTTGCAAAATAAAATTGGCTAAGATCTTTTCAGAAAAGACAATGACGACAAAAGATAAGTTCACAACAACTTTCAACAGTGAACTACTTGTAGAAGATGAACAAGCCTTGGAAACTCTAATAACAATGGGAGAAGTGGAACCAGCAGATCATCGAGATAGTCTGGGAGCATTATTACCGCCATTAGGAGCAGGGGCAAGTGGCAAAAAACCGAAATCCTACTTTTACCCAACTTTACCACCAGGTAATAAGATTGATGTGTTCCACGAAGCAATAATACATGACCTATACCAACTTAACCAGAGAAAGGTCAAGGACAATCTATCAGTCCGTGAAGGAAAGGCTTTAAAAGACCTCCAGCAGGATCCCATAATTGAAATAAAACCCACAGACAAAGGCGGGAACGTGGTAATTCTAAATAACGAAGACATTTGGGAAGCAAACAATCAGCTAAAGGATGAGTCATGTTACAAGGAAATGAATTCTAACCCAACAAAAGAAATAGAGATGACTATAAATAAACATCTAAATGATTGGCTTGAAAAAGGTCTGATAGACGAAGATGAGAAAAAATATCTAACAGTTGCAAATCCAGTAGAAGCTACAATCTACTTTGTACCTAAAGTGCACAAACATCTATTCAAACCAGGCAGATCTATCATTTCTGCGAATGGCTCAATAATGGAACCAGTGTCAAATTACATCGATCATTTCCTAGCACCAATGGTGAAAGACCTTACTTCCTATTTGCGAGATACAACAGACTTACTTCAAAAACTTGAAGGGATACCATGGCATCAAAGATATAAATTGATATCAATGGATGTAGTCTCACTATACACTAGTATAGAACACCAAATAGGATTAAAAGCGTGCAGTTTCTTCCTGGGAAAAAGGAACATTCAATATAAACAACATAACACCATGTTGCTAGAAATGATAACCCTGTGTTTACAGAATAATATTTTTACCTTCAACAAAAAAACCTACCGACAAATGAAAGGTACAGCCATGGGCTTTTCTTTTTCTCCAAACTTTGCAAATTTTGTGATGGGTTGGTACGAACAAAAAATAGCTTAGAACTGCGAAAATGACAAACATGTACAAAATATCGTTGCATGGTGGCGGTTTATTGACGACCTTTTCATAATATGGGATGGTTCAGAAAAAGGTTTTTGCAGCATACTTTCAAATTTTAAACAATAAAGAGACCAAACTGCAATTTACATATGAGATCAGTTCCAATAAAATCTCATTTCTGGACATTGAAATATATGTGAAAGATAATACACTACAAACTACCCTATTTAGGAAAAAAACAGCCACCAATTCAGTTCTCCATGCAAGCAGTTTCCACCCCATCAATCAAAAATGGAATATACCATATGGAGAATTCCTAAGGGTACGTAGGAATTGCTCAGCGGATAATGAATTTGAAAATCACAGCACAGCAAATCAGGTTTGAGAAAAGAAACTACCCGAGCAAAGTGGTTAAGAAAAGCCTAATGAAGGCGAAATTGAAAAATCGAACTGAAATACTGAAGAAAAAAGAGAAATTAAATAAGGAGGATCTCACAAAAATAAGACTAATAACCACCTATTCGACTGAAACCAGTGATCTGACTTACATACTCAAAAAGCATTGGGGCATTTTGAAACTAGACACAACGATTGCTGAACTTATAGGGTATCACCCCAATGTCACCTACAGGAGAGCTCCGAATTTAAAGTTAAAACCACAGAAAACATGGACTGAAATCGAAGGATTCTGGCCATGCAAAAACTGTAAAGCCTGTAAAATAGCAACCACAAAAAAGGAGGTTGAAATCAGAAAGGGCGTCAAGTGGAAAATAAAACAACATATCTCTTGCAAAAGCAAATATGTGGTATATATATAGTGGAGTGCCCTTGCAATCTAAAGTACATAGGCAGTACTATTTGTGAGATCAAAAAACGCATCTTATAACATATAAGAGCTACTGTTAACAGGGATCATTCCAACGTAATTGCCAAGCACATGGAAAGAATGCATGAGAGCAAATGGGAATTGCTGAGATTCTATGCAATAGAACAAGTACCCAACCCAGAACGAGGAGGTAATCGTGAAAAACATCTCCGACAAAAGGAATCAAAGCATATTGTGTCGTTCAGGACCACGACTCCTCACGGGTTAAATCAGGATGAGGAACTGTTTTTACATTTGTAAAATTTGGAATGCATATTTTATTTGGACATTAGCATTGAACTATTTATTTGGGGAACAGTTTTGACTCATTAGTTACAATGACATCAATGGTAATCTTAAATCAGTGTGCAATTAACATATACACCCACTAGAGGGAAGATAATGCCTTTTGCAACAGCCTTGACTAAATCATTGGCAGTGGGATAAATTAAATTATGCCCCGTGATCAAACAGAAAGTGAAAATGTCATGATGAATATTAATTGTTTCCAACATACTGATAGGATTTCAAATATCAATACCCACTAGAGGGATTAGACTGTAATAATGAATTATTGAAACATTCGTTTTGGCTTCCACACAGCTAAAAGTTATTCATTTTACAATTGTTTTCATTATGCACTGTGTTTCACATATGGTTTTGCAAATTATCACCTTTTTTTGTATGAATTATCAATAAGAAACATTCACAACATGTAAAAATAAGAATTGTGTGCACTACATTGACCAGAATGCTTTGCAACTAAACAAACAGAAAGTAGTTGAAATAGTAGAAATAAATAATGTCTGGTCATGCCCGGTTGTTAACCATGATCAAGGTTCGAGTTGAGAACCGAAACGCGTTGGGCATAGCTTTGCTTGTGAATATGGAATAAAAGCAACTTAAAAGCAGCAGATTCAGAGAGAGTGCATTTTCAATCGACTTCTGGGCTCAGAGGTCACCTGCCTTATATATATATATATTCACTTAAAAAACCATAGGTTTCACACATGTTATAGTTAGGTGGACATTTCACTCGTAAAAAAACAATGAAATTCCCCCGTTATAGTTAGTTGAGATAACTATAACTCGCGCACCCTCAATCCTCTGCTCATGAGGTCACATATTACATCACTCATGACATGGTCAGTGGCATCACTCATGACATCACTGATGACATCATCCTTGTGATAGAGTGGCGGTCGCAAGAGTTATAGTTATATCAACTAACTATAACGGGGGAATTTCATTGGTTTTTTTACGAGTGAAATGTCCACCTAACTATAACATGTGTGAAACCTATGGTTTTTTAAGTGAATTTGCAAGGTTTTTCAAATGCTAATTCCTAACTATAACTTGTGTGAAACCTATGGTTTTTAAGTGAATTTTTACGGTTTTTTAAATGCTAAGTTATGTATGTATTATTATATATATTTTTTTAAGGTTTTTCACCCTGCGCGCACGGTGCGCGCACCCCGCGATTTTTTGAAAAAAAAATAAAATGTTTTTTTCACCCTTCGGGGTCCTTCAGGGACCCCCTGACAAAGGCTAGGGGGTCAGGAACTCTCTACCCTGCCCCCTTTTCACGTTCGCCACCTCTCTTTTTCACTGTCGCACCCAAAACAAACAAAATGTCGGACGACACTGCCTGATTTGGACCGATTCGAACGTTGACCGACATGTAACCACCAATCAGAATTACGCTCGCGCACGTTAGTGTGCGTGCACGGTGCGCGCCTATAGATATTTATGTACTTGTAACTGGAATTTTCTCAGGAAATACTGAACAGATTGACTCCATATATGCAAAAGGCACATGCCTGACCTGAGGACTACCTCTTTGCCAAATTTCAAGTAATTCCGTTCAGCCGTTCGGGCTGTACCTTCGACTAAAGGTCCTACGGGAAAATGCATGGGGAAAATGCATGGGGAAAACGCGTTTTGGGACCCCCCTTTCTTTCTCAGCCCCCGCTTGACGAATCACCCCGAAACTTTCAGGGTAGGAGCTGACCGGAGCGCCCCATTAGTTTTGAAAATTTCGCGAGGATTCGTCAACCGGCGCCAAAGTTATTCAAAATAGAATTTTCAGATTTCCTATGGAAACACGGTCCTAACTATAACTATCTACTGGCGACCGCCAGTAGATAATATATATACATATATACACACACACACACAAACATATACAAATTTGAGTGCCTTTCAATTAACCAATTAACTCACTGCCTGCATATATGGCCTACACTACAATACAGCATTCTACCGGTCCTATCCATACAAAGTAGGACCAGTGCGTCAGTGTACAAGTAACCCAGGATTGAATATTAGGAGTACATGTAGCTATTGAAATCTTAGGGGGAGAACAGTGTGCCCTTTTAGATTTCTCATAGGAGGATGGCAGGTGGGAATCTGACAGGGCAGTTGGTAGCTCTTCCTGATATTCCACATCTAGGCAGATGATCTAGCAGAACCTGAAGGTTAATGATGTCAAATACAGTTAAAAGATTAAGCACAACCAGCAAGAACACGTCAGTGCCCTCAAATGATATACATAGTGTCTTGATAATTGAAATGGTCCAGCTTGGTCCTCTTGGTCTGAATGAATGGTAAAGGGTGGGGGTGCAAGAGTTTCAAAACTAAAGATAAAATAAACAGAGAAGAAGCCCTGCAAATACATGAACGTGGGAATGAACTACAGAGAAGTAGCAACCAAGTGAATAAATAGAAAGGAGTACTATTACAGGCACACTAGGGTCCCACTAGGGTGTGTACACTGAGGATTTTCAGAGTTTTCTAATGAGTGATAGGAAATTCTATGTCGTCGTAGCTTATGGAAAGGAGTCGTAGGTACCTCCCTCTGTATCCTGACACTAAGCACAAATAGGGAATAAATGCAAATGAGAGTCTGTATTGTACCAAAAAAGAGCCAGATTTCTTAACACAGCAAGCAGGATACTGTTTCCAAATGCAATACAAGAGACATCATAGAGGGATTAGATGAAGGAAAGAGATAGAGGCCTCCTGTTGGAAAACCCAGCAGCCAATGTCTTAAATTGAGTTGCAAGTAGCACCAGAACAAGTATAGCATAGAAAATACCAAGGCCAGCAAAGACAAGGCGTGATTGTTGGATCAAGAAATAAAATGAGGCAAAAAACGATAGATGGGTAGACAACGTACTGATGGTGACTACACCAGAGAAACTTTGGCTCAGATCAGGAGTTTAATGGACTAAAGTACAGTAGAATAAAGCAAAGAAGACAAAAAATAGGAGGTTATAGGTTTTGGGAGCTGGGTTACTAAATGCACTACAAACATGAGAACTGAAGTTACTAACCAAGCATAGGAAAGGCACTGTGAACTGGAGTTCCAATTGTGCTGTGTATGAGAGTACTAAAGTTACTGCAAATTGGTGTGCTGAAGATATTGGCAACTAGAGTACTAGAAACCCTAGAAACAGCATTACTAACTATTTCAAACTGGAGTTCTAAAGCACTGGTAAATTGAGGGATAGATAGCAAACTAGGGCGAGTAGGCAAGAAAGTTGGGGAGGGAAAATTCACACAATACAACAGGCAATGGTTGGAGAATTCTGGAAAAGTAGAGATCAATGGTAAAGAACTGCAGTCAATATAAAATGTTATTGAATATTTCATTAAGTTCAGTCAATAAAGTTAAGTGTGAGTTAAAGGGTAATATTTACTAATCTTATTCATTCTATTATTAAGTATTTTATCCAAGACTCATCAGCAAAGGTTAAAATAATTAATTCATATTTTATAATGAGGTAGATCAAAATGTTAATCAATAATGCAAGCGATACAATAATAATGCAAAAAGCGTGTTCCATAAAGAAGCTTCCCTATTCTAAATAAATCAACTTAGATGTGAGAAGGATTAAATGTGTCAGTTCAGATACCCATGAACGGTCCCGATTAGGGGTGGATGATAAATTCTGTTCCACCGGCAGAGTTCTTCCCACTCTGCATTATGCTTGTAATGTGGAGTTCTGGCAAAACGCCACCAGCCGCTGCATGGTGGAGTTTTTACTCACGTACAGGTCACCAAAATTAAGTTGAAGACTGAGAATTGGAGTCCTCTAGCATGAGTTTTGGGCGCTAGGATGGCACCCAGCAAGATTTTCCCAACGCTGGTGGTCACAACCGTTTGCAGTGAGAAAGCTGCCGCTAGAGAAGAAAATCTACTGGAGGAGCGTGTGGTGCCATTTGGGCTGATTTTGCAGCACAGAACTAGCTCCTGTCACCAAAAATCAGTGTGACTGGCCGATTCCACCCACCTACTCGCGGAGGGCAGCGACATCTTGCAGAGTTTTCATGTAACTCTGTGGACTTCCGTTGAGAAAACCTCCACAAGTGTCGCCCACACCTAGTCCCGATAAGAGAATCACGCATTTTCTTTTTTAACACAGAATTTATTAAATGTTCAGTTTATATATAGTTTGTGTCACAGCATTATCAATCACAGAATAGTCCGTGTACACACTTAGCAGTACATCTTAAGATCTTGTCTGACAACAAATCTATAAGGATTACCGTTACAAGGTATGGATGTATATATACACTAAGGTTGGGTGGAATCAACCATGAGCCTGTAGTATACATGTATAGACAAGTTTACACACATAATTCTGATTGTATTATCAACTATTTTATAATAAAAGCTGAAATCTGTGATATAAAGAAGAAAAAGAAAAACAATAAAAGAGAAAAAAAAATACCCATAATAAAAATGTATTCTACTATAAAATGTGTGTCTGTTCTGATTGCCATTAGGGGGTAGCGGAGCGGGGTAGAGAATCCAACATAGGCATGAAGCTTCAGCATAAAATGCTGGAAAGAATTCTCAGTTCGAATAAAAGCAGATCAGGAAATAAGCTCATGAAGAGATGTCTAAGAACCAAGTAAAGAGTCTTCTTTTACAGAGTCTGTGACAGGGGACACACACGTACTGCAGTACCCAGCTGAGAGCACGCACTAATATAAATGCACATTTTCTATGTTGCAACATCAATATTTTTTCTCATTCTATTGATGAATAAGATTTCAGCACGTTCCTGGGAACAGGTTTACTCCCCATCTTCTCACCAGAGTTCAACCATCTTTCAGCCGTATTCCATGCTTCATTTCTATGTTATAGGCCTATAGTTTTAAGTTTGGTTGCCTACTACAATTGTTACATTTCACACATTTCATTTTTAAATGTAAATTCTGCACATGGTATTTTTAATAAAGCATTTTGTAAATAATTAAAATTTGCATCAATTTTAGGAAGTGGACCATTTGGGACCACAAAAAGCCTTAGTACATCTGGCCTTCACTCTGATGATAAATCCCAAGTTCCATTTAATTCACATATAGTATGCCTTATTGACCAACTGGAAAAAAAATCAGAGTTTGTTGGGCACTGACCTAGAATAAATACCAACAACAAAAACATGCACTGCAAGTATTCAATGATGAGGATGTATATTTTATACAAATGTCTAGAAGTTTAAATGGAGATCAAAAGATGGCAATTTATTAAAGTACAGTATTACGAATGCCCAAACAAATAGAGAAGTAATATGTGTTTTAAAATTCTTAACCGACTAAAGGTGTATGCTACAACCTTTGTAAATTTTAACCTAATGGGCATGATCACGTGCAAAAGCTGAAGGAACTACTACTGCAATCAAGTGCCTATATTTAAGTGACAATTATAATCACTGGTGTGTTGTAATCAAATAGATAGTAATTAATAGAGAAAATTAGTGCTAAGCTTGGTATACCTACCGAGAGACACTGTGATGGTATTTAGAACACAAGCAGGATCATTGATAATATAATGAACAACAATTGTAGAATGTTGCTGAAAAGCCCTAGTGAGTCGCAAAGGAAGATAAACCCATTACACTATTGGGAGATGGAATCCAATAGGTTTTACATACATCAATTTTCAAGACTGGGCTGATCTATTTGAAACAATATGAACCATGCACAATCATATGATGACCATATGTTCTACTTACATCTCTGCATATAGGAAGGGGTTGTTAGTTTCACTCAACTGGGTTCTATAAAAATACATTGAGGTGAATCCCAAGTGATTGAAATGCACAACAGGTGATGGGAGGAATGCTTGCAATTTGTCTAACCAACAGCAATCGCTCAGGGTAGCATGCAACTCTTTATTCTTTTGCTCACCATGTCACCTCAGTTTGGACCCACCCATATGCAAATCGGTCTTGATACTGCTCCTCATGGAAGCAATCCAGAACGATGGGTGTGCATGCTACACAGAGCAATTCCCAGGGTTTCTGACTCCAAGTAAGGGTGGTCTTCCCCAAAGTTTTGACGTCCTCCATTTTTGCGGGCCTTAGGACTTTACCACTGCTTAGAAGTGGTAACAAGCATGTGTTCACTCCTTAAAACATACGTAAATTGGATAAGCCGATATTACCATAAGTCCCTAGTAAAATGATACGTGTAACCAGGGTCAGTAAATTAAAAGCCACTAGTGGGCCTGCAGCACTTATTATGCCACCTACTTATTCTAGCCCTTTAAACATGCCTCAGGCCTGCCATTGTAGCATGTGTGTGCAGCTTTAAACTGTCACTTCGACTTGGCAAAATAAACCTTTTTCCAGGGCCAAACCTCCTTTTTTAATACATACACATCACCCCTAGGGTAGGTGCAGTATACAGGGCAGGGTGCAGTGTATTTAAAAAGTAGAAAAAAACAAAAAATCAGTAGAGAATGGACCACTTCTCTTGTGTAACCAGGGTCTTGTTTGTATTAATTCCGTCATAAAAACCCTCATATATGTACATAGGTGGGGATGGCGGTATATCTTGATTCTCCGCCTAAGTGTACTGTTACAGCATCATCATTGGGTTTTTTTGTTAGTATATATGCTGACCTCCACCAGGAGAAAGACCAACTGGTTTTACAGTAGCGTCCAGAAATAAAAAACAAGAAAAAGAGGGTGTAATTGTGCTCAAGTGTAGTGAGGTTAAAATTCTCTAGATCATTTTTTCAAAAAAATCTTTATTAGAGGAATATTGATATGAGAAATTAAAAATAAGAGTACGGGTATAGACCAAGTTACTAGTCTACCGTACTTTCATGGGTCAACATGTTTCAGCCTTCTGTTGTAGTCTAAAGGCTTTCGTCAGGACCGGATTTAATTATAGGAACGTGTTGTGGCTCCTAGTATCGTGGTTATTTTCCACTTTTGTTATGAGAAGTCAGATCCGTGGTATCTGTACCTAAGGGAGAAGGGAAAAAGAAATGCGCTTTGGTGATCCTTATCCTTTAAACTCCCTGCATATATAACATTGTGCCTTACGTTTCTCACACATAGGACTACTGTTACAATTAACACGTGGTAGTGTAAATAACTAAGTGACCTAATTAGGTCAACCAGGTTGTGCATTTCTAGGAAAATGTCGAGAAATTAAGCTGGCTTTGTTCGGAGGGAAGAGAGACGTCGATTTCATCTTAAAGTATTTGTTAAAAAGGGTACTCTATCCTGTTCTCTATAGTGCATTCATTTTATGCGCTTAGCGTTTTTTTGTGATCGAATATTGTAGAAAAAAGGCAGAATATCTCTAAGGTCGCCCTCGCAGCATAGTTTGTTTGGGAGAAAAGACATAGCGAGTTGTCCGCGTCTTTTATCTTATGTGCGGAGGTTCAAATTGTTTTGATGTTGGGCTAAAAGAAGGGGGGGGAAGCATGCGTACCCATTCATGTGCGGTTAGTAATACACTCCGATCAGCATGGGAGATATGCAAATGCTCAATTGAAGATATCTATCGGCGCTGTTTATTAGCGCTTACATGTGATGTTAGTATGTTGGTCGCTTTTATGGTTAATGACAGAAAGAAGGATGTATCGAACATCGTTACCTCGTAATTAAGTGATTTTCGCTTCCTCGGGATACCGAACAGCACGTTTGGAACTCAATTCTGTAACAGTAAATAGGAAGATATACGAGGGGTTAGTTACGCCTTACTTTGTCTGGTCGTCCGTGGTCTTGATGGTGGCCATCGTAGCTTACCAATTCCATCAAGTCATTCACTTGTTCTGGCTCTGTTTGCGGTAACCCCCGGTGACGCGGGAATACTTGGAGCTCACATTTACATAGTTACCCAGAAGCAAGTGCCAAAATAGTAGAAGGACTTGTCCAATATGTGTGGTTGACAATGGTGGTTGGCATCAATAATGGGCCCAATTTTAAGACAAGACAAATTGTGTGTATTCAGGGAACGGATGTTAAATATTGATCATAGTGTAAATTACAAGGCGCAGGTTCAGTATCAATGTGCCTGTAATACAAGTAGAGCTGCTACATTGATTGTTTCAGTAAGTGAAAACGGTGGTTGTTAGTTTCCTAAATTATGGAGAGGAGATAGTTGTTGTTCCGGTTTAGTGTGGTTATTTTCCCGAGTGCTCTCCTTTATGTGGTGCACATGGGTGCAATATAGTGTTGCTCCTTGAGTATGTTGTGGCTGACACTGTCAATTATCCTTATGTTCTAGAGACATGGGTAGCAATTTGATTACCTTCTTATGACAGTATGTGTCAGAGACCTGGATAACAGTTCGAATACTTTCTTATGACAGTGTGTGCCACGGGATATTATCATTCAGACCTATTTTATCAGTTTCAAGATGATAAATTCAACGTTGTTCCTTTTCAAAAAGGACTCGTTCGGCATTGTTGGTTTTAATATGTAGACTCTCCAGAATTACCCAGTTGAGGTCGCTAGCATTATGGTTGTTTTCTATATAATGTCTGCTCATCTTGGTGGTTACTCTCTTAAAATTCACATTGCTCTTGTGTTCGCTTATGCGCTGTTTTATTTTGCATAATTCATTTATTTGTCCATCAGGCACTCTTTCTCACTTTTTATGATGAATTTCGTTCTTTTTTATGGTGTGTTGCTCCCTCTTTAAGTGTTTTGTCTTAGAACACTTTCTATTAAAACACGAGTTCAGAGGAAAGTGATGCCTCTCACTTCCAAGTTGGAGGTGCGCACAATTATCCTTGGACCTGTTCAGGTCTAATCACATTCAATATGTTCAATAAAAAATTCCATCCAATTCAATATGATTTTGCTTTCATTTCATTTATTTCTCTTTTGTTCTTCAAATTGTCATGTTCACTCATCTCTTTAGTAGAGAAACATATTCTTTTTACATGTTCACACAACCCAATGCATTTCGGGTCAACAAAAAAGAGACCCTTCTTCAGGGGTCTGAAACAGAAAAAATGAAGGAAATATAATGAGCGATTCAGTCCTGTAATCATGCTCTTACAATATTTGGCTATGTCTAATATACAAATAAAATACAATCAATCAATGAACCTTAATACCATCAGTTCCCTAAGTCTCATTTATGGTAGAGTTTTCATTATTCTATAAGTTGGTGAGGTCTAAAAGTCTATTCTTATCTATATCATGACAAGAAACCAGTACCTGTGTTACCCTATCACTATTAAATGAAAATCATGAAAAGTGATCTAAATAAAGTAAAACATGTGCTCACTGCGTTTATTAACATTTTCCTGTCGTGAACACTTAGTAACAAATTATTTAAAAAACGAAGACTAAGAGTTAACGTAACTATTCTTTGCAAGCCTTTGGGTTACTTACTTCCGTGTGCAACAACGATTCCCGCCTCTCCCTCAATTCGAGTTCCGTTTACAAGTCAATCCGTGTGTCCGGTATTTATTCGTGACTCAATTGGTTGAGAGCACGCTGACGAGTCGTGCTTACAACCAATAGCGAGTAATGGTTCACGGAGCCTATCATTTACTTTTTTCCTTGTTGACAATAATCCCGCCTAATCTTGACCTATCAAAATACAGTTCCCAAAGACACGAGTGTGTTATAACTAGGTAGAAGCGCGCTCACTGGTCGCTCCTCTGTAGAATTTAAAAACAATTTGTATCTTGTTTATGGTGATTCTACACAAAAAGCAAATATTATGCAAAACGAACAAATGTTGTGAAATTAATTACATGATCATCCAATGTCAAATCAATGTTAAACAATGATTAAAAATAATACTAATAATCAATACTATCTAGTGATATCTTCAGTAGATGCCCAATTCGATCAGTCATCTTAAAAAGTTGTTTTATATGCAGGAAAGCTAACAGTAAATCCTCAAGAGTTTTACAAAAAACAGGATAGTTCAATTCTATCATTAATTCCTTCCGGTTGCATGCTGGCCATTTTTCTGATCCAGAAATATTCTGCTCTTAATCTCTGTTTATGAGTGTCCATCGATGAATTTGGTTTGATCACTTCTAGTATGGTAAATTGTAGTTGTGCAATATTATGTCCAGCCTCTATCCAATGCATAGCCAATGTGGATTTTCGATTTTTATTTCTTATGTTGCTTTTATGTTCTGTAATCCTGATTTTTATTTTCCGTTCTGTCTGACCCACGTATAGTTTACCACAAGGGCATTTTATTCCATAGATAACTCCTTTTGTGTCGCAGGTGCTTGAATGTAGGAGTGGAATCATTTGTCCAGTCATTGGATGTCTGAATTGTTGACCAGTTATCACATTATTACAATGTGTGCAGTTTTCGCATTTTTTCATACCTTTGTGAATCATCTTTTCACCTTGATTTGGTTGTTTCTTGATTAATTCTTTCAAATTTTTTGATCTCTTGTATGCAAAAGTGATTTGATTGGCTACCAAAGGTTGAGTCACGAATAAATACCGGACACACGGATTGACTTGTAAACGGAACTCGAATTGAGGGAGAGGCGGGAATCGTTGTTGCACACGGAAGTAAGTAACCCAAAGGCTTGCAAAGAATAGTTACGTTAACTCTTAGTCTTCGTTTTTTAAATAATTTGTTACTAAGTGTTCACGACAGGAAAATGTTAATAAACGCAGTGAGCACATGTTTTACTTTATTTAGATCACTTTTCATGATTTTCATTTAATAGTGATAGGGTAACACAGGTACTGGTTTCTTGTCATGATATAGATAAGAATAGACTTTTAGACCTCACCAACTTATAGAATAATGAAAACTCTACCATAAATGAGACTTAGGGAACTGATGGTATTAAGGTTCATTGATTGATTGTATTTTATTTGTATATTAGACATAGCCAAATATTGTAAGAGCATGATTACAGGACTGAATCGCTCATTATATTTCCTTCATTTTTTCTGTTTCAGACCCCTGAAGAAGGGTCTCTTTTTTGTTGACCCGAAATGCATTGGGTTGTGTGAACATGTAAAAAGAATATGTTTCTCTACTAAAGAGATGAGTGAACATGACAATTTGAAGAACAAAAGAGAAATAAATGAAATGAAAGCAAAATCATATTGAATTGGATGGAATTTTTTATTGAACATATTGAATGTGATTAGACCTGAACAGGTCCAAGGATAATTGTGCGCACCTCCAACTTGGAAGTGAGAGGCATCACTTTCCTCTGAACTCGTGTTTTAATAGAAAGTGTTCTAAGACAAAACACTTAAAGAGGGAGCAGCACACCATAAAAAGAACGAAATTCATCATAAAAAGTGAGAAAGAGTGCCTGATGGACAAATAAATGAATTATTCAACTTTTGTCTACCCCCCATCGGAGCACCACGGAAAATGAATCTAGAAGAAATAGCGCAAATTACAAAAAATAAGGCAGAAACCTTGGCTTATAGCACAGAGGAAGCTGAACAAATTTACGGATTAATAAAGGAAACAAGAGCATTCAGCCCACAGTTGAACACTGTTAGTCAACTACTGAATCAATTGGAATATGTCAGCAAACGAGAGATCAACCAGCGCTTACACGCTACAACCTTAATTCACTATCATAAAAATCAACGCATCCCCAGAGGTCTAAGAATCACCTTAAAACCCATGCTATGCAGGAGCAACAAAACTTTCCTCAATAAATGGTATCAAATACTGAACAAATGCAGTTTAGATCTGATTTTACTGATCGTGGAGGAATTGTCAAAAGAGTTAAAGGCTTTGGAAGAAGAATTGGAAACCATTAAACGCGAATTGAACACACATGAAGACTTGACAAAAACACTGGAAGACATCAATACAAAACTTGAGAAATATGCTAAAGAAATAGAAGAAAGGAAGATTAAAAAATATAAAAGAGACACTATAGATTATAAGCTGGAAGAAGTCTATAGTTGGGCAGATGTTTATCACCAAAGAAATTGGAAGAGACCGCAAACAGAAGTGAGTTCATCACAAGAAAGTGTCATTTCAGAATCTGAGATTGCACAAAATAGAAAACCGTTAGGAAGTAATGCACAAACAGCTCGCAGGGACCAACAAAACAAGGTGACTTTTTTAGAGACCAGCCCAGCCGCAAACAATGCGCCTTCGAGTTCGACAATAACGGGAGAATCCCAAAAACAAGGAGGGGAAAAAGAAAAAACAAAAGAGACAGAGACAGAAAGAGCACTCCGATCGACCAAAAAGAAGACAACCTTGTCATAAACATATCAGGAATTCAACTAACACAAGCTCAAACTAAACTTTTAAATAAAGGTTTCACTTACGTGCCCAATTATAGATCAAATGCTCAAGAAACAGAAATCGCAATCTTCAAATTCTTACGTACTTTGCGACTAAAAAACTTCTTTTCAAATTTACAATCGATTGAAAAGCCTGAAAGTGAGATGAAAGAATTTAAAGTCAAGAGTACATTTTGTGCACCTACGTCACACAAGACTATTGATGCGTTTGAAAGAGTTATTACCACTGAAATTAAAAAAATAAACTATTCGAGTGGAAACAAAAGCAATTTCTCGAAAAAGGATTGGAATACATTAAGATCTTTAAAAGAGATGACGAACATCACAATACAGAAAGCAGATAAAGGTGGAGCTATAGTAGTGATGAACACTGATTTTTACATGGAAAGTGTACGTACACATCTACAAGATATCAACACGTATCGGAAAATTGAACAAGACCCCACTGATGTTTTCGCAGAAACACTTAAATCAATTTTGGAAAAAGCCTTAGAGTTGAAGTGGATAACTGAAAAGACTTTTCATTTTTTAAACATCAAATATCCACGGAGACCTCAATTTTACATGCTCCCGAAAATTCATAAACATGCCACCACACCACCATTTAGACCCATTGTGTCAGCCTGTGGATCGATCTCAGAACCACTAGGTCAATACTTCGATTGGTTCATACAACCACTGGTTCAAAATTGGAGTACCTACATTAAAGACACAACTGCCTTTCTAAACCTTCTAAACGAAGTAACAATTCCAAAAGATGAGCAAATATGGCTATGTTCGATTGATGTTACAGCACTTTATACCTCTATCCCCCATCATGAGGGTTTAGAAGCAATGGAATGGAGATTACTGGAAAATGACATCACAGGAACAGAAAAAAAAAATGTGATGGAACTATTACATTTTGCGTTATTCCACAGTTATCTAGAATGGGAGAATGACTTCTACGAGCAATGTAGTGGAACTTCCATGGGTTTTGCGGGGGCACCGTCCTACGCCAACACCTTCATGGCAAAATTTGAACATGACCACATACTGAACAATCCACAATGGAAGGAAGGCATCATGATTTTTAAACGATACATAGATGACATCTTTGTAATTTGGAAAGGGACAAAAGATCAATTAATTGAAAACATCCATGCACTGAATCAGATACATGATAGGATTAAGTTCACCCATCAAATTAACATCAATGAATTGGCATTCTTGGACGTGAAGATAACAATTAAAGATGGAAAAATAACAACCAGTGTTCACACAAAGGAAACAGATAGGAACAGCAGTTTACATTTCGAGAGCTTTCATCACCATTCATTGAAGACACATCTACCATTATCTCAATTCATTCGATTTAAGAGAATAACATCAGATCCGAACGACTTATCCTCCACCATCGACAATCAGATCAAGAAATACTTAAAACGAGGATACCCTGAAAGACTATTAGAACACACTAAGAATAAAGTTCAGTCTATGGACAGAGAACTGCTACTTAATAAAAAAAGAAAAATTGGAGAAACAACTCACAGTATGCGTACTTAAATACTCAGTTCAATCCAAACAGATCACAACCATCATGAGAAAGCATTGGTCACTCATCACAGAAGAACCAGATTTGCAACCTTTGGTAGCCAATCAAATCACTTTTGCATACAAGAGATCAAAAAATTTGAAAGAATTAATCAAGAAACAACCAAATCAAGGTGAAAAGATGATTCACAAAGGTATGAAAAAATGCGAAAACTGCACACATTGTAATAATGTTATAACTGGTCAACAATTCAGACATCCAATGACTGGACAAATGATTCCAATCCTACATTCAAGCACCTGCGACACAAAAGGAGTTATCTATGGAATAAAATGCCCTTGTGGTAAACTATACGTGGGTCAGACAGAACGGAAAATAAAAATCAGGATTACAGAACATAAAAGCAACATAAGAAATAAAAATCGAAAATCCACATGGACATAATATTGCACAACTACAATTTACCATACTAGAAGAGATCAAACCAAATTCATCGATGGACACTCATAAACAGAGATTAAGAGCAGAATATTTCTGGATCAGAAAAATGGCCAGCATGCAACCGGAAGGAATTAATGATAGAATTGAACTATCCTGTTTTTTGTAAAACTCTTGAGGATTTACTGTTAGCTTTCCTGCATATAAAACAACTTTTTAAGATGACTGATCGAATTGGGCATCTACTGAAGATATCACTAGATAGTATTGATTATTAGTATTATTTGTAATCATTGTTTAACATTGATTTGACATTGGATGATCATGTAATTAATTTCACAACATTTGTTCGTTTTGCATAATATTTGCTTTTTGTGTAGAATCACCATAAACAAGATACAAATTGTTTTTAAATTCTACAGAGGAGCGACCAGTGAGCGCGCTTCTACCTAGTTATAACACACTCGTGTCTTTGGGAACTGTATTTTGATAGGTCAAGATTAGGCGGGATTATTGTCAACAAGGAAAAAAGTAAATGATAGGCTCCGTGAACCATTACTCGCTATTGGTTGTAAGCACGACTCGTCAGCGTGCTCTCAAACAATTGAGTCACGAATAAATACCGGACACACGGATTGACTTGTAAACGGAACTCGAATTGAGGGAGAGGCGGGAATCGTTGTTGCACACGGAAGTAAGTAACCCAAAGGCTTGCAAAGAATAGTTACGTTAACTCTTAGTCTTCGTTTTTTAAATAATTTGTTACTAAGTGTTCACGACAGGAAAATGTTAATAAACGCAGTGAGCACATGTTTTACTTTATTTAGATCACTTTTCATGATTTTCATTTAATAGTGATAGGGTAACACAGGTACTGGTTTCTTGTCATGATATAGATAAGAATAGACTTTTAGACCTCACCAACTTATAGAATAATGAAAACTCTACCATAAATGAGACTTAGGGAACTGATGGTATTAAGGTTCATTGTTTGATTGTATTTTATTTGTATATTAGACATAGCCAAATATTGTAAGAGCATGATTACAGGACTGAATCGCTCATTATATTTCCTTCATTTTTTCTGTTTCAGACCCCTGAAGAAGGGTCTCTTTTTTGTTGACCCGAAATGCATTGGGTTGTGTGAACATGTAAAAAGAATATGTTTCTCTACTAAAGAGATGAGTGAACATGACAATTTGAAGAACAAAAGAGAAATAAATGAAATGAAAGCAAAATCATATTGAATTGGATGGAATTTTTTATTGAACATATTGAATGTGATTAGACCTGAACAGGTCCAAGGATAATTGTGCGCACCTCCAACTTGGAAGTGAGAGGCATCACTTTCCTCTGAACTCCTGTTTTATTTTGCGACATGTCATCCTTATGTATCTCAGATCACAGGGACAGACAATCATGTAAATCACATGTGTGATGTTACAGTTCGTGTGTTGACGTAATGTCCAGGTGAAATTTGGTAGGAGTTGTATGATCTCAGTGATTCTGGTCAGATTACATACCGAACAGGAGCCGCATGGGTAATGTCCTAGGATTGGATTAAGGTTCCATGCTGAAGTGATGGTTTCTCTTCTTGTGTTAGGTGACGGTCTTGTGTGCACTATATAGTCTTTTATAATCCGGGTTCTTCTGTTTGCGAATCTGGATTTAGGCCATTGTAGTGTGTTGGATGTTAGGATCCTCCAGTTTTTATTTACAATTCTTTTCACTGTATTTGTCACTGTGCTTTATGTTGTCACACAGGTTAATAAATCCTCTGTTTCTTCTCGTACAGTCATTTCCAGGAGACTTTCCGTGGGTTGATTACGGGCTTTTTTCTGGCACTTATTTATGGTCTTTAGGGGGTAATCTCTCCTCGCCAGTTTGTCTCCCAGTTTTTTCGCTTGTGTTTTGTAATCCTTTAGACTACTGCAGTTTCTATTCAGGCGTAAAAATTGACTGTATGGTAAGTTGTCTCTTAAAGGACGGGGGTGAAAACCGTTGTAGGATAGTATACTATTCTTTGCTGTGGGTTTATAGTATGTCTTGGTCTGAAGAGCACTAATCTCCGTGTAAATGGTGACATCCAGAAAATCAAGTTGTCTTCTGTCAGACGTACATGTAAACTTCAGACATTCATCTCTGGTGTTTATCCATTCAAGGAATTCTTGTAGTGCTTCTATGGTGTCCTCCCATATCATGATGACGTCATCTATATAGCATTGCCAGAACCTTACTTGTGTTAGAAATGGATTATTGGGGTTCTGTATGTGTTGTTGTTCAAAAGCACTTACATACTGTCCGGCCACATTTGGGGCGAATGTACTGCCCATAGAAGTTCCGTGGCATTGTCTGAATAGTGTGCCTTCATATTCGAAGTAGTTCTCGGTGAGAGCTAATCTGCAACATTCTAACACAAAATGTCTTGGTGTTTTTTAGTTCCAATTTTCGGAGAATAAGATGTTTTCCAAAGTGTCCAGTGTTTTCTGTTGTGGAAGGCTGGTATAGAGACTTTCTACATCCAGTCCTACCAGGTACATGGTGCTCTCATCATAGTCCTGATCTTCAAGTTGATTCAAAAGGTCCCGTGTGTCTTTCAGGTATGTGGGTGTATTTTGCACCAAGGGTCTGAGGAACTGATCAGCGAATTGTGACAATGGTTCTAAAACGGACCCAATTTCTGAGACAATCGGTCGTCCTGGTGGTGGTGTCTTATTACTAAGCTGACTGGCCGTTAACACTGTTACATTTTTCTAATGGTTCCCCCCCTGTAATATTAATAAAAACCTGCCACAGGGACAAATATTTAGGATTCAGAGGAATTGTTCTAACAAAGATGACTATTTCAGAAATGCCACCACGCTTATAAACAAAGACAGAGAATGCTCCCAAAAACTGGTCAAGGCTGTTTCTAAGAGGGCATGGGTCACCCCAAGAGACCTTACTCACTCCCAAAAATCGCCCAGATACCAATTCACTTACATGTGTCATCACATATAACCCCAAAGCAAATTAGATAAAAAATATAAATCAAGAAAAATTAGAATACCCAAACCCATGTTCTCATTCAAAAAAAGCAATTTAAGACACTATCTATTCAGAGCTGCACGCCCTACAGGAGAAAAAAAAGAAAACTGACCTACAGGGAGCCCTTGGCTAGTCTCCTATCAGTGGCCACTATAAATGCAGCAACTGTAAACAAACATTTTTAAAAAGCAGCCTCTGTAAGAGATTGGAGCATAAGTGGAGGAAATGCTATGACCCCCAATGCTAAGATACGCTATAAAGCGCTACTAAGCAGCTTCTACAAGAAAACACGTAACACGATGACGAAGCACTTAGCGCTTCGTATTGAGATGGTGCTAATTCTACTAGGGAAGTGTCCAAAATTGTAAAATCTTTCATCTCCCCCGAGGCAACTAACTGCCATCATCTATTCTGCCAAGCTCGGTGATAAATTCTCGGTTTTCTTTGATGAGAACATACAGAATCTTTATGCCACCTCCCAGCTGCATCTAAAAGGGACATGGGTTTCATCTCACAAGGGGGGGGGGGCATATCCTCCATCACACCGCTCGGTCTGAAGCTGTGCTTTTTGGAATTCGACCCTATATCTGAAGAGGTCTGCTTAAATTAGCTTTGAAAAGCCTAGGTCAGGCTCTCTTGATGACTCCTGCCCTCAGCACATTTATAGGATGATAACCCAGTATCTCAACCCTTAACTTAATAAAATCTGGAATTCCTCTTTGATGTCAGGTGTTTCCCTACATTTTGGAAATAGAACTCATGTCTTGAGTAATTAGAGATCCACATCACTTCTCTGGAGATGGCTCTCTTGGAGGTGGGAGGGTTTTCAAGGGAGAATCTTGATAATAGCACACCTGTCATTGTGTTGCTTCTTGACCCGTTGACTGCATTTGACACTGTGTTTCATCCCATCCTGTTGAACAGATTCAATCTTCTAGGAATTCAGGGCAAGGTTGTCTTGTGGCTTAAAACCTTCCTGTGAAACACACTAACTAACCCTAGAGAGTCCCAGGGGAGGGTACTAGAGGCACGGGACACTCAGAGCAAGCCGGCCTCCAACTAAACATGAATACACAAGAGAGACTGCTCGAAGTAAAATGACAAACTTAGAAGATACTAAGTGAAGGTGCTGGCATCTCACAAAAAGTGAAGGACTGTCCTCACACACCACCTGGTATCATGCTTCATCATTGGCAGTCCTTGCTCTCTAAAAACTTGGTTTGATAGAGAGCCGGCCTCCACCTGGAGACAGGGAGGCACTTCTAAAACTAAGTGGTTGAGTGAAAGTCTAAAAATCAGTATAATTTCCAAAATACATTTATTCAAAACAGGCAATTATATGATATTAAAAATTACAAGGAACTGTGAAAAGGGGGAATTATTGCCCCATCACCGTAGTGGTTGAGGTTGTTGACATGTTTCTGCCTTAGTGGCCAAGAAGTCCTCGGCATTCATCAGGACGGGAAAATAAAAATTGGGCTCCTATCTTACCAAAATATTGGTATGATGTTACCACTGGGTAGGTTGAACTGTGTCACACTCTACCAGAGACGATTTCCTGAAACCTGTAAATCATAATGGGAAAGAGAAATTGCCATCAAAACTTTCGGTCAAGAGGAGTAATTGCCCCACATGCATCATTAACACATATAGTGGCTATTCGTGTGTAACACATGTCACTGCAAATGTGAAACGCACGCAGTTTTTAAAAAATGATTGTGAGACCAGCTCACAGCCTTACCCTGGTCAAGCTTCCTACACACCCCGTGGGAGGAGAGTGAAGGAGAGACCCCTGTAGTCAAACTCTGGAAGAAATAAAACACACATAACAAGTCAGCTTCTTTCATCCATCCTCTCCCAGGAAGAGAAACGGAAGGGTATTCCACAAGTACATATGCATGCTGTCATTCACGCTCTTACTACATCAAGGTGCGCCTCTCTCTCCATAATCATAGATGTGTCTGCTCTTCATCCCCGAAGTAGAATGAAGAGTGTAAAAATCAGGCTTTAAATAGGGCGCCTAATGAGCAAAGCTTGTAAATTGGTAACACGTGCTCGTAATCACTGTTTAGAAAAAGGTTTCCGGTGTAATTAGTGGATTTGTGCCTGATCCCGGCATCCACGGGAAGAAGATACAGAAAACCTGCCTTCTGGCAGAACACCTGTGTTTTCCAGGTGTTGCAGAGTATGCAGCCTGACTTCGCCTGGATCGCTCGTCAGCGGTTAGCACGTGGTGGGTCCGCTCGTTTGTACACATGCGAACACCGCTGGTCCCCGTATTAAGTACGCTCTGCACTCTCCACGGGCGTGTTCCTGATTTAAAATGAAAGCCACCATTGTATTATAATTGTAGTAGCGGTGTGAAAAAAGAACCTTCACTTAGTATCTTCTTAGTTTCGGTCATTTTACTTAGAGCAGCCTCTCTTAAATCCTTCCTGGACAGCAAGTCCTAATGTGTGTACCTTCACCCTTTTTTCTCAGCATCTATGGGGTCCCAAGGGGATCGCTGCAAGAGCAGCTGTCCCCTTGGGGAATATCAGCGCGTGAGGGCTCTAGGCAGGCAGGGGGCGGGGCTTAGCAGCACGAGCAGAGCAGGCAGCAGTTAGGGAAAACTGTGTTTTTTTCTTTGAGGAGATTGGGAGGCTGTCGTATTTGTGACACAAGCCTTGCCAATTTCTCATTTTCTGCTAGTTTTGGCGTGTTTTTTCTTCAGGCTTTGCTTCAGGATGGCAGAGTCAGAGGCTGTGAAGGAGGCATTGCGCATTATTTATGACGCAGGTCGTGAGAACCTATTGCAGCCTGGTGTTTCAACAGTTTTAGCGGCGGTGGGGAGACGCCCGAAGAGGATGGCAGCTCAAGGAGTTTCAGAAGCATTGGCAGCTTGTTTACCTGCGAAGAGCCGGTCGCAAGGGGCTGTGGGTCGTGCCGAGGTGGAAACATCGACGCTGCAACATAGAGGTCGTGTGGTGCGTCGCAGCGGAGCCAGCAGGTCACAGGCTACCAGATATCACTAGCTTCCTGACAAGTCTTCAGGTCAGTTGAGGGCGGTATCTTCTCTCCGCATGGGGCGTGCTAGGAGGAGAGTACAGGGCAGGGGTGGTATTACCTCCAGAAGCCTTACTACAGCAAGTTCCCTGTCAAGCAGGGGGAGGGGGGGTTATTATAACATTGGGGTAAAGGAATATTTGGTTTTGCCGGCACCTACATCAGCTTTTAAGAGAGCGCACGTCGTTGGCAAGGTGCTCACAAACATTGCTAATTTTCAAGGAATGTCTTCCATTAATATTGCGCCTCCTGTGTCTTTTGAGGGACGCTCTGCTGTTTTGGTGGATTATTCTAGTGACAGTGGTGATGACAGTGAGGGGGTGCAAATTTTGGCAGAGGGAAAGCACAATAGAACGAACGATAATTTTGCTCCGGTGCAGGGTACGGCAGGGGAGGGAGACGTTCCTGAGGGGCTTTTGGCCCCGGTGCCTAGGGGCCCGCCTGGGGAGTATGTCAACTCATATTTACAAGACAATATCAACACTTTAGCTGTTGATTTAACAGACTCAGCATTTGAGGAGGTTCAGGAATTGGATGGTTCTGACTCACTGTCTCACAATATATACCCTACGTCACGTTCTGAACCTCCTGGTTATTCTTCAGGTTTTGAATCTATTTTTCCGGAATCTCGTTCTCCTCCTTGTTTCTCACAGTTTTCTTTTGACTCTGCATTAGGGCCAAGTCGAGGGCAATGTGTCTGGGTGGATCATGCCACTCCATCTTCGGCAACAGGCAGTGCCACGCAGTTTTGGGATGGTGGTAAGTTGCTAGCGGCTGGAAGTCTTCATCTTACAAGGTCCCGCAGATGGCGGCAGGCGTGTCCAAGTACAAGAAGGCGAAGCATGGCGCGGCTGTTGGTAAGGGTGTTGTGTCACAGAGCGGATCAAAGGGGGATTTTGCTGTGACCAATTGAGATTGTTATGATGGCGGGGTGGGAGACAGGGAAATGCCGAGTGGGAGTAATAATGATTTGGTCATACCTGATGAATATGCTGGTCAAGGTTTGGTGGACGAAAACATACATGAAGGTTTTCTTTTTGATGAAGGGATTTTTGATGCAAGAGCTATGCGTCAAGAACAAGTAGCGGTTTCAAAGGGGTCGGGGTCAACTGTTGTTGCTAGTATTTTTCAGAGGTCACGAGCGGGCAAGACAGCGGAGCAGGAACGGCTTCGGGGGTAACAACGGCGAGAGGATCCTCAGGAGTTCCAGAAGCGGGCTACTCAATTGACATCAGGTAGGCCTCAGTGGTGGTCTTCGTGGCCGCAACCTTTGACAGACAAACCTAGTGTACGTTCAGTGGGGGTGGGTGATGACTCAGTGAAGGAAGGTTCGGGTTGCGGGGCAGGGGAGGTGTTTGGTAAATCTGCAGAACAGGTGGGAGTGGGTTCAGGTGCTGTGGGATCAAATAAGGCGCCAAGCACTGATAAACAGGTTAGCACTGATAAACAGGTTTTGGATGGGTCTGAATCCTCATCTGGGCAAGTTTCAGGTGCCGTTCACCCCATGCATAAAAAATTACCTTACATGGGTTTGTCCATGCCCCTGGGTACGCATTTGGCCACGAATTTGTAGATGTATTCAAGCTCCTTCATAGGGATATTCAAGCAAAGGAGGGGTCCAAGGAAGAAGAGTGGGAGCTTTCGAGGCGTCCAAGGGTTCCAATAAATATCGAAAATTGGACGGCAGCATTTTTAATTTATGCAAGCGTCTATTGTGAAAAACATCAGGACAGGGCTGTTGCAATGTTTAAGTATATTGATATCATACGCAAAGCACATTTACAGTCCGGGGGGTTCGTGTGGCTCAACTATGATGAGGATTTTGGGCTAGAGTAAGTCTATTCCATGATAAGCCTTGGGGGGATGTGGATCAGGAACTGTGGCTTCAGTGGATGTCCTCGTCTGAGACGCCTGCGACAACGCATACTGCAAGCGGGCTCCCAATTACTTATCGGCCCTTTCTGCCTCGCCCCGCCAAATTTGGGGCGGGTGTTGTGGGTAGAGGACAACTACCAGTTACGGGATCCTGTTGGAACTTTAATCGAGGTTCCTGCATCAGGCAATTTTGCAGGTTTAAGCACGAATGTTCACAGTGTGGTGGGAAACATGCCATGATCCAGTGTTTTGCCAACCAAAGGTTTGGGGGATCAGGGAAAATCCCCAAGAGGTAGGGGAGCTTTTCCGCAGTTTATCTCAAAGGGCTCATACCCCAATTAAGTTATCAGTCATGACACAGTGGTTGGAAAGGTATCCTGATACGGAATCAGCTTCAAAACTCTATTGGGGTTTCAAGGAGGGTTTTAAGATAGGTTATCAGGGTCCCCGTTATAATAGATGGTCTGACAATTTAAAATCGGCGAAGGAGTTGCCTCAAGTGGTGCAGAAGAAATTGGATTTGGAGATACAGGAGGGCAGGATAGCAGGTCCATTTAAGCACTGTCCTTTGAGTAATTTGATGATGTCTCCGTTGGGTTTGGTTCCCAAAAAATTGGCAGGTGAATTTAGACTAATCCATCACTTATCGTGGCCGGAGGGCCAGTCTATTAATGACTTCATTTCCCCGTCAGCCTCCAATGTGTCTTATACATCTGTTGATGATGCCCTGAGGATGGTACGCACAGCTGGGAGTGGTGCGGAACTGGCTAAATGTGATATCCAGTCAGCGTTTCGTTTACTGCCCATTCACCCATCAGATTTTGAGCTGTTGGGCATGTTTTTCAATGATTCTTTTTACATAGACAGAGTCCTCCCAATGGGTTGTTCGGTGTCATGTGCACTCTTGGAAATGTTCAGTACTTTTCTTCAGTGGTGTTTTTCGGAAAAAAGCGGTCACAAACAGGTATTTCACTATTTAGATGATTTCTTATTTATTGGGAAAGCTCAGTCACATCAGTGCCACAGACGCCTGAACATTTTCCAACAATTGGCTGAGGAGTTCGGCGTTCCTTTGGCTCGGGAGAAAACTGAGGGTCCAGGTACCCAACTTACATTCTTAGGTATTGAAATTGACACGGAATTTATGACGGCTTGTTTGCCGGCGTCTAAAGTGAATGAGATTAGGTCATTTTTATTGGGGATCATTGACAAGAAAAAAGTTCAGCTCAGGCAGGTTAAGCGTCTTTTGGGCTATTTGAATTTCACTTGCCGCGTGGTGCGTGCTGGCAGGACCTTCTGTAGACGCTTGGGGATGGCGATGTCTGGGGCATTTCTTCCTCATCACAGGATTAGGCTCACCAAGCGGATTAAGGTGGATTTACTAATTTGGCTGCAATTTTTGAAGGATTTTAATGGAGTCTCTCTATATTTTGTGGAGGATGACACCATCTGGCATTTTCAGATTTTTCCAGACGCTTCTGGAGTGCATGGCTTCGGCATTTTTTGGGAGGTTCGTTGGTGTGCGGAAAAATAGCCTCCACATTGGCTACAACAGGGCCGAAGCATAACCTTTCTTGAATTGTTCCCTCTCATAGTGGCTGTTTTAGTTTGGGGGGAGGAGTTTAAGGATAGGAATGTTCTTTTTCATACTGACAATATGGCTGTTGTGGAGCTAATTAACAAGCAAAAGGCAAAAGATGTGCGTGTATTACACCTGTTGCGGGTTTTTATGCTGCAAAGTCTCAGATTAAACATTGTGTTTCGAGCGAAACACATTCCAGGTGTTAATAACTCAATTGCGGATGCTCTGTCTCGATTCAATTGGCAGAAATTTTGCAGTTTGGCACCAGGGGCGGATGGCTTCAAAACTTCGATCCCGAAAGACATCTGGGCGCTGTGGGAATGAGAATCGTTGATCTGGTGAAAAATTCTATAACCCCTTCTACTAGATGCAGTTATCATCAGGTCTGGTTGGAGTTTTTAAGTTATGTTAAGTTTCACAAAATGGTTCTTTCTACAGAGGGTATCAGAGAGGTTATGTTACGGTTTGTTTTGTATTTGGTCAATTTGGGGTTATCTCATACAACAATCTCAGGAAAATTGGCCGGCATTTCTTTTTATAGTCAGTTGTGGTGGGGACAGGAGTTTACGGGGGATGTTTTATTAAGGCGTATGTTGAAGGGTCTGGGGAGGGAACGTTCTTCTTCTTCGGAGTTACGTGAGCCAATCACTTTTCACATTTTGCAACAAATTTTAAAGCAGTTAACAGTGTGCGGTTATGATTTGTGGGAGGTTTCACGTTTTAGACTTTGTATGATTTGGCTGTTTTTTGGCGCTTTTAGAGTTTCCGAGTTGTTAGGTCTGCGGGATCAGAAGGGCATGCAGGTAGAGGATATTCAAGTGCAAGGTGGGAAGGTTAGGATTCTTTTGAGGAAGTCAAAAACTGATCGGCTGAGTAGAGGCACTTGTATCTTTTTAAAGGGTAGCGGAGTGCAGGATTGTTGTCCAGTGAAGGAATGGGAGTCATTTTTTGTTTCCTTAGGCCTACAACATGGGGACATATTCATTCACAAGAATGGGAGTAAAATTACTAGTGGACAACTATTGGCAGTTTTACGTAAAACTTTGTCATTGTTGGGAAAGAACCCCGCACTTTTTGGGACTCACTCTTTTCGGATAGGGGCAGCGACTGAAGCCTACAGATTGGGTTGGGGTTTGGATGACATTAAAAAGATTGAGAGATGGAAATCTGATTGCTGCGCACGTTATGTAAGGAAATTAGATGTTATTTACTATGTGGACTAATTTTGTTTTTTTCCCGCTAGGTCGTGTTAAAAGTTCATTATCGTCAAAGAGGCGGACATGGATAGTGGGCCATTCGTTTGTAAAGTGGTCAGCCAGCTTCGCCCCACAGCAGATTTATGGCAGAGCTCTTGGTTTGCCTAGCAAGGGACATGAAGTTGTATGGCGGAGGAAAGGGGGGATGAAGTGGGACGATTTATTTCCTATGCTCTCTGAGCTGTCTTCTGCTAGAGGTTTCCCTGATTTATTAATAATCCATTTGGGGGAAAATGATCTTGTGGCATTGTCCGGTTTATCCCTTTTGAAGAAAATGAAAGTGGACTTGGCGGTGCTCAAGAATAACTGGGTAGGTACAACTCTGGCTTGGAATGAATTTATTTACAGGCAACATTGGAGGGGAGCTCGCAACCACACGGCGATGGAAAGGGCTCGCAGGAAACTCAATCGGGAAATGAAAATTTTTGGTTCTGCAATGGGGATAACGTTTTTAGCTCATGATAATATCACGGGTGCAGAACATCATCTTTTCAGGGAAGACGGGGCGCACTTGTCACAAATGGGCCAGGCACACTATTTAATCGAGTTGAGAGATCCATTGGCAGATTTTTGGGGCGAGAATATTTGGTGTTCCTTTAATATCCACTAAGGTTGTGGCAGCAAACAATTTTTGTTTAAGGGGGGGTGGAGGGGAACCAGGAAAACTCTGGTTCTCCTGGGTGGCGTTTTTTCTTGGGGGTTGGATGGTCTGGAGCAGGCTGATCCTTCCCTCTGGGGTGGGGGATGGGCGTTGGAAAAGTTGATTGGGATTGTGCATTTCATGGGGTATTTTTGATGAGAAGTCTTGTGGGGAATATTTGGTTGGATAGCAAAAAGTTTCAAGAGTAATGACAATGGGGTTTTTGCTCCAAGAATGTTTATTGTAGCAAGATTCTAATTTATGTTGCCTGGCCTAATAAATTGACTTTTTATGCTAAGTGCAAATATTTGGTGTGGTTGTTCTTATTGCGCGATGGGGTCCCAAGGGGATCGCTGCACGAGCAGCTGTCCCCTTGGGGAATTTCGCGCGGTGGAACAGTCCACACAGCGCGCGAGGGCTCTAGGCGGGCAGGGCTTAGCAGCACAAGCAGAGCAGGCAGCAGTTAGGGAAAACTGTTTTTTTCTGTGAGGAGATTGGGGGGCTGTCGTTTTTGTGACCCACCCACCCTCCCTATAAGAATACAATACAAAAATAAATAAATAAATAAAGTCATGTTAGGTCAGGTAGCATTTTCCTGGTTCGCTGATTTTCCTTTGGGGGCGTTTTTTCTTGGAGGTTGGATGGTCTGGAGCGGGCTTATCCTTCCCTCTGGGGGTGGGGGAGGGGCGTTGGAAAGGTTGATTGGGATTGTGCATTTCATGGGGTATTTTTGATGAGAAGTCTTGTGGGGAATATTTGGTTGGATAGCAAAAAGTTTCAAGAGTAATGACAATGTGGTTTTTGCTCCAAGAATGTTTATTGTAGCAAAATTCTAATTTATGTTGCCTGGCCTAATAAAGTGACCTTCTATGCTAAGTGCAAATATTTGGTGTGGTTGTTCTTATTGCGCAATGCCGCTGGTGTGTGGGATCGCACAGAGATGAGCCCTGAGCCCACTTCTGTTAAACCTCTACCTCGCCTCCCCGGCTGATCTGATCGAAACCTGGGGTGTAAAGGTAGTGTGTTACGTAGACAACACCCAATTACAATTGTCTTTTTAGATGGCTCGGAGGCAGCCTCTCTCAACTTCAAAGAGTGCCTTAAATGAGTTGCAGCTTGGATGGAATCTAATTGTCTGAAACTAAATTCTGATAAAAACAGAAGTTTGGTTTTCCGTCAAGGAGGGCCGCCACCATCCGATCTCTGATAGCCTGATGAACTTAATTCCCCCATGCAGATTCCTTCTGCCAGAAATATCAACCCTATGCGTTGCTCGCAATGTGCCTCTTTCATATTACAGTCGACTAAAGTATTGCTTTAATCTTTGCGCCACATGCACAAGCTACTCTCTAGCATGCTGCAGGAAATAGGTGTAGTTTCTTACCTAGGCACACGCATTACATCAGTTACATAAAAGTATGCATGGCACGATGAAGCGCATGGTGCATTTCACGGGCAGACAGGACAGCAGTTACTTTTAGGTGCATATGGTTTTAAAGCTCTGCATGCTCTTTATTCATATTTCTATCTCTTATTAACAGGACCTACTTTTGTGGTGCACTTCTAACGGATTGTGCACCTGATATGTTGAAGAATGCTTTATTCTTTATAGGTGTTCATTATTCCACTGTCCTGAAGAGGCTCTGAATCATAAAGGGCCAAAACGCGTTGACACAACCAGTTGGAGAAGTCTTTTTTCAATCTGTTAACCTCTCAAAATATAGCTTTGTGGACACACACTAGGAAACAGAGCGCAAAGTTCTCCTCCGTGTGTTTCTATTTCAGACTATCTCCTGTATGGACTGTGCAAAAATTAAGTAGCACAGCCATAGTATGTACAAACAACTAGAAGACTGAAGAAAGTTTCTAGCTGGCACGCAAATTGTAAATTCATAATTTGTACATCAAAGTATAATTATCTTTTGTTCTTTTCTTTGTTTAGTGTAATATATGTATAACCGCTTGTCAAAAGAATTTTACAATGCACACTTGAGATACCCTTACCCGGAGTGAAGACCACTATACCTGTTCAAAATTCTGAATAAATAATGTTTTGTATAATCAAAAATATCACCAGTGACTAAATGTTTCACGGTGGAAATTACATTTGTAATAATTAATTCCTATAAAAAGACATTTTTCCAGAATGTTCCATGCACAGGTATTGTGGTACCATTTGGCCGAACCCCTATATGTGAATACAACCTAAACAGTGCTGCTCTGAGTCGCTGCTCATCTTTAAAATAAAAGCTCAAAGCTTTGTTTTGTATGCAGCCTAGGTATTAAGATAATGCGGTTGGTTCTCCGTTTTCAGCATCAGACGCTCCCGTTTGAAGCAGCTGCGCACCCATCTAATGCCGTTTAATTGAAAGCGCAATTCACAGCTGGTGTGTCCTGTCTTGCTCTGATATCTCGCGTCCTTTTCTTGCCTCGATATGATGAGTAATATTTGTAATTAACCATGTAAAGTAACTTTTGAATTGCAGGGGTATTGTTTGCACTTTTTTGCCTTTTTTCTACTTCGGAGCCTCCCTGATAACATATTTACTTGTTAATCTCACCCTTGCCTAAGGCTTAACACACATTTTATAATGTATAAGTGGGATTCCATTTATTTGCAATTACAGTTAAACAATTGTATTATTCTTTATTAGGGTTTCGTGTTCATATGTTATATATTCATTAATTGGGACATTTGAGGGCAAGTACAATGGCTTTATATGGTTATTCAAGGGAATTTACATCCCTGTATTGTCACCTTATTTCGTCTCACCTCATGTCACAGGGTTAATAATCCCAAAATAAGGTTGAAAAATGTTTGTAAAGCACGTTCACAAACCTTCAGATGAGACAGGGGCTTCAGACAATCCAGAACGAGCATCTAGTACAATCACTCTGCAGTAAGGTTGCGCTTTCTATACCATTCGTTTGAGAACAGGGACATATCACAGAGGAGAACCAGCCTGCCCAAGGGCAGGAAAATCAAGTAGTGGACAGGTATTCATGTGTGCAATCTGCGAAGCTCCTATTTAAGGCAAGATTTTGGCGCTAGTTTATACATTCACTCGAAATAGGAGAGAAGTGGCTTCAGCTGAGATGGTCACATATTAGGATGTCAATTTTCATATTATTCAGATGTTGTGACTTATAGTAATCGCCATAATATTTCTATATCTGTAATTACTCTTGGACAAATACTCTGCACTAAAAGTCTGTTTCACTATTTTAATAAAGGCTTTGAAAATAATAGTGTAGCTCTCTTGTGTGTGAAGGAGAGAATCTTTGGGGGGGGGGAAGAGTATCAGCAACCCACTAGAGATATAAATGTATTTGTGACCGTCTCTGGGACAGTTGGGAAGGACAAGTCCTCCGCATAGTAATGGACGTGCACCCCTGCCCTGAGTGCCCCAACTATACTGATGTTTGAATGCTTAATGCAGATTTTTTTTGTCATCGACAAGCATGAATAATACGTGTGTGTGCCATTACATAGGCCTGTCTCACGGATTGCGGTCTCGTTGGACTGGGAGAGGTGCCAAAAGTGCTACCCTCATAGTGGGGAAAGACTACTGCCTTTACCAGGAGTAAAGCAGCACGGATGCGTTGGTGGCAGCATACCATGTTGTGATCAATAGGAGTGAACTTATCCTTATCAACCTGTGTCACTAGAGTGAGGCCTACAGGTTCACTCATTTAAAGTTCTGCTGCTGTGTGCCTAACCCCTGGCCTGCATCGGGTTGTTGTGAAGTGTTGCACCGGAGCGGTGAACGTGCACTGGTTGTATGTGCACTTTGGAAGGATACAATGCAGGGAGAATGTAGTACTGTGCAATGCCTGCATGGTAGATGCATTTGCTGTGTGTATGTGTGCCTACAAGTGGTACAATACATGGAGGATGTATTGCTGTGCACTCCGAGTGGCACAATACATGGCAAACTATGGGTTTCATTTTGGGCTACCCAGGCCAAGATGGTGAAACACGACAAGGTAGAGGCATTCCCCCAGGCAGATGATCTATTGCAGCATTTCTGCAAGTTGGGTGGGACACACTGGAGAGGACAGAGCCATGCTTTTTCTGTAAACTTCAAGGGTGCTCTTTTATTCAGAGAGAGTTCACAAGGAAGGGGCCTGGGAATATCGCAGGAAGGATAGGTGGCTTCTCAGAGAATCATAAAGAGTAGGTATGAGGCCCTGGGTTAACCTTTTCATACACCTATCACTGTGGCTGACATCCATGTGTGCACTCTCGTCAGAAGATAATTCTTTATTTCGGCGTCAAGAAATCACCATAAAAACACAATACAAAACATTAAAACATCATTAAAACATAGTCAAGGCATCGTCTGAATGCAGACTTAACAAGTAATGCATTACATAATAAAAATAGACCATAAAAACCTTGAATGGAAAAAAAAATCTGTAGCCAAATGGTCAGGGTTAAATACTCATACAGTTGGAGTCAGGACCCATCAGACAAATTCCCCTGTGTTAGAGTTTAATCAAGTGCCAAGGTGCGACTTGAGAAATCGGTTGATTAAAATACAAATTTGTTTTATTTTTGGTTATTCCACACTTTAAAAAGGAACAAATGCTACTGCATTTAGTGGGGGAGTTTAGCTGTTGCAGGTACAACAAAGCATCAGCACATGTTCTGATGCCACATACTCTAATTAGTGGAACGAGAAACCTTTTAGAATATGCCAGGGAATAATTACAGAAGGAGGTGAAATGTAGCACACTCTGTGGCAAAGACTCATCACAAGGGCAGATCAGCACATTGCTGGTATCAAATTGGGCCAGAGGGAAACCCAGGAGCCACCTCATATGGCAGAGCCTAAATCTAGTTAAGAGGACTATCCCAAGCAGCATCAACCCATACCAGGAACGGCTCCATGTTAGGGGTGGTTGAAGAGTCACGTACTACCTTACAGAAATCTTAACAAGCTTACCTTCCTCTCCAAGCCAACATTTCCTAGTTTTAAATGCATTTTAACCCAGGCTAGGTCAACCTTAGACATTACACAGGGAGTAAAAAATGGTTCCCGTCTTCCCAGGTAAGATAATTCATGCTTGATGTACTATAAGCAAGGTAAAGCCAAGCCTCTATCACAAGCAAGACAGTCAGTGATCACCTCCCTATTAAGGCCTGTGTCCAGGTGCACCAAGACTGCACACAATAGCATCAGAGGGGCCAGTTTAATGCTATCTTCTACATTCTCATCCCCGAGCTCCTGTGGAACAATATGGGTTGCACAAGCAGGAGGGACTCCCAAAAGGCATGGCAGGACACCATTTTCTTCTATCTGCAGGGAGGTGGTGTTAAGAGTATCCCCCGATGCCATCCCCATAGGTGAGGATGGGGAGGCATTTGCTCCTAATGACCTCAAACAGAGGGCTTATAGGCTTTCTACCAATGCGTGAGGCTAAGGTGTAAATGTAATCAGCAGTACAAACCAACCTTTGTGAGGCTTTATGCTTACAAGGTCCCAAATTCCCCCTAGCATTGAAGACTACACCTAGGTACAAATGGCCCATGGTCTCTGGGGTAAGTTTTGGAACGATTGGTGGGAAGACCCAGGGACCCAATGAAGCTAACAAACTCCTTAAACAGGATGTTTAGACCCTTGATATTTCTCCCCAGTAAAACAGCAGAGTCGGCTTAAAGTAATGCAGGAACATGTTTCTTACCCACTTGGGGACATCCGTAGCACAGACAGAAAGGGCAGCCTAAAGACCATTGATATAGAATAAGAATAGGATTTGGGCCAATACACAGCCCTGGTGTACACCCTTCCTCATCGTAAAGATGAAGGTGGGCTCTCCAGCCAGGCCAATACTCACAGACGCTGAGAGATTTTAGTGCAAAGTCCTCAAGAATTGGACAAGCCCTAGATCCACCCCCAGGTTAGTCAAAATGGCCCACAGTTTAGATCTTAGCATTCTATCAAAAGGTGATGGACTAATCTACGAAGGCCAGGCAGATGGAGTTCTGCCTTGCGATGGTGTAGTTGCTAACGAGCAAATATAAGTTCAGGCATTGATCCACCATGCTTAGCCTCTCCAGTAACCATACTGCAACTCCAACAGCGTGTAAGTCTCCCTGACCTATCACAAGAGGCGCTCCAACACACCACTCCCTGCTATTTATATTGCAGAATACAGCAGGGAGATTGGTTGGTAGCAACTTGGGGGCACCCTTTTTAAAGAGAGGCACATTAACAGCATTATGCCATGAATCATGGATCCAGGTGCTGGAGAAGGCATTAAAACAGCTGCCCTGGGGCGTGGCCAAGATGGCGGAGGGTCTCGTCTGAGCTCCGCTCCCGCCGGGTATACAGCACATTTCTAAGCGCCCACAGCACCCCGATTATCAACCAGAGGCAGGGGGACGACAGTGCACAACGGGACTGGGCACAGGGGACGACCTGCTCGCCCGTTGAAAAGTGGAGAGGTGCCCTTGGACCCTTCTCCGGGCCTGGGTCACGAGGCAGTGAGAGTCTGGGGCCGCCCCGGAGTACGTCTGGGAACCTGCGAGGTCCGCGATGGTGAGTGGAACCCACCTCAGCGCTTGACTCCACTGCACCTGGAGCACAACGCATCGCGGTTCTTGCGGCTTGTGGGGCCGGGACACAGGAAACGGTCCCACCCGGAGGACACTTGGTGGGCAGCCGTTAGTCCGACAAACACCGAAGTAGCCTAACCGGGAGAGTCCTGGGACTGGGCGCAGCCTCCCTGTCGCGTGGAGGCACGGTGGGGCCCTGCTGGACGGAGACTCAGGCGCACATGGGGTGGATGTAGCTCTGCAATGGCAGAGTACCACCGGAACGTTTGTAGCTCACTGGATTGCGTGCCCCCCCACCAGCACATCTGCAGTCCCCCGCTGAACACCAACATCATCCTACCAGTGTGCGGGTTCCGACTGCCCCCGCCCCAGGGCCCCTCGTGGATGAACACGGCAGCCTTGTGTGGAGGGCGTGGTGAGGCCCAGCCTACAGGTGAACCCGGTGCATGTGGGGTGAATGTTAGCCCTGCAGTGGAGGAGTGCCGCTAGGCCGATTGCGAGCCTTTGGACTGATTGGCCCCCAGCATCACATCCACGATCCCCCCGCTGAGTGCCTGCTACGCCTTACTGGTGAATGCTCCAGCCGTCCCCTTGTGGCCCATAGCAGAGACAGACATGCTGGAGACCAGCACGACAAGTAGCTGTGAGGCCCGGACCCCTCCCGGAGTTTTCCGGGACAGGCACGCAGGCATGACAGGCCCGGGGCGAGCGGGGAGACGTATGCACCCGGCACGGCCTCCAACAAGTGTGGAACATCGAGGAATGCCGGAGCGGCGGTGAATTGGGTCAATTGTGAACGGTGCCACCCCGTAGAGTGCAACCCCAGTTGCATCGGAGCAAGGTCTATCTCGGACGATGCCCTTGTTTGCAGTTGATGAGGGCAACCGCTGGTTGTCGGGCGGATAGCGATAACACCTCAGAGGGTAGAAGAAAGGAAGACCTCGCCTACATATCCGAATCCGGATGGCGAGTGTGCACATCGTCACCCGGCACACTTTCCCATCGCGGGCGAGACAGCCCCGTAACCTTATTATGATGACGGCCAAAGGTAAAAAAGACAGTTTGGTTCGAGACCTCCTTATGAAGTCAGCTGGGGACTCCCAAGGCGCTGACCGGTCACGACTAGGGATGGCTCGGAGGGAGTTGTCACGAGAGTGTTCCTGAATTCACGGTTTGCCTCCCAACGGGAGGCCATCATGACCATCAAGACGGACCTCCGGGAGGTCAGATGTGATGTGGATACAGTAGGGGAGAGTGTGGCCGCGCTGGAGGAGTCGTCAACAGCTAGGGGCGAAGAACTCGCTGCACTCCAGCAAGAAATCTTACAACTGCGAGATCAATAACAGGACCTCCAGCCGCACTCTGAAGACTTGAAGTACAGGTGGCAGCAGAACGATGTGCTAATTCGCTCTGTCCCTGTAGGAACAGAGGATGAGGATCTGGAGGGATATGTCCAGGTGCTCTTCCGGGCAGTTTTGAATGCAGCGGCAGATTCCTCAGTCAAGATAGATTGGTGTCATCGTGTGGGCCCTCCCCGTCAACCCAATCGCCCTCCTGCGGACATTCTGGGGTGTGTGCACGACTTTAAGGTGAAAGAGGAGATCCTCAGGGCGGCACGCTCCTGTCAACCCCTACATTTCCGGGAGCACTCACCGCAGCTCTTCCAAGACTTAGCAGCTAGCACCCTCCAAAAGAGAAGAGACTTTCACCCCGTGACTAATCTCCGATCGATGGGTACATCATACTCCTGGGGCCACCCGTTCCGTCTCATCTTCCGCTTTGAGGGGAAGCTCCGGCAACTGCGCTCCTTAACCGAGGCCTGTAAGCTGTTGAACTTGGATCCAGACGACTTGAACGCCCATTCTGCTGCCTCGAGGTTAGACACCCAAGCTCCCCAGACGCAGCCCACGGTATGGCCTGAAGTTAAATAGTCTTTGCCCTGACCCTGCCACAAGGAGCGCTCTGCAGTTCTACAGACACTCGCGGGCGCAGAGGGAGACTCCTTGGACTCTAATGACGGAGGGTAATGTATGTGTGGGTGGTTCTTCTCATGTATAGGTCTGGCAGGAGCAGGGAGATCTCTCACCATTGATTGATGCAGTCCCTTACTCTCTGGGCTGATTGTTGGGTTGGGTGGGTCCAGTCTCCGGTGAGCTTTTTAATAGAGGTCCTCCTATGGTCTTGTTTTCTGGGCTCCATAGCATAAGATATATAGGCCAGCAGTCTTCTCAAGCCTGATAGATGTTAAGATAATTAGCTATAATGTCCGCGGCCTTAACGACCCTACTAAGCGAAAGGCAGTGCTCTCCCTTCTTGAACATTCAGAGGGGGACATATGTTTACTTCAAGAATCCCACCTGCTCCCGAAGGATTCCCAGCAGATGCAATCAAGGGGGTTTCCCCTGCAGTTCGGGTCCTCGGTGAAGAGTAAGAAAAGGTGGAGTGGCCATTTTATTCTCCAGACGCTTTAGAGGTTCCATAGTAGATACTATAGCAGAGATCAAGAGGCGCCTCTTAGCTCTGAGACTGCAAATCGGCACCTCCAGCCTCAATCTATTCCTCAAATGAGCACCAGGAGAAGTTCTTGACCGAGGCCTTTGCCGAGACTCTCCATACACCCGACTCCATGGTGGTGGTGGGAGGTGATCCAAATTTTGTTATGGATGCGGGGATGGATCGTTCTAATTCAAGGACGGGGGGTAGTGGGGAGCCAGGGCCTTGTCTGGGTCAGGCAGGGATTGGCTAGCAGAATGTGGGATCAGGGACGTTTGGCGCGACCTACACCCCAGTGACAGGGACTACACATACTACTCGGCAGCCCATAAGTCTTATGCCCATTTTGCCCACTTTCTCGTCACCCTGGCCACGTGGGTGTGCTCCCAGGCCTCAACCATCGAAGCCCAGTCTCTCTCTGACCATGCACATATAACGCGGACTCTGCACTTGCCTCCCTCGACACCTTCCTCCTCACTCCGGCACCCAAGGGACTCCCTGTTATCCCCACAGGTAGTCGACAACCTACAGTGTACATTGAAAGATTACATAGCACTTAACGATGGTTCCACTGCTCTGGAAGGCTCTTAAGCTGGTTTCGAAAGGGGCCTTGATTGCTAAAGCGGCTTACAACAATAAAACCCGAAACGCCAAAAAGGGAAGAGCTGGAATCAAAGGTTAGGGAACTTCAGGCAATCCACAAATGAACGGGCGCTCCCGGGTCTGGCGCCAATTAGAAAAAGAGCAGCTCCTCCTGAGGCGCCTGGACTTAGACAAGCATAAGTATTTTGTGGGGTCAAACAGGGGGGGGGGGGGGGGCGTATGTTAGCACACTGCCTCCGCAGTAAACGGCAGGCCCAGGCTTTGAGAGCAATACAATGGGTTCCAGGTTCTGAAATTACAGACGGGGGCATTGGGGCAGCTTTTCGGACCTTTTATGCAGATCTCTACTCCGCAGAGTCCTCATCCCTCGCGGATCCTCCCGACTATGTCGACGGAGACGCGATCACTGCCCCCCCTTCCATCCAGTGAGGCAGAAGGTCTAGAAGCACCTATACGTATCGAAGAGGTGATATCAGCTATTGCAAAAAAAAGCTCCGGGCCCAGACTGCTTCAGCGCCCTCTTTTATAAGACTTTCTGCATGGAGCTAGCCCCCCCTGCTTACCAGACGGTTTAACTTGTTTGCAGATACTGGTACTCTCACGGCTTCATTGTTACAGGCAACAATCTTGCTAATTTCCAAGCCTGGGAATGACCCTGTGTTCTGCAGCTCTTACCGTCCGATCTCATTGTTAAACATTGATGGAAAGCGGTTCTCTAGCATTTTAGCCCACAGACTGAACCCTCGGATGCCCGGGTAGATACAGATCAGGCGGGCTTCACACCGAGAAGACAATGTGGGGACAACACAAAGCAGATCTGCCACCTGATCGACAAAATGCAACGCTTCAAGGAGGAACCGCTGCTACTGGCGGTCGATGCAGAGAAGGAATTAGCCCGGGTGCACTGGGCATACTTATTCACCACCCTGGAGCGCTTCGGCCTGGGTGTACAAATCAGCAAATGGATAGCGAGCATATATAGCACTCCTAGTGCTGCAGTCAAGGTGAATGGGATACTTTCAGACTGCTTTGCTGTGGGGAGAGAAACCAAACAGGGCTGCTTCCTCTCCCCCTTGCTCTTCGCTCTATATATGGAGACGTTAGCCCAAAAATTCCAGGACAATCCCAATGCGTGGGGTGTCCCCTTTAATGCAGATCATCATTTGATCAGCCTCTATGCTGACAATGTCATTTTCTTGGTGGCTCAACCCTGGACTTCTGTAGGGTCTCAGGATTTAAAATTAATCTACAGAAATCACAGGTGCTTAATGTAAGTGCCACCCAGGCTACAGTAGACACCCTATGCATACAATTGGATTTTGACTGGGTGACGAACGGCATAACATACCTGGAACTGGTCCTTCATAAGAATCTTGGCAAAACTGCGGAAGTAAATTATACTGCCCTACTCTCCGGCATCCGTAAAGACCTAGTCCAGTGGAGGCGTCTACCACTATCGTGGCCTGGGAGATTAGCTGTGGTTAAGATAAATGTCCTACCATGAGCCCTCTACATTTTCCAGACCCGCCCCTTGATGCCCCCACAGAGCATGCTCTTGAACATACAGAAAGAGATAGAATGCTTTATTTGGGGCCCGGTTTCCCCCAGGTTACAGAGGACTTTGTTTCAGCGCCCTAAAAAAGAAGCTGGCCTTGCACTGCCGAATATCACTCAATACTTTCAGGCCTCTTTGCTGCACTATTTGGTAGAATGGAACCGTCTAATGGAGAAACATTGGGTTTTTATGGACCAGACAGTGGCTGGTCAACATATCGGGAGGGAGGCGTGGCTACCTAGGACTTCGCGCTCTTGGAGACTCTACTCCTCCCCAGTCACGCGCCAACCATGCTACTATGGGACAGGTTGGCCACGCGGGCTAATCTTACCACGTTCCCTTTACCCATGTCCCCCATCTTTTCGAACCCTGAATTTTCAGCAGGGACAGGGAAAGTGGTGGGTTCCCATTGGGTTGTGGGTGGTTTCAAGTGTTTAGGGCATCTGTTTGACCTCCAGGGCCATATTCCCTTTGATCAGCTCCGGACAGACTATGACCTTGCTGCCTCGGACCACTTCCTTCACATGCAAATGCTGCACTGGGTGACTGACCCTCATATACGCCTATTGGTCAGCAGTCCATTGTTCCAGTTCAAAAAAGTGCTCTATTTGAAAAAACCGATCACAAGCTTATCTCGGAAATATACATGTTCCTCTCCCGGGGTGATAATGGGGGTAGGACTGCTGGGCCGAAGCGGTGGGAGGCGGAAATTGGACGAACCCTGTCATACAAGGAATGGGAGGACATTTTCTATAGGACTCACCACACCACACACTCCATGGGCCCCACAGAAACCACATTTGAAATTATATCCTACTGGTAACATACCCCAGCCCGCTTAACTAAATGGAACTTACAATGTGATGGTCTTTGTTGGCAAGGTTGTGGGAGTCCAGGTACCCTTCTTCACTTGCTGTGGAATTGTCCGAAGCTTACAAGATACTGTGATAAGATCCTTTATGAGATAGATAAAGCCTTTGACACTACCATTCCCAGACTCCCTGCATACACTATTTTAGGGCTGCCCAACGCCTTGACCTTTTTTCTGCGCTCCATAAAAGGTAGACGGATTGCCCTGGCATTGAACGCTACTCACCGGGTGCTCCTATAAGGCTGGACACAGGCAGGACCCCGCACCACACTCAGTGGCTTCACCAGCTGTGGTCCCTTCTGGGTATGGAGAGGTTGTCCATGGCCACCCTGGGGGACCGGTCCGACTACGCAAAGATATGGTGCCCCTTTATTTCCAGTTTATCCATGGAATTTAGGGAACTGTCATGCCCTGCTTACCTACGCATTTTTAAATTGATACCGGAATAGCAGGGGGTGGTTAGAGTGCACAGGCCTCTGACGGGTTTCTTGGGACATGAACTGTCAGTGACCGACATGCAAGACCACATTAACACGTGTGTTCGTAATCATCAGCTCACCTGGAGAGGGTTGGGGAGGGACGGTTCTTACTTTTTTGTTGGTCCCCTTGGGTTAGGACTTGTTACTGTTCTACTTTACTTGGCTCCCATTTTGTCCTGGATAAGGCACACTAACGCCACGGATTTGCGATAACAAACTTTTGCTTCTTTAGGGAACTGACATACTCTGCACGCAGTAGCCACCTCTAATTTTATGACATACGCGGCTTTGATCAATCATTGTTTTCCCTTTTCAGACGCGGCCGGCCCTTGATGGGTTGTAGGGGGCATTCTGTGTAACTAACCCATGCAGATAATGTGTAATCCTTCGGCATTTTTCTGCCTTCAAGTTCTCTACGTAGCCGGCCCGTAGGGTTGTAGGCAATAATGCATTGTATTGTTTTATCGTGCGTTCTGCCAATAAAATGGATTTAATTCTAAAACAGTTGCCCTTTTCACAGTTTGGGATTTTCAGACAAAGTCTCTTATTCTCAAAAAAGAGACTTGACACCACAAAATAGTGATGAACAGTTACAGTCCGTACAATTTTCGATGATTGGAAACAGCCGACACATGTTGTGTGACGATAGATGTGTCGGCTGTTACCAGTCATCGAGAAAAAAAACTGGATCTTCAAACTCTGGATTTCTCCTTCAGAGCCCTATGTAAGTTTGCTAATGCCTTCCTACAAGATGACCAGAACCATTTAGCCCCATGGGTGTCAGGTCTAGTTGGCCTCATGAGGAATTTACAGATAGCAAGCCATAGTTGGGAACAGGTAATTCTTCAGCATGTTAAGATCGAGAACGCACAGATTTTGCACCAAAGCCCCTAGATCGGCTTTTCTCCACCCAAGCGCCCCCGGGACTTGACAGTTAGGGGTGCCGAGCTGATGTGCTTAGCCCTACATTCCCCCTTACAAATACTTAGACCCAACCAAAGGGGGTTGTGGTCACTCAGTGCTTTTACAATAGTGCCACCCCTTTGCACCCTCCCCATTAGTGCTCTGGACACTAAAAGCGTCGATGATTGACCCATATTTCCCCCTGACCTAGGTAGAATTAGTGGACTAGGTAGAATCCACTGCTTAACATGTGTTAATAAGATCAAGCATATTGATAAGGGTAAAGAGAACCTTGGTTTCTGGTTCCCATGTTGGGATGCTCCTCCTGTGCTAACCTGATCCAGGATGGTTACCTCGTTAGCCTATGGCGTATGACCAAGTTTAATATTAAAGTCACCCCCAACTACGATTTGAAACCCTGTGTGAAAGTAGGCTAGTTCACAGTCAAGGCCTAAAATAAAATTTAACAGTACATTATTAGTACGAGCATCAGTTTCAAAGTGTCCATTATAAAAATTGATAAAACAATATTTAAACAATTGGGCCAGGTCGAGAGGAATGCTTGTGCTATATCATTCCCACTGCATATCAAACAAATTTTGCACTCCAGGGTAACTCGGAAATAGGCCATTAGGCCTTCCTTTGCCAGAAAAGGAAGGGGTTGCAGGAACCATGTAGGCAAATAAACATCCATCTGGCAACTTACCTTGTCCAGGTCTCTTGTAGGAATATCATGTCGTAATTTTAACAAGGATGACCCAGTTATCATCCTTTTTAGTGGCTAGCCCAGCAACAATCCAGGAGAGTACTTGGTTGGAGGTGTCAACAGTGCTAACTGAAACAGTACCGCAATTTTCAGAAGGGGGTTAGGGTGAAAGTAAACTTGTGTGACCCTCTCCCATGCCATGCCCTTCAGGGTGCCAGCCAGGGGCATAGTCACCTTCCTGATGGACACACAATCTTTTTCTGGCAATACCCAAGTCAATCCACATCAGCCAGGCTTTCCAGGCGCCCAAAGTGATTGTGACCCAGGATAATATAAGAACGTGACTAGGCTAGCTTAACTTGTGCACTCACCAAGTGGGCTGGATTGGGTGGGTTAATAACAAATGAGGGGTATAATCGTAACATTACTGTATCTCACCTGTGGTTTCTGCAGGAGCGATTTGCAAGTTCTCAACTTTCCTCACCCAACATATAAGCCCAACAATGTCAAAGCCAGAAATGGTGAGATGGGAGGGGATGAGGGGAAAACAAGGGAAGAGAAAAGACACGTCCCCGAAGTGCTCAGGGAGGAATTGGGATTGTTGGGATCTCTGTCATTCCTGCATGGAAGACATAGTATGTGGGTAACTAAATATACAAACACTAGGGATGTAAAACCATGCTCCCTTCCTTAGTTATTAATGTATTCGCACTCAGTAAACAACTACCTGTGAATTTCCCCTCTTCCATTTGAGTTCTTTAGGTAGCAAGAACAAGTACCCTCTCTCTCTAATAATGAGAGAACATGGAATCAGTAAAAAGCCTCAAAAAGATATTCATTCCAAAAAATAAACACATACAAACATATTTCCCATCTGGACATGCAAAAAGGAAAACAGGAGGATACACAAACATATGCAGGGCTGAAATGAATTAAGAATTAATCTCTTGACCTCAGGCATGACTAACTATAGATTTTGTTTCTCCCACGGCCTACAGTAGTGCACAAAAGGAACTGGAATCTCCAAACACCGCGGAGAACACATTAGATAAGTATCATACTTTGTATACAATGCACAGGGCCCTTACCAATTTAGAAGTGGTTCATGGATTCTATGTCAGGACTGTAGGCGAGGATTATGCCTTCTTTCTCCACTTTATTCATACGTAGTCATGAACATTGTGGTAACAACCAATCAAAACAACAAAAAACGTCCAATCAGAGCCTCTCCAGCTCCACATAGTCCCTTGTTAGTGTCCAGATCTCCTCTTTCTTCGCTGCTGCGCAGCCAGTTAAGTCCCCTCAGGGTTTTCTACTGTTTGGGGGGCTTTGTTATGTGCTTTGTGACTACTTTGATGCTCTAGTGTGCCCTATCGGGGCTTATTACTTGAATCCATTGGTCTTGGGACAAGGTTTGTTATTTTAGATACTAGCGAATCCTTTCGTCAGTCTGACACGTTCGCTGTGTAATACTTTCGATTGCTGGTTGCAGCGTTCGCTTTATTTGCGTTCATTTCGTTTTCCCCCGTTGGATGTGTTGAGGGGGTTTTTGTTGTTTGGTACGATTGGAATTCTCCTGTACCGCGGGACCGAGAGTCGTCTCTCGCTCCTACGCGGTGGTGCTGGCGCGCTCTGGTCCTCCCGCCGCCTGGGGGCGCGAGAGGCGGTGTTCGCATGCGACGCGTCTCTGGTTTTGATCAGTTTCCAGAGACGCGCGCGCGTTCAACTGCCACCGGAGCCTGGGCTGAGAGAGACGCCGAGTTCGGTCTGTACCGGCCCGCGAGCGCGTTTCTTCGCTCACGGCCGAATTTGCATACCTGACGCTTGCATCCCGGTGCTGAAGGGATTCAAGTCCTGTACTTACACAAGAGTGCTGACGCCTCTCTGGGGGTTGTAATTTGCCGTTAGGCTTGCTTTGGGGGACATTATCCAGCCCAGTTACCTGCATAATTTAAATTTGGTGTCTGCCAGCCTTTTTTATGTCCCCTCAGGGCTAGTCACCCTGCATGAAATTGTGGTTTGCCCACGTGTAAACATCTCAACTGTCACCCAGTTGTTTCAAATTACTTGCGAGTGCAGCGCAAAAGTCTGCTGACCCTTCCACCTGTTATGGATTTTTACGATGAATATCAGGATGATGAGGAGGACCCTCTGGCGGCTATGCCATGGGGCGATGCTTTCTATGAAGCAGTGGATACCTCTATTTATAGGGCGGTGGACCAGGCCATCTCTCCTTTGGAGGACAGGCTGTCACAAAAAATAGAGCAGGCGTTTTTACGCCTTGAACGTAAAAGTTCTCTGCCATCCCATGTCCAAGACCTTTCTGGTCCCCCCCCTCCTAAACGCCCCTGTGCCCCGGGTGTGGACGTGGACGCTTTTGAGCGGCTCAAACAGGCCTTTATTGATAGCCACCCTATGGGAGGTACTGGTGACTCGCTAGCTCTTAACCTCTCTCCCTCCCCTGCACTTCCAGGCCCTTCAGGGGATCCGGATGCCAGCCCGTCTAGACCTTGGCTTCCGACCCGACCATCACAGGTCCCTTTGGCGCCTTCTGATCTACAGCCACCTTCTACACCTTCCGACATGTTGGACCCCAATGATATTGTCCATCCTCGCTCCTCAGACTGGGTCCCAGCGGACAAAGTGGCGACTTACGTCGCAGAGCATATCCGGCGCCCGCTCGAAAAGGAGGCCCGCAACTGTCTCCGAGCGGAGTGTCCTCGTCCTTCCCTGGAGGGCAAAGTTGCCCTGACCCCGGATATTGACCCGAGAATGTTGACGTTCTTGCAGAAGTTTATTCGAGACCCCAAAAAGGGCATAGATAGGTCGTGGCGGGCGTGCCAAGATAAGCTATTGGACGCCCTGGGGCCCGCCACAAAGATACTTGATATGGCGGAGGAAGCGAAGGCTTCAGGTTCTATGATATCTCCCGAAACGCTTTCAGGCTGGGCTCAGCGGGTAGTGGTCTTCCTAGGCAACGCCAACTGTGCCCTCTCCACCGAACGGCGGAGATCTCTTCTAATCAAAATTGACCCAAAACTGGGTGACCTAGCGGATTCCGAAGCAGGGGCGATTGCCCAAGGGGGCCTTTTTGGTGAGCCCTTCATCAAGGAACTGGGCAAGTTTGTAAACACTTTTACGTCATTGGACAGGGCGCAGTCCACCAGTAAAAAAGTGTTCCCTCGGGTTTTTCGAGGGGCCGGTCGAGGAAGGGGCCGCTCGACCGGTCGACAAAATCATCAAGCCAACCAGCGAGGCTCCGGTCAATATCAAGACCAGTCAAAGTTTGGAAATTTCTACCCCACAAGAGGACGCCGTGGCAAAGGCAGAGGTCACAGGGGAGGAGCGTCTAACGCAAACTCTGGTGAGTGTTTCCATTTCTTCCCCACAAAACATAGGGGGACGTCTGGCAGGCTGTTACGGGGCGTGGTCATCCCTCACGCGCGATGCATGGGTTCTTCAGACGATAAGGGGGTTTCACATAGAATATTGCGGGAATCCTGTTCAAAAGACACCCCACGCCCTATGCAATTTTCAACTCACGACGCTTTCCTGGTGGACGAGGAAGTCGATTCCTTGCTTCGCAAGGGCGCTATATCTCTCGCAACACGCCACCCAAGGGGTTTCCTCAGCAATCTCTTTTTAGTGGACAAGTCCGATGGAGGCAAGCGTCCGGTCATAAACCTCAGCGAGTTCAACGAGTGGTTGGTATACCGCCATTTCAAAATGGAGGGTATTCACCTCTTGCGGGATGTTCTTTGTCCTCACGACTGGATGGTGCGTTTGGACTTGAAGGACGCTTATCTGGTGATTCCTATCTTTCGGCCTCACCGCCGTTTCCTCCAATTCGAGTGGCGCCATCGCATTTACGAATTCACTTCTCTCCCTTTCGGGTTGTCTTCCGCACCCTGGTGCTTCACAAAGGTGCTCAAACCAGTGGTGGAATTCCTGAGAGTTCGTGGGGTCAGGCTAATCGTCTACTTAGACGATCTCCTCCTGATGGCTTCCTGCCCCACCCTTTTGGCCGACCAGCTACAGATGACGGTGTCCTTGCTCCAGGACCTCGGGTTTGTGGTCAATGGAAATAAGTCCCTTCTTCAGCCGGCTCAGTCCGTTACCTTTTTGGGGTTCGTCATCGACTCCAGGGCCTCTACTCTCAGCCTGCCGTCCAAGAAACTTACGAAGATTCGCCACGAGTTGCGTCGCGTTCTATCTCAACAGCGCGTCTCACTGCGCCAGTTGGCCCGGGTTGTAGGTCTCCTATTCGCGTCTATCCAGGCGATTTTTCCGGGTCCGCTCCATTACAGGGCCCTACAGCGCCTCAAGGCGTACTTCCTGCGGAAGGGGTATTCGTACTCCCACAAGATCCGTCTATCCGACGAAGCTCGGAGCGAAATCCGGTGGTGGTTAACACACATGGAGGCATGGAACGGCAGAGCAATCTTCGGTTCGGTTCCGGATTTGATCATCGAATCAGACGCCAGCAGGCTTGGTTGGGGCGCCCGCTGCGGAGATCTTTCCACGGGAGGCTTGTGGTCTCCCGACGAACAAAAATTACATATCAACTGTCTCAAGCTTCTGGCCGGCTCGTTTGCAGTCAAATGTTGGACCAGAGACTCAGTGCGGTCTTGCGTACTTCTGAAAATGGACAACGTATCGGCTGTCCGTTATATCAACCACCTCGGCGGCACCAAGTCGAAAGCCCTCTCCGACCTGGCGGCGAGCTTCTGGCAGTATTGCCTAGACAGTCAGGTATCGGTCACAGCGGAGTATCTTCCGGGCCGAGACAATGTGAAGGCCGATTATCAATCACGCCACTTCCGCGATTTCAGCCTCTGGAAGTTGGATCAGTTGGTGTTTGCCTCCCTCAACCGGCTTTGGGGTCCGTTCACGGTGGATCTTTTTGCGTCCCGCCTGGACCACCAGCTGCCGAGATTTTTCAGCTGGAAGCCCGATCCTCGGGCGGCAGCCACGGATGCGTTTCTCCAAGACTGGAGCGTGGATCGGGGCTATGCGTTCCCTCCGTTCGCTATGATTACCCGGACAACGGCTCAGGTCCACAGGCAGAAGGCAGACGTAGTGCTCATAACGCCTCTGTGGAGGTCTCAAGTGTGGTTTCCAGTTCTTCTGGAACTTTCCTGGGATTTTCCAATCCTACTCCCCCGGTTTCCGGATCTCCTCACGGATCCGTACGGCAATCCTCATCCTCTAGTGTCAGCGAACTCGCTGTGGCTCATGGCGTGGCGGATTTCCGGGGTAGATGGCAAGCCCCGGGCCTTTCGCGATCAGCTGAGGAGCTCCTTTCTAAAGCCTGGGCGGATAGCACCATTAAACGATACAAATCTGCGTGGGGCAGATGGTCCCGTTGGTGTTTGCGACGGGGTTTCGATCCCGTGGTCACGGATGTGGTCCACGTTGTAAACTTTCTGGCGCATCTGGCTTCTAATGGCTTGGCTTATAGGTCTATTAACGCTTTCAGATCAGCCATTTCCTCGGGCCACGTCCCGGTTGGTGGGTCGGCGGTGGGTGAACACCCTTTGGTCTGCAGGCTCCTTCGGGGCATTCGACTTTCCCTACCTTCAGAACCGCGGTATTCGGCCCTGTGGGATGTTAATCAGGTGTTAAACCTATTCCTGTCTTGGCAACCAAACAGGTTTCTATCCCGTAAGGAGTTGTCGGCGAAGCTGGCAATGCTGCTCTGCTTGATCTCTTGTCGTAGAGTGTCGGATGTGCGCGCACTCGATATCTCGGGTCGCATCTTCACTCCGGATGGGGTGACGTTTACCCTTTCTCGCCGGACGAAATGCAATACAAGAGTTGTCTCTTACCCGGCCTTCGCGGATTCTCCAAAGCTCTGTGTGGTCCGTTGCCTCAAGGCCTACGAGGAGATGACGGAGGAGTATCGCCCTCCGGGGGAGCGTCAGCTGCTCATTGCGCTCCGGAAACCCTTTAAGGCTGTTTCCTCCCCAACGATCGCCCGTTGGGTGCGTTGGGTGATGCAAGAGGCGGGTATTAGCCTCCGGCATTTTGGGGCGCATTCCGCGAGGGGGGCTATGGCCTCGAAGGCGTTTGGTCTGGGTGCCCGCTTGGAGGATATCCTCAATGCGGCAGATTGGTCCTCGGATTCCACCTTCAAGAAGTTTTACTTCAAGCCAATTCTTAATATGGCTCATCTGGTTGTGGGCAAGCTTTAAACAAGCATAATCCTCGCCTCCAGTCCTGACATAGAATGAAAATTTTTCCTAGCTATCGTAACGGAAAGTTTCAATTCTATTAAGGACACGGAGGCGAGGATTATCCCGCCCGGTGTTCTTAGAGGAAATCCCTCCCCGTACTGAAGTAAGTAAATTCTTTCCTTCATGTTTATGTCGAAGGAAGTGGTTTCTTGAGTGTATGTACTGATTTAACTGCTCCGTATTTTTTCTTTTTTCTGAATTGATACCTAGGGTTGTGTTTTCCCCTGGTAATACTGCCTTGTTTGTTGCAGGTTCTGATACCCACAAACAGGACTCCTGAAGTTGAGTGCTGGGCTGTCTTCGCGCTTCGAAAGAGGAGATCTGGACACTAACAAGGGACTATGTGGAGCTGGAGAGGCTCTGATTGGACGTTTTTTGTTGTTTTGATTGGTTGTTACCACAATGTTCATGACTACGTATGAATAAAGTGGAGAAAGAAGGCATAATCCTCGCCTCCGAGTCCTTAATAGAATTGAAACTTTCCGTTACGATAGCTAGGAAAATTTTCATTCTTTAGAGGTTGTTCCTATTTTTTCTAATGGCAGGACTAGTCACGTATACACCGGTATGTAGACAAAATGTCGAGTTAGAAATGTCGACATACACAAATATCGAGTTGTAAATATCGTAACAAATATCGACAGCAAGAATATCGTGGCCAATAATATCGATTTTAAGGTAAGAAATATCGTTTTTTTAAAAATATGAAAGTCCTTAATATCATTTGCAAAAATATAGTTGTTTAAAAGATAGATTTTTTAATTAGCGTTCTGTATGTAGTATATATTTTAAATGTATGTGATGTTGTTTATATGTAGAAGTATTGCTTATGTTTTTAAATATATGTGTTAAACTTTTAGCAGTTATCAATTTGATTTTAATAAACTGGATTTTTTTTAGTTCTGTTGTGGGTTTATATGGGGAGTAGGGTGGAAAGTAATTTAATTATAATAAATTAATGAATATTTAATATTTTATAGTGTTAATTGAGAGAAGCAATTTATTTTTTAATTATTAATTGGTTAAATAATAATAGGTAATTGTAGGATTTTTTTTCTAAACAATTTCTAACAAAAATATTTGTTTGAAACGTATTTAATTTATTTGAAGGTATTTGTCATGTATTTAACATTACAATATGTTTATTCTATATATTAAATATATTTGTATTTTGATTTTCAACATATTTATATATTTTTTGAATGATTTGGTTTTCAAAATTTTTGCTGTTGTCGATATTTTTTGTTTGTTTTTAATTTTGAACTGAATGGAGTGGAAATACTAATTTTTACCCCTCCGCAATCCAACACTTGCCCTACTGTTGCACTGAGTGTAGTGGGAATAGTACATTTTATCCCTCCACTATCCAACATTTTCCTTACTGTTGCACTCATTGGAGTATGAATAGTCATTATTACCCCTCCGCTATCCCTACTGTTGCACTGACTGGGGTGGGAAATTTAAGTTTAAAGATTTTTAAATAAATAGTTTAATATTTTAATCTATAATAAAATGTTTTTGGTTTAAATCGATGTTATGTTATTGATATATTTATTATATTTTTATATAATTATAAAATGAATAGTTTAGGAATGATTTTAAAGTAAATATATATTTGTTATATGTGTGTGTTTAACTTTTTTTAATTACAATTAATTTATTTTTCATAAATTTTATTTAATATAGTTAATATTTATTTTAATTAAAAAAAGATATTTTGATCAACTATATTTTTCCCCCCGATATTTTTGTACTTACCATTATAAATACAGGATGTCAACATTGACATCAATATTTAAAACTCGATATTGTGGTAAGGCACGTCGAAACAGTATCTTTGAGAAGAGCAAAGCTGCTGTACTGCAGCCAGACGCCGAACGCTAACTTTGGATGCAGAGGTGACCCGGAAGCAAACAGGTGAGTCAGAGGGCAGGGACGGAAGACACACACGCGTACACTAGAACACGAGGCACTCTTCCTTTCCTGCCAGCCATGTTCTTTTCTTACTTCCTTTGACCCATGTGCACACACGATCGGGCAAGGAGCAAGCGTGACAATTACTGGCCTTATAACAACCTTGGGTGAAAGCCCCAATCACGTTCCCTGCTACTCCTCGGTTTCGGAAGGTGACAATGGCACAATCACCCAAAACCTCCTTGTCCACCTTCCCCACTCAACCAACCCTTCTGGCCATAAGCACTTTATTGAATAACTTGTTTTGGCACCGGGCTTTGCCATGAATCCAGTGGACAGATTTATGAATCAACTCTTCAGTAGACCCCACTGAACTAGGTTGTAAAATTGGCACATCAGCAAGCACCATAAAAAAGGGGCAGGGGTGCAGTTGGGCGGGCATACATAATAGGGGAACCAGTAGCCCGACACAGGTGCCTACTAGTTGTGGCAGTATTGTTGCGAGCAAGAAAGGCCCCATCATAACGCTCATGCACCAGACGAGCTGATGTTACAGGTGGTGCAGATGGCTCAACATCGGTGGTGCCATCCCTAGGTCCTGGGATCTCGTTCAGTCTCCCAGCCTCCAGTGGATAGGTATCTCACTGCATGTTGGACATAAAGTTGCCAGCATTCAAACAAGCCGGTCTGGTGCTCAGAGTCCTGCCTTTGCGTAAGGCTAGTTATTTTCACCTCAATGGACTCCATGCGAACAATCCTTTCAGTTTGGCATCCAAAATCACTTCAACCATTTTGTCCAGGAGGCCCCACTTGCTCTCAGGGCAGTCCCCAAAACAGTTCAATTGGGATCTGATGTTACCTGAATTCCATGTTTGGAGCCTGGGGGCTTTGCTGGCTTGGTTGAAGGGGGCGCTTTGAGTGAGCACGATTTTGTTCGCTTGGGCCTGGTCTGGAGTCTGTGGCCCCTGGATATTTTCGGCCACGTAAACATCCTATTCTGGCTGGCTTATGGGAGCAGGGTGAGGTTCAGGTGTGGCACCAACGTCAACAATAGGGGCAAGAGACTCTTCTCTCAACATTCAAATTTTTTTTGTTAATTCCCCCCACTACCGGTTCAATATGACCATCACGAGTACTGGCCTTTCTTTTACCCGATTTCGTCCCCATTGTGAGATCTAGTTTCCATTTATATATCCTTCCAAGCCTCCTCCAGGGAAAAAAATTACACACCACTAAGCATGTGTATCAGCAAACATACACACTATGCTAAAAAGGCAGGGGACAGGTAGACACAAACTTTCCACAGTACCTTGATCCAAGGGCCAAAAGGGGTGCCCCAGCCCATTCTCTTCCGGCCATGGACAGGCGCAGATGGGCCTGTCTGGGAATAGCATGCACGTGTCCTGCACAGCTGGAGCAGTTTTGACACTTTGCAGTGCATGTAGGGCTGCACCTTCCCCTTTCCTCCAATGTGGCGCCTTCTGCACGTGGTGGTCTGTGTGACTCGAAATCCCCTTCACAGATGTCTCTGGGGCTCAACACCCCCTCTCCAGCATCAGCAGTCCCAAAGCACACCCCACACAGCAAGAGCTGTGTTGGCACATTCTAGCACGTGTTGGGCTGCCCTGCCCCCTTATCTCCAATGTGGCACCTCCTGCGTGTGGTGGTCTGTTGGACTCAAAGTCCCTCTCACTGATGTCTCTGGGGCTCAACACCTCCTCTTCAGTAGATCAGCAGTACCAAAGAGCGAACTCTAGCCACTTTCATTGCCTGTGTTGTGGGTTTATCAACTTTGAAGTCCCTTCTGCTGTGACAGACTGTTCTTAAGAGAAGTGAGGACAGAGGAATAGGTACTTCAAAAAAGATGCAGACCCACAAAATAAACTTCAAAGACTCATACTCTAGATCACAGTTGATGTCTGGAAATGGAGTAGAAGGAGAGCAAGTCAGACAGTGCGAGAAGGAGTAGTGTTGCAAGACTTCTGCCTTTTGACCAGGACTAAAACTGTGGTTCCAACTGCACAGTTAGCTCAGATCGGTGTCCTCCTTTTGGCTCTTCACAATGCTGATCCATTAATTTCCACACCACCAAGAGTCTGATTCAGATTTATGAGCACAAAATTACAGTGCACATCAGATCCACCAAGAAGTCAGCACTGACTGAATGGATCAAAAACACAGAAATCTTTGCTATTGTGAAGGACTGTCGGCTCCGCAACCATCACCCCTTTCTAGGAACTATAATCCATCTTCTACTACTTCAGCAACAAGATCATCATCATCTACAACTCCAACCCCCAATCTCATCCATCCACCCTTGCAGTCCTCCTGCACATCACGGCGAGTCCTGAGAACCCTATCTTGACCACCTGGTCCACTATCACCACGGTGTAAACCACAGCGCTCATGTACCCCATTCACTCAGAAGTAGCATCATACCCATACTATATCTTCTCCTATGGATTGGATCCCATCAGCAGAGCACTTACACAACTCCATCAACACAGCCACCTAGAAACACATCACAATACTCCCCTTTCTGAAGAAATCCTCAGCAGACCCGAAGATGCTGGTGAACTACAGACCAATCACCTTGCTGCCTTACCTTGCCAAAGTCATGGAGAAAAAACAAAAACATTAGTGGTTAAACAACAACCACCTCCTTGACTTCACTCAACTATGTTTCAGGTCCAATCACAGTAACAAGATTACCTTCTTTGTTACCACAGATGATAACCGGCTGATCTAGGACAAGGGAGACATCGCAGCCTACATCCTTTTTAACCTATTCACTGCTTTTGACACACTCTGGGAGTGCTGTATAATTACAGATGGACACTTTTCTGTGAGCCTAGTAAGTTTTTAAAACATACATCACCAAGCAGGTGGCTGCACGCTGAATTAATTCCTTTATTCATTGCAGCACTTTCTTTTATTTACTTGGGAACGGTGACAATGCTCTTTGTATTAGTACTTCACATTTGTCTTCTACTTCGAGCGTGTGCCCTATTCTGACAGTAATGGTTTAGGTAGGTTCTTCTTTAATAAGTGACAGTGATGGCCTGTGCCGTTGAAAGAGGTCACTTTCCTGTTGAAGCGTCCCACGTGACCTTCGCTGGGAGTGTCCTCCCCACATTCATTTATCAGTTTCAGAGATGTTGATTGAGACTTTTGGAAGTGATCCAGACATGAAATACACGGACATGTGCAAGTGAAAAGTTAGTGCTCCAACCTTTGTGAGCATAGGGATTTTTACATATAGTGACTGTGGTAATTTAGGTCTACATAGATTGCGGTTTGTATCTACAGATTACTTTACCCTGCCGGATAGATTACTCTTTTTGACACACCAATGTGGTTAAATGTGTACTTAACACAGTGGACATATGTTTTGACATGGGCATTCAGATGCACATGGTGTGTTTGCTGGAGCAGAGTTTTCTGTTGAAAATCTATTGGGTTTTTTAAGCTCTGGTTTGTCTATTGTCGAAAGAAATTAAAATTATTAATTCATAATTATTAATTATTTGTTTTGTGTAAATGTTCTGATTAACCAATACGAATTAACAATAGAAAACTACACGTGGGGATGCATTTGTGTTGTTTACTAATAATGTGCATGTTTTATTAATAAATGTTGCTGAGTGCTGTTTATTTTAAAGCACAAAAACGCTTTTTAAATGTTGTGTACTAATGCTTTTCTTGTGTTGCAAAGGCTAGATAATTACATACACAGTGGGGTTAACACTGTTTAATCACTATGCTGTGGTAACGTTGTTTTTGTCTCTTTTAATGAAGATGGTACGTTTTGGCCTAGTGAAAAATGGCTACCGTTTAAAGCCTACATTCGAGTTCTGAGATTTTGATGAGAAGGCCTTGCTGAACATGGTCGAGAGTCATCTGACCACAGCCTTCGCCTGGTTAAAAGTTTTCCGTGAGGACAGCAGCTCTGGGCGGACATCCAAATGTCCTTGGAAGACAAAGGAGCCACAATGACATTGTGATCATCATGCTGGTTCCGAGGAAATATGAACATGAAAAAGAAACATTTTCAAGATTTAGTTCCGTCTTCCGTCTTTTTATTTTTGTGAATTTTCTGAGCGGAGATTTTCCAAATGTACACCGATGCTACATCCTTTCCTGCTCGCTTTGCTCAGCGGTTCAGCGGATATCTAAAACATTTTATGTTGCCTTCTTTTGTTAAATTTGTTATAAAAATACTAGATTAGAGAGGGTCTGTGGTCATTGCATTTTGGATTCCTGAGGCCACTTCTTTCCGAACTTGCGTTGGTGAGGATCGATGCTGTGAGGACGGTGACCTAAGAGACTTCTATCGAGAGACCTGTCCTGACCCATTTATAACATTTAGCTAGAATAGGTAACTATGAGAATAATGATTTTATTTTGATTGCCTTTCCATTTGAACTAATTTTAGATAAAGAATCATAATTTTAAATACAGTGTTGGTTATTATTTCTTGTCAATTATTGAGTACTCTTTTTGATTATTGTTGATTATTATTGGTTAAATCATGACTCAAGACAGTGTCAATTAGGTCTTATCGACCATAGTGTGGATGTAGGGTGATTAGAAGGTTCTTTCCACAGGTTCAGTGCTGATAGAGTAATCTGAGTGTATGTTAGTGAAATGGGCCCAAGCGTATGATGAGTGTATGTGCGTGTATCTGTGAATTTACTTTATCCGTGGAAGTAGGGAGAATTTGTACACCCCAATCTGCACCAATTTCCTGGTAGCAGAATTTGATGGTTATTGATGATTGTCTTGATCTGATTAGATTGCTTGTACATTGGCTTTTGATTTATTAATTATTGATTAATGTTGGTATATGTACTAATACTATATGTTGGAGTCGTCGTGTTGAGTTTTATGTAGTGCTTCTGGAATTTGGGAGCTGGTAGCAGTTCTGTAGTAGGGCAGAGGGAAGTATATGCTGCTCTCGGGAAAGACGGGATTGTTGGTCCTGTACGTATGCAGGAAAAACGTGTGACAATTGAAGTTGCGCGTCACATTGTTTGTGTTCGGAATTAGTGACATCGTTGTGTGTTACTATTAGAAATATTTCTGGTATAAAAGGAGTGTGTATGGTAGCGAAGGTTATCTGTAAAACTCTGGTTTTAAGTCCCAGGGATCCGTAAGGTTCACTGTTAAAGCTTATCGCGGGAGGAGTAATAGGTATTCTCTGAGCTTGTCTGAAGGACTGGGCAGAAGAAAACACTGCTTGGTTAACGTATGTTATAATTCTGTAGTGGAGCAGATTGTTCGCTGTTCTCGGGAAAAGCAGGGTTCTGTGTGTATGTACTACATTTTCTTGTATAAATGTGCGTGAATGCTCATACATTTAGTTGATTGTTAAACTCTTTGGAGCAGTCCTAGAGGAAACAGTTAATGAATGCATGTTAGAAGGGTAGAGTAGAGGGATGTGCCACTGTGTCAATGGGATTCTTGTGAAATAGATTTTCTTTACTATTCTTTGGTTAGCGAAGCAGACAATGGAGATGTTTATATGTTGTAACTAATAGATTTTGTAGAATCTGACACGAAGTCTACTGAGAAGTTTTGTAAAGGAGGGGTAGACGACTGACAGGAAACAGGAGCAGGAGAAACTGCAGCGACTGCTGACGTCAAACAGACCGCGCTCTGATTGGATATTAGATCAGAACAGTGCTCGCGCTGAGATTGGTGCGTTGGTGTGAGCCGCGCAAGGATTGGAAAGAATACAGGGTGACGTAGACGCTCCAGGATTGGTGCGTTAGTGTGAGTCGCGCTGTTATTGGATAAAACATCGTACTATTCAGTTGTATTACGGAAGGGATTAGAAAGTTTGGTAAAAGCTAAAATGTATTACCAAGAAGAGAAAAAGTAAAAATCTTTATTCAGAAAGATTAAAAATTGGTTCGACAAGGATAAAGATGTTAAAACGAGAGAAGGTGAATTGTTACCTCCATCGAAAACGCCTGCATCCTTTATGGCTGCGAGATATGGGTATCATACCTGTATATGGTTGGAGAATTGGGTTAGGTATACTAAAGAAGATGGTGTTCTAGCATTCCCAGAACATGGTTCATTTAATCTGGCCGTGTTGAAAAATTTGCGGGAAAAGATGTTGTGTCTTGACCCAAGACCAAGGCCGACACAGTTTGAGGCTTTAGTGGAATGGGAAGAGGAAGTACATGAGCGAGAAAAACAGAGGTCTGGGGGAAATTACAGATATATGTTTGGGAGGAGACATGATCGTGAAACTCATCATGATCGAATGAAGAGATGGCGAGATGCTAGTATGTCAGACCCTATGAGAACAGTTGAAGAGAAGGGTACAGAAAGGGTTCCTGAGGCAGAAGTGAGAAGATATGGAGTTAATGAGTATGAGGATGAAGTCTTGAATGACATGATTTACAAAAGACCACCTCCATATAGACCAGAACCAGAAGAGAGCACACCAGTTGTTTCTCCGATAAGAGATACATTGCGTATCATTGAGACAGAAAATGTGACACCTGAGTTAAGAAGTGGTAATCCTTTCAGGGAAAGAGAGAATAGAAGCGGTGGCGAGAATACGAGAGAATTAGCCAGAACTACATCGGAGTTGACTGAAAAGATTAGAGAGCTGACAAAGAATCTAGAAGCTGTTACGGTGCCTGTAACCATAGGTCCGGTTATGCCTGTTTTTGATAAGCAGAGGACGGGTGAAAATAGTTTGGTGATTCCATATGTTGGGAATAGATTGACAAGTTTGGCTGGTCCTTCAGGAGATTCAGGAAAAAGGACAGAAAATGATGATTTGAGACAATCCAGACATGAGACATGTAGTGAAGGATTAGAGATACAGTCTAATTCAAGATTGGATGCTAGTGAAGCTAGTTGTTCAAGGATGCCGATTTTAGAACCGCAGAAGAAAGTGGTTCCAGTGAGAAAATCTACTGAAATAACAGCTGAAGATTTGAATGAATGGATGAAAGTTCTTCAAAAGAGGGATAAAGATTCACAGGCAATTGATGTGGCTAGGTTACGTGTAGAATTAGAAGAGCTTGTTGCAGGGACAGTTCCTACAGAAATTCTGAAAAATCATCATGATGGTGAATTGTTATTTATGTGTAAAAATATCACCTGGAGAGCTAACAATACACATGACAGATTAAGAGCAATAGCGAATGAGCACGGAGTTGACATTGATAAAGTGAAAGCTTTGCAGAAGTCTTACAGGATGGATTTCACAGACAAAGACATTGAAAATCTGAATGGTGCTGGTAGAACAGGACAGATTAAAGAGATGACCGCTTTATTGCGAAAATGGGGTGATGTTGAGAAGTGGTACAAGAAAAGAGAAGAATCAGGAGATAGGACTTATTCAGCATTTCCTGTGAGAGAAAAAGAGAAAACAGTGGATGCTTATCCTATGAGAGAAATACCTGGAGGAGGATATGTACATGTTCCATGGACCAGACAGGATATTTTATCATTTACGAATGATTTCCCTCGACTGAGAGAAAATCCCGTCGAGTGGTATAGGCAGGTAGACAGGTTTGTGAAATTGTCAAAAGTGCTGTGGATTGACCTGAATAGTCTGTTTGATATAATTGTTCCAGCAGACTTGTGGGCTGAGTGTAAAATAGTTGTAAGTTGGCCTACTGAGGAATATCCAAGAGATCAGAGAACAGGAGCACCAGATCCAGAGGTAATGAGAAAGTATGAGCAGGTGATCGTATATCTGAAAAATAAAGTACCTCCAAAAGAGACAGACTGGGTTAAAATAGATCGAACACATCAGGAAGCAAAAGAATCGGTTCATGTTTTTTATGAGAGGCCGATACTGGCTTTTAAACAATTCAGTGGGGATGAACACCTGGGTGACAAGGATTTGAGTCATTTTGTATACAGATTTGTATATGGCCTGAGACCTGAGATTAGTGAGAGAATTCATGAGCATACAGTGGACTGGCAGAGTAAGAAAATAGATGAGATTTTGAGACATGCAAAATACTTCAGTGATGAAATTGAAGCAAAACAGAGAAAGTTGAAAGAGAAAGCAATGTGGGCACAAGTGAAAGTTGCGGAAAGACAGGAAGCACAGTTGGTGGAACAGGCGAATAATGCAGGAAATAATCCAGGGAATAGGCCCAGATATGCAGGGAAAGGAAAGAGGAATCTTGAGGAAGCCAAAAAGAAGTTCCCGTGTCACAACTGTGGCCAACTGGGACATTGGAGATCTGAATGTACCAATCCACCATTAGCGAATAATGAGAGTAAACCCTTAAATCAACAGGTGCAGAACGAAGGGAATAATCGACAGCAGCAACAACCTTCTGTTGTGAAACAGCAGAGTCAAGAGCCAAAACCGCCCTTGCCGCAGAATAGAGGATCACAAAAGTACAATCAGGATTCGGGATTCTACAATGATGAGCAGGTAAACAAACCAAGGCGTTCTAACCAGGTACAGCAGTACTTGTTAAAGAATGAAGGGAGTGAGTCTGAAGGTGATTATTGACGGTGCCGAAGAGAGGAGGAAAAGTGCATACTTGGTGCAACTCTAGAAATAGACCAGGCAGGACCATTTGTGGATGGGAAAATAAATGAAGAGAGTGTTACTTTTTTAGTAGATACAGGTGCGACAAGATCAACTGTCAGGTCAACAGATATTAGAAATCTTCCTCTCTCGGATGAAGCAATCCAAGTAGTTGGTGTAGCCAATACACAAATCAAGACACGTCTTACTGAACCAGTAAGAGTACAAATAGGGAAATTTTCAGACATGCACAGATTTATTGTCTGTGACACTAGTCCAGTGAACTTGTTAGGCAGGGATCTGTTTTGTAAAATGAACTGTACAATTTTTTGTACACCGGATGGAATAGCTTTTGAAACACCAGATGAGGATGTTTTGTACCGAGTGACTCTAGAAAATAGAGAGAGTGAGTTAATTGGTGCATATGCTGTGTTTGATCCGGAGGATTTGCCTCAAGAGCTGAGAGACACAGTGAAAAGGACAGTTTGGGATTTTACTGGAGAGGATGTGGGATTGATGAATAATGTAGATCCTGTGAAAATTTCAGTGAAAGAGGGAATTACTTATCCTAACATTCCTCAGTACAAAATGACACCAGAAATAATTGAGGGAATAACTCCTATTATTGAGAAAATGATTCAGCAAGGAGTTTTAAGAGAACTATTGAGTAGCCCGTGTAACTCACCGATAATGGGGCTAAAGAAACCTAATGGGAAGTTCAGGATTATACAGGATTTGAGAAAAGTTAATCAAATTGTGGTGGCATGTTGTCCTATTGTGCCAAATCCGTCAGTGATTTTGTATCAGATTCCACATGATGCTGAGTGGTACACAGTGATTGATTTGTGTCATGCTTTCTTTTCAATTCCATTGCATCTTGACAGCCAGCCGATTTTTGCATTTAGGTTTGGCCAGCGTATTTTAGCATGGTGTTGTATCCCACAGGGGTATACGGAGAGTCCTTCGATATTCAATCAGTTATTGAAAAAATCATTGGAGAGCTTGATTATGCCTGAAAATTCAGTACTAGTGCAGTATATTGATGATTTGCTTGTGGCATCAAAGACACGTGAAGCTTGTGAAGTAGATACCATAGCTTTACTGAATCATCTGGCAGATGGAGGGTTAAAGGTATCTCCAGCTAAATTGCAATTTTGCAAGAAAGAGGTGCATTATCTTGGACACAATATTGAAAAAGGTCTAAGAAAAGTGACTGATGACAGGATCAGAATTATCAGAGAAATGAAAGCCCCAAAGACCCAGAGGGAAGTGAGAATGTTCCTGGGAATGGTGGGTTATTGTCGTCAGTGGATAATTAATTTCTCCCCGATAGCAAAGCCACTGATTAAGCTGACAAAAAGTGAGATAACAGATCCATTGGAACTAGATGGAGAACAAATGGCAGCATTTGAGGAGCTGAAGAGCAGAATGTGTGAAGCCCCTGCTTTGGGTATGCCAGACTATGAGAAAGAGTTTGAATTGTACTGTAGTGAGAGAAATGGATGTGCACTTTCAGTGTTAATCCAGAAGCATGGATTACTGAGAAGGCCTATTGCGTACTTCTCATCGACACTTGACCCTGTAGCTGTGGGTTTACCAGGTTGTCTGAAATCTGTGGCTGCAACATGCAGAAGTCTGGAACAGAGTGAGGGAATCATAATGGGATATCCTGTAAGGGTATTCGTACCTCATAATGTGGCAATTCTTTTGACAAGAAGCAGAACTCAGTACATGTCACATAGTCGGCTGACTAAATATGAGAAAGTCATTCTGGGAGCATCAAATGTGACTCTGGAGAGATGTGTGAATGTGAAGCCAGCGACATTGTTGCCGGATATTGAAAATGTGGGTGTAAAGACAGAAGATGATCACAATTGTTTGGATGTGCTGGATTACTGTACAAAACCGAGACCAGACATAAGGGATCTTCCCTTACTAGAGAGTGATCATGTGCTGTTTGTAGATGGATCATGCCTGAGGAATGATGAGGGTGTGCTGAGTGCAGCATATGCAGTGTGCAAGGTTTCAGAAGTTATGGAAGCATCACCATTGAAAGGAGTGAAATCTGCACAAGTTGCAGAATTGGTGGCATTGACGAAAGCTTGTGAAATTGGGAAAGATCTGAGAGTGACTGTGATGACTGTGATGACTGATAGTCAGTATTGATTTGGAGTTGTGCATGATTTTGGCCAACTTTGGCTACAGAGAGGTTTCTTGACGTCGAATGGGACTCCAATAAAGAATGCTGAAGTGATTGGGAAATTGCTTGAGGCGATACAGCTGCCTAAAGAATTAGCAGTTGTGAAATGTGCTGCTCATGGACAAGGAGATGATTTTGTGACAGTTGGAAACAGATTTGCCAACGACATTGCACAATATTGTGCTAAGAACAATCACTCGATTAATAGGGAACGAGAAGGGGAAATGTCTTTTTGTTCTGTGATGTTTACTAATGTCCTGGAAACGTGGGATGAAGTGAAACAGTTGCAGGATGAGGTAGGAAAGGAAGAAAAGAAAGACTGGATCAAGGCAGGTTGTGCCCCAAGAGAAACAGACCATGTTTGGGTCTATAGAGATGGCAGACCAGTCATGCCAAACTCTATGCTGTCGACAATGGCAAGGATGTATCATGGCCAGGGACATTCGGGAAGGGATGCGATGATCAGGTCTTTTAAACAGACTTGGTACAATGCAAAGTTCAGGACAATTGCAGAGAGCATCTGTCAAAGATGTTTGATTTGCCAGCAATTTAACACTGGGAAAAAGACAGTGGTGAGTCTGGGAACGATAGGCAGAGAAGGTGGTCCTTTCACGAAAATGCAGGTAGATTTCATTGAAATGCCCCAAGTGAACAGACTGAGGTATGTTCTAGTGGTAGTCTGTTTGTTCTCAAGATGGGTGGAGGCCTATCCGACTAGGAGAAATGATGGAATAACAGTGGCAAAGTTACTGTTAAGAGAGTTGATTCCTAGGTACGGGTTTCCAGTAACGATTGAGTCTGATAGAGGTGGACACTTCTATAATGAGCTCATGAGTTTGATTTGTGAAGCATTGGGCATACAGCAGAAGCTACATTGTGCATACAGGCCAGAGGCTTCTGGTGTTGTTGAGCAGATAAATGGCACAATCAAGAACAGGATTGGTAAGATGTGTTTAGCCACTGGAATGAAATGGCCTGATGTCTTGCCTCTAGTGCTAATGACTATTAGATCTACTCCAGATAGAACTACTGGGTTGAGTCCGCACGAGATTTTGATGGGACGTGCAATGCGTCATGCATTTGTACCTGTCAATAAGTTGATGACAATAACTGATGACATGATTTTGGATTACTGTAAAGGCCTGGCTGACGCAGTTCATTCTGTGTTTCACCAGGTTGGAGAAGAAGCTACCACACTTGAGAAGAAGCAAGCTCATGATCTGAGTCCAGGGGACTGGGTGAGGATTAAAGTACACAGAAGAAGAAATTGCTTGGTTCCAAGGTGGGGAAGACCAAGACAAGTTATTTTGACTACGACAACTGCAGTGAAGTGTGCTGGTGTGAAAAACTGGGTACATGCGAGTCATACTCTGAGAGTTCCAAACCCAAAGGATGGGACTGGCAAGGAGTATTTTGAAGAATCAGATTCCAGTGATGATGAAGACCCAGAACCAGTGAGAAAAAATCAAAGTTCAGGAAAAGAAGCAGAAAAGACTTCAAGAGAACCATTGAGAGTCTCAGAAGGGAGATCAGATTCTGTAAGAGAGCCTGAAGTTCCAAAAAAGCAGTGGAGGAAAAAGAAGAGAAAAGAGTAATTCCACAGAGACTACTCCTGAATCAGAAGAGGAGAATGAAGAACCACTTGAGATTATACCTGAAGAAGTAGGGTCAGAAGAAGATAGAGAGGGACAGATTGCGGAAGACCCCCGAGGAGGTGTAGGGAACATTCCTGATAAGCTAGGTGAAGGGACAAGTAGACAGCAAGAAGATTGCGTGTTGGAGACTCGAGGAGGGAAAGAAGTAGGGAAGTCTCAAATAGTGGTGAAAAAGACTGGAGCGAAAGAAACTGCTGAAGAACAAGAGGCATTTGAAACAGAATCGGATGAAAGTGAGAATGAAAAATCAGAAGGTCGAGTTCTGAGAAAGAGAACTTGGATTGGAGAAAGAAATAATACAGAAACAAGACCGAAAAAGGTTGTAAGAGGAGATTTTTGGCCTAACAACAGAGTAAAGAGGCTGAGATACAGACTGATAAGAGCAAATACATCGAAAGCTGAACAAGTGAATGAGGTGTCGAGTCAAAATGAAGTAAAAGAAAAGGAGCAAAAGGAGTCAAGAGAACCCGAGGAGATAAAGAGAATTAGAAGACCCAACCAAAAGTACAGATCACCGGAATGGTCTTATGTGGCACTGTCTGAAGGTGGAGAAGAAGAAGAAACAGTGAAATCGAGACAATCCGGAGGGGATATTGAGAAAAGTGGTTGAGGAAAAGGAAAAATCTGTTGGAATCTTAAAAGTTATCCTGACTGACATTGGAGAAGAGTCGGATGCACAGGATGTTGTTGATGATCTGATACAATTTGATGTTGCTGAAGAAGGAGTGAAAAGTGATGAATATCCAAATTGAGTGAACTGAAGAAATCACTTGGAGAAAAAGTGAAAAGGAGAAAGTCTGAAATTCAGCTGTCTGAAGTGATCCAGAAATAAAGAGTAATACAGTAGTGGAGTAGTAGAGGCTAAGTCAAAAGACACGGTCAAAGTAGTAAAATGGCTAACATAGAGAATAATCAAAGTAGATGTGCCTTCTTGAAAAGATGGTGTAGAATGTGCTGTACTGGATTATTGATGCTACTATGGGGTGTTTTAGCTTTATTAGTTACATTTAGAATTACAATAGGTACATTTGAAATACATACTGAGAATGATACTAATGTAGAGAAAAGTTCACAAAAAGTAGTTCCAACTAGAATTAGTAATACTTACATGCATAAAGATAGGTCAATTAATGATTTTTCTAGCAATGTTTTTTCGAAATTGTTGTATGAATATGTGAAGACAATGGAAGTGAGGGGAGGGATTGCTACGTTTGTATGCAATTACCTGCATCCGTTTCAGAGGGTGTTACTTATCACCATTTACCAGCTACATATGGAATTTCTTGTAGTGTGTTAAATAGTGTTTTTTATTTGCTAGAGAAAATAGATTATGAGATGTCTAACAAAGATAGTATTTTTGGGCAATTGCCTATGAACAAAAAGCTGAATCCAGCTAAAGAAGCTAACATTTTTGGTGAGATTTTTATTGAGAAAGAAGAATTAACATTAGACTACATTTTTAAGAATAATTTAACTTGCAGTTTGAAAGAAGAGGAGAAAGCTTTCCTAAACATGGTGGAGGAAAGGAGAAAGAGCATGCATGAAAAGGCAGGGAAATATAAAGTGAGTGAGACAATTTGGGACATTGAGATGGGAAAAGAATTGAAAAATGGAGCTAGTCCAACTTTAGCTTTAGATGCACCACAGAAGGGTAAGCTATGCATTACAAGAAGGAAATCCCAATATGATACATACTTTGTTGGGACTAGTGAGTGTCATGATACATACTTCATTGCGACAGGATGGGGTTTTAGAGGAGGAGAGGATCAAGTTTTCCCAGGAGTGTATTATGTTTGTGGGAACAAGGCTTATTACAAGTTGCCTGACCATTGGTATGGCACGTGTTATATGGGCCTGGTCTTTCCAAAGATTTTTCATATAGATAGTAAATTATTATGTTCTACATTTTCTATTCTAACACGTTTTAAGAGAGAAACTTGGTCAGAAATAGTGGGTGACATTTTTGGAGCTTTAATTCCAGCAGTGGGAATTTCTTTGAATGCATATGGAATTCGGAAACTGTCAACAGTGGTGGATCGATTATCGACAAATACCGCTGGAGGGTTTGTTTTGGTGAATACGGAATTGATTGCCGTACGTGCCATGTCTATGCAAAGTCGACTTGCCCTTTATATTCTATTAGCTAAGGAGGGTGGGGTCTGTGGAATATTGAAAGTTCAACATTGTTGCACTTACATTCCAGACGAAAGCAAAGACTTGAAGGTCTATATCAAAAATATTACTGATTTGCATGAAGAATTAGTACCACTGGAAGCTGAGAGTATTTGGACTAAAATAGCTAATAAAATAGTTGCTGTTAAGAGTTTTATTGCAAAAATAGGTAGTACTATTATAGGTAAGATATTGTTTCCTTTGACTTGTATAATTGTTGCTTTATTGATACTAAGATTGGTGTGTTTGTGTTGTAAAAACAGGGGAGTGAAAAAGAAATTAATTAAAAGAAATATTGAAAGGAGAAATAAAAGAAAAAGAGATCCACAAGAAATAGAATTAGAAGAATTGAGGGAGAGTGTTTATTTGGAGACAAAGAGGGATGATGAAAGGGAGTCTGGTGTCTAGTGTTGTGAAAAAGACATTTCCAGTTTCTCCTAAAAATTGGGATTAAAATTTTACTAATTTTTTTTTTTTGGGTTGTTTATTTGGTGATAATATCACCAAAGGGGGGATTGCTGGAGCAGAGTTTTCTGTTGAAAATCTATTGGGTTTTTTAAGCTCTGGTTTGTCTATTGTCAAAAGAAATTAAAATTATTAATTCATAATTATTAATTATTTGTTTTGTGTAAATGTTCTGATTAACCAATACGAATTAACAATAGAAAACTACACGTGGGGATGCATTTGTGTTGTTTACTAATAATGTGCATGTTTTATTAATAAATGTTGCTGAGTGCTGTTTATTTTAAAGCACAAAAACGCTTTTTAAATGTTGTGTACTAATGCTTTTCTTGTGTTGCAAAGGCTAGATAATTACATACACATAAGGGTATTAGTGGGGTTAACACTGTTTAATAACTATGCTGTGGTAACGTTGTTTTTGTCTCTTTTAATTAAGATGGTACGTTTTGGCCTAGTGAAAAATGGCTACCATTTAAAGCCTACATTCGAGTGCTGAGATTTTGATGAGAAGGCCTTGCTGAACATGGTCGAGAGTCATCTGACCACAGTCTTCACCTGGTTAAAAGTTTTCCGTGAGGACAGCAGCTCTGGGAAGACATCCAAATGTCCTTGGAAGACAAAGGAGCCACAATGACATTGTGATCATCATGCTGGTTCCGAGGAAATATGAACATGAAAAAGAAACATTTTCAAGATTTAGTTCCGTCTTCCGTCTTTTTATTTTTGTGATTTTTCTGAGCGGAGATTTTCCAAATGTAGCGATGCTACATCCTTTCCTGCTCGCTTTGCTCAGCGGTTCAGTGGATATCTAAAACATTTTATGTTGCCTTCTTTTGTTAAATTTATTATAAAAATACTAGATTAGAGAGGGTCTGTGGTCGTTGCATTTTGGATTCCTGAGGCCACTTCTTTCCGAACTTGCGTTGGTGAGGATCGATGCTGTGAGGACGGTGACCTAAGAGACTTCTATCGAGAGACCTGTCCTGACCCATTTATGACATTTAGCTAGAATAGGTAACTATGAGAATAATGATTTTATTTTGATTGCCTTTCCATTTGAACTAATTTTAGATAAAGAATCATAATTTTAAATACAGTGTTGGTTATTATTTCTTGTCAATTATTGAGTACTCTATTTGATTATGGTTGATTATTATTGGTTAAATCATGACTCAAGACAGTGTCAATTAGGTCTTATCGACCATAGTGTGGATGTAGGGTGATTAGAAGGTTCTTTCCACAGGTTCAGTGCTGATAGAGTAATCTGAGTGTATGTTAGTGAAATGGGCCCAAGCGTATGATGAGTGTATGTGCGTGTATCTGTGAATTTACTTTAGCCGTGGAAGTAGGGAGAATTTGTACACCCTAATCTGCACCATGTTCTGAACCCTGCTCCACCATTTAGTTTTTTAAAGATAGCATATTTTCAATTAAGAGATCACCACTTTTGGTGTGGTCATAGGCAGATTTGCCTAATTTGATTTGGGCATTTTTTGTTTTAAGTGATAGTCCACAAAGTATCACCTCTAGAAGTGGCTAATGGTGCACATGATTTTTTTTTTCCCGTACTGATCATTTGTGTGGATTGTTTTGCCAGACCATTCAGGGGATTGTCCCAGTTTGGGCTGATCTATACTGTGTCCTGATCATGGTCTTGTGGACCTCTTAGCCATAAGAGACAGAAACCACGATGGTTCATCCTCTTTACTAGTATTATTTTATCAGTCCTCATGATTTTTTGAGTGAAGAAGAAACTGAACTCCTGATTTATAAACATGTGGCTAGGTGGATTTATAGCTACCCAGTGATCTTCTGTTTAGAATCATTCTGAAATTATTGATTTGATCAGGTGGGGTGTGGCAGTGTTGCCTCAATTGTTTTGAAATTGTATTGTCGTCCCTTAAGATTGTTTTTGTATGATCTCATTTACTTCTTGCAGTTTTATATAGAACAGTCTTGTTAGACCAGTACGCCTGAAGTCAAATGTTGGTTATAATTTGACTAGGTTGTTATTGAGAGACCAATTAATTGAAAAGTATACTTACATCATTTCTCCAGGAACATTTGGTCTGTTAACATGGAAAACTATTCCCACCACAAGCCTGCAGACCCAACATAGTACTCTCACATCAACAAACTGCCATTCAAGGGACCTTCAATTTCATACCTCACAGGACTCCAACACTCATCGCACCACTAATCACCCAGACATCAGCCAACTTACAAAGACCAACAGTCACCAGTACACACACTGTCAGCCACCTGCCACCACACACACAATACATGCTGCCAGGCAACCACCACACAGACATCACCATCAAGTTCTAGACCACCTTCAATTCATATAACTCTCCCGAAATGAACAGGATTACACACACAAATCACAAAGAAAAAAAAAAACATCCAGGTAAAGACAAGACATTCTGTTCATTTTATTTTTCAAATTCAAAATAACCCACATATTCGAAGATGAAAGCCCAACTAGGTCTGCATGCATAAACAGGTGTTACTATCCATGTCAAGCAATTGGCTAACTGGTATCAAAACATAAAAAAGATGGAAATGCAGACCATAGTGTCAGTTGCCTTTTACTCACACAGTTGCTCCCAATACTTCACTTGCATTTGGTACAGTTTAAAGCATGTGGGCAGAAAGACCAGGATTAGAACACGTGGGGCGGTACATATAGCTCTCCTTTCATACTTTTTGGACAAAGGCTCAACAAGGAAAGTCTTTTTTGGGGGTTGGAGGAACGTATTCAGGAAAGTGGCAATCTTTCAATTTAAGCAAATCTTCAAACATGGATTCTTGTAACACTTGCTGCTCTACTGCAAAAATTTTACAAAAATCATCTTGTTATCAGGAGAACTTTCTTTGAAAACAATGCAAGTATTGAAGGATGACAAATGGAACAGAGGCACAGCCCACTTCTTTTACCAAATATACGACTTTCCACCAGCATTGTAAGGCACCAACCTTCGATCTGTTCCATCTACACTTCCCATGTGCTCGTTGTAGTTTAGAATGCACAATTGTTTGTGCACTTCTGCTACCTGATCCCCATATGCTCATGGGGTAAGTGCTTTTATTGCAAACAGTTGTGAGCATGTGAACGGCTCTCCAGCCTGGGGAATTTCAAAGCAAGTAGTTCATTGCTACTCAAGGTACTTCTCTCCCTTCTTTGAAGATGCTTACACAAACGTCCTTTAGGATAACCTTTACAGTAAGAACAGACAATGGCCATTTTGAACAAGTCTTTAAATATTCACAATCCTGTATAGAAATTGCCAATGTGTAAGTGGCATCCTTTGCAAAAAGAATGTTCTGATAATTTTCCATGCATTTCTTTCACTGACTTCAAAAGTGTAATGTCAACCAGGAGAGGTCCATTGAAGAATCCCAACCAGTATACACCCTGAAAATGTGTGTACATTTTGTGGAACTTTCAGAGAACGCAAACAGCTTAATACCAGAATGTGCTTTCTTTTCTGGATATGCAGTGTCTGAAAACCAAACGGCATTTGATCAGGACCAGAGACTCATCCAGATATATAGCTTGACCTGGAACACAGATCTGAGAAACAACCTATTAAATAGTAAAGGACAGTCCAAATCGTGAAGAGTTGGTCACAATCAGGGTGATCTCATGGCAATTCTTTAGCATGGTCCACAAAATGCAGCATCCGCTTCAGAAGCAAATACCGATCTCTGGTTCCTGGAAAATAGCAGTAGTCAAGGGTCTAAAATAACAGGTATAGCAGCACTTAAGGTAAGCAATATAAATGGTGAGTTTTGCAGAATCAAAGTAGTCCATTAACTTGTGGTTCTTTCTGGATTTTTTAATTGGGATCCACCAGCGAGTTGGTCAACCATGGCTAGAAGGCATATGAGACAACACATCCAGCAGCCGACACCCGTCTCATCCTATAAGCTTTTTCAAGGCTGCAATATCAAAAAAGTTAGTTGTGATGCATATAAAAGATTCAAGCTCAATTGCTTAGAATATTTAGCCATAGTTTAATGGTGACCACATTGGAATCAATTAGGTGATAGATAAGGGTACACCTAGAAGAGTGGGTGCGACACAAATCATGGCATGCATTCTATTAACAACCAAATATCACCAGTTGTGTGTGTATGTACCTCTTCAACCTTGGATAACAATGTATGATCCATGGGTGAGACTAGGTAACGGATAGGCAGTCTGCACACGATACAGCATGCATATCCTACTTCAAGATATAGTGTGTAGAATTTTTACCAGATTTGTGCTGTGACTTTGGTGAAGTGAAAGTGAACAGGCAGCATGGTGTTTGATCAGAAGACAGCCAGTTGTGAGAATCACGCACATGCCTAATCATACATGCTATTGCAAACCTTTAGCAACCCAGACCCTCCAGATGCTGGGATATGCGGAGGCAAAGCTTTAGGGGACCGCAGTGTGTGCGGCAGGCACACAAGCCTGGTGCCCAGTTAGACTTGCGACCTCTGCTCGGTGTCGTGGGGTGCTGGTGAGAGCAGGGTCCCCCACCCCCAAACAGGGCTCCACCTAGATTCTCTCAGCCAACAGGCCTGGAGGAGGTGTCACCCCGGCTGCTCTGGAGCAGCGACATGGGCCCCATGGGTACCAGCAGCTGTGCAGGAAACAACGGTGTGGTCCTGAAGCTCCATACACATGATGGGGCCCACAGATATATGGGACTTCCTGAGGTGATATAGCTGGGGCCCATCGGATCGGAGATACATTCCAGTACACCGAGCCCCCGGCAAGCTTTAGGACCACAGAGGTGGTGTGGGGCCCCAACTGGTACGGAGGAGGAGGAGCCAAGCACCCAATGAAGATTCGCTAAGACGAGGGAAGCAACCTGGACCCAAGAACGTAGGGGTGCTCAGCCTGTGCTTTGGGACCCAGCAGCCACTGGCTGGGGCTGCTCATACCTTGATTGGGGGCAGGCGGGCTGGAGTGCACACACCTTGGAAACAAAGGGACTTCCCGGGGCTGATACAGACACTTTCAGACTGCACCGCAATCACTCAACATAAGGTAAACAGTAGTGAGGGCCCACAGCTTTATACACGTGGCACCGCCTTCCACCATACGGGACCACCTAAGGTGCCATCGCTGGGACCTATATGGCCCTCGTGTACAAACCGGGCCTGCGGCAAATCTTGGCACCGCACAGGTGGTGTGGGGCCTTGCCAGAAGCCGAAAAAAGGGTGGATTGATCACAGAAGATTCGCTGTGGCAGGGGAAGCCATCTGGACAGCTGGGGGGGTGGGAGTGCTAGGCAGTGGTGGGAAGGAAGGGGACAATCAGCCCTTACCCGTGAGATGGGGCCTGGCACCTTCCAGCTCTGGCTGCTGGTGCCACATGTGCCTCAACTGGGGTGGGGTAGAAGGGCTGGAGTCTGCATTCCTTGGACATTGAAGGGCCCCCCAGGGCCAGAACAGGCCTACCCGCAGACTGCCTCTAGCCCAGAATGCATCATGGGCTGCAACAAACCCCCAGCAACCCCAATGCAATCCAAAATTGACAAGTTTACAGCCCCCACCGGCAGTCACAAAGAAAGCCAAGGAGGGTACACCCAGACTTTTCAGGATCTAGGAGGAAGACACCCCAGTGTCATCCTTCGGGTGATTCAAGAGTCCTGCACAGTACTCCGATCTAAAATAGATGCGAGTCGCTGTGGTCCTTCTATGCCGGATCTCCACACCACTGCATGGATTTCTGAAGCAGATGGGCACATCTACGATTAGAGGACGTGGTGCAGGAGCTAAAAGCTGAAATATCCCAACTGACTTTGACCTCCAAGACCCTCACAGCCAGGGTTGAGGACGCTGAAAATAGGAGCTGAAAATACAACATACGCTTTGTCGATTTCCCTGAAAAGGGGGGGGGGGGCAGGTATGGTCAAGGGGTCCACTCCTGTAGCTTTTTTAGAGCAATGAATTACATCTTTGATCGACCCTACTTGACTTTCAATATGTTTCATCATTCAACTGGCTCATAGATCCCTGGCCCAAAAGTCCACCCTTTGGGGGGCCCACCTTGACCTATGATTGCAAGATCCTGGACTATCAGGACAGGGATATGATTTTGCAGGAGGCAAGGATCAAAGGCCGACTTATGTACCAGGTCGGAAGGGTGAAGGCATTTCTAGACAAATTCAGGCCCAACGCAAATCATACAACCAGATCAAACAGACTCAGAGCTGTGGCACTACAATACAAGCTCCTTTTCCCGGCATGCTTGTGGGTTGTCTTGGAGGGTAAAACCCATATTTTTGATACCCCAGATGAGTCCTGGACTTGGATGATGGAACAACAGCCCTTGCGGCCAAGCCCGTCACCTCATCGGAGAGCTGTCCCTGCTGGGTAACTCAGGAGGATCTGGTTTCCAAGCTCAGTGGGACCAGGTGCAGGAAGCCCTTCTGCAAGGGTCACCACAAAGGACAGAATGTCTCAGCCACATCACACACACAGACTACGTAAGACCACTGAACCTACCTGTGACAGGGCGGGTGCTGCTGGGAGGGCCCCTCTCCAGGTGGCGGCTAACAATACCAGAGTCTATGGTGTAGGACAAGATCGAGGCCTTCATTTTCTCACTTCTCATTGTATTAAGGCACGCCAGCACTATATTAACCTTTACTGGACACAGAGGCCAGGAGACTCAGGGTGCAAACTTCAGGCTCAGTTTCCTCCTCCACCCACCTTGAGGTGGAAAACAGTTCTTGGGTGGCAGATGCTTCTATTGTGGGGTGAGGGAGTGGTTTTGGTTAATGGATTTTGTGGTTTGGGTTACTGTTATTTTTGGCAGGCACTGCACTTGGTGAACACACATCACAACTTAGTCTCTCCTGGGGCCCGCTACTACCCACACAGCGAGGCCTGCTTGTCATCCTGGAGACTACAGACAACCATTTATGTCTCCACTGGGCTTCACTTACGACATCATTACTCCCACCATGAAGGCCTTCACAGTCATGACGTAGAACGTTAACAGCCTGTTTGATAGTGTTGAAAGGGGCGCGGTCTACGATTCCACCACAGGCGTAGAACCCACGCAGTGATGCTGCAAGAAACATCTTTTGGGTAAAAATTGCCCCTTCCACGCTTGATACAGGTTCTCCAGACTTTACCATGTGGGCTACGGCCGTGGCTCTAGAAGTGTAGGGATCCTCCTCTATAACTTTGCCGATGACAGTGTCCCACATTTCATGCGATACCCCAAGGTGATTTGTGCTGGTGCAGAGCTCTGTAGGTGGTACTCACTATAATCTTCTTAGCCTATATATTCCCCCCCACAACTTGCCCATTGTCACCTCTAAGGAACTCTGTGCTCTCCCTCCAACCGGCAAGCTAATCATTGAGTGTTACTTTAATGAAATCATGAGTCCCATACATTCCTTTTAGGGCCCCAGAACAACCCCCAGAAAGGGAGGAGCCTTGCCTGCTGGGCAGCGGGCACACTAATACACCCATGCATCAGCTGCCAATGGATCCCTCTACCGCATAGACCTCTTTGCGGCCGGCAAATGACCTACTGTACACGTATGGTTCCTGTATCCTTGACTGCGAACTCTGGGCTCATGCACTGGTTTCCCTGCAGATGGGGTGACTCAGAGGGTGGGAGAATGGTGAATGTCGAGACTTAATGCCTGGTTCCTAAATCGATCAGTAGTTAGTCCAAACCCTGGAAGCAGACCTAGAAATATTTCTGAACAAGGTTTGGTAGAATCCCCAGGAATGCTATGAGAGGGCTGCAAGGCCACTATGATCGAAAACCATCGCACCAGACACAGGGGCTTAGCCACAGAGATCCAATTGTGCTATACAGGATTGTATGCCTCGAACCTGAAACTTGAGTCCCAGGACGGAAGGGGCTAGCTGGAACTGCTAGTCCGTCACCCGAGGGCTGGTCTGCGTCAGCTTTGCCTGGACGAAGCCTACAGAAGCTGGTAGGCTTGTGCCAGTGGGGTATATCAATGGGGTTGGGCAACTTCTGCATTGGCTAGCCACGAGGCAAGAGAAAGAGAGGCAAGTATCCAGTATCATAGGTTCAGATGGTCTATGGGGCCAGAGGTAAGCGCTGCGTTTGTGAATTACTATAGATCCCTCTCTGCCACAAGATCGCTTCCCCCATGCGTGAAGGCAAATCCACTTATTGCAGAAATCCACCTACTGTGCCCCAGTCTAGAGAGGCCCTTGACCGACCCATGATAGTGGAGGGAATTGGCAATGCCCTCACAGACCTCAATCCAGGCAAAACATCTGGCACTGATGGGTTCCCTATGGAATACTACAAGTTACGTACACTTCTTTTGCCCCCTCTTAGATATTCTCCTTGAGCCGATTGAGCGGGGCTATCTCCCGGCAGACATCAACTTAGCTACTATCGGGGTCCTGTTGAAGCAGGGTATGTCCCAGATCAGTGTGCCTAGTACCGGCCCATCTCGCTTATCAGTGCAAAGCTGCTGACGCTGCACCTGACCAAAGAAATGGGCCGCATGTTCCTCCCAGACCATGTGAATTTATCTACTGCCGCAGCACTAGACATTGTCATCAGTAGGGTCCACCTTGCCCCGACCAGATTCCAGTACCTACACTGTGCTACGGCATGGATGCTCCTGGATTGCGAGAAAGCATTCGATTCCCTGGACCTTTCTCAAGGAGGTGCTGACCAAAATGAGGCTGTGGCCCAAGTTTCAAGCCTATGTCGGTGCCCTGTTTGCTGAGCTACAGGTTAACAACACTCTCTCCCAAATTTCCTCTCTGCAGAGGCGCCAGACAGGGATGCCACCAGTCACCCTTTTTTTTTGTCCTTACTGTAGAACCAGAGGTCTCATTGATACAATGCCACGGACAGGTTTAGGAGTTTGACTGAGGGGGTGGCACTGGAGAACAGAATAGCCCTCTATGCTGATGAGGTCTTTCTGTTAATGGCACATGTGGCGGATATGGGACTCAACCTTCTTTCTATATTTTACGCCTTTGGAGACACATCAGGGGTCATAGTAAACTGGCCCAAGTCCCTGCAGATCCTTCTGAAGGGTACAGAGCTGAGGGATTTAAAGGACATGGGAACCAGACCTTGCCTGGAGCCTCAACCTTAGCCCCCCTACACAGGCCATCCAAGCAGACCTCGACAGATGGACCAAACTTCTGCCCAATGTGCTTGGGAGAGTGGCTTGTATAAAATGATGGTCCTCCCACACCTCCTTTATGTCCTTCAGAATTTCTCTTTCCCCAGCCAGTGGTTTGCTGCAATGACTTACAGATCACAGAAATTCTGTTGGGACAATAAACCGCCCAGGATCTCCTTCAACAAATGTATCCATTCTACATATAAAGGTGACATGACAATGGCCAACATCTGCCTCTACTATTGGATACCAAGCGGCACTGGAGAGATCAGGCTCACTGGCTAAAAAAGGTCTCTCTCAGATCTACAAATCCTCGGTCAATAACTCCCCCTGCACACTGTCACCCTTGCAAGAGCATTGGGAGGGGTTGCTGGGCCCGATCGAGTTGAGGGAAGTATGTATGGCATCATGTTCCCTGACCATTTTGGCCTGGTTACGCTTCATCCAGTTGAAATTTCTCCATTGCATCTACTACACGTCCAAGCGCCTGTAAAAAGGTCAAAGGCTCCCTGACCCTGCCTGCACTAGATGTGGGAAGGATTCGGGAGACTTCTACCACATGGTCTGGAATTGGACCATTATCCACAAATACTGGGTGTAGGGCCAGAACCTCAAGGCATCCCCAAAGGTAGTTTTGGTGGGCATGGTAGATGACCTGGGGGGCCCTAAAGGAGACGCACGTTAGTGGGGCTGGGTACAGTACTAGCGAAAAGGGACATGGTCAGATGCTGCAAGTCACCAATTGCCCCAATGTTGAAGGAGGGGCGGGGCGGGCATGGACCACTCCACAAAGTTGGAGGAGCCACTATACAGGGCCTAAAGATACCCCAAGAAACACAAGAAGATACAAGGGAAATGGTGGCTGTAATATGGATTAAAAAACACTGGGTCTATGGGGGCAGGTGTATTCTCCATGAATTTATAGGTGTTCCCTTGTGAATGGCATTCTTTGTGCTTCGTGGTGCATCAAATAAAACCAATCAAGTGTTGCCAGAATCTTACACTTGGTCCTCTACCCCAGGTGCCGAGTCAGTCTCGGCGTCATGTTCGGAGGCAGATTCAAAAGGAAAACCAAAAACCTGCTGAGTGGACAGTCCTAAAACTAAAAAAAACAAACACACAAGCCACAATAAAAACCTGACAACAGACAAAACAGCATCAAAATAGAACTTAAAACCACTGGTGGCTGTGCAAAAGACTGAATGAGACAGTTGAAATATAAAAATCTGAAAATAAACTAATACATACCACACAATGAACTTTCTACTGCAAAAAGATACTTAGATAGCTCTCACTTGCAACGAACAGCTAGACAGAGGATTAACTGCACCTACTATGCACAGACACAGCAACCACCAAAGATTTCGCACTGTAAAAGAACAAAAGAAAAATTACACAAGACAATATAATTTAGGTCTTGCAAAATACAGACATGAATTTGAAACAAAACATAAGCCAAGTATGCGGAAAGTATTACCACAATTTACAACAAAAAAAAACTAAAAAAAAAAAAAAAAAACACACAATCAAGCAGGGTAATGATACTCATTTTAAATAAACATTACAAAAATGTTTCCCTACCAAACTCATGCAACTATTATCTGCAAATCTACCAATATTGAAATTGCAAGCAGAATTTATGACAATGGAACACAGAATTTTTGCACTGCAATAAAACAAGAAAAACCATTACGTTCACAAATGATTAGAGCAAATAAGACAGTTGACATTATAAAACAGTCCCATGTAACTAAATATTTCACAGAGCAAGAAAAAAAAACAAAAAAAGAAAAAATGCAAAAACACAATACAAATTACTAAACACACAATATGAATAGTATAAGCACGCTGAACACCATGACATGACCCCTTTCACCCCACAGCCACGTATGAGAAGGCAAACTCAAAATAGCAGCCACTTACATCTTTCAACAAGGAAACATTGAAGGACAGTGCATTCACTTGGTAAACAAAACGCACAAAGTGCCAAAAAAACACCAAACATTCACCACACAGCAGTGCCCAGAACAAAATAAATGAATTGTGAAGTTACCACCACAAATCTATGAAAGAGAAGCATGGGTAAAAATAAAAACCCCATCAAACATGAAAGAGGAGATACACACAATGAATTTGTAGATTCATGCCTACCCCAATACAAACACTGAAAGCCTTTTAGTAAGCTGTCAAAAACGTGTTTCAAAATAAACTCCAAAGGTTTCTCCACATGTTTACAGGTAAACAAACAGGTGCAGGCAAGCAAAATACAAAGGCCTGTTTCACCACATTACCCAACTCCACTAAGAAAGCAGTGGGTGGGGGAAACAAGCTGACAAAATATCAACACCATTGTAGCACAATTAAATAAAATCACAGCACATTGGATTGTACTAGCTCGTTATGAAGAAAAAGCATGTTTTCCACACAACTAATCAGAGAGAGAAAAAAAAAAAAAGAGGAGAAATACCTCTCACAACTGAAAGCCAGTTGAAAATGAATCAGGAGGCTGCAAGTTAACAAACACTTCCTCCCAAATTCTGAAAAATAAGAAAGCATCTCTGATTGGCTTAACTCGGGTTACACATTTCCTGCCTCCTGCCTTTTTCCCTGGTCAAAGGTGTCCCACCTACTCCAAATAGTTCCTTTTTTCATTCTTGGAATTGTATTCCTGGGCTGCCAGTACAAAACGACTACATTTTAAAAACATGCAAACAATAAGATAAATTAAGGATTGAGAGATAGGCTACGGAAACACACTGCACATAACAATCCCTAGTGAATTGTTAACATTATTTACCCATTTGTGGTCATCTAGTGGAACACTGCAGCCTGGAAACCATCTCCCTAAATATTATCCGCTTAACTACGTTTCCCAACTCCTGAAAGACATCAGAGAAAAAAACAAACTCACAAAGCATTAACTCTACTGTGACACAATCCCAATAAAGTAAAGCTCGTAATACTAAACAAAGAAATCAAATTGCTCCATACAACTAATCAGAGAAAGAAGAGAGACAGAAAATACCTCTCACACCTGAAAGCCAGTTGAAAATGAACCGGTAGGCTGCAAGTATAACACACACTTCCTCCCACTTTTTGAAAAACAACAGTGTAGATCTGATTGGCTAAGCTCCAGCTACCAATTTCCTGTCTTCGACCTTTGTCCATGGCCAGAGGTGCCCCACCTACTCTACATTGTACCCTTTGCATTCTGGGAATTGCAGTCCAGGGTTCCCAGTAAAAACAACTACACTTTTCAAAAACATGCAAACAATTAAATACATCACGCTCGAAGAAACAAGCTACGAAAACACACTGTATATCACAATCCCAAGTCAATTACTAACATTAGTCCCCCCTTTCTGATAATCTAGTGGTGTGTTTTCCCCTGAAAATCATCTTCCTAAATATTGTTTGCATGGGATAAATCCTGTGCCAAACACTGCTCCCCCTCTCCACCGGGTTTTTACAGTGACCTGGGAGCAGATTGGCCTCAATCAACCGTTGATCTTCCCTTTGGGGGAAGAAACCAAAAAGAAATAGTTGCCCCCTATGAGGGCAGCCACCCTTGGCCAGGGCAGCTAGTCACCAAACACACACACCTAAGTACCTGGTGTCTAGTGGATTTGTGCCCCACCTGAGGGGCAGAATGGCATCACAAATGTACAACTATCCCAAAGGTGGGTTGAAATTAAAGGCAAAGACATGGCCCTTGGAGGCGACCAGCCCTTACTCAAAGGGCTGCTCTCCTTCCATGTACAGAAACGTATTCCCTGGATTCTACCGGTTTTCCACCTCATGGGGTCAATCAGCATAAAAAAACAGCCAATCTGCCCCCATAGGGGGACGCAAAACAATTTCCCCCTTTTAGGGAACATCCCTTGCCCAGGGGGCCACTCCCCCTAAACAGACATATACATCATCCCTGGATTCTAGCGGTTCTTCCGCGACCCAGGGTAGATTAGCCTAAAACAAAAGCTGATCTGTCCCCAGGGGAGTGGAAACTAAGGATTACAAAAATTCCCCAGGGAGAGCGGCCCTCAACGGGAATGGTGGGGGGGGCTCCCCCATAAACAAAACACAATATCCTTGAAGCCTAGTGGTTTTCCACCACCCAGTGAGTGGCACATCAGCCCAAAAATAGCAGCAGTCGATCAGCCCCTGGTGGAGCAGAAAACAAAGGGAAAAATATTCCTGCCTTGGGGGAGCGACCCTTGCTCATGGGACATTTCTGCCACATATATATGTTAGCCCTGGTGTCTAGTGGGTTTTTGCCCCCTCCCTCTCAGTCCTGGTGCAGATGGCCCTCAAAGTGGCCGATCTGCCGCTGTGGGCCAGAAACCAAACAAGAATATATCCCCTAGGGTGAGCGACCCTCACCCATGGGAAGGCTCACATAAATATTTGATATCTCTGGAGTCTCGTGGCTTTCCTCTATCACCGTCCTTGGGCAAACCAGCCTAAAAAACAGTCAATCTGTCCAAAGAGGGAGGCAGAAAACAAAGGGAATAAATGTGTACATGTGAGGGGTCACTACCCCGAGCAACAGCAATCCTTAGAGACCTAATTGTGTATTGCTACTGCCAGGGCCGGTCCTAGAACTTCTGGGGCCCCGGGCGAAAGTCAAGATGTGAGTCACCTCTAATTTGCATGTAACATCACAAGAAGTGACATCACAGAAAGTGACATCGCAAGACCATTGATATTATTTTAAAACTGTATTAAATGGATTACATTTGTCACATTGGATGAAAAAGAAAGGTTCAGGTTTGACAAAGATGCATATTTTTTACTCCATGTTAACTGATTGTTTCCAGATGAGTGCATGATAAACATTCCAGTTCTGTCTCATAAAGTGGAGAGATCCCGTTGAGGTAATAAGGGGCGGGATCATTCAAAATATAAAATTAAACAAGAGAGAACCACTCACCCCATGGATATAATCGCAAATTTCAAAAGGCTCTGTTATCTTTCCGTGCCAATTATTGTGCCACCTTAGGATGACATTAATACTTATTAGAACATTGGAATGTTGGCAGCTCCATTGAAAACAATGGAGTGCTCCGGGCTTATAATGGCTGGTATAAGCCCGGAGCGCCAACATTCCAATGTGTCTTTGGTCACAGCTCTGGCTGTGAACAAAGACTTCAGGGAGCCGGAGGGGATTTGAATCCCCTCGCGCTCCCTGAAGGCTTCGTTTTGTTAGAACATTCTGCCCTCTAGTGGCAGAATGTTCTAATAGCCTTATAGCCCTTCGTAGCAGGGCTATACCGGCTTTTAAAGTCCCGCTGCTGTTGTTAAAGTCCCTCGCCTTCGGCTCGGGCCTTTAACGCTGCAGCGGGCCTTTAACAGCCGGTATAGGCCGCTACGGCGGGCTATAAGGCTATAGTAATTTGTTTTAACGTAAATCCTCTCACCAATATTCCACACGCACATGCTAAGACTCGTGGACAATCTTTTTTGTTTGTAGGCTCTTTACTCACCAGAATTATAAGTGCAAAAACACAACACATATAATACAGAAATACAAGACACCATTGCAAACAAATAAAGATTGTACATAAATAAAAAAAAGACTTAGAACAACGGAGACCACTACTAAATCATACATTGACTTTAAGGTATGCTGCAGATTCAAGGGTTTTTCAAATCAATGTTTTTGATTTGGCATTAGAACTGTAGGAAGTGGTAGTGGTTGGCTTTAGTGCTGGTGGAGTCCTGTGTGACAATGTTTCTTGGTGCCCCCATTGACCACCTCTGCCAGAGATTCCCTCACTACCACTCTTTAACAGTGGCCCTCAAGTCTCGATAACTACACTCCCTCTCAGATGAATTTAATCTGATTTACAGCGCTGCTCATACCAGTGTAAGGTGTCAGACTACTTTATATCACACATTACACAGAAACAAGCAATCATACCTGTGCAAATCACTGTATAGGAACTTTTACATATGACACAGGACTACAATGTGTAGGAGTCACATGACAATCATTCTAGTAGGCAGTATAGTTTAATAGTGATTGGTCTGGAGAAACACAAACTCTGAATTTAGAACGTAATACCATGGTTGGGGGTTCTCTTTAATAACCAGAATTAATTTCTATCTAAAATAACCCTTTTCCAACATTAGGTTAAACAAAGACTGGGTTAAAAAACATAATGCTCTAATGTATACCTTACAGTTTGCATGCAGCTCTAAGATGACAGTTAATAGCTCACTGTTCTGTTAGGATTTTGATTTATAAACTGCAAGTAACAAAAGAATCTCACTGACAAAATCAGTAACCCATTGACCTATTTACATTGTTTGCACTTTGTGATCTGCATGGTACATGTCCTTTGCAGCAGGCACAGTAACCCTCTGCACTACCTTTTCACAGTCAAAACTTCCACCTGACAAACTCCATCTCTTTCTAGGAAGAACATCAATTACCTTAGTTATCATGACATTTTTATTGTTGGCGAAAATTTTTGGATGCCAGGAAGGAGGCAACAAATGCTTTAAAAAACATATATACTTGCAATCATGACTCCCCCACCCGAAGTCAGCGCTCAGTGCAATCTCACTGGTAAATAAAATGTAGTGTCTTCAGGGGAAGAAGAAGACATGATCACACAGGAGAAGCAGGTAAGCAGGGTTTATTCACCTCAGCCATCGACCGCCCAGACACAACTGCCATTTGATGGAATCTCCATATGCAATTATAGACAAACGTTCCACATGGAACGACGCTAACAAGATATTCTCTACAGCTTAAAGGCACATTACAATGTCAAAGTAGCACCACCCTGGAGCCTCCCTGTTCAAGGGTCCTGTGCCCTCAATGACAGAGTCACTGTCTCTCTAGGGTGTGCTGCTTCATAGGCCTGCCCGCAAGACTGGAGGTGAACTTCAGTATGGATTGTGGTGGACAGGCCTTCAAGGTTAACCCACAGTTTCCACCACTAGTGTCCACCTGCTGGTGCTAAGACACCAGGGCTTCTAAAGTCTTGCGGACCTTCTAAGGTTTAGCATGAGAATGTGCTCCCTCAGAAGAGTAGTCAGGTGGGCTGATCCTGGTTCCCCAGTCCCAAATTCGTCAGCTCTGACGATGGTGCCCCATCCCACTGAGAGAAACTTGCACTGCCTTCAAATACAACCCGATTGTGCCCCGCTATAAATATCTGGATGCGACTCAGTTCAAATACGCACTAGGCAAGAGTAATATGCTGCCTAAAAAAAGTAACAGCATCCTGGAAAAAGTAACATCATCTTGGAAAAAGCAAACACTCAAGGGAATACAAGATTAAGTAATGCATGTTAAATGTTAGAAGGTACAACATGGTTACTTTAACGCTTTTGCACTTATTATTTAGAAATCAGTGAGTGCTTTAGCCTGCAAAGTTAAGGACATGACTACAGGGCCCAGAAGGGACCTGTTTCAATGTCCATTACTTATATCCTTACAAAACGTAAGCAGTATGGTTTAAAAAGACACATTTGTGAACACAGAGCAACGGTACGCCTTTTATTTTCCAATCCACCCATCAACCAGGTATTGTAGTACATCCAGGAATGGGGCACTTCCCTACCCGGGGAAATAATGTTGTTCAAAGAAAGACCAGATAACAAAAGAAGTGCTTCACAGGCAACCTCTGGAAAATGGTGCTAATGTGTTGTGGGTGTGAATAAAATGAACCTGGCCACTCTGCAACTCACTCTGTCTTGCTTTATTTAGTTATTTTTATTTCTATCCATCCTGAGGCTGCACTTTGGAATAGAAAAATTTCTACCAAAGACATTTCCAGAAAAAGTGTTTTTCTTCTTTGGATCAATTCCACGGAGTAACAAATAAACAAAAGTATAGGAAAGAGGGAGTAATGGCTACAAGGCCCAGGGAAGGGGGCCCCCCACACCTGAAGCTTGCTCCAATGCTTCGAGGCCCATGGACGGATGGCCTCTCCCCTGGGCCTCGAAACAGTAACGAGGACTTTAGCAAAACACTGCCCTACCACTGGCATTTCTACATACATTTGAAATGCAGTTTCACATGGATGATTCAAAGGTTAACAAAAGTCAGTGGATCTGGCTGCTCCCTCCACCTCTCACCCACCTCTCCTTACCTGTGACCTGCTGGTCCTGGAAACAAAGGGGCCTTCTGTCACCTAGCAACAAAATGCCTTGCATGGCTTAGACTCCTCACAGAAACTCAGTGCTGTAAATTAGCACCACACCAACAGCCATAGTTTTAGCTTATAACTCAAAGTGCCTCTTCATTGATTGTTGAGGTTGTGTGTGTCATATTCTGGATTGGCACAAAGTTGAATATGAGAATCAGACAATGGGAGGATGAATAGATGGAGCACTGCAAGGATGAGTGACTAAGTGCATGGATGACGAGTAATTGAGTGCTTGAACAGATGCACTAGTCAATGTTTGAATGAAATAATCTAGGCGCTTTCCATTATAAGCAAGCGATGTTTGCGTTGACAAAGCTTGCAGTTTGGACATCCTTAATGGAAACTCATGCATTTACTTCCAGGGTAGGTAGTCTACCGAAGTAAATGCAACATCTCATTGGAATTCCTCCTATAAGAAAGTTGTTCTCTTGCTATGCATACTGCCCACTCCTTCAGACATTTATGAACCGGCTCCTAATGGTCACCAACAAACTTGCAAATGTGTTGATAGTGCCAATTCCATTGTCAAAGGTGGCTGGAAAGAGAGGCATTATCAGACCCTATTTGAGATTGGATGGGACCAGAGCAGACAGGGTCTACTGGGCCCAACCGTGGTGCTTGAGGCCATTTGCCACTGAAGGCCTTGGGCCGGATCTACTACGGCTAAGCAAACTGTGCTAAGTATACCATTTTCACAATTGAGTCTCAAGGTAGCGAGGGTGAGCAGTCAAACGCCTCTCAGTGAGGTAGTGCAGTGGGGAGCAAGATCTGAGAAATGAATAGTCAGCCAGATGCAATAATGTATAGTCCAGCCTTTTGTTCGAGTTTTGCTTTAAAAGCAAATATTTTAATCACGGGGCATAACAAAATACCACACTGCCTGATTTGGCGATTCAGACATTGGGTTACTTATAATCCTGTTTGCAGTCTTCTCTATCCTCCCACTATTAACAGCGTTCTCCAACACCTGCAATCTGGGGTTTGCAACACTGGACAAAGCACTGATTGGGCCACTCAAAACAATCCCCTAGGTGGAGATGTGCACAACAGTTCAGATCGATTTCACCCCTTTAATTTACTTGAAAGAAGCCCTAAGTCAGATAGCAGAACTGTGTTTGTTTTCTCAGTCTCTTGTTTTTTCTAGTCTCATGCCTTGTGGTTACCTGCGTTTTGTTGCTACAGTTCTGGTGTTGTGGGATAGACGTGTGCCGTGGCAGTGGCTCTTGATGTGTGGGAAGGGTGCCACTGCATCCTCCCTTCCTTGACAGCTGGGTGAGTTCCTTGCTGCCATCCACATGGCATCATAAGCCTTCAGCAGCAGCGGTCCCCATAAACCAGATGCAGATGGGGCACTGTGAGACGTTCCTCAAGGCCTATCATGATCTGATGGAATGTTTCTGGCAGTTGCTGCCATTTGCTGCATCAGGGCCCATCAGGGCTCGTACCTCTGTGGTGATGAAATAGTCCAATGTCAGTAGCAGTTAAACAGGTGGCTCTTCACATATGATGCTTTGCATTGTCAGGAGTTCATGGCAAGAACTGCTCAGGGAGACCAGTGGACCCCTCCACTCATGGACCTCTCCTGACTTCACTCCCTCCCTATTGAATGTCCCCACACTTTCTGCAGGGGCAGGCACATTTCTTCCTTCTCGCTGAAGAAAGACGGGCTTATAAGCAGCAGATCCTTAGTTCATCCATCAGAAAGGGAAGACTTCAGGTGATGTTCCCTCAAATCTACGAGACTAGTTGTCATTCAGGCACCAGCCCTGATCATACAGCAGTCCTTCAAATACTTTGACCAGCACTCCCTTCATCGATCATGAAGAACTTGGAAATGGACCAACATGGGGAGGATTGGATCCCACTTTTATACCAATGTTCCATACAGGTGATGTGAATCCATTGTCTCAGTTTGAATTGGTTCTTTCAAATGTCATTTTCTGGCTGGTCCTCAGACACAGCCTTTGTGTAAGGTGATGGCTCTCACTACATATAGCACTGATGATGGCATCAACAGGAGTATCCAAAGCAAGGACGCAATGAATTGTGAGATCTCTCCACCGGTCTCTCCTCACCCTTCCTGAAGCAGTTATCAGATACAGACTAAACATTAATTTCTGCCTAGACATTTCCTCACCTTGCACAGCAGATATTGCAGCCCACTCCACTCCCCTGCCATCGGCCACATGGCAGTGCTCAGGAAGAATTAATCAGCAGTCTTTGCTGATAAGGATATCATTGAATTTCTAAGAGGAGCCCTGTCTCCATCGGCAACTTCAGTGTCTGGATTTACCGGCCATTCAAAGGAATGCAGTCAATATATTTCCAATTTCTGAGGAAGGTGCATCTAACCTCCATCCTGTGTCATATTACACTAGAGGTCATTCAAAATGGAGCCAACTGGTCCCAGCAATCAGACTCTCAACACACAGATTCCTACTATCTTAAATGTGCCACATACTCACTGCACAAGCACGTACTCAACATTTACACAGACTGTCAGTGCAGGCATCTAGTGCTCACGTAACAGTAGAACTTTACACTGGGGGTCAGTAGACGGCACTCAGACAAAGAGAGAAATGTCTAGTAACACACTGATAAACACACAAAAAAACCTATCCCCAATTCTTTATGCGACTTACGCAGCGCATTAACAGTAGACCTATGCCCACAATTGAGGGCACACTTGGTCCTCCCCTCTGGAGCCAATGTGAACACGCTAGATTAGAGTGACACCAGGCAAAAAAAAGCAGTTGGTATACCAATGTCACATCCATTTGGACACAGAGGGCAAGGATACATAACCTGGTCGCCATGCAGGGGACGTTTTCATCTCAACAGGTGTGAACTTCTACCAATCAGAGAGCTACATCTTTCTACAATGCTACCAGTGTGATTCTGCTAAAGAATATAATGTTTTAAGAACTGTTTTTTTAAAACTATTCTTATATGCAGTGTCCTTACTAGACTATGGAGTGTTTGGTAGATTTGAAAGAGTGAGAGCTCTTTCACTCATGCTTCAGCTCAGTTGAAGACTGATTTTTTGTTGGTGATCTTAGACTGCTCATTTGTTTTGGTATGGTAAGTGAATTGAAGCTTGGTGATAAAACCTGGCTGCACTGTGTTCTGTTCCACGCAGCAAGAACAGAAATAAGCTACCATCTGGATGCTTGTCGAAACCAGACGAATAATCACTAGAATTCTGTTAGAAATGGGGGACTCTAATAGGCAGTGGTAAGCACCTTTGTCCAAGTAGGGACCCTTCCTTCTAGTCGGGTGTGAGCTTTTCAATGGCCCGCTGGGCAGAAGGGAACACCGGACATGCACAATAAAGGTTTTTAAGGGTCTTTAGTCTCTTATGTGGCAACCGCTTTTGGGATTTTCGGTTTGTTAGTCCCATAAGACCCTGATACACCAGTCAAAGAAACAAAGGATCCAAAAGCAAAAATAAAAGAACACAAAGAAAACACAGCTGAATCTTCTTTCCCTCTTCCAACCGTCCTCCTTGGCCTCTCAGGGTCCTGGACCAGCGTAGTCAGGGGGAGTCACGTCTTCTCTTAACCCAGGGCGCTCAAATAAGAAAGGGAAACAACAGACCGGGATTAGCCTCAAGGTCTCTGTATTCTACTGAAGTGCCACCACCACCAGGCGTTGTGCAAGGGAAGGGAACCAAAAGTGTGAGGATCTCTCTGTGTGGGCTTAACGAAAATCACATGTGCCCTAGGTCCCCGTGCCACTCCAACATCCCCACCAGAACGAACCCTTCAATGGCACTCGCCTTGTGCCATGACCCAGGGTCTGGGCCGTGGCGTTGGGACCCGGGGCGTCCTTTCCCTTCTCTGGGCCGCCGGGTTTTTCCGCAGTGTACGATTCTCCAGGTGTCTCGATTCTTCTGTTTCTCTCTCCTTCGCGCTCTTTCTCCGACTCCACTCGCTCTCCACTCTTCTCCGCCGCCTCCGTCTCTCTCTCTTCCTTTCCGCTCCTCTCGCCACCGCCACCCACGCCGTTTGGTTCCACCCCTTTTTCTTGGTCTTCTCCTAATGACGTCAGGGGTGTTTCTCGGATCCTTCCCACAGCTACTAGACCGCTGGGTTCTTCCGGTGCAGGTAGCGTGTCCCGACTCACTCTGCTCCACTTCCGGTCCACCGGCCAGTCGTCGTTCTCACACATCTCCCCCCTTTGGAATGGATGTTTGAGCCATTCAGAGGATGGGTGTAGGGACAGGTAGTCGGCACTGATTTGTCTTGTACCCGGGATGTGGATAGTCTGGAAAGAGAAAGGTTGTAAGGCAATAAACCATCTAAGGATGCAAGGATTAGTGTCTTTGTTGTTCGCGAGCCAGGTGAGGGGGGCATGATCTGTAAGGACTATGAATTTTCGACCTAACAAGTAATACTGTAAGGCCTCTATGGCCCATTTGATGGCCAAACATTCCTTCTCCATTGTCGAATACTTAGTCTCCCGGGCAAAGAGCTTCCTGCTGATATAAAGCAGGGGTTTAAGGTCATCATTGAGGTCAGGATGCTATAGCACAGCACCCAGACCGCGGCCTGAGTCATTGGTTTGGAGGACAAACATTTGATCAAAATCAGGACAGTGCAATACAGGGGCTGTACAAATGGCCAGTTTTAACCTGCTGAAACTGTTTTTGTGTTCTGGAGTCCAGGTGTGTATGCGGGAAGAATAATTCTTTGTCAAGAGGTTGGTTAGGGGGCTGACAAAGAATGAGAAATTAGGTATAAACCTGCGATAATACCCTATGAAGCCCAAAAAGGAGCATACATCCCGTTTTGTTGTGGGTCTGGGGATTGCCCTTGTGGCTTCTACTTTGTTTACCTGGGGTTTAATGTGTCCTTCCTGAATCGTGTAACCCAAATACTGAATCGTGTTGGTACCTAGTAGAGATTTCTTATGGTTGATGGGAAGGCCTGCTGTTTGTATTGCTGAGACTATAGTGTCTAGGTGTTTTAAGTGTTCCCTCCATGTTGGGCTAAAGATGGTACTATCATCAAGGTATGCTGCGGCGTAGTCGCTATGGGGCTTCAGAATGCGATCCATCAGTCGTTGGAAAGTAGCAGGCGCCCCATGAAACCCAAAGGGGAGTACTCTAAAGTGGTAGAGGCCGGTGGGGGTTAAAAACTCCGTCTTTTCTCTGGATTGAGGAGACAAGGTTATTTGCCAATACCTTTAGTGAGGTCAAGGGTTGACATGTACCTGGCTGTCCCTAGATGTTCGATCATTTTGTTTATTCTGGGCATGGGATATGTTTCGAACTTGGTGATTGCGTTCACCTGTCTAAAATCAATGCAAAAACGCAAGCTACCATCAGGTTTCGGTACGATTACCACTGGGGAGCACCAATTGCTCTGGGAGGGTTCGATTATATTTGACTGGAGCAGGTCAGTCACTTCTTTTTCTACTGCTGCCCTCCGGGCTGCTGGGATTCGGTATGGTTTTTGTTTTATAATCTTGTTGTCAAGGGACACGATTTCGTGTTGGTCCATGGTGGTTAACCCGGGGATGGTGGAAAAGAGGCCCAGGAAAGATTCCAGTAATGTTTTTAGTTGGTCTTTTTTTACGGGGGAAAGAACCTCCCCGGTAGGTACAGTTTCTGCTATTGATTCCTTGACAGACAGGAGGGGTATCTCTAGCTGTTGTTTGTACAGGCAAGAAATGTGGGTAGTCTTGCCGCTTGGGATGTCGGTGGTTCGTCCCATTTTTTTAGATGGTTGACATGGTATATTTGTTTGCCCCCATCATGATGTGGTATTAGGACACTAGGTAACCGGAGTCACTCTTTTTTCAATGACATAAGGTCCCTCCTATTTTGTCAGCAACTTGTCTTCAGTAGAAGGGAGTAAAAGCAGAACCTTTTCGCCGGGGTTGAATTCTCTTAGGTGGCTATTTCGGTCGTAAAACCTTTTTTGTGCCCCTTGGGCTTCTTCCATGTGGTCATGTACAATACCCCATAGCTGAGATAGTGAGGATTTCAGGTCAGCAACATACTTTAACAGGGGTTTTCCTTCCTCATCCTTCTCCCACTGTTCTGCTGCCATATCAAGTAAGGTTCTGGGTTATCTCCCAAATACCAGCTCAAAGGGGGAATAACCTGTGGATTGCTCTTCATGTGTTCATAATGCAAAAAGGACCAAAGGCAACTTTTGGTCCCAATCCCTCCCAGAGTCCGAGATGACCTTGCGGAACATGCTTTTGATTGTCTTGTTGTAGCGCTCCACAAGGCCATCTGTTTGAGGATGGTAAATAGAGGTTCTGATCTTATCTATGCCCAATGTCGTGCATATTTGTGTCATGAGGCGTGACATAAACGGGGTCCCTTGGTCTGTTAAGATTTCTGACGGGAATCCCACCCTTGAGAAAAGTATTATCATAGCTTGGGCTATAGCGGGGTGGTCCTACTAGACAGCAAAAAAGCCTCAGGATATCGGCTCGCATAATCCACAATAACAAGGATATATCGGTGCCCTCTGGCTGAGGGGGTTAAGGGCCCCACCAGGTCCATCCCTACCTGTTTGAAGGGGATGTTGATTATGGGTAACGGCTGTAGCGGGACTTTCACCACCACCCCAAGATTCGTGTATTGGCAGCGTACACAAGCAGCACAGTGTTCTGCCACATCCCTGTACACTTCTGGCCAATAGAGCTTCTCCAGGAGGTATTTTAGGGTGTTTTCCTTGCCATAGTGTCCTCCCCCCACCTTATTATGGGCCAAGAGAAGTACATGCTCACGGAATGGTGTGGGTACCATTAGTTGTGTGTTAGTTTGTGATTCCACTTTCACCGCTCTATACAATAATCCCCTTTTCATAAAAAAATAAGGTTTTGGTGCGTGCTTCAGTTAAGGATGGTAATCCCCCTACTCTCACTGTGGCACTGGAATCAAGCTATCCTGGCTCATGAGGGGTGAAACCCCGAAACTGGTCCTAGGATGTTTGTTTCCGGTCCAGGGAGGACCAGGCTGGACTGTTCCCACAAGGCACAGGGTCAAGACTGATTTGCATATGGCCAGGTCTAAACTGGGGGGGGCATTGTGAGCAAAAGAATGATGGATTTAACCCAGATCCCTTGACTGGGGGCGAATGTTTTGATTTGTTCTGCATTCCATCCATCAATTGTGTGTATTTTGCTTCCTCGGCCTAAGTGCACCAGGTATGCCCAGACGTGAGTCCTGGCCTTACTGTGCCACTGGAATCAAGCTATCCTGGCTGATGACGGGTGAATTCCCAAAACCGGTCCTAGGATGGTCGTTTTCGGTCCAGGGAGGACCCGGCTTGGCAGTTCGGTCTGGACTGTTCCCACAAGGCACAGGGTCAAAACTGATTTGCATATGGCCAGGTCTAAAATGGGGGAGTGGGGCATGGTGAGCAAAAGAATGATTGATTTAACCCAGATCTCTTGACTGGGGGTGAATGTTTTGATTTGTTCTGCCTTCCGTCCATCAATATGTGTCTTTTGCTTTACTACTGGGCGGCACAGCTGGTGGTGATCAATGAGTGGCTAATTAGGGGACCCAGCGTTTCAGCTAGAAGTGGCTGGGATGGGTTTGGACAGGATCAAAGGGTTGTTATATGGCACTCCTATTCCATTTTCTCTCTCTGAGCCCATGACGGCGGTTCTTGAGATCGGCAACATAGCACTACGGTGGACTGGATGGGGACGAAGAATTACACTTGCAGTCTTCCTCTGGATAGGACAGTGGTTGAATTAGACCTCCTCCTTAAAAGGGTTTTATGGGTGGGACAGGATTGGGATCTCCAGGGTGGGAGATGTCTGGCAGGGAGAACCCCTTAAGTCCTATCATGTGCTGCAAGAAGAGTTTGGCCTGCACAGGTCTCAATTTTTAAGATACCTGCAGTTGCGCCGTGCCCTGGAGCAACAATTCAGTTCTTTGGGGGAAAAGTTCCTGAATGTAGCCCCCTGGAATTCCAGATCCTTATGGGAACTATTGCAGAGAATGGGATTTCACACATTTACAAATCTCTTATAGGACACTGCCCAGACTTGCTTGTACCCCTCAAGATCAGATGGGAACAATGGGTGGGGCTCCTAGTGTATTCAGATTGGGGGAATGCTCGCATGGCAACTAGGGTGCTCCTCACAGCTCTAGCTTATATTGCTCAGTTACCTGCATACGGCCTATAAAACACCTGTGTGGCTTTGGCACTGGCGTACTGGCCCAGCACCTGCTCACTTATATCATATGGTGTGGGAATGTCCGGTGATTGCGCAATATTGGTCCATTGACAACTCTCTGCTGCCTCTTCTATTGGGAGTCCTGGAGGGGGTGTGCGATACTAGTGGGGATAAGACGCTAGTGGGGATTGGAGAGGCATTGACAAAGAAAGATATTCCTTAAGGGTGGCGGCTGTCCTCTCCTCCTCCACTGGCTCCCTGAAAGCAGGCAATGGACTGGTGTGCAACGCAAGAAAAGGTCGTATATGAGACCAGGGGATGCCCAAAAAAGCATGCAAAGGTATTGGGAAATGGTTGGAGTACTGTGAATTGTTTTGAAGGATAAGTTTGGATGGGATGTGAAGATCTACACTTGGTGTTCTTAGGTTATTGTCTATTTTGGGCCTGTGGACATGTCAGTTGTTGTTTGCTTCAAAATCAATAAAATTCAGTTTATTTTTTAAAAATATATAAAAAAAATAGTTTTTGACATCTATTTATGATGAGTGAAACTCCAAGAGATTTTCATGAAACTGAGCAGAAATCCTGCAACAACAAAAAAATTACTCCAGAAATCGTATGCTCGAGCCACGGCAGAAATAAATAATTATGAAAAGGTAGAGTAAGTGCTAGGGCACCTTCTCTGAAACTTACCGACCGTTTACAGAACAACCCTTGGTGGGAGAAACGGGCATTTGTGTCCGTAATCCTATATTTATATATTAATCAATGTCTCAACCAGTGGCGGCGCGTCCATTGGGGGCGTTGGGGCGTTGCCCCCCCGCCCACGCCCACAGCTCCCTCTGCGTCTCTGAACTTAGTTTACTTAAGTTCAGATCGCCGAGGGAGAACTGACAATCATGTCAGTCAGCATGACGCCGGACTGCCCACCCCCTTCAGAGTCTGAAGGGGTGGGCGATCCGGTGTCATGTTGACTGACATGCATTGTCAGACCAGCAGCCAGGGACAGGCAGCAGCACAAGTGCGCATGAGTGGGGAAGGTGAGTGAATTTTTCACCCGTGCCCAGTCAGGCGCACTTGCGTTTCCACTGGCTTGCGCATGCCCATTAGGAGCCCCTCGGTCTCCTAATGGGCAGGCGGTGGGCAAAGAGCAACCGTGCCCTAAGCCAATCCTGGCGCTGCAGCAGCGCCAGGATTGGCTGAGGGGTTGTGTGTCACTCCAGTCCTGTTCCAGGAGGCGCCATTGCCAACGCGGACCAGGAGCAGAGAGAGGCGGTCAGGTAAGTTTTCATTTTTTACATTTTCTCCCTCGGCCCCCCACCCCCGCGAGTACTCACTGCAAGCCGCGACTGCTCTTGTTGTTGGAAGAAATAGTGTTTTATTATTATTTTTTTTATTTCTGTGCTAGGTGTGTCAACGTTACTTCGGTACAGGTGACCGAGTGACTTGGTGCATGTGTGGTGATGGGGCCATACAAGTGGTGCATGCAGGACTCCGTGAAAAACAGGTGAGGATGAGGAAAGAGATTACACAACATTAAGGATTACAAAAAGAAGCAGAGAAAAAAAAGAGGCAACAAGTGGCTAACTGTGAAAGACTGCGGATGAAAGCAGTGTGAAGAGAGAACAGGAGCGATCTGACACTCCGAAGACCAGAAGCCTTTTCACAGATCTTGGTAATGGTTAATTACTGCTTTAATTTCCTTGTGAGAAAGTGTCACTCAGAGTGTCGTTCATTTGACAGTAGAATGTCAATCATACGCAGGGCCACTGGAATTATGAGGCAGGGGAAGGTCAAATTATGCAGCAGGGTTGAGTAAATTATGCAGCAAGAAAAGTAAGTCATGCGGCATTATGCTCGGCAACAGCTGTTGCTGTGTTTTTACTAACTTTTGAACCGCTTGAGCTAGAAACAAGTTTTTTTGTTAAAATCTGCAGATTATGTAGCAGACTATGGATTATGTAGCAAATGGGGAAAATCTACAATCATGCGGAAATCACTGCAGCCACAAAATCGCATAATTCCAATGGCCCTGCTCATATGCACACTAAAACCACCAAAATGACACAATTGAGTAGTCTGCAAACTTGGCAGCTATGTTTCTGGTGCTTTGAATCAGTTTTAAAATCTCTTAGAGTTTCTAGTTGTTCAAATGGGTGCAATTTCTGATATTTATACGTTTCCCATGTCTTCATAGCTTGATTTCTGCTTGCGAGAAAGTGTCACTCATAGTCGTTGAATGTCACTCGTAATTACAATGAAAATGTCACACTAAAGAAGTCTTGAACCTTGGCAGCTATGGAATAGTCTTACAAAGAAGTAAACCCTATTAAGATTTTATTTTACATATTGATATGTAACGGAGTACGATGACATTCAACTCGTTCTTGACACGTTCTAACAATAGATAAATCTAATCTCACGACAACATACACAAAATCTGTATACCTTAATTTCGTAATTGTCACAGCAAATGTGAAACACTTTAAATGTAATCATAGTAACAAGACATTGTCACTTTCTTTCTCAGACAACACAAACTAAATGCACTTCGTTAAATTTGCCCACACACACACCTTAGGATAAACTTGGCAATTTACACAGACTTTTTAATGATGCATTAAACTTACTTCACAGATAGGAACGAGGTGAACAGTCGTTTGTTTATAATCGCAACACCGACAAAATTAAAAAGCTCAGAACTGTGACGCTCACGCCCTAGAAACCATACCGAAATACTCCATTTCTAACAAACCTAAATTTTTGTTTTACATTAAAACAACTTGCCCAAAGTCACTCGGTCACCTGTACCGAAGTAACGTTGACACACCTAGCACAGAAATAAAAAAAAATAATAATAAAACACTATTTCTTCCAACAACAAGAGCAGTCGCGGCTCGCAGTGAGTACTTGCGGGGGTGGGGGGCCAAGGGAGAAAATGTAAAAAATTAAAACTTACCTGACCGCCTCTCTCTGCTCCTGGTCCGCGTTGGCAATGGCGCCTCTTGGAACAGGACTGGAGTGACACACAACCCCTCAGCCAATCCTGGCGCTGCTGCAGCGCCAGGATTGGCTTAGGGCACGGTTGCTCTTTACCCACCGCCTGCCCATTAGGAGACCGAGGGGCTCCTAATGGTCATGCGCAAGCCAGTGGAAACGCAAGTGCGCATGACTGGGCACGGGTGAAAAATTCACTCACCTTCCCCACTCATGCGCACTTGTGCTGCTGCCTGTCCCTGGCTGCTGGTCTGACAATGCATGTCAGTCAACATGACGCCGGACCGCCCACCCCTTCAAACTCTGAAGGGGGTGAGCAGTCCGACGTCATGCTGACTGACATGATTGTCAGTTCTCCCTCGGCGATCTGAACTTAAGTAAACTAAGTTCAGAGACGCCGAGGGAGCTGTGGGCGCGGGCAGGGGGGCAACGCCCCAACGCCCCCAATGGACGCACCGCCACTGCTTTTATTGATTTCCCATTTATGAATCTCGATGATTTCTACTAAAGATGTTTGCATTGTCCATCATCCACTCTCTGCATGTTTTCTGACAGATGCATTTGGTGACGTGGAACCCACTGATAAGATTAGTTGTCCTGTACTTGACAAGTGACTTAAGTGGGTGTTTACCTGTTTCTGAATGTATTACGTGGTTATCCTGTTTGCATTTCTACACAACTTTTTGTATAGCCTGTATGGTTGTCTTCTCCAGAATCGACATACCAATATGCTGTGGGATGTCTGTCTATTACCACCTGCCTTGACAATTCATTCCTGACATGTGGCCACATTAGCGAGGCAGCCATGGTTAATTGGGATGTAGGTCTGAAAATGCTCTTCCTAGTACTACATTTGTTTTGATCCACAAGTCTGATTATATGAGTGGCCACTCACTGGAATGAACTTCCTTTAGACCTTCGTCTCACTGACGACCATATAAGGCTTAGGAAGAAGCTGAAAATGTGGCTATTTTTGCTGCTGACGCCATGAGGATGGCCGTTTAAGAAACAATTGCTGATGCCTCTGGTAACTAAACATCTTTAAAACAGGTTTAAGCTCTCTTAGCGCCGTGATATCCCCTGGGATGAATGTAGCGCTGTACAATAAATAATTACTAGATTATCCAAGGCAGCAGTCACTTGAGACCACTGGGTTGTCCTTTATTCCTCTAATGGATGCATTTGAAATCATGCATTTGGGACCAATGGTATGCAAGATTGCATCATCCATAGCAAATGTATCACCTTCATCACCGACAGACAATGCGGCACGTGGTAATGTTTGAATGGCCAGCATTCCAATGATTGTTCAGAATGCCTTCACTTCTGCGGAACTTAGGATCGATGAGGGGACGTTTTGAGAATGTTACGATTGCAGGTGGGATTAATTTTCATTGACTGCAAAGCCTACATCATGCAGTAAATAAAGGTTTGATGAGTGGGGGTTGAATCATTTCTACACTGGTGACCAATTTTCCATTCAGTTGGTAAGACATTAATGCTGTGACAGCATCTGTAGCCACCACTGATGGACATTCCCTGGACTTTATTTTATCACAAATGAAAGTACTTTGAACTGCATTATACTGTGCTTGCATTTATATAGTATTTAATACCCATATGAGAATGTTTGCCAATTATGACAAAACTTTGGTGTTTTTAATGATCCTGGAGCAGAAGGGTATAAAAGCCTGCATACTTTGGCTCCAATGTTGTGTGTAAATCTCCTGCATGCAACAGTCGAATGACTTCATGGACTGTTGCCATCTTGAAATATACTGGCTTAATATTCCTGCTGAGTATGTGAAAATCTATGAATGGACTTAGTGTGCAGTCCTTTTTAGGTCTCGCGCCTAGTGTTGCAGTGTGTAGCCCTGCTCGCGCAGCGCGAGACCTCTTGTACGGGGTTTAGAAAGCTACCCACATGCTTGTGCGTGTGGTTTTGCTTTCCCCGTCTGGCATTGGCTTGCACGCGATTGGGCAAAGTTGGAAACGCCCATTCCGGATGGTGGCCAGCACGCGCAGCAGCGCACGTTCGCCTCGCTGCCTTGCTTCCTACGCCCATTCCTGTTTGTGTCTATGACGCGCATTAGCACGCTGCACAGACAGGCTCCCTCGCCCCCCAGCTCCTCTGTGGTGCGCGCACACCACAAGTTTCGATTACGTGTTTGTTTTATGTGGCGTGGAAAAAAGCAAATGTAATGTAAAAAAGTAAAAACGATCTGTTCACTTAACATAATTTGTAATTTATCATCGCTGCCACAGTAGAATTGCCATCGGTAGGAAGTAGTTTGTTATGCATTTGTTTTGTCTTTAAGTGTTTGTGTTAGCTGTACAAAAATCTGAAATTCTCTCTTGTGTGCTCTGTTTAAGCATTTTTGTATGAAATGTGTTCCAGCGCTTGCTCCCCCCAGCGATGACTTTAGGGCCTATGTATCCAACGCCGGACGTCGCCCTAAGACAGCGGAACGCAGATGCGTTTCACCGCTTGCCCCTCTCACAAAACTCCTCACAGGGTAATTTCCATTTCATGATATTGCTGGCACGACTCGTCTACACTTTGAAGCAGCCGCTGGTGAAGTGTGTACACTCCACTTCTCACCCGCTTCTCAAGACATCCGCTGGAGAAGAGTGCAAACATAACTTCTCTACTGAACAAACTCGAAGAGAGCCAGCTCAAGCTTGATGTTGAGGTGAGGGGGTACTCAAGTCCCACGCTCGTCGCCAAATTAATGTGGCGTCTTCCGCATTAGGAATAAAAAGATGCAAGACATGTGAAGTCTCAAGACTAATTTATTCACCTTATCCATCAACCGCTCCTCCGTAACTGATTCATTTGGAAACCTCTTACATAGCTAAGTTCCACATGGAACCTAGGATGATGTCACATTCAGGAACATCCAAAAAGGTGTGCTGCCATAATCCAGGTGACCTGAGCTAAACCTCTGCAAAAATGTGTTTCAATAAACAGATCAAATCTAAAACATTTTTGTAGAGCGACAGTGCCAAAAGCAACATGCTGCTACTACCATGAGAAGATGGGCCTTAAACCAAAGGGATGAATCAACAAGCATTTGCAATGCAATACGTCTCGCATTTAGGCGAGCTTAAGCTATTGGCATTGTAAATGACAATGCCTTTTATTTACATTTTATAAACCAAAACATAAATAAAAGTCATTGTCATTTACAATGGCAATAGCTAAAACTCACGCAAATGCGAGACCTATTGCATTGCAAATGCTTGTTAGGAATTATAGTAGGCTCCATATCACTTTCTGCAAGTGGCATATCCTATACTCAGTTTTTTCCCCTTTTGTAACAGGGAAGTGATATCAGAACAATAATTTTAGATGGACATGTTTGTTTGTCACTTCTTTGGTGTCTGATGTACCCATCTATTGGAGATAGTACCCATTGATCTGAAATTATTTCGCTCATCCTATACAGAAATGACCTCAGTCTTCCAAGGCTGGTGTTGTGTGATCAGGGCAATCCTGAACAGAATCACTGTTTCAGAAATCAAGGTCCTCTTCCCTTCAGGATCGGTTGCTCTGGTGTTGCCTTCTAAATTACCTCTATGGTATTGTTGAAGATGTTTTGTTTCAACTGCTGCTGCATTTAATTAGTGGATATGTTTTCCGGAAAGATTGCTTGATAACTTCAGCAGTATGGGCACTGCTGTTGAGATTGTATCCTTTTTTGTATCTTTCTTAATCATCTCCAACATTTGACCTTATTGTCTTGGTCAAACAGATGCTCACAACCAAACGGGGCACGCTTGTTAGGTTCTGTTGCACTTGGGGTCGAAACGCAGAGACCCTGCATGTAGAGGAGCAACAGGGAAAGATTAATTGGTCTTCAAAGAGCATTTGCCATGTACATTAATGTGAAAATCCTTTACCTGTATAATTCACTGACCCCTTTCACATTGCCGTTCTGGAACGTGTTGTAACACTTTCTCCATTTCCTACCACTGATGCTGATCATAGCAAGTTAACAGAGACTGAATTCGCAAGGCATCAATTCACTGCAGCTCCTACAGTTTCTCTTGCGCCATTTTGTGGCTCTGGTTTAGGAGTCTGATTCCATGGATGAAAGCATGTTTGTGTGCCATGTATGTGTAATGCGATAGAATTTGGAGCAAAATTGCCCTGCTGTATTACCTTAAGCTTTCTATCGACCAATGTTCACTTTTTTCCAGTTTATTTTTTTATAACACATTTTATTGTTTTTACACAAGAAAAGCAGCTCCATCTCTAACAGTGCTCACAGGAATCCATTATTTCCTGTTTAGATCTTTAAAAGTTCCTGAAACCTCTTTAGAACAATAGGATATTGATTTATAACCGCTGTGTGTGATAAAGTCTTGAAAAAGAAATCAAAATTTTCTGAATCTACTTACCCTGTGATAGAAGGTAGCTCTGTACCCCACAGAATGAGAAGGTGGTGAGGCTTTGGCAGGATAAGCTTCTGATTTATCCTGGTTGCAGGCAGCCCCGACGCTGCTGGAGCAAAGTCACCGATGACCAGCTGACCACCAACCTCGCCCTGAACCCACCCACCGACCCCACCAACCCAGACGCCAGCGCCCGCAACCTCAAACAGTGGATCGCCGACTGCACCAACACCCTCACCCCGCTCAAGAAACCTTCCAACAACCACACCAACAAGAAAGCCGCCTGGTTCACCGAAGAACTCCATACCTCCAAACGTACTTGCCGGAAACTGGAGAAGAAATGGCTCCACGAACGAACACCGGACAACCACGCAGCCCACAAGGACGCCACCCGCAGACACCACCACCACCTCATCAGACTTGCCAAGAGATCTTCCTTCAAAACCCGCTTGGACAACAACGCACATGACAGCAAAGAGCTCTTCAGCATCATGAAAGAACTCGCCAACCCCAATGACATCCCGCCCTCTCAAGAACTCTGCGACTCGCTGGCCACCTTCTTCCACCGCAAGATCGCCGACATCCACGACAGCTTCAGCACGACCACCACCACCACCACGGCAACACCAAGCCCCACCCCACTCGCGAACTCCAACAGCATCAACATCCAGACCTCCTGGACCAACATCAACGACGGCAAATCGTCAACACGCAATTGACCCACCACCTCGAGGACAACAACATCCTGGACCCGTCCCAGTCCGGATTCCGAAGAAACCACAGTACTGAGACAGCCCTCATCGCCGCCACAGACGACATAAGGGCCCAACTTGACAACGGTGAAACATCGGCCCTCATCCTCCTGGACCTGTCAGCCGCCTTTGACACGGTCTGCCACTGCACGCTAATGACACGCCTCCAAGAAGCCGGAATCCAAAAAAAGGCCCTGGACTGGACCACATCCTTCCTCTCCAGTAGAACCCAGAGCGTCCGCCTACCCCCCTTCTGCTCCGAAGCCACCAACATCATCTGTGGCGTACCCCAGGGATCTTCCCTCAGCCCTACGCTGTTCAATATCTACATGGCCCCCCTCGCTCAAGTCGCCCACCAGCACGACCTCAACATCATCTCCTACGCCGACGACACCTAGCTCATCCTCTCACTCACCAAGGACCCTCACACCGCCAAAATCAACCTCCACGAGGGAATGACAGTCATCGCCGAATGGATGAGGAACAGCCAAATGAAGCTGAACTCGGACAAGATGGAGGTCCTTATCCTCGGACCCACCCCCTAGGCCTGGGAGGACTCCTGGTGGCCGACCACGCTGGGAACAGCACCGACACCCACCGACCACGCACGCAACCTAGGATTCATCTTCGACTCCTCCCTCTCCATGTCGAAACAGGTCAACGCCGTCTCCTCTTTCAACACCCTCCGCATGCTTCGCAGAATCTACAAGTGTATCCCCATCGAAACTAGACGGATGGTGACACAGGCCCTCGTCAGCAGTAGGCTGGACTACAGCAACGCACTCTATGCAGGTACCCCGGCCAAACACCTACGACGACTGCAACGCATCCAAAACGCCTCCACCTGACTGATCCTCAACGTCCCCCGCCGCAGCCACATGACCCCCGTCTGAGAGACCTCCATTGGCTCCCCGTCGACAAGAGGATCACCTTCAAGCTACTCACCCACGCACACAAAGCACTCCACAACACCGGACCGGCCTACCTCAACAGCAGACTCAGCTTCTACACCCCAATCCGACAGCTCCGCTCCGCCAGCCTCGCCGCGGTCTCCCGCATCCACCAAAAGACCACCGGCAGAAGATCCTTCTCCTTCCTCGCCGCCAAGACCTGGAACACCCTCCCTACCCACCTACGGCACACCCAAGACCTGCTCACCTTCAGAATACTCCTCAAGACCTGGCTCTTCGAGCAGTAGCGGCATCCCCCTCCCCTCCAGTGCCTTGAGACCCTCACGGGTAAGTAGTGCGCTCTATAAGTACTATGATTGATTGATTGATTGATCCACCCAGCATTTATTGGCAGTGTCTTCCTCCCAGCACCTTTTGTCTAATCCCAGTCAGTCTTTCAGTTTAGAATTTGTGAGTGTGTGAACTAAATGTGGCTGCTGTACAGGAACAACAATCTCTATAACATCTACTATTTTCTTACGTCATGCTTGGAATTAGAAATTGTCTAAATCTTAGAAGAAATTGCATTATCAAAAGTGAACATTCTCTTTTTCTTTAGTTATAAATAAGACTGGGTCTGCCTTCTAGCAACTGGGCTATAGTAATTGGTTTTCTGCATTGCCGTCCCTACACCTTTATATTTCAATTGTCTGTAAATTTAATATTTGTACCTCTTACCACTTATCTTGTTTTTGGGGACAATCTTCTTTTCAAGATGGTGCACCAATCTGATCCAAAATTCTGTTCTAGTGGCCTTAGAAAGTGCCTCCTGAATCGTGTTTTAAAACCAAAAATGGCTTACAGCCAATTTGGCCTATTCAATTTACTTGTAAGTCCTTAGTAAAGTGGAACTACATGTTTCTAGGGCCTGTAAACTAAATGCTATTAGTGGGCCTGCAGCAACGATTGTGCTACCCACTTAAGTAGCCTTTTAAATATGTCTCCGGCCTGCCATTGCAGCCTTTTAAACTGCCATTTCAACCTGGCAAAATTAACCCTTTGCCAGGCCCAAACCTTCCTTTTTAGGTCTCGCCTGACCCAGCGCATGCGCTGGACTGGCGAGACTTATTGAGAGGGCTCCAAAAAGTGCTACCAGGCCAGCCTAGAGCTACAGTGCATGTTCGCGGGCGCGCGCCCCGCGCTTTACCATGATTACTTTCACTTTTGCGGCCGCACGGCCGCTTTGATGTTTGATCGTGATCGCGATCACTTTCACTTTCGCGGCCGGACGGCCGCTTTGCATAGCCAATAGGTCTCGCTTTTGGGACCTTATAAGTATTTAGTTATGCCATTGTTGCATGGTTAAACACTTATAAGGTCCCAAAGGCGAGACCTATTGGCTATGCCAATGCTTGCTTTAGAACTTGTGCCTTGATCAGCAGAAAGGAGGTTCTGGGCACGCCTAGCACAATCACTTCTCCTAGGAACACTGCATGCCCCCACCACTAGCACGGAGTGTACTAATGGTGCCCAAAGGTACACGCCTGAGGCAGGCTAATGGGAGCTCTTCCCTCATCTTGAAACTCTCTCTTTTGTGTGAACGGCTAACGACGCAAGATCAAAGTGGCACTCAAGGACAGTGTCCATTGTAGGATCCAAGCCTGGCGTGCAGCCGCCATGGGCTCCAATAACGCCATATCCTCTTGTCTCGCGCTCGCTGCCTACATCTGTAGTGTGTATTTATTGAAGTAACCTCTCTCTGGCGTTCGCAGAGGTCAGCGGCCCGGGCTCTGTGTGACATCACTGCCAAGGCCTTGAGGGTCCTCAGTGCCAGCGAGAGAGCCGCGTGCGAGTCCATGGGCGTGGACAGCCAGCACCCCCTCGCGCCTGCCCCCCTCCCCGTGACGTGGACGTTGAAGGACATTGAAGAGACGGAAGAAGTCTTCCAAAACCTCGAAGAACGTGTAAGAGCCTCGGATTCGCAAGCACGCACGGGTGCAGAGGGAGGATCCGGGTGGTAAACACGGCTCAGAAACACAGGATCCACATCCATCGTACCCCCGCCATTTCAGCATGCTGCATGTTAGGCTTCATCAGATCCCAGCAGTGTCAGCGGTGCCACTGACATTCTGTGTGACATTTCGCAAGGCAGTGTAGCTTCTTGTACTGTAGCTACTACTAGCTAGATCGTATGAAGGTTATGCATCCACAACACGTAACCTAGTTAGAGCGCTGTAAAGTGTGAAACGTGTCCTTCTAAGTAGCCATGTTTTATGTCTGACAGATTTGTATCACTACTGACTGGGCAGATGTCTCATTATATTGGTGCATGCCAGACTTTCAGCGTCAATTCACACATTATAGCTATCCATACAGTTAACCTCGTAAACTGGTTACATTTTGTGTATTAATTATCTTTATCAAGAAGGAATAAGTAAACTACACAACGTTTGTGGGTGTCCACCTTTAAACTCCACAAATAAAGTACAATGCACCACACACCTTTTTAACAATCAGAAGTGCTTTAAATATCATGCAGCTGAATGTGCATGTCATATTACGCTTCGTCGGGAGTGGTAGTAAGGACTATATACATACAATTACAAAACTACATTCATTAATGCAACAAAGTAAATGGGTTGAAGCTATTTATATGGAATTGTCTAGTGATGAAGGAGTTAATAATAAATGCCAGGTTCTTTCGTGTTGTGCTCTGTGGTGATTTGATGGCCAGTCAGTAGTAGGTGGATAGATTTGCGGTCAGTCGAAAACTAGCGCCTTGAAGCGACCTGTAGGAGTTTTTTTGGGTAGCTCGTAAGGCTCGTGGTTTGGCTTTCCTACCATCACCTGATGGTATGGAAGAGGGCACGAGCCTTTGAAAACTGTGCCAGCTACACAGCTTTCAGACACCCTTCAACACGGAGAGCGAGTATTGGCCTCAGCTCATACATGGGGCGACGGCTTGGATTTTAAACCATCAATCCAATATATTTACCCAATCAAATAGGACCATATGTATGCAAAAGCTATATCAACAGATTATGTGAAAGCACAATACACATCGCAAGGGCTCAATGTAGCCAATACTCGCGACTTCCATGAAGTCAATAAATGATTTATGTAGTCGGTTCTGATTTTCAGCACCAAGGACAGCAGTGGAGCCTCAATGTAACGTACGTGTGCAAAAACAGGAACATGAGCTTCGAAATTCCACATGCAGGATCGGGTTATAGCTGGGGAAGGGGAACTTTTCACAGAGTGGCATTCAGCAGAGAACAACCACAAACTCACACATTTGTGAATCTGATGTCCACTAACATTTTAGAGGCAACTCGTCAGCTGGAAACGTATACAGCTATTCGTCGTTACAGGCAGGAGTATGCGCCATTGCAAGGTGGTCGAGGGAAGGGAAGAAAACGCTTCCATATTTAAAGAAGGTGTATATTACCCAGGGCTTCATCATATGGAGAAATGCAAAATAAACAAGTTAGTTATGTAGCTGCCCCTTTCCACATGAGGAACGTTTGTAGATTTCCAGTGCACTTTGCGCACTCGGATTACTTTTTGAAATCTATGACTGTCACAGAGTTCCATGGATACTTGATGGCTTTTTGAAACATCTAACTCCAAACGCAGGAACAAACCTACAGGAGCGCATTGCATACATTTTGGCGACAATACTGATGCACAATGAGTGTCAGAAATATGTATTTTCTGGAAACAACCAAACAGTTTTCGAAGTAAAATATGGGTTTTATATGCAAATTTAAATATATACCTATTGTAAAGCCTGGAAACCTAAACAGGATGTTAATAAGAAAATAATACACGCACTACTGTGCTGGCATTTCAGTACAATTTATTCATTACAGAAGTGATAGAGGAGTTAAAGTACATCAAAGTATACAAATTATTGCACAAGAAATAGACTGCATCATCTTAATTTCCGTCACAGATGGGTTTTTTAAGTCTCGCCTGACCCAGCGCATGCGCTGGTCTGGCGAGACTTATTGAGAGGGCTCCAAAAAATGCTACCAGGCCAGCCTAGAGCTACAGTGCATGTGTGCGGGCGCGCGCCCCGCGCTTGACCGCGAATACTTTCACTTTCGCGGCCGCTTGGCATAGCCAATAGGTTTCGCTTTTGGGAACTTATAAGTATTTAGTTATGCAACTGTTGCATGGCTAAACACTTATAAGGTCCCAAAGGCGAGACCTATTGGCTATGCCAATGCTTGTTAATAAATAGACGTCACCCCTAGGGTTGGCCTTGAACAGTCCAGAGGGCAGTGTATTTTAAAAAATAGGACATGTACTTTTAAGTTTTACATGTCTGGGTAGTCAAAAACACCTTCATTAATTTTTCACTACTGCATGGCCTAACTCTCCGATAGAATAACACGGGGTTCCCTTATTATATTTAATAAATGATAACTTCCAATTGGGAGCAGGTGGACAGATCGAGTTTAAAGAATTGTAGTTAAAAGCCCTTTCTCAGGGGAAGTCAGATTTTTAGACACAATTCTGAAAATGCAACTTTTAGAAAGTTGGCATTTTCTTGTTGTAACCATTTAGTACCTGCGGCATGATCCTGGGTCACATGACTAGGTGCAGCTGGCAGTTGGTCTATGTGTATTCCTCTCAGACAGCTACACAATAAATTAGGCTTGCCTGGAAGGGCCTTCTCAGGCAGGATGGGAAGGGAAGGCAGAGCTGGGCACAGCCCTCTTACACATCAATAGACTGAGCCTTAGACCCAACTGTTCAGTACACTTCTGAAACTGTGGGCTTCTGAAAGGACAGCCATTCTGTTGTACTACTGCCCCACTTTGCTGACCTGCTGCCCTATTGCCGGTCTAAGAAGGACTGGACCCTAAAATTATATCAGTCTATTCACAGGGATATCATGAACGCATGGCCACCCAGAAGAGCTTCCCAGCGCTATGACAACCACGTATCCTGCAGAAGGGTTTGCAGTTAGAAAAGGAATGTTTTTAGTTATTTCCTAAATGCCAGTTCTGATTTGGTTTGCCTAAGTTTCTAAGAGAGTGCATTCAAAGTTTAGGTACCAGGAAAGAGAAGAATCTTCCTCCACTCCTGGTCCGCATTATCATGGAGACTGCAAACAGTTGCAGAGTGTCGGATCGCAGCATTCTTGTGGGATTGTATCGGATAAGTATGTTTTGAATCAGTTTGGGACCCCTTTTGTGCATTGCTTTGCGGGCCATGCACAATACCTTGAAGTGTATCCTTTTAAGCACTGGCAGCCAATGAAGGCTAGCAAGGGCAGTCATGACCAAGTGACGCTTGGGAATTTTTAGTAGGCTCCATGCTGCGGCATTTTGCATGACTTGAAGTCTTTATATAACAAACTTTGAGCTGCCAAGGTACAAGTAATTCCCATAATCACGTTTGGAAATGACCAAACCTTGTACTACTATCCTACGCAATGCCTCTTGTAACCATCTGAGCAGTTTTCTCTAGGTTTTGAGAGTCCCGAAACAGTTTTTTGGCTTGTGTTTCTATTGTCATTTTTTCATCAAGCCAAAAACTAAGACTTTTGACCTCTGATTTTGTAATAGGATGGTTGCCAAGGGGTTCAAGGCAGATTAGTTCCATCCTACTGGAGGGGTTGTTTCCTACCAACACTCGCCATTAAGTTTAAGGCTACTTGCCAACATCCACTGCACAACATGCTTAAGGCAGGAGTTTAAGGGGGGGGGGGGTGTCAAGGATTTATCTGTTTGGAGGGAGAGTGATGAAAATCTGAGTGTCATCAGCACATGATATTGAGGAGAAACCATGGCTGTTTATGATTTCTACCAATAAGATAACATGCAGATTGAACAGTGTTGGGCTCAGTGAGGATCCTTGAGGGACCCCACAGTTAAGAGAATAGGGGTCCCACAATTAAGAGACTAGAACCGAGCGCGACTCCAAGGGCTAGTTGGCTGTCCTCCTGATCAGAGGCCTTAGGGATAAAACAGGCTTCCAATAACCCTGAGCCCAGCACATGGACTCTGCCATCTGTGAGTCCTGTCCTCCCAAGTGGTGTGCTCTGCAACCCATCGCCTCACCTGCATCGCCCCTCTGCTGAGCGATGCATTCTTAAGACGTAACTCTGCATTTCCTCACAACCAGGATCTAAGGTACTCTTATTCAGAAGGCCTAACTGGGTACCTAGAACTGGCCCACACTCCATTATGGCCGGCCTGAGTTTGTGACTTTCTCCTGATCTGGCATGACCAGATAACCACAGTTAAACCACAAATGGTACTTTTTGTGGTATTTTCACTTAATTCTTAAAAATGTCATATCTCCGATTCTACTGATTGAATTTTTGTCATTTCGGTCTTGATTTATTTATTAATTAAAATTAACTCTGTTTTTCTAAATGTGCATGGGACTTTTCTTGTGTTTTGGTTTCACTGTAATACTGTTTGAAGTGCTGCATTAATACTTTACACATTGCTTCTAAGTTAAGCCGGCCTGATCAGTGTGTGCCAGGCTACCAAAGGGTTGAGCACAGTATAATTTGGAGTTTGCTTGCGACTTCATCCTGACATGGATTGTGGTTGCTGTTTGAGTAGGGTTTCACCCCCTTACCCAGTAACCCAATTCCTCAGGCTTTATACACCAACATTTGATACATGTGGAACAATATGATTTACTATTGTCCTTTGACATGCATAGATTAGAGACACAATGATGGTCAGGAGATGGTTCATTTGCGTTGCAATCTGTTCAGTATTTAAAAAAGTAGGTTTGCCATGATCATCCTCAAAAGATCTGTCATTTCACTTCTATTATTTGTTTGAACCCTTTATTTGCAGTTTTTATATCCATATAATACATATTACAGACAAATGTAGTAAACACTTGGCATGTGTGTTATACATTAGTGCCAACAAGCAACATCAAAGCAATATGCAAAAAAAGGTCAATGAATATTACACAGTATGAAAAAAACGAGAAAAAAAACGAAAAACAAAAGAGAAAAGCCAAGATAAGAACCAACGTTGGTAGCCATATCACTCCTCCATATAGTGCTCTTCAATTTCAGTGCCATTATGTTTATTTCCATTGTAAGGAGTCCTTTCGCATTGTTAAGCCTATACGCAGATCACTTTTAAACAGGTTTAAACCCAATGACAGAAAAATGATCTAAGGTGGATTTCTTTGCACTGGTGTATTGTGGATTTTGAGGAATGTGACCACGTGGCACTCAACATGTGCCTGAAAGAAAAAAAAGACTGTCGTAAAACAATGTGCAATATGCCCAAATACTAAATGAGAAAAAAAGGGATAGCATGTGATCTTTATTAAGACCTGCTGAAAACTAAAAGGATCTTAGTGAAAAAAGTGATGGGTAGAGGGATGAATAAAAATAAAACAAAAGTGGCGGTTGACACTAAGCTCTTTGGCCTACTTTGGCATCTATTTGCTTATAGGCGAGTCACTTCAACCACCATTCAGAAGTGAAAACGTGGGTAAAGTCTAAACATAAAATTTAGAGCAAAGCACTTGATCGCAAGTTGAAGGGATGCAAACGGCACCTTCAATATCCATAATTACCGACTTCTTTTAAAATTACTATGCTAAAACTAGTGTAGTGAGAAATTAATGACAATTATTTCTCCCCAGCAAATCCAGGACGTTCCTTTACAAGAATCAATTGGATGCACTCAATCTTAGAGCAGCGAGTCGTCCCTTGTATTGAACAGACTGTCCATCAGCATCTTTAGACAACTGTAAAACAGATTAAACCTACTTCCCACGACTGCTGTAAGATCGCCCTTTAGGTTTCTGCTTGATGTACAGCAAATCTGTTGGGAACAGTAATTGGTGACCAAATGCGTTCTGGCTACCGGAACAATGCACCGTCCGTTGCATTATCCTTAGCCCTGCTGGAGATGGGCAGAGAGCTGCAGCAGTGCGGTCCATAACAATTCTCAGGCTAGGCAGGTTTCTTGTCAGTTCCATGATGCTGCAAATTGCGGCAGAACCAATGCTACTGTGAGAGGGTAGATTTTATATCATAGGGTGCCCAGGCCCGTTCTGTCCACACCTGAAGTATGAGACCCTTGTCCTTGCCCTGACAGCCTAATTTGTAGGCTGTGTTAAATTGACCAAAGGGTCCTGTGTTACTATAGAACAAATAACCTGGGACATCCTTACCACTCAGCCAGCATAAAACCCCTGTGTAGGCCCTTCTGTTCCATATGTAGGCCTCTTTGTTAAATTGACCATAGTTCTGCCATTTTACTGTATAGCAGGCTGAAGGCAGGTCTGACCCAAATCATATCCAGCTCCTCTTTCTGTGAGGCCTCCAGCTCCAAACTAAGAGCCCCCACCCTAACTGTGTGCTAAGTTCAACATTCCCCTGGTCTTTCGCCATACAAAGGGCTGCATCCTGGGCTGGTACATATTTTAAGGAAGTGGCCACCGCAGATGTGTCAAGCTAAAGAACACAGGAGATTTATACATGTATATATAGAATTCCCGTACAATACACATTTTTCTGCTTGCACATGCAATTTACGACAGGCGCCTTGCCGGAGATATGAACTTTCACCTTGCTCACGTACCACAGTTACTGAAAAGGGCGTCCCCATGTATGGTAAAATATTAGAACCATACCGTAAGTGACGAGGTAGAAGTGGCGTGAGAGGACGTTATTGTAGGTGCTTCTCATAGCCTAAAAATCAAATAAAAGGGGAGCTCACACAATCCTTGGCGGACTACCTCGCTGTCTGTATGTAGGTAATAGGCTGTGTAGGTTTTTCCCCAAGAGCTAAGAGCTCTTGTCTTGTCTTGCTTAAAGTGTCTTGCTCTGCTTTGCTTGAAGTATCTTGTTCTATTTTACCTATATGAAATGTCATGTTATGTTAACCATTGTTCTCTTCACTTTTGCATTTAAAATGTTTTGTATTGTAATTGCATGATTGCTCACTCTTGGGTAAGCGCGAGTGTTCCTAGGTATTTTACATTCTGAGAACATTTTCCTTGATGTAACTTATGTTTCTCATACTCAAACTGCACTGATTACCGCCTTGGATGATCTTCGAGTGCGTGCGGATAAGGGGCACTCTGCAACCCTGATTTTGCTAGACTTATCCGCCGCATTCGACACGGTTAATCATAACATCCTCCTACACAGACTCGCAGAGGTGGGGGTTACTGATCTGGCTCTGAAGTGGCTTTGTTCCTATCTCTCAGACAGACGGCAGGCAGTAACTCTGCCTCCGTACCAATCAGATTTTCTGCCCAATAAACATGGTGTCCCTCAGGGTTCTTCAATCAGCCCGATTTTGTTTAACGTTTATATGCAACCACTAGTTAAACTTATCAATTCTAGCAACATCATGGCTGTCAACTATGCTGATGACACGCAGCTTATTGTTTCCCTGGATGGTGACCAGGTGGACTCTTTAACTTCCTTCCACAACTGCATGCGGGAAATGACTTCGTGGTTGAGAACTAATACCCTACAGTTCAATAGTGCCAAGACCGAGATTCTACATTGCTCGGTAGGTAAGGTGCCACAAGTCCTACCTTCTAATTTCTGGCCCCTCCCCTTGGACACACCCTTGGTCCCTGTGAAAATCGTGCGTAATCTGGGGGTCTGCTTCAATGAGAAGCTGAGTCTGGAGTCACACGTCAATAAGGTGGCCTCGCATTGCCACATGATTATGAGAGGCCTACGTAGACTCCTACCACTGCTCCCTCCCCATGTTAGAGGAACAGTGGTTCGGTGCACAATTCTCAGCCAGCTGGATTATTGTAACGCCCTGATGCTCGAGTCCCCAGGATATTTGATCCAACGACTCCAACGTATTCAGTCAGCTGCTGCAAAACTTGCCCTCCTGAGACCTCGCATTTCTTCTAGCACTAGGGCACTTTCTGATCTCCACTGGCTCCCGGTACAACAGAGAATTCTGTTTAAATCTCTGTGCATAGTTTTCACAGCTCTTCATGGCCTTGGCCCCGGGCCGCTGCAAAATCTGTTTGGTTGGTACACTCCCATGCGCAGCCTGCGCTCTTCGGTAGCCAGGCTGGCCAAAATTCCTAAGACAAAGAGATCTACCTTGGGGGGACGTGCCTTTAGTGCTGCGGCAGCTCGTCTCTGGAACAGTCTCCCTTTGGAGCTCAGACAGGTCCAAGAAGTGACATCATTCCGTAGGCAGCTCAAGACCTGGCTCTTTCCTAGAGCATAAACTCTCGTCCTCCTTCCCTTCACTCTGTCGTCAGCGCCAGGATGCCCGTAGGGTTGCAGTGCGCTTTATAAATATTTTATACATACATACATACATACATACATAATATGCATTTATAAATGTGTCTTTGAGGTTTAGTCTCTCTCTCTCTAACAGTACAATAATTTAGATACAGAGAACACCAACCAATCCATGTGACTATCTGGATTTTGTATTTTTTTGCCTTTGTCTTGCAGTTTCTTGAAGTTGCACCTTCTAAATAAATCTGTTAAACTTTCAGCCTCGGTTTCAATGGCTCACATATTTGTTTCCTTCATTTTTAGAGCGAGCGTTCCCAGACACCCCGGCTCAAATTAAGGTGCCCCTTTTGTCCCTAACTCACTCCGTCGTTCACTCCGTGAAGGCTCCCGGGGCTCTGTGCACAGCCCCCTGCCCTCTTGACCTTAATAGATCTTCCCTCCAACACTACTATTTTCCATTACAATGCAGGTTGTCGCTGTAGACCACTCATTAATATAGACTCTAGCTGAAGACTGAACTATTCTTAAATCCTGGGTAATAATTGAATTGGACAGTAGCCGATCCTACATATAGCCTCTTTAGACATACCATTTTGCCAGCTCTAGTGTTTCTTTACTGCCACTTCTTTGGTGACACCTAGTGCTTCTGGATTAAGCAGGTCAAAAAATTAGGCCAAGCTCCTATACCTTCCCAATGATGGAATCTGTTGAGACAAGCAAAAAAGGATACCAGTTACTCACCTGTAAATATATTGTTTGCAGCTTGAAAGATTTCTAGATTCACATGCTATACATAATTCCACCATCCAGTGGTTGGGTCCGGAAGTGCTTGTACTAGTCTTTTTTTTTCTCCTCCGTCGGTAGAGCCTTATGCCTCTCTATGTCGACCATTATCCCACAATGCTCCCATACAAGACTTCCATCTTAGGGAGGTAGAAGGATCACATATGAATTCAGAGGAGTTTCACCCTGTAAATTCAAGTAACTAGTATATTTTTTTACAGTGAAATCTCTTCTAGATTCAAATGACGCGCAAATATTATGTAGTGGCATGGACGGTGTGATGAGTGAGTAGAAGAAAATTACTGCTTTGCCATCCTAACCTGTTTTTAAGGCAGTTGAATTTGTCTAGTGCATGGGTTAAAAGAGCAGCTTCTTTAATTCTGCTAAAACCTGATTCGAATTCCACAGAGTTGCTGGTACGCCATGAAGAGGGTACACTCTTTTAGCTCCAACACGAAATCCTTTAACACCCAGCACCGCAACAATGTGTTTCTGCTGAATCCCTTTTGTCCGTCGCAAAAGGCATAGCTACGTCCAGAATCTAACAAATACGTTCAGTAATAATAGTTATCTCATTAGGTAGTGTTTGTAAATAGGTATTTTTTGTGTGCCATAGTTATGTCTGCACCATATTGCCGCGTACAGTTTTCAAGTTGCTGGCTACTTGCTGCTTAAATGACAGCCATACATACGTCTGGTGGATGCAAATGTCCAAACTCTTATTTCAGGAGCCAAGCTGCCAATTGTAGAGTTTGAGGTCCTGTGTGGGATATTTCCTTTACTTACCCTCTCCGTACTGTAAGTAGAGCTTTTTGTGCCGGTATCTTGACGTTGTTTGTTGGACAGCTCACAATATGAGGGTAGCTTTTTTAGCTTGGCCATCTGAATGATATCAGTATCAGCACATTTTTTATGACAAACTGGTTTATTACAAATTGAATTGCAGGAAATCTGTAGGCAAATCTCCTGTACCAGTTTATCAACAGTACCATCCCCTTTGATCATAGATGATAATGCATGGTTGCAAATCTTTGGCATTTTGCATTTGTATGTTTTGCACATTGGTCTTTGTCCAGTTTTCCCTATAGTTTGAAGGTGTGATCTAGTACCATTTCTTTAATTCCCATTTATGTGTTATGCTATGGTCAAAAAAGTTGCCAGACCTAGCACAGAGAAAGCAGACATCCCACTCTCCAAAGACCTCTGCAACAACCTTGGTAACTACTTCCACCACAAGATTAAGGAGATATAAGACAGCCTTGACACTCAAGACCCTTCCGCCCCATCCTATGACACCGGATCCCAACAGACCCTACTCTGCTGGAATACCCTCACCACTGATGACATTCTCAAGATCATGGAGAACACCCACTCTGGCGCACCCCGAGACCCCTGACAGCACCACATCTTCAACAGGGCCAGCACCACGTCGCCCCCGAACTATGCAGCACGATCAACTGCTCTTTCAACCATGCCACCTTCCCAAAAGACTGGAAACACGCAGAGATCAACCCCTTGCTGAAGAAACCCTCTGCCGACCCGACGGACCTCAAGAACTTCAGACTCATTTCTCTGCTCTTTCCCAGCCAAGGACAGCGAGAAGGGCCTCAACTGGACCTCTCCCAATCTGGTTTCCGAAGCAACCATACCACAGAGACAGCCCTCCTCACCACCACAGACGATGTCCGCACCCTCCTCGACCAAGGCGAAGCAGCAACAGTCATCCACCCGGACCTCTCGGTCACCTACGACAGTCTCTCACCGCATCTTAGGCATGAGACTCCACGATGCCGGCATCAGCGATAAAGGCCAGGAATGGATCCGCTCCTTCCTCACCAGCCAAACAGTCAGACTACCACCGTTCCACTCAGAACCCACAAAGATCAGCTGCAGGGTGTCTCAGAGCACCACCTGGAGGCCCACTCTCTTCAACAAGTACATGACCCCACTAGTCTCCTATACCGATGACACCCAGCTGATTCTCTCCCTCACCAACAAACCCACAGTTGCCAAGAACAACCTCTACAATGGAATGATGGCTGTCGAGGTCCTCATCATGGGCTCCACCCTCTTCGTCTGCGATGACTCCTGGTGACCCGCAGCACTTGGAACCCCACCATTCTCACTGACCCCACATGAAACCTCAGCATCATCCTAGGCTCTTCCACCGCCTCACATTCCACCCACACACACACCAGAGACCCCTGCTCTGCCCAACTGGCTACCATCCCACGTATCCACAAAACTACAGCCGGAAGATCCTTCTCCTACCTCTCCGCAAAAACCTGGAATTCCCTGCTGCTACACCTCATGCAATAACCGTCACTGCCGAATTCAGGAAGGACCTCAAGACCTGGCTCTTCGACAGACCAGCAGCTCCCCCTGCCCCCAGGGCCTGAAGACCCTTACGGGTGAGTAGTTGCGCTTTACAAGCCACCTGATTGATTGATGCCTGCATGAACAACGCCAGCAAAAGGCATGTAGTATGCTTTCAGTATTATGTCCTGGACAATTGCCCATTTCCATCTCTTCTTTGCTAGGTGAGAGAGGGGGTAAGGATAGTGTTCCTCCCAGTCTATGAGATAAAACATTGTTGTGTTGTCTGTTCTCACTACCATGTTATGTAACTGTTCTTTGAAGACATTTAGCGTTAGACAACCTGAGTAACTGATGTGAGTGAACACATTTGTTTTTAAACACAGGTCCTTAATCTTCACACTGTTCAAGTGTGCACCCTATCCTTGGTGCATCTATTGTTAAGTTGGCTTGAGGGGTTGGCAAGTACAAATGCCCTCCTTTGCTGCAGCTGTATTTTCTTCTGAATCTTTCTTAACTCAATCGCTAGAACGCTTGTTTCCCAGAACTTGGGATAACGGACTGTTTAACCATTCCTAAATTGGGTCTCCTATGCAGACAAGTATTTGGGATATGTTGGATACCGGATACCATCATCCTCAACAACTTCTGTACAATCCTCAATGCCAGGCACTGACTACTGGCAAAGGGTTATTAATTTCTGCAATGCACACACTTCTTGCCATTGTTTTGGCAATACACATTATTATGTCTAATTGCCCCATCAATTTATTTATTGTCTGTTGGAAGGGATTTCTTTTTGTTGACTGAAGAACAATTAAAAAAAAAAAGTACCCTACATTATCTCTATAGCCTGTTGCCTTTGCTGAAAACAACTCAATTTTGACACGTAGTTGTTAGGATCTGTATATAGATGAATTGCTTGGCTCGATGTGCTGCTACTACAGAAAGTGCCTTCGTTAACACCCTGGGGGATGACTTGATGCCAAAAGGAAAGACTGACTCGACAGTGAATTCCCTTCATTATCAACCTTAAATATGGGTGCACTGGTATATAAAAACATGAAAACGCTTGAGGTCTGTTATCATGCTGTTCTCTCCTAACGAGAGATTATTTTTAACTTCTGAATCTTGATAAACTGGTCTACAAAGCACAGGTCCAGTTTAGGTTTTAGGGTCAAGCCATGATTGTGAACCAGGAAGTGTGCTGAATACACTCTTTGCTTGCACTGGTAATTTCCAAAGGTATCTTCTTTGAGTAGCCCTAGTACTTACTGTTGTAGAATTTCTGCTTGTTCGTTTGAATGGTATACATTATTAGTATTTACTATGTTTAGAACCAACTTACCTTATGATTAGGGCTCACGGTTTTATGGTGTTTGTTTTTTTTTTACATTTCCATCTGTATTTATCCATATTTATTTTTTGTCAACTTTATCTGCATTTATCTATATTTATTATGGGTTTTGTGAAAAAAAAATAAAGCTGAAACTGGTATATTTCCACATGTATTTAACCAATAAATATGCAGTCATGCTTGAAGGCCTGCCAGGTTTCAGTGATATGAACACCGGCAGAAAATAAATCAATGCACTTATATGAAAATATGCACATTTCAGTATCAGCCTTGTGCATATCTACTGCGGTTTAAGCCTTTTTACTAAAATTCCATTTTTTAACCACCTTACCTATCAATTCATAGAAAATAGAGCATCGATAAGCACACCCTTTCACAATTATAATCTCCTGAGTATTGGATATGTAAAAAGCTCTAAATAATAAATACCGCACATAGATCACTAGATTAGTGAGTCGCTCAAAAAAATATATTCTATTTGAGATTCTGGATCATACTAAAATACAGAGTCCACACTAGTTCAGATTCTTCAATTTGGTCTGGTTTATTTTCTCTTGTTGTTTTATCCAGCATAAAACACTGCCACTATGCCAACACGCGTTTCGTCTGCCCTTAGACTTTATCAAGGCGATTGGCAAAATGACCATAGTGCATCCGTATTAAGAGGTGAATCAAGGTGATCTATCTCTCCCGAATGGAAGTGTATCCAAAACTTAACACAGTGAATATTCCTTATCACGGGAATCTTTAGTTGCCTCCACGAACTGAAAATCAACCTGTCAATTATTTAGACCGGGTGTCGGTATTCTCGGAAAACTGAAAACATTAGTCCATCTCTTTTCCGTACAAAGCATCCAGAAAAAAGGCAGATAGGGAACCCCGATAAGCTCACCACAGTACTTCCTGACGGTACTCGTTTTCCTTGTTTTGCCAAACGAGAAGGCCAGCTTGGCTGGAGTTCTGTCCCCTCTACTGTTAAATATGTCTCTGCATCTTGCTGAACAGTGTCCTCTTCATCATCTACGTCCTATTGTGAATGCAGGGTCATCTGTATTAGGCTCCACACCCAAATCTTTCTCTGCTAGATTTGGGATGGATTCTGTTCCTGAAAGTGGGCTGACAAAGGGTGTATACTTGTTTTTCTTACTACAGACATCCAGTGTTTTCACTAGAACTTTTCATGCCAACTTGTTTATGGATTGTAGGAAGCTGGCTCTCTAGATAGTGTACTAAAAAGAATTAAACTGTGCAGAGAGTCCAGTGGGTCCCCAGTTGGTTTACAGGGGCTAAAGTAAATACTCTTTTTTGTGGTAGTGTGGGCGAACAGTTAGGCTTTATCAGAGGATAGTGCTAAGCATTTGTGTTACTCACAGAACCAATAAATGAGACACACTCAAAGAATAATTCTGAGACCAAATTAGAGAAAAAACACTTTTTATATATATTTTGAAACCAAGAACTTCGTTCAAAGATAAGTGCAGTTTTCGATATAAATATTTACAGGTAAGTAAAACTTTACAACCTGTGCGCTTTTACACACAGTGCAATCCTACGGGAGGAAAAGTCAAAGATGTATAAAGGTAGGTACAGTCTGTTTCAAGGGTTCACCTTCTAGGATCAGAATAGAAGTGGGCCATGGTTCAAAGTACTACCAGCAGTTCTTTAGGAACTGCCCAGGTTCTACCCGGAGCAGGGTGCTGGTGAGGTTGGTATCTGGTGCTACAGAAAAGGGGGGGCCACCTGAAAGAGGCTGCACACGGGGACTTGCGACAAGTCCGAGGGCTTTCAAACAGGGGTGCAGGTCGCAAGGGGTCTTGGAGCATGGGGACCCAGGCCGGAAAGCTCAGGAGCAGAGCGGTTAGGTCGGCTGGGCTGGTGCGCAAAGATGCACCTCATGGTCAGGGACAAACAGCTGGAAGAAGAGAAATCAAGGCAGCTGGGCCGCTCCCAAAGTGGGTCTCAGAGGTGCAGACGTCCCTAGACAGCTGATTGGTCCTGGTTCAGTGAGAATCTGGACTAGACTCTTGCTGTTGGTGTTTGGTGCAGGGCTTCTGGTACTCCAGGGGTTGGTACTGCACGGCTCTGGTTGGTCCTAGTGTCTTCACACTAGGTGTGGAGACAGATCTGACTTCCCATAGCACAAGTACCTTCAACTGGTCATCTGTGGTATAAGTCTGGCTGGGGAGCTGCAAGTCAGTGGACCGGACTATGCTTGTTGGTGCCTGCGGACTACAGGGGAGTAGCTCCTCTACTCCAAAGGAGACTTTCAGTGTTTGCTGAAGTGCTGGCAGGCTACCCAAGCCTTTTTTAGTTCTCCAGCATGCTGGACGAGTGACTTTGATACAATTGTGTAGAGCGGGTGGAGGTCGGCAGAGCTTCGCACTAAGGTCCAAAGTTCTGCTGCAGTTCTCGCCAGGCAGTGACTCTTCTTGGTCCATTTTTCAGCTGATCCAACAAATCTGAGTACTTGTGTTCAGGGGTGCCACCTAAATACTCAATTTAGGGCTGTTTATGGGGAGTGTCAGATAGTAGTCAATGGGCTACCTACCTTAGGTTGTCTACACCCTCAATATGACCCATTCCTGTGGGAAGTGGGCATAACCCTGACCCAAGAATTCTAATTCCTTCCAAAACAACTTGGGAAAATCTGAAAAGAGGGGGTCAACATCAGCTGGCCTGCCCTAGGGCTGGTGCTGGATGAATGTGGGCACACCTCCTAATCTTACTAATTTTCCCACCTGTCTTGCTGCCAAACCGTGGGGTCAGGACAGGGGGTGGGTACCATCACTAACTGAAGCTGCACAAGTTCACATAACAAAGGCAGCTGGGCCTTTGAAACGTCCCACCCTGGAATGTCCAACCTGCTTGGAGGAGCTGTGAACACCTCTACCCAGAGCAGGCGTTGTTCGTGACCTCAGAGAGCAAAGGCTCTCCCCTCAGGAGGTCCGAAACCAGTCTTTAGTGGCTGGTTGGTTGCGATCAATCAGTCAACACGCTGGTAGTTGGTAGCTTTTCAGGGGGCACCTCTAACATGCCCTCTGTGTGCATTTATTAATAAATCCAGCACTGACATCAGTGTGGGTTTATTAAGACAAGGTGTTTGGTACCAAACACCTTGGAGTACAGCAAAGCCCCGTACTCCTCTTGGTTTCCCTGCACACTTGTAATATCGAAGGGCGAACTTAGATATGATGGGACTGTTGGACTTGCCCCTTTTTGCAGGGTTATCCCCAAACTTTTTGCTTCTTCCTCCTATTTTTTCCTGACCCGTTGTGGTTGCCTGTAGGACTCTCGGCACTTAACCACTGCTGATCAGTGTTAAAGTGCATATGCTTTCTGGGTAAATTGTGTTTATGGATTGGTGTTTCCTTGATTGGCTATTTGATTTACTGATAAGTCCCTAGTATCGTTCACCACATGTGCCCAGGGCCTGTCAATCACATGCTACTAGTGGGCCTGCAGCACTGATTGTGCCACCCACATGAGTAGTCTGTAAATATATCGCAGATCTGCCACTGGAGTGTCTGCGCGCCGTTTTGAACTGACATGTCGACCTGGCAAGTGCATCCACTTGCCAGACCCTAACCTTCCCTTTTCTTAATGTAAGACACCCCTATGGTAGGCCCAAGGTATCCCCATTGGCAGGGTGCCGTGTATGTGAAAGGTAGGACATTTACTGGTGTGTGTGTGACATGTCCTGATAGTATAACTTCCCATTGGGACAAGATAAAGAAATAAAGTTTAGGCTCTCTGAACTCAGAATTTAATAACACATTTTTTTAGTAAAGAGGTTTTTTAAAATGCGTGTTTGAAAAGGTCACTTTTAGAAAGTAGGTATTTTCTTGTTTAATCACTCTGTGTACCACTGCCCGTTTGTGTATGGACTGTCTGGTTTTGGAGTGACATGGGCTGGCGATGTGCATTCACTGTAGACAGCCATGGGGGTGGAAGTGTGCCTGGCCCTTCTTGGATGAATCGGAGCTGAGCTGAATAGGGATCGGCTGCATTTAGAGTAGTGGTAGTAGATTCCCTTGCACCTGAATAGGGCCTGTCTCCCTTGTACAATGCTGTCTCCACCCCCTGTGGTCATACTGCACCAGTGAGGGCAAAACTGGTTTTGACTGGGTTCAGAAACCCTTGCACAAAGAGAACAAAAACATGGGGTATAAGTAGTAGACCTTAAACCCCAGAACTTTAGATTACATCTGGACTCAAGAGGAACCTTTGCCAAGGAGAACAGCTGAAGAGCTGAGAGGAGTAATGCCCCTTTGCTGTGTGGGATTGGCCTGCAGTTACTGTTTCTGCCAAGGTAAGGAAAAAGACCGGAACTTTGCTGTGAACCTGCTTGAAGATCTCCAATGGCCTGTGTGTGCTGGCCTCTGGATCTGAAGTCTCAGGGACACAAAGACTTCACCCCCAGCTCCCCTGAACTCGGCTGCTGAGAGTAGAGACCTGCGAGGGGGCACCTGTTCCAGTTGTAGGCCTCAGGAGGTTGTTGGGAGCTGGAAGAAACCTAAAGAACTGAAGAAATACAAGCATCACTCTTCTAACAGCTGTTTTTTCCCGACGTAGCACCACAGTTCGAGAAGGATCTCCACACATTGCTAATGCGGCTGCAGGAGCCGACCCAGCGCCGTTTGTCGCCGCCACATCCCAGATTTACACGCATCGCATCTGTGCTGCAAGGTTTCCAGAGGCATCACCCGCGGACCAGAACAGTCTTGGAGTAGACATCACTTCCCCTTACAGTCTGGATTCAATGCATCACTTCTCCTGCCTGCAGCAGAACTGTTGCATCGCTTCCCAGAAGACTCAGGCACTGACGCATCAGTGCTTCTCGATGCTTCCCATCTCTGCGGCTGTGTGGCCTTGTGAATTTTGACGCATCTACAAGTACTTTGTGTAGAATCATGCATCCATAGTTTTCTAAGGACCCAATTACTTGAAACCTTTGAAAAGTCATATTCTTATTACATGTATGTTGGATTTTTGTTGTTTTGTTCTTGTTGAGTTTAGATAGATCCTTTATTTTTCTAAACTGGTGTGGTGACCATTTGTGGTGTTATCACTGTGCGTTTTGATTACAAATACTTTACACATTGCCTTTGTGATAATTCTGTCTGCTCGTGCCAAGCTACCCAGGGGGTGAGCAGGCGTTATCTAAAGTGTGTATCCCCCTTACCCTGACAAGAAGCATGGATCCTTATTTGGACAAAGGTAACTACCTCTGCCAAATAGGGACCCCCATTGCTAACAGGAACACCTCCTCTCAGGCAGATATGCCCATACATGGGTATAGTGCACCCTGCCTTCGGGCTGCTGTAGTGGTGACTTACCTATACAACATGCAGTGTTTGGCTGGCATTGCACACAGGGGTGTGTGCCATGTCGACTCTTCGGTTTTCTCTGCATCAAGACACAGACTTCAGTGGCAGTTTACATGAGCGTGGTGAGGGGCCCCTTAGGGTTGCACAATTCGTGCTGCAGCCCTTAGGGTCCCTCTTTAGGTCCAATACCCTATATACCAGGAGCACCACTTACTAGGGATTTAGAAGGGGCCTGAAGGGGTTGCCAATTGTGGAACAATGGTACAGTTTAGAGACAGAACCTGGTTAGCAGAAACCTAGCACACTTTCAGTCAAAGTTGCACCAGGTACCAGGCAAAAACCGTGGGTGAGGATTTGGGGTACTGCAACAAATATCCAGTTTCCTACAGGGATCCTATGGTAAGATAAAGCTTCATTAAAACCTTTTTCCTTCGCCTTAACTCTCCTATTTTGAGCGACATCTTAATTTTTCTTGCTTCTACAAAGTTTTGTAATTTAGGGACTAACGGACTATGCATTGGACTACAAAACACAATTCCATGCGTGCAGCATGATTCTCTACATTCCACTGGAATTAAGCTAATTTCTGTGGGCACGGCTTCCTAAGTATATTTATTTGGTTGATCTCTGTTCATTAAAAAACTGTCTTTGTTTATATGTTACAAGAGAACCTTCCAAATAAACGCTGATGAAGCGTTCTTCCATTTAGCAGGAAAAGGGAAACATACACCTGAAGGTAGTGTATGCCTGTTGTAGAACTAGTTTGCACTACTAATGTAGAGGGAAAAAGGGATCCCTGGTCTTGATGAAAGCCAAGAACCCCGTATGGGGAAAATGGCTGAAACATGTCAACCCACATACACAGCAGTGATTATGTTGCTGCAGCTTTTAATCACATTGTTTCCTCCAGAACAGAATAAAGGCAATTCCTGACTGAAGGATACCAAGATATTTAGTCCTTACAATTCTGGATGCCAAACCCCATTCTTCATCCATATGCGTTACCTACAGTCCCATAGGTGAGTTGGGCTGCCACTAGAAAAATTCTCTGACGAGCAAGGATGGCCGATGAGGAAGCAGTACAGTCCGGTGTGAGGCCATATCTTTACATTTTTTTTAGTTGACTTGCAGAACTCTTATAAAGATTAAAATGTCATTGGTCTTCTCAATACAAACAAAAGAAAGTTATAGTCTGTTTTCAGGAGAAAAATAAATAAATCCCTTTGTTGACCCCCGTATGTAATTTGCCTTGCGGTGTTAACGAGTGTGTTTGTATGGCAATATTTAAACAGAATGTTCTTACTACAAAACTGCATTGAGTAGCCTCAGAGTCAACATTTCCTGTACACATTATCCGACCCATTCTAAGCTACAGAATCAAAAACCTGACTCCTTGCTCTAGCGATGGTCAATCGCAAACGGATGTAGTCTCTTGAAGTCGCCATTGCATCATCAACAAAAAAATACTCCTTGAGAAGGATCACTGCAAACACTTCTAGACCCAAAGGTAGAGAAAAAGAAGGGCGGGGCATCAGCGTATAATGTGAAAGGAAAATGCTACTTACCAGTATGCATCTGTTCTTGGCATGTAGAGCAGCAGATCCACACACTATACATAGATCGCCATCTGGTGTTGGGCCCGGATGTTTGCACTTGTTTTTGTCCTGGAAAAGGCTTTGGAAGTCACAAGATAGGTGACTCCTCCTTTGGATGATAGTGCGCATGAGCATCGGCTCCATCTTCAGATTGTTTTTCGCCAGCAGGGTAATGGAGCTTTGTGAGAAACAGATAAGATGCCCAAGTACGCTGTATCTAAATAAGATGAAACTGGAACAGATAAAGGTAGCCAGGGAGGTGGGTGGGCGTGTGTGGATCTGCACCTCTACATGCCAAGAACAGATGCATACTGGTAAGAAGCATTTTCCGTTCGAGGCATATGAGCTGCAGATCACACACTATGCATAGATTGTATAGCAGACCCCCACCCTAGCGGCGACCACCAGTATCTGTTGCAGTAGTTTGAAATAATGTTTTGAGTACAGCCTGGCCCACACTAGCTTGCTGTTTTGTTTGCACATCTACACAATAGTGCTTTGTGAATGTATGCGGTGTAGACCATGTAGCTGCTTTGCAGATGTCATTTAAGGGAATGTTCCCTAAAAATGCCATTGAAGCCCCTATCTTTCGAGTAGAGTGGGCTTTAGGGGTAACTGATAATGTTCGTTTTGCTTTGTGATAGCAAATCTGTATGCATTTGACAATCCACCTTGCTATCCTAGATTTTGAGATGGGGTTGCCTTTATGTGGTGGTGAGAAGAACACGAAAAGGTTCAAAGGGAGGACCCATTAGTCTTGTGAGAACTATGTTTACATTCCACATAGGTGAGGGTGGTACTCTGGGAGGAATTGTTCTTTTGAGGCCTTCCATAAATGCTTTGATGGTAGGTACTCTGAAAAGAGATAAGTGTTGCCTATTTTGTAAATAGGCCGCTATGGCAGCGAGGTGCAACCTAATAGATGCATATGCTAAGTTACACCTTTGGAGATGTAGTAGGTAACCTATGATGCGTTGGATAGACACATCTAGGGGATTGATGGTGTTATGACAACATATAACAAATCTTTTCCACTTGGCTGCATAGCAGGCTCTAGTGGTGGGACGTCTAGCCTCTTTAATAACGTTCATACAGTCAGGGGGAAGGTTAAGGTAACTGAATTCTAAGGCCTCAGGAGCTAGATCGCAAGGTTGAGCTGAGCTGGGTCCAGGTGTCTGATCTCTCCACAGTTCTGGGTTAAGAGGCGTGGGGAGAGGTGCAGTTTTTGGTGCGGAACTAGAGAGTTCCAGTAATGTGGTGTACCACGGTTGTCTGGCCCAAGTTGGAGCAACTAGAATGAGAGTCAGTGAGTGTTGCTGTAGCTTTCGCACCACCAGTGGAATGAGTGGGAGAGGCGGAAAAAGCGTACGCAAATCTGCCTGACCAATTCTTAAACCATCCACCCACTTAAGTGATCCACTCCCTGCTATGCTGCTCAAAGACCTCAACCCGGCCATTCTGCCTCTCTGGTCCAAGATCATCCAACAATGACTCTTACAGGGGAGGGTTCCCAACTGCCTTAAAATGGGGCAAGTCACACCTATACCCAAGAAGCCCAATGCAGACCTAACAGACCCCAATAACTACCGGCCGATCACCAGCATCCTGTCTTTGGCGAAGTTGCTCAAGAAATGCGTTCACACCTAGCTATGCAACCACATCGAGAAATTTCAGCTGCTAGACCGTCATCAGTCAGGCTTTAGACCAGGTCATAGCACTGAAACAGCCCTAACGCACATTGTGGATGACGCCTTGAGAGCTCTGGACCAAGATACGCCTAGTCTTCTAATTCTTCTCGACTTGTCCTCTGCTTTTGACACTATCAAACATGATAACTTGATTAACCTTCTGCAATATAGGATGGGGCTATCTGGCTCTGGCTTAAGCTGGTTCTCCTCCTTCATGCACAACCGAACACAGAGAATCAAAGTCAAATAATCTTTGGCTGCTAGCACGCTGGTCACTATTGGGGTACCTCAGGGATCTACACTCTCGCCCACGCTCTTTAATCTCTTCATGGAACCGCTAACTGCTATTCTGAACGGGTCAAGCATTCAATACCATATGTACACGGACGATACTCAACTGTATTTGAAGATCTCCTCTCCAGATGACATTAAAACTCTTAATAGAGCGCTCCAAAAAACTCAACAATGACTAACACAACCATTTTGTACTAAATTCCCTCAAAACAGAATTTCTTCTGATTACACCCCACAACCAGGAGTCCCTAACGCAACACTGGATCAAAAATATCTCTGCACTCAATGCTCCCTGCACATGGTGGACTCTGCTTGCTCTGTAGGGGTCACCTGGACAAATTCCTAAACATGCAAGGACATCAGTGCCACTACTAAAACGGCCAATCATCAGCTCAACACTCAGGAAAATCAAACCTTTCCTACCTCCCAAGTACATCCAGTCAGCAGTTCAATCCCTTGTTATCTAGCGAGAAGAATATGGCTTTGTAGCCCAAGCAGGGCTTCCTAAAGCACGGTTAGCTCCGCTAAGAGCTACTCTGAACGCCTCTGTCAGACTAATCACAGGCTCCAGAAAGCATGATCATATTACACCTGACTTAATTCAACTTAACTGGCTTCCCATTGAAGCAAGGATCCGCTTCAAAATAGCTTGTCTGACACACAAACCTATCCACCGCAATAGCCCTGTTTACCGGGCAAAGAAACTCAAGTTCTCTGGTTCCAGTCGACACTTAAGAAGCTCCAATACCTTACTCCTGAAACCATCCAAATTCAACAAAAAAATGAACATACAATCGCAGCTTCTCAAGCCTGGCTCCAAGAATCTGGAATGCCCTACCAACCGAAATCAGAGCCAACCCCTCAACTGCCTCATTCAAGAAACAAGTCAAATGGCTACTTTTGGACGAACTTCAGCAGCAATAGCTTCTGTGTCATGTGATAATCACTTCCCTCGAGTGCTTGACAATCATTTTTACTTTGTGTATTGGAATGTATGCCTGACAATCATTTTCTCTATATGGTCTGAAATATGTACTCTATTCGAAATGTTCTGTATCATTCTCGGGCGTAGTGTGCTGCTTAAACTGCACAGCCTTGTCTAGTAGGGCCTTTATCGGGTTTCTCCTATGCTACCTTATTTGTATTGTACTTTTACTGTCTCCTCACGGCAACACTAATTGTCCTCTTTGTACAGGGCTCGGATACCCGTTCTGGGTCTTGTTTGCGCTTTATAAAACTTTTCAAAGAAATAAAATAAATAGGAGGGAAGCAAAGAAAGTATTAGAGAAAAACAGAAGAAAAGAAGTGAATTATAGAAACTAAGGACAGAGATGGTGAACAGGAAAGGTGGAAGAGAAAGTTGAAAGTAGAGGGGAGACCGATACAGAGGATTAACAAAGAAGTTAAATGAAAACACAGCTGGAGTGAGGACTGTGCGATGAACTGTTTGTCGTCTGCCTCCTTCACAGGCCTAAAAATAAGGTACCTGTGGCACAGGGTCATATGGTGGTATGATGGGTGAACCCCTCATAATCAAGAATAAAAAATAAAAAAAAAACAACTCTTATGCACTCAACGAGGCAACTTCCGGGAGTGCATTAATTCCTGAATTGCTCTAGCAGGGAAACAGTAGGTGGCTATTGCAGACAGAGCCAGGTCTAACCTGGCTTCGATTTGGTGTAAAAGTACTCACACTTTACCTCTGCTCAAGTCTCCTAAAATGAAAAAAATACAACCCACAAGTTATGCTGAAAATTAGTGGAAAACACATGGACCATGCTCTAAGAAGAAAAAAAAAAGATGATTAAACCAACACATGGTATTCACCAGCAGGAGGCAAGCTGCAGTAAAGGCTGTGAGCTGAATTTACATAAAAATAAGAAGTTACATGAAATCATGGAGGGCGACTGACTGAGACCAGCATTGGCAAACCAATAGGTTTTCCCTATGTAAATTCTATTTGGCTTATCAATCTTTTTACATATTGCACAGCAGGGCGGCAGGCACCATTGACCCTCGTCACAGTTTTTTTTTCTAACTTTAAGCCATACGTGTATAAATGACAAAATAAGGAACACTATCACAAAATTTGCCTTATCACGCTACCTAATTTGCCTTTTCTTGCGCCATAATTTAGTGAACCGTGTCAAACTTTGGACTTCTTCAAGTGGCCCTGGATAGGATTTTAAAAAACACATTGAAGAAATGGTCTCAACTGAAAATCTTAAATGCAACGAAAAATGCTGGCATGTGGCGCTGCTTACAACATTAAGGAAATCAGTTAGACAAAGCAGAGTGACTGAAATGACAGATACTCCACTGCAGGGAAAGAGCCCAGTTTTCGGAAATTCGGCACTGCAAAGGTGTGCGGTTCACACACAACTTATAAAATACATATGTCTTGTAAGATAGGACCCTCATTTCAATCTAACCAGATGCTGAACCACCACTTCAGTGCCAGAGAGCAATGGCTAAGATGCTACCTGCTCTCACCCAAACTGGAACCAAAGCGCTTCCCCATAGCATTATAACGAGGAAACCAGAGCGAAGAAGTAGAACAGGCCGCAGACCAGGGCTGTGAGGAATAGAACCTCTGCTCAAAAAACACTTGCACAAAACACAGAAACGCGGGCAAATGGAAAGAGAAGGTTCCCTACCAACATGAACAATACATGTACGAAAACGGTAGTGTTCAAGCAGCATGCCTGGTTACAGTTCAAACCCTGGAAATAAAAGGAAGACTTCAAACTGTAGACCTTAAAAAATTGCGGAGTACAGACAGATCTTTTGGTGGGTACTTGTGGCTCATCAGTTTTAAATGTCTGGGCAAAGGATAAGACACTTACAGCTCCCACCGTAGATCGACTTTACCGCAGGGGTGGTGGTGTTTGTACAAGAGAGAAGAGGGTAGGAACCCCAACAAAGAGTGAGAGGATGAAACGGGAAGAGGGGGGGGGGTTAGAAATAAGAAAGCGGGAAGGGCTAGGGGTTAAAAAGGAAAGTGTGAGGGTGGGTGAAGTAGAGCAGTGGGGTGGGTGAAGTAGAGCAGGAGGGTGGGTGAAGTAGAGCAGGAGGGTGGGTGAAGTAGAGCAGGAGGGTGGGTGAAGTACAGCAGGAGGGTGGGTGAAGTACAGCAGGAGGGTGGGTGAAGTACAGCAGGAGGGTGGGTGAAGTACAGCAGGAGGGTGGGTGAAGTACAGCAGGAGGGTGGGTGAAGTACAGCAGGAGGAGGACGGGGAGTGGGTTTTATAAGAACGGTGAGGGGGTGGGTTTTCAAAATAACTGAGATGGGGTGGTGAAGGCGAGGGCTAGAAAGGTTAGAAGAATATAAATAAGTACCTGCAAGAGCCTGCAGTGGAAGGGCACTGGCTACTAGAAGCCATTCTTGGTCCAGGATTCAAGGCAGAACAGACTTGAAGCCCAGAAGGAAGACTGATGCAAGGAAAAGGCGCTGACCAATAAGAAGCAAGGAAACAAAAGTGACGTGGAAGCCAGCCAATGGTAAGTAAAGGTAAGCAATAGGTGCACTCTAAGTCCCTTTTTTTTTTAAATACAATAAATTTCACAAGCACAGCAAAACATGTGCAGGCGAAACCTAAAAAGAGCCAAAGAGAGGGGGCTGGGTAGGGTAACAGAGGCAGAGGACCAAAGAAGCTGGAGAATCCAGATAGAGTATGACAACACCAAGACTAAGCGCGAGACATAGTGGGTCCACTTGAGCCACACAGCCTCAGGATACAAATCTATACTGGTAGTAGTGGATCCTGCTACCAGGCATCCTGAAGCAATTCCCCTTAGAACTACCACAGCTCCTGCAGAAGCCAATGCTCTCAATGGTGAATTCACCAGGGTAGGGTGTCCTATGGAGGTGATGTCATGTCAGACAGAGGTACCAATTTCATGTCTTCATACCGGAAGCACATGTGGGATGAGTGTGGAGTGAACTACAAATTCACTACACCTTACCACCCACGTACCAATGGTCTTGCTGAGAGATTCAACAAGACAGTGAAGGGCATGCATCATGGAACTGCCTGAAAAACTCATAATGAGATGGGATGTCCTCCTGCCATGCCTGCTTTTTGCCTACAGAGAGGTGCCTCAGAAGGGAGTAGGGTTTTTCCCCTTTGAACTTCTGTTTGGCCATCCTGTGAGGAGACCACTTGCTCTTGTAAAAGAAGGTTGGGAGAGGCCACTCCATGAACCTAAACAATATATGGTGGACTATGTACCAGGCCTATGATCCAGTATGGCAGAGTACAAAGAGAAGGCATTAAAAATATCTTGAGGCCAGCTAACACCACCAGAAGCTGTGGTATGACCAAAAAGCTGCACTGATGATGTTCCAACCAGGGCAACAGGTGCGAGTGTTGGAGCCTGTGGCCCCAAGGACCCCCAAAACAAATGGATTGGCCCTTACCCTATCCTAGAAAGGAAAAGTGAGGTCACCTACTTGGTAGACCTGGGCACTAGCAGGCACCCCAAGAGGTTGATCCATGTGAATGGCCTGAAACGTTTTTGTTACAGGGCTGATGTGTCCATGCTGTTGGTCACCGATGAGGATCAGGAGACCGTGAACCTCTCCCTGACCTCCTGTCTTACAGTCCACGAGATGGGTCAGCTGATGGGGTTATCTATTCAGCAACCTCCCTGCTCAACAGCAGGCTGATTGTTGGCATGTCCTGCAACAGTATACTGGACTGCTCTCTTTGAACCCCTGGCCAGACACACTGGTGTACCCATGATGTGGACCCCGGGACAGCTTGCCTGTCAAATCCAAGATCTATCGGCAGACTGACCAAGCCAAAGAGCATCAAAGCTGAAGTAAGGAAGATGCTAGAGTTAGGGGTTTTGGAGCCCTCTGAAAGCCCCTGGGCCAGCCCAGTGGCCTTAGTCTTCAAACCTCACCCCAGTGTGGAAAAAGAGAGATGTGGTTCTGTGTTGACTATTGAGGACTCAATGCGGTCACTGGGACAGATGCTCACCCCATACCCAGGGCTGATGAGTCGATAGATAAGCTAGAAGCAGCCAAATTTCTCAGCACCTTTGACTTAACTGCAGGGTACGTGCAGATTGGCATGGCTCCAGGAGCCAAAGAGAAAACAGCCTTCTCCACACCTGATGGGCATTATCAGTTTACCGTTATGCCCTTTTGTTTAAAGACTGCCCCTACCACCTTTCAAAGGTTGGTGGATCAAGTCCTTGCTGGGTTGAAGACTTTTAGTGCAGCCTATCTTGATGATATTGCGGTCTTTAGCTCCGCCCAGCAGGATCACCTGGTCCACCTGGGGAAGATTGCAACCTGCAGACCTAACTATCAAGGCATTCAAATGCCAGATAGGGCAGGGGACTTTTGTATATTTGGGAGACCTTGTAAGTGGAGGCCAAGTGCAACCTTTACAGCCCAAGATCCAGACAATTCTGGACTGGGAGGCTCCCAACAACCCAGGCCCAAGTCAGGGCATTCCTTGGCTTAACCGGGTATTACAGAAGGTTTGTGAAGTGATAGGGTACCCCCTCCCTCACAGAACTTACCTCCAAAAAGATGCCAAAGACCGTGAACTGTCAAGAGGTTTGTGACACCCTGAAAGAAGCAATGTGCTCAGCAACTATTCTCAAAGCTCCAGACTACTCCAAGCAGTTCATTATGCAGACTAATGCCTCTGAGCTAGGGATAGGAGCGGTCCTATACCAGACCAATGATGATGGCTAAGCCCAACCTGTTTCTTTTATAAGCAGGAGGCTACTCCCCAGGGAACAGCATTAGAGCACCATTGAGAGGGAGGCCTTTGCTGTGATTTCATCCCTGAAGAAGCTGAGACCCTACCTGTGTGGGACTCACTTTCTATTCCAAACTGACCACAGACCTCTCAGATGGCTAATGCAAATGAAAGGTAAAAATCCCAAACAGTTGAGGTGGTCCATCTTCCTACAGGGAATAGGCTTTACAGTGGAACACATACCCAGGACTGCCCATGCAGATGGACTTTCCAGATTCTTCCACTTACGACTATGAGGACTCTTGGGAAAGGTTAGTTTCATCTCCTTTCGTTTGGGGGCGGGAGGGGGGGGGTGGGGGGGGGGGAAGAGTTGTGTAGGAAAGTGCCATTTCTAAATGGTTGCCCCCTAACTTTTTGCCAGATACCTGATGCAATTTAAGGGGGACGGGAGCACACTGCTACCTCCCAGCACAGTTCGCCCCTTTGCATCCTGGTACATGCAGTTCAATTTAAATGCTTACTTGAAATTTTGCCGAGTGTTTCACCAAAGTTGGTGCAGGTTAGTGCTGTTAATCTCTAGATACATGTGTTTCTGGATTTCATCCCTCTTCAGTAGAGATAAAACGAAATTCTTCTGGGGTTTGCTGAGAAAGCTGCCGCAAGAAGAATTTCGTTTTATCTCTACTGAAGAAGGATGAAATCCAGAAACACATGTGTCTAGAGATTAACAGCACTAACCTGCACCAACTTTGGTGACACACACTGCAAAAATTTCAAGTAAGCATTTAAATTGAACTGCATGTACCAGGATGCAAAGGGGCGAACTGTGCTGGGAGGTAGTAGTGTGCTCCCATCCCCCTTCTACCTGATGCAATTTGACTCTGTGCGCCCTGGGTCCCTGCCAATCAGGTGCCCAGGGCCTGTATTCTTACCCTAACCTATATAATTGATTCCACAATTAGCACAACTCTGGCCTACCTGTAAGCCGCTTATAAGGGGTACCTATGGTACCAAAGGCATGGCATCCAGGGAAACGCTTCTGAGGGCTGCACCATGTATTATGCCACCCTCAAGAGTCCTCTCACCACAAACACGCACAGCTGCTATTGTAGCCTGCATGTTGTGGTGCAGCTAAAAGTGAAGAGTCGACAAGGCACACATCCCTGTACGCCATGCCTGCCCAGCAATTGATGAGGCCTAGGTAAGTCATCCTCAAGGCAGGGTGTCCTATACCACATGGGAGGACCGATCTGCATGAGCAGACAAGTCCCTATAATATCTAAAGCCATTCTTAGATATTATAAGTGTCCAGTAAAGCCATCCTGAGTTTAGGGTTTTGAAACTGGTCATTATGCTTAACCTAGCACCATAATGACTATACTGAATCCTGGGATGTTTGGTATCGAACATCTCAGAATAATTATCCAGCACTGATTCCATGGTCAGCTTTATTACTCCTTGCACTCAGGGGCCCTTTCCTCGAGGGGATCCCTAAACCAAAGCAACCACTGGTGGGTTCCTGACTGGTGAACACAAGCCAGCCGCCACAAGACAAGTTTCTGGACCCACCGTGTGGGAAACTGTGCTCCCTGGGCCCAGAAACACAGCCTTTCCTGGGCAGAGGTGTTCACACCTACCCCAGGTCAGGAAAAGCTATTTGTGACAGGGTAGGCTTTAAAGGCCATGTCGCCTTTGCAACATGAACCCCAGCCTCTCCTGCTATCAGGAGCCGCCCCCCTTCCTGCCTCACCCCCTTTTCCGCAGGAAGACGGGTCGGAAGTGCTCACTTCTGCCAACCCAGTCTCAGGTGGGGGAGGCGAGGTGAAGCACACTCTTCAGTGCGCATCTTGCAGATGGCAGGCATCCCCCCCCATCAGGATCAGGGATTGTGGCTATTCCCCCACGTGAGTGAGCAAACTAAGGGTGTAGTCACCCTGAGGGCAGTAACCCATTGGCTACTACTACGAGACCACCTAAAACGCCACCCCAAATACAGTGTTTAGGGGGCAGCCAGGAACCCACAAGTTAGTTCTTGACAACCCAAGAAGATTGGCCCCAGCCCCAATGACCTGGCTGCAACTCCGAAGAAAACCGCTCCAAAAATGATCAGCAACCTCCAGATTTGAGGAGGATGGATCCCCCACTTCAAAAAGACTTGAGACTCCAGAGGACAGTGGCCCTGTCTACGAAAGAAGACCCAGTCCCTGCAGGACCAAGAAACACTCCTCCAGGACGTACCTCTGCACCAGTCGTCCACAGTCCGCGTCCCTAGGGTCCACCAGTCCTGCAGTGGTCCCCCCAGAAGTTCTGACCTCCAAACTATTGAGGGGTGTCACTTCCAAGGTTCCATGTCTACACCTGCAGCCTCTTCACGGCTACCCCCCCTCTTCCACGTCGGGAACGGTAAGTGGATTCCAGACGTCGAAAGTCACCTCTGTAATCTCCAACCTTGCGCTCTGGTGACCCAATCCCAAAGTGTCATGACGTAGATGGACATCCCTACTTACCTGCCCAGGTGTTGGTTCCTCCAGGAAGACTTCCTGGGCTGAGCCTGCAGCTGAAATCCAAAGCCAACAACCCCCATAGGATTGCACTGGGTTCCCTGCACACGGCCGCCCCTGTGCCGCTAGTGGTGTAGTCTTGGTGCTAACTTGGGACCCCCTTTGCCCACACCTTAATCCTAGCAGCTTGTCTACTAAAACCAAGTGGCTCACCAGTGAGCAGCCACCAACCCAGATGACCCTTAGCCACATTGGCTAAACTTGGCACCCCTGCACTCTGCGCCCACCCGCCGTAGTGCCGTTGGTGGTGCACCTCGAGTGCTGAATTAAACTTTGGGGAACCTTGGTTCTAACTTCCAAAACTCACTTGCCAAAACTTTTCACTTAAATGCAAACTGAAAACTTCCCTTTTCTCCATAGGATTGTATAGTGGGTTTTTTTCAGAATTATTTTTAAGTGTTAACTCTGTCTTGTATGGCAACAAAGACAAACACCAGCACGTCAGCGCAGCTCAGACGAGCAGATGTGAGTGATATTCTTGCTTCCTACCTGATCTCTGCTATTTATTTTGCTTGTAGGCATTGGGAGAGTTAGTCTCTGTGCCGGTTTGCCTGGAGTTGCCTGGCTCCACCTCTTCTTCTGGGAGCGTCATACTGAAAGGGCCAAGCGCCCTGTTTTACTAATTGTATGCGTTCTTTCCTCATACTTTAATTTGTTTTTATTTATTTCCCAGTTCTTTCCTCACAGAGGAGCCTGTGCAGGGTAAGCAGGGTTGCTGTGTCCTGGATTTGACCCCTTACTTTTGCCCATATTGTTTTTAGGACCGCGCTCCGGCGCAGGCGTGTAGACACGCCCATCCTCTCATGCAGGGCTATTTTAGACCAACACCAGTGCATCCGCCGAAGGCATGCCAAAGGCAAGCCCATCAGCGCCCATCCATGCCCAGATAACGCCGGACCCCCTGCTGGGTTCACTCCAGTAACCACAGATTTAATCACTTTTTCAGGGAAATAACTAAGCTTTTAATAAATGTAGTAAAAACGAATCACTTTAACATGACCTTGTTATGGCTAGGCAGGGGCGAAGGCTGTAAGTGCTGTGGTTTTCAGCTCACAGGTCCTTTCTGTAAGCCTTACTCTTATGATCAGGGCCTTAGAACACACTAAGAATAATCCTATGGTGTTTACCTGCATTCTTGCGAACGCTCGCTCATTAGTAAAACACGCCATAGAAATGGCAGAACTAATGGACTTCAATAAACCTGATATTACTTTCATTACCAAAACCTGGCCTAACACATCGATGCCGGAACTCTTAACCGCGACTCCTATAGGATATTAGACAGGATCACCCATTAAAAAAGAGAGGGAGGACTAGGCATTTTATATCAGGACTATCTCAGGGTTAAATTCACGACAAACCAGACTGAAGACTGCAAATCCCTATCGTTTAAGTTTGAGCTGACTAAAAGCAACCCTTTAGAGGATCCCTTATCTAATGACCCCCGAGCCCTAGAAATTGATTTTTTAATTTTATTAGCTCGCTTCTTGAGGTTGATATCTGTAACACAGATTTTATTGTCCTAGGAGATTTTAACTTCCACTTGGACTCTCAGGTTGACAAAGATACCACTGCCCTCCTTGAAATAACGAATGCCTTCGATCTTCAACTAATACGAGAACCTACCCATAGGGCTGGCCATACTTTGGACGCTTTGTTCTCTAATAAAGCCATCTCCATTCTCAAATTACTTCCTCTATGCTGTTCGGATCATTCAGCCATTTTCTTTTAGCTCAGGGGTGCTGAATAAACCCTAGATCTTAACAATAGACTTAACATAACCCAGGGCTTGGCCCAACCTTGATCAAAAACATCTGCAACAAGTGCTGATGAACTCATGTCCGCCACTGGTCAATAACCCGGAGTTAGCAGTGCAGGAGTATTCAGATTGGCTAAACAAAGTCTTTTCTCAGATTGTCCCTACTAGGAAGGCTAGTCTTGGAAGGAATAAATTATCTGCACCGTGGTTTCCCTTCGACTAGAAAAACAAAGTTGTAGACGTCAAGAAAGGAAATGGAGAGCCCAGTAAGACTCTCGTGAGAAAGGAATTTACAAACTTTCTCTATCTAAATATAAAACTCTTCTAATTAAGGAAAAGACGGTATACTACACTTCGCAAATTGAATCCTCAAAAAATTCTGCAAATTTTTTTTATCAGATAATGAACAAACTTACCAGACAGCCTGGTTATAAAGGAGACTAGATTAATCAGTCCTTTTGTGATACTATCGCTCAGCACTTTAGAAAAAAAAATCAATCACATTTTAAGCCATTTGATCCCTCCGGTAACAATAACCTGCCAGCAATCGGAACCAGGCTGGACGGCCATTCTGATAGCAACTAGCAACCTCCCTCCGTCTCCAACACCTTTGCCCCAGTCACAAAAATGCAAATAGAGGATCTTATACGGACCACCAAATCCGGTTCACCAGATGATCCATGCCCACCCTCAGTACTTAAGCCCATTTCAAATACCATAGCCTTTAAGCTTACTGATATTTTTAATTCTATGTTTACCTCCAGTATCTTCCTTGTTTCTTGAAAAAAGGCGTCCATGCTCCTGCTCCTAAAAAAGAAAATACCTGAGCTAGACCCGGAAGATCTGGCTAATTATTGGCCCATCTCCAGACTCGCTTTTCCTTCTAAATTAAATCAAAAAGATTATGAACACCCAGCTGAATCACTTAAAAGAAAATAACTGCGTGGATCCCACTCAATTTGGTTTCAGATCGCAACACAGCACCGAGACAGCCCTCATTAAGGCCAATGATGAACTGAAGCTGATCTTGGATGAGGGTGGATCAGCAGCACTGATCTTGTTGGATCTATCGGCGGCCTTTGACACGGTGGACCATTCCATCTTGATCCACCGTTCGGAAGCGATCGGCATAAGCAAGCTAGCTTAAAAAATTACCTACATCATTCCTTTCTGACAGGGAAAATGCAGTCACAGTAGACACCTTCTCATCTAAATCGTTTTCCTTGCACTATGGAGTTCATCATTCAGTCCTACTCTCTTTAATATTCACGCAGCTGAACTGGCCGCTCCTATTCAATCTCTCGGGTTCTCACTTACCTCTTATGCGGAGGACCCGCAAATCATGTTCTCCGCCTCTAATACCTCCAACAAACACAAGCCATCGGATACAGAATTGTACGAGTCAAATCAATTCTTGGAGGAGCAAGCACTGCCTCAAGCTTAATTCTGAAAAGACCGAGGTGATCCTACTCGGAAACCATCCTAACCTCTGGTCAGCATCCTGTTGGCCGGCAGAAATGGGACTTCTACCTGCCCCCACTAACAAACCCAAGAGACTTTGGGTCATCCTGGGTGATAAACTAAATCTGGGTAAGCAAATCAATGCAGGTTTTTCATCATCTTGCAACTCCCTTAGAACTCTCGGGAAAATATTAGATTTCCCCCCCCTCAGTGCCAGTAAGACAGTTATTTCCACCTTAATATTATCGAAAATAGACTACTGTAACGGCCTATATAACTGCTTGCAGGCCCAATATGTTAACAAACTTCAAGTTCTCCAGAACTCAGCCGCAAGATTACTATTAGGACTGTCCAGACATCACACTGTCTCTCTTGCCATAAAATATCTTAACTGGCTAAATGTAAAGATTAGGATCAAATTATAATCTTTGTTTTACCTTTAAGGCTCTCCATGACTCTGGACCACTATTTTTGAAAAAAGCTTTTTCATGGTACACCCCCACCAGAAATCTAGGATCCCTGGGATCTTTTAAAATAAACACTGATAGATATAAACAAAAAAAATCGAAATGGGGAGGAAGTAACTTCCTGGCAGGAGCAACCAAACCATGGAATATCCTCCCTTTGCACATCAGATCAGCCCCCTCCCTTCTACAATTTAGGAAATCTCTAAAAACCTGGCTTTCTCAATCAGTAGCTTTCTCTTCTGCACCCTGACTAGCGCCAAGACACCTTTGGGTATGCATTGCGCTTTACAAGTTGTTTTTCAACATAACAAAGTACCTTAGTGTCTTCGAAACAGTTAACCTGCTTACTGATGTGATGCATCACCCCAAACTAGAAAGGTAACTAATCTAAAGTAATTACAAGTATTCTAAAGAGGTTAAACCCCATTTCTTTTCCAACTGCAAACTTGTATGCTTCTACAAAACCAGTAAACGTGATATCTTGAAAAGCATCATTGTATTTAAAGTATCACTTACCTGCTACTGGTTCTAGTAATAAAAATAACAAACTAACAACTTTTTATACAAACAATTGGTCTGGATTCAGTCTTTGAGTGTGTGACATCATTTCTTGCCAGTGTGTGTGCAACAAATAGTTCACACTACCCTCCGATAAGCCTGACTGCTCAACCACTCTACCACAAAAGAAAGTAGGTATTATCGGTTAGTCTCTGCCATACCTCAGGGGATCCACTGGACTCTACACACTACACCTTACTATGGTGTAGTATATACAGAGCCAGCTTCCAACACACATAAAAAGCACAAAGATGAATGTAACAATGTAAACTGAAATATGGGTTTATTAAAAACACATCCCATTATAAACCAGAGGTTTACAAATTATAGGGCAAGGTGAATCAAGTGTCTTGTTGGATTAATACATCAAGAGTTCTGCTAATCCAGGAAAGATAAGTCAGTTATAAGGGAAAAAGAAATCATGAAACAATTTCAGTTTTTACATTGACTTTATTTTTGTAGAAATGTTTTTGTAATAAAAACCTTACGTAGATTGCAGATATACAGATAACAAGGCTAATTGCACCTGTACAACAGTGTACCATGCAGGTCCTAAGTAGCAGGTAGGGGTGCCAAAAATCGGCCTCTTCAGTTTAACTGTATAAAATTAGAGCAACTAGGTAAAAGTATCCTATTTCATAATAAAATCTGTACCGTAAGCCACATGTATTAATCATATGTGGAAAGTGCCTGGAAATGTATGAATGACATAACAAGAAACTACCCCATGCACAACACACAAATAAGTCAAATTTCAAAAGAATTAGAATGCCTATGTTCAGCAGCTCCACTGTTCTCAATTAGGTTGATCCTATATAATTTATCATGCAAACTGCAGCAACAATAACAAACAAAGATATGCATAGCTATCAAGAAGCAGGGAACAGTATTTTACCTCATTCAGTAAGCCATTATGAAATTATTAACACCATGTGCCCTGCCACCTGACGAATGTATACTTGATGGAAGCAAGAAATTTGAAGCCACTGTAGTTTCTCTAAGGGCCCCATTTCACTTTCAATGCTATTAAGATGCTCTTAACAGTTTGTACTCTTTACTGCTAATACAATGCCTTACTCGCAATTTATACCTTCAGACCCAAAACAAAAACAACAGCAAGGAGCAGATGTTTTCAAACTGACTAACGTTCAAATACCCAAAGGCGTATCTAAACAAACAAACAAAAAAAACAGTAGTTGAGGAAACAGGATTACAAATTCACTTTCTTTTTTTTTTTTTTATAATCAATGATTGTGACATCCTTAGTGTGCTCTGTGAAACAAATATTGGCAGTTGTACAGCATTCTTTGCCAACTAATCCTCTACTACCACTCTTTTGTAAACCTAAGTCAAAATACTGGGCTTGTTCGGTTAATGAAATACATGAACCAAAGACAGCCTTTCTGTATCTAAACATGCAGAGTTGGCATGGATCCAAAAATTACCAAGGTATAATTTACTTTAAATAAATAAAAGAAAAATCACAAACGCACAATAAGTTCTAAGTACAAATGCTTCAGTGCCTCATATTAGAAATATGCATGTTTTATATATTGCTTGCTCTATCCTCACATAGACACACTCGCCACTCACCAGATGCTGCTTCAGTCTTTGGTTTGAAGACCACCAGAAAACTTCTTAAAATAATGGTAAAAAAAAATATTTTCTGTATGAAAAAAGCAATACTGAAGCAAAAATGCACACAAAACCACAAAAGTATCACAATTCTTGAGTGCTGATGAAGGTATTGCTCAGTGAGTAAGTTATCTTCTGTATTTGAGAAATCAACACCACGTCTCTCTAAAATATCACTAATTCAATGTTTTGGGCATTTGCGCAGACTGTGCTCTTTGCTTGACACCCTACAATACATTATCTTTCTAAAAGCTTCAAGTAAAGCACTAAACAAGTACCTCTGAGAAATCTACCAGGCACAAGTAAATATAGGACTCGCACAATAAAATAGGCAGGTGTACACGCCCTCTTTGTTAGTAGACCTTTCAATGTTCACGCTGGTGACAAGTATGCATACACAAGGTAAAAGCATCACCTCAAACGTGCTCCTACAGTATTTTCTTCTATTCATCCTATTATAATGCCACACATTAATCAAACAAGATTCTTTGTAGTTGCAGATATAGTAGGTATCCAGCAGCATGTAAATGTTTCTACAGCACAAGATGCCGCTTTTTTTTTTTTTTTTTTAATGTGAGCAGATACATCTTCACTGATCAGAAACAGGATGGATTCGGGGAAACTTTCAGAACTTAGGACAACACAAGATTTGTTAACAAGGAAATGTACACCAAATCTATGCCACCTGGACTGAGATCAATGTAAAAAGCCTGACTTTTTTTTATAACCATTAGCAGAAATACCAGCTTCTGAAAATGCTTATACTTATGTGTACATATATTACATATACTTAATTTATTTGAAATATAATTATGCCACAGTTGGGGCCAGCCTGCTTATAAAGGCAATGCTATTCAGACACAGTCTTCTCACAAACTCGGGGCACGCAGGTTTCATTATTGCATACTCCAAAATGATCCGCAATTCTGTGAACAAAGTCCTGAAAAAAAAAAAGAAAAACATACAATTGAGTTTTCTACAATACCATATTACCAGACAGTTCAGGGAAGTACAAACTACCAAAACAATGGCGAGTGCCACTTTTGATTCTCAGTTTTGCACGTCATTGCGGTGTCAAATGCTATTTTTTCGACAACTTGACATTGGGCAACTTATTATTTGAGAGTGCCCTTGAAAGCATCCACTGAACAGGTAAGGTAAACACCGGCAAGTAACCCCATTAGACTCCATGGCAGCACCAACCCACCTCTGGAAGGGATAGTAAGAAAATGCATATTAATGCCACCCTTGCGTCAGTTTACTGGAGAATACTTCTGCGTCCTCATAAGCAGAGCAGCTGCCAAATTGGCATGTTGGCAGTGTGACTTGGGTAGAAGGCTGAGTGGTAAGGAATCTGCAGTTAGAATATCCACCAGAAAGAGTATTACTGAAGAAAAAACTTGTTCTGCTGGAGGATAATTCCACCCACAGATTACAACTTTTCAAAGGATTCCAAAGCAGTACCCTGCCCAAGGTGGTGGGCTGAAGTGGAGCAGGATCAAGCAGTAAAATGGCTCACTCTACAGACCTGAGAATCAGTAAAGTATTGACGGAAAGGTCATGAGGCCCATGTAACTGCTTGCAGATATCCATTACTGAACAATCCCTAGCCAAAGCTTCCATCCTGGAGCGAGGAGGTCAAAGACAGTCAGGGTGGGAGCCTTATCAGGCAGATCGATGCCGGCTTAACATGAAGAACAATTTCCTTTCTTTGTGCTAGCGTACCCAACTGAGTTGATCGTTCAATAAGTGCTCAATAGCCCCGTCTATGTGAAAATAAAGGGCATGGTTAGGATCCAACTGGTTAAGTTTTGCCTGCTCCTTAGTGGTATGTGATGGAGAGGAACGTGAGGAAAGTGCTGGACTGCACCACAAGAAAACGAGATACCACCTTCACTAGAAAGGGTGCTTTAGTCCAAGGCACCAACCTGTAAGGAAAAAAGGTAGTGCGTGCAGCTGGACAACTACACCGGCAATTCACTGACCTAACATGCATAAGTTATCGCTATGAGAAAAACCTCTTGAATGTCAACAGTGTCCGGGGGCAACACTGCATAGGGTCAAACAGCAAACACATCAAAAAAGGTCCCACTGCAGCATAACGAAAGGAGCTGGGGAAAATATACAACAGTACTTTAAAAAAAAAAAACACATCAATATAAGGGACTCGAATAAAGAGAGCAAATCAGGCAAACTAACAAAGACCAAAATGGCAAAGTAAGCTAAGAATAGCTTTGCGAGAGACAAAAACAAACATAAGAATATCAGTTTGACAAAGATGATCACATACCTGCTCAATGCCAGAATACCCTCACCAGTGATAGTGATCTTTAGAAAAACACGTAACATAACCTGTTAGTACTTGCACTAGGCGAAGAAATAAGACCAGTGTCCAGAGTGTATGAACTTCATGAGTACATGGGAAGCCACCAAAATTACATCCAACACCTGCGAATGGAGGAGCAACTTGCGGAGGTTCAGGTGCAGAAATCTGCACTCCTGCTGAGACAGCAGATCCTCCGAGAGACAGCTGAAGTGGGTGGCAGATCCTTAAATATAGCAATTTGGGATCACAAACCATCTAAGCCCAAACTAGGGTTATAAACATGAGCTGATCCCAATCCTTCCTGACGTTCATAACCCATAGGATCAGCAGTAGAGGACAGAATGGAGGCTGGAGTTCCACTGAAGGTGGAACATGCCTCCTAGAAAGCCACACAAAGGGAACTAGAGGGCTTGAAAGACTGGACATTGGGCATCCTCGGAGGTAGTGAGCAGATCTACTAGGAGAAAGTGCCACTGTGTGAAGATGTCCTTAGCCACCTTCAGAACTAGATGGCACTAATGATCAACATGGTGATCACTGCTGAGGACATCAATCCTGATGTTCAGTGAACCCGCCAGGTGACTATCAAGGATATGCTGAGTGAGCTTAGTATTGAACATTAAGCGAAAGGGTGCGGAACCTCACTCCGCCCTACTTGTTGCACTACCACATGATGGTTGAGTTGTGTATCAGGATCTGGAGCGACCTGCACTTGGTAGAAGGGAGAAAGGCCTTACGGGCCGGGTGTATGGTGTGCTGCTGTATACGGCAGATTCCCCACATCACGGAGGTAACTTCCCCATCAGAGAAGATGAGCGTCACTATGGTGAGCTCTAGTTGGGAAAGGAAACAAGGTCTGATGCCGGTCAGGTTGGCCATCCATCATCCACCAACTACCATTCAAAGTCTTAGGCGGCCGCCTCCGATATATTGATTTTTGTCCGAGGCGTTTCCAGTGTTGAGCCCATTGAAGGCAAGTTTTCTACTGAAGAAACCACATGGGCAAAGGGAATGAGGCATAAGCAGATTACACAACACTAAGAGACCATGAACCCACAGAACCATCCATGCTGAAATGAACCAAGGCATAAGTCCTGTTGCAGGGATTCTGCACATACACAGAACTATGCGCAGGATTATGGGACCTTGGTGTATAGGGACTGGGTCTTCCTACCACCTTAGTACCCACTGGCCCAGAACAGACTAGCTCTAGTGTCTCACTAGCTCTCCTACTCACTCACAGAGAAACAAACTGTTAGACACCCCAGAACACAACACTGCCAGATCTCTCAGGAATCGCGGTAACATGACACACCCTTTCGCTCGCACTCTTGTTCTTGTCCACAATAAGATCTGACAGACACAAAATAGTTTAAAATATTTATTTTAACTAACGTGCCCTAACATGCAGTATACGTGCCACAACAAGCAGGAAAAATGAATAGTACAAATACAGTCAGCATATCAGCTAGTCCATAAATCATAAAGGGAGATGTCATCATAAAAAGACAATGGAGCCTAACCTCCCTCCCCCTGCTTAGAAGAAGAAAATAAGTTACTTACCTATAAACTGTGGTTCTCCAGTGTTGGTTTCTTTCATAGATTCACATGCTTGAATCATTCCCTGTCGTCGAAGTGGGAGCACCACGGTACATAAAAAGCAGTAAGAATTACTCCAACATAAAAGTTAATAGAGAAAAACCACTCACTTTAATATCTCGTCCTAGTCATTAGGATGGTCCAAACTCCAGCCAATCAGGCGACAGCACCCTCTAGCACAAGTGTAGTATAAACCTATTAATAAACCAGGGGAGCGTCTATGGGTAAGTGGGTCGCATTTGAATCTATGAAAGATACCAGATACCAATACTGGAGAAGCACAAGTTACTTACTTGTGTAACAATATATCTGTAAGAGACATTAGTTAGTGATAGATTCCTTACCTTAGAATATCCCCTGGCGTTAGACTGGATTCGGAACGTTATCGTCAGCAGTACCCTTGCGCCTCGGCAGGCGTAGTCGTATGGCTCCGCATATGTCGCTGGTGTCGTAGCCGCCGAGATGACGTCGTCAGAGCTACATAGACACGCCCACGTCAGTTCTGTACACTATGTTTCCGCGCCAGAAGCGCAGAACTATGCCAGAGACCGACTACTGGTGCAATAGAACCAGAGCCCTGAAAGGGATGACCTGAACCCTAGAGAACAGTTCGCAGAACGAGGAGGATGGGCGGGTGGTAAGGAATCTATCACTAAGTAATGTCTCTTACAGATATATCGTTACACAAGTTAGTAACTTGTGCATCTGAAAGAAACACGTTAGTGATAGATTCCTTACCTTAGAATACATACCCAGGCAATACCAACCCCGGTGGTGGGTCTGCGAAATGAGATTACACCAGAAAGTCACAGAGAACTGAACGGCTAAAGAAGCAGTCTCTCTGGACCGGACTGTCAAAGTAATAGTGCTTCGTGAAAGTATGCAACGAGGCCCAAGTGGCCGCCTGACAAATGTCTTGCAAGGGGACACCACGTCCCAACGATGTAGTAGCTGCTGTCACCCTGGTAGAATGGGCACGTAGCTCATCCGGAGGTTCCTTTTTAGCCAGAGAGTAACAGGCTTTAATGCACAAGACAACCCATCAGTAGATAGTTCGCTTGTGCACAGCCCGGCCTTTCTTGGCGCCCCACGTAGCCAACAAAGAGCTGGTCATCCACCCGGAACTGTGGTGTGCGGTTGAGATAAAACGAGAGCGCACTTTTTGGGTTCAGACGGTGGAGCCTCTCCTCTGCTCTTCTCTTGAAGGGTGCGGAGGTGGAAAGAAAGTGGGCAGAGTTACAGTTTGCCCGAGATGAAAGGCAGAGACTACTTTTGGTAGAAAGGAGGGACGCGGTCAAAGCACAACCTTGTCCGGATGAATCGCCAGGAAAGGAGGTTTGCAGGAAAGAGCCTGGAGCTCACTCAACTGCCGAGCGGAGGTGATGGCCACCAGGAAGACAGTTTTCAGAGCCAATAGCCGCAAAGGACAGTTATGAAGAGGCTCAAATGGAGCGCAGATCAGATATGTGAGAACCAGGTTCAAGTCCCATTGAGGCATCACAAAAGGAATAGGAGGGAAAAGGTGAGTAATGCCTTTGAGAAATCTATTGACAACCGGGGACTTGAAAAGAGAGGGCTGATCAGGCAACCTAAGAAAGGCTGAAAGAGCAGAGAGGTAGCCCTTGACAGTGCCCAAAGCAGAGCCCTGCTGGGCCAAAGAAAGGAGGAACAATAGAACCTCAGAAAGAGGGGCAGCAAGAGGATCAACAGACTTAGCTGTGCACCATGCCACAAATTTTTTCCACCGACAGGCGTACACCGTTTTAGTGGAGGGATGCCTGGCTGCCAAAATCACATTATAGACTTCGGGAGGCAAGTCAAATGGAATCCGCTGTCGCCGCTCAATCTCCACGCAAGGAGGTGGAGGCTGGACAGGTTCAGGTGTAGGACCGTCTCCTGTTGCTGCGACAGGAGATCCTCCCGAAGAGGCAGTCGGATCGGGGGTTCCACGCTAACACTGAGTAGCTCGGGATACCAAACTCTTTGAGCTCAGTCCGGTGCCACAAGAATGACTTTGGCCCCATCGTGCCTGATCATCTTCAGCACTCTGAGTAGAAGTGGTATAGGCGGAAAGGCGTACAACAGACCGCAACTCCACTCGCGACGTAAAGCGTCACCTAGCGAGTGCCGCCTTGGAAACTCCAACGCGCAGAACTGCTGACATGGCGCGTTCTCTTCGGTGGCGAATATATCTAACCAAGGTTCTCCCCACTGCTGAAAGAGACCTTGCACCACCTCCGAGTGAAGACGCCATTCGTGATCCAACATGCACCGTCGGCTGAGTTTGTCCGCCATAGCGTTCAGTGAACCTGCCAGGTGTTGAACCACCAAAGAAATGCCTTGACGTTCCAGCCACGTCCAGAGACGTAGAGCCTCCTGACATAGGGTCCACGACCCACCCCACCTTGCTTGTTGCAGTACCACGTGGCGGTGGTGTTGTCTGTGAACACCTGCACTACTCTCCCCTTGACAGAGGGAAGGACTGCTTTGAGTGCAAGTAGGATCACCCTGAGCTCCAAAAGGTTGATATGAAGCTTGGACTCCGCCGGAGACCAGTGGCCTCTGATCGCCACCTCTCCCATGTGGCCGCCCCATCCCAGGAGGGACGCGTCCGTCACTACTGTGTGCTACGGTTGGGGAAGGAAGAGGGATCTGCCGCAGACGCAACGCTGGTTCGTGAGACACCACTGCAAGTCCTGTGCAGTGTCCTCTGAGATCTGGACGTAGTCGGACAGGTTCCCCCGATGCGACGTCCACTGGAACTTCAGGTCCCACTGCAGAGCCCGCATGTGCCATCTGGCATGGTTAATTAGCAGGATGCAGGAGGACATGAGGCCCAGCAGCCTCAGTGTTTTCCAGACCAAAACCCAGGACCAGGGCTGAAAGATCGGAATCATAGCCCAAATGTCCCGGACTCGCTGTTCGGGAGGATAAACCCGAAACTGCGCCATATCCAGAACTGCTCCGATGAAGAGGAGCTTCTGAGAGGGAATCAGGTGCGACTTCGGTACGTTAATGGAACACCCCAGCAAATGCAGGAGGTCAGCCGTAGTCTGGAGGTGGGAGACGACTGCCTGGGGCGAGCACGCTTTCAACAGCCAGTCGTCGAGATAAGGGGAAGACTGAAACCCCTGATCTGCGCAGATGAGCTGCGACCACCGCCATCACTTTCGTGAACACCTAAGGGGCGCTGTTAAGGCCAAAAGGACGCACGGTAAACTGAAAGTGCTCGTAGCCCACCGTGAACCGTAGGTAATGCAGGTGGGCTGGCAGGATGGGAATATGAAAATAAGCATCCTGCAAGTCAAACGCTACCAGCCAGTCTTGCGGGTCTAGAGCAAACAAGACCTGAGCTAGCGTGAGCATCTTTAACTTCTCCTTCCGGAGGAAGCGATTGACGTTCCGGAGGTCTAAGATCGGATGCAGACCTTTGTCCTTCTTCGGAACCAAGAAGTAGTGGGAGTAACAACCACGACCTACTTCTGGCGTCGGAACGCGCTCGTTGGCCCCCTTGGCCAAGAAGGCCGTAACTTCCTGCTGGTGGTACTGAAGATGCATGGCTGGAGGGGTAGATTCAAAGGGGAGGGAGTAGCCCCTGCGGACTATTTGCAGAACCCACCTGTCCGAGGTTATGGAGCACCAGTGGGGAAGGTGATGGCGAATTCTGCCACCCACTGGCGTCAGGTGGGCCTGAAACACCGGACTAGGAAGGTTTAGAGGCAGCAGGGGAGGTGGTGGACTGCCCCGTCCACTGTCACCAGGATCCACCACGGCGGGTCCCACGTCCGCGGTTGCGCTAAGACTGTGGCTGCGCAGACTTGCGGGTCTGAAAAGAACACGCCTGGGCACCCCGACCTCGGCCTCGACAGGACCGAAAAGCGGACCCAGAGGGAGAACGCGTGGAGGCGAGACCCAAAGACGGGGCCATAGCCCGAGAGTCCTTAAAACATTCCAGGGTGCTATTCGCCTCATCACCAAAGAGGCGTGTACCGTCACAGGGCATGTCCAACAGGGTGTTCTAGACATCCCCAGAGAAGCCAGTAGTGCGGAGGCAAGCATAACGACGGAGCGCCACAGTTGTGGAAAGTGCTCTACCGAGAGAATCAGCTGTGTCAAGCCCACAATGAATAGTACATTTCGCAGCATCTCTCCTCTCGGTAAAGGCTCGGGAGAGAACTGCCTGTGCCTCCACAGGGCACTGAGGTAGCACCTGTGCCAGAGTGTCTCACACAGAATGGGAATAGCGGCCTAGGAGGCACGCAGTATTCACCGCCCGCAACTCAGAGCTAGCAGATGTGAAAATCTTTTTCCCAAATTGCTCCAGTTTCCTAGTCCGGAGGAGCAGAAGGGAATGCAATCGGTGATACAGAAGCCTGGACAACCAGACTCTCCGGCGTCGGGTGTTGTGTGAGAAAGCTGGGGTCGCCCGGTGCCGGGCGATGGTTGCGCGCCACACCCTTGTCCACAGGGAATCCTGTGTTAGGTTTAATCCAGGTGCCCAACACGATATCAGTAAGCGCTTCATTGAAGGGCAGTAACGGCTCTGCAGAGTAGGACTGCGGATGCAGGACCTCAGTCAGGAGATTGGTCCTGATAGGTACAGAAGGGAGTTCGAGGTTAAGAGCCTCAGCTGCCCGACGTAAAACCACCGAAAAAGTCCCAACCTCCTCCGTGTCCACAGAAGAAGGGGACTGAGTGCCAGGGTGTGGAGAGAAATCCAGATCCACTGGACCCTCCACATTGCCTTCCCACTCAGGTTCATCCTTGCATTGAGCTGCAAGAGGGTCCTCAGACCCCTCCCAGTATTCCCTTTCGTCCACCAGTTGCTGAAGGGGCCGGTAAGGATGAGGTGCCCTGGGAAACGGGATAAACTTCCCTCCAAGAAATGGAATGGGAGGGTAAGATACCAGCCTCCTCCGCCGCTGCGCACGGAGCCGGATCCAGGGCCGGCGCCAAGGCCGGAGTCGGCACCGGCGCCTGGTCAGAGGCTGGGGCTGGCGTCGTCGCAGTGTATGGTGCCGGCATAGCCGAGGCCAGAGGCGGGGGCAAACCCTTCAGATGGATCTGCGGGGCCCGAAGGCGCTCCGGAGGGACCCGGTGGGACAAACAAATGGCGCAAGGCCAAAAAAGGCCTACACCTCGCTGGAAGTCGCTAGCGGCCCCGGAAAGGGAGGATAGGCCACAGGCAACGACGGAGGCTCCAACGAAGCCGCGGGGGAGTTACTGCCCACCCCCTCCACCGCGACCGGTGAGGGGTAGAAGACCAGCGACAACGCTTCTTCGACTTTTTATGGTGCCGAGACTTACCTGTCCCAAATTCCAACGAGCGATGCTGATGGCTCCGCGACCGGTCCCTTGACCACCCACGGGATCGGGACCTTGATAGGTGCGGAACCGATTGCCGGACCTCCAACAACTTTCGGGAACACTCCAGCAAAGCTTTCGGCGCCATGGCCCGGCAATCGGGACACGCTTCGGGGTCATGGGCGTGCCCCAAGCAGAAGGGAGACACGGCGTGAGGGTCCGACACCGACATGTTGCGGTGGCAGGGCCTACAGGACTTAAACCCAGGCAGCTCTATTGCACCAGGAGTTCAGCACACGACAAAAGAAGTTGTTAACTTTTAACTAGAGGTACCGCTCTCTCTCGGATCTGTGCTGCTGCGCGGAAAAAGAACTGACGGCAGCGCGAGTGGGCGCATCTAAGTAGCTCTGACGTTGTCATCTCAGCGTCTACGACGCCAGCGACGTACGCGGAGCCGTACGACGACGCCTACCGACGTGCAGGGGTACTGCTGACGATAACTTTCCGGATACAGTGACACCTGGGAATAGTCCAAGGTAAGGAATCTATCACTAACGTGTCTCTTTCAGATCCACAGTTTACAGGTAAGTAACTAATTTTCTTCTCCAGTATTGGGGTATCTTTCATAAATTCACATGCGTAAATCTGAATAGATAGCAGTTGCAACGTAGGAATGCATGTTTTTACACAATGTACAGAATTGTGTAAATCACCAAGTGTATAGCGAATTCATATGCCACATATAAATACATACATATACACAAATATATACATGAATATATATTTGAACACTTTCAGAGTAATTTCCTTGGCGCTGAATAAGGAGAGCACACTGATATCCCTTGCAAAGTGCTTTAAAGCAGACCCCTCAACCGACGCGTTTTGCCTTGCGGCTTCGTCAATGTTAGGTTTCTGTGCAATACAAATGACAATTTCATATCGTGAAGCCTCACGAGATCTATGTAAACAATAAAGATGGACTTCAATACATTCTAAAATGGTACGGCCATCTTGTAACATGTTTCATAAAGTGCAAATCATTGAAATGTCGTTTGATAAAGTGCTGTGTGCAGTTAAAATAAAAACAACAACGAATTGTGAATTAAAGGGAGAAAAAGATATACATTTGTTATAAAATTCATTAGGCGGAATCTGCTATCGCAATATCATCAATGTTTGCATTAACATTGCACTTATAACATTTTGCCAGTTGATTTTGGCACTTTCCAATAGATTCTTAAATCGATAGCACACACCTTATATTTCTCCCCTGTTTTTCTATCAAGCCCCGAATGGGCCTACATCCTAGTATCTGGTCAAAGAACAGTGGATCAATGATGTTCTAAATCTAATCCTTATGCTTCTATAATGTTGCCCTCCTAGTGACAATACTAACAATAGGTCTTAATTTATTTCATAAATGTCACTTTGTGTCTTTTTTTTTTTCTTCTTTTTTCTTCCTTTTCATCTATTTATCGTTATCTGTTGTATGACGGATTTCGATGTTAAGTAATCTGTTTTTATATCCTTATAGGTGTACCACAATTCTTCGTCATTATTCAACCCTATGTGCGCCTTTGTCTGGAGATCGATAATAAATTTGGATTCTAAAATCCTAAGTGTTTTCACTCTGTCTCCTCCCCTCTCTTTTCTGTCCACGTGATCTAGACAATAAAAGGTTAGTAGGTCCCTATTACTTTGATGATGTTGTTCAAAGTGTCACGCAACAGGGTATGTTTTGTCCTTATTTGTTATTGCGCGCATATGTTCAAGTATTCATTTTTTTGTGGGGTGAATAGTGCTACTGATGTATCGTTTTGCACATGGGCACTCTAAACAGTATACCGTAAAATTAGAAATACAGTTTAAAAATCTTTTGATCTCTCTTATTGGTCTTCTATCATCTGGCCTTCCTTTGTATGTTAGTACCTTCTTGCTGTTTTTACAAGCCTTACAGCGAAGGCACGGATAGAAGCCCTTGACACTGATTGTCTTGCGAGATTGTGGCAGAGTGTAAAAGTGGCTATGGACAAGATGGTCCCCAAGAGATTGGCAGCGTCTATAGGTGATAGATGGGTGATCAGGGAGATGTTTCCTTAGGACATTGTCCGTTTTTAAGATGTGCCAGTTTTTATTAAAAATGTGCACCAATTCTCCCGATTTTATATTAAAATCTGTGATCATTCTGGCAGGTTCCTCTTCTACCATGTCCGAACAATTACGTTTCAGACGAAGAAACTCACCAAAGGGAATATTCCGTACTAGGTTTCTGGGGTGATGGCTTGCTGCATATAGCACGGCGTTGCCAGCCATGGGCTTTCTATACAGCCATGTCTGTAAGATCTTATTCTCCACGAAGACTTCCAAGTCAAGATAATTGACAGAAGTCGCACTAATAGTGCTAGTAAATCTAAGATTCCACTCATTGTCGTTCAGCGTGGCGGCGTATTTCTCAGCCAAGGAACGGTCTCCACGCCAAACGACAAAGAGGTCGTCTATGTATCTTGTTCACATCATGATCTTATCCATCCACTGATCATGGGTATCGCCCCAGGCCACGTGCTTCTCTCACCAGCCCACGAATAAATTCGCGTAGCTGGGGGAGAAGCACGTGCCCATAGCTGTCCCCCGTATTGGTTTGTAAAGTTTGCCTGAGAAGAGAAAGATGTTATTATACAGACAGAACCTTATCATGCATAGCAATATTTCATTATGTTTGTAATACTTCAGAGTTTATCAAGAAACCATTTTATCGCTGAAATACCATCTTCATGGCGTATGCATGTATATAAATTGGTTACCTCCAGAGTGATCAGAAGCATTTCTGATTCCTACACTATGTTATCCATGAGTCTTAAAAGTCCTGTGTCTCTCACATATGATGCCAAGTACTTCACGAGTGGTGCTAAAAAAGTATCAATAAATCTTGAAGTGTTTTCCAGGAGACTACCGATACTATTGGTCTCCCTGGGGGATTTTTTGCGTCCTTATGAATTTTGGGGAGATGGTAGAAGGTTGGTAGAATTGGTGATTCACACTGGAGAAATAAGAATTCTTCCTCATTCAACATTCCTTCATCTTTCCAACCTTCTAAAATATTCTGGTATTCCATTGTGCATTTTACATATTCAGATGTCTTAATTGATTCATAACAACTTGTTTCTGCAAGTTGTCTCAATGCCTCTTGCTCATAAAGTTCTTTCTTAAATACCACGACACTTCCCCCTTTATCCGAGGGTTTAATTTCAATATTGGGGTCGGTCTTCAATGATTTTATGGCCTCCCACTCTTTTCTGGTGATATTGGAACATCTCTTGTTGTCTTCATATGATGGCTTTGTCAATTTTTGTAAATCCATAAGTATGGCCTCATTAAACACATCGATGGCATCATGTGGGGTGTTTGGAAGCATCTTTGATTTTCATTTCAGATTGCGGGGATTTCTTATTTGAGTTACCCCCGCTACTTCCAGACTCATTGCTGTGTTGTTGATTTCTTCTGTTTTTGTCATGGACTGTAGGGCCAATAGAGTCTCCAGATCATTTCCAAGTAATTCCTCTGGATCAGCCGCTCTATCATGCTGTTTTTCCCCGATGTTTTCCATCCTTGGATGCATTAAAAAGATTTTTCGTCAAGCGGGGGCCAAGAAAAAAGGGGGGTCCCAAAACGTGTCTTCTCCAGGTTAATTCCCATAGGAAACTTTAGACACGACTACAGCTCGAACTGCTGAACGGAATAACACCAAATTTGGCAAAAAGGTAGCCCTTGGTTCAGAAAGAGACCTTTTTTTTTATTGGTGTAAATCCGTTCAGTGGTTGCTGAGAAAATAAAAAAATTACAGTTTAAATATATAGAGGCGCGGTGGATCCGCGCACCCTCCCGACCATGAGCTTTATTCTAATTGGCTGCCAACACTCCAAACCAGGAAGTGTTGGCAGCCATCTTGTGCCTCGGTAACCGAGGCACAAGAAAACAGAAAAACAAATGCAAAAAACAAGAAAAGGGAGCAAAAAAGCATTTTTAAATAATTAAACTCCTGCGCTTTATTATTATTTAGCCCCCGGGTGGGCAAAGTCCCAGGGGCATGATGAAATATAATCGCGGGGGCCCAGGGGGACCCCCGCAGCCCGCCACTTCCGGGGTTTATTTAAAAAAATATATATACCTGTGGGTGGGGGGGGGCTTGAGCCACGCCCCGGGGACCGCCACCGCCCCGGGGCACTAAGATGCTAACTTGGGGGTCCGTTACGGACCCCTGAGCCCCAGGGATCACCACCACCTTCCCAGGGCTGTGTATGTGATGGGAGGGGAGCCGGGGGGCCGGCTCCTGTAGTGCAGTGATGTCATTTGAGATGTCATCAGTGATGTCACTGACCATGTCATGAGTGATGTAATATGAGAAGTAATCAGCAGTGCATTGCGGGGGCGCGAGTTATAGTTAGCTGAACTAACTATAATGGGGGAATCTCTCTGGTTTTGTACGAGTGAAATGTCGAACTAACTATAACTTTCCCTAAAACCTATGGTGTTTTAAGTGAATTTCTAAGGTTTTTTTAAATGCTAATTTCTAACTATAACGTGCCTGAAACCTATGCATTTCAGTTATATATATATATATATATATATATATATATATATATATATATATATATATATATATATACCTACTGGCAGTGGCCAGTAGGTAGTTATAGTTAGGACCTATTTTCCATAGGAAATCCGCAACATTCTATTTGGAATAACGTTGGCGCCGATTGATGAATCTTCGCGAAATTTTCCAAACTTTTGGCCAGCTCCAGTCCGCTCCTATCCTGAAAATTTCATGGTGATTCGTCAAGCGGGGGCAGAGAAAAAAGGGGGGTCCCAAAACGCGTTTTCCCCATGCATTTTCCCATAGTACCAGTTGACGCAGCTACAGCCCGAACTGCTGAACGGAATTACACCACATTTGGCAAAGAGGTAGTCCTCAGTTCAGACTTGTGCCTTTTGCTTAAATGGTGTAAATCCGTTCAGTAGTTCCTGAGAAAATTAGAGTGAAAAATATAGATATATCTGGGCGGAGCCTAACCACACATCTCATCGTGAGATCTGAATGGCTGTCAGTACTTCATCCAAGAAGTGTTGGCAGCCATCTTGGGACCAATATACATGATAGCACCTCATTAAAAAGCATTGCAGTTAATAGAAGGTTTTAAGACTTTACTTGCATTATAAATCATTTGTTGATGGTACCATACTCATTTTAGGAATTGTGGTGTGTTCTAAGGCGATTTTACCATGTGAAAAAGCCTTCTGCTGTGATATCATGAATCATGTTTGAGAGAACTATTTTCTCATGCTTTTCCCACAGAGGTTTGGAAGGTGATCTATAAGCTAAACTGAGAGCATATTTTCTATAAATTCATATTATCTTTCTCAGTCATGTGAGAATGAAGTCTGACATTCTCAGTAAAACATGTACATCCAACAAGGGCAGAGACTGTCAGTTGGTTCCTTTGTGTTCTACTGCAGCTTCCCAGAGTGTTCTAACGAAGAACTAGAGCGCTAACAGTCTTACTTATGACAAAAGTATGGCACACCTGAAGCCATCTTGATTGGAATAAAGTGGTAACACTTAAAACATTTAATTTACAAAGGAACAAAATGAGGGGGTTCATTTTGCCATAGAAATTATGATTAGTGCTGCAGAAAGAAAAATTAGGGCACATTTTGACTTCCCAAATCCTCTACTATTTCATAAAAAAAATCTGACATGCAGACTGAAACATGCACTTTGAATACCAGCAGCAGACTTCCCTGGTGAGAATGTGTGACATATCTGAATACCTTCTTGATGGAATCAAAGTAAAAACCTGAAAGCATTTCCTACTGAGGAGACTGCAGTAAATGAGGAAATTAGGAAACTTCATAACAAATAAATCTCCCAAGATGGCCACCAGAGACAAAAGAGCCCAAATGCAGCACAAATATCACCCAGATGTAGCCCACATGTAGCCCACATGTAGCCCAATGACAGAAGTGTGCAAAACTTTTGTGTATTTGCAGTTTTATATAGTGCAGACTTGTCAGGCATTGGAGTGCTTTACCTGAGCATTGGTTACATCACACAAGATCAAATTAATTTTGGTTGTAGACATGGGGAGATTAAGTGATTTGACCAGAATCACAGAATGTTGAGCTGAAGCAGAAAATCCAACCTGGTTCCCCAGTTGCAAAGTCTGCAGCTCTGGAAGTGACACCACATCCTCTCCCCTAGGTGCAACATTTAATCGAGTGGTCAACTGGATAAAAAAACTAAGATTACAAATAATTTAAAAGTTTTGTCGCTATTTGAAAACTCAGAAAATATGTCCTCATTTTAGTTTTTTAGAGCACTAACCATAATTTTGATGCAAATAAGACCCTCTCATATATGTAATTTCTAAAGGAAATACTCTAGGTATTACAGTTTTGATTACATCAAGATGACGTCAGGCGTTCCACACTTTTGTAATAAATATAGAATGCTAGCAATCTAGTTGTTCATTGGGATACTGTTGAGAGGCAGAGGCCAGGGGCACGGACTCTGAAAATTGAAGGCAGGTAGGAGAGTGCAGAGGCAACAATTTGACCACACTGGGCAGGCAGGAAGGGCAGTGGCAGCACAACAGACTATGGAGGGCAGTGGAAAGGGGGGCAGGGGCAACAAACCAACAATACAGGACTGGCAAGAGAGGCTGTGGCAATATAATAGACCATTGTGGGCAGAAGGAAGAGGCAATGGTAGTACAACCATACATGCCAACAGACCTGTTTCAGCCAGGAAACGTCCAATGTTTTTAAGCTCAAAAGGGTTTTATTTGATTTGTCTCCTGTCTACAATCTCCTCTTTTTCAATGTAACTCAAAGGGGAAAATCAATACCCCAGTTTTTTTTCAAAATCTCCCTCTTACCAAGTTCAAAATGTTCGCAAGTATGGTACATTGGATCATGGTAGGCAGGAGGAATTGGGGTAGGGACATGGACTTGGATAACAGAGGACAGGAGGGACATGGAGAGGTGCACCAAACTGACCCTACAGGGCAGGCATCAGGGTTTGCAGCAGCACAATACACCACACAGGGCATGCGGGACGGGAGTGCAGCACAACAATCCATAGAAAGCAATTGGGAGGGGACAGGATCATGCACATGGACAACAGAGAACAGAGGGGAAAGAGGCAATGGTAGCTAGCTGACCATAATGGACAGACAGGAGAGAAAGCTGCAGCATAACAGACCATAAAGGGCAGGAGGGATGGATCAGGGGCATTACAATGGAACAGACAAGCCAGGAGGGAGGGAATAGGGGTCTGCACATGGAAACAGAGGGCTGGGGGCAAGTAGGCACGGCAGGAGCAGCAAGATGACCATGGAGGTCAGGCAGGAGGGACACTAGAAACAAGGCACACCATGGAAAGCAACAATGAGACTATGATGTCATACACACAGACCAAGGAGGGAAGGTGGGAGGGGGTCAGGGGCAGCTAGCTGACCACACAGGGAAGGTGGTAGGGGCCATGGCAGCACAGAAGACCATGCATGGCTATGATGGGCAAGAATGAGGGTGCAGGGGCATGCACAAAGGACCATGGAGGATAGAAGGGAGGGTCAGGAACTGGGCACAGACAAGAGAGTTCAGGGGAAGGAGCCTCACAACAGACCGCGCGGGCCAGGCAGGAGGAGCAGTTGCAGCACAACAGACCAGGGAGGGCAGGAGGGTGTGGCAGTAAAATGGACCATGGAGGACAGGAGGAAGGGGATAGGGGCATGGCATGTGGACAGGCAGGGTGGAGGTGGCAGGGACAGGTTACAGTCATCTGACAATGCTAGGCAGGTGGGAGGGCAGTGGCAGCTCACCTGAACACTCAGAGTAGATAGGAGTGGCAGGTCCATGGAACATGGTGGGCAAAAAGGATGGAACAGGGGCATGCACAAAGACATCGGAGGGCAGGGGGAAGGAGAATAGGGGCAGCAAGCTAAGCACAGAGGCTAAGCAGGAGGTCAATGATGGGGCATAGAATTGGGCAATGGAGGGCAGGAGGAGTGGACTAGTACATCATGCTAAATGGAGGGCAGTGGCAGCACATCAGACCATGCATGGCAGGAGGGAGGAGGCTAGTCCATGGATTCAGACAACAGAGGATAGGGAGGAGGTGGATGGGGCAGCAAGCTAACTCTTCAGAGAAGGTGGGTATTAGGAACGTTATTGTTTTTAAAATGTGTGTCTGTGCGAACTACTTAAAATATGAACAAGTATGCAGCATACTCTCACTTTTATTCAGGAAGAAGAGGACGTTTGTGACTGTGACTCCGGGCTCACTTGGCAGAAACACCCCCTGACCCTCCACCCCCCATTGCAAAATGTAATGCCCGTGAAAAGGGTAGGTGGACGCAGTGTTATATAGAACATAGTCCTGAGAGCACGATTGAAAATGAAAACTAGATAAAGTATATGGCATAAAGTATACACCAAAAAGTGTAATATAAGATGAACCGGGCGTGAAATATAATATGCAATACATTGTGCGCAATGACAGATTCATTGGAGAGCGCAAGATAGCACAGGCACTAGTGCGTGCCATGCGATATGCGCCTTGGAGTGTAATATGCACAGGGCAGTGTTGTGTAACCTAACTAGTCTCTAAAGTTGTAACATAAAATATCTGCTGGGGAGTGTAACGTTGCATATGCACTGTGACAAAGATATGGATCCCAGATTGTAATATGTATGGCATAGTGCTGTGCGTTATAACATAGGCATCGAGGAAGGCACGTTAGATGGGGCAATATAACCCGTGCGAAGGAAAGTGTGGCATGACATATTCACGGGGTGGTGTTACAGTGCACATGGGCTAGAGAGTGTCATAGCATACGCACTAGCTGGTGGAATACAACACAGAGGTGTGAGGCACTCGGCGGGCACTGGTGGGTGTAACACAGCATTGGGCTCAGCCAGGAGCACGCTGTGACTCAAGTGAGCTTCGTCTCCTTTCCAGAGAGTAAAATAAAAATTATTACACATCCGGCGGTGGATGTGCATTTTATTAACCGTGAGGGGGGTTTCTTGCATAGTTTGGTCGAATTTTTGTCGAATCCCCTTTGAATGGCTTGGTAAGCGTGTGTATTAAATGTGCCCGTAAATAGCTACCCATGTTTGTATATAAATGACAAGGGTGTCTACTTGGAGAGTACCCACCGGCAGGGGCGCCAGGATTAGACACGGTAGGGCGTCAGACACTACAGAGCTTCACTAGCGGTGTAAATACATTCCACGTGGATTCATTGTATGCATAGTCGCCTTTTAATGAATATCACGCAAATCGTCATGGTGATAGGTACATACGGTTTGTCCAGCATGTCCTAGGTGTTTCTATAAATATATATATTTTTTTAAATAATAAAAAAACAAAGGCTGGCCCCGGGGGATGGGGTCCCCGGGCCATAAGTGGCCTGAGGAGGGGTGCAACGCAGCCCCCCTCCTAAAGAATCAAAAAAAAAAAAAAAAAAAAAGGCCATGACCCTGGGCTGGGGTCCCCGGGGCCAATTAAAGCCTTGGGAGGGCCAAATTTATTTTATTCAACAAAAAAAATTAGGGTGCAGGCCCTGGGGGATGGGGTCCCCAGGGCCAATAAATTAGAAAAAGGGGGGCCACACAGCACCCCTTCTTAAAAAAATAAAATAAATAAAAGACCGACATCACGCCAGATGCCACACCCCCTCCTTGCAGCACTCTGCAAACGCGCCACCTGGCCAGTTGTATGTTGGGGAATTAATTCCCCTTCAATACTGAGGGTCCCTGAGGGCCAACTAGCCCAACAGGTATCTCCAGTATGTGCCAGGGAGCTGCGTTGCAGACAGGTGTTCTGAGGCCACGCCCCTTTTTACACCTCTATGCAATGCAGCTCTGTGGCGCTTACTGGAGGTACCTAGGGGGCTAGTTTGACCCTAGGGACCCTTAGGATTCAAGGGGACTTAATCTCTCAACTTAGAACGGTCACAGGGCACGTTTACATAGTGGTGAAAGGAGGGGACGGGGCCTGAGGTGACTTGTGCAAACACGCCCTGTGGCGCGTTTTAAGTGTGGGAAATAATTCCCTTTCAATCCTAGGGACCCTGGGGGCCAACTAGCCCACCGGGTGCTTTCAGTAAGCGCCACTGCTCTGCGTTGGAGAGAGGTGGTGCAGGCTGTGCCCCTTTTTACACTTCTCTGCAATGGCGCTTACTGGAGGTACCTAGTGGGCTATTTTGCCCCTAGGGACCCTCAGGATTCAAGGGGACTTAATCTCCCAACTTAAAACGGCCACAGGGCGTGTTTACACAGTGGGGAAGGGAGGGGACTAGGCCTGAAGTGACGTGTGCAAACACGCCCTGTGGCGCGTTTTAAGAGGTAGTTTTAATCCCCTGCCCTATTATATACTAGGGGCTTACAGAGGAGGTCATGCTAATCACAGGGGGACCCCAAAGCATAGTGTTCCCTAGTGTATGTAGGTGTTTTCACTGTATTCTGAGTGTCTTTTAACATAGCACTGGCTCTAGGACTGGTTAGTCAGACTCAGTTCCCACCAGTATCCGTCTGAAAAAGTTGAGGGTACAGGATGATTTTGCAACAAGGCTTTTTTCTGCTCTTCTGTGTGTTCTTTCTGCACATTATCCTTCTTCCTGCACTTTTCTTCGTCTTTGAGGACTTCTGTTGCTTCTTTCTGCATTTCTTTTTTTTCTTTCTGTGCGTTTCTTCCTCTTTCTTCTCATGTCCTATCTCTGTAGGCATAGTTAGAAATTAGCATTTAAAAAACCTTTGAAATTCACAGAAAAAACCATAGGTTTCAGGCACGTTATAGTTAGGAATTAGCATTTAAAAAACCTTAGAAATTCACTGAAAAAACCATAGGTTTCAGGGGCGTTATAGTTAGCTGGACTTTTCACTCGTACAAAACCATTGAAATTCCCCCATTATAGTTAGTTCAGCTAACTATAACTTGCGCTCCCGCAATGCACTGCTGATGACGTCACATATTACATCACTCATGACATGGTCAGTGACATCACTCATGACATCATCCGTGTGATAGAGTGGCAGACCTCCTCTCCCCCTAATATAACCTTTGATACACACATTCAAAAATAGAAAATAAACTTTTCAAAACAATGGACATACCAATACCAGTTACAACCTATTCAGTAATTCTAAGATCCACATACACATCCACTCATTCACCAACAGTCCTATACAGTCACTCATACATGTACTCATACACCTATACATCCTGTTACACAATGCCACTCATCCATAGAGTTACTCACACACAGTCACTCATGCTAATAAAGAAAGAAACATCCATTTACTTGCATATACAGTTATACACACACTACCACACTTACATAGTCACTCATGCTAATAAAGAATCAAACATCCATTTACTTGCATATACAGTTATACACACACCACCACACTTACTTCTACAGAAACTTACACATACTTAGTCTTTTAAACAATCACTTATAGAAACACATACTTATTCATACAGGAACTCTTTCAATCTCTCACTCTCACATATACTCACTTATATACACCAATAGTCACATATACTAGTTTAAAACATATGTAGTTACTCATAAAGACACTATTGAGACAGTCATTCACTCACTAACACATCATGCACACACTCATCCACCCATCATTAAGTCCTGCACACATGCTGTCTTGAACACATAGAAACAGTGAGTCACTCATTCATGCACCTATGCACTACGTAATACCCCCCACCGAGCCATACAGACACTCATACTGATACTCAAAAAACCAACAAATAACCTATATAGACACTCATGTAGCTACTCACCAACCCATGCAGCCACTTATACACAAAGTGAGAGACCGATACAGATATTTACATACTTAAACATTACTCACTAAGCCATGTATTCACTAAGATACACTTATTCAGTCAGTTATACAATCAATTTTTCAAAAACAAATCATCCATTTAGAAACTTATATACCCATTTATTCTTCCATGGACCTTGAGATATACATATATAAAACATATGTAATTTTCAGAAAAACACACATTCACTGGATGTCATCAGTGAGGTCATTTGAGATGTCATTTGAGATGTCATTTGAGAGGTCATTTGAGAGGTCATTTGAGAGGTCATTTGAGAGGTCATTTGAGAGGTCATTTGAGAGGTCATTTGAGAGGTCATCAGTGATGTCTTGAGTGATGTCACTGACCAGGTCATGAGTGATGTAATATGTGACGTCATCAGCAGTGCATTGCGGGCACGCGAGTTATAGTTAGCTGAACTAACTATAACGGGGGAATCTCAATGGTTTTGTACAAGTGAAAACTCCAGCTAACTATAACGCCCCTGAAACCTATGGTTTTTTCAGTGAATACATTATATATATATATATATATATATATATATATAACAGGAACTCCTCTCGTAGTGCAATTACAGCGGCGAAGAACAGGAGTCCGGACCACAATTTCGTGCAATTCAGTGTAGTTTATTGGCAGCTCACCTACAAACTGCAGCCATAACGTGTTTCGAGCCCGTATATATCTACCTGAACCTACACATGTATATAAAAAATGTATCGACATACATTAGCATCTGACATTGCATATGTATAGAATAACAGTATTCCATCACAACAATTGTCAGACATAAAGGAAGGAGGGAAGGTTAGAGGCTGACCTTATTGAAAAAGATTACTTAGCACCGACTGTCCCACAGCTGTATCAGCATTACTTGCAGCTTCCAGACAGTAATGCTTGGTGAAAGTGTGCCTGGTGGACCAGGTTGCATCTCTGCAAATCTGTTGAATAGGCACACCGGCAAAGAGCCGTTGAAGAGGAAACAGCTATCGTAGAGTGAGCTTTCACTATTGAAGGTAGAGGTTTGCCTGCTTGTTGATGGCAAAACGTGATAGCAGACGATATCAAACGTGCTATAGTCTGTTTAGTGACAGGATATCCCGTTCTGATTTTTCCATAAGCCACAAAAAGCTGATCAGCCTTATGTATGCTGGCTGTTTTTTGTAAGTAGAACTTTATGCACCTTTTTAAATCCAGAGAATGAAAACATCTTTCTGCTGGGGACTGTGGATTTGGGAAGACAGTTTTCAATACGACTGGCTCGTTTAGGTGAAAATCTGATGAAACCTTGGGTATGAAGTTAGGATTTGTATTAAGTATAACAGAGTCTGTAGTAAACTAGAGGAAAGGATGACGAGTAGTGAAAGCCTGTATTTCGCTTACTTGTCTGGCTGATGTAAGCGCCAGTAGAAGAGACGTTTTCCATGTAATGTAAAGTCAGCCCTATAAATAGGCTCAAATGGGGCCTTCATAAGCTGCGTTAGAACAATGTTGAGATGCCAAGGCTGATGTGGATGCCTAATTGGAAGGAACATTCTAAACAATCATTTAAGAAATGGTTTTATTATTCTTGATGACCAAAGCCACTGTGACCCATTCCACCGCCGAAACCTGGAAATCGCGGCAAGGAATACTTTAATAGAAGAATGAGAAAGGCCAGATTTAGCCAGCTGTCGGAAAAAAGGCAGTTATTGTTCTGGTGAAGACTGAATGGGGTGCACCTCTGAACTTCTATACCAATGGCAGAATCTCTTCCACTTGAGTTTGTAAGTCTTGATAGTGGAAGGAGCTCTAGCACTAGCCTGGACTTCCCTACAGTCAGTCGGTATTACTAGGTCGGCAAACTCCGTGTTCAGGAGCCAAGCTGCTAATCGTAGAGATGTCGTGTTCGGATGGCAGACCTGGCCGCAATTGACCGTCAATAAGTTCTGTAATGGGCTTAACAAGCTGAGTCTACACTCTGATAGGATCAGAAACTCCGTGAACCAGAACTGGCAAGGCCACCTGGGAGCTATGAGAAGTATTCAGCAGGGTTACTTTCTCATCTTCCGAAGCACCCTTGGGACTAAAGGAATCAGAGGAAAAGCATAGGCATAAATCTTTGACCAGTTTATCGAAAACGCATTCCCGTACGATCCCTGTTGGGGTAGCAAGCTGGTGAAGAATTGGCATTTGCAGTTCAGACTGGTCGCAAATAGGTCTAACTTCGGTTTGTCCCACAATAGAAAGATGTGATCCAGCATTGGTTGGAGGAGTTACCATTCGTGGTTGGTTGTAATCAACCTGCTCAAGGAATCTGCCAGGCTGTTGGCCACTCCTGGAACATGTTCTGCTGTTAGTGTTATCTGGTGTTGAATTGCCCAATCCCAAATTTGCCGAGCCTGTACGGATAGCATAGTTGATCTTGTCCCCCCCTGTTTGTTTAAATAATGCATGCTTGTTGTGTTTCCTGTCCGAATTAGCACTGAAGCTCCTGATATTATTCAGAGTAAAGATTTCAGAGCCAGGAATATTGCCTTTAACTCTAAAATATTTATGTGTAAGGTTTGTTGAAGGCTTTCCCATCTTCCTTTCACTGTCAGCCCTTCTAGAGGTTCTCCACACCCTTTGAAGGATGCATCAGTTGCTATTATGTAACCTGGCGAATCCACTAGGAACAATAGGCCTGCAGCTATGGTCGGGATGAGAGTCCACCATTGGAGCGCTTCTTTCATTCAAGGTGTTATCCTGATAATATCGTCGAAGGACCCTGACATTTGCAGCTACTGACTGTCCAGTTCCTCTTGCAAAGGTCTCATCCACAAGCGACAGTTTGGGAACGAGGGAAATGCAGGAGGACAACATTCCAAGAAGCGATTTGCACTTGCGGACTGAAGTGGACTTTCTTGTGAAAAGTAAAGTTGCCAACTTGCAGATCTTTTGTTGTCTTTCCTGTGAGGCAAAAGCCTTTGCCTGATGAGTGCCCAAAGTTGCCCCTAAGAATGTTTTCACCTTTGAGGGGATTAACTGAGACTTTGGAAAATGTATTGAAAGACCCAGGGATTGGAAGAGAGACATTCTTGAGTATGAGTGTTTGCCTCATAAAGGCAAAAGACATTCTTGAGTAGGAGTGTTTGCCTCAAAGCCAAATCCTTTTCAGTGGCAATCGTCCAAATAAGGGAACACTTGAATTCCCGCTTGACGTAGATGAGCCGCCACCAGTGCTAGGACCTTGGTGAACACTTGGGGGCGCAGACCGCAAGCCAAATGGTAGAACTCTGAATTGGAAATCTCTGCCAGCCACTCTGAAGCATAACAATTTCCTGTGCCTGGGGAGGATAGGGATATGAAAATAGACGTCCTGAAGATCTAAGGTCACCATGAAATCTCCCTGATTTATCAAACTAACCACCTCCTGAAGTGAAAACATCAAGAAGGATTGCTTTTTTTAGGAATTTGTTGAGACAACTGAGATCCATGATGGGACGCCACTCTCCCGATTTCTTGCTTATGAGGAAAAACCTCGACTGGAACCCTGTTCCTCGCTGTACACCTGGTACCACTTCGATCACTCCCTTTTTTAACATTATCTATATTTGAGACAAAAGCTCCTTTAGATGAGCAGGAGGGGGACCTTTGGGAGGGAAGTTCGGAGGAATCTTTAGAAATTCCAAAGTGTGACTGTTGGAAACTATATCTAAAATCCATCTCTCCGTTGTTATTGCAGACCACTCAGGGAGGAAAAAGGAAATTCTTTAACCAACTTTGACAGGATTGGTGGGAACTGTGGCCAGTAGTGGGCGTTTGTCACTGCTTTTTGGAGTTATCCCTGCCTCTGAAGGCAGTCTTTCCTCTGTAGTGTTTATATGAAGCGGCAGGATGTGGTTTAAATGACCGCTGATGCTGTGATGATGGGTACCTTGATTGACCCCGATATGGCTGGTACTGGCTGTAACCTCCTCGAAAGGAAGACAAACCATGTCCTCTTGTTCCACGAAAGGGTTGCTTCTTGAACTGTAGAGTGCCAAGAGCTTTTGCCGTTTGTGTGCTTCTTGATGGTCTGAATGGCTTTGTGGATGTGTTGTCCAAATAAAGATTCACCATCGTAAGGCATGTCAATTACCTTGGTCTGCAATTCCTGTCTTAACAAAGTAGCCTTTAGCCAGCCCTGACGCCTCAGGACTGCTGCTCCAGCCAGTTATCAGAATACTGTGGAAGAAACGTCCACTGCGCAATCGATCTCAGCAGAGTTCCTTTCTCCCTCCTGCAGAATCTTGAGCGCCTCCGCTTTGGATTCCTCTGGTAGCCCTGGACCGGGGACCTACATTTTTTTCTCCAACTTAGGCAAGACTGCCAGAATTGAGGCTGGCGTTTATTACTTTTAAGCCTTCTTGCCATATGAAGTCAACTATGGGAATAGAGCGAACCCGTCTTTGTCTGTTCCTTGAAATAAAATAGGTAACAATCAGCCTGTTTAGTTACCATTGGGAGCTGAAACCTCCTTGCCGCTCTCTCCATAAGGGTATGGAAACATCCTAAATCCTCAGGTGGTGAATCTATTGGAAGTGGAGTGGAAGGCGATGGTGTTTGAATCGGATAGTCAACCCATTTGTTGGGAAGGGATCTCTCATCTAACTCTCCCTCTTCTCTCTTGTCATCAGTGGTATGAACCTCCTGGTCCAGCAGTTAGGATGTTGTGGGTAATGGAGAAACCAGAAGTGAGGATCCAATTTGCAAGGAAGACCTTCAGGCGTCTGAGGAACTGAAGGTGCTGGCTCTGTAGTAATCCTCTACCATATGCTGTAAGTTTGACACCAGAGAAACCGGTATTTGGATTGTGTGTTCTTTTTGCCTCTCCTGGTTGGTAACCTCAGGGAAATAAACAGTCCTCATCTTCACCCTACTGGCATTTAATGAGAAGGTCAGATGGACTGCGAGCCACCCCAAACATACCATCATCCTCTGATTCCTCCTCATCTGCTCCATAATCAACAAGCATTTACAATACAATAGGTGTCGCATTTGCGTGGGTTTGAGCTATTGGCATTATAAATGACAATGCCTTTGTTTTGTTTTTTAAAACAAATAAAAATACATTGTCATTTACAATGCTAATAGTTTAAACTCTCGCAAATGCGAGACCTATTGCATTCCAAATGCTTGTTTTAGAGTTGGTGTGAGACGAAATCCTGCTGTCACCCACTGCCAGAGTGATGAGCACCCATGGGTGGGGGTGTTACGCGAGTGACTGCCCACAGGAGCAGGTGCAACATAAGGATTCAGAAAATGAATCCAGAGTCTACTGTACAAACTATTTTCTACAACCCAATGGACACTAGTCACTGGAGACTTGGGACTGAGGCTTCCATAATTAGCAAAGCTTATAGTTTAAATGTGCTAACATGGAACTCCTCTGGTCTGTGAGAATCTTGCGCAGAGTCATACTGGGGGAGAAACAGGCCAAGCACTAAAATAAAAGTGCCCCTTATTGCAAATAGGACAGTTTTGATCTTTTACGATAGGTTCTGCAAGTGCTTTGCAAGGTATCAGAGACTACATACATTTAGCTTGCTACAGGCAATGTTTGTGGTAATATAAGGGAAATTAACAGTAAAAACCTACCCAACTGACCATTAGACAGACCCACAACCAACCAAGAAACCGGCCCATACACAGATTGTCAGATCAGCCTCATTGGCACTGCCGGGTTGTCCAAAAATACTAAAGGCCAATCCGAAACGTAAGATCACAAGTCAGGTCACCTAGTTTATTCCAAGAGAAAACAGAGTGTAGGGACACGTCTTCTGGAAGGGGGGGTTGCTGCACTCCATGTGCCCACTTGGGGTGAAGACTTCAGAGTGTGTTAAGACCCAAGAGAGCTCCCGTTTTTATTAATAATAACCCAAGCGTTTCTTTGTAATGCATATTATAATTATCGACGTCACGTAGAAGGCTGAACGGCTGAGACAACCACGAGGTTACACAGAGGAAAATGCAACATTAATGAGGCGATTGTACCCACGTAGTGAAAACCGTCCAATCTGATTCACAGTAAAAGAAACAAACCCCTTTGAAACCTTGTATTAATGGCGTTCAAGGGAATCAAGGCACAAAGCAGGATGCATGATTCTGAAATATTTACAAACATGGGTGTATATTTTACTTTTTTGCTTTCACTGTTGCACAAAAACCAAAAGACTATCATTACTCCGTGAAATTGCACAACTGTCAATGATCAAGAATTTCAACCAAAGTAAACCATGGATTGTGTATGCCTTTCTTTAACAGTTTTATACAGCGGGTGAGCACTAAGAGAAATAGATGCGTTTTACACAGTAATAACACCAGTGACAAGCCTCATCATTTGAAAAGTGCATTATGGGCCATGGGGTGTGCAAAAAGGAGAGGATTATCTCGCAAGGACGTCCCCTAATTTTCACCAAGACTGCGCTTACTACAGGTAGGTCAGAGTTTTCCACATGTGGGTTTTTTTATTTACCTAAAGAAACATCAGGTGTTTCGTTTCCCTTTTAAATTATGGAAAGAGAAAAAGATCGTTAACATCTTTACTTTTATAAAAGGCAGAAATAAAACGGTTTTAAAGTGAACTTATATGAAGAAGGTACATTCATTTCTCAGAGCAAACCAACAATCACGGAAAACTGTTGCCTTTTTTCGCGTGGATAACCATGCTGTGGCTTGGATGAAAGAAGAGGAATTAAACGCTGTCTGTACTGCAGTGCTAAACAATGGCGCCACTGACTTACCGCGATCGAGAAGCAGCCATGCGCACCCTTCAGTGAGTCCAGTAAACCTGGGCAACAGGCAGTGCATTCCTCTTCTAAGAGGCAGCAGGACACGCAGACAGACAAAGGGAGACCGCATTTATATGCGCCGGCAGCAGCGCAGGGAAAGGGAGCAAATGGCAAAAAAGAAAGAAATAATAGTTTTAAGAGGGATGGCGAAAACAAAAAGCATTTGCAACGCAATAGGTCTCGCATATTGCATTGCAAATGTTTTTTGTTCACCAGCGCCCATGCGGCACTTTCACATGGATAGATACTGCGTGCCCTTCTTTAGACAAACCACGTCTAAAGACTGGCATGGCCACTATTAAAGTGAAACCATTGCGTGTGGCGCTTTGATTAAAAAAAAAGCATTGGTTTGTCAAGTTGACAAACTGATGTTTTTTTGGGGTAAAAGTGCCCAAGCCACGCTTTCACTTTAATGGCGGCTGTGCACCCTTCTTTAGACACGGTTGGTCTAAAGAAAGGGCATGGCCTCCATAAAAGTGAAAGCGTCGCATGGGCGCCAGTAAACAAAAAAAATAAGTAAATGCTGCCGCTATGCTTAAAGCGGACCGACATTAGTACCGTAAATAAATAAAGAAAGAAACGCGGCTGCTATAGTTAAAGTGGACCGCGATTAATAAGTAAAATAAAAGAGGGTAGCGTGCTGCGACCATTTGGCCAGAATAGGGGCATAACATTAAACAAAATAGTGCTAAAATCCAATATAATGCAGTCCCTCTAACACCACAAGTAAAAGATCCAGTCCTCATAGGAGGTAACAAATGGCGAGAGGGTGGTAACAAGGAGGGAATAACAAGCCTCATTATCAATCGGAAGCCAGTATTTACCAAGGACAATGACAGTAGCTAATCAAAAATATGGGCGGAGAGAAGGCGAGGCTTCCACAGCATACTCTACTACTGCATGCCTCGCAGAGCGTGCAGCCAATGCGCGCTGCAACGCTAGGCTCGACCTAAAAATTTCCTCTGGAGGACAGGGAGACACCTTGCTTGGGGAAGTGTGAATAGGCAATATTATTTCCTGGGAAGGTAGTAGTCCTGTATTATTTTTAGATGCAGTCAGATTCGTCGACTGTGTCAAGCAAACCACCGACGAGGAGGTCGTAGTTGAAGTTTTCATCGACAGATCTTCCGTCGGCGAGGTTCGTCGATGAAGATCTGTATCTGAAGTCTTCGGCTTCGTCTACGAGAGAGACTGATTTTTGAAAGCCGTCGACAGCAGCAGCAGTGGCGGCAAAGTGTCCGTCGACGAAGGTCCCTGACAGGAGTCCTTTCTTTTTCGTCGACGAAGTTGTCGTCAATGACGGTCTCACCCTCAGAGAGACTACGTCGACGGAGAAGATGCTGATGACACAATCATCTTACTCTGGGGAAACGAGTAAGTGAACGTCGTCGTTGTGGCGACGGAACTCTTCGTCGACGAAGGTGTCGTCGACAGTTCTGTCGACGTGGAGTCTTTTTTGTGAGGTAACGTAGTCTCAGGAAGAGACCTTGAGGTCTGCTTCATTTTTTAAGAAGATTTACAAGGCGTAGAGGACACAGACGGACCCTTAAGAGAGGCTGGTTCTTTTTTAAAAGATGAAGGCTGATCTTCATGTTTTGAGGTGTGGTGATGTTTTTTTTAACACCTTAACAGCCTTAGGAGAAACAAGCTCCACCTCACCAGCTCTTTTCTTAGAAGCTGTAGTTTTTAACGAGGAATCACTTCATCAGATGAAGAATTGTCCTTAGTTTTAAGCTTCGGTAGCCACAAAAGCTGACGCCCTTCTCGATCTCTCACGGTTTTTTGAGAGAAAGTCCTGCATATTTTACAGTCTCTCACCTGGTATTCAGGGTGAAGGCAGTAGATACACTTTGTGGGGATCATCTGAATGAAGTCTTAGTTTCCGACAAGAATCACAATGCCTGAAGAGAGATCTTTTAGAAGAAGACATGTTGAATTGAAGATCTGAAGAAATCCAGAAGGCCAAGAGAAAGTACTGAGCAGAGCTCAAGGAGACTACCTTCACTCAACGTGCGGTAGAAAATCTGAGAGCCTGGAGCCTCTGTGGAGAGGGTTCTAGAGGGTGCTGTTGCCCGATTGGCTGGAGTTTGGACCACACTAATTACTAGGATGAGATATTGAAAGTGAATGGTTTTTCTCTATTAACTTTAATGTTAGAGAAATTCTTACTTTTTATGAACCGTGGGACTCCCACTTTGACGACGGGGAATGATTCAAGCATGTGAATCTATGCAACATACTCCAATACTGGAGAATAATAGGGCTGCCAATGTATATGGGACTTCTTGTTCTAAATGAGAAGCGTTGGATGAGTTGGTACCCAATATCTGCCATTGTGTGGACTTCAGTTTCAAAAAGAATTCTCCTCAGCCCCCTCAAACTCTTCCTCACTATATTGACCTCTGCTCACTCTTTTCCTCTATCTGCGAGTATCGTAAAACTCCTGTTACTGTTCCTCTAATGCCCCAAGTTACTTTCCCAAAATTCCACTCTTCACTATATTCCCTCCAGTTCCAGTCACCGAAATCCATCTTCACAGTATCGCCTCCGCTCCATCCTCCATCTGCTTGGCTTCCTTCAGCATCCCTCCATCCCACACCCTTTCATTTGAGCCAATCAGAAACATAAGGGATCTCTGCACTGTGTTGATGAGGTATAAGCCCTACTCATTTTAAAATTACAGCCAACTGTAAATGGCACTCAAACCAAAATAAATTCAAATACTGACTAATCACATCACCTGTTTGTGAAGAAATATTATGCTCAGTACGGACATTTAATAGAGGGTCAGGAGCCCCAAATAGCACAACAGAGAAGTTGTGTGACTGATTTATGTAGAATAGCCACAAGAGGAAATTATAAAAAATTAAGATCATTACGTTGCTTTTGATTTGAAACAAATGTAATTTTGGCCAGTTTTCCTGGCATTCAGAAGTCAATTTCAAGTCTGACCTTTGTGATATAAAACAGACATAGTCCTATCTAAAGTTCCAGCTGAAGTGCAGCTCTCCAAACTATAGAGGGAAGACAAAGACTGACAGCAGGCCGCTGCCCAATGAAATGGGAGATCAGGATTAATTACTGCATCAGCACACATTTCCCCCACTTAACTTCAAAATGTCCTACATCTTTGCACTCAAATTTGAGGATTTAACAGATGAATCAATGACAGCCAAAAAGGATTTCCCACTATGGGATCTGAAACGCTATTTCTGTTCCAGAAGGAAGTTGCAATAGACAGAAGTAGTGCGTAAGGAAAGCTGTGGTAAAAAGTGTTTTTCAGTTATTTCAGAATAAGCAAGACTGGTTTTATTTCTTCAAAAAGTGTTTACTTAATGCTCAGCTGACTGAATAGTAGTAACAATGATTCACCTTGACATTCACTGATTTACACAAACAAAATACTGAATTTTGATACTGAGGACAGAAGAATAAATTAATGAATGTGATCTGTGATGTGGATGGTGTAATTCTAGGTTGTATGTGATTTCGTAGAAAAAGATTTCACGAAATAACATTACTATTTCACCAAACCTTTTTAATGGAAATTTGCAGAATGAATGGCATTTACCATTTCATGGAAACCAATTCTTAAAATGTCTTTCTCCCCAAATTGGCGTTTGCATACTTATTTTTTAAAGGTGTAAGGTCTGCAGGTCTTACTTTCAGAAACATTTTTTGTCAGAGGAATTTGATTGAGCTTTACGTCAAGGGACATTATTTCAGATGTATATCTTTTACATTGTCAAACAATTACTTCAGATGCTTGTAACTCGCTGACTCTTCACCATCCATGTCTGCCTCTTACCCACACCTCACTATACCCATCCTTGACCCCTAAATGCCAAACATTCTTCAGCCCTAAAAGCCTTTTCTACACTTAAACTTCACCCATACCTGAATCATAAACTCTATACATTCTTGAACCCTAAAATCCCTAAACGCCACCCGTTCCACAACCCTAAAACCCCCACAACTCCTAAACTCCACCCATCCTTTACCCCTTAAGACCCTCGCCAACTCTAAACTCCACCCCTTCCTGTTTCCTAAAACCCATCATCAGCCCTAAACATCACCCATCCCAGAAACCCACCAAAAAAAACGTATCCCTGAACACCACAAGTTTATTGTAATGTGGCATTTTTCCTCAAAATTAGCTTTCATTTAAAATATTTCCTTCAATATTCGATTTTCCTGTATTTCCTTAAATTAATTTTTCCATAAACTTGATTTTCCATGATTTGGTTTTGTCCAAAGTAATTTCTCCGTTTTGTTTTTCTATTAATTCACTTATATCAGTAATTACGTTTTTGCTATCACTATGTGGAGAGGCTATAAACAATCTAATCCCGGATATTTAACTGTGTAAAATGTAAGAGCTGAACACTAAATAATACTGATCATGCTTACCTGCAATAGGGATTTCTGCGAGAGGAGTACCGCAATGTGAGGAATCTGTAGTATATGAAAGGCTGGAGCAGACTGCCTTGGCCACTGCAATGATCAAATGAAGAATACATTACTTAAGACAGTTCAAGTTTCTTTGAATATAGAAAGAGCAGAAGCAGTAAAATTATACAATTTGCACAATAATACCATGTACAAAAAGAGCTTTGCAGACATAGCTGTCTAAAATTAAGATTTTTTTTATAGTAAATACAGCTCTACATAATGACTACCATTTCAATAACTTGTTTTAGTAGAAAACTTGCAGTTCTTTTTAAATTGAATTATAAGTAGTCCATAACTTTACTTCATTCTGTGTCGACCAGGCTACCTGGTCGCATTGTATCTGCTTCCGTTTCTACATCATCGTGACAAAGTCAAGACCTGCATGCAACATGCGTAAATTTAAAAAATGAAGCACATTTCTATCCACATAACTCTTAGATCAGAATCACTATGATGGAAGTACAAATAGCTTTCTATTCTAGTTTCTATGGTGGATACTGTATCTTCCTAAGGACTACAGGTAGAGAGTGGACTGTGTAAAGCTTGCAATAGTCTAAATTCTGCAATGTGGAATGGCACTCTTTCTGGCAAGTAACATCTGCCGCCTATCACACACTCAACAGGTTGATGTCTTGCAAAGTAGAAAAGGGAACAGCAATTTAAACCAAACAACATAATCTAAGATGACCTGCTCTTCTTGAAGAGAAAATATATAGAATCGTTCTCACAGGCTAGTAATGACATGAGCAGATTCAGAGTAGCATTTAGAAGAACCCCAGTAAACATAAAACGCTAAAACACTATACCTGAAATCAACCTCATCTCTTTAATCACATTGGAAGCAGCAATGCTTGGGAGCGAGGCCTAGAGGCCAACTGTTAGATCTGGGGGTCTCTAGTTGGTCGGGTAGGTGCCACTGTCCAAGTAGGGAGCCTTGCTTCTAGTCAGGGAAAGGGGGATACACTGTTAAGATAACCCCTGCTCACCCTCTAGGTAGCTTGGCCTGAGCTATCACAGGCAATGTGTAAAGTATTTGTACAAACACTCACAGTAACACAGTGAAAACACCACAGATTTACTCCACACCAGTTTTAGAAAAATAAGGTATCTTTACTAAAAACTTCACAAGACCAAATACTACAGAAAAACCAACATACAATTAAAAAGGTTACTTTAAAGATAGTTCAAGAATTTGCAGAAAGTATTCCAGGATGTAAAAATCAGTGTCCTGCACAATGCGACTCTCAATGCACAAAATGCGACACTCTCGTGCCCAACAGTACCTGTAGTTGTGTTAAGGTTCCCAAAAGCTATAACAATGAAGATGGCAAAGGCGATGCGATACTCCTGAGACCTTGGGGAGGCTTTGCAGCAGCCCTGCTTCACGCAGCAGAGGTGGATGCGCCGGCTCCGATCTGTAGGGGAAGGATGCGATGACTTTGGCTTTCGTTGCGTAGGTTTCTTAGGGGGAAACTTAACGCACAGGTACGATGCAACGATCTTCGATGCGCGGCACAGCGCTGACTTCTGGCACTGCAACCCTCGATGCGTCGCGTTGACTTCTGGCGCCGCAACCCTCGTTGCGTCACGGGACGGGACTCTGCGTCGATACACGCAGCGACTGGATACTTTCACGCACCGGCAGTGGTGCGGCCCGCAAACTGGTTCTGCGACGACCCTCGCAGCGTCAGGAATCTTCCCGCACCGGGACGATGCTCGACGCACTCGGCGATGCGGGGACTCCAGGTGCTGCGATGACGCCACGATGAAATTCTCCTCGCACTCTCACTCTTGCGACTCGCAATCGGATGATGCGTTGGGTACCAGTTACTCTTGTTCACGCTTCTGCTTTCCAGCTCCCAAGCACAGCAAAACGACCTCCTGAGGCCCCAAGACTAGGCAAGCACTCCAAGGCAGGTCAGAACTCCCTCAGCAGAGTTCCAGGGGAGCTGGTGGTGAAGTCCTTTTGTTCCTGGGACTTCTTAACAGGGAGCCAGCTCTTCTCAGGCCCTTGGAGATCAGAATCAAAAGAAGGGGACACAGCAAAGTCCTTCCCCTCTCCTTGGCAGCAAAGCAAAACAGCAAGCAGGCAGTTTTCTCCTCTTCAATTCCTTCCAGCTTTCTCCTTGGCAGAGGTTCCTTCCTAGTTCCACAGTGATCTAAAGTTTAGGTGTCTGGGGTCCTCTTCTTATACCCCTCCAAGTCTTTGTCTCTCTTTGTTTCAGTGGGGGGGTGGGGGGGGATTCCCCTGCTCAAACTGGTTCCTGGGTGTGCTCTGCCCTGGAGCACCTGGTTCCTTTCAGAGTGAGGGGCAGGGTCGTTAGGCGATCAGCAGGAGGTGGAGCATTCTTTGTGCTGGCAGAGGCAGAGTCCTCAGCCTGGCCAGCAGGGGGTGGAGCCAGCATTGTGCTGGCAGAGGCAGCCCTACTCAAACCCAGGGGCTACTCCTCCCACCCATCTAGAGCAGATCTCCCTATTCACCCTGCTGCTGACTCATCCAGACTCCTGGAGCCACCTAGCCCATCACATGACACCAGTCAGCCAATCTGCACACAAGCACACATGAAGGTTAAACAGGAGAATAGCTACTTTCTAAAAAGTGCTATTCTCACACAGTGAATTTAAAAACCATCTTGCTAAAATTCTGAACACAAAGATACCAAACTTGGATTTTCTATCTTGCCTTTAGGGGAAGATAGGCATGTAAACAGCCTCCCCCATTCTGTCCTATGGGCAAGCTAGCCTCTCAGCAGTGAAAAACGAGAATGGCTGTAATTCGCTACCAGGGCATGTTACCCACCTCAGTACATGCCCTACCTTTCAGATACACTGCACCCAGCCCAGGGAGGTACCTAGGGCCACCATAGGGATGCCTGACATGTACAGAAAGGGAAGGATAAGGCCTGGTCAGTGGTTGCACTGGCCAGGTCGACATGGTAGTCCTGGACTGCACATAGGCACTGCAAGCAGGCCTAAGACATCATTGTAGGGCTACTCCTGTGGGTGGCACAATCAGTGCTGCAGCCCACTAGTAGCATTTGAATCACCAGCCCTGGCACACTCAGTGCACTTTACTAGGGGCTAACAGGTGAAACAAATATACAAATCATGGATAACCAATCAATATAACAATTTATACAGAGAGCATATGCACTTTAGCACTGATCAACAATGGTAAAGTGCCCAAAGTCCTATTGCCAACAACCACGGGTCAGAAAAAATAAAGAAGGAAGAAGCAAAAAGTTTGGGGATAACCCTGCAAAAAGGGCCATTTTCAACACCAACCATGAGGGCTGCGCGGCTGTGATGCTCCGGGGCAAACACCCGTAATCCTGCAGGTCGCGGCCTACATTCTCACTCTTATTGACCAAGATCAGGAGGGACCAGAATACCCGAGGACCCACTAGGCTGGCTGTGGCCATCCAATGTTCTCCTCAGCCCCTTAAATCTACTGTGGGGGTAGCCTCTGAGGCCCAGCTGCAACAGGGGCAACAGGCGAGTGCTGGTCCTCCTCCTCCCACACATTAGCTGCCTCTTGCTGTACCGCCAGAGGTGCGCTGCGGTGAGCTGCTGCAGCCTGCGGTGGTGCAGGGGGAGGCCCTGGACCAGGCCTACCTCCTTACCCTGCTCTAGCTGGCCTGGTTGCCATTGGAGGATCCTAGCATTGGGGGCAACCCATTTGCAGGTTGGCTGTACCGGAGGTGGTGCGACCGCTGCACAAGTGCCCTGGGCCCAGCGTGGTGCTGTGCGGCCTACAGCCTCATTGGACGACCGAGTGAGCTCTGCTGCCCCTGGAGTGGGCCTGCTGGTTCCGACCTGCTGCTGCTCCTCCCTCTGCTGGCTGCCTTCGGTGAGTGCCCCATAGCCTCCTTGCCTGCGGCCCGATTCCTTGGTCAACGCGGAGGCCTGTGGTCTGTTGGGTGCTTGACAGATAGCGGTTGCTGCTCTTCGACTGGGCCCTCCCCCTGGGCCCCGCTTTCGCCCGCTCCTGTCTCCCAGCCTGCCCACTGCCCGGCATCTGTGGACGCGCCTGCTGGTTCTCGGCGGCCTCCCTGTGAACTGCCTGCGCCTGGCATCAACTTCCACCCTACCCAGCTGTACACATGTCCACGGAGGATACTTTGGACTGGGCCCGGGACTGTAGGCGTCTCTGCACATTGACAGAGCCCCCTGCAGTCGCGACCTGGGGACTACTTACTTCGCCTGTGGATTGGGGGGTACTCCACGGGACACCATCTGTGTTTATCTGCTGCATTTTAGAACCCTCTCTGCGGCTACTCCATACTGGGTCCGAGTGACTCCAAGCACCTGTATTGACATTTGAACAGCCCAGGGCGACAAATCGCCAGGACCGTCCATCCGACATGGACGACGACCAGGACTCTGCAGCTCGCTCAGACTCCTCCCAGAGAGGGTGGCCTCTGTTCTTGCTGAGCTGCACGCCGGAATCTGCGCTATTGATGCGCACTTCAACTTTCTCACTTCCCGCCTTGACTGCATGGGCAAACCTCTCAACAGACAGGGCACTCGCACTGATACTGCACAGGAGCGTATTTCTATAGTTGAAGATTCCACTGTCTCCTTACCAAGCGACTAGAGACTGGAAAGCAGTTGCTATTAAAAATGATGATTTGGAGGCGTGCTCAACAATATGTGCATGATCGGCCTAGCTGAGACCACCAACATGGGTGACCCAGCACTTCACCCCCACATTCATCGTGGCGAGGGGACACAAGTCCCTGGGACCCCAGCCGCTGCCCGGAACGCTGCCAGTGATCGAACGCCTCCTGAATTATAGGGACCGGGGCGCCATGCTACGGCAGGGCCGGGAGCGCTCTACGTTACTTTACCACAGCGCTTCGCTACCTTATCCATTTATCCAGATCTTACCTTGGCTGTGCAGGAGGCGCGTCGAAAATTCGCCGAGGCTAAGATGCAGCTCCTGAAACACGAGATCAAATATAGGAAGCTATTCCCCGCCCGACTCAGGGTATCATGTGATGGCAAACATCGGTTCTTCGAAAACCAAGCTGATGTCCTCGCATTCTGCATGAGAATGGGATTGGGCTCTTCCTCGAGCTGTGCCGCACCGGATCGCCCATCTCCCGGCGTCGATATTCTTGCTAATGCGGACCTCTTCCATCCTGGTTGAGGGACTGTGCCCTGACTGACCTGCGATCCTGATGTTACATGCTCTGTTTCAGAATGGTTCCTCCCGATTCTACAAAATAACTTCCCAGACCCTTATGGAACTCTCATAACCACTTCTGACCAACATGGGCACTTGGCTCAGATGAGTTGCCTGCTCCTCTAGGATGATTCCCAGAATTATGTTGTTGTGGGTTTTCTTGGGATTCACTAGGACTTCTATTCCTGGTGTGGGGGATGGTTATAAAGAGATTGTTCTTTGGTTCTTTAGGCCTCTTTGGGCCCCTCTCTGCATCTCTTCTTTCTCCCCTTTCCAGTGGCAAGATAGAAATTACTACACGCCACTATCCCGGACAGTACCCGCTGAACAGACGATCTCCATCCCACCCATTTCTCAATGGGTGACACTACGCAAACTGCGGATGTGACTCTCCTTCCCTGGTACTTCAGAGGATTGAATAATCCTCATAAAAGTAATCTGGTCCCATCGTATCGCAATCGATATGGCACCAAGATCGCATTTCTAGAGGAAACAACCAGCGCCCCCCCCGACATCGTCGGTCTTTGCATCATCATGGGACCTACATCGGTTTTTTTGCCAACTATAGCTCCTTCTCTGGGGGAGGGGGGGGCTGCATACTTATTCATAAATCTCTTCCCTTTATACACCAATCCACCACTGCAGACGCACTGGGCCGATACATTAAAGAGATGGGGACCATGTTGAGGGGAAGATTGCCTTCTTAAACCTCTACACCCCGAACTCGGACGACCCCCTGCTATCAGACAGTGGCTGCCCTACTGGACAGTTTTGATGTTGACATCACCCGGGTGGGTGGTGACTTCAATATCCTCCTGGATCTCATCATAGACTCTCCCAGCACAATCTTGTGCACCAAACCGAGCTCACTGTGTGCTTGTCAGGATATGTCAGCTTCCCATGGCTATGGCACATCTGGGTACTACAAGATACACTATCTGACCATGCCCCGATCCAACGTACGCTTGCTCTTCCTTATAGCTGCGACTGAAAGCGCCGCTGATCTTTCCTATCGACTTAAATGTTGGACCCGGTTTTTCACATGTAGTTGTGGAATATTTTCAACTAAATTTAGGATCAGTTCCGCAATATGCCATCCTTTGGGATGCATTTAAAGCCTACATTAGAGGAGTCTGCATCTCCAAACAGGCGGGGTGCTCTGCAATAACTTGTCTCGAGTGGAAACCGCACTTAAACATATTGATGAGAGAAATACCCCTTTGCCTACCCTTTCTGCCCTCCATGGGCATTCGGTTCTGTTTGAGGAGTTCCAAGATTTGGCAGATCGAGAGGTTACACTACTGGGTAGACACACTGTGGTGCAGAGATATGGTGAGGGTGAGCACCTTGGTTGGATGCTTGCCCGCCTCCTGCCTCCTCTTTGAGCCCGGAATACATTGCGGCCTTGGAGCTTGAGGATGGCACTCTTCCAACATCCCCGACAGCCATCCTCACTTAAGTTACCTCTTACTATACGTAACTTTACACTTCTCGTCTCACCTTTGAGTCAACAACCCGTCGGAATTATTTGGAGGAGATAGTCATGGTTTGGCTCTCTGATGGCCAATCCCGGTTCTTGAATGAGCCATTCACGGCTGAAGATAGTCCAGGCGATTGATCCTCTAGACGTATCAAAGTCTCCTGGGCTGGATGGCCTGACGGGAGCCCTTTACAAAGCATATAAAACCACTCTGATCCCCCATTTGCTTGAGGTATATGCTGAGGCCCTTTCCATCGGCGTCTTACCCTCTTCCATGCGAGAAGCAGTAGTCTCCCTTTTACTGAAGCCTGGTAAAGACATAGGCGCTGTGCTTCGTACAGACCTCTCTCTTTACTCAATTTCGACAATAACATTTTGCCCAAAGCCCTGGCTAACCGCTTGTCATTATTACTGGAAACAATACTGTCACCAGTGCAGACAGGATTCACACCACACCGCTCCACCTCCTTAAGTTTACGCACTGTCTTTTCAGTTTTAAATCAAATATTACATAAGCATGAAGTTCATACTCAAATAGTGAACTAGGCTTACAACAATTAAGTGAAGAGTCAGCACATACGTCTGCCAACACTCCCTGTTTTGGTCACTACTACAAACAATATTTAAGCATAGCTACATCCAACAGCATCCAACAATATCTGGTGTATTCACAAAAGCAAATGTCAGGTTAAAAACCTACTGTACATGAACTTAAATTGTAGGCAGGTTTTTATTGTCAACCCTGTAAAAAGTTATGAAATTGCTAAGCACTGATTAATGACCATTATTTAGTGTTTCTTTTAAATATAGAAAAACAATTGTCGTAATATTTGTCATTGATAACGTGTAACCTTTTGCCAATAAACCTTCAATTCTAGAACCTCGAGTTGACAAAAGTAACAGTCTCCAAGGACAAACATTCTTATGACAGCTGAACTATGGTGCTGTTAAAGATGGCCGGCTGCCAGACAAAATTACCTACAAGTAAAGATTTCCAGCAACCGGACAGTGGATACACAAGAATTGTTTCATCATCCTCTTTCCCTTCCTTTCAAGTCACCCCCAATGTTTTATGTAAAACCCAGATAATCTGGTGGGTCAAAGCACGCCCTTTAGCAACCAAACAGACAGTAGATCCACAAGAACTATCTTGGCACCGTGTTCTCTGCCTTTCAGGTGCCCCCCCCCCCAAAGCACGGTATGTAAACTCATTAGACCTGCAAAGCAGGCTTTGACACTAGCAGGATTTGACATTGTAATATCAACAAGAATTAAAAATGCAATTGGTCTCGCCTTTCATTAAGTTAAAGCTATTTGCTTTGCTACACAATACCATTAGCAAAGCAAATGACTAACTTAACCAAAGGTGAGACCTATTGCATTTTCAATGCTTGTTGCGACTGTTTATGGGACTGTTTTACTGTCTGCTGGACTGGTTTATACTGTTAATTTCCCGGATATTAAAACAAGCATTGCCTGCAGCAAGCTCAGATCTCTGCAGTCATCCATATCTCGCATAACACTTATACAGCTAGCCTTTAGATGTTCAAAATTACCCAAATTTGCAAACAGCCACTTTTTTTTAGCTTTCTAATTCACTAATGGGGGCCACTTTTTTTGGTGCAAATGCCAATTTTCTGTCCCAATCCGACCCCGACTCAAGACAAAAGAAGCTAGGGAAATCGGTTTAATCACGGCTGTGATAGATTATACCAGAATGCATGCATGTGTATGAATGATCTATTTAAAAGTGAGTTGCTGAAACGTTCATCGTTGTTTTACTGGGAAATATTGGTTCCCCTTATATTGGCAACCGGAAACTAATCACATCTAATTTGTGGAGAATTGTACTCGGCTTCTGTATCCGGGAACAGAAGAGGCAAATCAGGGAAAATAACATGGAGTTCAGGAATACTAGGAAAAAATGAAAGCAGACAGCCTGTCATAATAGGCATTGGTATAGCCAATAGGTCTCGCCTTTGGGACCTTATAAGTGTTTAGCCATGCAACAGTTGCATAACTAAATACTTATACGGTCCCAAAAGCGAGACCTATTGGCTATGCCAAGCGGCCATGCGGTTGCGAAAGTGATCGCGGCCGAACATCAAAGCGGCTGAGAAAGTGAAAGTAATCGCGTTAAAGCGAGGCGCGCGCGCCCACGCACTATAGCTCTAGGCTGGCCTGGTAGCACTTTTTGGAGCCCTCTCAAGAAGTCTCGCCAGACCAGCACATGCGCTGGGTCAGGCGAGACCTAAAAAGGATGCTCCCAGCCCCCGCCCTGCGTATACTGGGAAGTTCAGAGAAGTCATCTCTCATCATTCAGGTCAGCCTATTGTTTGCTACTGGGGAGCATTTCACACAGATTCACATGCTAATTACTGGCTGGCAGAAGTGAGAGAGCAAATGCAAATTTAGTCTCCAGGAACTTCAGGCAAGGAAAAGGAAACTTTCTAAAAGATACTTTTAATATTTATTTTAAAAAATCTGATTTCACCATTGGAGTGGATTTTTAATAACTGTCAAAAATAGTACTTTCATTATTTTAGCTAGTGTCGTTCAAGGGCTACAGTATTAGGATGTTAATCTGTACTCTGGCTTTCTACATAGGACAGTTAGGTCTGCCACAGTGAAAAATTGCTTTGGGGTGCTAATAACGGTCAGGAGATGTTAACATTACATTTCTCCATGTCCTACTTTTCTTTTAAATACCATGCACCATGCCTTGTGGGCTACAAGACCTATATAGGGTGGATTAATATTGTAGAGGGAGGTTTTGACCAATGAAAAGGGTTTACTTTGAAAGATAGAATTACAGTATTTACACTGCTATTGCCAGGCTACACAGAGTAGACCTGAAGCCATGTTTGCCCTACCACTAAATGGCACAACAGATGCTGCAGCCCACTGGCGTTATCTAACTTCCAGACCCTGGATACACTTTGTACCATATACAAGGGGCTCCCAGGCAAGCTAAATCTGCCAATTAGGTGTACGCCAATTAAATGATGTTTTAATGGGGAGCCTGGCACTTAATCCCTGCTAACCAGTTGTAGAGTTCTACAGCCAGCAAAAACAGAGTCCGGCAAAAGGCAAGGAAATGTGGGGAGGCCATGCAGAAAAGGTGCATTTTCTACAGTCTGTCATTGGTGTAACTCTGTAGCACAACTGTTTTTCAAAATCATGTTCACAAAACACCACTTATTATAACATACATATATAAAGGATATCGTTCAGACGCCGGTCCGACAAGGAGCGCCCTATGATGAAGCATGACACCCTAACAGGTGTGTGAGGGCATTAAGATCTGAAATTCAGATCTCCCAGCGACAACACTACTGGCATATAGCGACACCTTTCACATACATGCCTTAAGAGAGGAACTGTTCACCCAGAGTGTTATTGCTATCGTTCAGGTGTGAACAGTTAGGATTCCTATTTTTGCAAAGTCTGCACCTTGTAAAACGTCCACAGCATTAACGGTTTGTGAATTTTCTAATACTGCTGCACTGGCTTACACTGGTTTTGCGCCTTTTCCGTAATAGTTATAATTAAGCATCACAAAGAATTGAGCTTTAAGATAATTCAAACATTTGCTAACATATGTGGCCCAGATTTCAGTACTGTGATAACATTAGCTCTAAATTTTATCCAGTAACTCCAAAGGAGTTTAATATTGGCTTAGTGAGATTAGTGGCTCTTTGTACGATCAGGGTAAAAATCTAAAATAGATACAAACTATTATGAAAATAATTGTGTAATTAACACTTGACTGGGTGTTCATAGCTTAACTGTGATTTGTACTGTATCTACATCAGCTGTTATCCAACCAGTTGATCACGAGCTGCCAGTAGCTTGCAGACCCCTTCAGAGTAGGTCACAGTCTTGAGTTCATTTTTAAATAAGCACAGGGCCATATTTTCATTTTAAAGTTAAGGGAATGCAGTGTTTATTTACATTATCAGACTGCACATAGTAAGGCCTGATAATAAGCCGTGCTCAGTCAGATTTAGGACGCAGGTTGGGGCACAGAGGTGAAGAACTGAAGCAGTGAGGTATCCAAATCTTAAACGAAGATCCTTGTCAATTCAATATTAGAGCATGAGACCAAAATGAGGTTTCTGAATGCTTATAAATGGGAGAAAAATAAAATGAAGTGTTAACTTAAAGCTTAAGTTAACTCTTCATTTTAATTTTCTCTCATTTCAATGTGTGGCATTTATAAACAGCCTCTTGCTCTCAGTGGCCAGTAGACAATGTTACATATTTTTAACTGAAAATGCAGTCATTTTCGGTAAATGGGAGAAATTTAAAGTTAAGAAAAATATTTATGAAGCATGTTACTTAACTTTAAATTCCTCCCATTTAAACAAATTGCTGCATTGTCATGCTATAAATATGGCACCGTGTCTACAGGCCACGGGGAGCAAGATGCCTGCTGTTTGTAAATGTGACACTTTGAAATGGGAGAAATTAAACAGTGCAGAAAAATGTTTCAAATAATGAACATTTTTCTTCACTTCAAATTCCTGCCATGTATAAAAAAACAAATGGATGTAGGTTTGTGTGACACAAATGGCAAAGGTTATGTTCTGTGTCACAAGTAAACGGCACGGGGTCTCAGCCACCCATACACATAAATACTATTCAAACGCGCACACATGTTCAGAGATCCCCAAAGACCACGTTTTTACTGACACACAAGGCAGCCCTGTCACAGTGCCCCTATTAAAAGTATTTTGTTCAAACCATAGAATTGGGCTTCATGGACATTAGGCTTAAAGTGAATAAAGCTGGCAGTGGCTGCGTCTGGTAACAATGCATGAGTTGCTTGCCCTTTAGCAACTCACTATGATTTTCACTAATCAGAAGTAGCTCTCACTACAGAAAAGGTTGGACACCCCCGATCTAGATACTTCCTGCACACCGACCCTGGAGATAAACCTTGGACTGCTTGTCCACATCTATCACAAAACTCAAGGGTGCTGAAGAGATAACTTTTAATGCAGTCTTATTGCACTGAAACTGACCAATCTCACATTTATAGAGTCCAGTGTCACTACAAATTCCCACCTCCAGGAACCAGGCCTGGCAGAGCAGAGGAGGATGCCTATATTGGGTTTATAAGCCATTCGATGGAGTTGCTCCTTCTTAACACCAGAGGGGAATCGCCTGATTAATAAGTGTAGAGTGGTCACCCTGGCTCAAGCCCACACAGCAAGAACTGCTCTTGCTTCCCAGGAAGAATCATCAACATATATTAACATTTATTCAGGTCAGAAAAGGACACTGACAAATACTTGATTGTCAAGTGAAGCTAGATTTACTCTCTGGTAGTGTTTACGTCTTGTGAAGTATAACTGCACCAAAATATGTTGCATGTAAATTTACCAGGAAATAACATTTTATTTAGCAGTTTTATACGGCACAACAGGATTTGCAAGCTTTACAGAAACACAACCATGTACTAATGAAGTGATTAACATTCGGTAAACATCTGAAAGGGTGGTACATTTATAAGCTATTAACAGATGGTGTGGCAGGGGGAAGTATAGACGAAACAACCATTTATGATCTGAACAATAAGTCAAGAAAACTGTGAAGAACTAGCTAAAACACATCCTGAATAAATTAGTCTTTAAATCCTTACAATGACATAACATGGTAAAGATTGCAAATTTTAGAGACCCACTTTTCCCAGGTTCCTTTTTGCATCATTTGAGAGGGTATCTGCTGTTACTTCGTGTTAGAAGCTGAAACCAGATAGACGTTAGAATATGTCTAGGTTCCTCGAAATTTTGTCTGGTTCTCTAAATGGATGAATGGACTGAAAAATGTTACTTTGGTGAAGTACTGCCATGACCATGGCAGCTCAGCGAGGTTTAATTGTTCAGTTTGTTTGGCAACATATTTTACCTCTATAAGATATCAGGGGGGAACAGACCACTCTGCTAGATGTCATAAAATAGAATCTTTTGCTAAAGACACACAGTTTGCACACTTCCTCATCAGCAAGCACACAGGTAAAGTTTGAGGGTATCCTTGCGGCTGCCATAGTTATGACAACAGAGCATCTTCAAGAATACTGGCAGTCCAGATCCAGGATTGTTCACTAGAGCGTGGACTGAATAAATAAAATACTTTCGCCACTTTGAAATTCTGCAGTCTTCTGAATATGAAGCTACTCAGACACCTAATCCTTGTCCTGCTGTGGATTCTTTCCTCCCGAGGACTTAAACTCCTCGGTTCATTCTGGAAGTCCTGATGTGAAGTAAATGCAAGAGGAAACTGAACACTGATCCCGAGTATAGGTGGAGAAACTGGTGTTCAGGGCCTGGATCTAGCAGCAAAGAAAATGCTGAACAAGTTTGAGGAGTTGTGGGACAGTTGAGGCAGCATGGTGGTAAACAATGGACACAGAGGTTGGGAGATATGACAGCATCATCAGGAGAGTTGATTTCGAGTTTTTTTTAGGGGGGTTGGCATGGGGGTTTCTGCCCCTTTCCTCGGTGAATGCAAAAAAAATGACTGCAAGCACAAAACTGCCTCAGGCTAGTTAAAGCATGTGAAGTGGTCTAGGAAGATAGACCATTCTATGCTAAAAATGTGTTCATTCCAAAGAAAAATAACCCAATTTGCCTGTACATCTGCTTTTTTATTCACTTAAGGCTTGATTATGGTAATAATGTGTTACTCAAGCAAAATGGGCATTCAGAGACACAGCCTTGCGAAAATAATGTACCATTTGCATAGTTCAATGCAAATAACTTTCCAGCCTACTTTATAATCTCTGGTCAACACTGGCTTTTATTCTGTGTATGCCCCATTTCCCAGGAAAGATTTTTATCATGGCGAAAACCGTGGCTAATGGGAGTAGAAAAGTTTATTTTAAAGCCTTCGTCATCACGGTTTTTACCGTAGGGAACATCACTGACATGATGGTCACAGAAGAATCAGAAATTCTTTTTAACAGTGTGGTTGGCGTTTCTCGATTAGTCAAAATCACTCAAAAGGTCATCATTAATGACTAGTTAATGCCCTACAAGGAAGGCTAACAATTTGAAAATAAGAAAAAATCCAGATGACGTTCCTGAAACTGCTGTTGCAAAGGGATCTGATCCTGTAATGTGAATTATCATGATTACGGTCAATTGGACCGTTTGAGGACAACCATAGCCAGTTACTTTCTCAGTCTTCTACTTTGAGACATTCTGTTTGAAGAGGAGAACTTTAATTCCGGTACTGTGATCCTATACTGAAACAAGAGGATAATGTAGCTTGTTGTGCCTCCTCACATGAGGCGCAGCAATCTTCTTTCAATAAGCCAAATATACTTTTAGCCCTTGAGTGAAGGGTCATTGTGAGATACAGTTTACCTAAAATCGTACTACCAAATTCTTGCAGTGTTTAAACTAAGTTTGTTTCTCTATGTTTCTTTTCAACAGAAAATGGCAGGGGTCAACAAAAGCAACTCATCCATCTAGATTTAGTAGAAACATCCTTGTAGAGATTTTCCAACATATGCAGACCATAGTTTCTTAAAAATAAGCATGTTACATAGTCAAAACCAACAAAACGTGTGACCTAAATAGTAGAACGCCTAGAGCTCTGAAAAAGCCTTAATTTGATGCAAGGTGAACGGATCAAATATGGTTGATAGGAACAGGTACAAATAACCGCCCATTCACTGAACAAAAAATAAAGAAACCATTAATGGGGAGGGGCTACTGATGTAATGGTTTTTAATATATCCACAGAATGTGAATATCACTCAGTTGGTTTTTTTTTGCAGAGTTTTTATATAGCGCGAACTTGACCCGTATCCAATCAGGTATCAGAGCGCTTTACATAGCACCAGTTACGTCCCATGAGGACACATTCATTTTTTTGTTAAGCACGGGGAGATGAAGTGATTTGCCCAGAATCACAGGATGTTTAGCGTCGTTACCGAGACTCGAACCCAGTTCCCCAAGGTCCGAGGTCGAGCGCCCTGATTTTTTTATAATACCTCTAGCCTTTATGTAAGCTTTTCTATCAAGAATGTGAGTAAAGAAAGCTGATTTCAGAGCACAAATGACTATCCACCTTTGTTTTCGGAAGAATTTTCATGGCTATGCAGTATATAAAGGTAGGATCATTCTAAAGGCATCTTTAAATAGCTGAGTGTGAAGAGCTGTGTTTGGGACTAAGTATTCTGAACCTGTGGTTTTGCCAATTATTAACCAGAAACCGTGCTATCGAGGAAATTGCAAGGTTATTAGCAAGCAGGAAGGTAAATGGAAAAAACATTCAATATATTGCATATTTTGGTATTAAAAAAATGATTGGCCATTCCGGATCAAGGACCTCTGCAACACAGTAAATAAAATGAATAGCAACACAAGTAAAAAGACTTTACAGTCTACCTCAAGTAAAGCGATTTTAGAGCTACAATTAAGAGCAGTTACATTCATGGGCAACATTAAACAATCATCAATGATGCAAAGGTGTGCTACAAAGGACACCCAAGCATATGGCAGATGAAATACACATGGACAATAATTTAAGTTGAGTCAATGAAATTGTCTTTGGCTGCTGGGCTATTTACTTTATTTTAACAGGATTTACACTATAAAACATACTTGTAAACAGCCGTCCAAATGAGAGCATCTTACCTGAAGATCATAAAAACTGTAGCTGGCATCAGGAATATTTCATTGCAGGCAACGAATTTCAGAATATTCATTTGATTAGCATTCAGTTTGTCCAAGACTGATCTGACAAATGGCATGCTGTTGGAACCCTTGGCCTTAAAAAAAGAAAAAACATGAGAAAACAAGCAAGAGCCGATTGTTACCAATTATGAATGTGTTGCTTGGGGGTTTAAGTCCAATTAGAACAAATGTCTGCTAAGTGTAAAAAAAGGTTCATTTGACTAAGGATGTCTGCTTACGACTCCGCTGTGCAATCCCACAAGAGCTACTCTATTACACATGGGCGTTCTCTAGTCCACGGAGCTTCTCTCGTTATTAGTCAGTAGAAGGTAGAGCAATGCATGTATGTGTTCAACCAAAACATTTAAGGCTGTATTCTAAAAGGAAAAATATATTGGCAAACAGGCACAGTGTCCAGCTGAGCACTTACATCGAGAATCTTCTTGGTGTACGTGGCAGCATGCAGCAAGGAGAAAAGGAGCACTGGAAAAATACTCACTGTGATATATTAAGGAAAAATAAGCAGCTTGTGTTACAATAGTTTCACTGCCATTTGTGGCTCTGCAAGCCTGGTAAGAGGATATACATTTGTGAAGTTCAATGAGAAACCCATAGCATTTGTATAGTCTTGAAACAATTAGTTTATATAACAATCAATACCTACTTTTTCTAGAGTCAAAGGTCTCAATGAAGGAACAGAAGGTACTCTTAACAGAAAGTGTTGCAGGGGAATGTCCATATAGTCTATCCTGCTCCTTTGCCACCCCAAAATACACATCTTTTAGCTTTACTCTAGCACCACCAAAACGAAGGCCCACACAAATGACCTACCGCTTTTTGACATTCCCGAGCAAGGAACAGGGATTAATGCTCAGCAAGGTTAGTCAAGTACAGATACCTAACGCACCCATTGCCCCAACCAATCCTTCCACCATGTAGTCTGAATAGACATCAAATGCATGAAGATTTAGCAAATATAAGGTTTAGCTCTACTGCAGCACCCTATTGCAGTATTGGGCCAAACCCGATATGTGCTATGAACATTTCAGTACAATTGCTTCCATGTGATCCCAATCACAACATCTATATACATACCCTGTGACTGGACCATAGAGAGAAGTTAATTTTTTTTTTTATATATAGTGTGAACTTGACTGAATCGGGTATCAGAGCGCTTTACATAGCACCAGTTGCATTACATGAGGACACATTCATTTTTTGTTAGGCACAGGGAGATTGAGTGATTTGCCCAGATTCAAAGGATGTTCAGCGTCATTGCCGAGACTCAAACCCAGTTCCCCAGATTCGAGGTTGACCGCCCAAGCGGTTAGGCCAACTCTATAAATATAAAAAATGCTCAGTGTAGAACGGTGTTGGGATTTCACTCACCCTGGCACAGTCTTAATGGCACCGAAAAAGAGGGAGCAACAAAAGGAACCATAACTGGCTCTCACATTCTAGACCAAACCTACACATCGATTGACTCTCTGGGATGAAAACTCTACTGTACTTTAAAATCCCTTGAAGATGCAAGAGAAGTTACAAATGAGGGTGATTTACATAAGAAAATAATTTACAAGACTAAGAAGTATTTACATGGGTGACTACCAGTTTGAAATTTTAGGAATTATCTGTAGGTTACATTATACATCAAGATCGATTGCAAAGCAAGTTTAGCCATCTCTGCAGCATGTTTAGCACCCAAGGTTACACCGTGGGGTATTTTAGAAGGTCTGAGGAGTTATGAAAAAAGTTACAGGGCAACATCGTGTCCATACATGAGTTTATGGCTATCACTACTTTATGTTAATTCCAGTACCAGTCAGTTTGGAAAGGCATTCTGTTACGTGAGGAATGAGAAAGGACCATCAAATGGGATAAATGGGACAGTGCACACAAATATGGAATCCTCAACTTGCCCAGCTTTGTCTGCAATTGTGATGGGGCATGGTCAGGTCTACTCTAGAAGTGGGTAAAAGAGGGGTGAGGTAGGTGCTTTCATAAGGGAAGAAAAGTATTAAGTAGCTTTGGAAGGCCTCCACTTTATGATTGTTGCACAATGGGGGTGCAATTAGAAAAAAAAGAAGAGCACGTTTGGACCAGACAAAAAAAAATTTTTTTAACTGGTATGAAGTGGTGATGGTAAAAGATGCTGCTGCTAGGTGTCCACACAACACTGTGATTAAGAGTACTTGCCCCTCCTTGTAGTTTGTTAATGTTGGGTGGGAGGGATTCATTGGGACGTGTCAGCACGGACTCCCTGTAGGGGCATGTCACAGACAGGTTGCGCAACAAATACTGACAGTTTTGGAAGTATGGGGTGGGGGAATCCAATGTTCCTTAGATTAGTGGTAGTTTATTTTTTTCAGACACTAGTGCAACGGCCATTGATGTTGCTGTTACTTTTGCGTTTAATTAATCTTTGTTTTCAATGCCCCCCTACAACTCATTCCTTCATCTGTTCTACATATAGATATTACAATACTACATGAGTGCCCCACTACAGAAAAGCACAGCAGATCACCTTTGAATAATGTCCTGGAACATGAATGGCCTTCTAGACAAGGTTAAGAGAGGGGCAGTCCTAAGGCATGCCAAATGGACAGGGGCTGATGTCCTGTTGCTACAAGAATCACGTAGTCGGGACAAATATTCCTTGCCTGGCCCACTGGGGATACACCTAGGTTTATCATTAAGGATTTACATGCGTTTCCAGCGGTAAGGGTGTTCTAATCAAACAGTCAGTTCCATACCAGCTCATTAAGACATAGACGGGTGGTAGGTGGACAGCAGTGCCGGGGTTGCTGTAAGGGAAAATCTTTACTCTATTAAGTATATACACCCCAACTTCCCAGGGACATTCTTTTATCGAATTACTGGCAAGGCTTTGGAGTGCGCGCATCCTTCTCCAGGGCCTCAACTTTGGCCCGCGGTTGATGTCATATATACAACTGTTGTACACAGACCGGACTGCGTCGGCAAGAATGGGGGGGCCGCAACTATAGCGCGGAACGTGGCAGTGCTGTCCCCTATCCCCCCTGCTGTTCTCTCTTGTTTGGAGTCACTGGTGGAGTGGGTGAGGATGTATGCACAGGTTTGGGGCTTCGAATAAGGGTGGGGGACAGATTATCGGATTCGATTGTATTATACGCCAATTAAGTTCTCTTCTCCATTATGTCGCCGGACACAACGGGTCCCAGAATGCTGCAGATCACGAGCACATTTGGAGACAACTTTGGGCCTATACATTAATACATCAAAGTCTATGGCCTATGCAGTGGGCCATGAGCTACACAACCTGTGACGGGCGGCGGGTCTGCGATTAGCCATCAATGGGTTTAAGTATTGGGGTGCTTATCTGTCCCTTATGCGGTGGTGGCATGGAGTGCCAATATTGAGCAGGTACTCACTCGCCTCAAAGAAGATATTAAAATCTGATTGGTGCTCCTGCTATCCTTCCTGGGGCGGTTGTCGATTTTTTAAATGGTCTCCCTGCTCAAATTCCTCTATCAATTACAGAATTTCCCATACGACGTCCCACGACACAAGTTACGTAAGCTGAATCCATCCTTAATACCGAACGGTGGGACGAAGGTACCCCTCGCGGTGCTCTCGCCAACTGTTTCCAATTCACCTACTGTGGGGGCATTGCAGAAGCAGATGATGAATCTTATTATCTAGCGGCTCATCTCCCGATTATAAATGACTGGTGGTATGATGCACGAGGTGACCCAAAATATGCACTGAACTAATGGGCAAGGGGTACTACACCCCTAGTGACATATTTAAACTGTGTAGGAAGAAGTACTAACCTTCCCCCAGCGACACACACGGTCCCTAACTCCTGGCATTTAGCACTTGGTTGGATGAAGTGGGGGGGGGGTACATCGACAGAACAGAGCCCACTCCCAACTCTCTGGTGTGGAAACCTGCTTTTACAAGTTGCCGCGCTATTGGGATTCCAGAAATTAGATCTCATCGAATTCTCCATATAACTGGATGTCATGCAAGGCACTGTTCTTCAGAGGGAATTCCAACTACATTGCAGCCAATTCTAAAGGCATCTTCAGCTCTGCCATGCGTTGACCACTTACATAATATCGGACCTCCCTGAACTTAATCCACTAGAGGGCAAACTCATCATAGGGGACATAGAGTACCACAAAGTTGCAAAAATCTACCAGACACTCATATCTAACCATCCAGACAAGTTTGCTACCCTTCACAAGGCTTGGGAAGCTGATGTGGGGGAGTTGGAAAATGAGGACTAGACAGATTCTAGGTTCCCCACAAGCTGCGGCTATTGCAGCCCTGCTTAGTTTGATTCTGTTCAAATACATTCACAAGGTGTACCTCATGCATTATCGTCTCTGGCATATGGGAATGATCACTTCTGTGATGTGTCTGCGCTGTAATGCAGACAAAGGTACTTTCATTCATACTGTAGGGAGTTGTTTATCACCAGACAAAATTTGGCAGGGGGTGTTCACGTAGCTTGTAGAAGTCTTGCCCTGGCAAAGCTCACAACATCCAAGGCTGGCCCTTATCCACCTTACTGAGGATGTGTGGGGGGGGGGGGGGGGGAATAGATATAAATTGACCCTACTCTGCTTGGACCGGACACTACCCAAACACGATATTGCCAGATGATGGAAGGGGTGCACTCCCCCCCCCCCCAAGCGTCACCCCGCCCTGACCTCCCCCAATCACTGATTGGATGGAAAAAGGAGATGGATTTTTGCATGGGTCTGAAAATAGAGTATGAGGCAAGGGCCTGCCCCTCCAAAAACCCCAAAATATGGCAAAAATGTGGGACTTCCAGGGGGAATAGAGCCCCCACCAGTCCATCGGGTACGTCAATTCATGGATGAAGAAATTAAGACGTTCAATGGCAGGGCGGGGGGGTGACCACATAGGGGTGGGAGCACTGGTCTGGGGTTATGCAACAGCCAGACCGATTTTGTTATATTCTGTATCACAGATGTGGGATGGAGGGGGAGTGGGTTGGGCTTAACCTTTATCCTTCCCCATTTTCTAATATTGTCCTCCCTATATTAATTTTTTTACTGTATTTTTTTGCACAAGTATTTTGTCACTTGGGCTATGTTAGTGTTGAAATTCTCATCTGCAAACTAATAAAAATGTTTTAAAAAAATAAGATGCTGCAGCACACTGAATATCTGGAAGATGTTTGAATTGCTCTATATGGTGTCTTGTATAATATACACAGGCATGAGTGGATCAGGCTTCAGTGGACTGTCAGTGAAGAAACCAAGAAGGTGGCAGGAGGGATGTGCTTCTTCTAAATGGATTCCTGAGATAATTATGGGTGCTTTATTTAGATGTTGGCTTCTTGGTGATTGATAACATAGTGAGCTTTTAGAGTACAACTGTGAAAGCGTGGATATCTAAGAGGTAGAAGATTCAGGCTGAGGTTGTGGGGCTCATAGTCTTGTGCGGTAAAGGTCCAGCAGTCCACTGTCCAATATGGCGTGTTGGAACTTTTTTGGCATGTTTTTCCGTTCACATTTTGTGACAATGGAAAGTCCAAGACAGGGTAATATAGCTTATTTTCTTGGATCTAGGTAACACATTCACTCTCCAAGAACTGACTAACAATGCCCTGGATGCTAATGTACAGTTGTGGGGCCGAGGGTTCAATTAGCACGTTTGTGTAAGGGTCTGCTTGCAGGAGGTGCCACTCATGTAAAGCATGGTAATACCAGAGGTTTATTTCTGATTCAAGAAAGGAGGACTATCCAAGTGGTGCTGGTGATACTAAATGCATGGTACATCCGTAACTAGTTTGCAGATCTATATTCACACTAGAAATACACATAACCCAGCTTCGGAAAACAGTTAACAAAGTTTCCAGAGTGCAAATGGTAAAGAACAACTCCAAACGATGGTGGAGAATACAAGAAACGGTTTGATTTGTAAATGAGTAAAACCGCTATACTTATTCGTGCAGACGGTCATCTCTGCAGGTACTCCACAGGAGTAACCGCGCAAACAGGGATACTCAAGAAAATTCAGAACTGTACTTGGGGATTTTTGTAGTTCATGAAAAAGGCAGAAATTTGAAAGCATAAGTCTGTGACTAGCAGATTTTTGATAATCACAAGAATGATTGTGAATGGGTCATATTACATTTTTGGCTCTGCCCGTGGCAGTTCAGCTAATGGAACCTCGACCACTTGAATTACTAGGACTAATTTTGATAAGTATGTCTTTAGAGACCCAATCTGTGATTTCTCTGCAGAAACTACATTCTGTTTATGCAAGTCGGTTATTTTCCAAAACACCATACATAAGGAATGACGGCAGAGTAGTAAGGTGTTCTAAGTCATGAAGAGCATGGCACTATATTTATAGACTGTACAGATGATACTGCAAAAATATGAGATGAAGTCATAAAATAACGTATAAAACATTCAATGTCTTGGGTGTCTTATATTGTAGGGCAATATTTCAGAAGGGTTGAAGAGCTTAAAATACCAAGCTTGGTGGAAGGCTATGGTGCGGTCTCTTATTTTTGAGTTCTCCAGAAGAGTTTCATAAATACAATAACTCTGACCATAGAGAAGCCATAGACATAACAGGTAAGCATTTGGTTTGAGGCCTACAGATGTCTTCCAATAATGTTTTCTTTACGAGAAACACTAAAATGGTTGCTTCCACGTTCTTACCTTCCTGGTGTGGCCATACTGCAGGTTAGTGCAAACATTTGCCTATAGCAGGCGCAGTAAAGTAAACATTCAATTTCTATTGACCCAGCAGTTGGTCAGGTGTGGATGAATACAAAGTATGACTTGAATATTAATAAGCGCTGATACCACGTCGTTCCACGATTACAAAATTTAAAAAAACACACACACTGGACACTGGAGAAGCACTAGCTTTGCATGAGGAAGCATGACTGATTACCAAGGCTTGAAGGACCATCATTTTCCTGTACCACCTGTGTGGAACTATTTTGTTCTTATTTAGTAACACCACTTAGGTTCTCAAATACTAGGCACAATGCTTTTATAACCTCCATGTAGTGAGCTTAAGAACATTGCATGTTTTTCTCCGAGTAGGGTTACGGTTCACAAATTACCTCTTTTGGTTAAGTCTTTGTATACAACATTGCAAATATTTTGAGGCACTTTTTAGTTAACAGCTGGATTGAATAAGTGAGTTAAACTGTACTTCTACAAAGGGTGGCAGATATGTTAAGTCTTTAGGGAATCGCAGTAGTTGGCTTTAAAATATTCAAACGTTTATCTTCAAACATGAATGCAGGCATTTTATGAACAAGATTGTTTGCAACTAGGGCAGAATGCCGCAATCAGGGCAGCTTTTGGACTGAGAAAGCGAAACCTGATGTCAGATTACCATAAATCACTTCACTGGCTTCAGGTGGCAGAACAAATAAATAAAAATAGGCTGCCGACCTTTAAATGTCTCAATCAATTAATTATGTAATCTCAGTTAGTCACCTAAACACAAGTAGTATGTACCTTCCAGACACCTATGCAACAGAAATCAAGGTTTGCTAGAAGTTTCAAGGTTTCACCTTGCAGTGGGAGGCGATTACTCGTTTTCTGTCCGAGTCCCTCATTTCGGGAAGTGTCCCAACAAACCCAAGGCATACCCCATACTCTACTGTCTTCAGGAAAAGGATGAAGGTCAGCTTTTTAGCCTTCTAAAGACCAGTGCCAGAAGACCCTCAGTGTTAGTGAGAGCGCTACAGAAGCAGTCAGCCAGGTATGGGTGAAACGCTTAGTCTGGGGGTCTGCAGGGCACTGGCACCAAGCATTGGGCTTCGCGAAAGAGGCGCCATCATACACTTTAACCTTAATCTAGCTAAGCACTTCCAACATATTTCTATTAAAAAGATTCACGTTTATCAAAAAAACAGCACTGAAAAGGATACTCGTTACTGGGTAAGAATTGACAAATATTAGGGAGTACAAAAGGTAGTGGCAGCTGTCCTCTAACAAAGCCTGGGCAAGGAAGGCTCTGCTTATCTGGAAATGTGGCAATCGCTGGTGTAGTCGGAGAGCGCTGGTGAGAGCATTGGCAAGCAAGGCACGCTGGTAAAAGCTTGATGCTTCGTGCAACCTGTAAATGAACAAACAAACAGCCATTGACAAAGAGTAGTATCAGCAGTCTCCTGCCGCTAGAGGGTTGCATCAGACCAATAACTCAGCATCCAGCAACAGAGCACCAAAGAGATGCAGTATCCATGCAGGGGCGGCTCCTCCGTTATGGCAGAGGAGCATCGCCCCACTGCTGGAACCAGCATGTTAACTAAAAAGATAATAAAGCAGTTAATAAAACTGCATTATCATCATTATATTTTACTTCGGAACTGAGCCACAGCCGAGTCATAAGGGCTGGGACAGAAGGAGGAGTGGCTGGGCTCAGGGTACTTGGATATCTCCAGGCTGTTGCATGGAGATATCAGCAGGGCTAAGCAGCATGAGCTCCCAGTCCCTGCTGGAGCGTAGAACCAGCTCGCTTCACCCAATCCCTACGCTTCTCTCATGCTGGGTAATAACAGCATGAGAGTAGCGTCTGGATAGGCGTAGGGAACTCTGGGAGCCTGTGTGAACATCGTCAGAGCAGAAGAGGTGGCGGATGTCAGGCTGCAGGTAAGTTTTGTTTTTCTTTATTTTTTCCCCCCTCGCGCTGCCCCAACGATTTCCCCTGCTAGCTGCCGCCACTGCATCCATGCCATGTTGCACTTCGAATAACGGCGAGAACATTTAAGTCATGTTCACATTCTTTCTTAATTCCTCATTTACTTTCTGCATGCATGCAGGCTAGCTTAGAAAGAAATTGGGTATATGTCGATTGAAATAAATGCTAAACTGATTTTTTTTTTTTTTTTTAAATACATACCCTAATAGAGGGAGGATGAATAAAGCCGAGCAGTAAACCGTGAACCACCGGGAAAGCCACATTGCTGTGTCCAATTTATTAGCCAGCATAAATTGCTAAATAAGAGTAAAAAGACATAGGGAATTAAAATCATCAAATCATTAGCTATGACTGGCAATTGACATTTATTTCATGATGTGTTACGCAAAAACAATACCAATTGCACAACGCATGCCTCAGTGTTCAGCATTGTACCACAAACGTCGGCAACAGGTGTAAGCATCACTCAATATACCAGGGGTCTCCAACCATTTCTGTAATATGAGCTCATATTTTTGAAAGTCACTCCAAGATACTAATATTAATAGTGTTGTAATAGTGACCACATCAGACATTACATTAGTGGCCATCATATTCAAGATTACTAGCAATGATCACCTCAGGGCATCAGGCTGGATTGCCAGCAGTAAGGTTAAACAAGCATTTGCAATGCAATAGGTCTCGCATTTGAGTTTGCGCTATTTGCATTGTAAATAACACGGCCTTTTATTTATGTTTTTTTTTTAAAAACAGATAAATGAAAAGGTATTGTCATTTGCAATGACAATAGCTTAAACTCTCACAAATGCGAGACCTATTGCATTACAAATGCGTGCTATACAAATAAAAAGAAGCATTAGGAGAGAGCGTGTCATGCCTGCAACAGCAGGCAAGACAAAGCTATTTGAGAAAATAGTGCGAGGAGGCAGTAATTAAAGCATACCGAGCAACAACAACAACAGGGGAGGTTACAAAACGAGACAAGGCGGTACTAAGGAGGGACTTCCAAGCCTTTTGAGCAACGAACAGCCACAGTTTACAGTGGACAATGACAAGCCAATGAAAAATGTGTGCAGCCCAGGTTCAACCTAAAAAAAAGCTTTGTCAAATTTGAAATACTTCAACATGGGGAATACAAAAAAGCCACAGCTGCAATGCCCCTGGCATCAAAGTAATATTAGTAATGTCTCCCCAACACCACATGATTTATCACTCATCATCAGATTTTAATATATTTTTTAAATTCAGCAGTTTTTCTCCATACATCCGCTTACGAGTTCTGAAAACATACAGATTTTTATCTTGAATACACACTCAATTTTGAGATATATATATATATATATCAGGATACAGGTGCTCAGCACATGAGAGTGCACTCGGGAAACTCAAATCAACCAGCAGGCAATGCGCAGTGCTTCAACCATGCGAGTCGTGCCTGACGCGTTTCGGGCCATTCCCTTAATCATAGGCGGGACTCTACAATCTCTTGCAACACTATTGGATCTTTATTTGAACATTCACCCTCCAATGGGATTAGTTAGCCAGAACTCGATGCATTCTGGGATTTGAAGTGTCCAATAGCTAGCCTCTTGCCCTGGTGGGATCAGGTAAGTTTATACTTCAGCTTTGGATAAGCCGTGAAGCGCTGGTAAAGCCCGCAATCCATGGAGCAGTTTCCCCCTCACTGACAGCATTTAAATGATGTGTCCATGGACCCTCTGAAAATCCGCGGGTGGTGCACTCTCCACGCCCGGAGCCGGCGTGATTAACATCAGGATACAGGTGCTCAGCACATGAGAGCGCACTCGGGAAACTCAAATCAACCAGCAGGCAATGCGCAGTGCTTCAACCATGCTTCACGGCTTATCCAAAGCTGATGTATAAACTTACCTGATCCCACCGGGGCAAGAGGCTAGCTGTTGGACACTTCAAATCCCAGAATGCATCGAGTTCTGGCTAACGAATCCCATTGGAGGGTGAATGTTCAAATAAAGATCCAATAGTGTTGCAAGAGATTGTAGAGTCCCGCCTATGATTAAGGGAATGGCCCGAAACGTGTCAGGCACGACTCGCATGGTTGAAGCACTGCGCATTGCCTGCTGGTTGATTTGAGTTTCCCGAGTGCGCTCTCATGTGCTCAGCACCTGTATCCTGATATATATATATATATATATATATATATATACTGATAAGAACATAGGTTTCAGGCACGTTATAGTTAGGAATTAGCATTTACAAAACCTTAGAAATTCACAGCAAAAAACCATAGGTTTCAAGGGTGTTATAGTTAGCTGGACATTTCACTTGTACAAAACCATTTAAATTCCACCGTTATAGTTAGTTCAGCTAACTATAACTCACGCGCCCGTAACGCACTGATGACGTCACATATTACATCACTCATGACATCACTGATGACATCTCAAATGACCTCACTGATGACATCATCCAGTGAATGTGTCTTTCTGAAAAGTAAATATTTTTTATACATGTATATCTGAAAGTCGATGGAAGAATAAATGGGTAAATAAGTGTCTAAATGGATGTTTTTTTTGTAAAATTGTTTGTATAACTGACTGATTAAGTGTATCTTAGTGAATACATGGGTTAGCGAGTAATGTTTAAATATGTAAATATCAGTATCAGTCTATCCCTTTGTGTACAAGTGGCTGCATGGGTTGGTTAGTAGCTACATGAGTGTCTACATAGGTTATTAGTTGTTTTTTTGAGTATCAGTAGGAGTGTCTGAGTGTCTATTGTTCGGTGGGGGGGTATTACTTATCGTATAGATGCATGAATGAGTGACTGTTTATATGTGTTGAAGACAGCATGTGTGCAGGACTGTATGGGTGGATGAGTGTGTGTATGGGTGTGTTAGTGAGTGAATGACTGTCTCAATAGTGTCTTTATGAGTAACGACATATGTTTTAATCTAGTATATGTGAGTATTAGTGTATATAAATGAGTATATATGTGAGAGTGAGAGATTGGAAGAGTTCCTGGATAAATAATTATGTGTTTCTATAAGTGATTGTTTAAGAGAGTAAGTATGTGTATGTTTCTGTAGAAGTAAGTGTAGTGGTGTGTGTATAACTGTATATGCAAGTAAATGGCTGTTTGAATCTTTATTAGCATCAGTGACAATGTGTGTGAGTAACTATGAATGAGTGGCGTTTGTAACAGGATGTATAGGTGTATGAGTACATATGAAGAGTGAGTACATGCATGAGTGACTATATAGGACTGTTGGTGAATGAGTGGTTGTGTATGTAGATCTTGGAATTACTGAATAGGTTGTTGTAACTGGTATTGGTATGTCCATTTTTTTTGAAAATGTTAGTTACTATTTTTGAATGTGTGTATCAAAGGTTATATTAGGGTGAGAGGAGGTCTGCCACTATCACAAGGATGATGTCATCAGTGATGTCATTTGAGATGTCATCAGTGATGTCATGAGTGGTGTCACTGACCATGTCATGAGTGATGTAATATGTGACGTCATCATCAGTGCATTGCGGGCGCGCGAGTTATAGTTAGCTGAACTAACTATAACGGTGGAATTTCAATGGTTTTGTACGAGTGAAATGTCCAGCTAACTATAACACCCCTGAAACCTATGTTTTATTCTGTGAATTTCGAAGGCTTTTTAAATGCTAATTCCTAACTATAATGTGCCTGAAACCTATGGTTTTTTCAGTGAATTTCAAAGGTTTTTTAAATGACAATTTTTAAATGTATTAATTGTTATATTTATCTTTTTGATACTGATTTACTCTATTTTTTTAAACTATTTATTTTTAGATATTTTATTTTTTAAATTACATTATAATTACATTATACAATACATTACAAAATATACTTTCTCAGAATGAAATACTTACTTTACAAATAGGCACTAGACTTTTTGAATGCAATAATTACAGTTTGTTGCAATAGGCAACACAATTTCAAACAACGCAACATTGAGCTCAATGGGAATTTCTAGTTAAATGCAATTAGTTACTTTATGGATTACTTTTCTAACCACAGGACTGGATCCTAGATTCAGTCCTGGGACATCTCCTGTAAACAGTTGAGTAAAAGCGTTTTGGTTACAGTAGTGATTTTTAAGGAGTATTATTGTATTTTAAAAGTTGACACTTAGAAAACTTTTTCACATAGAATCGCCAATGTTATCCTTTGGGAGGAAATTCACTTAGCAGGTAAGTAGTGTTATTGTTACTTTTTCTTACTCAGTGGTGGATCCTGGATCCAGCACTGGTGCACCGCCTGTAAACAGTTGAAAGAATGCGTTTAAGTCATACAGGCGATTTTTAAGGAACATTTGTAGTTTGTGAAAATCGACACTTTAGAAACTTTTCTGGTGAAAACCAGACAATGGATTCCTATGGAAGGAAATCCAAGTTACTGGTAAGTACGGTTAGAACTACTTTTCAGGGTCAGTGCTGGGCTAAAAGATGCAGCACTGGGTTCTCTCCTGATAACAGGTGAGTACATCGGAATTCGTTGTTCAGATGATTTTAGGTGAATATTTTAAATCTCCAAAATTCCACACTTAAAAGAATTTCCAAGTGAAACCAGTCAATGTTAGCCTATGGAAGGAAATTAAAATTACTGGTAAGTACGGTTAGAATTACTTTTCAGGATCAGTACTGGGCTCAAAGATGCAGCACTGAGGTCTCTCCTGATAACAGGTGAGTAAATCGGAATTCGTAGTTCGACTGATTTTAGAGGAATACTTATAAGTTTCAAAAATCGACAGAAACTTTTTCTGCAAAAAGCAGGCAATTATAGCCTATGGAAGGAAATTCAAGTTACTGGTAAGTATGGTTAGAATTACTTTTCAGGGTCAGTACTGAGCTCAAAGATGCAGCACTGAGGTCTGTCCTGATAACAGGTGAGTAAATCGGAATTTGTAGTTCGGCTGAATTTACTTCGGTCCAGTATATATAGAGCCACTTTCCTACACCATCCCCTCCCTTCACCACTGTGCAAACACGCCCTGTGGCGCATTTTAAGTTGGGGAAATTATTACCCTTCAATCCGGAGGGTCCCTAGAGTCCAACTAGCCCAGTAGGTACATCCATTAAGCGCCACAGAGCTGCGTAGCAGAGAGATGTAAAAAAAGGGGCACAGCCTGCACCACCTCTCTGCAACGCAGCGCAGTGGCGCTTCCTGGAAGCACCTAGTGGGCTACTTGGCCCCCAGGGTCCCTCAGGATTGAAGGGGAATTTTTTTCCCAACTTAAAACGCGCCACAGGGCGTGTTTGCATATAGATGGCCCCGCTCGAGGAGCAAGGCCATCTATATCTACTACCATTAGATGACCGGTAGCATTGTACACAATCAGGTATTGTCTTTCGAACTTCAACACACATTTGCTCCTCTCTTACACCCTCCTCTCCCCCTCCTCGCATCGTTCTCCGCATACCCATTCCCAACGGGGCCTGTGGATTGGAATATGCTACTTTTATTTTAGCATACGAGGGCACACACACATGTGCGTCTACCGCGCATGTGCTTATAATCAGCCACCGTGGCACTACACACGCGCAGAATCGGGAGGTTTCTATACATGCAGACAATATGTCCCCAATTAGATTGACATGACACCCTACATCTGTTTAAGAACCACTCCCCCCGTGGAAATCCCACCACTGTAGTGTACTTTTAAATTTACTATATAATCCATACGTTCTTAAAGAGGCAGATGAGAGAAGACGTAGTCTCACATGGGCCACGCATGCGCGGAGACCGCATGTCTGGTCTTCGCGCATGCGCATCATCTAAAACACACCCGAACACACACCCGTTATGGATTTTGAAGACGTAGTCTCACACTGGCCACGCAAGCGCGAAGACCGCATGTCTGGTCTTCGCGCATGCGCATCATCTAGAATACACCCGATCACACACCGTTTATAGATTTTGACCGGATACAGGTACCGCCTTCACGATACTTGCCGGGACTACAAATGGAGCCTACATCCAGACGCGGTTCCATTCCAGACAGGAGGACGGTTGGGGTAGGTTCGTCAGAGGCCACATCAGAGCAAAACTGTAAGTAACACTATACTCAAGGCTTATCTAGGGTACCAGTCGCTGACTTTACCTATATTTAGTCCACAGGGTCTAAATCTATTAATATGCCATTACTCACTGGGGCGTCCATTTATTTCTCTCTCAGCACAAGAAGGTGTGAACGCTCGTCCCCTAGTCTATGGAGCAACTTACTCTTTATACTTAGGTGAGTGGTGTGATATGTACTTGTGGGGTTTCTGCAATGTGGCTGAGATACCAATGTGAGATGAGCTGTCACCACCCCCGCTGAATACTCACCTGTACAACAATGTTTAGTTTCATCAGACCTTCCACAGGAGATTTTTGGGATGAGTGGGTGACTCCGATCGGCGGCGGGAGGCCACCCACACTAGGATACCTATCCTGTGGATGGTCCTCCGGTTTGCTTATCGTCGAGACCCCACTTTCCCAGTCACTCGTGAGTGGAATTTGTGTTTCATGGCACCGCAATCCTGTACTCAGTCTTTATCTATTTGTGTCCAGTCTATGGACAGATTTGGGGCAAAATTACCCTAAACCTTGACATATTGCTTTTTCTTTCTTTTCTTTTGTTTTCTATGTTTACCTAGGCTTATATCCAGGAGCGACTTTCAATCTGACATAACAGATAGCAGGGCCATTGTGTCCTTGTACGCCCGGATATACACTGCGGGTACTATCCCCCCGATCACTTTTATGCACACTGCACTTCTAAGCTGGTCCTGAGGAAGCGCCACGGATCCGTTTGGACCGCAGGGGCGCGAAACATGTCGACCACATTGACCACATTGTACTTACCTGATGGGACATTAACCCCACTAGGGTAACACCTAACCTACGGGTTTTTTTTAGCTTGTCAAGGGTGCCATTCCTTTGTCTTTATTAAACAATACCTTTTGAGCAACCCTTAGACAATTTTAATCTATCACGTCACACACACGACTGCACCACTACTAATTTTAGGACCCAAACCACACACCCGCATGCATCAAACAGCGTTTTCTCTAAAAAGATCTCCGCTAAAGTGACCCTTCGGGGGACCCGTAGGGCATTACAGCGCCGGCCTGACGAGGAGCAAAACGCCAGATGATGAAGCAGGACACCTTCTGGGGTGTGTGAGGGCAACAAGAGAAAATAAGCTCTGCTTCCCCTTCCAACCCTTGGGTCTTATATAGCCTAGGACCCTCTTTTCTCACGCTTTTTTAGTCTCCTTATTTCTCTACTTTTTTGGAACAGTGTCCTTTTTTTATTGATACAGACGATGCACAGATACTGGACCATAACAAGCTCCTGGTCCCCCCCTCTTCTCTTTTTATATAGAAATGTTTGTGTCCACACATCTACTCACAGTGGATGGAAGTATGCCAGAAGTGGTTGTTCCTGGGCTGTAAACATCCTTTGGTTTTCCGCACACCCAAGGGTATTTACCAATTCCTTTATTACCCCCTTCCCAGCCTCAAAAAGGTCAGATATTTACTTCTGACAAGGCCAAGATTAAAACATTTAGCAAAGCAGGTAGGGGCCCACCAAAACAAACATTGGCAACACACACAGGTTTCGCTTTTGGTTTTAGCATAATGTTAATGTATATAAAATGCAGAATTTAATTAAATACTGACTTTGAATGTGTTAACATTGGTAACTCTTTGCTTTAGTATATGTTCGTATTTCAATTGGAATTTATGCAGTATTTTCAAAGTTGGCTCTAAAATGGCTGAGCGACTTGGTTTTCCAGTGCTTTTATGATACATGTGAGCTGAGTCGCATTTAGGGGTCCGGGTGAATTCTGGTTGTGGGAGAGTGTTCATAATGGGCATAACCGAGAACTCTGATGAGGAGGTTGAAGTGCAGGCTATGCAAGTCAAAGACTAGACTCCATGCTCAAGCAATCCATGGTCTTTCTCCAGTGCACACATAGGGATGGTCATAAAAATACTATTCGTAATTATCAATTTCACTTCGTTACAACAATATTATTGGTATTGCTCATTTGTATTACTCTGTTAACAAGCACTCAAAACAAATAGTCTTGTCTTGGGCATATGTTTGATGTTGTGTGATATGACTGAATGCAATAGCAGACAACTCACAAAGAGGCACCTAAACGCTGGTCAAGCAGAATACTGTGTAAAGCATAGGACTGTAGTTTATATGGTTTAAGTCACTCCCTCAATTACTTAGGCCACACCCCTTTTAAAGACGGCCACACCCTACCCATTTCATCTCACTTAAAGGATTGTGGTCCACAATAGGCTTTTGCCTAAAGAGAACTAAAAGTGGACTTTAAAAGACGAGACAGTTGGTGACTAGGGCTTGGGTGATGGTTTTCCTGGTGTCGACGGGGAGCCATCTGAAGATCTTTCGGAGCATGCAAAGGGCGTGAAAGCAGGCGGAGGCAACTGCATTAATCTGGCGTTCCATGTTGATTGCGCTCTAGGATGATCCTGAGGTGGCAGGTGTGACCTGTTGGTGAGGGTGCACTATTTGAACAGTAAGTATGCACATCTGTAGGTTCCAGTTAGCAGCCGCTCCTTAGCGCGGGGACACGCCGCTGTGCGTCACCAAGCGCTTTATAAAACTCCCTAAATAGAAAATAGAAATAGAGGGTGTGGGTCTGAGTTCGGAGGGTCATCTGATGTCGTTCCACAGTGAAGTGTTTTTTACGATCAGCATTTCAGTCTTGTCTGGGTTGAGATTCAGGTAGTTTGCCTTCATCCATACGGAGGTGCTCTTCATGCAGTTGTGGAAGTTGGTTCTGGTGGTGGAGGGATCTTCTGAGAGTGAGAGGATGAGCTAGGTGTCATCTGCGTAGGAGAATGTGTGGATGCCACGGGTTCGGACCATATGTGCCAGCGGCGTCATGTAGGTGTTGAGCAGGGTGGGGCGGAGGGATTATCCTTGCAGGATGCTGCAGACAATGCTCTTGGGTTCGGACGTAGATGGAGGTAGGCGGATTCTTTAGGTTCGTCCTGTGAGGAAGGATGCAATACATCTGAGGGTGTTTCCCTGGATCCCAATTTAGTGGAGCCTTCGGAGGAGGATATGGTGGGATACTGTGTCAAATGCGGCTGAGAGGTCGAAGAGGATCTGATGTCTGTGGTGGCAATCAGGGTGGTCTGGGTGCTGTGGTTGGCGTGGAAACCTGGCTGAGATGTGTCCAGCAAGTTGTTGTTCTCTAGGTGTTGGGCGAGTTGTCGGATGATGGCCTTCCTGAGGACTTTGGCGCAGAAAGAGATCAGGGAGATGGGTCAGTCATTCTAGAGTTTGTTGGTGTTGGCAGAGAGTTTCTTCAGGAGGGGTTTGACCTCTATGTGTTTCACTGCTTGGAGGATGCGGCTGTGGTGATAGATGCTTTGAGGATGGAGGGAGTTTGACATAGATTTCCTTGTTAACGAGGGTGAAGTGGTGGGGACTGGAGGCCACGGGTGCTCCTAAGTGGATGGAGTTCAAGATAGCCGGGGTGTCCTGTGTGGTGGGCTGTTTCCATGTGGTGAACAGAGGTTTGTCACTGATTTTAGCTTGTGTGAGGAGGCTATGGAGGATGGTGGGTTGGGGTTTGAAGTTGTTGTGGATGGTGGATATCTTGTGGAAATAGTCCTCCAGGGTGTTGCAAACTTCCTGGGATGGATGTATTGTATTTTCAGTGGCTAACGGGCAGAAGAACTCCTACGATTTTGGAGAGTTCCTGGTTGTGTTCCGAGCTGGCCTCGATGCAGTCTGCCAGGGCGAATATTTTAGGGTCTTTCAGGAGTCAATGGTATCTGCTGAGGGTTGCTTTGAGGGTAGCCTGGTCCGTGGGATCTTTGCTAGAGCGCCATGGTCTCTCTAGATGTTTGCAGGTGTATTTGGTGGTCCTGAGTTCTGGTGTGTACCAGCTGGCTGGTTTGGTGGAACTAATGGTTTTGGAAGGCCTGATTGGGGCGATTATGTTGGCGCCACTGGTGATCTAGGCAGAGGGTTCTTGAGTGCCTGTTTGAGGTTGGTTGCGGGGTCAGGATGGGTGGTGTTGAGGGCATCAATCGATTGGGTTTCTGTCATTTTGGTCAAGCTGCGGTGAGATGGTCTTGGAAGTGGCTCAAGGTGCTCCTGCAATGGTAAAGCAGATGATGGCATGGTCTGTCCGGGTGAGTTCTGGGGCTGGCTGTGAAGATTGGGTACAGTGTGTGGCCTGCTTTGCGTATGGGGTCGGTGTCCAGTTGCGTGAGGCCGATGTTGCACCTGCTGTCCAGGAGGTTGGCTGTGTTGGTTTCTTGGAGGTCATCAAGATGGAAGTTGAGGTCGCCGGGGAAGATGAAGTGTTTGGAGTAGATGGCGAGCAGGGTGATGAATTTGGGAACGGTGTTGCAGAACCCAGTGTGTGGGCCTCGAGTTCTGTATGCGAGGGTGCCTCTGATGGTTGTTCTGCCTTCAGTTTGGAGTTTGAACTTGAGGTGTTCCATGATTGGTGTAGTGTCATCTTTGGCGGTGGTGCAGCTGATGGTGTTTTGTAATTGATGGTGATGCTGCCTAAGTGTTTGTTGGTGGGGTCCCGTGTATCATCTTGTATCCATTATGTGATGCAGAAGAGATGTCGGGGACAGCTGAGGAGTTTAGCCAGTTCTCTATGATAAAGGCGACATCTGGGTAAGGGTAGTGATGGTGTCCCAGATCTCGGTGATGTGTTTGCAGAGGGAGCTAGTGTTGAGCATGATAAAGTGGAGTATTTCTGTGGCTGTCGTAGTCCGTAGGGTGGTGGTGAAAGTTCTCGCCGGGCAAGAGGTTCTGCATTGCAGGCGAAGAGACAGTGGCAGCAGGTGAAGGGTACTGTGGTTAGTCTAGGCCATGCGAGTCAGCAGTTGTTGCGGCGTCTATGGTGCAGGGCTCGGAGTTCTTTGGCGGTGTATCTGTGGGTGGCCGTAGAGCCAAGTTTCCAGGTGCTGGGCGCTGACAGGCTTGCTTTTGGCGTGCCCACTGCACGGCCACGTTGAGGCCTCCATTAAGTAGGTCCAGGAAGAGAGGCAGGCGTCAGTCTGGCGGAAGCGGCAAAACGGACGGTAAGGATCGATCAGCGTGGCAAGCAGGCTCAAACGGCACGGTACAGACAGTAAAACTAAACAAAAGTGAACAGGTGGGGCTGAATTAACTTGCTAACTCACTGGGTACAGTACAGAAAACAGGTTAACTCATTGGAAGCAGTAACCAACAAGCATTTGCAATGCAGTAGGCCTCGCATTTGCGAGACTTTAAGCTATTGACATTGTAAATGACAATGCCTTTTATCTGTTTTGCTAATTAACACATACATAAAAGGCATTGTCAATTACATTGCCGATAGCTCAAACTCTTGTAAATGCGAGACCTATTCAAAGAAGAGGCCGCCATTGTCCTGGGCTGCTTGGAAAGTTAAAGTGCGCATGGCGCGCTGAATGTTGCAGGAAAGCATGTCGTGCCTGCAGTACAAGAAACTCATTAAAGAAAATAGTGCTTACAGACTAAAAAAAAGACAGTGTAACAACCGAAATAAAAGGGCCAGTCCTCATGGGAGGTTACAAATGAAGACAAGGCGGTACTAAGGAGCGACTAACAATCCCATTAAGAATCAGAAGCCAGCATTTATGAAGGGCAATGACACAAGCCAATGATAAATATGGCCGAAGAGTGGGCAGGGCTTCTATTCCAGAAGCCAATACAGCATGCCGCAGAGCAATGCATGCGCTGCCCAGACTCGACCTAAAAATGGGCTAACTTGCTGGACAAGCAGTACAATTAACAGGCAGCATGCGAACAGGAAATGAAAAGGTCTGTAGGCACAGAACAGACACAGCTGCGCAGATATTGACTAACTCACCGGCGACGGGATGGAGAAACAAAAATCAGGCAGCACAAGGCAGGTTACAGGCAGCAGAAGCACATCGCAGAGTCAGGATACCTGCAGGGCAGGGGGAGCGATCAGATTGTGGTCCAACTTGACCTAACTGATGTCTGGCATAGTCAGAACCCTCTTAATCCGATATTTCTTTCTTACTCTGTCCCACTTGTCTCATTGCTGGTTGGATAGCTCATTTATTTGCTCAAATCTATGTGATGGTGCTGGAAGATCAACTACCCAAGTAAGATGCTTTCAGGCCATTCTGCACTGAGATTCAAGTCCAAGCGGGGAAAGAACAGAATAAGGATTCTATTTTGCTGTTTATGTGTTAAGACACGTCTGGTAGGGCTCCGCTTGGATGCATGGAGTGAGGTTCAGAATCGTAGTCATGGGAAGCTCTGAAGGTGGTGACACTGTGGTTATGTAATGGACAATACGAGGGGTGAGAATGCAGCAATATTAAAGCATGGATTATGAAATAAAGTGAATGAAAAAAAGACCATAACCCAAAACCACTGAGCCTATTGTGGACAAAGCTGAAAGTAGATGGAAACTAGGGGAAAAATATGATGCTCTTGACAAGTAAACATACAGAGGTTATACAGAGAGGATGATAAGACTGATAGAAAGCTAGCTTGATTGTGCTGCAAACCCCTCATAACATAGTTGACATTCAGGGAAGATTGTATAGACAGAATTGCATTAATGCTATAATTTGACTGTTTATGCACAGATTGTATACCAGCCCTTTGGATTATTCAAGAGAGGTGGGCCTCCTGGGGCTCACTAGAGAGAACAGTGGACTCATGGCAGAGGAACTCTAGCTTTCCTTATACATATGCAAGAGGGTAAATCTCCCAGAGTTACTCTGATGTGATGGTGGGTGAGTTGCTGGATGTTTTTGAACTGGGGTGGCAGAGTGGGCTAAAGAACGGTGGTGGATTAAACCCAGATCAGTTGACTGGGGGCGAGTGCTTGCAATGTTCAACACTCCGTCCATCATTTCCTTTGGTTTTGGATGTTTTTGGGAGGCAGCGGAGGTGGGAATACTGTTACTCAACAAGGGAGGAATTTATTGTTGTATCTCACAAGCCAGACAAGGACCACACTAATTGTAACCCTACAGTGCTGTATCTGTGATTAATGTGGGTACGATGATCCTCAGTAAAACAATACCAGCTTGCTTGCAAATGGTGATTATGTCGGATTTTGTCCCATATGGAACACAATCAAACTTTTTGGCTAAGGGTGGATGTTCAGCAATATTCTGAACAAAGTCAAAAAGATTATACGGTAGCTTCACTCAATACTGAGCAGCCATGTGATTCAGTGGCCTGGGAATTTCTCTACCAGATACTTCAGTGGCTTGGCTTTGATACTTTGTTCACAGAGGTAGTCTTTACTATGCATCTGTGAGAGCATCATTTAACATAAAGAGTGCTGGAGAAGTCGACCATAGGAAATGGTATTGGACAACTGTGTCCAATAATCTAGATGGCTTGCCTTATGATGGAACCTCTAGCAGTGATGCTCAGGAAAGACATGAGCAACTGGGGAGTGTGGGTGGGAAACACCTGTAGTTCCCTTGTTCCCCCAACGCAGATATTTTGGTATATTTGAGGGATCCTAAGCATGCTATGACATCAGCAGTAAGTTAGAAGCGTTTAGTAATCTGTTCCATTATCAATCAAATTGCAGAAGTCCTGACTTCCCATAAGCTGAATGGCACAGCGCAGGGAGATACACTTCCCTGAGTTTAAACTCAAGGGGCAGGACACAAATCTGAGAGGCGTACCGTGGGTGGAAACACTGGCTATGAAAATAAGGCATGCGATTGAAGGGCCACATATAGCTCTCAATTTTTGTGGTCTCTATCACTTTGGTTGATGGGATGGGAGACCTGGGCAAAACATCAACACGCCCCACTGCTTGCATTTTATCCTTGGCTCTATAAACCATATTCCTAGATGTATATTTAGGGAACTGAATGGCCTGCTGTCCTTGCTGGTATGGGACAGATCCCAGCTCAGTAATTTAACAGATGGAAACACCCATGAATGGCTCATCCTAATTATGAGCTGTAGTACTTGGTTTCCCCTTGGTACTACCTAGCGAACAGGTTGGACAGTACCCAAACCCAGAGAAAGCATTACTGTGGAGTCTCATGGTAAAATTGACTTGTAGTATTGTTTTGCGGAAAATGCAATCTACTGTGTCGATCTTGTTATGGAACGGATACGTGTGTAAAGTGGTAATGAGCATCCCTTACTGTCCTAGGGACTCATTTTGGAGCAGGCTATATTTACCTTTCCTGACGGATGAAACTACAGTGACAAGCTGGGTTTAGGTAGTCAGTGTAATTATGAGGCACTTGTACCATGGAAGTGACTGTTACTTCAGGAGGAGCTTGTTTACATTTTGGGGTACTAATAGGGCAGTCCCTAATATATGCAAGACTGCCCAAAGTGGCTACAGAGACTTTCCAAGGGGGGTTTTCAGGCCTTAACCTGCCCCTTTCAGTCAGCAGTACTGTGCTAACTACTGTAATTGGGGCAGGGGGTAGAGGGACGGTAATGATACTATACAAGGCTTGTCAATACTACTCCTTCACATCTCAGCTGGCCCCAGACATAAATGCCCCAGACATAGCGCTATCCTGGCAAATACATAATAGGACAGTGTTTTTACCTCTATGTAGAGGGCATGTGGTAATGCCAGATTTAAACCGGTACAGTTTAGTTTTGTTTATAGGACTTGTATTGCTCCAAGAGTACTCTGAAAGAGATCTGCCTTGATTGCGATTGCAAAGGTGTCTTAAATGTGGTAAAGGTGAAGCTGAGTTGCAGCACCTGGTGGGGTCATGCCCTGTGATGGGTATTTGGTGGGAAAACATACGGCCCAAATACAAGTTGGATGGAGTTGTCTTTATTGGAGAAACCACCTCACCAGATAAGCTTCACCATATGCAGCACCTGGTGTCTACCGCAGTATTTTTGCACAGAGGGACCTCCTGCTCTCCCTAGAGGAATTGTGCACAGAAACATGGTAAAAAAGAGTGAAGAGTGTGGAATGGGCTCCGTAAACACTGAAGCAACGTGTATTTTCGGATTTCAATTCCCAAAACTAGTAACAGTATCGTACTGGGGAGGAGTTATCAACCAGAAGTGGAGATTCTAGCACCAGAAATTCCAGGCCCACTTCCACTAAAATACTCATAATGTGGGCCATTGTGTCAAGGATATGAGAAGCAGTTGATGCCAGTTGCTGAATGCACACTATAACCATACATATTAGGCCTAGGTGTGGGGGGGGTGTTGGAGGGGGTTAGGCAATATCGGTCTGTGGCTCTGTGCCAGCTGCTATCACACTCCAGAACAAGGGATTCATTGGCGGCTGATGGAAAAAAGGTTGTTTTGAAATAAACCGCGTTAGAAGAGTTGCACACGTCTAGAAGCTGCACAAATGGGAAACTAAGTGAAGACTTACAGAAGTGAAAGACACTGGTTTGGACTCTCCCTGTATCCCCCGCCGCCCGCCCACCAACCAACCAACCAAAACGCCTTGTCATGGTGCACAGAGCAAATTTTGGCTCAGCTGTAAGCGTTTTTTAATGGACTGATGCTGGATGGAGAAAGGCTACACGTGGGCTGTCTAGATTGACTGATGCCAGCTTGAAGTTAATGAAGTATTGTGATTTCCTGTTTTATTTAAATAAGAAAACACAAATATGAAAGGAGTATAAATGTCTCCATGATAGTATTTGGTAGGCGTTAAGTGCTGCAAATGTCAACGTTTTTCTGTGGATATGGTAGTTTGTGCCCCATTAACCTTTACAATGAATCTTGCACCCGATTGAGACTACTTTAATCTCCTATGTACTATTTAATTTAACCATATCCAGTATAATGAAATGGTGATATTTTTTGATCCTTAGGATGAGAGCCTCCAAATTGCATATGGGGAACGGGCAAATATCTGCAAATACCTAGTCACGGTCTAGTGAAATTTGACCAGCGAATGCCTGCAAACACCTAGTCACAGTCTATTGAAATTGGGGACTTGTGGCAGATTCCTCCCCATTTGTAATCAAATTCTTTGGCTTTTTAAAACTTTTTTTAAAGAAAGTACAACTATTTTATTCTGCAAGAATCTTTACACCTAAAGTAGCCACACAAAAAGGTCTTTATGTGGTGCTGTTGGCAATATTCACTCAAGGTTTGTATTGTTGACCTTTCCATTGTTGGGCATTGCCTACAGTGCTTGTCAGAATCACAAATACAGATAAATCTTGGACATCACCTTAATCGGCAAAGAGAAAGCAACAGCCTCTGACACCAACAAGTCTAACTAACCATGAATCTCTATCTTGTCCTTGGCATGGTCCTCTGTTCTGACATCTTAATCCAACGTTCTCTTCTCTCTACTCTAACTCTCTTAGGTCCCTTGCTATTCAGAAGCTGTTTTCAATGAGCTGCTATGGTAGTTTTATTTTGTGTTGCTTCATTTAGGTCTGTGTAGGCAGCATGGAGTGGTAGTGCAGCTGCAAGAGGAAGTTTAAGATGAGAAGGCATAGTGGGAGGTAAAATACAAGCGGTCAGGTCTCCCCCCAATAAAGCAGCTTATTAAGTCTACAATTTATTTCATAATCAGTTCCCAACATCATCCTAGAAACGTTCTGTTTAAGGGACATGGCTGAGGAGCAAGGCATGGGAAGGAGGGCATATCTATGCAAGCAACCCCAGTTGGAGTATTTTTCTTTTAATTGTTGGTTAGGTTCTTTAGTTCGTTATGCTTGTCCTATGCGTGTGGCTGCCCCCTACTCATAAAAATAAAATCTAATCACCTTAACCACTCGTGTGCAGACATCAGGAATTTTCCTTACAGAGGCCCGCCAACAAGCAAAGTTATCAAGATCTACAAAACGTACATTTGAAATATAAACTTGGAAGTTAAATGGACATCAAATCGCCAGACATACATTCATAAGAAAAACAGAACCCACGAGAACTAATACAGGAAACTGTCCACTATTGTACTGTATTAGAGTGGGCACGGGTGAAACATTATTACTACAAACATTGACCAAGCCAAAAGGACTGGCCTTGGCAAGTTGGTGCAATGGTTAATTTTTTTTTTATTGCAAGCATATGTCACAAGCTGAATAAAAAGTAGAATATGCTGCCGCCTAATGTGGCTGCCATATGATGGTAAAAAAATTAAAAAATAACCAATGCTCAGAATTTTCATAGAAAAGTAATGGTGCCTCTCAAACGACACCTGTACATAGGATACGTATAAAAACCATGTTTTGCTTTAAAATAATGCACATCACTGGAAAATAAGATCCTTATAGGTGCAAAGAAAATGTAATATTGGCTTTAAATTCCTTTAACCTAAAGACATAGTGTAAACATACTTGCGCTCCCTCGGAGCTAAACTTATCATTCTACCAAGTATACGGAAAGCTAAATGGGGTGGGAGAAGCTTTGTGGCGGGTGCAGCCAGGGCCTGGAATGAATTGCCTTTTGCCTTGAGGAACTCTAACGATCTTCTTTCCTTTAGGAAAGCGCTCAAAACGTGGTTGTTCTGATTCTTCCGTGTGCTAAGTGTTGGGAGCTTCACAGCAAGCGCCGGGACACCCTAGGGTAGCTGTGCGCTATATAAGTTTGCCTAACATAACATAACATAACATAAAAAGGGGACACAGAATGAAGAGAATAAAGCATTGGCAGAGTAAAGCATAGACCCACCACCCCTGGGAACGGTGTGCTCTTTTCTTCAGGTTGGTTTCCACATGTGATCAGGCGAAATGCCACCACTAACAGCACAAGTGAATGCTAAATGTTGTACAAAAAAGCAGACCGGGAACAACATCAGAACCAATCGATGGCTGATGCAGGTTGACCCCCAAAACCCCTACATGTTTGAGCATATTTTTTTAGGTCTCACATTAGCTAACACTTTTTGATTATGCGGACTCATAGGGGCTTTCAGCCAGCCCACTTCATTCATTGGTCCATTATCGAGTCATTCACCTTTTTCATCAGCCTACTACAGTATGGGGCAGTGGTACAACAGCAGCTGGCTATCTTCACTGAGAGTGATGGCATTCTGCCCTCTAAGAAAACACACATTCTCACACAATGTTGTTCCCTTAAGTAGCAGGGACTACTATAGCAATGTTTGCTTCCTAAGACCCAACAAAGTTTTTGATTTAGCTATATTTTTTATATCCATGAGGGCTCGTCAGCCTCCCAAACAATAAGTGTTGGGAAGGTGCCCATTTTGGATGGTCATACCCCAACATTTTGCTATGGATGCTGTGGGAATAGAACTGAAAGTGCACTGGGACCTGCTAACCAGGCCCCAGCGACAGTGCTCTTTCGCTCAAAGGTAATGTGAATCAGTACACCCAATTGAAAATATGCTTTAATCTCCCCTGTAAGTCCCTAGTATTTGGTAAGAGTAGTAGCCATGGCAAGGAGATTAAAGGGGTGACCAGGGTTGCAGCACTATTTGTGGCACCCTGAGTGACCCAAATAAGACATGCTGGCCTAGTGTGATGCTAGAGTTCAACTCGGCACACACCACGTGTAGCAGAGTCTTCCAGTACTTTACATAAGTCACCCCTAGGTAGGCTTCCTATAGCTCAGGAGGCATGGTGCAGTATAGTAATGGTGCAGACATATGTGCAAGCATCTTTGTCTCTACAGTAACCTTTTCATTCAAATTTACTGTAATTGAACAGCAGTCAATGGGTTAACAGACTGGCTACCGAGTGACCCGGAGCTAGCCAGCTCCTTTATGCTACCACCTAATTCTGTCGTGTTTGGTATCAAACATCATGCTTTTTCACCCCTGACATGATCCTCGTGTCGAGGGTGAGCTGGCATGTACCTGGGTGGCATCCTTAGAGGTTGCCCCAAGTTGTCACAGTCTGCCTGCGCTTTGGCGGGCTTTCCAAGCCAGTTGCCGTCAAGACATAAGTCTGTCCTCCTGTGCTGGGATGGAGACAAAAGGGTCTGGGCAGAAAGGAGTATGGTTTTAACAAGGTTTAGAGAACCTGGGGTTGTATACTATATTTTAGAAAACACTGGTTCACTAGGATTTTAATCTCCGTAATGAACAAAGAAGGCTTCTCATAGTAGAAGACAGAGTGTATCTATGTATACAGTATCAAGGAACAGAATGTAGGCAGGATTTTTTGGCAATTACTTTATTCATTACATTTGCATTTTTCAATTGATGCTCCTTTTTATAGAAACGATCCAGTGCTCCTGCTTGTGATGAAGAAAACCTCAGCTGCTGGTAATCTTGATTTCTAATACTCAGAAGGCTGTATCCATTGTTTTCTGCTTTCTTTATATCGCACGTTAGTATCTCTCTCTCTCTCTAGTATCACCACACTAACAATTTGTAAAGGGAAATAATACGTGAATTTTCACTTATTCACCTTAATCAATCAATCCTAAATGGAATTTATTGATTTATATTACAAGGCAATCTGAACTCATGATCATGTACTGTAATCCAATTAGGTTTTTCCAAGATATAACAATTAATTAATTTTATTTAACTGCTCAATATGTCAACATAAGAATTGTGGTTTTTATTATAGTCTTAATGGGGGAAAAGTGCACAACGTTCAGAAGCAGGTGCTCCATCCCCAAATATTTAGCCTCATCTAAGTGTTGTTTTTCTCCATGGACTGCTTGACACACAAATTAGGTTTAGTAGTGCTTGAAGAAAATACTTAATGCACTCCTACATGCCCAACCATTCTAAAACATCAGAGAAGGAAGGTATTCACTGTTTTAAAATGGTTGTTGTAGTCTTTGCTGACTTCTTTGCATAGACTACTTGTGGTTTAAATGAGGGATTATGGACCATAAAAACTTAAATTGCATGTTTGGATAGGAAAATGGCACGGCTTGGTAGTTTTCATATAATCAAAGTAGCAAATATATTTTTTACAGAGAAAGTCAACCATTTAGGTGTATATCGATTACAATACATGCAGTCTTTGATTTAAACATGTGAAGCAAGAGGACACATCAACCGTTAAAGATCAAGGGCACTAGCATGAGTAAGATGGTAAATTAAGTTCTTGCAGGAGATACAGCCTCAGCTTTCACTGGCTCGAATCCCAGCAACACATGCTAAGGTCTAGATCATTCAGTCTTCTGAAATGAGTACCACTGACTAGGAGCAATAAGAACTAATGCTATTTACAGTGCTATGAAAAGGCAAAAACACACTACTTTAGGTTTTGTAGATGTTTTCGAACTGCAATTCTTTCAGCAATCAAATTTTTATCACGGATACAAATTTCCTAGTTCATTCTACATTTATTTAGGATCAAGCTACCAATGGTTGTCAAAAATAGCCACAAATAAACTTCATCTTCAAATACATTGTGAGAAGTTGGCCTGGTATATGATGCTCACTAGTTAAAGTGATCACCTTGTACCATGCCAAGCAACCCTTATGGTGTGGTTGTAAGTCAACCTTTTCGGACTAGCTGCCCTAGTGGTAGCGTAGGCTAAGCAGTCTTTGAGGCTAAACTCGTGAAGCGTGTTAAGCCAGCTGTTTTACCAAATGTAACCCCCTTTTATACCAATGAAAGGACACCACACAGATATATATTCAAAATATATATGTATTTATTTCTCAAAGTAACCCCTAGTCTCTTTATGAGCACAGGAGCACAAATCGTCAAACAAGATTATCACAGAATACACAGAAGTTGCACGTTATATGGATAGGCCCTGGTGGCCACTCAAACCATATACTAAAATAGTGGTATAAGTACCACGAACAGAAAAGGGAAAAGGCCTAGGGCCTCTAGAATCGCTGGGCCTACAAGGAGCTAACGTCAGTTAGTGACCAGGAGGTCCACGGGTGGCGTGTGCAGAGCAAATAGTCACACGCGTGCTCCCATAGGTTTCAATGGGTGCGTAAAAAGTACAAAGTTACTGCAAAGGAGATCTTCCGGGTTGACTAGGAACTTAAGATTTGGAACACAGGCACTAGAGATGTATTACTACACATGGGCACCGGAGTACCAGCTTTACCTCACCCACAGGAAGCGGGTGCATAGGCCTCAAAGTGCGTCGGGTTTCTTCTATCTGTTCCGTGGAGCTTGAAGACAAAGATGCTGCAGGCGGTCGGTCCGGGAGAGATGCAGTGGATCCAAGGGTGGATCGGAGATGTTGAAGACCTGTAAGCAGAGGGGACAGTGTTCACAGTCACTAGCCAGTGACCAGCGTGGCACCAGGTGGGTACCAGGCGATGTCGGGTGCAAACAGGTGATGAGGGGTAGCTTGTCTCCGCAGCCACGTGGTCCCTGAAGGTCGACGACGTCCAGGAGTCGGCCCACGAGCTGTCCCACGCAGGCTCTCGCTGTCGGCGGTGTCGGCGACTTGATCGAAGCAAACAAGCCTTGGCAAAAGCAATTGCAGGAGGATTCGGAAATCAGCTGTTGGTTCTGACCAGCAAGGTCAGAGGGATTGCTCCTTTGGAGGGGAGCAAGGGCCAGTCTGGAGCAACCAGACCAGCGGTGTTTGTCGTAGATTTCGTCGCCAAGATGGCCACTAGCCAGCGGGCCAGCAACCGGTTAGGCGCGTCGAGTGGCAAAATGCAGAAGGGCCCCACGCAGATCGTGGAGATGCTGGAGGGCTCACCTTTGGTGCAGATGCTGCTCGAGGGTTGGGCTTCTCAGGACCCAAAGCACAACTTGGAGGGAGCCTCGGTTGTTGCACTTGTCAACTTGTCGTAGTCGTTCCAAGATGGCTGGCTCCACGGGTCTCGGTGCCTCCACGGGTCTCCTCTTTTCAGGGACTGTGGATCGGGCGGTGAGAGGTCTGGAGGTCCAGGTCTTGTCAGTCTCTGGGCTCGGGCTCCGGCGGGAGGCGGCGGCAAAGCAGACGGTGATTCGCTGGATGGTGCTTGCGTTAGCAAGGTGGTCACTCCCTGACCACAGGGGAGATTTTCTTCAGTCTTCTGTGCAGCAGAATGTCGAAGTTCCCGTCTTCTTCTTAGTTTCAAGTTGATTCCAGGATGTCTGAAGTCTTAGGACACAGCTCCTACCTTTAAGCGGATTCTAGGGGCCGGACTACCTGCTAGGTCCCTCCCTATGGGTGGGACCAGGAAGGGGGGTGGTTACACCCCCAATCCTTTGTCCAGCTCGCCCCAGGCCCGGGACTGGTGTGCCCCAGGACCGGTTTGAACTGGCATATGCACCGAGGCTCCTTGTGAGCCACAGGCATGTCTGGTTTCTTTCAAGCCCTACCTGACCAATACACAAAATCCTGTCTGGGGTGGTGCATGCACCTCCCCTGGCAGGAAACCCTTTGTCCACACCTCCCAAGCTGGAAGGACTCCCAGCAGCAGGAGGGCAGACTTGTGTCTGTGGTGGCAGCATCCATTTTGTGGAGCTGAGGCTATGTCTGATTTTACCCGGGTTTCAGGTACTGTACATGTCGTGTCCCTCTAGAAGGGTGGAATGCTAACCCCGTCGCCAGAATTGGCGAGGGGTTAGTATTCCAATTCGTATGACACCTTACTCGACATGTTTTGATAAAGCCAAACCAAAGTTAGCATTTAACCGCGAGGTTCATAATGCACTTAAGAGTATATGGTATGACGATATCTGGAAACAGTAGAAGGAAGTTGTTCCGACCACTGCAGACAGGCTCAGCTCATGCCAGAGCACCATCTCACATGGAACCAAGCACTCTGCCTTCAGGATTGTTAAGGCCTGCCATAGGAGTGACTTATAGGTTACCAGGTGTCCCATTTAAGGTTAGGTATAGGTATACTACACCTAAGTAAGAGGTGATTACACCAACTTACCCCAGCTGAGTGATCAGCCAGTTGTGTCAGATTGTTAGGCCAAGCCTGGGGTGGCATAATACATGCTGCAGCCCCTGGCAGGCCTTGGGTACACCAATGCCCTGGGTACCTAGTGTACACTGGTACAGGGACTGACAGGGTGATCCAACCAATTGGGTATGTACCTAGGGTACATGGAGTCCATTTTACAGAGAGAGCAGATAGCCTGAGAGCCTGAATGGCAGGATCTCAGGCCAACTAAGTCGAAAAACCAGCTAGACACTAGGCAAACATTTGGGGGTAACCATAGTCAGATATCCACCTTCCTACATACATTGTAATATAAAACCTTAGTAAATGTACACTTTATAGAACCTACCGATGTTATCATTATCCATACTCCTCTCCTACTGTCCACATGCACATCCTTCAGCTTTCCTGGAACAAGTACCATTGACAGTAGCTGAGTTGCTAACATTTTCCATTTGGTCTAGTTTATCCTCCTGACAAAAGTGAACTGCCCCAGGATGAAGTTAAGTAAACTTATATTCCTAGAGGTACACCAATTTTACTTTATCAGTTGAAAAATCAGCTTACTACTCACATTCTCAACCTTTAGCACAATTTTTCAGTCTTTCAGAATGTCTATTCTTCCTTAGTAAGCATGGCAGACAGGATTTCTAAATTGGCTCTCACATGTTATTTACCAGATTGACCTCAGACGACTTCAACAGTTTAAGTAGTATCTTTACAGTGCCCGTTGATACATTTCTGCTCTGGATCTCATATGCTTCTATTTCATTTTCCTTTACAATGTCAATAAAGATCGGTCTTTTTCCAGAGCTCAGACGAAGCTTTGCTGGTGGCTTGACCACATGCATGCATGGAATTGCGGCTCAGGATCTGGTTATCGAAAACATTGTCAATCGTCTGGGATGGGGCGCATGTTGTGGAGATATTACCACTGGAGGTCAGTGGTCAGAACACAAGGACGATCTCTTTATCAATTGCATTGAACTCCACACAGCCTCCTTTGCAGTACGGAGCCTAGCAGCCAAAAACGTGTCCAATCTCTTGAAGATGGACAACATCTCGACTGTGCAGTATATAAACCGCTTGGGGGGTGAGGGGTACCCAGTCCAAAGTCCTGGCGGATCTGCCAGAGATTTGTTGGATCATTATCTAGCAAACTAGGTATGGATTACAGCGGAATATCTGCCAGGGAACCTCAATCAGACGGTGGACTGGCAATCCAGACACCTGAAGGATTATAGCGCATGGAAACTAGATCATTCTACATTTCAGAGGATTATGGATCAGTGGGGTGCATGCCAAATAGACATCTTTGAGTCAAGACTCAACCATCAACTGCTGCACTTCTGCAGCTGGCGACCGACCCTCTCGCAGAAGTAACGGATGCCTTCCTCCAAGCTTGGAGTTTGATTCGGGGTATACGATTCCTCCCTTCTCGATCACCAGACTCAAGTTGCTAGTCAGACGACAGAAGGAAGAGGTGATCCTAGTTGCACCGCTATAGAAATCGCAAGTATATCATCTAGTTTTTCAGGAAGTTTCTATGGATTTTTCAATTCTACTTTCTCAGACTCCTCATCTGTTGACAGATCCGCACAGCAACTTGCACCATCTGGTTCAAGACAGAACTCTCCTGCTGATGGCCTAGAAGATTACTGGGGATGTTGGAAATCCCAGGCCTTTCAACAGAGGCTGCCTCCCTTACCAGAAGAGCATGGGCCAACTCTGATCAAGGGATACGGTTCGACATGGCAAAGATGGTCACACTGGTGTTTGAAAAGGGACCGTAATCCCGTTGGGACGGCTGTGGTGCATATCATGAATTTCCTGTCTGAGGTGGCTGGCAAAGGGTTGGTGTATCACATGATTAACACATGTACATAGGCAATATCTGAGGGGCATGTGCCTCTTCATGACATGCCTATGGGGGAACATCTTCTAGTCTGTCGACTTTTGAGGGGTATTCGCTAGTCTTTTCCGCCCAAACCAGGGAACTCCACTCTCTGGGGTGTCAATGTGGTGCTAAGGATGCTTAGATCATGGCAGGATAACCAATACTTGTCCTTTTATTGAACCGGACGTCACGCCGCCATCCTTTTGGAGCAATTGTACTCCACATATCCTACACATCATATTTTTTTATAATAAAGCACAACATAAAGAACGTGCAAGAAGACCACTCCCATGTTGAGCCCTGAAGAAGTCCCAAGTGGAGAAAATGCGTTGGCTACCATTCGCATGCTGTGATTTTATGAAAAACTGATGAATAGAGAATGTTTGGAAGAAGGAACGACTCCTACATTTGTTCACTGAAATGACAGTGTCTCATCATTTCTATATGTGTACTATGGATTAAAAAATTCCGCTACATATATAATTGATCTGCAAGTTGAGTGCTGAACCACCTTTGTGGATCTTGTCCTGTAAGGTGACTAACGGGTAAGCTGGCTGTACTCTTATGTATTATTTCTAGAGAGAGAGTGTCTGATGTTCATGCACTGGATAGATCAGCGTGTAAGTTTACCCCTGATGGTGTTTCATTCACTATTTCTAGACGCACTAAGTCCAATTCCAGGGTGGTTCACTACCCCACTTTCCTGTTTATCGCAAGCTGTGTGTGGTTCGCTGCCTGAGAGCATACAAAACCATGACGGAAGAGTACCGTCCTCCAGGGATGGCTCAATCGTTTATTTCTATCAAGAAACCTTTCAAGCAGGTTTTGGCAACAACTATTGCCCATTGGATGAGATGGATTTTACAGGAAGCCAGTGTTAATACATATGCCTTTGGGGCTCACTCCACCAGGAGAGCTATGGCTTTGAAGGCCTACTCCCTGGGGGGTGGGTGGGCTTAGCAGATATTCTTAGAACAATGGATTGGTCTTCGGACTCTACGATTAAGACCTTTTACTTTAAACGAATTTCTGGCATGGCATCATCGATTGTCAAGTAGCAATAAATTAGCAAAATCTGAGCCTCCGGTCCAGACATCGAATAACATTTCCTAGCTATCGTGAAGGAAAATGTCAATTTTATTAATAACACAGAGGCGAAGATTATCCCTGCAGAGTTGCGGCATACTATCACACTCCCTTTCTCCTATGAAGCCTGCGGCATTCTCGTTAAGTATATTTACGAATGTTACTGTGACGCCATGGGTTAATGATTTATTACAATGTTGTTTTCTTGCAAAGTATTGACAAGTTTAATGAATATCTTGCTTTTCTGACAATGTGTTGATAACATTGATGGATGCTTTGAGTGATGGTTATCGTACTAGGGAATTTATATTTCGTATCTTATGGTTTCCATTAGGATCAAACCAGAAGAAAGAATTCTGAAAGAAACGCTTGGATCAGGACTTTTCGCAAGAAGAAAGAGGAAGTGCTTTTCCTTGATGCCAATATATGGGACTTACTCTATGGTCATCGCATTAAGTTACTGCAAAGCCCCATGGGATTTGTAGACTTTGAAAAGTTCCTATTTGTTAAGGTTGCTGAGTGAATAAGATGAATGATAATTATAATTCTCACCTCCAGGTCCTAAATACAATTGAAACTTTTCTTCAAGATAGCTAGGGAATTTTATATTCTTTTAATACGCAGTTCAAAGAGCAGAATGATTCAGGAATCTACTTGCCACTAACAGAAATCCAATTGTCCCTACTTGTAGCTAAAGAGGACATGGACCAAAACATACAAGTTCACAGCTTTTTAAAATAACTTAAACAGGTCTAGAGTAGGGACAGCTTGAGGCGACCGTGTCAAATGGCGGAATTTAGTATGTTTCAATTTATTTTTCAAGTTCACTCATCTTTACCCTGCTACAGAGCTCATACTGGCAATACACTGTTTTTTTTATTTAGAATTGGTACTTGTTATACAAATGTAAGAAAAGATCCATGCATTACGTACATTAACCCACTTTTATACAGGAGGATGATTGAACCTGGGACCAACAAATTACAAATGTTTGCATTTAGTGCATTAACCCCCTTAAATATTTCACTAGAGTTGGAATCTGTGACCTTCACAAAAATACACAACATCTTGTAGTAGGTGCATTTACACAGTTTTGTGACTGGGATTAAAATTCAAACTATAGCTCTGAAGTACCGGTACCACTCAACAGCAAATTACAGCTATAACTCTTGAAAGGTCACATTCACATAGCACCTACATCCCATTTTTAACATACAAGTCAACTTTTTGAAATGTATAACATCCATTCTTTTCCCTTTCCTACTCATCTTTATGAGCTCTGGTTCCTACAGACTCATTACTTTCATATATTTGCTGCTATTTACTTCGGTTTTCTCTCAGCTTATTTCTCTTCTAGCTTTGTCTGCTCTCTCATCTTGTTCTCTCCTTACTCTTGAAGTGACAAGTGGAGCAGAAGGACTTCACGAGTAGCTGCTTTTAAGCTACTGAGCCTAAAGATCTCTCGAGAGAGAGAGGAGGACCAGAAGAGCATCTGACGGCCCAGTGAACATCTGCTAAGACAGCCACCCGGAAAAGAGATAGGGGCACACACAGACACACACACACTGTAGACACACCTCTTACATACAAACACACACACAGCCCTTCAAAGACAAGCTTACCTTCCGTTTCCATGGGCACACATGAAGCTCTGCCTATAGCATGAGATGCAAATGGAGAGGAAAGAAGCATAGGTGCAGAGTCGACTTGACGTTCAAACTGCATGGGAACATGCTGGTGACAAAGGGCGTAGTGCAGAGGCAGCTACCAGGGAACATGTAGCAAAGCTCAGGGGAGATTAAGTGCAAGCAGGTGTAAGGGCTGTAGCCCTGTATTCACAAGAAATGGTGGGAAGTTACTGAGAGCCATTGTGGAGCAGAGAACGAGCTAATACTTAAATGAGGTCAGGGACCAGCATGCAAGATAAGTTGGTAGGAGCAGGGATTGCATCAATGGGATAAGATTGCTCTACTGAGAACAGGTCTAGAGAGACCTGTGGATGAGTGAGGGTTCACTTGAGGAATGCTGTAAAGAAGTCTGGGCAGTTTCAGGACAAGTGGTGAAGGGAGACAGCAGACAAAACCAGGTCAGGGGTGTGGAATTTAATAAAATACCTACTTGTCCATGGGGCAGGTTGATTCATAAATCTACTTGTCCTGCAACAAAATCCACTTGCCCCTTTGGTGCTTAGTAGTGCAGTGACAAATTATGGCAACAATCTCATTATATAAGAGCTCTGATAGAGCCTCTCTGATTATGCGAGGGCTCGTACCATAGTAGTGTTTGAACACTTGCAATCCCCTTATGTTGCCACATTTCTGCAGATCTACATACTGGGGCTGAAGGTAGTGGTAAGGAATAGTTCCAGGGTTAGAATGCCCTTTTGAGTCTGTGTAAACCTACTAACATGCATGTTTTAAGGGGTTTCAACAACTCTTCTCTAATCTTTTCCCATACTGAGAAATGTTGAAAATTTACTCTTGACAATGGCAGATGTAAACCTCTACAGAGTTGGGAAAAAAGTGGTTGGAGGGAAAGTGAACTTGCAAACACTCAGATTTTCACATGAACAAATTTACACATGCAAATTTGCTCATGCTAAAATGCAGTTCATAAATATTTTCTAGGAGTACTATTTCTTTTCCTACTTCTGTTAATTCTTGGGAAATTCACAAAAGCCGTATAGCTGCACTTAATGCAAGGACATATACCACGGGTGCCCTTTTGAGACTTTCTATAATAAGTGTGCCCCTAATTTGGTCTGGCGATGATTGTGATCTTTTGTGTTTATTAAAATTCTGTCCCTCTCTCTGTATCGGCTGACTTCACTGTGAGTAACAGCATTCTGCTCTTTCACAAGGAGCATATCTGCACACAAAGTAGTTTTGTTCAGTACCAGTAACTACTGTAGCAGTGTGTGCTTTTTGAGACCAAAAAACAATTTTTGCTTTTGCCAATGCTTTTTATAATGGTGAGGACACAGCAGCTCCCACACCAATAAGGTTTTAAAAAACAATGCCAAATCAAGACACACATTGACAGAACTAAAAAGCTGGCCACCAATTTCAGACCTACTGGCTTTACCAATGCTTGTTTATGTTTGTTTCCCATAATCTTATTGAAACTGGTTGCACTGATTTTCCATTATGAATATTTTTTAGAAATACTAGCATGCATCAACACATGTTACTCAATGATGCTGCAAAGAAATGGGTACCTGAAATTACTGAAATGTTTTTTTCCTGATTTCATGTTTTTTAATGAACTATTTATTTTGAAAGCAAAGAATCCTCAATCTTGCTTTCAAGCTTCTGCAAATATTTGCATCAAATCAGAGAGCGCTCTGGGAGCATTATAAATAGCCTTATATTGCTAAACTTTGAAAACGCGTGTACACATTTTTATACTGGATCCACTGTCAGTAGTGCAGTCGGAGCTTACAACCTTAACTTAGAGAGCTCACCCTAATAGTAAAGGCTTTCAATTAATGAACCATAAATACAAGTTTGGACAGCATTAACATATGGGCAAAAGTATTACATCAACTGCAGACAGTGCCCTTCCCTGATTCATAATGGTGTACTGCAAACTGGCAGCCAAAGGGTTTGTGCTGCAGGGGGTTGGGCCTACTTGTCCCAAGGACAAAATACACATGAAAACTTGTTGCCCTTGACCCCAAACAATATGCCCTGGGCGTCGGGCTATAGGAATTCCACATCCCTGCAGGTACTCTCAATCTATAAATGCACCTAAAGCACTTTATTCAGAACCATACTTCTCTCTGCAGCTGAATCCCAGCACCCTATCCCAACAGGTGAAGAAGGAACCATCCATGGACGCAGAGCTGAACATGCCAATACTGCAGAGTAAGGATGGGAAACCTGCTGTAGAGTTGCACAGCCTAGCTGAAGACACCATTGGCAGACAGAGGCTTCTGAGGTCCAGGGCAAGCAAAAGGCATGGAGGTGTGTCCAGATACAATGGTTGGGAGAAACGTGGTATCAAAAGACCGTATAAACGAGATCCCAGGGACATCATTAAAAGTACAAGTTTGAATTGGATTGGATCGAGCAAGGAATGTGTCAGATGAGAAGGAAAGGGAGTAGAGGCCTTCAAACAGCTTATCGCAGGAACCCAAAGGGCAGGGGTGATAGACCACATTCCCTCCTCAGCCTCATAAATCACAATTCTGGAGCATAATGCAGAGAGCTGCATTGTCTTCCCCAAGGATCTCAAACTCCAGTATGTGTGCACGCCTGCCTTTTAATAAAAGGAGGATGGAATGCTCAGTGCTCTATGTGAGCCCACCCAAAGGCAATTAAACAATAGGATAGGTTTTATCTGGGTGAGGGCGCATAGTTCCTCCACCCAATCCTTGACTTGAGAACAGTCATCAAACTCTGGACAATCACAGGCCTTCAAGTAATTCCCACATGGTTACCAATTGTTTCTGCTGCACTGACTGGCTGGGATCATCAGGGGTCCACAGCTCTGTGCTTTCTTACAGTAATAACATTTCTAGTTGCTCATGGGACAATCAAGACTAAGACTTCATGTCTGTGACTAAAATCCACATGGCTCGTACTTGGTGTGAAATAAATTTCCCACCCCTGCTACTTTGTTGACAACTGATACGGAGTGGCTACACATGTACTAAAATGGTCATCTGCTGAGTTTCTTTTAGTTGCGGCAGGACCTGACAAAATGTTATGGAACTGCTGTATCTACGCAACTGAGGCAATACCGACCTTCAATAGCACTAAATCAACTTTGGGCTTCTCTGGACAAGTTACTGTGCTGTGTGTGCGCCCAGAGTACAGACAGTGAATGTACATGATTGTACCTTTTCATTAAGATTAATTTGTAAAGAATTACTTATCCAGAACGAGGTAACGTGTAGTAATTATTTAGAGGGTCTGATAACATAAGCAACCCCAAACACGTTTCCCCCCAACTCCACCTTTTTATCCCAGCTGCCACTTGCTCAAATACCAACATTCCACAAAACAAGTAATTACGTACACACGCTATATTTCACCTAAAAGTCTTTTGCTCACATTCCATTCCACTACTCAAAAGGGAAGTGCCACACACGTTCCCCCTTTACAAATGTCTCAAATTAGATAATATTTAAATAATCATAAATGGACATGCAGTAATACAAAAACGGCAATAAGTTCTTGTTAGACCTGTCAGCCCTTTGGGTGGTCCCTCCTCATCATTATTTATTTTGTCCCACTTCTGCCTCAAACCCAGTTATAATTTTTCCTTTTTGGGAACCACCAGACTTTTTAGTGTTGATGCAGGGTCAGGGAGCCATTTTCCCTACCCCTGGAACTTCTGTCTGAGGGCCTGAGACACAAAATGGTGGCCATCCATTGTCACCTGTGACATAACTAGAACCTTCTGGAACATTCTAGAATCCTGTGATAGTGAGAGGCAGTTTAGAATGTTGGGAGGCCATCTCAGAGTGGCAGTTGGCATCTGACTGGAGAGGAGAGAGGACAGAGATAGAAGGAGGTCGGAGTAAGGCAGCAGGGGTGGAAACCAGTGCTTGGAGTGGGGTCCAGAAACCCACCCTTGATGCTAGTCCCTACTGACCAAGCCCAGCCTAAAGCCCTGTGTGGGACCAAGACCAGGAGAACCATCTTAAGGATCTGAACATTTGGAACAGGCCTTAAAGAAGAAGAACAGCAAGCTCCTGACCTGTTCAGCGGTGTCCTCCTGAAGTCCTGACGTCGAGAAGCCTAGAGACCTGGGGCCTGAGGTAGAGAAGCGGCGCTGACAGAAAGCAGACGTCGTACCCGGAGCCGCCAGAGGTCGAGTGAGGGCGCCGACGGAGGTCGTGGAGAGTCACCGGAGGTCGAGTCGGGAGTCACCCGAGGTCGAGTGAGGGCGCCGACGGAGGTCGTGGAGAGGCGCCGGAGGTCGAGTCGGGAGTCACCTGAGGTCGAGGTGAGGCGTCGACGGGGGAGTGAAGTCCGCCCACCGGAGTCGCCGGAAACTGAGGTGAAGCGGGCCGGAGGTCGGGAGTGGAGATCGCACTCCGGAGACATCCGGAAGCGGGGAGACCGTGACCCTGCGACGCCGGAAGGCGACATCGAGTCGAGACCGCCCAGCGACATCGAGTCGAGACCGCCCAGCGACATCGAGTCGAGGCCGCCCAGCGACATCGAGTCGAGGCCGCCCAGCGACATCGAACCGGAGCCGCCTCACGGCGTCGATCGTCGAAGAAGGGACAGTAAGTGGTAGAGGGGGCGTCTGAGGCCCTGTGGAGCCCTAAAGACCATCCTAGGGGTTAAAGGGGTGTTAGGACCAGCCTGGGAGTGCCAGGGGTGAACTGAGACTGGTACAGTGACCTCCGTAAAGGGCTGTGTAGTTTGGAGGGCCAGATCTTTAGATTACCCTTGTTCTGCCTCAGCTTAGGCCCCAGCCTTGACCAATCTAGGTGGGACACCCCCATGCCATCCAAATGACCATAAGCTGTGTATGGGCAAAGTAAGACCAAGTGACCTCATGAAAATGACCTGATCTGTAATTGTCATTGATTGTTTTACTTTATTTATTGAAGGTGCTTTATTTATTGTCTTCCACTAATTTATTCCTGCACTGTATTTATTGTCTGACTGTATTTATTTGCCGTCTGTATTTATTGCACATCTATTTATTCCTTGCTTAACCCCTTCGATGCTGCGCAGATTCCGCCGCTGTGCTGGCGGAATCTTGCGCGGGCGTGGTCATGACGGAATGGTTCCGTCATGAGCACAGCTCAACCGTGGGTCATGACGGAACCATTCCGTCATGAGCACCGAAGGGGTTAATGATGACCTGAACCTATTTGTGGAAATTCAGAAGTAGTATTGTTTATTTGACCAGCTCTTTTGAAGGAAAATCCTATTGTATTGTATTTATGTTATGAAATCTGCAACTAAGAGAAAATAAGATAAAGACATATATTTTCATCTTGACTTCCATAATTTTTACGGTGTAGTGTCGTTTTTGGAACGGATGAACGCATGGTTATTGTGAGGGTGTGACGTACGCTTAACACGGTGCCTGACCCCCAACCGCTCGAGCCAAGCTACCACTGTGCTGGGAACCTGGTGACTGCTAACCCGGTTGCCCGGTTTCCAACAGTTCTCAACAAGGGAATTCATTTTTCAGTACAATAAGAACATAAACAAGCATTTGCAATGCAAATAGGTCTCGCATTTGTGAGTTAGAGCTATTGACGTAGTAAATGGGAATTTCTTTTTTACCTACACGTTTTATTTTTGGAATGAATGTATGTAGTGTGCAAAATCCCTTGGAAAGGTCCTGCACTTTGTAATAAATATATTGAAAATGACGCAGTGTGGATTGTGTCAACAATTGCTTGGCACGTACCTCATGGGTGAAGTGTCACCACACATGCACATTGTGGTGCTTTAATAATGCGAAACTCATTAATAAAAGTAGTGCTTATAGACTAAACAACGCTATCGGGATCGGAGCATGTGAAACTGAATCCCGGCTTCTCTTTCATTTTCTGGACTATTTGACTCACTATCATGCGTCTTGGTTATCACCAAAACACTGTGAGGCAATGAAGTTTGCCAACGGGGCAGGGGGGCTTCGGGGGTACATGAAAATGTATTCATTGCCTAGTTGTCAAAGGTTGCCCGTGCTATTAGTTAAGAGTGCAGATTTCATTAAGATATTAAGAGTACTTTACTCGCATCTATGAGGAAAATCGACATTAACTAAACAAAATGCCAGAATGCGTGTCAGTTTTCACAGTGTTTTAGATAGTACTGGTTGCTTAGTTTCATTGCATTAATTTTTGTATTTACTCTTTTACACAGCATCCATAAGTAGGTTACCTAACCCCAAAGCCCCGAGTTGTTAAATGACCCATAGAAGGGAGTCTTTTACAGTTGAGCAAATGTGTCCAAATGTAGTTTTGGTAGTGCCATGGAATGATCAGCCAATGAGGTACTCGATGAGCAGTTATTCAACTACACGTTCAAAATGTACGGTATTGTGGCTGTTTGTTTGTACCCAACCACCTCTTTGAATGTGTTTATTAACACAGAGGTTCATCTACCAGACAGTGATCACAGAGGGGCGACTAAAGCACACAACAAAATGTATTCATTTATCCTGAGTGTGAATGCACCCAGAAGGCTTAGGTGCCCGCCCGGAGAGGCTAGGGATCCTAGCGCTTCTACAGACTCTGCCGTGCTCCTCTGCACCAGCAGGGCACAGCTCAGAATCTGCCTCTTCTGCCAAGAATATATTGAGGGGATGAGGTTGGGGCATGCGGGAGTTGCCGGCAGATTTCCAGGGTATTGAAAGTGATGATTCTGATGTGAGGCAATGGAGACTGACTTTGTCTGTACCAGTCTATTTTTCTACCATCTACCGGGCTCACTGTCATGTATCCATTCATCTCTCTTTGTTAGAGGTGCGCAAGCCAATATATTAATTAGCACGTAGAGCCAGCCGGAGAAGAGCCAAGCGTATACGATCCAGTGGGCGAGACGTGAAAATGATCGGCATGTTAATCATACAGTAAACATGATGTAAATGTGCGATAATGTCTCTTCAGAATTCACAAAAGTGCATTTCTTTAGCGCGTCATATCAGTACACAAGATTATAGCACTGAATTGAGGGTAAGTTATTAAAAGTGCTTGTTTTAAGCAGGAGTTAAAACACTGCCGCTCCTCCTGCCCGACAACAATGCCATTTGTGAACTAAGAGGCGTCAGTTGCCATGCATACCTCAAATGTTGCCTAGAGTCTTATTATATTTAGAGTAACATTAAAATCTAGTTCATTAAACAAGAGAAGTTTTTGTACAGCAAGCATCTTGAACGCGCATATTTCAAGGTGGCAATAAAGATGAAAACGGAAGTGCCGGCAGGCAAGAAAACAAGAACAAGAGTGGGGGGTGGGGGAGGGGCAGGGGAGGTTGAAAAGTAGCAGACTGAGGGAGGGGGCGATGGGGTGGGGAGACAGGGAAGAAAATAGTGCTAGGAGTAAAGGGGTCAAATAGCCGTGGAAGGATACAAATGATGAATGAGGAAGGACTAACAAGCCTCAAACCAAATCGGAAGGCAGCATTTAAGACAAAAGCCAATGGGCAGAGTGTGGGTGGAGCTTCCACGAAGCTTCCACACTACAGTATATACTGCATGCCTCGCAAAGCGATGATAGCGCATGCGCGCTGCAACGCTAGGCGAGACCTAAAAAAGCTACCCTGTACTACGCAACCACACAACATGCTTTACCCTTTCACTCCAAGTAGGACAGTGTGGTGCGTAAGATTTGTTCCTTCTTTGGTACGGGAACAAAGACCATTGTCACCATGAGGCTCAACAATTCTACTTCAATTGAAGAGCTGATCCCCTCAATGGTTTTCACCTCAGACTCCAACACACCGAAAAACACATTGCCCCCCACATTTGCCTTCACCCGTAATCCACATATCTTTAATCCTTCCTTTGTACATATCCACTTCCTGCTTTATTTTCCCCATAATCAACCACGGACTCTTTTCCACATTTTTGCAATCACAAAGGAAACAATCTAATACCAATTTTTTGCCTCTACAATAATTAAATAGATACACCCGACATCACTGGGCATATTTCTGTAGTTCGGAATTGAAACTTTAAGAGCTTTACTCTACGCAATACCTTCTCTAGCAGACAATTTAACCGGCCCCTTGACAACCCCATTAAACTTTCAACTCAGAATGTAGCAGTGAAACAGAAATTTAAGGCTTATGCCACATTCAGTAAGATACAGTTCCATTTCGGCACTAACGAATTGCGGGTCATCATCCAGTATAATTTCCTCTGGGAGCTCTTCCCTGTAGAACACACCACCTAGAAACAATTAAATTATCACTTAAGTGGTCAATTTCTCTACTATCCTGAGCCTTAAGGACTATGCCAACTGCTTGTCTCTCTACAACAAAAAGTGGCACAATTAGATCAATACCCAACTTCAATTAGGTCCCTCAGTAAATTAAAATGGATACTTTCAATAATAAACACCTTCACAGATCTGCCACTTCTCAAGCACAAATTGCATTCCCATGCCTAATAGCATCCATCCCAGTCCATACAACGCGTTACCATGGATATCTTTTTATAACAGACATCCCTAGATGACCTTCATAACATTGGCTGAATATCCACTACCCCGACTAAAACTGATGTAAAAGTATGTTACTTCTGATCAAAACTCCATTTCAGCATTTGTTTTCTTGTACTTAGAATGTATTTTCACTTTTCTGAGTACTTTCCGTTCTTCAGGACACCCTTCATAAAAATATACCAACTTTTGAATTTGAACACATCTATTTGTGAAATACTAACTTATATAACCTGCAGGTCTGGTAAAAATGTTTCGAATCCTGATGAGGAAGATCTGTACCAAGGGTAATATGTCCACAACTATGCACATTTAGAACATCAAGATAATCCACCTGTCAGATGAGTGCCGCCAGGTCATGCAAGCAATAAAAATCAGTTTCTTACAAGCTGCACTCAAATTAAGAAATACCAGGGGACATCCAGGGTCAAATTAGGGCCAAGTCAAGAAATGCTGTTTTATAATAGAAACCATTTTAACTGTATTTAGAAATTATTGCCTTTCATGTCGTCAATGGTTTTTACTAATTTATATTCTAGCCCTAGCACTTGCACTTTAGAAATTGTAGTCTATTCTTCTTCTATGTATTAACAATGGAAAATGTGTGATGGAAAGTAGCAGTCCATGTGTATATGAATAGTGCCTCGTGGCCTCTTTATCACGAACTGAGTTTTTTATCTTGGTGAAGATATTTTAAATGTACCTTTTAAAATGTTAAGTTGAATAAGTGATGAATGTACTGTATCATATTTTTTACCAATCAATGTTGCTTTTATGGTGACTTGTATTGCACCGAATAAAGCTGATTTTGAACAGTGCCCTGTGTCATAAAGAAATTGTAATACCTTACATGCACAAAGTATGTACAGCTGACAAGAGCATAAGATGGTAAGGACATAAGGTTCAAACAGTCCACTCCCTCCCTATCCCAGCCTTGGCTTGTTCATGCATCTGTTTCAGTAAATGCTGCAGGTTTCAGGACACTTTAATGAGACCTACTGGGAATTGTAACACCTGTAGTGTACCAATAAATTACGGTGTGCACCTGGGGGGAAAAAAGCGTTCTAAGCACCAAAACGTATTTCTCGAAATTCAGTGGGAGAGCAGATGTGTGCCACAAAAAAAAAAAAAAAAAAAAGGAAGGAAGAAAAGCCTAGGTGTGCACGGAAACCTGCCTCCATGAGGCCAAACTAGAGATCCAGCTCATTATGAAATTTCACATAAGAACCAACCTCTTCATCTTTATGTTTAATATAATCGATGCGCCCCCTCTTTGAACCAAAAACATATATGATTTGCAATGATGTGCTATATGGCTGTATTAATGTTATCAAATAAATGATAAGCTGACCCTAAACAATGAACATACATCCATCAGAGTTTGAAACATACTACCAGGCCTATGAGAAGGGAAGTAGAGGCAGATATCAGTTGAACAAGGTGCCAACTAAACTAGAACAGGACTAGAAACATAATATAAACATTTACATAAAGGTGCTTTGTAGAACAAAAAACACAGGCGAGCTCAATATATATTTGATTTTCATACAGAACTAGTGGTACAGTTTGGGGCTCAGCATTCTAACTGTTCCTTCATTAGGCAATTAATTGACTTAATAGATTAGGAACATAGATGCTAATATAAGTGGAAACATGCAAGGGGGTGTGCAGGAGTAGTTGGGACGGATAAGAAAATCAGCTCTATAGACGGTGGAGGGAAAATTAGATCAAAAGGAATGATTACGACTGATGTTAAAGCAATCATTGTTGAAAGAGACAGGTCCTTAGTAACTTGAAGTATGTGAATATCCTGGGTGGGGTTCCAGTTTGAACATTTTGAAACAGTGACCACAAGCTTTGGGATTTCTTGTAAAATGATGGTATTCAGAACTGGAGAATTAACACTCCTGTTTTGTTTACATGTACAGCTAGCCATTAAGACATACACATACATTAGCAGGTAGTCAATAAACCTGATACATGCGCGCTCTTCGCCCAAAACTATTAACATTTGAGAACATGAGGAGAATAGACGTAAACATCTGGGCCACTCCACTTTAGAAGAAAAGCAATCGGAAACGAATCCTAACATTTTCAGGGAAAATTACCCCACCACCATTATACTAATCAAAAATTTGTGGTTCTCCGTTCATCAAAGTTCCAATCATATTGAAAAGCTGGCCCAACTTGAACTTTTGACTGAAATACAGTGAAGTGAACTTCATCGCCATCTTCGCGCATACAGGTGGAAACGTTTACTTTTTCTTTCATATAAATGCACATCACTTGACATCTAAGCAAGTATCCCAGCAAGACGATAACAAACGGCTTGTGAACAACCGAAGTATGTGCATACTTGGCAATCAGGGATACAATCTAAAATGGCCTTCATCAAAGATTTCCCTGAAGACGTTTCAGCCCGAGTTCAGATGGGAGAAGGTAAAAAACATATATATATAAAAAAAAAATTATATATATATATATATATATATATATATATATATATATATACACACATACACATATACGCAATATCTCCTAAAATAAATACCCATGGTCAATCCAGACTAAATAAATTGAATCTGTACTTCTCAATTTGACTGCATCTATATGTTATTATCAGAAACACATTATGTTCCAAATAAGCTTTGATTTAACATATCCACATCAGGTCTTACCACAGCCCCGGTCACGGGAGCAGGCGCCTGCTGCTGCGGAGGGGGAGCATCCTGCGCTGGATCCGCCATGACGCCCAGAACCCTTCGGGTTAAAACACAGTGAGAGAAAATAAATATACTCTTACAATAAGTCACATATAGAAATAACCAAGCGATTGCGACAATTCAGCGTGCACTATGCTTTGCCCGCAAATCCCTACATTGTCAGCGGAAAGTCCCTATGGCGCAAGAGCTTGCAGGGCACAGATGTGGCTTTCGGGTACCTAGGGTGGAGAGCTGTGCATCCGTTTACACACACACACCTGCTACAAGCGGGTCTAGTAACGGAGCTTCTCAGCTTCTGGTACCTCTTCGCCTGAAAGATAAGGAAAAGCCCACACACACGACTCCGACACGTTCAATAAACTGGGGGTCCAAGGAGTACTTCGGGCACAGCACTATTCCCCAGGAACTCTCAGAACGGGCCTCCCCTAGCTCAGCAGAAGGAGGGGTAGACACAGAAAAAGGACTTGAAAGGGCAAAAGACTGCATCAAAATCATCCACGGGCCGCCCCTTAGCCCTGCTTATACAAGCGAACAAAGCGGCCATTTCGAAACGGAGAAATGAAGGCATTTCAATCCAGTGGAAAGGAAGGTTCGTCCAAAAAGTATATAGATTTATACACATATAATGCAATTATTTTATTAAACGGCTTTCATTGTCCTTGAATAGATATATTCAGACTCTAAACTTTTATAAGTATAATAATGAAGCTTAGATAAGTGCAAATATATATGTATATGGTAATCGACTTTTATACAAATGGTGTTGTTACATGGATTCGAAAGGCGTTTGTAATTAAAAATAACAAAAAACAAAGCATGTAATTCATGAACTTTACTTTCAGATAAAGGTAAACACTATTGTTTGAAGATGGCGGCTGCTCCTTGCTATGGCATATTTTTTAAAAAATTCCAGCCCCATTTCTATTTTTAAAGCTACCTGTCGAAAAACGCCATTCATCGTTAACGTCATTATAACGAGAACCTTGCTAGCTCTCTTCCTTGAAGACCGAGCGCAGAACAAGCCTTAAACTGATTTCGGCAGATTATTGCAATAAGCATTTCCACTGTGAACTAATTGAACATTGTATAATTTTGTTAATGGCTTTAGAAGTACGTTTTTGGTATAACACCAATTTGATATATTTTGAAAGAATATAGTCACTGGGCTCTAGTATGGTTGATATCCACACTGCCAAATACAATGCATCAAGTGTTATGTTGCCACATTTTAGTGCTGGTTGTAGATGTCACACCACACGAGTGAGTCCCAATACACGAGTGGCCACGAGCGGTCCATGACCCATCTAGGTATCTCCTCGGCCGCACCTGTGTGTTCAGTGCGTCACATCTGTGACAGAAGAGGCCACATTGCGCTCTACAGCCCTTCTGTAAAGTATGACCCAGAAGCAGTTGAAGTTGAAGGCTTTATTAGAATATATGCGCCAACTCAGCTGAGGTCAGGAGTGGAGAGCGGGGAAACGTCTTGTCATTGGAGTCATCAGCTCAGCTGGCGTCTGTCAACATTCCAGAACGCTCAGCTGATGACGGGTGGGGAAGGGGTAAGGAAGGAAAGAGGAGGCAAAAGGCACCACGCTATGACGTGTGCCTTTGCGTAAGTTTGCAATAAACATTTGTAAATACAACACATCTCCCTCCTTGGGAATATAACTTGCAGAGCAAAAATAATTACTCACAGACAAAGTCATCTAGTTTGCTCGGGGGAACAACCCTTTGTCCACATCTGGTTTTTACAATCTTTTTCTTCACCAATAGGAATACAATCTCTTGGTTCTGTTGAGGCTGAACTCTGGGTGGTTTGTGGACTGTCCCTATTGTCATCCTCTTCCAAAAATTCACCCCTGCCATAGTGAACAGATCTCTGAGCATCCCTTACTACTCCTTCTGATACACTGTGTTTGGTTGGGGCTATCCTTGAGAAATGCCACACTTTACCATCGCTCAGCAGGGCTGGGTTACAAAATATTTTTTCTACCCTAAGGGGTTGTGTAAATTTACTTCTTCCTTTGGTTATGAACCCACTGGTTTTAACGCGAACAATTTCTCCCACTGATAACTGTACTGGTTTGCATCCATGTTTCTTGTCATGGCGTGTTTTACTTTCTAACTGAGCTTTCTTTAATCTGCGCCCGACTGTGTCTGATGACCACTCAGCTCTTTTAGCTGCATTCTGCCACCCAACATTGTCCTTGGACATGGGTGTCCTCCCTCTCATAAGCTCAAATGGGCTATGACCAGTAGTGTTGCATGGAGTTATGCGGTATGCCCACAATGTTTTGTCAATTTCATTTCTCCACACGATCTCATTGTTATCAGCTAGTTGAATTATACCTTTAATGACCCTGTTAAATCTTTCTACAGCGCCATTACCAGCAGGGTGGTACACAGATGTGGTTTTGTGTGTGATCTTGTTTCTTTTTAAGTAATCAGCAAACAATTCTGACATAAACAGTGGGCCATTATCACTTACAATGCATTTGGGTAGCCCTTCCCTTATGAATACATTGTCAATAAATTGTAGCACACTCTGGGTATCGGTCTTGTTGACAAAACCTACCTCAGGCCTTTTGGAGAAGTGATCTATCAGTACAATGGCGTATATTTGATCCCCCTATTCTGCTATCGGACCCATGATATCTACTCCTACTCTTTCCCAAGGCATGTTAGGGCATGTAATGGGGTGGAGGGGGGGCCTGTAAGTGACCTCGGTCTTGTCTGAGGTGGTGCATTGTATGCAATCCTTCCCTATCCTCTCTGTTGCCATATCCACTCCCGGCCACCAGTATGAGTTTCTGATCCTGCTCTTAGTTTTGCAAATTCCCAAATGTCCTTCGTGGCATAATTCTAGAATTGTCAGTCTAAGTTTACTGGTAGGAATTATTTTGCCACTTCTTAAAATCATTCACTCTTCAACTGACAGCTCATCCTTCACTTCTCAGTAAGGTAATATTTCTTTTTTTACATTTCTCTTTATCGGACACCCATTCATTATCATGGTTCGTACAGTGCTCAAAACTTGGTCTTTACTTTGTTCAGTTAACCACTCTTCAATTGAAATTCCATGTTTCTCCTCATGGATACTTGCCACCCAGAATTTCTCATCCATTTCACATTTGTTTTCCTGCACCAAAACTGGCATTCTGCTCAGGAAATCTGCTACAACATTTTTTACCCCGGGTAAATATTGAACTTCATAGTCATAGTCAAAAAGCCTGACAGACAATCTAGCCAGCCTGGTATAAGCTGTATACATTCCCTTGGTGGATAAGACTTTAGTGAGGGGCTTGTGATCACTCCTTAAAATAACGTTTTTACCCCATACAAATTGTCGGAAGTGTTCCAATCCCCACACACAAGCCAATGCCTCACGCTCGATGACGGAATACTTTTCTTCCGTCGGAGTCAGCGAGCGTGAGGCAAATGCTACTGTGCTTTCCGTACCTTTGGTGTCAATTTGGGTCAGGACAGCACCTAGACCTCTACCACTCGCATCAGTTGTTACTGTGCATTTCAACAATGGATCAAAACCTTGCAATGGTGGTGCATTACATATTTCGTTTTTTAGCATGCAAAATGTTTTTGTAGTCTTCTGACCATAAAAATGTATTTTTGTTTTTTAGTAATTGTCTCAGAACAAACATTTTAGTCGAAAATTTCTCTATGAATTTGGAATAGAATTCAATGAGACCTAGGAAGGAGCGCAGTTCATCTTTGTTTCTTGGTTCTGGTGCACCTAAAATGGCATCTAGGAGCTCTTTCTTTGGTTTTATACCTTCTGCTGATATAGAGTGTCCCAGGTAACTGACCTCAGTGCGTGAAAACTTGCATTTGCTATATTCAGCTGGGAGACCTTTTTTTTTCTAGGATTTCTAGTATTTACATGAGTTTTTCATTGTGTTCCTCTTTACTTTTCCCCATGACTAATATGTCATCTTGGAATAACAGAATTCCGTCTACCCCCTTGAAAATCTCCTGCATCAACCTCTGAAACATGGCAGCAGCGGATGCCAGCCCAAAAGGAACTCTCCTAAAACGGAACCATCCAAAGGGGGTGATGAATGTAGTTAGACTTCTGCTTTCCGGGTGTAAAGGAGTCTGGTGGTAAGCTGCCATTAAATCAATTGTTGAAAAACATTTCACTCCCTTTGTACATGCTAGAATTTCATTAATTCTTGGTAGTGGATATTGATCTACCAGTATATTCTCATTGAGATCACAAAGATCGATACATAATCTCAAACGTCCATTGGGGCGTTTAACCAGCACCATGGGGGCAACCCATTCAGAGGATTCCACTCTCTCTATTATGTCCTCTTTGAGCAATTTTTCCAACTCTTCCTCTACTCCATCCCTGATGGAGAACGGTACGTTCCTAACTTTGTGTATTACAGGAATTGCATCTTTTTTTACCCAAATTTCATGTTCAAACCCCTTGTATTCTCCTATTGAGTCTGCAAACACCTTGGGGAATCTCAACTTAACTTCTTTAACAATTTCATCCTCGCTTTCTATAATGAGTACGGGTTCCTCACTCTTGGGGTTAAGGATAATCCCTAACTTCCCTTGATCTAACCATCCAAGCACTGAGGGACCAGACTTAGATACATATAGTTTACACAATGCATCTCTTCCTTTAAACATGAACTTCAACCTCCTATACCCTTCCAAATCAATTGGTTCTCTAGTAAAAGTGTTCATGCTAATGTCTGGGGTTCTAATTGTTCTCCAAGTTTGGATAACAACTTCTCTTTCCATACTGTTGTATTAACAATTGTGTATGGTGATCCTGAGTCTGCTACAATTGATATGTTTGCACCCCAATACACATTTCACAAATCGGTTTCTTTTTTGTAGTTTTTTCCTTACCTTCGTCAACACCACAAATACAATCATCATCAATATTAAGTACAAACATGTTCATTTCTTCCTCATTTGAAAAGTTTGAATCATTCTCATTCTCATTCTCTACACATTTCACATATTTTGGTGACCTTTTGTGGCATACTTTCTGAAAGTGACCCACAACCCCACAAAATGAACATCTGCTTTTCCTTGCTGAGCAGTATCGATCATTTGCTAAATGGTTAGTGTTAGACCTGGCACCTTGGCGTGAGTTTCCCTTCCACTTTTTGATGGTGTGCCTCGATTGTTTTGCTGGTGTTGTCCGCTCAGGGCACTGCGCCACGGCTAATCCGTGCCGCAGTGCAAGTGCTCCCGAGGTAAAGTGTACCTGTAATTGATGTCCATGATTGGTTTATTGGATTCACTGTCAGTCCCCAGTAAAGTGCACATGGGGTGCCAGGGCTTGTGAATGCCAATGCTGCTGGTGGGCTTGCAGCGCTGGTTGCGCCACCCACGGAAGCGGCCTTGTAAAGTGTGTCTAGGGTCTGCCACCGCAGACCCTGTGCGCGGTCCGGGACCGTCGCGCTGACTGCGCAAGTGCCCCCACTTGCCAGTCCCTAAACCTTCCCTTACCTACATATTAGCCACCCCTCTGGTAGGCCCAAGGGCAGGGTGCATTGTAGGCATAAGGTAGGACATGCCCTGATGTGTGGCATGTCTTAGTAGTGAATTACAGCCATTTTCGTTTTTCACTATTGAAGGCTACCTGCTCTCCATAGGCCAGAATGGGCTGCTGGGATCACGCCAACGCTGTGACCCCAGTGGACTCAGAGAGCATGGTAGAATGTCAAGTTTAGTATGCCGGAACTCAGAATAATAAAATACTTCTTGTAGTCAAGTTTATTTTAATATCCTGGGTTTGTAAATACTACTTTTAGAAAGTTAGTATTTACTGACCTGGCCATTTCAGTCCGCCTCTGCTGTGTGTGTGTGTTCTGCCTGGCAACAGTAAGGAGCAGGGTGGGGGGATCCCCAGAGACAGGTTGGCTGCCAGGTGGTGGGTAGAGAGGTGACACCTGGATGGGTGGGAGGAGTACACCTTGACTCTTGAATAGCCCTGTGCTCTGCCACCACAAAGCCGGCGCCGCCCCCTGTGGGGCGGCTGATGTCTCTGCCCTGCTGCTGAAAGGAAAGAGCAGAGTCATCATAACAAAGTGCTCCAGAACTGGACTGAGCCAGGCCTAGGCCCCCTGGCGCTAAAGAACAAAAGAATCATGGTATAAAAGTAGGAGCCTGGCTCCTAAGGAATCAGAATCCTGTTTACCACAAAGAACCTCTGCCCGACTAGAAGGAGAAGGAGACGCTGGAGGAGCTGGCCTGCTGCCTGCCTTGCTGAGAAAGGAGAGGAAGAGACTTACTGAAAAGACTTTGCTACTTTGTGCTTGAACATTCTCCAAGGGCTTGATCTGAGCTTGCCCCCTGAACTGAACCCCAGGAACAGTGGGTTCTCTGTGCTCTTGCTCATCCTCCAATTCGAGCCGTGTGGGCATCCCGCTGGAAAAGAGACTGCGCCCCTCATCGCCCCTCCTAGGGCCGTGACACTCAGGAGCTCGCCTGCCGCAATCCCGTGAGAGCCCCGCTCCGTCCGGAGCCGCTCTCTGTCCCCGGGCCAGGCCGCCTGCACCCCTGTCACCGCCTGCCATTGGAGTGCGCTGAACGCGCTATCACCCCTCCTGCCGGAAGCCGTCCGACGACGGTGATCCACGCCGGGTCATCCAGCTGCACTGACCGTGCCCTGTGACCCCGCTTCGCTATCCCCGGACATCTCAGGCCGCGCCGCCCCCGCTGTGGAGACCCTCCTGCACCGCCGTGCTAAAGGGTCGCTGGCCGCGCCTGCCTACGTGCCCCCACCTGCTGATTGAGGACCCAAGAACACTTCCCAAGCTGAGAGTCGCCCCGACCTGTGCCGACTCTCCACATCACGAAAGAAGTTCCAGTATCGGGCTCGGGGCCCGCAACGCCTTATTTCCCCGTTCGCAGGAACCGATCTCTGTGAGTACTGGAACTACAAGTAAAGAGACTACGAACTATCCATTTGAAACTACGAACAACGAACATTTGCCCGCTGTACAACCTGGTGGCATAGCGAAAACGTTATTGGTCTTGTGATAAGTCTGCTGAGATATATATCCTTATTTTGACATAAAGAAGCGTATTTTTATATATATCCAAGTCTGGTGTCCGTTTCTGGGGGGATTGATGTATTTACTGTGTGTATGATTGTAAGTGCTTAACCAACAACGCCTGAGGAATCGCCTTGGCTGCTCACGCCACGCACCTAGAGGGTGAGCAAGGGTCATTCGCGAGGGGTTATCCTGCGCCCTGACGTGGAGGAGAGGGTTCCTGCTTGACACAAGGGCAACCTTGCGCCAACCAGAGATCCCCGACTCTAACATTGTTGGCAGCGGTTGGGATTTCGGATTTGCACTTGTAATTTGCATACAGTGAATTATTAATCGCCAGATAGTGAGAGCAGACCAAATAACGCAGCCACAGGTTTGTAATTGTTGAACTTTGTTGAGACATCTGCCATTACTGCAACCATGCCTGGCTCGCTCTCTGCTGGAAGAGCGCTCTCTGTGATTTCTGGAATAGATGAGGTGGATTGGGAGAGACTGGAAGGCTACACGATGGAGCAATTGAAAGGCTACAGTGTAAAATTCAGAGTTCCCCATGCTGGATTCAGGAAGAAGAACCAGTACCTCAAGGCGCTGAGAGCCTGGAAAGAGTCACGAGACCCACGGAATGCGGGGGACATCGTTCCACCCGACAATCTTGAGGAGCCCAGCAGAGTCCGGTCGCCAGAGGAGCTGGCAGACAGGGCAGCCGACAGGGCGCATGCAATGGAGATGGCAAAGTTGGCCGGACAAATGGAAATGGAAAAGCAGAAGTTGGCCCTGGAGGCACAACAACGCCAAATGGATCATGATATACGATTGAAGGAGTTGGAGCTGAAGGCGAAAAGTTTGGACACCGCTCCTTCTGGTGGCAGCACTCCACCAGCGCAGGTAGAGTCCAAGGTGTACATCCCCAAAGATGTAGTAAAGGAGTATTTTAGAAAGGATGACATAGGGCAGTGGTTTAGAGCCTACGAGGTGGCCATGTCCTCACACCGGGTCCCTGAGAAAGACTGGGGAGCGGGGTTGTGGGGAAGGTTCCTTGCGGAAGGGCGGGACACACTGTTAGATTTGCCCTTAGAAGTCCAGACCTCATACCCCCATATGAAGGAAGCTTTAATGACCAGGTATGGGTTAACTCCGGAGCTATATAGACAGAGGTTCAGGGAGACCAAGAAGATCCCTGAGAGTACGTATGTGGAATATGTGACCTTTTTCTGCAGAGCGCTGGATGGTTGGGTGAAGGGTAGCAAAGTGAATGATTATCAAGGGCTGCTTGATTTAATTGCATGGGAGCACTTGTCCAGTCAATGTTTTCCTGAGCTACGCCAGCACCTAATTGATAGCAAGCTGTCCAACCCGAGGAAGCTTGCTGAGGAGGCGGACCGCTGGCTCAGCACCAGGGTCCACAAGGGTCAAGTGGGAGACTCCGCCAAAGGTGGGCAGGGTCCCCAGCAGAAGAGTGGGGGGGACAAGGGTAAACAGAAGGGGTTCCAAAAAGGCCCCCAAAGTAATTCCCAAGGGAACCAGCAGAAGGGTTCTCAGCCTCCCCCACCCCCGCAGCAGAACGGGGCCCCGACAGGTAGACCTGTTCCAAAGGGGCCCTTCAATTGTTATAGGTGTGGTGACCCGGGTCACATTGCCTCTGATCCTAAGTGTCGCCTGTTTGGTAAGACCGCACCCACTGGTGCTCCACCCCGGCAAGTAGCTAGTGTTAACTTTGGGGAGGAAGTAGCAGTCCAGGAGGGTGGGGGTCCCGGGCAGATGACCCTAGTCTCGCTAGGAGACAGTGAGATGGTCCCTGTAACCTACCTACCCTCTAACACTAAGAAATATGGGCAGGTGGTGACCATCAATGGAAAGAAGGTTGAGGCTCTTAGAGATACAGGAGCCAGCGTGACCTCGGTGAGGCAACACCTGGTGTCTCAAGAGCAGATTGTACCCAATGCCTACTGTAGGGTTGTCAATGCTGACAACGTAGAGAGTCGTTGTCCAATGGCTCAAGTTCCCTTTGAGTGGGGGGAGGTCTCTGGTACTCTACAAGTCGCTGTGAGAACTGACATGCCTGTAGACTGTCTGCTAGGGAACGACCTGGAGAGTTCCCCTTGGGAAAAGGTGGAGAAGACCACGCATCTGAGGATGGTGGGTCTACCCGACTGGGCGTGCGTGACCACCCGGTCCATGGCAGCCAGTAGGGGTGTTGAGAGGGTCCTGGAGCCTGAGGGAGAGGTCCAGGAACCGGCCTTAGGGAGAAGGCGCAGGAGGCGCGGGAAACCAGCCCCCGAAGTTCCCACGGCCCAGGAGGAAGTAGACCCTGAGGGGGATGCTCTGGAGCCTACCGGGGAACAGATTGCCGAACTGGGAGACTTGCCTGAGCTGACCCATTGGCAGCAAGAAGGAGGTCCCTCCAGGGAGGAATTCTGCAGGGAGCAGAAAGAATGCCCTTCTCTCGTAGGTATGCGGCAACAGGCTGCAGACCAGGCCAATGGTGTTCAGGCCAAAACACACTACGTGTACTGGGAGAGTGACCTCCTGTATTCCGAGCCTAAGGCTGCTGAACCTGGGTCAGCCCGTGTGCTGGTGGTACCCCAGAAGTTCAGAACCTTCCTACTGGGGCTGGCTCACGATGTGCCTTTAGCAGGACATTTGGGGATGGACAAGACCTATGACAGGCTTGTCACCCACTTTTACTGGCCCCAAATGCATAAGAATTCAGATTCCTACTGCAGAACCTGTCAGACTTGCCAGGCAAGTGGTAAGAGCGGAGGGAAGCATAAGGCTCCTCTGCAACCTTTCCCTGTGGTCGGTACGCCATTCCAACGAGTGGGTATTGATATTGTGGGGCCTCTGGACCCCAAGACAGCCCTGGGCAACAGGTTCATCCTGGTCTTGGTGGACCATGCCACCCGGTACCCTGAAGCCATCCCTCTGAGGACAGTGACGGCCCCCGTGGTGGGACGGGCACTGATGGGAATTTTCTCCCGAGTGGGATTCCCTCTAGAGGTGGTGAGCGACAGGGGGACCAATTTCATATCCACATATATGAAATCCCTGTGGAAGGAGTGTGGGGTAACTTACAAGTTCACCACTCCTTACCACCCCCAAGGAAATGGGTTGGTTGAGAGATTCAACCGAACCCTCAAAGGCATGATCATGGGCCTGGACGGTCCAATGAGGCGTAAGTGGGACGTCCTCTTGCCATGCCTGCTCTTCGCTTACCGAGAGGTGCCGCAGAAGTCTCTAGGATTCAGCCCCTTTGAGCTTCTGTATGGTCACCCGGTAAGAGGACCTCTGAGTTTGGTAAAAGAAGGCTGGGAGCAATCTCCCAGGAAACCTCCCCAGAATGTATATAGTTACATGCTGGCCTTCCGAAACCAGACTCGGCGTTTCAGGCAACTTGCTGAGGCAAATCTGGAAGCCAGCCAGGAGGAGATGAAGCGGTGGTACGACCGGAATGCCACTCTGGTAGAGCTTCAACCTGGACAAAAGGTGTGGGTCTTGGCCCCAGTGGAGCCGTGTGCACTTCAGGATAAGTGGACAGGTCCATTTGAGGTTGTGGAGCGCAAAAGTCCTATCACCTACTTGGTGGACATGCAGACTCCCAGGAACCCTTTGAGGGTCCTACATGTTAACCGCCTTAAGCCCCACTTAGAGAGGACCGAAGTGGGCATGCTGCTGGCCACTGATGATGGAATGGAAGAGGAGACCGAGCCTCTTCCTGACCTCTTAGTGGTCTCTGAGAAAGATGGGTCAGTGGATGGAGTTAACCTCTCACCCACCCTGACGCCCGAACAACAGGAAGATTGCCGCCACTTGCTGGGACAGTTTTCCGACCGATTCTCCCTGGTTCCTGGTGTCACAGATTGGTGCGTCCATGATGTGGACACAGGAGACAGCTTACCTGTAAAGCACAAGGCTTACAGGGTAACTGACAGGGTCAGAGCGTGCATTAAGGAGGAGGTCTCCAAGATGCTTGCGCTAGGGGTGGTTGAATCCTCCAGCAGTCCTTGGTCCAGCCCCGTGGTCTTGGTCCCAAAGGCTGCTGCGCCGGGAGCCACACCTGAACTCCGGTTCTGTGTGGACTACAGAGGACTCAATTCAGTAACGAAGACTGACGCGCACCCCATCCCCAGAGCTGATGAGCTCATTGATCGGCTGGGGGCTGCCCGGTTCCTCAGCACGTTCGATTTAACGTCTGGGTACTGGCAGATCGCCTTGACCGATGGGGCCAAAGAGAGGTCAGCATTCTCTACACCAGATGGGCACTTCCAGTTCCGAGTCATGCCATTTGGGATGAAGAATGCCCCTGCCACCTTTCAGAGGTTGGTCAACCAGGTACTGGTTGGGCTGGATGCGTTCAGTGCCGCCTACCTGGATGACATCGCAGTGTTCAGTGCCACCTGGCCTGAACACCTGCGCCACCTCTGGGAAGTGTTGATGGCGCTGCGCCGAGCAGGCCTCAAGATCAAGGCAAGCAAGTGCCAGATCGGGCAGGGTTCCGTGGTGTACTTGGGACACCAAGTGGGGAGTGGCAAGGTGGCACCCTTGCAACCCAAAATTGAGACCATCCTGGCTTGGGAACCCCCCAAGACGCAGACCGCAGTGAGGGCCTTCCTGGGGCTCACTGGGTACTACAGGAGGTTTGTCAAGGGCTATGGAACGATCGTTGCCCCCTTGACAGAGCTGACTTCCAAGAAGCAGCCCAGGAACGTGATTTGGACTGACACCTGTCAGAAAGCTTTCGACACCCTGAAGACTGCCATGTGCACGGCGCCCGTGCTCTTGGCCCCTGACTTCTCCAGGGAATTCCTAGTACAGACAGACGCTTCAGAGCATGGTGTAGGGGCTGTTCTCTCACAGATGACTGAGGAGGGCTGGGACCAACCCGTAGCCTTCATCAGTAGGAGGTTACTTCCACGGGAAAGTAGGTGGAGTGCAATTGAGCGAGAAGCATTTGCTGTGGTCTGGGCGCTGAAGAAGCTAAGACCCTACTTGTTTGGGTCTCACTTCCGGGTTCAGACGGACCACAGGCCCCTCAGATGGTTGATGCAAATGAGGGGTGAAAACCCGAAGCTGTTGAGGTGGTCCATCTCCCTACAGGGTATGGACTTTACGGTGGAACACCGTCCTGGTACAGATCACGCCAACGCTGACGGTCTGTCCAGGTATTTCCGCCTTAGTGACGAGGAACCCCCTGGGCAAGGGTAGTTCTCCCCACATTTCAGCTGGAGGGGACACGTGTTAGACCTGGCACCTTGGCGTGAGTTTCCCTTCCACTTTTTGATGGTGTGCCTCGATTGTTTTGCTGGTGTTGTCCGCTCAGGGCACTGCGCCACGGCTAATCCGTGCCGCAGTGCAAGTGCTCCCGAGGTAAAGTGTACCTGTAATTGATGTCCATGATTGGTTTATTGGATTCACTGTCAGTCCCCAGTAAAGTGCACATGGGGTGCCAGGGCTTGTGAATGCCAATGCTGCTGGTGGGCTTGCAGCGCTGGTTGCGCCACCCACGGAAGCGGCCTTGTAAAGTGTGTCTAGGGTCTGCCACCGCAGACCCTGTGCGCGGTCCGGGACCGTCGCGCTGACTGCGCAAGTGCCCCCACTTGCCAGTCCCTAAACCTTCCCTTACCTACATATTAGCCACCCCTCTGGTAGGCCCAAGGGCAGGGTGCATTGTAGGCATAAGGTAGGACATGCCCTGATGTGTGGCATGTCTTAGTAGTGAATTACAGCCATTTTCGTTTTTCACTATTGAAGGCTACCTGCTCTCCATAGGCCAGAATGGGCTGCTGGGATCACGCCAACGCTGTGACCCCAGTGGACTCAGAGAGCATGGTAGAATGTCAAGTTTAGTATGCCGGAACTCAGAATAATAAAATACTTCTTGTAGTCAAGTTTATTTTAATATCCTGGGTTTGTAAATACTACTTTTAGAAAGTTAGTATTTACTGACCTGGCCATTTCAGTCCGCCTCTGCTGTGTGTGTGTGTTCTGCCTGGCAACAGTAAGGAGCAGGGTGGGGGGATCCCCAGAGACAGGTTGGCTGCCAGGTGGTGGGTAGAGAGGTGACACCTGGATGGGTGGGAGGAGTACACCTTGACTCTTGAATAGCCCTGTGCTCTGCCACCACAAAGCCGGCGCCGCCCCCTGTGGGGCGGCTGATGTCTCTGCCCTGCTGCTGAAAGGAAAGAGCAGAGTCATCATAACAAAGTGCTCCAGAACTGGACTGAGCCAGGCCTAGGCCCCCTGGCGCTAAAGAACAAAAGAATCATGGTATAAAAGTAGGAGCCTGGCTCCTAAGGAATCAGAATCCTGTTTACCACAAAGAACCTCTGCCCGACTAGAAGGAGAAGGAGACGCTGGAGGAGCTGGCCTGCTTCCTGCCTTGCTGAGAAAGGAGAGGAAGAGACTTACTGAAAAGACTTTGCTACTTTGTGCTTGAACATTCTCCAAGGGCTTGATCTGAGCTTGCCCCCTGAACTGAACCCCAGGAACAGTGGGTTCTCTGTGCTCTTGCTCATCCTCCAATTCGAGCCGTGTGGGCATCCCGCTGGAAAAGAGACTGCGCCCCTCATCGCCCCTCCTAGGGCCGTGACACTCAGGAGCTCGCCTGCCGCAATCCCGTGAGAGCCCCGCTCCGTCCGGAGCCGCTCTCTGTCCCCGGGCCAGGCCGCCTGCACCCCTGTCACCGCCTGCCATTGGAGTGCGCTGAACGCGCTATCACCCCTCCTGCCGGAAGCCGTCCGACGACGGTGATCCACGCCGGGTCATCCAGCTGCACTGACCGTGCCCTGTGACCCCGCTTCGCTATCCCCGGACATCTCAGGCCGCGCCGCCCCCGCTGTGGAGACCCTCCTGCACCGCCGTGCTAAAGGGTCGCTGGCCGCGCCTGCCTACGTGCCCCCACCTGCTGATTGAGGACCCAAGAACACTTCCCAAGCTGAGAGTCGCCCCGACCTGTGCCGACTCTCCACATCACGAAAGAAGTTCCAGTATCGGGCTCGGGGCCCGCAACGCCTTATTTCCCCGTTCGCAGGAACCGATCTCTGTGAGTACTGGAACTACAAGTAAAGAGACTACGAACTATCCATTTGAAACTACGAACAACGAACATTTGCCCGCTGTACAACCTGGTGGCATAGCGAAAACGTTATTGGTCTTGTGATAAGTCTGCTGAGATATATATCCTTATTTTGACATAAAGAAGCGTATTTTTATATATATCCAAGTCTGGTGTCCGTTTCTGGGGGGATTGATGTATTTACTGTGTGTATGATTGTAAGTGCTTAACCAACAACGCCTGAGGAATCGCCTTGGCTGCTCACGCCACGCACCTAGAGGGTGAGCAAGGGTCATTCGCGAGGGGTTATCCTGCGCCCTGACGTGGAGGAGAGGGTTCCTGCTTGACACAAGGGCAACCTTGCGCCAACCAGAGATCCCCGACTCTAACAGTTAGTACTTCCGCATCTGTAACATTTCCTTATGGCATTTCCTGGATTTTCAATTTTATTTTTGTCTTTGTAGGATTTTTCCCTGTAGTTAGATTTTCCATCCTTAGTTTTTTTGTCACTAACTCTTGCAACAATGTTAGTTGACGACCACACCGGCTCCTTGACTTGGGCTTAGGCGAGTGGTCGAAGTGGGGGGGGGAAAGAGTAGGGGACTGTGTAGTTAGCTCTATACAGGCTGTTAGGTGAGGCCTAGTCGATAGTGGTGCTGTGCTGCACAGAACAGACGTACACTCAGTGATACTGTGGGAGCAAACATGGCTTTATACACAATAGGAAAGGACTGCTTTAGGTTCAGGAGAGGTACGGATTCCCGGAGTTGCAGGGAGCTCTTAGAGCGCGGGGACACACCATTGGGTGTAACCAAGCGCTCTATAAATGTATACATAACATAAGGCCCCGAACGACCTTACTTTATTTATCTCCTCGGGTCACGCCCGATCTCGGGACTGATGTGGTCGGTGTATTGCGGGGTAGAAGCCGGGTGCCTCTCTACATCCCTCCCATTCTTTATAAAGCTCACACAACATACAGTTCAAGGGAATGGCTGTGTTGAACACACAAAGTCTCACAACATTTTGCTGGGGGCAGGGTTCGGCCGAAGACCATACGTCTGACTCCGGTAGATGTTTCTGGGTCCATGTTCTTCCAGGTCCTCAGCACTGGTGTGTCTCGACGGGGCTTCCTGTGTGCTTAGGCTGTTTTCAGGAGATTGCCTCACTGCAGGTGATCCTGTATTTACTTCCCCCTGCCTGGATGGAGGTATCACTAAGATGGTATACGGTGCTCCGGTTTGTCCTTGGCTTCATTCTCCCTGTCATTCGGGGCATCCGCTACTTCCTTGGACCAGGAAATGTTTCTTGTGAGGGTGTGGTGCCCCCTCCTGAGTCAACATGGTACCATCCAGCCTGACCGCTGTCCAGATATCGGGTTCATACGGGGTCCTGAAATTCCAACCTAGGTATCTGTCCCTGATGATGGCTGTGGATCCCACTTGCAGTGATGAATTTCACGCCCTCTGACAGATACTGGCCTTGCTTTTGGTGATCATTTGCTTGGCCTGAGTTGCCTCTATGTCAATGTCGGCCGGCCGCCACTCTGGATCAGCCGGGATGCAGTCTCATGCAGGTTTCCGAAATAACAGGTGGGCTGAAGCACAGTTAGTTGTGCTGTCTGGAGTCTGGCGGTAGGCATTTAAGAATTGATATAGACATGTCTCTGCATTGTCTCCATGGTCTACTCCAATCCGGAGGGCCCGGCTCAGAGTCCTCATACATTTCTCCACCTCCCCATTGGGTTGCAGCCATTGTGGGGTGATCTTTCTGTGTTTGATGGTGAGGGAGGCGAGATATTCTTGAAATCCATGTCCCTGGAATGGTGGCCCATTGTCTGACTTCACCTCATCTGGTAACCCGAATACTGCAAATGTCCTGTCCAGCACAGTTTTGACATACGTAAATACTGTGATTGGCAAAATTCCCACTACCGGAAACATAGTGTAGGAGTCTTGCATGACTACGGTAATCCTGTCATCAGGGAAGCTCCCTAAGTCGATATTGATTTTGGACCATGGTTCCCTGCATAGGTCATCTGTTATCACTGGTGTGGGCAACTGGTCTTCACTGGTGATGGCACAGGAGTGACAAAGTCCGCTCCGCCTCATCGACGAGGGCACCCATTCTGGGGAACCACACCCTACTGCGCATGCAAGCTTTCGCCTTTGCAGTTCCTTGATGTCTCTGATGCGCCAGTTTGATTACTTGGTTCCTTAGATCCTTTAGCACTACAGTCAGCTGGCCCCTCAGCAGGAGGCCATCTTGGCTTTTGCCGAGCTCCTTCCTGACACAACATAGTTGTTGTCATGCTGCTTCAAATGTATATACTTGTAACTGTACTGCCAACCTCTCTATCCTAGTAGGCGCAGACGGGTCGCATCAGTGAAAATTGGAATGAGGGGTTTGTGGTCTGTATTTACATTGAACTCCTGGCCACAGAGGTACAGGTGGAAATGCTGTCAGGCCCATCTAATGACTAGGGATTTTCTCTCTATCTGTGCATAGCGTGTTTCTGCATCCAATAGCGCTCGGATGGCGTACGCTACAGATTTCCGCTCTGGGTCGATGCATTCCTGCATGAGCACAGCCCCCAGTCCCACCGAGCTGGCATCAATGATCAGCTTTCTTTGGGGGTGGAAATATGCCATGGTGACCTTGTCTAGGAGGGCTTTCTGGATTGCTTTGAGTGCTCTGTCGGCCTCTTTGTTCCACTCCCAGGCTACTCTTGATCTGGTGAGGATGCATAGAGGCTCAGATAAGGTGGCTAGGTTAGGCATGAACCTCCCATAGTATTTGGCCATGCCCTGGAAACTGTAAAACTCAGTTGAGTTTTGTGGGATCCAGGCATTCCTGATGGCCACAACTTTCTGGGGGTCAACTCGTAGGCCCGCTCTGGAGAAAATGTAGCCAAATAATTCTATCAAGTCTCGACAGAATGATCATTTGCTTTTGTGGAGTGCCATACCACTGTCTTCTAAGCGTTGCAGAGAGTTCCGCAAGTGAACGTGATGTTCTTCTTAGGTGTTAGAATATATCAATATATCATTGCTCAAATTGATGACTCTGAGTAGCCCTGAGAGTGTTTCTATTGTCGAATTTTGGAATACTTCTGCAGCGGAGGAAATACTGAAGCTTAACCTCTTCTATCGACAGAGACCGATGTGCGTGGAAAAGGTTGTTAGGCATTGGTTCTCAGGGGCTAGCTGCAGCAGGTGGTACCCAGCATTGAGGTCCAACTTTGAGAACAACTTGGCTCCGTTGAAGTCAGCTATGATGTCATTCATCGTCGGGGTTATGTGGCGCTCACGGCAAATGGTGTGTTTGGGAAGTCACATATCCACACATAGCCATATAGCACCTGACTGCATCAGTGCAATCATCAATGGCAAAACCAACTGTTTAGGACCGGTTACTTTTTTGATAACACCTAGATCTTCCACCGCCTGCAATTCATGCTCAACTTGGGGCCTCATATTTAAAGGGACCCTTCGATGCTTCAGTGCAGTGGGTTTGACTGAGAGGTCTCTGTGTAGCTTTACTTGCTTGCCCTTAAGCTTTCTGAGACCCTTGAATAGTTGCGGGAACTCGTCCAACATGGCGTCAGCATGGGAATCATACACTTGGTTGCCAAAGAACATCAGTTCTAAGTCTTCCACCGTATGACAGCTTAGCAATGTGCCTTTTTTTCCTTCTGTCACGTGGAACTTTTCTCGTGGTATGCTCCCCATGAGGGACATTTACTTCGATGTCTCCTCGGAGGGATAGCGGCTTGCTACCTCCGTAAGTGTAGAATTACGCCTTGGTGGAGAAAGGCTGTGGCCGCGGTGATAGTTTCTCATATTGATCGGAGTCCATGACGTTTACGGACACCCCTGTATCAATGAGCGACCTCACTGTGGTGTTGGCAATCTGCACTGTGCACATTGGCGACGGTCTTCTGTTGCAATCAACTCTTCCTGTGAACAACACTACGAAGACCTCATCATCCTCCCCCTCTGCATTGTCCTCGTGTTCACAGCAGCCAGGTCCTTCCTCTGTGGCGGTGTCTTCGAAGGACAGCTGCCGGTGTGTTGCTGCTGTATTCTTTGGCCTACTGGCATTACCATGTGGTCATCCAATTAAACAACACAAAACCCCTTCCAGTTATATTTACAGCAAAAAACTGTCCCACAAAAAAGCTAACACATTTCTCTCACGAGATTATATTTTATTTTCAAAGATATTTCTCTTTTTCATTCAATTGATATACATAACTGAGTCAATAAATACATGTAGCTATATTCTTCATCCATATACGAAGAATCTCAAAAAACGACGAAGCAAAACAATTAATCCAGGTACATGACTCAACAGCTCGTAACATACAAAGGAAAGACATATACAATTAATCAGAAAAAACAAAAACAGTTATAATACAAAGTACACATAACAATCATATACATCAAAGACAATAAACAAAACAGAAATGCGCCGACGCGCGTTTCGGAATCCAATGTACCATCCTTCCTCAGGGCGCTGATGTTGTAGAGAACCAATATTTAACAATAGCTAATATATTTCTTTAATATGACCAAAGATTAATTTCTAACATTTGTCGAGGCTTCATCAGTAACAATTGTTACATCACAAGTAGTTAGTGTGGGATACTATCAGTCATAGGGGTTGAATCTGTCCCTGGAACTCTCTTCCAAAGATTCGGAGTTATATAAGTGTCTTCCGGGGTGACAGAATTAATTAGGCCCTGGATAGAGCCCACCAGTAACTATAAATGTTCAGATGCTTAAATCCTCTTAATGCATCAGCTAGTTAAGGTGATGTCCATGTATATCCGTGATAGAAAATATCTTAAAATTTGAATATCATAAAATGGATGACAAAGATCCGTTTCCACAAGAAATTAATGGTAGGTAGCTTAGATCATAGCGGATTGCTCAGGTTTAGTAAGTGCCTAATGTGGCAAATAGTACTATAGTTAGACCATAATTCCTCTATCACAAGACGATAGAAAAAATTAAATCAGGGGAGAGATTTCCTCACAAGTCAAGGATCCGCCGTGTATCTTCTTCTCTGAGAATACGGAAACGTGGTCATTCCACTGCGGCACACCATAGCATTTTGGTTCCCCTTCCTGCAATATGCACAGGCCCTCCTTTCCTAGGGCTTATCCCCGGGATTTTGTGCCCAAGGCCACAGTTGTCACAGGTCCTGCTTGGTCTTACAGGGGTAAACTGACGTGAAGGGCCTGGCCTTCGCTGGACTCTTTCTATTTTGACACTGGGAGTTTTGGGGCTGGCGTTGTGGGTGGTTTGCCGAGTGCAACTTCCATTTCTTCTCCCCTTATTCTCAACAGTTCGTGTGAACGAGCTAACACCAAGATGTCGTCCAGAGGGATTCCAGCCTGCCGTAGTATCAGTTGTCTAAGTACTGTAGACCGACACCCCTGAATGATTTGCGCTCTAATCTCCTCCCACTGATCATGAAACGTGCATATGCTCGCTAGCTTTCTCAGTTGTGCATAAAACATGTCTACTGACGCAGTGTTTGATTGCGTAGCTTGTCGCGGGTTGAATAGGTCAAAGTCTGGGTTGATTTGTGGGTTTAAGTGTTTGTTGAGTGCTGTGATAGCCGTGTCGAAATCTGCATCATCTCCTTATCTGGCAGGGTTTTGAAGAGTTCGTAGAGTTCAGCGCCTCTGAAATGCATAAATAGAGACCTTTTCGTAGCACCACCTGTTTCTCTGGTGCCTTGAAAGTAGTGTCTTGAATGGCCCAGCCATGAGCGCTACCGAGATGCTGCTGATTCGGGATCAGCTAGTTTTCTGAATGGTGGAAGTGGCGTCACTGAGGCATGTGAATATTGGCCAGTGTTCAGGTGTGCCAGGGCTTGTCTCTGTTCTTGGTTGCTCATAACCGCGTGTGTGAGAAATTTTGACATGGCTAGTCCCCACTTTTTTCTTGGTTTTGATGTAGTTTTGATTGTAGTGCACAGGGTCCCTGCCAACCAGATCCCGTGCCAGTGCTTCTTTCCTAAAGCATAGTCACAATTGGTACTTGTGCCTCCCTGTAATTCTCTAGTAAGTGGTACCCTGGGTCCCTAGGGCCTGGCAGCTTAAGATGGTCCCCTGGGTGCCCTCTCACTACGGCTGCCTTGCAGCTGGCAGGCCCCTATGAGGTGAAAAACAGCAAAGTCGAAATGGCACTCAGCCATGGTGCCATGCCAGCCAGCACTCTGCCTGAAGGTATAGGTAAGTCATTCCTCTAGCAGGCCTTACAGCCCTAAGGTAGGGTGAACTATACCACAGGTGATGGCATATCTGCATGAGTAGATATGCCGCTACAATACTTAAGTCAATTCTTAAATATTGTAAGTGCCAGGGAAGCCATGAGGAGTTCATGGGCTGGAAACTCGACAACTCGAGTTCCCCACCACCATGATAGCTTCGCTGAAACCAGGAGTGTTTGGTACCAAACAACTCCTTGTAATAAATCACTACTGGTGTCAGTGTGAGATTTACTACACCATGTACTCAAAGGGCACCTCAGAGGTGCCCCCTGAAAACCTACCAACGCTGGTGTGGTCACTGTAGGAAAGTAGGATCTGCTGTCATGGTTACCCCCACTTTTTGCTTGGTGTCAGTGTGTTATTGACATAGTCTGCTGGGATCCTACTAATCAGGATCCCAGCAACTGTGATTTCTCCCCTAAATTGACATTAGTACTGTGGTACCTCCACAATTGGCTGCTAGTTTACACTTGTAAGTCCCTAGTATATCTAGTATATAGTCCTAAGGAACCCAGGGCATAGTGACACCAGGGGTCTCCCATGTACTGGAGCATGTATTGTGCCGCCCATGAGAGTCCACTTAAACTATGACTACAGGCGTGCCATTGCAGCCTGTGTGAGTTGGTGCTTGCACCTCTCAAGATGGATATAGGTTTCCTTAAATCGGAAGTCACTGAACTTTAAACCTATAAGTCACCCCTATGGCAGGCTCTTCAGTCCGGAGGGCAGGGTGCTTGGTTATAATTGTGAGGGTGCCCCAGCATGAGCAGGATACCGCAACAAACCCCAGAGTCGATTCTCCAGGCTTTGTTAGTGCGGTCAGCCATTTTTAGACATATGGTGGACATCAGTTTTGGATGCTGGCTCTGTATATACTATACCAAAGTAAGGTATAGTGTGCACAGTGTCCAGGGGATCCCTAAAGGCTTACAGAGGTAAAAGTAGATAAAATACCTTACTCTCTAGTTGTGGTAGTGAGGGCGAGCAGTAAGGCTTTATCAGAGGGTAGTGTTAATCATTTATTGTACACACTCAGGCAAGAAATAATTTCACACACTCAAAGACTGAACTCAGACCAATAGTTTTGTATAAAAATATTTCTTTATTGTGTTTTATTTTTAGAACCAAGTAGGTAAGTCAAATAGTACTTTTTTGGTATAATATAGTTGAATGCATTTACAGGTAGGCCGAAGATATTCAGAAATAGTTGAAATTACTTTTTACTAAGGGCGGCCGGGTGCAAAGTGCTGAGGCCCAGTGTTAATCAATGGGGAGTAGGGGGTCTCCAGTTGATGGCTGCTCACGGGCACACCACTTGGATGTGGGAGCAAAGCTCCTAGGGTTTAGCTCAGGGTAAAGGGGGATCCAAGTTAGCGCACAAGGAGCACCCACAGTGGCACTGAGGCAGCAGGGTGCTGATTTGGCTCGTGTGCCCTGTGGTCTTCAATGGGAGTTGCCGGTTTTGAGTTTTGGCTGCAGGCTTGGTCCAGGAAGGCTTGCGGGAGGAACTAACAGCTGGGCAGGTAAGCTGGAGGAAGCTCGGGGAGGTAGGAGATATCAGGTCCTCTTCTCCAGGGCGCAGAGTGGGCGGATACAGGGGTGCCTTTTGAGGTCGGATTTCACCTTACCCATGGTGGACTCGGACTCTGGAGCTCTAGGGGACCTCGCTGGGCACTAGGGGACCTCGCTGGGACCGGTGGGCCACTCAGATTCAGGCCGTAGGCGTCGGGTGCAGCGGTGGTTCCAGGCATCATGTTTCTTTGTCCTCAGCAGGCTGGGAGTCTTTCTTTGGTGATTCTTTTGAACAGAGCTGCTGTTCACCGGAGATCCGGTCTTTGTTGAAGGCAGTTAGTCCTCCCAGGTGTTCTGGAGGTCGCTGGCTGCAGGGCAAGGCGGTTTTTGGCGCAGGATCTCTGGAAACTGCAGATGGGCCGGTAGGGCTGGGGCCAAGTCAGCTCTTCTCTGCAGTCTCCTCAAGTGGGCATTTTCTTTTATCCTTCTTCTTTGTAGGTTGCAGGAATCTGCCTTCTTGGTTCAGGACTGGCCCCTAAATACTGTATTTAGGAGGCGTTTTAGGGGTCTCGAAGTCAGTAGCCAATGGGCTACTGACCTTATGGTGACTACACCCTTGGTATGTACACCCCATGTGGGGGAGTGGGCACAATCTCTAATACTGATTGGAGAGTGCCTGCCATCTGTAAGATGGCAGGCACTGAAGAGTGGACTTCACCTCGCCTCCCCCACCTGAGCGGTGGGGTTGGCAGAGGTGGCCATGCCTTCTGGTCTATTCCAATTTTTCCCGTCTGTCCTTCCGCCGAAAAGGGGGTGAGACAGGAAGGGGGCCTGCATCTGTTAGCAGGAGAGGCTAGGAGTCGCGTTACAAAGGTGGCACGGCCTTTAAAGCTCCCCTGCCACAGGTGGTTCTTCCTGACCTGGGCGAGGTGTGACCACCTCCGAACAGGAAAGGCTTTGTTTCTAAGCCCAGGGAGCGAAGGCTCCCACCCCAGGGGTCCATAAACATGTCTTGTGGTGGCAGGCTGGTGTTTACCAGTCAGGGAACCCACCAGAGGCTGGGTGTTTTTTAAGATGCCCTCTGAGTGCATGGTATAATAAATCCCACACTGGCATCGGTGTGGGTTTATTATGCTGAGACTGAGAAGTTTGCTACTAATCTTCCCAGAATTTAGTAAAGCCATTATGGTGCTGTGGAGTTCATAATGACGAATTCCAAGACCATATACAAATAATGGCTTTACTGCACTTCCTATGTTTAAGAATGGACTTAGACACTGTAGGGGTACAGTGCTCATGCAACTGTACCCTTACCAGTGGTGTAGAGCACCGAGCTAGAGGGGTGTCTTACATATACCACAGGCAGTGGGTTGCACACATGGCACACAGGTATATGTGCCATTTCCACTCTTCACTTTTTTCTGCACCAAAACATGCAGCCTGCAATGGCAATGTGTGTGTGTGTTAAGGTACAGGACTTCTAAGGGTGGCACAATAGAGCAATACACCCCCCCAAAACTGCCAGAGTGGAGGTGTGACTTGGACTGGTGCCAACAAGCTCAACATACAATATATAAGGCTAGAGGTTGTACACAGAAATGGGAGAAAATATGGGGTCCTTGGATATCTTATCTAGGTTTGTAGATCTAGGATAGGGGAGGGAGGGGACCATCTCACTTTCTGTGTTTGTGTAACTACTCAGATACTCCATGTATATTCATCCTCCTGTTACCAAAGAACGACGCATACATTTGAAATGTTTAATGTATCTACCAAGCTATTCACTGAGCATAAAATAATAAAAAGTTTTTAAAAAAACAACACATTTTTCAGGCAAAAAAAAAAGAGGTGGCACAATATGTGCTGCAGCCCTTCAAGATGGGGAGACCCCCCAAATCAGTGCTAGGTCTATGCTTCCTCCCACAGGAGGGAGGCATAATTGAGGACGTAGCCACCCCAGTTAAGGTGCCCATTGGCCCTACCTGCAATTCCACTAGAACGCCCCTAAATTTCGTTTTTAGGTGGCTCACCAGACCTGAAAACTAGATCTGTGACGACCTAAGTAGAAAGAACACATCCCTGCAGAGAAGACTGAAGACAACGACTGCCTGGCCCCAGCCCTACCGGCCTGGCTCCAGCTTCAACATGCCTGCGACCTGTCTTGCAGCCAGCAACCTCTGAAAACCGTGGGAGGACTGCTGCCTTTGAAAAAGACTCCAATCTCCAGAGTAAAGTAGCCCTGTCCAGAAGAAACCAACTACAAGGATTCCTGATCCAGGCGAATCCGTCTCTCCTGCCCACTCTGCACTCGACGCCCATGGCCCAAGTCTGAGTGGCTCACCTGTCCAGTGAAGTCTCCCTAGAGATTCCTGACCTTGATTCTAGCATTGACTGACCTCTCCTAGCCACCACGACAGTGCCTGCGGTGTGAATCCAGAGGCTCCCCTGACCACGACCGGCTGTGGTAAGAAGACTTCAATGTCAAAAGGCATCCCTGCACCTGAAGCCTCTATGTTCTGGTGAGTTGAACCAACGTGCCCCTGACCCCCTACATCCTACTTACCTCTGCTGTTGTTGGTCTCTCTCCTGCAACCTATGGTGCGACGCCTGCAGACCGTTTGTCAAAAGCAGAATCCTCTATGAAAAGCATCAGGTGCCCGATGCTGAAATTGACACTGCACCCGGCCGCCCTTGTGCCGCTGGTAGAGTATTTTTGTGGCTGCTTTGTGCCCCCTCCCCCCATGCTGATTCTTACCTCCAAAGCTTGGCCCCTGCAACCGATTTATCAACCTGCAAGTAGTGTGGCTCCGAGCGCCCCAGCCTCCATTGAAATGCAGTGGACCAAACTCTAATTTTGACCTCTGCAGCCGACCGGCACCTGTGCCGCTGGTGCAGTTTTGGTACTCACTTGACCCTTGTTGAAATTTGGTCCCGAATACTGGAATTGTAAGTGTTGTATTTACCTGTTAAACCGCATTATTGTTTTCTTCCTTAGGATAACATTGAACTGTTCAGAAATTGCACTGTGTCAACTTTTTAAAGTGGAAGCATTTTTTCTTAAAAACGTACTTACCTTATTGCGAAGATCTTGGTCTTAAAATGAAATACAAACAAAGCTTATTTTTATAAAATTGGTGTGGATTCCCTCTTTGAGTCGAGTGTCCATTATTGGTCAATGTTGTGCAATAAATGTCTTACACCCCTCTGTGTTAGGCCTAAGGCTGCTCGCACACACTACCATTAATAGAGAACTTTGGGTTTTACATCGAGTCCTGTACACTTTTGGGGAAGCCCCTGGACTCTGTACACGGTATGACCACCTAGTGCCATACCTTATTCAGAGCCAATGTCCTACAGCATGTGTTACTTTCCCCATAATGCAGTCTTCAGACTGGGGGTGCCAAACAGTAAAGCTTGTGTCTTTGTGCTGCAGCGCCCTGCTAATATCTCTGGAGTATGTACTACGAGATGACCACAGCCCTCCTTTGCCGTGCGTGGTTTTCCTGACTCGTGCGTGTGCGACAAGTGTTCACCCAGTGGTCGTGTTGCTGCACCACAGGGCAGGTAACTACCCCTCCTTTCTCAGGCCCACAGTCCAAAGAATTACAGTTTGTCTTCTGTTTGTTGATTGAACACATGTGGTGTGCAGGAACAGGAGGTGTGAGGCAAAGCCACGTGCCAGGCCATGAATATGACTGCAGCAGGCCGCTGAGGTTCCTGGCGTTGGTCGCGGCTTAGGGGATCCGAAGCGGTAGTGCTGGTGTAGGCTCCGCCTACCAGGGCTGTCTCGGGTGTAGCAGGCCGCAACGCTCGGCCCACGCGGATCTGAGCAGGCCTGGCACGGTGACTATGTAACGGTTGTGGCTGCAGCACATTCGGCCACAGGAACGTCCAGAAGTGCTTCAACTGGGCCACAGAGACACATCCGCCAGCAGATAGGGTGACGTTGGGGTCCCGCAGGGGCATTGAGGTGGCCGCAGCCTGATGTAAGTAGAGGACCGTGGACAAAGGCAGCATCGGGCTCAGGCCACAGGTTGGACCAACAAACAGGATGATGGTCGAGAAAGGGAGGTGACAGGGGACAGGTGCCTACAACTGTGGTGGGGAGCGCAGGACCAAACTACCACTCGTCACCAGTGTAGTTACTCTATACAGACCATTAAGTGAGGCCTAGTCGGTTGTGGCACTGCGCTGCACAGAACAGACATGCACTCAGTGATACTGTACGCGAAGGCCCGAGTGACCTTATGCCCCTTTATTTATCTCCTCTGGCCTCACCCGGCATAGGGAGTGATGTGGTGGGTGTATCGTGAGGTAGAGGCCGGGTGGCTCTCTGCACTGTGGGCGGAGAATCAGAGAGCGGGAATTTCCTGAAAATTGGGTAAGTGGGCAAATTCAGATGTGTGACCAGCAAGAGCAAAATAGCTCAACTTTTAGTATTTGTTTGGCATTTCACTGACCAGTTGCAACTTATTATGTTATTTAATTCAGCCAATGAATACATATGTTTATTTAAGGTTTAATGAGTTATTGACATTAAAATACATTCACAAAGTAGGATATGTTTCCAATCACAGAATGTCCCAAATATGCTTAAAAGTGGAATCACCAGCCATTTGTCTCCGAGCCATGCAATTTCTGTCATCAGCACTTCTACCTTTTTCCACAAGAGCAGTTCAGACATGAATGGCAAAATATCCAATTCTGCAAATGTTTTCCACATAATTATGGCTCTGCCATATTTGCTATATAATACATAGTCTGCTGCATAAACTGACAATTTTGTAGCTCAAACAGATCGAAAGTTACTTAACATGTGACATGTTGCTGCGAAGTGGAGGGCCTTTTGAAAAGGTTGACTGGTCACCTTTATCCCTGCTGCATTTGCATATTACACTGGTACTAATAAGGCAAAATCTTTACAGAGACTTAGTATATGCAAAAAAGTCAATATACTAACGTATCAGAAAATGTACCGCAATACGCTACAGCCTTTTTTTACTGCATAATTTAGTCAACACTCCTATATTATGTTGTCCGCCATTCCTGCACAATTCCTGTGGCCCCAAAGCAAGCGGCACATGTTAAAAGTGCTTGTGCATGAAGAAGAGACTGTGAAGTTCACAAACTTAGTTTGATGTGCGTGTGTTGGGACTGGAAGTCTTCTGCATGTCCCTGGAGAGAGTGCTTCACCTGCCTTATGCTGATCTCCAGGCAAGTCACTTAAAAACTACTGTTTGGTTTCTAGATCCCCACCTCAGTAAGCATGACAATCATACATGTCTACTGAGGATCTGCCTGTTTACATGGATTGAGACCCTACAGCTTGGTTCTGAGGTTGAGGGGTCATGCCTCGTGCACCCCTATGTTTCAGAGAGTGGCTACTGCCCTCTCTACCCAGGCTGTGGTAGACTGACAGTGGTGGCAGCAATAAATCTATAGTCGGGAGGGGTGAGTCACTAGCCACCCTCCTGATCAAGTCTGTGCAGTCTACTTGTTGCCTGGGTCCTGTTGCCTTTGTCTACCTGACACGTGTTTGAGAGCCAGTGGGCGTACTGGGCAGGATGGTGAGTTGAGCCACACTGTGTAATGCGAGCTGTTCTGCTTCATCCCAGCTCCCCCGTGCCCCTCCCAGTTCCTTGGAGAGGCCTGATGGGCTGGGGTAGGCACTCCACTCTTATCTGGGTTTAGCTGCACTAACTCTGCTAAGTGGACTTCCCACCCTCCTGTACGTGCCCCCTGGTCTTGAGTTATTTAAAATTCCTCTTTAGGAAATAGCACGGGCTGGTACAAGGGAAGGCAGTAGATGATCCTGTGCATTGTTTGGTTACGCAGTGAACACACCTTAAATGGTTTGTGATTGGAGGTGTAATCAGGATTCAAAAGTTGCAGACCCTCTGATTGGATCAGCCTATCACTCAGAGGTGATAAAAGTCTGGCCTTTGTGGTCAGCTGTGGTTCAAGACTGGTCTATGACTGAAGAGGGGGCTCACACTAGGTTCATCTAAAGGAAGCCAGCTGTGACCGTGGTGTGAAGGCAAGATAAGACACTTGATCACTGCTTATGGAACTTGAGGAAGTTTTCTCTTTGGCTGATGGATTCTGCTGGAAAGGAATGTGCCAGTTTGACTCAGCAGCACCGGGCAGAGAACTACCTGTTTCTGTAAGGCTCATTTACCTGGCGCTATGAACAAGGAATTTGCAGACAGCTGTGCAAGGACGAAAAGAAGCTTGCGCACATCAAGGGAGACAGAGAAGGGTAAGCTTGATCCCAGTCTTTGAAGGTGAGATCGCTTTGCCCAGATCCCTCCCCTGCGCTGTGGGAGCCGGTCTGGAAAGGAAGCTTGCAGCACATCAAGGGAGACAAAGAAGGGGAATCTTGATCCCAGTCCTTGAAGGTGAGATCGCATTGCCTAGACCCCTGCCCTGCGCGAGCCTGTAGAAGCAGTAGCTGTGCAATAGAGGCCAATGAAACAGCCCCCACCTTTCTTTTTGTGATATCTTGGGGTATCAGGGTGAACTGACACTCTGTCCAGCACTACCCTCCTACAGCTGGCCAGTGGCTACTGGGCTAGTGGGACTCCAGTAAACTGTGCCAAGGTATCAGGCACTTGTGATCAGATCCCTGACGCCACTAGAGCTGTGTCCTCACTCAGGATGGGAGGGCACTTCTGATGCTTCGGTGGAGCTGATCAAGAACCTTTGCCTTCACATCATAAGCTGAAACTATATCCTTTCAATCCAAAGATTGGTATCAAGGCTTTAGCGAATGAGAGCAACCCTGTGCAACCTGGTCTGTAAGATGCAATGCTAATTGTGTGTCTTCATGTTAACTGTGTTTTTTTAGTGATTGGCATCTAGGCGCTATAATACTGTTTGGGGTCAAAACTCTGACCCAGAGGTTTGTAGAGACATCTGGTTTTCACTGTTTTTCCTAGTTTAGTATAAACCTGTGTAGTTTAATTCTCTTGTGTGTATTAACGTACTTTTCTTTTATAAAAATTAAAGCACTGACTGGACTTTGCTTTTATCAGCTGGTAGTACGGTGTGCACTGTGTTGTGAATGTCTTACCCCACCTCACCCCCTTGAGTAAGCCTTAGACTGCTCTGTCTCACTACTCTAAGAAAGTCAAGTGCTGAGAAGAGTCCTTAGTTATCCAGTTTTGGGTCCACTAGTACTGAGGCCCCAGGATACCAGTGGGGAACACTCCATTTGATGCAATTGGAGCGCAGTAACCCCTGAGTGCCTTGGTGCCCAGGAAGCCAGGTCTAACACTGTGCAGATCCTGCATTGCCGATCCCTGATGAGTTGCACTTTTACTGCTGAAACAATGCCAATGGAGGTACCAATGGGTGAGGCGGACTGGCCTCAAGCGTCCTATGACCTCAGTGACAGAGTCACTGTCATTCTAGAGTATGCTGCTTCGTAGGTCTGCCCGCACGACTGGAGTTGAACTTCCGTATGGATTGTGGTGGACAGGCCTTCAAGGTTAACCCACAAGTGCCACTGGTACTAAGACACCAGGGCTTCTATGGTCTTGCGGGAGCCTTATAAGGTCTAGTATGGGAATATGCTCCCTCATGAGAGTGGTCTGGTGGAATGGTCATGAAGACTGAACAAGGTTCCCCAGTTTCAAATTCGGCAGCTAAGGCAATAGTGCCACATCCTCTCCCCCACTGAACACCATACTGCCCCACTGAGAGAAAAGTACGCTGCCTTCAGCTACAAATCAATTGTGCTCCGCCCTAAACACCTGCATGCCACTCAGTTCAAATTATGCACTAGACAAGAGTAATATGCTGCCTGAAAGTAATAACCTCCTGGAAAAAGCCAGATTAAGTAAAGCATGTGAAATGTAAGCAAGAACAACATGGTTACCTTAACGCTTTTACTCTCATTATCCAGAAATCAACGAGTGTTTTTAACTGAAAAGTTAAGGACATGACCACAGGGCCCGGAAGGGACCCGTTACAATATCCGCTGCTTATATCCATACAAAACGTTAACGTTATGGTTTACAAACACCACATCCCGAAACACAGAGCTGCTGTACACATGTTATAAACTAAAATAAGGAAAACCGCTTATAAGGATCACATTAAATGTTTTCCACTCCACGCATCAACCAGGTATTGCAGTACCTCCAGGAACTGTACACTTCCCCACCTGGGGTAAATTATTTTGTTCAAATTAAGACGAGAAAACGAAAGTAGCGCTTCACTGGCAACTCTGTTAAGTGGCGCTACTGTGTTTGGGTGTGAATAAAACCATAACATGGCGCTACTGTGGTTGGGTGTGAATAAAACCAATCTGCCCACTTTACAACCACTCTGTCTTGCTTTATTTAGTTTTTTTGTGTATTTTTAACCATTTTTTTTCTCTGTCCCATGGCTGCTGTTTGGAATAGAAAAATGTCAGAAAAAGACGGCATTTCCAGCAAAAGAGTTTCTTTCTTTTTTGGATCTATTTTACAGGGGAACAAATGAAGGAAAGGAGAGGAAAAGAAAGAGAGGGTAAGAGCCGTTTCTTGAAGTCGCGGTTTTCATTCAGCAAGTGAGGAAGAGCGAGACAGAGACAGAAAGAGAGGGAATAAGAGGAAGAGGAAGAAAGAGAGGGAGGGTGAAAGCGCTGACAGTGGTAGAGCAGGAGAAGTGAATACTGTCCTTGTCTTCTCTGGGAAAGAAGGAAGAGACAGAGTCCTTTTCCTTCTCTGACCACCCGCCCAGCCCCGAACAGCTACGAGCGGCCGAGCCTTATCTATAGGCCATGGCTATTTCGGCCGTCTTGAGAAGCATTTTTAAAATAAACAAGTAGGGGAACCGATTATATTAAATTGAAAAAGTAGGGGCACACTGTGCCCTGCCGAGCCCGCCCACTTTGACCATTGGCTTAGGCAGTAGTCCAAGTGCACATGCTCCAGCGCTGAATACCACAAATCCCCTTGCTACAGACCGGACCACATTTCATTCACTCATTCACTGGTGGGGCCCATAACACCAATCATTCATTCTACTTTCAGTATCAATGGTCCTCGAGAGAGAGAGAGAGAGAGAGAGGAGTTTCTTTCTTTATTCCATGCGCTGGAAATGGGAGGAAGAGTGCACCAATCACCTGATAAGTAACAACAAGTTTACCTATACCTCCCTACCTCACCAGGATCTCAATACATTATAACCTAGCAGTTCCTCCCATACTATTGGCCATGGATCAGCTAGTTGCTGGGAATCGCAACCCTTAATTCTTCTAAACAATATACCTTGAAATACTTCAAATAATAACACGACACAGTTCTTTAAATGCAATAATATGTTTATCTAATTAAAGCATAAGGAAATCATATAGCATTCAATATTTTAGTTCGCATATTTACCTAATCTGGCTAAATGGCGTCCTCTATGTCAAATTCTGATCTTTCGTCTCTATGCCCATAAATCAAAAGAATCAGTTCGTAGGTTAATTGGGCATCAGATCAGTCCATCAGAGTCTCTGGTAAGCAGCTGTCCAGCAGTGTCACCGTCCTCTCCGTCAGCATAACGTCGGGCAATCTGGTAAAGTGATGGTGTGCAAAAGGAATAATGGAAGTAAGCTAATATCCTACCCTCTCTAGTCTACTTTTATAGTAAATTTTATCAACAAATGTTTCAATACATGTTTCAGAACAAATTTAATTGGTTAAACCAGGATCATTCTTCCTGATTCTCATGCATTAAATGTTGCATTAGATGCAGCTTCTCAATTTGTGAGTAAATTAGCAACAGTTTCTAGTCCATTCAGGGCATGTTGATTCCCATGCGGGGTTGTGTCCTTAGTGTCATCAAATATAACAGTTCATAGTTTAAGAAAGTCCTTTGTTTGATGCTTGGCACTCCTCCCAGGATGTCCTTCACGGATACAGTCTGCCTGGGGTCAGGACGAGGTTATTGTTGCTCATCTTTTAGCGCAGGCGCACTTCACTCAGTGACTTCTGTGTCTTGTCGGGGCGTCAGAAATAGGGATGGCAGCCATTTTGTGGCCACTCCAGAAAGGTCAACTTAAGCAAAGAAACATAAAACGTAATTAATACATGGAAATGACTATCATAATGTTATTCCCTCACTAACCCCTCTATGTGTGTGTATTTATCTAGCAAAAAGCAACACGCATTGCAGTTTATACTCACAATTTAAAGCACGATTCACAAATCACATCACAAAAGCAACATATAACATGCAAATTCTAAATATCTGACATTAATATGCGTACGAAATTAGTTTACGTATCAGTTAGGCCATGCAAATGCGATTCCCACGTGTATTTTCTAATTAGTAATGTTGATTAATTAAACACAGCAAACAATTATTACTATTAACGTTAATCAATTATTCATGTTAATTCAAAATGAAGAAATGGAGGAGGTATACAATTCTTAGGGAAAACCTCGCTCCAGCAATCCCCCTTTGGTGATTTTATCACCACAAAACACCCAAATTTAGTACCCCTTTTACGGAAACTTGAAATGACTTCTTACTCATAGCTCAAAATTCAGTTTCTTCATATTCATCTCTTTTTACCTTCTTATACATTTTGTCTTTCCACTCATCTAAGGATATCTCTTCAAAATCATTTTCTGGATCTTTTCCTTTTCTCTTAAGTTTATCTTAACACAAAAAAGGATTACTTTACCCAGCGCATCCAAGAAAATAGCAATTCAGCGAAAGAGTTGTTTAGGATAGTGAAGGAGCTCAGTAAACCACCTAGCACTTCACAAACACTCACTCCCTCGACTGAGGTTTGTGAGCGTATCAATATTTTCTTTTCTGAAAAAATTAAGAAAATATACTCTTCCTTCACTCCTCAATACACCCATAATAACTCAGATAACTTATCCAAAATCGTGATGTTATCAGAAACATCTATGGCCCTCCTAGACCCAGGAAACACACCTCGGCTAACCAGCTTTGAACCATTCTCAGAAGCTGAGGTTCTAGCAGTCTTAAACACGGTCAAATCAGGATCACCTTCGGACCCCTGTCCTCACTTTGTGTTCGCAGAAATTGCATCTACGCTTTGCCCCGTGATCACTCGACTCTTTAACAAATCTCTTACTACTGCTACCTTTCCTGTTGTCTGGAAGCACGCCTCTGTGACCCCCTATTGAAAAAAGCTGGGTCTGATATTTTCAATCCTGAAAATTACAGACCGATTTCCCACCTCCCCTACCTTTCTAAGGCTTTGGAGAAATTGGTCAATAAGCAACTGACTAAATACCTGGAAGACAATTCCCTTCTAGATATTTCCCAGACCGGCTTTAGAGCCAATAACAGCACCGAGACAACGCTGCTGGCAGTATCAGACAGTATCAGATCCTCCACCGATCAAGGTGGAGCAGTGGCACTGATACTGCTGGATCTGTCAGCAGCGTTTGACACGGTATCACACAAGTGCCTGCTGAACATACTTCAGAATAAAGGAGTCCAATCTACAGCGTTGAACTGGATACACTCTTTCCTGAGCAACCGCACCCAGGCAGTACACGTGGGCCAATTCCATTCAAGGCCCAATCCCATCGACTGCGGGGTTCCTCAGGGCGCCTCACTGAGCCCCACCCTTTTCAATGTCTATATATCATCTCTTGCTGACATCGGAAGGAAGTGGGGTATTAGAATCTGCTCCTATGCTGATGATACGCAGTTGATGGTGACGATGGATGAGAGACCAGAGGTCTGCAAAACCAAACTACATGACTGTCTCTCTGAAATGGCACGATGGATGCATGATCACTGTTTAAAGCTGAATGCAGGCAAAACAGAGATTCTTTTGTTCGGAGGCGCCAAACGTATGTGGGATGATACATGGTGGCCACCCTCATTGGGATCGGCCCCTATTCCTAAACAACATGCCAGGAACATAGGTATTATCATGGACGATACATTATCCATGAAAGACCACGTTCGATCCCTTTTTGGCAAGGGCTTTGCCATACTAAAACTCCTTGCTAGGATATTTCCCTGGATACCCCTAGATTGCAGACGTTCGGTGACACAGGCCCTATTGGTTAGTCGTCTGGACTATGGCAATGCACTGTTCGTAGGGATGAACGAATATCTTTTCTCCCGCCTACAGGTTCTGCAGAATCTGGCGGCTAAACTCATCTGCAATAAAGGCTATCGCGACTCAGCATCGGAATGCCTAATCAAACTTCATTGGCTTCCGATGCGCCAGAGGGCTGCTTTTAAGCTGCTTAGCCATGCCCATCGGGCCTTACACAAGACCGGCCCCTCAATTCTTCATGGAAAAATTGAATTCTATGTACCCAACAGGAACTTACGCTCCTGTCAATCAGCCTTGGCTAAAACGAAACGTATCTACAAAGTTAGAACAGGTGGTCGCTCCTTTTCATATCTAGCAGCAAAAAGATGGAACGAACTACCCACTGACCTAAGACATACCACTAATTATCTCCAGTTTCGAAAAAATTTAAAAACCTATTTCTTCCCCAACCCTCAATGATCTTAGCACACGTCAGCAGTAGTTTCTTTGGTATATAGCGCCGTGATATCTAATGGGATGAGTGTTGCGCTCTACAAAAAACCATAAATAAATAAATCTCTTTTTATTTTATTATTTGTTTTCTTTTTCCTGCAACACATACACCCTAATCTTATCACTAATACTGCAACTATCACACATGTTAATGGAAACAGAATTTTACCTATAACAGTACTACCTATTTTAGCTAAGACATTTTTAATAGGAGCTATTTTCTTTCCCATTCTTGTCCATACATCTTCAACCTCCAGTGGTACAAGTTCATCGTGCAATTCAGTAATATTTTTAATGTAAACTTTTAGATCTTTACTTTTGTCTGGAATGTAAGTGCAACAATGTTGAACTTTCAGCATTCCACAGACTCCACCCTCTTTTGCCAAAAGAATGTCAAGGGCAAGTCGATTTTGCATCACCATAGCACGCATGGCAACCATTTCAGTATTAACCAATAAGAATCCATGAGCAGTGCTTGTTGAAAAGCGATCCACTACTGTAGATAATCTTCTAAGTTTATTTGCATTCAGAGTTATTCCCACTGCCGGTATCAATGCACAAAAGATGTCACCCACAATTTCTGCCCAAGATTCTCTCTTTCTTCGCGCTAAATGACTATTTAAACTATTTACACCTTCTTCTCTGTCCATGTGAAAGATTTTTGGAAATACCAGGCCTACATAACATGTGCCATACCAATGGTCTGGCAAATGATAATATGCCCTGTTCCCACAGATAAAATATATTCCAGGAAATACTGGATCTCTTCCACCTTTGAATCCCCATCCACCCATGATTCGGTATGTATCATGGCACTCACTATTTCCTACAAACAGGTTATCGTATGCAGTTTGATTCCTTCTTATACAAAGTTTTCCTTTCTGAGGCCTATCTAAAGCTATTGTTGGTGTTGACTCTCCTTTTGTCAGGTGTTTCTCCATTTCTATGTCCCAAGCTGTTTTCTCAACCTTTCCTTCTTATGCCTTTTTGTGCATCTTATGCCTTCTTTCCTCAACCATATTCAAAAATGTATTTTCTTCTTTCTGCAAACTGCATGTCAAATTATATTTAAACACAGCTTCTAATGTTAGTTCACTAGTCTCTAAGAAAAATTCACCTAAAACCTTTGCAGGTCTTACCTTATTTAGCTTATTATTAGCAGGCACTAATGCAAAAATGTTATCTACATCTGAAAAATAATACTCTAATTTCCCTATCTCATAAAATAAGCTAGCTATTACACTACAGGTTATTCCGTAAGTAGCTGGAAGGTGATGATAAGTCACTTCCTCTGCCACAGAAGCAGGTAACTGCATGCAGACGTAGCAGTCCCTTACATCCATAGTCTTTACATATTCATACAACAATTTTGAAAATACATTATTAGAGAAATCGTTAATAGACCTATCTTTATGCAAATGAATGTTTGTTCCTACAGTCGGTACTACCTTTGAAATTTTACCTATGTTAGTTTTGTTTTGACCATTTCCTTCTATTGTATCTATTGTGACTTTAAATGATATTACAAGAGCTAGGATGCTCCATAAAAGCATTAATAATCCTGTACAACAGCAACATGTTTTACACCATCTTTTCATGAATGTACATCTACTTTTACTACCATCTGTGTTAGCCATTTTTCTAAAATAGACTGTGTCTTTTGACTTAGCCTCTTCTACTTTGTGACCGGTTTCTACCCCAAAGCTTCTAAGCTTCTACTAGTTTTCTACTTTTTCTCTTTTTTTATTGTACTGCTGACAAATTAAACATCTCTGACATAGGCTCTCTGATATGATTCTGAATTTTGGGTTGTACCAGGTCTGCTTAAATGACCTGATCATGGCATCTCTCCCCATGTGTCCCTGGCCATGATGCATCCGTGCCAGGGTAGACAACATGCTATCAGGCATGACTGGTCTTCCATCTCGATAGACCCACACATGATCCTTTTCCCTTGCTGCACATCCTGCTTTTACCCACTGCCTTGTTTCCTCATCTCCTGCTTCCTCCTGTAATTGTCTCACTTCTTCCCATGTCCCTACAACGTTAGTAAACATTAAGGAATAGGAAGTCATTTCTTTCTCCTTTGCCCGATTGACTGAATAAGGATTTCTAGCACAGTACTGTGCCATGTCATTGGCATAACGTTTGCCAACATTAACATAATCCTCCCCTTGGTTATGGGCAGCACATTTCACCACAGCCAATTGTTTAGGCAGCTGTATCGCCTCAATCAACTTTCCAACCACTTCAGCATTCTTTATAGGAGTTCCACTTGAGGTCAGGAAACCTCTTTGTAGCCACAACTGGCCAAAATCGTGGACAACTCCGAAGCCATACTGGCTGTCAGTTATCACAGTCACTCTCACACCTTTCCCAATTTTGCATGCTCGAGTCAGAGCCACTAACTCTGCTACTTGGGCAGATTTCACTCCTTTCAGATAGGATGCTTCCATTACTGTGGAAACCGTGCACACTGCATATGCTGCACTCAACACTCCTTCTGTTCTCAAACATGACCCATCAACAAACATTACATAATCATTTTCTGCCAAAGGTACATCTTTCATGTCTGGTCGTGGTTTCGTACAATACTCAAGCACATCCAAACAATCATGATCTGCTTCATCTCTCACTTCCACATTCTCACCATCAGGTAACAACGTTGCTGGATTCACATTCACACATTTTGCAAGGCTCACATTCATTGCACCTAATATGACTTTCTCATACTTAGTCAGCCGACTATGTGTCATATACTGAGTACGACTCCTTGTTAAAAGAATCGCCACATCATGAGGTACAAACACTTTCAAAGGATATCCCATCACGATTCCTTCACTCTGCTCCAAACTTCGACACGTTGCAGCCACTGCTTTCAGACATCCAGGTAAGCCTACAGCTACTAGGTCAAGCATTGATGAGTAATATGCAATCGGTCTCCTCAATCTTCCATGCTTCTGGATTAACACAGAAAGTGCACATCCATTTCTTTCACTGCAATATAACTCAAATTCTTTTTCATAATCAGGCATACCCAATGCTGGGGCTTCACCCCAACCCATCTTTCAATCGTTTGAATGCTGCCAATTCTTCCTTGTTCAATTCAAGGCGATCCTTTACATCACTCCTTGTCAGCCGTACCAGAGGTTTTGCAATCAGCGAGAAGTTGCTGATCCACTGGCGGCAGTACCCTACCATTCCCAGAAACATTCTCACTTCTCTTTGAGTCATGGGGCTCTCATTCCTTTTATGATTCTGATTCTGTCTATTGTTATTTTCCTCAATCCTTTTTCAATGTTATGTCCCAGATACTCTACTTCCTTTTTACAATACTGCAGTTTGGCTGGGGACACTTTTAGTCCTCCATCTGCCAGATGATTTAGTAAGGCTATAGTGTCTACTTCACAAGCTTCACGAGTTTTCGACGCCACAAGGAGGTCATCGATATACTGCACCAGTACTGAACTCTCAGGCATTTGCAGACTCTCCAATGACTTTTTCAACAATTGATTAAATATTGAGGGGCTTTCTGTATACCCCTGTGGGATTCGGCACCATGCCAAAATACGGTCTCCAAACCGAAATGCAAACATTTGCTGACTGTCGTGATGTAATGGAATGGAAAAGAACGCATGGCACAAATCAATTACTGTGTACCATTCTGCATCATGGGGAATCTGATACAAAATCACTGATGGATTTGGCACAATGGGACAGCATGGTACAACGATTTTGTTTACCTTTCTCAGGTCTTGCACTATTCTGAATTTCCCATTTGGCTTTTTCAGGCCCATTATGGGTGAATTACATGGACTGCTCAATATTTCCCTCAGAATTCCTTGCCTGATCATTTTCTCAATTATTGGAGTTACTCCTTCAATTATTTCAGGTGTCAATCTATACTGAGGAATGTTCGGATAACTTGCTCCATCTTTGACAGTAATTTTTACTGGGTCCACGTTTCTCATTAGCCCTACATCTTCTCTGGTAAAATCCCAAACCTCTGCTTTTACAGACAATTTCAATTCTCTGGGTAGTTCATCTGGATTAAATATTGCATATGTTCCAATAGTTTCACATTCTCTGTTAGCTATGGTCATTTTGTACAATACATCCTCATCTGGTGTTTCAAAAGCTATTCCATCTGGAGTACAAAATATAGTGCAGTTCATCTTGCACAGCAGGTCCCTACATAGCAAATTCACAGGACTCGTGTCACACACCACAAATCGGTGCATGTCAGAAAATTTCCCTATACTAACCTTTACAGGTTCTGTGAGGTGTGTTTTTAACTGTTGGTTAGATACACCAACTACTTGGATTGTTTCATCCGAAAGAGGAAGATTCTTAACATCTGCTGATCTAACAGTAGATCGAGTAGCACCAGTGTCCACTAGGAAAATAATGTTGTCATCATTAATCTTCCCATCTACAAATGGTCCTGTCTGGTCTACTTCTAGAGTTGCGCCAAGTACGCACTCTTCTTCCTCCCTTCGGCACCGTCAATAATCCATTTCTGAATCACTCTCATCTTGTTGCAGCCAGTACTGCGAAACAGTGCGAGCGTGTGATGGTTTATTTACCTGTTCTTCATTGTAGAATCCCGATTCTTTACTATACTTCTGTGAGTTTCTGTTCTGTGGAAAAGGTGGTTTTGGCACCTGGTTCTGGGAAGTAACCACCTGCTGATGTTGCTGCAGTTGACCACCCACCGCTTTCCGCACCTGTGGATTCAACAATCGATTTTCAATATTAGTATTTGGAGGGTTCTTACACTCGGATTTCCAATGCCCTAACTCACCGCAATTGTGACATGGGAATTTCTTTTTGGCTTCCTCTATATTACCTTTCCCTTTCCCTGTACCAAATCGGGGTCTCACTCCTGGATTATTCGCTTGTTCTACCAATTGAGCTTCCTGTTGTTCGGCTACCTTTACCTGTGCCCACATTGCCTTTTCTTTCAGCTTTCGTTGTTTTGCCTCAATCTCATCACTGAAATATTTTGCATGTCTCAAAACTTCAACTATTTTCTTATTTTGCCAATCAACTGTATGCTGCTTTATCATATCACCAATTTCTGGGCGTAAACCATATACAAACCTGTATACAAAATGGCTCAAGTCTTTATCACTCAGGTTCTCGTCTCCACTGAACTGTTTAAAAGCCTGAATTAGTCTCTCATAATATGCATGTACTGACTCCTTGCTTTCCTGTTGGGTTCTGTCAATTTTTACCCAATCAGTCTCTTTAGGGGGTACCTTATTTTTCAGAAATGCCATAACCTGCTCATATTTCTTCATTACCTCTGGGTCTGGAGCTCCTGTCTTAGGGTCCCTAGGATACTCTTGAGTGGGCCAATTTATCATCAGCTTGCACTCTGTCCACAAATCTGCTGGTACTATTATATCAAATAGACTATTCAAGTCTATCCATAATACCTTTGCCAATTTTACAAATCTGTCTACTTGCCGGTACCACTCGACGGGCTTTTCACGTAGTCGAGGGAAATCATTTGTGAAAGACAAAATGTCCTGTCTTGTCCATGGAACATGGACATACCATCCCCCTGGAATCTCTCTCATGGGGTATTCTGTCATCACCTTTTCTTTCTCTCTAACAGGAAATGCTGAAAATTTCTTTTCTGTGATATTATCACGTCTTTTACACCACTTGCTTCTCCATCTGTCAACATCTCCCCATTTTCTCAACAAACCAATTATGTCCTTAATTTGACCTATCCTACCTGTGGTATTCATGTTCTCTATATCCTTCTCAGTGAAATCAACTCGATAGGATTTTTGCAGTGCTTTTACTTTGTCAAAATCTATTCCCATTTCATTCGCAATTTCCTCTAATCTTTCATGCAGGTTTTTCGCTCTCCAGGTTGCACTCTTACAAAGAAACAACAATTCCTCATCCTGGTAATTTTTCAATTTTTCAGTGGGGATGGTTCCTACTATTAATTCTTCCAATACCATTCGTAAATTTGCCACATCTATTTACTGGGATTCTTGATCCTTTTTCTGTAACTCTCTGATCCATTCATTTAACTCATCTACGGAAGGTCCCACTGAATTGTTTACATTATTTTGTTCTGGGGCCTTTTGTGGTTCTAATAATGTTTCCATTGTCATTCTGCTCTTTTCAGCGTAAATCTGATTTACAAATGGATTAGTTGAAACATTCGGTTCAAACATATTCATTGTCGGTCCCCACGGATTGTCAATTTGACTCCGTTCAGTATTTTCAATGGTATTTTGGCTTCTGTATGGCACTGTCAAGCAATGTTCAGTATCTTTTTGTTTCTCAAATATGGGCATTACTGGACCTATCGTTACTGGAACTGTTACAGCTTCTAGATTCTTGGTCAATTCTCTTATTTTCTCAGTTAATTCTAAGGTAGTTTTGGCTAGTTCTACTGAATTCTCATCATTTACCCTACTTCCTGTCTGTTTTTCTATCTCTCTTGCAGAGTTACTTTTCCCCAGTTCTGGTGACATGGTCTCTGTTTTAATTATTCGTAATGTTTCTCTCATTGGGGCACTTGGTGTCAATGCCTCTGGTTCTGGTCGATACGGTGGTGGGTCTTTGTAAAACACTTCATCAAGAACATCATCCTCTTGGGTCCGCCTCCTGTATGCGGACCCGTTGGCCCAAGTAGCGGTCAATAATAAACGGTCAGCGGTGTTTGCCCTGGGAAGGGGGACCAGGCAGGGTTGCCACCTTTCTCCGTTGCTGTTTGCCATCTCCCTTGAGCCGCTCACGGCGTGGATCCGGAGGATCTCTCCGTCCGCGGGCTTCGCTGGACCGAGGGGTGGGAGGACAAAATCTCGCTCTATGCAGACGACATCCTTCTTTACCTCTCTTCCCCTGCGCGTTCCCTGAGGGTAGTCCTGGACATTTTTACCAGTTTCGGGCGGAACTCTGGTTTCCGGATCAACTGGGGCAAGTCGATAATCTATGTGCTTCACGGGACGGCCCCCACCCTCCCTAGAGGCTGCACGATACAGGTTGCGGCGGAGGGTTTCCGATACCTAGGTGTCTATATTACCACCAATCCCAGATGGAGATACGAGGAGAACTTGCTCCCCCCCCTGCGGCGGCTGCGACGGGATGTTGAGGTCTGGAAGGGGTTGCCCCTGTCCCTGCTAGGGAGGGCTGCACTGTTTAAGATGATGGCCCTGCCTCGATTCCTATATGCCCTCCAGAACTACCCAGACATGGTACCGCGGGCCTTCTTCCAGGAAGTAGAGACCCTGCAGAGGGAACTGTTATGGGATGGCAGACCACGGATAGCGCTTGATAAGCTCACGCTCGGCTGGTATGACGGAGGTATCGCCCTCCCCGACATTAAAAAATACTATTGGGCGGCACAACTGACCGCTATCAACCAATGCCAGTACGGGAGTGGAGATGACCCGGCATACGGTATGGACAGGTGGCTACTGCCCGGGGGTGATTTCACAAGGGCACTTTATTCAAAACCTACCAGGTTCGCGCTTACTGGACCCACGAAGCATGCAGTGCAGCTGTGGCACATCGCCACCAAAGCGTTGGGGTGGGATAACAAGCTCACCATGGCCACCCCTCTCTGGGATGCGGAACAATTGGGCACATTGGGGCGCACGAAAGGCTTTGACAAATGGGATCTAATAGGTATCTCGCGCATCGGAGACCTCTGGGAAAGGACGGGAGTGATTCCCTTCTCTACACTACGACAGACATACGAATTGGCTGACTCGGAGCAATTCAGGTATACACAAATTAAACACTCGCTGCAGGCTAATATCTCATCTGGTACGACATTGCCTGAGTCTGCCCCACTCGAGGATCGGCTCCTAGACGGGCACCTACCTGACAAAACTATCTCGCTCACATACAAGAAGCTCGTTAACAACACCCCTGATCCCCTCACCGCGCTGCGGGAGAAATGGGTGAGGGATGGACTCGAAATGGATGATGAGGACTGGCAGGTGGCAGTCTCGTCTCCAAGGGAGGTGGCCATCTCCGCCAAGCTCCGCCTAATTCAACTAAAAGTCCTACACAGGGCATACCTCTCGGAGACACAATTACTCGTGATGGGCAGAAGTGCGGACGGGCATTGTAGGAGAAGGTGTGGGATGGACGGTAGCTTTATGCACATTCTATGGGAATGCCCGCTCATTCAATGTTACTGGGGGAAAGTATTAAATTGCATGAGTGAGATCTGGGATGTTCCACTTAGACCTGAGGCCAGGCGATGCCTATTGAATATTTGGGAGCCTACGGATCTGCATGTACGGGGGAGACTGTGGGTCACTTTAGGGCAGATGATTGCAAAACGAAACATAGCACAGGCATGGGGGGCCTCCACGCCGCCCAAACTAAAGAAGTGGAAGGAGGACATGGACTGGTGCATGTTGAGGGAGAAAACGGTCTATGTTGCTCGGGGGTGCCCAAAAAAATGGATTGAAATATGGACTAAATGGAATGTGTACCGGGGAGGACTGTGTGAGCCCCCGGAGGTCCCCACTCCCGAACACCACTGTATGATATAAATAACATGACATAGACGGAGGGAGACTCCGGGAAAAGCCAAGGAAGTGTGTGCTAGCCTCTTAACCCTGTGTAATAATATCTCATTTGAAGCAGAATTATGTAAACATGACAAAGTTGTTTAATTTCAATAAACAGAAGTTTTAAATAAAAAAAAGAACATCATCCTCTGATTCATTTACTTCATACCCACTCGAATCCGTATTCCGCCTTTTCTCAGTACATTTTCTCCCTTCATTCTCTCCTATCATTCTCACGGGATACATACCATCAGTCATACTTGCATTCCGCCACCTTTTCATCCTATCGTCATGTGTCTCATGTCCGTGTGATCTACCGAACATATATCGGTAACCCCTACCACTTCTCTGTTTCTCTCGTTCATGCATTTCGTCTTCCCATTCCGTCAATGCCTTAAACTGCGTTGGTCTAGGTCTCGGTTCTAAGTTCATCATTTTGTCTCGGAGGTTTCTTAAAACAGCCAAATTAAAGGAACCATGTTCTGGAAACGCCAGGACTCCATCGTCCTTGGTGTATTTTACCCAATTGTCTAACCAAATACAAGTATGGTACCCATATTTCGCAATCATTGCAGATGCGGGGGTTTTCGGTGGAGGAAGTAACTGTCCTTCCATAGTCTCAACTACTTTATCTTTCTTGAACCATCTTCTAATTTTCCCAAACCACGATTTCTTCTTTTCTGGTGGTTGGTAAAACATTTTCTCGTTTTCCGTGTCCAGTTTAGTCCTTTTACAATAGTACCGCTATTCAGTCCACTCACAGCGCGACTCTTATTAACGCACCAATCAGGAGTATCTACGTCACTATCCCAATCCTCCAGTCTCAGGGCGACTCACACTTACGTCACACTGTATTTCTCCCACTCCTAGCGCGGCTTTACACTAACGCACCAATCCGGAGCGTTCTACGCCTCTAACCTACTGTCCAATCCCAGCGCAGTTGTTCTGACGTCAGCAGCCGCTGCGGCAACTCGCTCTTCTCTGCTCTCGTCTACCCATCTTTTACAAGACCGCTCCGTGAACTCTTACTGTAACTTTTACAACTCGATTAGTAACAACACTAAAACATCTCCATTGTCTGCTTCGCTAACCAAAGAACAGCAAAAAGACCTTTCTCACAAGAATTCCGTCTGTCCCGAGAGCAGCGCTTACCTCTGCCCTACTCCGGAATCGTTACTTCCGTTGATAAAGTAGCACATCCCTCTACTTCACCCTTCTAGCAAGCATTAGCCAATTGTTTCTCTGGTATTTTAGAAATAACCTAGAGTTTCGCAGTCATCCCAAATGCCTTTTCATTCACACTCGTTCATACAGGAAAATGTAGTACATACGCACAGAATCCTGTCTTTCCCGAGAACAGCGAACAGTCTGTCCTACTACAGAATTATGACACTCGTTAACAAAGCAGCGCTTCCCTCTACTTTGTCCTTCTCACAAGCTCAGAGAACACCTGCTACCTTTTCAGTGATAAGCGTTATCGGTATGCCAATTGGTTTCCTGGTACTTAAAGACCAAAATTTCACAGGTAACCTTCGCTATCATACACACTTCTTTCATTCAGAAAATGTCTTTATTGGCAACACACGACGATGTCACCGAATCGAACCCAGACAATGCGCCTTGCAACTTCACTTGTCACACGTTTCCCCTGTGTACCTAGGGGGCTACAACAATCCTGTCTTTCCCGAGAGCAGCGTCTGCCTCTGCTCTACTACGGAAGTGTTAAAACTTCCGACTTCCTACATCCCAGATGCCGTGCAAACAACATATAACTCGACACGACTCAACATAGAGTGTTAGTACATAAATCAATACCAATCAATAATCAATAAGCTATTTACAAGCAATTGCCGCTAAACCCAAAACAATAGCTAACCATCATTCTGCTACCAAGAAAACTGCTCCAGCGCTGAATACCACAAATCCCCTCGCTACAGACCGGACCATATTTCATTCACTCATTCACTGGTGGGGCCCATAACACCAATCATTCATTCTACTTTCAGTATCAATGGTCCTCGAGAGAGAGAGAGGGGAGTTTCTTTCTTTATTCCATGCGCTGGAAATGGGAGGAAGAGTGCACCAATCATCTGATGAGTAACAACATGTTTACCTATACCTCCCTACCTCACCAGGATCTCAATACATTATAACCTAGCAGTTCCTCCCATACCATTGGCCATGGATCAGCTAGTTGCTGGGAATAGCAACCCTTAATTCTTCTAAACAATATACCTTGAAATACTTCAAATATTAACCCGACACAGTTCTTTAAATGCAATAATATGTTTATCTAATTAAAGCATAAGGAAATCATATAGCATTCAATATTTTAGTTCGCATATTTACCTAATCTGGCTAAATGGCGTCCTCTATGTCAAATTCTGATCTTTCGTCTCTATGCCCATAAATCAAAAGAATCAGTTCGTAGGTTAATTGGGCATCAGATCAGTCCATCAGAGTCTCTGGTAAGCAGCTGTCCAGCAGTGTCACCGTCCTCTCCGTCAGCATAACGTCGGGCAATCTGGTAAAGTGATGGTGTGCAAAAGGAATAATGGAAGTAAGCTAATATCCTACCCTCTCTAGTCTACTTTTATAGTAAATTTTATCAACAAATGTTTCAATACATGTTTCAGAACAAATTTAATTGGTTAAACCAGGATCATTCTTCCTGATTCTCATGCATTAAATGTTGCATTAGATGCAGCTTCTCAATTTGTGAGAAAATTAGCAACAGTTTCTAGTCCATTCAGGGCATGTTGATTCCCATGCGGGGTTGTGTCCTTAGTGTCATAAACTATAACAGTTCATAGTTTAAGAAAGTCCTTTGTTTGATGCTTGGCACTCCTCCCAGGATGTCCTTCACGGATACAGTCTGCCTGGGGTCAGGACGAGGTTATTGTTGCTCATCTTTTAGCGCAGGCGCACTTCACTCAGTGACTTCTGTGTCTTGTCGGGGCGTCAGAAATAGGGATGTCAGCCATTTTGTGGCCACTCCAGAAAGGTCAACTTAAGCAAAGAAACATAAAACGTAATTAATACATGGAAATGACTATCATAATGTTATTCCCTCACTAACCCCTCTATGTGTGTGTATTTATCTAGCAAAAAGCAACACGCATTGCAGTTTATACTCACAATTTAAAGCACGATTCACAAATCACATCACAAAAGCAACATATAACATGCAAATTCTAAATATCTGACATTAATATGCGTACAAAATTAGTTTACGTATCAGTTAGGCCATGCAAATGCGATTCCCACGTGTATTTTCTAATTAGTAATGTTGATTAATTAAACACAGCAAACAATTATTACTATTAATGTTAATCAATTATTCATGTTAATTCAAAATGAAGAAATGGAGGAGGTATACAATTCTTAGGGAAAACCTCGCTCCAGCACACACAGATAGTCTATGAGGGCTAAAGAGGTTAAAGAGGGACCTATAAGGGCTGCAGCATGTATTGTGCCACCCTAAGGGACCCCCAAGCACCAACATGCAAACTGCCATTGCAAGCTGCATGCCACGGTGCAGAGAAAAGTAAAGACACAACATGGAACTCCTCCTGTGTGCCATGCCTACAGACACTGCATACAGTATAGGTGGTAAGTCACCCCTTCATCAGTCCTTACAGTCCGAAGGCAGGGTGCACTTTACTACATTTGTGGACATATCTGCCCAAGTAGATATGCCCATGTGATATCTAAGTCGATTCATGGATAGTGGAAGTGAACAGTGAAGCTATTTTAAGAACATGTGCTGGACACTGATTTTTATGATTTCCCCAGCTACATGATGGCCTCACTGAAACTAGAGATGTTTGGTATCAAACATCTTGCAATAATAAGCCCACACTGATTCCAGTGATGGATTTATTGATACATGCACCCAGAGGGCACCTTAGAGGTGCCCCTGAAAACCTACCAACTACTAGTGTGCTGGCTGACTGGTGTTGACCAGCCTGCCACCCCAGACAGGTTTCTGCCCCCCTGCAGGTGAGAGCCTGCACTCTCTGAAGGCAGAGACAGTGCCTGCTCCTGCTGGAGGTGTTATCATCTCCAATCAGGATGGCTAAGTGATCAGCATATAAAGGATGGAGTCTTCAAAGTCCTCTGCCACCTTTGATATGCAACCCAAAGCTTCCTCAGACAGGGGAAATGCCACCTCCTGCCCCAGGCCCATTTGAACCAGGACACGACCTTTAGAATCCCACCATCTTGATTTTGGTGGAATTAGGCCTTCTGGGTCAGGGTTATGCCCACTTTCCACAGGAAGTAGTCATATAGAGGGTGTAGAGACCCTAAAGGTAAGTAGCCCATTGGCTACAACCTCTCACTCCCCTTAACACCCGTAAATTAATTATTTAGGTGGGACCCCGGGCACCAGGAACTCAGATTCGATGGATCAAGAAGAGAAGGACATCAAGAGCTGCAAGAAAAAGCGATAACTGAACACTGCAGTGGACTTTTGATGCCAAACCCTGCTTGCTGCACTAAGATTCAACAATTGTGACCCAGCGACTCGTCCTCCAGCTGAAGCTGACCGGCCTCTAAAAATGCCGGGAGGTTGCCATCTCTTCGCAAATCGCCACGCAATCTAACTTCGAGTAGAGGAGCCACTCCCCTGCAGTCTACAGGCACCAAAATACAAAGTCTGTTTTTCCATGTTGCCACTCCCCATCCAGCCAGACGTAGTAGCCCCCCAGGGTGAGGACCCTGTGTTCCTGAAGGTCAGATTTGTCCCCCACCAAGTGAGAGGACACCATGACCAACCGGAGCTGCACAGATCCAGTATCTGGGGTACCTGACCCCTTGCAGCAAGCAGAGACCGTGAGAGTTCAGTCTGGACACCAATGATTCCAAGACAAAGCAGCCATTGAGGGACATCAGCACCACAGAGACCCACTTCCAGAGTGGTCCAGCTGTCATCATTTTTGCACCGTCAATCGGCGAGACCAATGATCGCAAGGTTCCAAGGCGGCAGAGCCCAGACAACCTTCCAGTCTGCACCCGAGCGCCCCAGCCTGGGTACCGACAAACCAACTATGCTCCCTTGTCCCCAGGGCCCTAGTGACCCAAGCCCCCCATTGGGAGTTCCTGGACTTGTCCTCAAGTCCCCCTCAGCTGCCTGTTTCTAGGTGTCCCCCCTTCTTTCTACCGGCGTAGCGCACAAAGCTACCAACCCGACCAGCACCTCTGCAACTAGACGCCCCAGGGTAGGTAACGATGGAGCCCTTCGCCCCCTGCGACCTAAGTCCCGAAGGAGACCCCCCAGAAACCAAACGCTAATACCTGTGTGCTATACATGCCTTTTCTCCCATAGGAAAGCATTGTGCATAAAGGCGCATTTAAGTGAACATTTTACTTACCAGGTAAAATCGATATTTAAAAAAATACTTACTTGATAACAAAGTTATTGGTATCAAAATTGACATAAAAATGCGACTTATTTTTCTTAATTGGTATCGGATTTTGAATTTTTTTTTAGTAACATCATAAACAAAGAAACCTTGTATATACGAGTCATACAGGGTAAGAAACCTCTTCAGGTTACACAAGACATTGAGTGCTGTGACGATATCTCCAACGGAAAAGGCAAATAAATCATTATTTTCACAGTTACCAGTCTTGAGGGCTACATGTATATCTAGCATGTCTGTCCTAGGGACGTAGCGACCAGGGTTTGTTTTGGCTCGGCCTCCGGTTCCTCCCTTGTGGAGCACACATCACCTTCCATCCCTTTAAGCTCCAGCCCATAGTAGTCTATCCAGGAAGCCCAAATCTTTTTGAATTTGCACGGATACTCCCTGACGGTATATGTAACTCGTTCCGCTATCATATATAGGTCTAAGCAAGCCCTCCATTCCGTAAGCGTAGGGAGTGTCGACGTCCCCCAATGGCGGGCTATGTCCCTTTTGGCTACTACTAGTCCCAAATTGGCCAATATCAGTTTATGGCGTGTGAAGTCTACTTCCGAAGGGATGCGCAAATGTACATATTTGACCTCTAGCTCGAGTTGAGCCCCTCGAAAGTCGCTCAGTAACCCCACTATCTTGGCCCAGTACGTTTTGATTTTATTGCAATCCCATAGTGTATGTATGAATGTGCCTCGCTCGGTTTGGCATCGTAGGCAGTGTGGGGATTCTGCTCGTCCCATGGTGTGAAGCCATGCTCTCTCGAAGTAAACCCTGTGGAGGATCTTTTATTGTATGAGACGTAACCTCTGTTTAATTGCCACTTCTCGTGGGTGCATGAGGGCTGCCTCCCAGTCAATGTCCTCCATCGGTCTTGTGGTCAGTTCCCACTTAGCTCACAGCAGCCCCAGTTTGTCAGGCATGTTGTTGAGCAGAGTTTTGTATGTCCATGAGATGGCCTTGTATGGGATCTCTTCTTGCAAGAGTCTGCCCTCTGGGGGGAGAATTCCGGGAGCTCGATTACGTCAAACCCCTTGGTCTTCCAGGCATGCTTCAGTCTGAGATATGCATATTTTTGAGTGTGTACTAATTGATAAGTGACTTGGAGTGCGTCAAAGGATGCCTGGGTACCTTTCTCTAGGACGTCTCCTAGTTTGGAGATTCCGATCATATCCCAATGTTTAAAGCCCTTAAATTTTCCAATTTCTAACAGCCTCGACCCTTCCCATAGGGGGGTTTCTCTCATGAGCCTAGCATCCCATTTCATCTGCTTCTCAGCCACTTTCCATGCTTCAATCACAATTTGGGTGGCTGGTAGGAGTCGGTTGACAACTTTGCCCCCATATAGGTAATGCAAGTGGTTGGGGTGCCGGAACTGAAGCCTCTCAAGTGCATAAGTGGGGTGGTCCCACGTGACGTGACTCCAGTCGTTAATCACCACCAGGTGGGCTGCTCTGTAGTAGGCTCTAATGTCTGGTAAAGCAAGACCCCCATTATACGGGTTACGTTGAAGTGTTTGCAGCGCCACTCTTGGGTACGCCCCATCCCACAGGAGTAACCGGAGCTCGTTATTTAGTGTGGTATATATACACTCTTGCATCTTGCTATAGGTGTTCTGCAATATGTATAGGAGCTTGAGGAGTGTGATCATCTTATACATTGTGGCCCTCCCCATCATCGTCAAAGGAAGTCTTCTCCATCTTTTAACCTCCTCTTGAAATTCTAACAGGACTCGCTTGATATTTTGAGTCAGGCTAAGCACTTCGTCAATGGTAATATAAAGGCCCAGGTAAGGGAATCCTTCTTGAGTTACCTGCAGACTTTCAGGGATGTCTTGAATCTCAATGGGGCTCCCCGGTGAGTATAGGCTGGACTTACTCCAATTAAGTCTATAGCCTGCATTTTGACCGTACTCAGCAAATATTTGTAGTATCTCCGGGACCGTCTTTGCTGGTTCGGTAACATAAAGCAGGATATCATCCGCGTAAAGCGAAATGCGTTCTTCTTCTAGGACTTGGCTTTCATCTGTGAAGCCCCTCAGTGCCGGGTGGGATCTGATTAGACATGCCAAAGGATCTAGGACAAGGGCAAATAATAGTGGGGACAAGGGGCAGCCTTGCCTGGTGCCCCTTTGGACAGGCCAGGTCTCTGAAGTCACTCCGTGGTCTCGGATTTATTCTTGAGTGTGTGTCTCATTTATTGCCTCTGTGTGTGTCAACAAATGCTTAGGACTACTGTCTGATTCCCTAACTGCTTGCCCACACTACCACAAAAGAGAGCATTGGGTTTATCATTTCTGCCTCTGTAGACCAACTGGGGTTTGCCTGGACTTTACACAGTGTACCTGTTTTTGGTCCACTGTATAAAGAGACAGCTCCCCACAGCAGTCATTTATTTGCCTGGCAAAGAAGACTAGGACCAGTCTGATATCGAGTGAGGGTGCCATCACCCTCTTTTGTGACTTGAAAACTGATCTGTTTCTGAGTTTCCTTGTTTTTGGCCATCACCTCTGTCACCCCTGCCAGAGGGAGAGGTTTCCATCCGCTATACACATAGATCTTCGTGTTGATGCACTGCAGTGATGGCCTGGGTTTGATTGCCTGGTATTAGTGTTTGTTCATGACATTAACTGAAGCCCCTGTGCCCATTCACTTGTACTTGCTAAAGTTTAAGTACCCTGTGCGAAAATGCTATTTGACCCACCACCAAAATTCTTACACAATAAAGTAAATTCTCTCATTCCTTAGAGAAGGAAAAAAAACCTTCTCACATATTTAATTTCCATTTATGTCAATGCAGTGCCAGTAGAATGCTGAAACGAGATTTGACTTTACTATCTGGGGTCCCAACAGCAGGAAATATTTAGGACACTACCAAAGATAGAAACCAAAGAAGGAGAGGAGCAGTATGATGAGTATGAAGAAGCATTAGTGAGGTTGCAAGGGTACTTTGAACCAGTTATGATTATTAAATTGGAGAGATACCATTTCTAAACTAGGAGGCAAAAGGAAAATGAGACTTTTGATGATTTCTTGATAGATTTAAGGAGTCTCTCAACTTCTTGCAATCCTGGCGCATCCACAGATGAGATATTGAGACATCAACTCATGGTAAACACCAACAGCAAAAAAAATCAAGAACAAATATGGATACTAGGAGGATCCAAAGTTGGAAGAAGTGATGAGAACAGCCAAGGCCATAGAACAGCCACAGCCCATGCAGGTAAGAGTGGTGGGGCCATGTGGGCGGGATTTTGACAGACAACGAGGGAAAATGTATTATTTATTTAATTTCCCCTTGTGGTTGTCTGTTGATTTCCCCCCAACCCGGCCCCACCACTCTTACCTGCACTGGCCGTGGCTGCCATAGAATAATCAATGTCAAGGGTGAGGGAGGTGAATGGAGAAGAGATGGAGAGAAACTATCACAGGGAGGTGTGCAACATGAATATCAAACACATGAGAAGTGATTATATTAGGAATAAGAAATTTGAGAGCAAAAATATGTGTCACAGATATGGAAACAATACGCACATCATATATCACAAAGGTTGCTCAGCATCTAATCGAGACCAGGAGTGGGAATTTAGCAAAGGTCTGTTATGAAAGGTAGCGTAATGCCAAAATAAGAATAGCCATTCTCTTTGAGGAATTATCACACAATAAGACTGCTGATGTAGAGCAGGACCTAGACATTGGAAACATGGTCCTAGTAGTTCAAAAGGTGAATTTTGTGGAAAGTGATGACGTAGATAAACCACCTGTGTGTGCCTTGTAGGTACTAGGAGATCATGGCAGATTCAGGTTCCCCTTTTACTATTATCACTAAAGAAAAGTTTGATACTAATTGGAACCAAAGTTGAACACCTCCTTAAAACATACATGAGAACAGTATAATTTGATGAGTGCCGTATTGACTTGCTAGGCTATTGTCCTAGCAGCATTGGTTTAAAGGAAAAGTCTGCATGGAGCAAAATCTATGGAGTTTGAAAGGAGAGAGAGAGAGAGAGAGAGAGAGAGAGAGAGAGAGAGAGAGAGAGAGAGAGAGAGAGAGAGAGAGAGAGAGAGAGAGAGAGAGAGAGAGATATGAGACAAAAGGAACAAAGATTATTGAAAATACATCTTAACCCTTGTGCACCAGACCCTGTGTTAGTTAGTAATGATACTAATTCTAGTCTTCAAATTTGTTATTAAATCCCTAGAGTCTTCAATGATGGCCTTGGGAAGCTTGAAACTTTGTTCACCGCCTCAGAATCAGACAATACCTGTCATACAAAAGTTAATGCAAGTGTACCTTTCCTTTTAGAAGGATCTTCAAACATTACTAGAAAAAATTCTAAAAGAGGGAATTATAGAAAAGATCGAATCTTCGCAATGTATTTTGCCAATGGTTTTAGGAAACAAAATTGCACCTTACGACTATGTGTTCACCTAAGGGTCTTGAACTCTTCCATAATCATCAAAAAATATCCCTTGTCTAAAATAAACAAAAGTTTACTTCTACTGGATGGTGCAACAGCCTTCTCTAAGCTCAATCTTAAAAAGGTGTATCTCTGTTTTAGTAAGGAAGGTTTTTCACAAATCTTAGTCACCATCAGTGGTGTCCAACTCACGTCTAATGAATTTCTTCTAAGATACTATATAAATGCTCCCTACGGTCCCTTGTGCTTTGGTAAGTAGTCCAGTTTAACCATTACTTAAAGGATAGTGCCTATCTTGCATGTCAGTGTCAGATTTTGGGTCTGTAAGATTTCACCCAATTCTGTTACAGGTGTTAACACTTTCCTATTGTTGAAAAGCAGGATTAGTGCCTCAAAGTATGTCCCTGGTGGAAAAATGTAAAGTACCTTGAAGAGAATTTGCCAATACCCGACCTGACCGTAAGAAGATTTAATCTTCCATGGAGACACAACAGGCCCAGAGTAGGAAGCGTAGAGTAGGAAACCCTTCAGAATCCCAAACATACTGAATTACACATGGACGACTTTGTAAAAATACGTCTTCCTGGATGTTCCTAAAAGGTTCCTCACAAGATCTTTAGGCACTTCAAAGTTGTTTAGAGTAATAACAGGAGTATCATCTCACAAGATGATATATATTGGAAGCCCAGGAGGGTGTCCAAATATGTCAGGAATTAAATGGCTAATAAAGAGGATTCTTGTTCTGTTCATGACGTTGAAGATCATTATGCTTACCCTAATAGTTTGTGTGATTATGATGCTTCTGTAACTGGCAGAGTCATGACTGTTTACTTTAGCAAGTTTGAGTGCCTGCTGAACCTCTAATGTCTCCTGATGGAAGAGTTGACCAAGAGAATGAAGGATCAGTTGCTGAGCGTGTCAAAAACTAGGCCTGTATAAGAACCCCATCTTCAAAGGTCCTTCAATGGTAATTTTGTTCTTTACTTTGTTATTGTTTTGAGGGAAGGTGATATGTTATATAATGCTGTGTACTATTATAACAGTTCTCCTGTTTCCTTCTTCCCTCCCCCCGCTTCCTCTTGGATTAGCCTGGCTGACTAATTGTAACAAGCTTGGTATGCTATCTGCTGTGCTATGGGTTTGTAAATATATCTAGTCTACATTGTGGCAAATAGTCTGCGGACACTATAATCCTCTTCCACTTTAAGGATTACCTGTTAAAGACTGCTGGATCTGAAGCAGTTACTTTCACATAGCAAGTCACCATAGGAACCCTTAGCTCAGTGCACACCTGCCTCCTATGGGAGGGGTTAGAGGGTTGAAAGACTGTGACAGGGACTCAGAATAATGAAGATTACCGGTACGTAATCTGGGCATAACCGCCTAATCTCTCCTCCTTGTTACAATTCCATTATATAGGGTTATAACAAGCACTGAGCAGGGTGCGCAGATGAACAAAAAGATCAAAAACAGATAGAGTGCAATGCTCATCTTAGAAACATTAATGTAGGAAAATTGTCCAAAGTCATAAGCAAACATACATATTCATCACACACAAGGTACTCAAGGAGCAAGTGACACAGAGCAGGAATTGGTAGAAGGGACAGAAACAGGAGCAGTGACAAAATACACCACAGCTCTAAGAACAGCTGAATCAAATGAAGAAGAGACCCGAATGATATAATGAGTAACAAACGTATCAGAAGATCCCAGATAGCTGCCCCGCAAAGCTTTAAAAGGGAAGCCCTCCTAGATTCAGCCTACAAGGCTGCAGGGCCGAACTGGGAACCCAAAGCAGCCCTGGCAATTTTGTTGAACCAGCCCCGGAAGGGGAGGGGGCATTGCAAGTGTGAAGCACTACTGCTTTTGTTAATGGGGGCCGATATTGCACCACTGCTGCAAAACCAGCCCCCAGTAACTAAACTGGCCTCCACCGCAACAAAACCGGCCCCCACCCTTCCAACCTCCCGGGGAAGTGCCCAATTCCCTATACAGCCAGTCCGCCCTGGGACGGCCCTTCCAGTCTCATATACGGGAACTGACCTGGTCAAGCCGCTTTCCTCTCTGAGTGTGGCTGGGGCCGGGTGCGGCTCCAGTCTGCTGCCTCCTGGGAGGCATTATTGCAGCCGAGGCTTTCTCCCTCTGGACTCTGTGGCCTTGTCACCCTCCGGCTCGGTTGTGCTCTCCAGGGTCTGCCACCAGCTGAGCCGTGACTTCTCTTCGCTCACTGTTTCTCCAGGCGTCTCCTATTTAGTTTCTCTTGCGGCTTTCTCTCCTCTCTGTTTTGTCCTTTTTCTATACTTCTCTTTCTGTTAACTTCTGTCTTTCCATTTTCTGTCCTATCTCTTGTAGGAAAAATGTGAGTCCTTTGTCCATTTACTTGTTTTTTCTGTCTTCCTATTTGTCCTTCATTTCTCTCTGATAACTTTCTTTTGTTTGCTTCTTTTACAGACGGCGTCGTGAGGAACTGACCCAGCTCACTGATGGAGTTACCGGTAAGTATCAGTCCTCTTCTTGCGCCTGTACTACCCTCTCTTGTCACTAACCTCCTCAGTTAGATTTTTCCAGTAGGGAAAATTGGGAACTGAGACAAAACATCAGCATTAACATGATCTTTCCTCTTTTTATGCCTAACCTCAAAGGAGGAAGGTTGTAGAGAAAGGAACCAACAAAGAACTCTGGGGTTACATCCCTTGTCCCTGTGCATCCATTGAGTGGGGCATGGTCAGTATAAAGGAAAAAGTGGGATTTCTCATTGTAGGGTAATGTAACCCTCGGGGGAACTGATTCCTACTTATGAAGAGGATTGGGTTTTCTTCCTCGCGGTCATTCAATTGGGAGAGCAGCATCCAATCCTATGTTGGAAGCATGAGTTTAAAGAATAAAGGGTTTCCTAAAATCAGGAGACTAACAAACAGGATATGAGGAAATTACATGTTTTAACTTAGAAAAAGCCTGCAGGGCTGCCTTTGGAGGATTTATATATACCGAAGAACTCTTGGACTTTCTCAACATGTTAGTGAGAGAACAGAGAGGTGGGAGTCATTTATGGATAAATCTCCTGTAATAACCTAAAAGGCCTTGGAAAACTCTAATTTCATGCTTATTTTTGGGAAAAAGGGACTTTGGTTATGGCTTTAACTTTCCCCCCTTGGGGTTCAATTACACCATTCCCCAGGAGATATCTTAAATATATTACCTTACTATGGGCCAACTTTGATTACTTTGCATTGATATGGAGGCCAGCCTCTTGCAAGACCTTTAAGATAGCCGCTAAGTGACTGTAATGGTCATGCCAATTTGAAATGAAGCTAATGATATTGTCCAAATATGCTCCAGCGTATTGTCAGTGAATTTCCAGGATTTGATTCATGAGTCTCTGGAATGCAGCCGGGGACCCATGTAACCCAAAAGGTAATACTGTGAATTGGTAAAGACCATGAGCAGTAGCAATGCCATTTTTCTCTTTATCTTCTACTTTTGAGGGGCTCTTCCAGTATTCCTTTGTTAGGTCTATGGTATAAATATTTTTGGATTCCCCTAATTGCTCATTCGAGTCGTGGGTGTCGGTAATTGTCTGTCAGCTCTGAAATTGATACAGAAATTAATACTACCATCCGGTTCAGGGACTGGAACTATAGGAGAAGACCACGTGCTAGAGGACGGTTCTATGACCCCCCATTTCTAACATTTCTTTGTTTGTCCTCCCTCTGTATGGCCCTATACAAGCCTCTGGTAAAGTTGTTTTAACACAACCCCATGTCCGGTAATAACATAACATAACATTGTTCTATCGGGTAGATCAGAAACAATTGGGGAGAAGGAAAGTAGCATGTGAGTCAACTCTTGTTTTTGAGTTACACTAAGAGAGTCTCCCATGGAAATTTCATTTAGGGTTTTCCCTGACTGTAAAATAGGGATAGCAAATGAAACCTTTTGAGAATGGTCCTTGCCACTTCTTAAGTAGGTTAATATGGTAGTTTTATTTGCGGTTTTGAACTTTTCTAAGTTATATGTAAGAACTCCTATCTTTTAAATTATTCGATAGGGACCTTGCCATTCAGCTTTCAGCTTATTTTCACTGGAGGGTAATAATACCAATACCCAATACTCTACTTTTAATTTTCTCCTCTTTGTATACTTATAGAAATATTGTTGTCTCTGCTGGGTGTTGTCTATTTCAGTTTTCATACACATAATTTCCCAAGTCTAGTTTTCAGTTGAATGGTATTCTCGATGAGGGTCTTGTCATCTTGTGATGTTTCTTCCCAGGAGTCCCATGTCATCTCAAGAAGGGTTCTTGGCTTTCTCCAGCAAAGGAGTTCAAAGGAAGAACATCTTAAGCTACTCTGAACTTGATTAAGTATGACATATAAGGCCAACGGCAACAATTGGTCCCAGTTTTGGCCTTCACCAATCATCATTTTTTCAGGGTTAGATTTAGGGTTCCATTATAGCTATCTTTTTGCAGGTAGTAATCTGAGGTGCGTAAGTGTCTTATCCCTGAATTCTGCCAAATCTGCTGTATTAATTTAGATATGAATGGAGTGTCTTGGTCGGTTAAGATCTCTTTTGGGAAACCTACTCGGGAAAAGTTACCGATCATGTGAGTGGCAAGAATTTTGGTAGTGTTTTTTTTAAGGGGACTGTTTCTATGTATCATGTGGCATAATCAACTAAGACCAAAATATAGTTATTACCTTTGCTAGATGTAATTAAGGGACTTACCAAATCTAATCTAACCCTTTCAAAATGGGTTCCTATGATAGGCATTTTTGAAGGAGTACAGCTGCAGGTCAATATGGATTTCTCTTTTGACAGATTTAACATGTTTGACAGTCGTTTCTTGAGACTCCACAGTTTGGCCCGCAGTTCTCCCTGCGAGGGACCACCAGTACCAGCAGCCTTAGCGTGCCGGACACTCTACTTAAACAACACGCCGGCCCGCGGCCCCTCGTAGCCGCTTCTTGGGACTCCGCAGTTTGGCCCGCAGTTCTCCCTACAAGGGACCACCAGTACCAGCAGCCTTAGCACGCGGACGCACTACTTAAACAGCACGCCAGCCCGCGGCCCATCGTAGCCGCTTCTTGGGACTCCGCAGTTTGGCCCACAGTTCTCCCTGCAAGGGACCACCAGTACCAGCAGCCTTTAGCACGCGGACGCGCTACTTAAACAGCATGCCGGCCCGCGCCGCGCCTGGGCCAAGGGCGGGCCCGTCCACGCCCGTTGTAGCCTGGAGGAAACTGGGCTGCCCCCCCCCCCAGATCTGCATTAACAGAAGGTACAGTGGACGACTCTTAAGTACTAGCCTTAATACTAGACTTAATACCTCTGGGGCATTGCCATTGACCTCTTGCATGCCAACTCTGCTGTAGGCAGTTAGTGACCAGATGAGTAAGCGAGAGGGAAAGGGAAAGGGTGCACAACCAGGTGGAAGTATTGTGGGGACACTTGACCAATTTCTAACTAGGGCAACCTCTGTACTTGCGCACAAGATCGAAAGAACAGAGCAACGCCTATCTTTGGAGCCTTTTGCCCACAAAAGATCCTCTTTGGGGGGCATGACACCCCACATTATCCCTGACCAACCTCTGAGCCCAGACAGAGCGATAGAAATAAAACCAGAACCAGATCCAGAAATACTTACGGGATCGACATCCCATGAGCCTGAACTGATTTGTACTACACGAAGAGCCTCCAACAGGGCAGCAGTATTGATAAAAACTACGGGATCTAATCCTGACCCTGCTGTAAAGAGAAAGAGGGGGGGGGGGGTCCACAGAGACCGAAACCTGCAAAGACCTCAAGGCCGAATAAAAAAAGGGGGGGGGGGGAACACATTAGACCCAGATTCAGGTGACTTAAGCAACTTGGAAACGCTGACCCCTGCCCCATGTCAGGCGATGAATGAGGCTATGTGGCAGAGACTAGAAACCTTGGTCTCTACCATTCTAAACCCCATTACACTGAGATTGAGTTGGATTGACGAAAAAATAAATGGCCTTGAATCTCAGGCTAAGATTAATTTCCATGCTTTAGAGTCACTATTAGTAAGGAACAGGTCAACGTCAGATGGAGAACCCCAAACTACCCAAGAGGCATGCAAAATAGCCCCAATTACAAAACCTATAAGGATGATGACTGCATCCCAAAATTTGGCACTCCCTATAGATACTAACTCTGCCATTAGCACTGATGAGACTAACATCTTCGCAGCCATATCCAGTGAATTTGCCCAAAGCTACCCGAGCCCATCCTGTGCCAAAGAATTGAATAAAGCGGCTGAAAAAATCAATCCATTAACGGATAACATTAATAGTGCAACAACTGGGCAAAGCAGAATACTACCAGGGAAGGACAGTTTAGGAGACAACAAGAAGACTGAAACACCGGCCCGTGGATCAATGATGGCGGGAACTCAGACTTTACATTTGCCCCCAGCGGCTGCTACCCTGGTAGTGGTATTGGGAAATGTGCCACCACTGCGGGAGGGCCAGGCAGAATCAACAGCCCAACTAATGTCTAAAGCTATACATTGGGTGGTCCAAAAATTGAAGGGGGAGGGGGGCCTGGGTGGGAACCTACAAAGTCAAATGATTATGGCTAGAAGAGTTACCTGGGTAGGGCCCACAAGGAAAGAAATGTGGGGAGACTGTGTGGTTTTAAATTTCAATAATGGTTTCATCGTCAGATTCCTTTTGGACAATTTGGGTAATGACTTTGATAGAAATTCCAATATTACTGTGTTACCATTAGGTTTTTTTTATATAAACCACTCTTCCGACCAGTAATAGGGAGCTGCCCCCAACATATGTAGAAACAGACATGGGGGGCTCTATGGGGGATCCCCAGGTTAAGAGACTTGAGACTTGAAAATTGATTTGCACCCCTCTCTGACCTAGAAGCTTGCGATTGACTACAGTCAGTGAAACTAAATCACACAGAGAGTAGTGAGAGCCAGCCCACCTCGGCCCCCGTTACCAGTGATAGACCACAGACATCAACAAGACACCAGAGGTCTTAAAACTAGCTTCATGGAACGTAGCTGGTATTGTTTCCAAACTGAGCGATTACAATTGGCTAAGTGTATGGCAAGAGTACGAATTAGTATGTTTCCAGGAAACGTGGGCTGTGGGGCCAGTGCACATCAATGGCTACCGCTTCTTCCAGACTAAAGCCACACCATCAATTTCGGGGAGGGCAAAGGGAGGCATTTTGACACTAATCAGAAATGATCTAAAAGTGAATGTGAAAAAGTTTGACTGTATAAATTCAAATTTCCACATCCTGACGTTGGAGTTACAACAGGAAGGGATATGGCTATTGGTAAATTTTTACAATAAAAGATTTGGCCCAAACAAACACCTAATCTTGGGTGAGGTCCTTAAGGCAATAGAAAACATTGTACAACATTTTAAGGGTGTGAATGCCAATATTATTTGGATGGGGGATTTTAACATACACCCATGCGATCACAATTCACTCCCCGTCTGTGGATTAGAGGATATGGGGGGCAACCCTATATATCATTTTACTCATAATGAGTATGGTAACTCCTTAAACAGGTTATTAGCCTCCCTAAACATGGAAGTAGTCTGTGATACAGATCTTGCTACAGAAAACTCAGGGGGAACGTTCCAACGAAACGGGCAGGAGTCAACGATTGGTTATATACTCTTCACAACCCCCCCTCAGACTAAGTGTTTCCAGGGTAGGAAAATGTTTTACAACTTTTAGTGATCCTTCTATTTTATCTATGGAGATGAAAGTATCTATATGTGACATACATAACCACAAGCAAATTGGAACTCCACATAGTGGCAAGGAAAAATAGAGTCCAATTGAAATGGGCACACATTGATAGATTAAAGATGATTTCAGATGTTATAACAAATACACAAGATACCATATTACTGTGTCTAGATCCAGAGACTGATGCAGGGGGAGTGGTACTGGCTTTCTGTGATATTCTAGAAAAGGTAAAACTGGCCCTCACTCGCACAAAAAAGTCAAATAAAGAAAAGGACAGGGGTTGGTTAGATTCACCATGCTCTAAAGCAAGGAAGGCTCTGACCCTAGCATTGAAAATTAGGCCTAGAGGTCTGGAAGAGATAAACACATTACAGGCCTCATACAAACTGGCACGGAAAAATAGAGAAAGGGCCATTAAGGAGGACTTATGGTCAGATCTTGATAAGGCGGCTTGCACAGGAAACAGCCAAGATTTCTGGAAGCTTGTAAATGCACCTTATTTCAAAAATCATAGTGACCCCACAATAGACACAAATGTGGACAAGGAAACATGGGTCTCCTCTTTTGAAAATATCTTTGCTTTAAAATCTAACTCTCCAATCCCTTCTATGATTGTAGAGCAAAAGTCTTATGCCCCCTCATATTTTCACTCAACGAAGTCAAGGTAGGACTAGATTATTGTAGTATGGGAAGGGCTCCAGGACCAGATGGTGTCCCAATCGATTTCTTCCAAGAAAATCTAGATCTATGGGCACCGCTCCTGACGAATGTAATGAATAGTATAGCTTTAGTAGGTCCTCTCCCATCATGGTTAACAGATGTGATTGTACCAATCCACAAAAAAGGAAATAGGGATAATCCAAAGAATTATAGACCGATTTCCTTATTGGATACAACATCTAAATTGATGGGCTGCCTCCTCCTCTCCAGGTTAGAGGGGTGGGCTAAGGAAAATAGCATCTTGATCCAGGCCCAGTATGGATTTCAGCAGGGAAGGGGTACCGTGGATCAGTGCTTAAACTTAGCACTGACCATAGAAAAATACACCAGAATGAAGGGTGAAAGGATTTATATGGCTTTCATGGACCTGACGGCCACATTCGATTGTGTGGTCCATGCTAAGCTATGGAATAAAATGGAGGTGATGGGGGTTGACCGACCCATACTAGACTTCATTAGACAATCGTACCTAAACGCTGTGGCAACAGTCTGTTATACCAAGGACGGAGACCGTACACACCCTTTCAAAATTGCTAGGGGAGTAAGGCAGGTCTGCGTCCTTGCCCCATTCCTCTTTTCCCTATACACTAATGGAGTCGAGAAAGCCCTCACTATGGCCTCCCAAGATGTCCCTTTTTTTGACTCCCAACCGTTACCAATATTGGCTTACACGGATGACGCACTGTTATTTGCCAGAACAGGACTGGATTACAACGTTTGATAAATGCATATGTCTCCTCCATGGATTCACTTCAATTGAAGGTAAACCAAACCAAGTCCAAGTCCAAGTCCAAGTCCGCTGCCTAATGCTTCCTCCCACTGCTCCGGGTGAGCGCCTTATGTCCAGGCTGACTCGCTGTCTGCCGAGTCCCTGGTTCAACCGGTCCCGGCCCAGGCCCGGGCGGCCCGCCTAGCCGGGGCCTCGATTAAGGGAGCTTAATCTAAAGACGCTCACCCCTCGGGCCCCGGACCGCTGCGCACTCCTGCACGCTCTTGCCTAAACGTCCGCTGCACCTCAGTCGAGCCTTCTGTCACTGTGGGCTTCTTCCCTGCACGTCAGCTGGTCACTGTGGGCCACTGGTTTTGCCGATTTCACGGGACGCCGTTCTGCGACACTGGCTATCGGGAGGCCGCCATTACAGAGCCGCCTTCCCCTCCGTCGAGCTCGTAAACTCACTTCCCGGGCTGCGATTCCACCTGTCGGTTCACCACCAGGTGAACACTACTTAGGGCACACTTTTAGCTGATGTTGCGACGTGGATGGCTCAGGATTGTGCAGGATATCGAGCGGGGATGCAGGAGCTCACTCAGGCAGCGGCCATTCTCGTCGGCTACTAGCCACAAAAAAAAGAAAGGAATTTTAACCAGTGTCGGGTGGCACTATATTTCTTAAAATCATTATCCGATCCGTTGACTTGTTATTCGGTAGCGACATTTCTATTGGCCTGCATGAGAAAGAGGAAGGGTGGGGGATTACGTTCTGTGAGCCTACCTCATGTTAACCCAATTGTACAGTATTTTTAACATCCAAATTAATGTTATTGTACTAGGCTTTTTTTGCCTTAGAATTTATGACGAATTAGAGGGGGAAATTCTTCTTTTAACAAACTATGTTTTTTCTTTTTTTTTTTATCTGTGCTTTTATGATCATTTTTAATTTGATCGAATAAAGATTGGAATTGACAGTCGTTTTTAATGTGATTATGGACTCCCGCGGAATACAATTGTTCGAGAATGGATTTTGAGGTTTTCTTCAACCCAAAATGTCATTCCAATAGGTGGTAGCGGCCAAAGAAAAGGACTTTTTCTCTGAAGAGATCAGAAACGAGCAACAAAGGATTGTCTCTGAGTTTTCCCACCCAATATAATAGTTCCTTTTGTATGATAAAACGAGGATATACCTGAGTCCTGCATTTCTCATCCTCTTGGGCTTTCCACTAGGCATTTTGGATGGAGCTATCATTAAATTGTAAAGCTCAGAAACTTTTGTTCAGTTCCCAGGGTTCAGTGGTTAGGTTTTCCTTAGGGGCCCCTCTCTACTTCTACAGTCATCTTACCTTCCGAGTTTTGTATACTTTTAGGTGTTCTGGGGGATGAGAAATGAGGTTACTGGTTGGGGGAGGGGGGTTAAACCCTATCAAGCAGCAATCACAATACTTGCCAGGGTGAAGTCTCAAGCAAACCCCAAATTAACCTGTGCTAAACCCTCTGGTAGCTTGCCACAGAGCAGTCAGGCTTAACTTAGAGGTAATGTGTAAAGTTGTTATGCAGCACTTCAAACAGTAATACTGTGAAAACATACCACAAGCAGAATCCCACACCAAATTAGAAACATAGAGTCAATTTTAATTAATAAATGAAGAACAAGATGAGAAAAATCCAATCAGCAAAACCAGAGCTATTCAAGTTTAAAGATTTCACTGAAAAAAGCGCCAAAAAGCAAAAAGTGCCAAATGTGTTTGCGCCAGACCGGGACAAAGCCAAAAGTTCAGGCCAAAGCAATAGAGCGCTGGACGGCTACAGGGACCCACTTAGGCTTGTAGAAAACAGTATCTTAATGACAGACATAGCGGTGCCAGCCAGACCTTAATGACTTACAACAGGGAATCACAGAGACGATAGGGACCCGCCTCCTCAACGCCCTACCTGTTCCTCTAGAAAATGAATATGACTGCCAGAAAAATGGATAAAGCCCAGGGAGGAGGGTTTCTGTGATTTTCTTTCCCTTTGTTGCCTCCGGTTGTCAAACTTTTGAAAACAAATAGACTTGATTACTTATGGCCCGAATTGCTCTCTTCGGATTCCCTCCCATTTGTTTGAGGCAAGTCCCTAGATGTGTATACCTGGGATCAACTAGAGGAACGGACGACAGCGCCCCTAATGTTGAAGATTCAGATTAGTTTCTCTAAACCGAGTTCCTCTTGATTGGGGTGAATTATGCATACAGCTATCTATAAGAAACAAAAATGTAACATTTGTATAAAGTTTTAACCCTCCAGACGTTCGTTTCACAATTGCTTCTTGTATTGCACTTATCCAATCATATTCACTTATATCAGTAATGCCATGCCGTTCCTAAGGAGTTCTCGTGGTGTTCTCTTCACACCAATTTAAGTCTTCTCCTCTTTGATTTATAGCAGACCGTGCATAATTTTCTTTTTAAACGAAGAATTTATTACCTTTCAATGTTCTCTTGAAGTGGTGGTATGTGCTTACTTAGATTGCTCTGTTCCCTTTTCCATTTCAGAACTCAGGACTGAATCTAGACGGAGGAGCGGGGACGCAGAAATCAAAAGATCCGGATCGGCGTTGCAGGTGAGATGTTGTTCCTTCTCTGCCTTCAAGGCAAAGCTTGTGCGTAGTCTTAGGCGCGGTTTAAATACAACCGGGCCGAAGATGGCCACAGAGATTTGCTAAAATCTTGTGAGACTTTGATCAATCTTGCTGTAGAAAAAACGAAAGTTCATGACAGCATGAGAAACTGTTGTGCACAGCAAACGATCACCATCTCATGAATGGATCCTTTTCCACATAGTGTCACATTACATCAGAGTGCAACAGTGCTTGGGGGCTGAGATTTATAGTGAACATAGTGGGCACAGTGCTGGGGGGCGATATTTATAGCGAACTCCCAGATATGAATGGATGGTGTCTGAAGTATAAGTTGTTGTATGTGAGCTGTTATTGTGCCTGACTATTCTATGGAGTTTTGGGGACCATGCTGCACTTTGAGAGGGTTCTGGGGCTTGCTCTGTGACCCGCGCTGGGAACCTGACTGTACCCCCCTCATAAAAGGGCCCCAAGACAGGATTGAGAGGACGAGGCTTGTCGGGGAAGCAACGATGGAAGGCCCAAACCAAGCGGGAGGCGTTCTGAATGTTGAATATGGGTTCCCAAGACCGGTTTTCTGGACCTTAGCCTTTCCATTCCACTAGGTAGTGGAGATTTCCACAAATTCACTTGGAATCTAAGATTGCGCACACCTCATACATCCATCCATCTCTATTGAAGGTGGTGGGGGAGCTGTTTTAGTGTGTGGGTGCCAAGGCTTAAGCAAGGATATGGGAAAGCCAGGATGAACTCCTAGCGAATAAGGCAAAATTAGCTTCATGGTTATAGATTTAGAACCATGGAGATCTCAAATGGACTAATAAATTGAGGGAGTAACTTTTTCTTGCCTTTTAAGGGTATGTTTTTCGTTGAGAGTCAGATCTTATCCCCTACAGCATAAGCGGGTTCTCAACTAACGTGTTTGTCAGCAGTAGATATATACAACTCTGTAGCATTGGCCAAATGAAAACAAGCCTTTCTAAAAAGACTGCGGGATGAGCATGGTAGTCCTGTACTGCAGGTATCTTGAGTTGTAGTTTATCGTCCCATGGAGTCATCTGAGGATGATATCCCTGAAAACAAAAGAAGGGGGACATTCCCAGGGAGATGTGGTCAGAATTGTTATAAGCAAACTCTATGGCCCATAATAAAGAGGACCAGTCTCCTTCGCTATTGAGTAACAAATAACATAAGTATTGTTCCATAGAAGGATTTGTTCTCTCCGCTTGACCATCGGTTTGAGGATAGTAGCTAGAGGATAATCGCACGTCCATGTTCAATGACCTACACAGTGCAGTTCCGAATCTTTTTAGATAAACTGTGATTCCTGATCAGCGATGACTACGTTTTGCAGACCATGTTATCTCACTACAATGTTCATAAAAATGAAAGCCAATTCTACTGCAGAGGAGAGTTTCTTCAATGGGATAACACTATTTTAATCCCAGTTTGGAACTTTGTATATTAGACTATGAATTGGCTGGATTTAGTAATCACCTAATAGAGGGTTTTAAGCTTCTGTTTTTAGCCCCGTTTTTTTAACTTTTATAAAAAGAATTGCTATTTGTATTACTGAATATGCACTTCAAGGTTGTACTGTACTTTTATGATCGTATTTTTAAGACCGAATAAAGCTAATTGACTGACTGACAATGGGATAAGGGGGGCCATTTTGGAAAGATGATCCACAACAGTTAACACTGTGGTGTTTCTAGAGCTGGTTTTGTGGGAGTTCCACCACAAAATCTAAGGATACGGAATGCCATGGTCTGGGTGGGACTGGGATTAGGTGTAATGAACCGCTAGGAGAACCATGAGGAACTTTACTTTGGGTGCATGTCGCGCAGGTGCCCACATACTGTTGTATGACATTGAACGGGAACGCCACCAAAAATGCATTCTTATCAACCTTAAGGTCATTTTCGTGTAACCATTGGTCTAAAGTCTTCGTGCCTATGTAATCCCATAATGTTCCATTGGAATGATGTGTTTTGACTCTTCTTCTGTCAAGACGATTTCTGATTCTCCGATTCAAAAAAGAGCATTCACTTTGGCATTTTCCTTCTCTGGATGATAATTATTAATGAAATTGCAATAATTATAAAACAATGTGCCTCGCAGTTTTCGTGCTGTGAGACTATGCACAGAGCATAGAAACTGCAGATTCCTGTGACCGGTGTAAATAGTAACAGGATGTCTTGCCCCTAACAGGTAATGCCGTCGCTGCTCAAAAAATGCTTTGATTGCCAATAGTTCTCAATCGGCAATTGGGTAGTTCTGTTCTGCAGAAAGCAGTTTAAAGCAATAATAAGCGATGGGGTGCATCTGACCCGTGGTTTTGTTTTGCTGGGACAAGATTCCTCCAAAAGCAGTTGCAAGGCATCCGCTTCCACTATAAAGGGACTGGAAGCATCTGAGTGAGCCAAAACTGGAGCCAATGGGAATTTCCTTTTTATCTGTTGGAAGGCTTGTTCTGCTTCTGAGTGGGACTTTACACACTCACGTACGAGTCGGGTTAAAGGAATGATGATTTTAAAAGTTGTTTATGAACCGGCAATAAAAATTGACAAACCCAAGGAAGCTTTGTATTTGCTTCATATTAGTGGTATGGGTGGGCGCAGTTCGCGTAGCAGCGCCACGTTGAACCCCGGGAAGTTGCAAAAAAACTCTGCCATGCTACGCAGAGTTCTGTGAGTGGGCGGAGTTCCTTGTCCCGCCTGTTCCCTAGACAATGAATGCTGTTGTGAACCTACAACAGACATGGGGTTGATTGATGCCTGGTGTAGTGAAAATGGTATCAATAAAAAAACAAAAACAACATTTTTTGGGGAAAGATGTAAAAAGAAATTTGGGGAAAAAATTAAAAACAAGTAATTTACCAATTTATTACAAAAAGTAAATTTAAAAAATGTAATATAAGTGAAGTTATCCTCAAAGATATAATAATAAGTTATTAAACTGCTATCTCATTTCTCAACCATCGATGCAGTCTATGGCAAAGGGCCACACTGGCTGGACACACAAAATGGCTGTAGGTCAGTGCCACATTGTCACCAACAACAACAACACTGAGCACGAAGGTACTGGGAACAAAGAGAAGACTTGCAGGCCGATGAGGAAAGCACACTGGCTGCCTACACAAAATGGCCACCGACAACATGTTATGTTATGTTATGTTACTGTTTGTTTTGTAGAGCGCTCAGCTGCTCCAAAGAGCGTCCCGGCGCTAAAGATCATCACACCAAATACCAGCAGCAAACAAACAGCCATAGCAGAAAACATAACCAGAATTAACCATAACAGCATTACAAAGCAAACAGATAGGTTTTAAGTCCTTTCCTAAAAACCGAGAGATTGGTGCACACCCGCAACGTCAAGGGCAATGTGTTCCAGAGGCGGGGTGCAAGGTAACTAAAGGAGCGACCTCCACAGCGAGCACGCTTCACTGTTGGAACAATAGCCTTGGCCTGGGCAGCAGATCTCAGAGGTCTAGATGGAAGATAGAAATTGACCCTTCTCTGCAGATATTCAGCGCCGAAATTATGAAGCGCCCTAAAAGCTGTAGTTAGGGTCTTGAAGAAGATACGCTTACGAATCGGCAACCAATGCAGAGAGACAAGGAGATTGCTGGCCCTAGATCTTCTAGTTAAACCGAAGATTGCCCTGGCTGCAGAATTTTGAACTATCTGCAGACGAGTCAGCAGATACTCAGGAAGACCTAAGTAAAGGATGTTGGCGTAGTCTAGGCGCGAGCCAATTAATGCTTGCACCGTAATTTTCTTATGCTCCAAAGATAAATAGGGCAGAAACTTGCGCAACATCCTTAAGATGGCAAAGCACTTCCCAGTCAAGCCGGCAACCTGGGTTTTAAAGGAAAGAGTGTTATCGACCATCATACCCAGGTTCTTCGCTGTAACCGAATCGCTGGCAGGGGGAGACATGGCCGAAGGCTACCATAGCTTCCAACGTGGGTCTGCAGGACAGCCAAAGAACAATATCTCGGATTTGTCGGAGTTGCATTTGAGGCCATTTTTCCCAAACCAGTCAAACACAAACTCCAAACACTTCCGAATGGCTGCTCCATCGAAGTCACAGCCCCTGTCACAAGTGAACAGGAGCTGTGTGTCATCCGCATAGGATATGATCTGGGCCCCTAGCTCCTCCACCCGTGCCGCAAGAGGTGTAAGGAAGATATTAAAGAGGGAAGGACTCAGTATGGAGCCCTGCGGGACCCCTACCTTAAGCTGCGGCATCCGGGCGGAGAAAGGGGGGGCCCAGATCGTTTGTGTCCGATCGGCCAAAAAAGACTGAAACCATGCGAACACCGTACCCCGCAGCCCAATCTCCCAGAGTCTAATTAGGAGGAGGTCGTGGGGGACGGTGTCGAAGGCCGCCGACAAATCAAGCATGATAAGCAGGGCCTTTCCACCCCTATCGAGGGTCTCCTTCACAATCTCAGTAACCTCAAGAAGAGCGGTCTCGGTGCTCAGGTTAGATCTAAATCCAGACTGTGACTGATGTAAAAGGGAGTTGCCCTCTACAAAGTTGGTAAGGGTGGTATGAACACACTTTTCAGTGATCTTGGCCAGGGCAGGAAGCAGCGAGATTGGCCTATAATTAGAATGCAGTTTAGCATCTGCATTTGGTTTTTTAATGAGGGGAAGAACTAAGGCCTGTTTCCAGGAGGAGGGGACTTTGCCCGACTTCAAAGATGCATTAATGAGAGGGTTGATGATCGGATTAAGGGCAGGTGCCAGGGTCGCAAGACACTTGGCGGGGCAAGGGTCCAGAGGAGAGCCAGATTTCAGGCTAGACAAAAGGTCAAGCGAGGCCTGAGGCTCTAAAGAGGGAAAACAGTGCAGGGTAGGGCCCACAGAATCCATATGCATAGCTGGTGGGCATAACCAGGGGTTGGAAAGGCCATCGACCTCTGAACCTTTGCTCAAGATGATCTGGGTTCCTTGTAACGCTGACTGGATAGTACGTATTTTATTAGTAAAAAATACTGCAAGCTCCATGATCCAAGGTTCCGAGAAAGCAGATTCAGAAGTGCAGCAGGAGGGAGAGATGAATTCTTTAACAATCTTAAAGATCTCTTTGCAGGAGCTATCTGCTTCCTCGATCCTTCTGGCCAAATAGGATTTTTTCTCTGCAACGAGCTCCCTGTGATATTCTTTCACTGCTGCTCTGTAAGACTGCTTAGCCGATGTATCATAGTGCCTCCTCCAAATTCTCTCCAGCCTCTTGCAGTGCCTTCTCTTGGCCGCCAAGGCAGCAGAGAACCACGGGGCTGATGCTCGTGCCAGTTCAGATCTAACCTGGCGAGATGGTGCCAAGGCTTCCAAACGTGCAGTGAGCCAATTCTGAAAACACACCACATCATCCTCCAGTCTGCCCGTAAAAACACAAGGATGGGTATCTAAAGCCTGGGTGATCATGGCCGGGGTGACTTTGTGGAAGGCTCTAGAACTACGAGCAGCGAGCCGCTGCGAAATGCGGGCGGCCACAGGCTGATGTCCTAGCGTGAAATCCGCTAGGAAATGGTCCGACCAAAGAACTGGGGCAAGGGAGGAAAGGACCACCGGAACGGTCGAAAAAATTTGATCTAAAATATGCCCCTTCTCATGTGTAGGGGACTGTAAATACATATGCAGTCCCACCGACGATGTCATATCCAGAAATTTTTGCACTTCAGGATCCTCGCCCTTATCCATGTGGATGTTAAAGTCCCCGAGTATTAGGCAGTGTTTTGTTCTAAGACTCAGTGTGGAAATGATCGATAGCAAATCCTCAGTAAAAGAGCCAAGAGGGCCAGGTGGTCTATAAAGCAAAAGCCCCAGGCAGGATTGATGGGGGGATAGGGCCAGGGAGAAGGCAAGGATTTCACAGTCAGGTAAATCATCCGTCGACAAGATGGTACAAGGAATGTGCCTTTTAATGATAAGTGCCACTCCGCCTCCCCTTCCCTTGCATCTGTCTCGACGGAAAATAGCATATGAGGGAGGGATGGCAATAGCCAGATCAGGTTCCGAGCCCTCACCGAGCCATGTTTCTGTGAGAAAGAGACAATCTATGTCATCTTGTGTTAAGAGATTATATATGTCGAGAGCGTGCTGAGGAAGAGACCTAGTATTTAACAAGGCGCAGTTAGTACCTAAAAGAGGGAGCTTGCCAGGACAGGGAATTGTGGGGTCCGGCATCCACCCACACGTGGGGCACTTAGTAATATCCCCAGCAGAGTAGGGGATAGCTCGCTGACATGAAGCAGTGTGTACATTGTAAGACAGAAGATCATCTCTAGTGTACATCGAGCCAAGAGCTAAAAGGAACCCACCAGAAAACGTTCCCGAGCGCTTCCGGGACGCTGACGGGCGCAGACGGGCTGACTCAGGCGAGACTCCGGCGCAGCGACGGCGCCCCCGCAAACGCGACCGCTAGCGCGGTGGAACACTGTTTCCTAATATGTGGTACACTAGAGCGCTCCCACCACTCTAGCCCCCACTCAAGATGGCCGCCGAGTGCAGAGAAGCCTGAGCCCGGTTTGAAGCTCTAACGGCAGCTAGCGCCGTGATAGATGGGCGAAAATGCGTGCAAGTGTATCAGAGGTATGCTGAGTGCATTTACAACATGAAAATCACACAGTTTTAAAATTAATTAAAAATCACAAAAAACGATCCTTTTTGCTCAGGGAGCACTGAATACAATGCACATGCTCTGTGCTTCACCAAAAACGATTCTGACTGGTATAAGGGATAGATCTCGCGAGCGCTGCTTCAGGGCTCCTTATATGTGGTACACAAGAGCGCTCCCACCACTCTAGCCCCCACTCAAGATGGCCGCAATTGAACGCATGCAGGCCTGTGGGGAAAGCACATTGGCTGGCTAGTGGTAACACAAAATGGCTGCCAGTCGCATGGTCACAACAACAATAGGCATGAGGGCTAGGCTTGGAAAATAAAGAACACATACAGGCCCATGGACACTGACTGTATAAGAAATGGCCCCTGGCCACATGGCATGTGGAACAAAAGCAAATAGTGGCCTACGGCAAACACATACACACACTGGCCAGACAAAGGAGGCATGGTAAAACAGAGAATACAGCATTAATTCAGCAATGCCAAAAACAATAATTAACAGGGCTAAAAATGTTTACAACAACACTCATCCTTCAAAAGCATTACCTCATCTATACACTGTTTGCAGGGGAAAAAACGTGGAATACCACAGAAATAGCACATTTTGTATTTTAATCCAAATCCCATCCATGGCCTAAAAAATCTGTTTCAGACAACACAGAAACAGTTGTTTCATGCCCCGATGACTAGTACTGGGCCTACTGGCTGGAAGGCCCATTGGCAGACTAGGGCACACAGTGAATTAAACTAAAAGAATATTGCAAGTGTATTAGAAAACATAGAGAAAATGTACTAAACTGTGCAACATTTTTCTTGTACAAAATAAGAAAAATACATGCATAACAACAACAACAACCAGCAAGGAGGAATGGCCACAAACAAAGAACAAATGCAAGGCTATAGTAAACACACACTGACTGCCTACGCAAAATGGCCGCCAGCCACATGGTCACAGCAAGAAGCAGGAGGCCTAGAAAACAAAGAACACATGCAGCCCTACGGCAAAAGCACACTGGCTGCCTACACAAAATGGCCACCAGCCATATGGTCACAACAAGAGGCAGGAGGTCTGGAAAACAAAGAACACATGCAGGCCCATGGACACTGACTGTAAACAAAATGGCTCCTGGTCACATGGCATGTGGAACAAAGGCAAACGGTGTCCTATGGCAAACACACACACACACACACACACACACACATACACACTGGCCAGACAAAGGAGGCGTGGTAAAACAGAGAACACAGCATTAATTCAGCAATGCCAAAAACAAAAATTAACATGGCTAAAAAAAATGCCTACAACAATGCGTATCCTTCAAAGGCATTACCACACCTAAGCACTGTCGCAGGGAAAAAAACATGAAAAACACATTTTGTATTTCAATCCAAATCCATCCATAACCTAAATGATGTTCCAAATTCCACAGACACCACAGAAACAGTTGTTTCATGCTCCTATGACTAGCACTGGGCGTACTGGCTAGAAGGCCAAATGGCAGACTAGGCCACATAGTGAATTAAATCAGTATTGCAAATGTATATAGAAAACATGGAGAAAATGTAGTAAACTGTGCAACATTTTTCCTTTACAAAAGAAGAAAAATGAAATGCAAAGTAATCACTAGGCCCCTACTGAAACAACAGTCCACTCACCACAGTACATTTTAAAAATCCATTAAAAGTACAAATAAATCCAGATGCATGGCCTCAATCAAACAAACAACACCAGTTTTTTTACTTGTAAATCCAATGGGATATGCAGCAGACACAAAGAATGGTCCCTCCAGCTCAAAATCCAAATGAAAAGTGACCACAAGATAGACAAAGCACTGGGAGGAGCCTGCTGGACAGGAACAGGAAGTTGGAGACTCTGGGGGCACTTCCTTCCAGTTGGAAAAAAAGTAAAACCAATAAAAATAGGACTCCTCGCACAAAAAAACATCAAGTGTCCATTCGAGGAGGGTTTTAACTCAAATTTGTCATTTTGTGAAGATTTTGATGCTTCTCAATTAGAGAACCTTTGCCAGATTGTAGTCGCGGTAGATCCTGTGCGTTCGGCATCGCGTATGGCAGAAAACAAAAGTCGCTGGCGTGCCCGAATGATGTGTTAGTGACCGCAAAACTCGCGGGAGCATGCGGTGGCTAGCAAATCTCGTGTCGCCCGTGATCGGCCCTGAAAATCTTGTGGCGGATCACGAGCGCCCGGGAAGTCGCCCATTCGCGCATGAAAGGACTTTTCGAGCATGCTAACCAAAAAAACACTCTGCATTGCCAAATTCCGCAAACTCCGCGAGTGGAGCAGTTTTATACCCAGGCTTTATTAGTGGAGGATGGCCATCGAATTACAGGGTCCACCTTTTTTGGATTCATTTTGATCCCAGTTGAGCTAAGCATGCAACCCAGGAAATCTACCTTGGTGGAATGGAATTCACTTTTTTCCAATTTAGAATACAAGTTGTACTTGCGGAGTTGTTGGTGAATGGCGAGTACCTGTGAAACAGGCTCTTGCATAGACCTGGAATATATTAAAATGTTGTCGATATATAACCTACGCAACAGACTTTTATGAATTCTCTCAGCACCTCATCTATGAAAAATTGGAAGGCGGCCAGAGCATTGCAGAGCCTGAAAGGCATGACTTGGTATACAAACAAACTGAATTTGGGACAGAATGCCATTTTCCACTCATCACCCTTTCATACTCGTACCAAATGGTAAGCCCCGCAGATCCAACTTGGTGTAGATAACAGCATCTTTAACCTGGTCTAACAAACTCGGGATGAGTGGAAAGAGGTACCTGTTCTTGACTGTGATGTCTTTGAGAGCGTGGTAGTCTATACAGAACTGTAACGCTCCCCCCTCTTTGGGTACAAAAACAAGGGAGAAGATACAGGTGATTTTGAATGTCAAATAGACCCGTTCTTTAGGTATTCTTCCAAATATTGATAGAGGTGCTCAGTCTAATTTTCTGTGAGGGCATACATCGACTGCAAGGGGGTTTGGCTCCTGATTCTAAATCTAAATCAATTTGGCAGTAGAAATCATGGTGTGGAGGTAAAGTGTTGACCTTCTTTTTCTCAAATACATCAGCCAGATCTTCATAAATGTCTGGAAGGCCTTCGACGACTGATACACTCTTCATATTCCAAGAGATTTCTAGAGCATGGATGGTTCAATAATGGGTTATATCCGTATATCAATGATGGTCGCAAAACTCAGACCCTAAGGTAATTATTTGTGTGTGCCAGTCAATATGGGGATTGTGCTTAACTAACCAAGGTAAACCTAATATCATGTGAAATTGTTGAGCGTCTATTATGTCGTAGCAGACTTCCTCTCTGTGAGCATTGTCACAGCTGATGACCAGTCTCTCGTTGTTAAGCTGTATAAGACCTGAAGTCAGTTACTTAGCATCTTCAGCCCTCACTTTTTCAGGTTTATCCATGTACGAATACCTAGTGATGCTATAAAATGGTTATCTATAACGTTTCTGGTGGCTCTGGGCCTTCCAGGAATGCTCAGAAATGGATCGTAGGTTCACGGAAAAGGTCAGCTAATGATAGGCTACACAGGGTTGGTTCACAGAAGTCAAATTTAAAAACAGATCTGGCAGGTGGACTCCCTCCCCTACCGAGGTCACTTATTTTCCACTGGCTGATTAACTTTTAGTGAGGCTGCCGTAGAAGTGACTGAGGAATTCTTAGCCTTAATTGGTCGACCTAGACACTCATTGACGAAGTGCCCAGTTTTGCCACAGTAAAGGCACTGATGTAGCCTTCTTTGTGTTTTCCGTCTTTAGATAAAAAATCTCTGGTGAACCCTATCTGCATTGGCTCAGAAGTATTTGTTGATTATGCTGAAGATTTTCATGTTGTCTTATTTTGAAACACTATCACCTTATGATCAAGGTATCTACCTGTTTCTTATTTTCATTTTGCCAATCTATGTTTTAGTTTTACCACTAGATCGCTAAACTCAGTGCAATCTTCGGGGGAATTAGAATTTGAGAAAGCAAGTCTTTGAGTTCACCCTTAAGGCTTCAGTCAAGCAATGACACTCATTTATTCTCGACCAATTAGATTCTACTACAAGTTTGTTGAAGGTAGAGATGTAGAGTAAAAGATCCGAAGACCCTTGCTTAACCTAATAACATGCTCTCAAGATGCCTACATAAAGGCATGAAGAGTGAATAGTTTTCTTTTGGCTTCTTTGACGTTTTGGAAGCTACACAATAACGGATCGTCTTGTTCCACAAATGGAATTGACCATAACGCTGTGTTAGAAATTGAGCTAAGGTATACACCCAGGCCTAGCGTAGGCTAGATACACAACTGAGATTACCTGTGCTCACCCGTTGGTAGCTTGGCTCATAGCAGGCAGGCTTATAAAAAAAGGCAATGTGTAAAGTATTTATGCCACAAACACACAGTAACACAATGAATATACCACAAAAAGACTCCACACAGGTTTATAAAAATAGTTTTTTATGTTATAAACACCTTAAGGCCAAAACAACAAAAATTCAATGAGTTAGTTTCTAATTATGTTATGTTATGTTATGTTATTAAAGCTTCTAAAGCGCGCTTATACCCAAGGGTGTCCTTGTGCTGAGCACTGTCTAACTGGTTTCAATGGATACGGAGGGTTATTCAGAGGACAGCCATGTTTTAACCCTTTCTTAAAGGAAAGGAGCTCAGTGGAGTTCCTGAGCTGCACTGGTAGGTTTTTCCAGGCTTTTGCGGCACCGACTATGAAACCGCTGCCGCCCCAGTTCACTCTTTTCACTCAGGGGACGATGACTTGTTTTCCTACCGAGGAGCGCAACGTTCTTCCAGAGACATACCATTTAATGCGACTTCTCAGATATTCTGGGCTCATGCCCTTCAAGGACTTAAAAACCGTGCAAAGTGATTTAAATTGTGCAAGCTGTTTAACTGGAAGCCAGTGTAGGTGACGAAGTCCGTTTCTAACTGAAACGAACCTAGACGCGCCCGTTAGGAGCTTGGCTGCCGCATTTTGCGCCAGCTGGAGTCTGTACAAGTGCTTCTTTTGAAGGTGCAAGTACAGACTGTTGCAATAGTCCAGCTGTGACAAAATAATGGCTGACACTGCAGTCCTAAAGCTGTCCTCTGGTAGGAAAAATTGTATTTTCCTCAGGATTCTGAGGAGGAAAAAGCACGTCGAAACCACCCCACTAACCTGATCGCCAAAGGTGAGTTTATTGTCCATAATCACCCCCAGATTCTTGGCTTTCACAGATGGTCCTGGAGGCTTACCCATTTCGACAGGCCACATGTCTGGCATCCAGAGGTTGGGGTTATTCCCAAATATAACAACCTCTGTTTTGCTAGCATTAAGTTTCAGGCAATTCGCGGCCATCCACCCAGTTATTGATTTCATACAATCATGGCATCTTGATGCCGTTTCAGCTTCTTTGCCTCGCTGTAAGGACAACACAATTTGTGTGTTGTCCGCGTAGGATGTAGCTTCCAGCCCAAATGATCTTATCAGGGCTGCTAGTGGCTGAAATATATGTTAAAAAGTGTGGGACTAAGGGAGGACCCTTGTGGCACCCCACAAGGAAGGGAAAAAGGCTTTGACCGATCCCTCCCCAAGTCCACAGTTTGCTTTCTCTCGGTCAGGAAAGATTTCAGGAGTTTCCAAGCCCTGCCCTGTACCCCAGCCATTGACAGTCGGTCCATCAGAATTTCATGATGTACCGTGTCGAAAGCTGCTGACAAATCCAGCATAATCAGAATCGCTACGCCTCCCTGGTCCACCGCCTCTCGTACCTCCTCTGTGGCTTTGATTAGGGCTAGCTCCGTGCTGTGTCCTGCACGAAAGCCAAACTGCGTCAGATCAAGCACATTGTTGCTTTGAAGGAATGTGCTCAATTGCACATTAATAGCCTTCTCTATCAGTTTTGCCGGCACAGGGAGTCGTGAGATGGGTCTATAGTTGTTAGGATCACTATTATGAATACTTACAGTCATTAAAATAAACACAGTGCTAGCCACACTAATGATCATATATCATATGGGTTCTTTCAAGTGTTACTTCCTCGCATGTGTGGAAGCCAGACAGTGCTCAGTGAGGCACCATGCGGCGCTTTGAGGGGTCACTTGGTACGGGATAATTTAGGAACCCCCGGCCGCCTATGGCACGCAGGTCTGAAAGTGGGACCTTGCACCAAACAGTACCTGGGCTCAGGCTGGAGTAGCCGGAGCATCGGAAAACACTTGGCGGCCTATGAGATACACAAGGGGCCCAGATTCGGTGAACACACATTCGGCAGGGCCCTTCCATTCGGGGGGGGTGATGACTGCCAACATAGGTGTGCAGTGTTGCCTTTACTGACAGGGCGGACTGGGATGAGGGGCTTTGGTTGAGAGCTCTGACGCTGATGCTGAAGTCAAAGTAAAGTGCCTGTCAGTGGGTTGGTATCTCTGCAGAGCACACAGAACAATTGTCATGTATTCCAGTTGTAATTTGAATTTTGTGAAAATGTGTGTGAAGCGGATGCACAGATGTCAAAATATTTACAGGGCAAAAGCAAATATAAATAAAGGATCTAACTAATATACCAGAATTCAGCCCACTAGTAGGCAATGTTCTAATGGGAGATCTAGGGAAGCATAAAATATCCAAAATGTATCAAACCCTAGTTACGAATAACCCCACGACCATAGACACCTTAAGAGCCATGTGGGACGCTTATGTGGAACCGATAGATGATGAATACCTGGGCAGAGGCACTTCAGCCACCTAGATTGTTTCTGGCAGGGTGTGCTAAATTGCTTGACAGAGGTAATGGCATCGGACCTACAACCCCTAAACTTGCACTACTCCATTGCACGGATGGCATAGGTGGAAACATAAATAAATGACACCTTTTATTCTTAGGCCTCACATTAGCAAAACGCGACATTGCCAGACAATGGAAAGCAGAAATTTCATCCTGAGTATCGCTCTGGAAGACAGGCATGGCCTATATAATGGAATTGGAACTCCCGCTCGTTATTGCCCGAGGATGCCCACTGAAACACACCAAAATCTGGACAAGGTGGGCTACATATAGAAATATTTCCCTGAAGACATATAATGCAGCAGATGGCCAATTAGATAGCGAGGTAATAACAAATGTGAGTTAACAGCTTTGTTAAACTGCATAATCAGCGGGTGCGAGACCAAGACTGTAATGTATTATGACAAGGGACATTGTTAGTGATAGGTTAATACCAGTGTTACGGTATGATGTTTCAACCCTGACTGCTCATGGATCGACAGGGACTAATGATTGTATCAGATATATCTTACCAGTGTTGTGTATATCTCATGCCGCTCAGACATTCTGTACTTCATACCCAAAAGTCAATAAAATTTGTTTAAAAAAGAAAAAGCAAACATAAATAAATTGCTTCAATATAAGTGAGTGCAGTGTATGTTTGGACGTGGTGAAGTGAGGGGGAAGAGTGAAAAAAAGGGTGCTGAAGAGGAAAGAGAGGTGGTTGAAGATGTGCAGATCTTTTTTTAATTTTTTTCTTTCTGGAGGAGGATCCAGCCTGGACCTCACGTTGGTCCATTAAGCTTGCCCGCGTCGCTCACTACATTAAAGTTCATATGAAACTGTTATGCTCACCACTTTCAAATGTCACCAGCCGCCACTGCAGCCCAGCTCAGACATGTATTGGAGACAGGCTGTTAGGCACAGAGAGCAGTAAGTGCAGAGAAATGTCCACTTTCTAAAAGTGCCATTTCAAAAACAGTAAGGTCAAATCCAACTTCACCAGTAAAGAGAATTTATCAATCCCAATCCAAAGATATAAAACATGAAAAAGCTACTTCCTTCTGATCAGCAATTACCAATTCCAAAAAGTATAAGAGAATTCCCAATGCTAACCTATGAGAGGGGTAGGTGTCACAGTAGTGAAAAAACAAAATAGGCTTTATGTCACTACCAGGACATGCAAACCACAACAGTACATGTGCTACCTTTTACTTACATATCACTCTGCCCTTAGAGCTGCCTGCGGCCTACCTTAGGGGTGACTTATATGTAATAAAAGGGGAGTTTAAGGCTTGGCAAGTAGTTTTAAATGCCAAGACCAAGTGGCAGTAAACTGTACACACAGGCGCTGCAGTGGCAGGCCTGGGACAGGTTTGAAAGGCTACTTCTGTGGGTGGCACAATCACTGCTGTAGCCCACTAGCAGCATTTAACTTCCAGGCCCTGGGTATAGGGTATACCACTTTACAATGGACTTGCAAGTAAATTAAATATGTCAATCAGGTATTCCCCAATTATACACATGTTTAGAGAAGAAGCACGTGCACTTTAGCACTGATAAAGTGGTAAAGTGCTCAGAGTACTAAGGCCAACAAAAAAATACAGCAAAACGTGGAGGTAAAAAGCTAAAGTATTGGGGGAAAACCACCCTACGGATGCCACTTCTAACATGCTGCATCTTCCTCCAGATAGGAGAGAACAAAAGCCACCTTGGTGCCATCATCCGGAAAGGCTATGGGTTTGGCCATAAAGATAAAATGGCATTGGTTTATAAACATGCCAAATTTAACACTATCCCCCTGGGACCGCTCAGGCGGAGTTAAGGGGGCAGGGACTGGAGTCACAGAATGTATGACATTACAAGGCAAACATTTACAACGCATTTTTAGAAACTACATTTACAACGTATTCCATTACATCGCATTATACCATTACAACGCATACCATTACATTGCATTTAAGGTAAGTGTTGGATAGTGTAGGGGTGAAAATTACTATTCCCACTTCAGTGAGTGCAACAGGAGGGTAAGTGTTGGATAGTGTAGGGGTAAAAATTACTATTCCCAATCAAGTGAGTGCAACAGTAGGGTAAGTGTTGGATAGTGGAAGGGTAAAAACTATGCGTTGTAATGGTATGCATTGTAATGGTATGCGTTGTAGTGACATGCGTTGTAATGACATGCGTTGTAGTGACATGCGATGTAATGGCTGCGTTGTAATGGCATGCGATGTAAAGGATGTTGCGTTGTAATGACTGCATTGTAAAGGTAGTGCAATGTAATGACTGTGTTGTAAAGGTTGTTTCCCGGAGTCACAACTTGAATTTGCATGGTTGGAGCAGTTACAGGATCGGGAGGGGCAGTAGCACCTCCAGTAGCTTGAAAACTGGTGGGTTTCAAAATCGGCATAGTCTTGCTATGAACTAGGGTGGCTAAGCCCAGGATTCTCCCTTTTATGGGCTAATTGTTCTTCGTGCATCGTAACATCGTGTCTCAGTGTTTTCTGCCTGGATAGCTGCCAACATGGTGGTAATATCTCGAAGTGTAATATCTTGCAAATCCAAATCGTCTGGGCATGTATGCTTTGTGGGCTTTGCCTTCTGACAGACTTAGTGGTACAAGCCTTATCTAGCGGTAGAAGCCTTACCTTACCGATTTGCAACGTGGCGTCGCAGAGACGATAGGGACCCGCCTCCTCAACACCCTACCAGTTTCTCTAGAAAATGAATATGACTGCCAGAAAAACAGATAAAGCCCAGGGAGGAGGGTCTTCTGTCATTTTCTTTCCCTTTTTTGTTTCCAGTTGTCGAACCTTACAAAACAAAAAGGCTTGCTTACTTATTGTCCTGAATTGCACTCTTTTGATTCCCTCCCATTCATTTGAGGCAAGTACTTAAATGTGTATACCTGTGATCATGTGATCAACTGGGGGGATGGATTTAGCGCGCTTATTGTTGAAGAATCAGATTAGCTTCTATGAACCTTTGAGTTCCTTTTGATTGGGGAGGAGTATGTGAACAACTATCTATAAGAAAATAACATGTAACATTTGTTACACAGTTTTAACCTCCAGAAGTTTGTTCTACAATTGCTTCTTGTATGGCACTTATCCAATCATATTCACTTACATTAGTAATGCCATTCCTAAAAAGTTCTCGTGGTGTTCTCTTCACACCAATTCAAGTCTGATTCTCTATGATTTAACCTCTTCTGTGCCCATGACGAGATAGTCTCGTCATGGAGCACGGTTGCGCTGTGCCCATGACGAGACTATCTCGTCATGAACCCCACCCACTAATACAACGCCCGGCACAGGAGGGGGAAAGGGCGTGGCACTGAAGGGGTTAAAGCAGGCCTTGCTTAATTGCCTTTTTAAACTAAGAATTTGTTATCTTTCAATATTGTCTCGAAGCAGTGGTAAACGCTTTTTTAGATTGGTCTCTTCCTTTTTCCTTTTCTGAGGTACCTCCAGAACTCGGAGTTCAATCTAGGTAGACAAGTGTGGACGTGGTAATTAGAAGATCCAGATTGCCGTTGCAGGTAAGATGTTGTTCCTTCACTGTTCCTTCACTGTTCTCGAGGCACAGCACTTGCGTAGTCTTGGGCACGGTTTAAATACAACCCCAAACCAAGATGGCTGCCGAGATTTGTCCTTTTCTACATAGTGTCACATTACATCAGAGTGCAACAGTTTTTTGGGGGCTAAGATTTATAGTGAGCGTAGTCAAGTCAGTTCTAGGGGACCTAAATTTATAGCGAATACCGAGACACAAATGGTAGGTGTCTAAGGTGGTAAAGCTGGTGTGCGTGTGCTATGCCTGACTATTCTATATCAAGCTGGAAACCCTGACACTTAATCCTTGTGAAGAGATGTGGAGTCCTGCTTGGAGGATGCATTACACAGCAGAGATGATGTGAGGTCCGAGTGAGGAGATGTGTTGTGCAGCAGCAGTTCGGGCAAGCTGCGAAGTATTATTCAATGTCCTTGAATGGAGATGCATTGTGCAGCAGCGGTTCTGAGGGACTATATTGGTCAAGGCAATGTCCTTGCATGGGGATGCATTGGCTCTAATGGGATGCGATGGCCAATGTGAATTCCTTGCATTAGGAACAACCATGCAGCAGGCAATTTGTTGGTTCCGAGGGCTATGCATTAAGCAGCAAAGTTCTGCTATATCCACAGATAGACTGGCAGAGCACCTTCAGGCTCATTTCCAAGAGTCTAGGACTGGGATGACACCACTTGGAAGGGCAGGGCTCACAGATTGCAGAGTTCAGGTGCTGGGTTCAAGGTTGTTGCAAGCCTGGTATTTTCCTGAGGCTTCTGATGAAAAGGCCAGCCACGTAGCCCTCGGAGTCACTCTGGGGTCCTGCATTCAGAGAGGCAAATCCCTGATATCCTGTCTTCTCACCCGTCACCTCAAAGTCTGGTAGTTCAAGCTTCTTGTTCGAAGCAGTCGGTTGGCTCTTTCCCTCAAGCACTGGCTATAGAGATTCAAAAAAGCTTGAGCAATCGGCAAAGAAAGTTTTTTCTTCAGCCAGTATGGCATTAAAGTCCACAAATGCAACTTGTCTATTGGGCAGATATATCCACGCCCTCATAGACTCTGCTAAGCAGATTCTCCCTAAGCTGTCTGAAGAGGATCGGAACAATTTGAGTGAGGTCTTGATGGACTCCCAGGCTGCTGCTCGACAAGTAATCTAGTCGGGTCTGGACACTGCAGATTCAGTGGCAAGGGTGATGGGTTCGTCTGTTGCCACTAGGAGGCATGCTTGGTTAAGATCGTCAGGATTCTCACCTGATGTGCAAGCTGCCCTTTTGGACCTTCCTTTTGATGGTTCTAAGCTCTTCGGGGAGAAAGCGGACTTGCCCTTGCAGAGATTTAAAGACAGTAAAGCCACGGCAAAATCTCTGGGTTTGCAGTCTCAGTCAAGACGGTATGGTTACAGAAGGTATCGTGGTTTTGGGACATCTTCCTTTCGTTCCCGTCACCCTCAGCATCAACAACAACAGCAGCAACCCCCTCTGTATAAATCCTATAGAGGTAAAGGCAGAAGCCGCCTTCGTGGAGCTGGACGACATCCCTCTTCCTCCTCCTCCTCTACCTCCCCTCCCCTTCCCGGCAATGCAGGAAAGCAGCCCTAGATCCGCCATCCTGGATCATGTGGGTCCTGTGGGAGGTCGGCTTACCCATTTTCTTTAAGACTGGAAATTAATAACTTCGAACCTTTGGGTTCTAGATCTTGTGGAAAATGGGTATGCCCTTCCCTTCAGGGAATTCCCTCCTCCTTACCTTCCTTGCCAAGGGTTTTGCACAAAGGATCATTTGCTTCTCCTTCAGAAGGAAGTTATGGCCTAATTACAAAAAGGTGCGATAGAGGTGGTTCCGGAGCAGGAAAAGGGTCAGGGATGCTACTCCCGGTATTTCCTGATTCCCAAGAAGGATGGCAGGCTACGTCTATCCTGGACCTCAGAATCTTGAATCTATTTCTCAAGCAGGAGAGGTTCAAGATGCTTACTCTAGCGCAGGTTCTTCAGGCGCTGCATCAAGAGGACTGGACGGTGTCCATCGACTTGCAGGATGCGTATTTCCACATCCCGATCCTGAAGTCGCACAGGAAGTATCTCCATTTCACGGTTGGGTCGCAACATTACCAGTTTGCGGTTCTTCTGTTTGGTCTTACTACTGCACCTCGAGTCTTCACCAAGGTGATGGCAGTGGTGGCAGCCCATCTCAGAAGGTTGGGGATTCCGGTTTTCCCATACCTGGACGACTGGCTTCTGAAGGTAGAGTCTCCAGAGATGGGGTGTTGTCATCTGCAGGTAACAACCCAGCTGTTGTACAAATTGGGTTTTTCGATAAATGTACCCAAGTCTCACCTGGTGCCCTCACAGCGCAACCTGTTCATAGGGGCAGTACTGGATACCACTGTGTGTCGAGCGTTCCCTCCACCTCAAAGGATTCTCGACATACAAGAAATGATTCCCTTGTTTTACAATGGAGCGGTTGTTCCAGTTCTGAAGATCCTTCGCCTGCTCGGTTTGTTCGCTTCCTGCATCCTGTTGGTCAACCATGCACGCCGGCATATGAGGGCGCTCCAGTGGTGCCTCCGCAGGCAGTGGTATCAGCACAACGGGTATCTCAGGGAGTCTGTGAGGATCTCCAGAGAAGCTGCAGCGGATCTGTCTTGGTGGAGCGTGTAGGGCAATTTGTCTCAAGGAAAGCCTTTCCATCTTCCTCCATCAGTTGCCACAGTGATAACGGATGCCTCGACCCTAGGGTGGGGTGCACATCTGGGGGATCTGGAGATCAAGGGTCTTTGGTCTCCAGAAGAAAGGTTGTTTCACATCAAACTTTTGGAATTGCGGGCGATACGTTTGGCGCTCAAGGCCTTTCTCCCTTCCCTTTGCAGTCAGTCGGTTCAAGTCCTGATGGACAATACTGCTGCGATGTGGTATGTCAACAAGCAGGGAGGAGTAGGGTCGTACCGTCTCTGCAGAGAGGCGTTGCGACTCTGGTCCTGGGCTCAGGACCATCGGATTTGCTTGATGGCAAATCATCTGTCCGGGGTGCTGAACGTGCGTGCAGACAGTCTCATTCGGCAGTTCTCCACCGACCACGAGTGGAGGCTTCATCCAGAGGTAGTCCGACACATCTTCCGGATGTGGGGGACTCCTCGGGTGGACCTGTTTGCCACTCACAAGAACGCGCACTGCCAGTCATTCTGCAGAAGCTGATCCAGTCCGAGTTTTCACCCAGACCCGGAGAGCAGAGCAGCAGAGCAGAGCACCAGCGGGAGCCGGAGCGGAGCAGCGTAGCGAAAAGCATTAACGGCCAGTTGATAATCACCCCACGTATCTGTACCGCGAACCCGTACCCGTACCCGCATCCCCCCGCATTCCTGTGCCTCCGGAGCCACCCCCATACTTTGGGAAGGGAGAAATAGACAACAACGGCGATAACGCTGCAGATTGGCCAGCCGGCGGTAGGCACGGCCGCGGCTGTGACCTACTCCTTTCATCCGGAGATCACCATTACAGCTGCCCAAGGATGGGGCGAGGAGCGAGGAGCAAGGAGCACCAACACTCACCAACATTCGCCGAGAGAAGCCGGAGAGAAGCCGGTAGAGCAGCTGTGAGCGGTGAGCAGGCCATTAAACATCCATAAAAATTCTGGCTGCATTAGCAGTCCTATTTTTTTTCCTTTTAAGCATACCTTTAAATGCTCAGCTCTTATTGACATACCGCCTCAGCCAGCCAGCCAGCCAAAATCCGCTTAAGTTGTGGAAATGTGGATTTTCCTGATCAGTTATGTCCCCTATCTTGGACCCCAACGGTTCTATGTGCATGTTGCAAACACATGTATGTTCCCTCCAGTTCCAGTTTCGAAGACGCAAACACATGTGCGTCCACTATCAACATGTCCTCTGTCAGATCCGCCATGAATGGGCTGGATATTCGATTCCTAAGTATGAAAGGCCACCGACTTTATATGGCTAAGTTACTCCATTTTTGCAGTTCAGGCAGAGTAGGCCCGATTCTGTCCTCAAAGCCTTTCCCTGCTCTCTGCCTCTAACAGCATCAGTTTGAGCTCGCATCTATATCCATGAACTTTGTCCTACTCCCTGTGCGGCTAACGGTGCCTGCCTCGGCCAGTTTTGCCTGCCTGCCAAGAAACCGTATTTCACCTTCGAATTATCTACTTTGCTCCTCAGCCGATGCATTCCTGTCTAGTAGTTTAAGTAAACATTCTTCCAGTTACCAAGCAAAAGGCCCGGCTTCTCTGTCTTCATGCAAGTAATTCATAGCCCTGTTACCATGGAAAGTTTCTGCCTCTCGCATCTCATATAGACACTTAGACGCTTGTGCACGTACACACAGTCAGTATAGAATAGATTCTGTCCGAGAGTCCTTCCTTGTGGATAACATAGTTCTTTAAACATAGGATGTTAGATATGATTTGGGATTAGGTTGACTTGACCCCCCAGACTTTTTGTCTCCACATGTAGAGCTAAATGTCAAGTCCCCTTCACCCCCTAGTTACACGTCAATTACACGTCATGCCGCTGCGCGCGCATCTATGCCAAGTATTATCTTATAGATCCACCTATGTATGACATCATAACCAATCATGTTCCTTTTCACTCATTATTACACCCATTTTCTAGTTATGCAGACCAAACGTCAATGTCCTTATCAATTGTTACGCCTACTGTATTCATTTCATTGTAATGTATGTTCTATAAAAGCAATTTCCTGTCAATAAAGTATGTACTTCACTTCCTGAACCCCCGTGGTGACGGAACCTGAAGGCCGCGACTCGAGTCGGCCATTTTGGAATAAAGCCCATTCAGAAACCTCTTATACCACGGATTCTGCCTCTTATTATTCTGAGCTATTTTATTTAAGACTCCGTATGAAATTCAGTCCAGGTAATAGAATATTTACCACATAATGGCGCCCGAACAGGGACACTTTCTCATCTCACGCGCCGGCGGTGCGTTGTAGGCCCGGTCTCCTGCCACAGCTGGACGGACCATAACGCGTACCAGCAGGATTTCCTGTAGCTCCCTCCGGTCAAGCGGGGGCGACTGAGGCTGCGATCAACCCAGACGAGGCGGTGAGAAGTGCGAAGTATCCCGACCAGAGCCTAGCTGAGAGAGCAAGATCCGAGGTATACAGAGGCCCACCAGGTTTTCGAAGTCCCGATGTCCAGAGGGTCCGATGTCCGCAGTCATCGAGTCCAGTCCATTCTCCGAGGCCTTCCGTTTCAAGGAGCTACCCGGTGAGTACCATCGCCGGGGAGGCGTGTTGACGCGCACATAGGTTGTGCCGGTCAAGACGGATTTGGGTACACAAATCCGGTCTGCACTGTTTAGCAGTGTATATGTACTGTTTAGCAGTATATCAAGTATTCCGAAGTATCTAGTTATTGTCGAGAATTATGCTTGGTGATTTAGTTTTGCAGACGATCATCATTGTTGTTCATTTAAATGTTAAATGTTTAATGTGTTAAAACGTCCTGCATATTGTGGTATGAATGACTGTTCATTATTATGTTTTTTGTATTAAGTGTGTTCAAAATTAAGTATCGGATCAGTTGTCAATATGCCGCTCTTTTCGAAATTAAGACAGATCACTACTAGGAAAGGGGTACTCGAAGAAGCCGTCCCTATTCCTCCTAGGGATACTCCAGGGCACTTCATGTATCACAAACATGGCTTAGACGCTATATTATTTCTTGATTTATGGGTAGATTACACCAAGGGATTGCCAGAAAGTCAAAGGTGGCCCGCAGCGGGAACCTGGGATGCAGAGTGCATCATGAAAGTCGAGGAAGAATTATGGAAAAGAAAGGTCAGACAGTCACAGAAAGACGCTGTTGAGTTATGGCGTAAAGAATCTCATAGACGTACAGAAAAAGCACGTAGACAGGAAGAGAAGAGTAAAGAAAGTTCAAATAAAGTTCAAGAAAATCTATTAATTGAGGAAGGTATCAGAGTGAAATCAGAACAAGTGGATAGACAGAGAAATGCCCTTATGAATGGTATGTATCCCCTTCTAGCCGAAGGATTACCTAAGGCTGCTCCAGAGATACCAAAAGACTTGCCACCCCCATTGTTTCCAATCAAGGCACATCCTAAGGGGCACCCTAGAACAGCGGAAGATGTTTTTCTTTCCTCATATTTAGATGACGCAGCTCCCGAGTATGCTAATTCCGCCCCACATAGACCGCATACCAGGGAGGTCCAACGCCAAGATCCAGCACCCGTATCCCTACAGCAACAAGTCGAGTCACAAGTTCCGGCAAGCACATCTGTCTCCGCATCTGTCCCTACAGGTACTTCCATGGCTGTGTCCACACCTATAGTTGCTGTGTCACGTTCGACGAATCCATTCACACCCGACGCCCCAGATGGGGCCACGGGAGGTGCTAGCAATACTTTTACGCCACCTAGAATAAATAAACTTGTTTTTCAAGAGTCAGCGCATTCACGTACACCCAAATTCGTAAGTGAACGTGCGCTTAAGGAACTTCTTATAGATTGTAGATATGACCCAGTGGTCGGTAAAGAGGACGAAATGGTCCTGGCATCATTACGCATCAGACGAGCCGCAGGATATTTAGCGAAGTTACCAGGAATGACTGCGCATCTAGAGAAAATATATCATTTTGTTCAAACAGGGCGAGATCCAGAATGTATTAATAGAGCTATGGAATTCCAGAAAGTAGAGATACAGGGGGAACTGTTACGTTTCCTCATAAACTGTGTGATCAGAAATCAAGACCGACCGGGGGTAGACCCGAATGCAATGCTTATTCTTACAAGATGGAGCCAGAATATATCAGAAGGGAGACACGATAAGCAAAATTGTATAATAGCCATGTGCCGAAAGATCCGTAAAGAAATAGAACGTATTCATGAAGAAAGATTGGAAACAGACGAGTTCGAGCAAGATGAAATGTCCGAATCAGGGGATTCCGTAAGACAATCGGACACCATAGCTTATGTAGGTAGAGGAAGATCCTGTAATAATACTAGATGTTTTTCTGATCCAATACACTCTGTATGTCCAAATAATAGCAGGACGTATCCGACGCCAATAATAAATCTGAAGTCTCCTGAACATTTGTTTCAAGCCGCAGATAAAATACTCCGAGAACGAAGGGGTTACCACCTCCTCGATTCCATGGATGAGCAAGAATTAGCCAGATCAGCCGTCCACTGGATTGACAGTCCTGGAAAATACGGTGATGAGACCGTAGCACACACGTTTTTTAACCTCAGTCCAGATGAACAACGTTTAGCTGGAATCTATATGATTCAGCAACTCCTTATATTATATAAGAGCCAACATGCTGATCCTGGTCCTTTACCTGATATATTAACTGAACTACTCACGAATAGATGGAGAGGTTCTAGTAACAAGTTAATTAAAGAAATATTAGTGTCACGTAAACAGTACGTCCTTTTTGTAAGCCCAGATCCTTTCTCGCTGCCCAGCAAGGAAAGGATGCCGTATTACATGGATAGACAAAATCCCTTACGAGAAGTGCACCCAATAAAAGGCGAAGACAATCAGTTTCACCGTGTATTTGTATACACACCCATAACAAAAATTGAATTGTTAGAAATGAAGAAAGTAGTACCCAGTCATGACAAAGACCCAGCGGGTTTTCACCGAGAAATTAAAGACATGTTACTGATGGGAGAGTATACCTATCCTGATATTATGACGATATTAAAGGTGCTAATGCCTGCTGGCATTTATGAAAAACTGAAAGAAAAAGAGTGGGAAGTGGGAGACCAAAAAATAGATTGGACAGCATTAGAAGCAGAGGAAAGGGCCCGAACTGCAGGTTCAGGGCTCGGGGATAAAGTTAAAGCATTACCAGGTTTACTAGTACAAGTACTGCCACGTTTATTAACTACGAAAAAGGAAGATTGGGGTGCAATCTCAGCCTGTAAACAAAAGCATGATGAAGACACAAGTGATTATTATGCCCGATTTGAAAAATGTTTTGGTGTAAATAGTGGTATAAAAGCAAGTAGTGAGTCGTATCCACATTTATTTGTGACAAAATTAGTGGAAAATGCATTGCCTCCAGTGAAGAATAGGATATTGAAATTTGAGAGTACCTGGCAAAGTAACACTCCGTCACAAATGCTACAAATGTTACAGTATCATCACAATAGAATTAGAGATGAACAAGAACACGAACAAAGACGTATGAAGGATACAAAAATGAAAATGCTAGTTTCCCAGACAGTACCAGCGGATGGTCACAAAAAGGGTGTGACACATTCCGGAGATTCAGCAGTTCCTGTAAAGGGAACATGCAATTACTGTAAACAACTAGGCCATTATGTACACGATTGTCAAGTCCTGAAGCGTAATATAGCTATAGGTATTGCGAAAGAAAGACCACGACCACTCAGACAGGATCAGAATGAACAAGGAGCTACGCAGCATGGACAGTCCATGCCAGCTCAGCAACAGTCTATGCCAGCCTTACAACAACCCATACAGTTTGTGCCAGCTGCACCACCGATGCCTGCTACTGCCACACAAACCACAACACGACAAATGTATCAGACTGCACAGTATGAATATCCTGAGTATCAGCGTTACTCATGAACTAGCCTAGAGAGGGAAGTTGACTTACCCCTTATTGAGATTCCTGTAGATCAAGAAGGACCTTATGTACATAGTGAATTATTAGGTCAAGACAGAAAATTCTTACTCGATACGGGGGCAAGTCGAACAACAATAAAGCGTAGTGAAGTACCAGGGGCACCCCTCTCAGGCTCTCAAAATGTTTCCCTTGGTTTCTCAGGAAAGCCTATTGTTAATGAAGTGTCTCAGCCTCTTCCACTTACGATAGGACCTCTGACCCGAACTACAGATCTATTGCTTACTAAATCATGTCCAGAAAACCTGTTAGGTATAAAGACATTGAAAGCCCTAGGGGCTATTATCTGTTGTTCTCCGGAAGGAGTAAGATTGTTTTTACGTGATTTTAAAGGTCATTATGTATCCAGAGACATGGTGTCGCTATGGCGCAGTTTTAAATTCTCACGCGCTCCTCAAGGATTTACAGAAAGCCCCAGCATCTATAGCCAAGCACTGAAACGAGAACTCGACAGTATCCACATGCCAGTTAACACTACACTGCTTCAATATGTCGATGATCTGCTGATCACCGCGAGAAGCGAGCCCGAATGTGAAAAGGCTTCTCTGACAGTTTTACATTTTCTAGCCGACAAGGGGCACAAGGTGTCTCCTTCTAAGCTGCAATTCTGTGTCCAGCGAGTTATTTATCTTGGTCACTCGCTGTCCAAGGAGGGAAGGCAGCTTACACCAGATCGCATTCAGTTAATTGCTAACATGTCAATACCCAAGACACAAAAGGAGGTGCGGGCTTTCATAGGCCTCACTTCATATTGTAGGCAGTGGATCCCTCAGTACGCATTTCTAGCAAAACCACTCATTCAGTTGACAACACAGGAGGCAGCCACATCGACTGTCCTCCCTTGGACTCAGGATCACACACAAGCTTTTGAAAGCTTAAAGAAAGCTCTATGTCAAGCACCTGTTTTAGCGACACCATGTTACAGCAAATATTTTACACTCTTTGTTACAGAACGCGAAGGTACTGCCTTGTCAGTACTCACTCAGGAACAAGCAGGATCACACAAGCCATGTGCTTATTTCTCTAGTACATTAGATCCCGTAGCTCAGGCTTTGCCTGCGTGCCTGAAATCAGTGGCAGCAACAGCTTTAGCAATCAGACAAAGCGATGCCATAGTGTTAGGACATCCATTGACAGTACAAGTACCATATGCAGTAGAAGTTCTTGTGAACCGAACGCAAACACAACACCTGACCATAGCAAGACTTACCGGTTATGAACTGACATTGTTTCAGCCACACATAGAGATCCGACGTTGTAATACATTGAATCCTGCTACACTTTTACCTGTAATTGGAACAGACCCACTAGCTCATGATTGTGTTGAAGTTATTGAAATAAAGACGAAACCCAGACAAGACTTAACAGACGTTCCATTGTTAGATCCAGACCTGATGTTATATGTAGATGGATCGTGCATGAGAACAAGTACAGGAGATTTAGTGGCCGCGTATGCAGTCACAACAGACACTGAGGTTATTGAAACAAACTGTATAGATACTTTGTCAGCCCAAGCAGCAGAACTTATTGCTCTAACACAAGCCTGTATTCAAGCCACAAGTAAGAAAGTTAACATATACACTGATTCACGTTATGCATTCGGAGTTGTACATGACTTCGGGGTGCTTTGGCGAGAGAGGGGTTATTTAACTTCTCATGGGACCCATATTCAGCATGGGTCTCTCATTCATGCTTTGTTAGACGCAATCCATCTGCCCACAGCTATATCGATTATGAAATGTAAAGCACACATGAAGGTTACTGATATCATTTCTCAAGGCAATGATTTAGCTGACAGAACAGCTAAACAGACTGCTCAGACTCGCACATCCGACATGACAAAGACAATAGTTCGGACACCAATACAGTGTATGACGATTAAGGATCCCGCACTTGATATAATTGACATACAGTCACATGCCACAACAGAAGAAATAAAGAAATGGACTGAACTAGGAGGGATCCAGACAGATCAGGGATGGGTGACAAAGGAGAAATCTGTATGGTTTCTTCCTGACTCTATGGTCCAAGCCATTATAGCTACAATTCACAGTCCGGCGCATTTAGGAGAAAAAGCTATGCTAGACAGCATTCAACACATTTGGTTTAATAAACATCTACGAACTGCAGCTAAACAAAAAGTCCGTACCTGTATGATATGTTGTCAGTTCAACCCAGGAAAAAGTGTTCCCGTAGAGCAGGGTGGATTTCAGCCTCCCGATCATGCTTTTGAAGTCCTCCAGATGGATTATATCCAGATGGAACGATGTTGAGGATTCAAATATGTTCTTGTAGTTGTCTGCGCTCTTTCCCGATGGACTGAAGCGTACCCAGTATCGGATTACACTGCCCCGACTACTGCCAAGCAGCTAGTTCGAGAATTCTTCCCACGGTACGGTTTACCACGTGTTGTATATTCGGATAACGGCCAGCCTTTTTCATCCGAATTAATGAAACATGTTTCACTTTTGCTGGGATATCAGTGGAAGTTTCATTGTGTCCGGCACCCCGAGGCAGCAGGTCTCGTGGAACGACATAATCAAATTTTGAAAATCAGATTGTCAAAAATATGTAAGGAGAAAGGTGTTGACTGGATAGTAGCCTTACCAGTTGCACTATTTTACATAAGAATGGTAGCACACTCTCGAACAGGGCTATCCCCTTATGAGGTGATCTTTGGTAGACCACCGAATATGTGGGGGACGCCTATACCCCGTAAAATAACTGATGTTGATTGTAATATGCTGACAGATTACCTGGCTTCCTTGATGTCTGCACTACAATCTTGTCGTTCACAGGTAGCTGCAGCTTTTCCTGACAACACTGAGGTGAAACCCCATGACGTAATCCCGGGCGATTATGTCCTTGTGAGGAACTTTGACAGAAAGACTCAACTGGAGCCCAGGTGGAAGACCCCTAAGCTGGTCCTGTTGACCACAAGGACAGCCGTGAAGATCGAAGGAAGAAAGGGTTGGATCCATTCAAGCCACATCAAGAAATTTCATGGACTTCCTTCGGATATAAACAGTCCTCCTCGTGTGTCTTCACCCATTGACTCAAAGCTACCTTTGGCTGAGGCCAGTAGCACAGACCTTTATAAATTAAAACTCAGACCCAGGCCGTCGGCCGATTTGATTGTTTAAGTCCTCTCCAAGGTGAAGCGGTTGAATCTGTCCCCGACATGTATCCCTTGAGTCTGAATCATGAACAATCAAGAACAATGTTGAAACGACATGCATACTGTAAAGCACTGCGTAGCCACTGTATAGTGACATTATTAATTTTGTTTTTCTTGAGTTTTATAATAATTACTGCAAGTATATTGTTGCATATGTATTATCCTGTTTCTAAACATATTTTCAATATAACTAATGAACATTCTTTTAGTGACCTACCCCCACATGAATTATCCTATAGACTTGCGCTGCGTAATAACACTTTCATTAGTATGTTACACCATTCCCATCAGACTAGTAATGCCACTAATTGTTGGGTGTGTGGCCGACTCCCTCCCTATCAGAATAACAAAGGAGTTCTGCCTTTCTTCCCCCATCCGTTCACACATAATGGCTCCTGTGGAGCATGGTTTAGTTTACTAAATTCCATAGACTCAGACACAGCAGTTTATCAACACCATTGGATATGGGGAAATCTGAATCTAGTTTTATTCAAAGTCTGTTACCCTGATAAGAAGGGTCACCCCAGTAGAACAGGAACTGATCTAGAAAATGAAGTGTATGGATTAGGTAATTTTACACCTAATCTTATGATTCTGAATGTCGAATCCGAAGTTGAACTAATTCTGCCCACTATGTCAGTACTTCCAGTTAAGGGTGAATTATGTGTAAGAAAAGTTGGTTCCATACATATGGGCCATAGCAAATGCGTTACTACAGTAGAATATGGTGATCAAGGTAAATCTTCATTTAGATCTTCTCGCCATTCCTACTTTATATGTGATCAGACTGCATATATACGTCTGCCTCTAGATTGGGATGGTACCTGTTACATAGCATTCCTTTTGCCACCTGTTTTCCTAGCTCCTCCTGATTATTATCGAAATGTTCATTTAGTACACAATAGAGAGCGAAGAGATCTCCCAGTTGTCGATTATACTGAGACGACATGGGACAAGTATGTAGATTTCAATAAAGGTATCTTTCCCTATATAGGTACAATTTCAAATAGTAAGCTGATACGTAGGCTAACCAAGACTCTTGAAGCTGTAGTGAATGAGACTATAGCCGCCCTAGGCAATCTGACAGAGGAACAATCAGTGATGAGAATTGTTGTTCTCCAGAATCGTCTTGTCCTTGACGTCATCCTGGCCGATAGGGGCGGAGCTTGTAGGGTCATCGGATCCAGCTGCTGCATATTCATACCAGAAAATTCGCCATCTGTATATAAAGCTATAACACGCCTTCATAAGATTGTGAGCCAGATACACGAGAATCCAGGCACGTGGACGTGGTCCGGGTGGTTTTGGAGTGTGATATCAGCCTGGGGATGGAGAGTTCTGTCCTTCCTAGGTATTGGCCTTCTTATACTATTCAGTTGCTGCTTATGCCTGCAATGTGGACCAGCGATTTGTGGTCTGTGTGCCACATCGTGTATTCCACATCAAGGTTTTCGTTCAAAATCCCGGAAAAAGAAAGAAGAAGAAATGATGCTCCATGAGCAAATCGATGGACTAATGAAGATTGATGTTTCTTGACGGGCAAGTAGGGGACAAGGAGGGAATGTGGAAATGTGGATTTTCCTGATCAGTTATGTCCCCTATCTTGGACCCCAACGGTTCTATGTGCATGTTGCAAACACATGTATGTTCCCTCCAGTTCCAGTTTCGAAGACGCAAACACATGTGCGTCCACTATCAACATGTCCTCTGTCAGATCCGCCATGAATGGGCTGGATATTCGATTCCTAAGTATGAAAGGCCACCGACTTTATATGGCTAAGTTACTCCATTTTTGCAGTTCAGGCAGAGTAGGCCCGATTCTGTCCTCAAAGCCTTTCCCTGCTCTCTGCCTCTAACAGCATCAGTTTGAGCTCGCATCTATATCCATGAACTTTGTCCTACTCCCTGTGCGGCTAACGGTGCCTGCCTCGGCCAGTTTTGCCTGCCTGCCAAGAAACCGTATTTCACCTTCGAATTATCTACTTTGCTCCTCAGCCGATGCATTCCTGTCTAGTAGTTTAAGTAAACATTCTTCCAGTTACCAAGCAAAAGGCCCGGCTTCTCTGTCTTCATGCAAGTAATTCATAGCCCTGTTACCATGGAAAGTTTCTGCCTCTCGCATCTCATATAGACACTTAGACGCTTGTGCACGTACACACAGTCAGTATAGAATAGATTCTGTCCGAGAGTCCTTCCTTGTGGATAACATAGTTCTTTAAACATAGGATGTTAGATATGATTTGGGATTAGGTTGACTTGACCCCCCAGACTTTTTGTCTCCACATGTAGAGCTAAATGTCAAGTCCCCTTCACCCCCTAGTTACACGTCAATTACACGTCATGCCGCTGCGCGCGCATCTATGCCAAGTATTATCTTATAGATCCACCTATGTATGACATCATAACCAATCATGTTCCTTTTCACTCATTATTACACCCATTTTCTAGTTATGCAGACCAAACGTCAATGTCCTTATCAATTGTTACGCCTACTGTATTCATTTCATTGTAATGTATGTTCTATAAAAGCAATTTCCTGTCAATAAAGTATGTACTTCACTTCCTGAACCCCCGTGGTGACGGAACCTGAAGGCCGCGACTCGAGTCGGCCATTTTGGAATAAAGCCCATTCAGAAACCTCTTATACCACGGATTCTGCCTCTTATTATTCTGAGCTATTTTATTTAAGACTCCGTATGAAATTCAGTCCAGGTAATAGAATATTTACCACAAAGTCACCAATCAGTAATCCAGGCACATAAGGCCAAAGAACCACCCAGCAGATCGAGGACCTGAGAGCTTTGAGGACATACACTCACAAAACTTTGTTCCCTTTCGGCCCCCCTCCCCCCAGTCGAGGTACATTCAGCGACAGACTGGGACAGGTTTTGACCTAGGTTCTGACCTAGGTTCCCGGGCATAGCATACTCCATCCGCGGCTGATACCACCACCACCGCACTCTCGTGGTGCGGGGTTGTGTCGGGATCATTACCACCTGAGCCCGCAGCCCATTTTTGGCAGTGGCAGAGCCAGTCGAGTTTCATTTGGCACAAGTGTTCTGGGTCTCCCTTGGACCGAGGAGTGTTTCAGCCAGGCCTGTACAGGCAGCGGGTGCTCAACCCGGCCGGACGTCCCATATTCTAGGGCTCAGGGGAACAAAGGGAAGAGAACCACCCAAGTTGCCTACTTCGTTTGTTTGCTTGTCCTCACTAAAAGGGCGAACCCAAGAGACGGCTCGCAATTAGTACAAAAAGGAAACAAAACAAACTAATCTGTGGCAAGTGTAAATTTGCGCAGGAAATCAGTAAGGGCTTGGATACAAAAATCATTAAAGACAAAGATAAAAAGTCATCTACAGAGACCATCCACAGTGAAATAGGCACTTTTAGGAGCCCACAGGTTCCGGTATTAGAAAAGAAAAAAAAAAGAGAAAATGAGATCTGGAACGAATCGACAAACCATTACAAGTAAAAAACAGAAAAAAAACAGCACAAAAACGGTACGGTCTCCCAAAGAGACCTCTTTTCAACTACCAAAGGGAGAGACTGTAGCACAGGGGATAAGAGAGAGGATAGATTTGGGAGGTTTGGTGCCAACAGTTGATAATTCTGGCCCAACCCCTGGAAAACAGCAGCAAAAAATTAACAAATTCTTTTTTTTAAAAGACCCTGTATCTGCAATTTTTGCACCAACTAAGGAGGCCTTAAATCTTCCAAGCCCAATTCAGCCTGACAAGATAAAACCTATAGCTCCGTCAGAGGCATTTTTTCAGGACAATCAGTCTATGGACCCATTTTACCACATAAGAACAATCACAAAAACTACCTTAAGTGCCCATACAGAGAAAACCAACTCTCAAGGAAATAATATGGAGACCGTACAGGCCCAAGTCCATAAACCAATCGGGCCATTCAACAACTCCGAACTCTCAATGGGCACGGTCAACAAAACCCCAAACCCAACAAGAATACAAGATACAAAGGGCACACATAAAACACCCCCACATTCATTGAAATCATTGGGATCGAAGTCGCTCGAAAACATATTTGACGAATTAGGATCCACAAACAATAAAAGTAACAAAGATCAAGGCAAGCCAAGTAAAGTGAATAAAGTGGGAGCACCAGATGGCCCGACAACTCAGAGACAAGAAGGGGAGGACGCCAGGGCAAATTCCCTTCAAGAATTAAGCATCTTAAAACTGACTGAGACAACTAATACAAAAGCGAAGAGGGCCCTTCAATTAGGGCATAACACAACATCAATTCCAAATCCAAAGGAGCACAGGCCGGGGCCAGTGGCATCAACACCGCGTAACCCAGAGGTTGGCAGTAGTGAATACAGAATCTTGATTGACGACTCCAGTAGGGACAGAAGTAACTCAGACAACGACCATTCGTCGGAACCTATATTAATTTCATCAGCAAGTAAGTCTAAACATCCGGACGATCCTCTAGGGAACGGAGGGAGCTCACAACCCAACACACATTGGGGGAACGCCCTTATTAGTTCACTTGACCAGGCAATAAGAGCACTTAACTACCAATCCGACAAAATGGAGGTTCAAATAGACCTAATAAACATCATTGCAGAGCATATAGCAAACATAAGCTCTAAGGCAGACACAATAATGACCTTACTGGTTAACAAGGGAAACATGAATAAAATCGCAAACACAGACAAATTCACTACAGGTAATACAAATCAAACCCCAAACAAAGTCAAACAAAGCAACTGTGAATGTGGGAGTATAATTGAAAAACTTGCGTCTCTCCCAGACACTTTGAAAGATATCCTGGGAGTAGTAAAGTCTTCATGTGAGCCTAAGGGAAATCGAGAAAGCCCATATAAAAACCCTCACAAAGAAACATCAAAAGTTCCATCTCATCGAATAAAACAGAGTACCATTAACGAAGGGGTCCGAAAAATCAATTCCCCTTCATATAAAGAGTTTGGAGCAGGAGCAATAGAAAGTCACGAGGTACAAATAAACAAACAACTGCCCAACCCTCAATTGGAGCACCAAGACAAACTAACAAAAAGACAAAGGAAGAGAGCTAGGAAGGCACGGCCTAAACAACAAAAAAACAAACAAACCACAGCCTCTGAACATCTCTTCCCTATTTTTACAAAAAACGTAATTCAAGGGCTCAAAACGAATTACGTCTCGCCGAACGGCTCCTCCAGAAGACAGGACCTATTATATGCGGAAAGGGTGAGTTTTTCGTTCAAGAACTCGACAACGGCAGACCCTACTCACGAACCAGAACTAATAATCTCTGAGGAGTCGAAGCTGAGCAAACGACAACTTGCAGGCTTCCACAGTACTAAGAGGACAGTAAAACAAACAGTGCCTTCAAGTTTACTGGCAGAAAATTCTCGAAACAAGGAACTCATATACGAACCAGACCGCCAAAACATTACAGCCAACATAGAGGTCAGCCCAGCCCCATTAAATGAGAAAAAAAAGAGAAAGTACGAAAAACGGACAACTGGCACTCGGACTACAAGATAAGCAGGCAAAACAGGGAATCTAAACCTGTCCACCTAGGAATAGATCAGATGCCACTTAAGATCACTGCAAATGGAAGGGGCAGGAGCGTCATCATAAAGTGTGTGACCCATGAACAAACGCAAACTTCTCAATGCACAGAACAGGGAAACGCGAAGGTAACGGACAAGAGTAATGTGACAACCAAAGGTCAGGTAAAACTCACAACCACAAACACTCGGACCATTAGAACAAAAGACCTTGAAATGGACCAGGAAGGAAACCAAAAAAAAAGATCAGGACGAGATTGAACCAGTACTGACCTTTATTCAGGAATACGCAACGAAGGGTAAACAGGACATCCTCAATAGAGGTAACATTATAAAATTAATCAAAGAAATCCCGGAATTAAACGGAATAACCTCACAAGACATAGAAGCAGTGGAGTTTCAACAAAACAAAATCAAGCCGGATACCGAAAATTCGGTCATTACTTGGACTTCAAAGGAGCTTGCAGTTACAATCTTTGCCCACAAAGCAACATTCAAGAGCTGGGGAATAACCCTGAAGCAACATAAGCGTCCTAGATATCCCTACCCCGTCTTTAACAGCTCAGGTCATCCAAAGGAGGAGGTATTACGAAGCCCTGAGTTAAAAACGTGTCTACGCGCAGCTCGGGCATTGTCTCAGGGAAGAACACCAGGACCCAATAATACCTTTAAAAACCAGACATTCAAAAGTGGGCCCCACTATAGTAATCAGGACTGGTCATGGATTCCATCGGCGCTAAGCAAAAAGAGTTTCTAGAAATGTCGTAAAAGCCTCAGCTAGAGAACAAATACAAGACCCACACATGGAAGAAACAAACCCGGCAATTATCAAAATATGCTCATGGAATGTGCACGGGTTTAGTAGCATGGAGCAGGATCATGAAACCCAATCATTTTTATGCGAACACGACATAATTCCTTTGCAAGAGACCTGGAATTCGACCCATCCTGGAATTCCAGGTTACATCGATTAGCACATACTAGCAGAGAGGCAGTCCAAATATGGGCACCCACGAGGTGGCCTATCAACTTTAGTGTCGCAAAAATTTAACTGGGAACTAGAGGAACTGGATGTTGGGCAAAATTGGGTTCAAGTTACAAAAATTATAACAAAGCCCCAGCACCAGCTCCTATTATTAAACATCTACATACACCTAGATCGAAAAACAAAAAATGAAAAAATGGGAACGCTAACTAAACTCATCAAAACCTTGCAAAAAACCAACAAATGAAGCTCATTGATGATATCGGGAGACTTTAATTGCAACCTATTGAGCGCCGATAAGGGTGGACCTAACTGGGGGAAAAAAGTAGTAAACGGGTTTAAACAAGCCCCATTGTGTAACCCAAATTTACTGGGCTTGACTATTCTAATCAGTAAAAAAAAGGTCACTCTTTGCCGGTACTCACCTATATGAGCGGAAAGGTAAAATCTATTATAGATTTTACAATTGTAAGTGCCAGTTTAATAAACTCTATAGAGTAATACTCAATAGTCCAACGCATAGAAAGTGACCATTTCCCCCAAATTATACAGTTGACCCTCGCAGTTCCCAGTGCCGAAAAATTATGCTCGTTCCAGCAACATCCAAAAAAATTTAACCTCCGGAAAATTAAATGGAGGGGAGGCGAAACAAAGAATATCCAGTCCACAACCAGTAACTTTGTGACTAAAATTGGGAGCTTACAATACGGAGACCCCGTAAACAACTGGGAAAATTTATTAGAGGACCTGAAGGAAAAGCAGTCGGTTCTGCTAGGGGCGAAAAGAGACGGAAAAATAAAATCTGCACCATGGTATAACTCTGATTTAAGACTCGGAAATAGAAAAATAACCAGGGCACTAAAGAGCCAACAAAGAACGGCAGCTCAGGGAATCAAATTAAACAACAACACTATTAGGAACATGAGAAAAAAATACCGTAAAAAGTTATGGATGGCAAAGGCATTATACAAAGAATTGATCTGGGAAAAACTGCTTTTTACAAGCAAAAAACCAAACTCCCGAGACTTTTGGGGCATTATTAACTAATTAAACTCAGGCGTTGTATTGCAACAGGACCCCGGAATCGGGGACAGGACCTGGGGAGACTATGTGAAGAACCTTTATCTAAAAAAGGAATCACACAGAATTGAAAAAAATCAAGGTCCATCAATTAACATCGAAAACGACAACTTAAAAGACTCATGCGCCAGTGAAAGAATGCAAGAAAAAGTGATCCTCGAAAACTACGTGTTCCATCAAGATACGTTGACTACCCGTTCCCATTTAAAAAAGCTAATTCAAAAACTCATAGCAGAGGGGGCTCCTGGACGAAACGGCCTCCCAACTGCAGTTTTTAAAACCAATGAAGAGTTCTGGGCTGAACACTTAACAGTGTTATTTAACTTCATTTTTACAAAGGGAAATATACCAGCTTCGTGGAAAGGAAACATCATTCACCCAATTTACAAAAAAGGGGACCGAAAACACCCAGGGAACTACAGGCTGATTTCTTTAATAGACGTTGAAGCCAAGCTTTATGCCTCATGTCTTTTGGAAGGACTGCAAGACTGGGCAAAATCCAATAACATAATCCCTGGCTTTCAAATTGGATTTAGACAAGGGATGGGAACGACCACAAACCTGACCATCTTGGGACTGTTAATGGAGAACGCCAAAAAAAAGAATCATCGCCTATACGGGTGTTTCGTCGACATAAAAGCAGCCTTTGACCACGTAAATAGGACAAGATTATGGATAAAGTTAAGAAAATGGGGGCTGCCGGACAATTTACTAAACGCAATAATTGGTTTATACAGTGATACATGGGCAAAGGTAAAACAAGGGAATGGGACCAGCCTAACAAAATAAATTTGAGACACAGGATGGTCTAAAACAAGGCTGCGTCCTAGCCCCTAGTCTTTTCAACCTATATTTAGCAGACATTGGACGCAATCTAGAAAAAAATCGAGAGTCATGCCCCAAAACTTGGAAATGTCTCAGTTCCAATTCTGCAGTACGCAGACGACATAGTACTATTAGGTAAAACACCGATAGGCCTGCAACGCTTAATACATTTGTTATCATCCTATCTAGTACAAGAAAATTTGGAGCTGAACAAACAAAAGTGCTTCGGCTAGTGGAAGGGAAGAAACTGAAATTTAAATGGTCAATTAACAACTTAGTCCTAGACGAACAGGACTCATATAAGTATCTGGCGATGACCCTTGGGCAAGGTGATTAAAAAAAAAGCACTCTCTGGTACTAAAAGGGAAGGCACAATTATTAATCTACGCATACAAGCAATTGCAATAAAAAATGGCTGGCCCGAATTATACTCACTTATTAAAGGTAATGGCATCACAAATTTTATCTACTTTGTCATACGGGCTAACTACGTGGCTAGGAGGGGAGGCAAAAATTCTAAACAACCTACAAAATAAAATATATAAAGTTGTGTTTAACCTGCCGTACTCAGCCGCGCCTGCACAAGTACGCCTTGAATTTGGCTTACAGAACCAAAAATTCCAGTCAATGTCCGTTTTTGCAAAATTGTGTCACAAGATCCGTTCTGCTCCGAGTGAGTCAATGGAAAACATCTGTTGGGAGGAAATCAATTACCAGGAAAACCAGCCCAACACCACCTTATGGGGAAGTTACCTCAGCTCCTGTCTGACTACATTGGACCGATTTGGGAAAAAGGGGGTGGTGATGGACAGAGTTTCTGAATGATGCAGAATACTCTTACCAAGTCAAGAGATCATGGTTTTAAATCCATCACCGTTTTTTAGCTCACTGCACCATCCCAGCTCAGAACCTGGCTACATGCAAATTAGTCTGTACCTGTCCCAGTGCATGATGGGAACAGAGCAAACCAAACTACCAAACCAATTCTTATACTGGGAAGGAAACAAGCTTCCGGGGACCGGTTTCTGGCATCACAGCCTTCGTCGGCCCGGCTTGCTGGAATCCTGATGGTGCAATGAGCAAGGGACTCACGTCTGAGCATACCCTCCCACACTAAGTGCGGTTAAAATCGATTTGGGAAAAAGGGGGTGGTGATGGACAGAGTTTCTGAATGATGCAGAATACTCTTACCAAGTCAAGAGATCATGGTTTTAAATCCATCACCGTTTTTTAGCTCACTGCACCATCCCAGCTCAGAACCTGGCTACATGCAAATTAGTCTGTACCTGTCCCAGTGCATGATGGGAACAGAGCAAACCAAACTACCAAACCAATTCTTATACTGGGAAGGAAACAAGCTTCCGGGGACCGGTTTCTGTCATCACAGCCTTCGTCGGCCCGGCTTGCTTGAATCCTGATGGTGCAATGAGCAAGGGACTCACGTCTGAGCATACCCTCCCACACTAAGTGCGGTTAAAATCGATTTGCCAGAAACCGGTCCCCGGAAGCTTGTTTCCTTCCCAGTATAAGAATTGGCTTGGTAGTTTGGTTTGCCCTGTTACCATCATGCACTGGGACAGGTACAGACTAATTTGCATGTAGCCAGGTTCTGAGCTGGGATGGTGCAGTGAGCTAAAAATCGGTGATGGATTAAAACCATGATCTCTTGACTTGGTAAGAGTATTCTGCATCATTCAGAAACTCTGTCCATCACCACCCCCTTTTTCTTAATCGATTTTATCCACACTCAGTGTGGGAGGGTATGCTCAGACGTGAGTCCCTTGCTCATTGCACCATCAGGATTCAGGCAAGCCGGGCCGACGAAGGCTGTGATGCCAGGAACCGGTCCCCGGAAGCTTGTTTCCTTCCCAGTATAAGAATTGGCTTGGTAGTTTGGTTTTCCCTGTTCCCATCATGCACTGGGACAGGTACAGACTATTTTGCATGTAGCCAGGTTCTGAGCTGGGATGGTGCAGTGAGCTAAAAAACGGTGATGGATTAAAACCATGATCTCTTGACTTGGTAAGAGTATTCTGCATCATTCAGAAACTCTGTCCATCACCACCCCCTTTTTCCCAAATCGATTTTATCCACACTCAGTGTGGGAGGGTATGCTCAGACGTGGGTCCCTTGCTCATTGCACCATCAGGATTCAGGCAAGCCGGGCCGACGAAGGCTGTGATGCCAGAAACCGGTCCCCGGAAGCTTGTTTCCTTCCCAGTATAAGAATTGGCTTGGTAGTTTGGTTTGCCCTGTTCCCATCATGCACTGGGACAGGTACAGACTAATTTGCATGTAGCCAGGTTCTGAGCTGGGATGGTGCAGTGAGCTAAAAAACGGTGATGGATTAAAACCATGATCTCTTGACTTGGTAAGAGTATTCTGCATCATTCAGAAACTCTGTCCATCACCACCCCCTTTTTCCCAAATTGACTACATTGGACCTACATGAAGTATGGAAAAACAAAACAGATCAGGCGTACTTCTGTAAAGCTGCAAACGGCTCAGCAAAGAGGAACTCTCAGTTAGAATACAAAAAAACGAAACGGCGCCACGCGTGGACAGTAATTAACTCTTACACTCATCAAAAACCACAGGGATATCTGGCCTTTCATTATAGTCAACATTTAAAGAAAGCCTTCGTAGCCTATCGAATGGGCATGCACCACTCAAAGGACTTAAGGCCCTCTTGGAAACATCAAATCGAAAGTCCCCACTGTAGACTGTGTGGATATCAGAAGGAAACTTTGACGCATTTATTATGTGCATGTCCAGCTTTATTAGTTTTAAGAAGACGATACCTACGGGCCATCTTCATCACATTAAAGATCCGCACTTGCCGGCAAGCAGTAATAAGCTGGCTAGGAGGCACTTCTTCCATCTTGGCTTGTCGGGGATTTAAATTTATGACCAAGGTAACAAAATTGTTACAAGAAAGTTAACAGACAGACGGCTCCTAAGGTCTACTACAACGAACGGAGCAAGTCAGGAAGCACGCAGTGGCAGAAAGGACATTATTAAAACTTTGTAAATGAACTTAACAAGACACTATATTGGACGAAACATGATCAGTGTTGTTTTTTTTTTTTACTATAAAAAAAATAATTATTTTTCCTTTTTCCTTTTATTGTTTTTAAAATTGTAATTTTAAAGCTGTTCGAAGATTGTAATGATTTTTTTTAATCAAACAATAAAACAATATACATTCTGCAGTCTCCAGTTTGCGGGGCAGGGAGCGTTGGGGGACGCGTTTCAGTTGAGTTGGGGCTTGCAACTCCTTTACACATTTCCTCCCATACCCTTGATTCCTCGGGTTCTGAGGAAGATTCACCAAGACCGGGCACAAGTTAAATTGATCGCCCCGGACTGGCCAAGAAGGGTGTGGTACACGGACCTTCTCCACCTCTTGTCACACCCTCCGCTCCGTCTCCCTCTCAAGGCAGACCTCCTCTCTCAGATGGAGGGGCAATTTCTACACCTCCAGAGGTTGCACCTTCATGCCTGGAGATTGAACGGGGCAACTTGAATTCTTTTTCTCTCCCGCCTGACGTGGTGGACATTATATTATCGGCCAGGCGACACTCCACCAAGTCTGTCTATTCATACAGGTGGTCTAAATTTGTTAAGTGGTGCAGAGAGAAATCTATTGATCCCTTAAAAGCTCATCTATCTGATGTTCTTTGTTTTTCTCTTCATTTGGCCCAGCAATGTTTTGCTGTGGCCACTGTTAAAGAGTATTTGTCAGCTTTGTCGGCATTTTTGTGTTTACCTGATCAGCCTTCTTTATTTAAGTCTCCTATAGTCTTAAGATTTATTAAGGGGCTGACAAACATGTTTCCTCCCACTCCTTTCATTATGCCCCAGTGGGACTTGAATTTCGTGTTAACTTTTTTAATGGGTTCGTCATTCGAGCCAATGCATAGTTGTCCTTTAAGACTTTTAACTTTTAAGACGGTCTTCTTTCTTTATACACTGAGTGTATTTGTGTGAACTCTGTATACTATGTATACATTGTCTCTATGTCGGTCCGCCCGTTTTGCCTCTGTGGCACGGAAAAAATGGGTGGAACTGACGTCATTACGTCGACGTGGTCTTCTTATGGCTCCGGTGACGTCATGCGGAGCCGCGTGCGGAGCCATGACGCTGAGACGACCTCTTCGGCTCAGAGAGCTACAAAAGAATTCCGGAATGCTGGCGCAGAGGGGATATTCATAAGGTGGGGAATCCACAGGCAGATACTGTATCCACCAGAAAAAGCGATACCGAAGGTAAGTAACTTCTTTGAATGGTCAACATTTTGACCAGGAGGAGCTGCACCTTTCCTCCTCCTACTTGGTTACCCAAGTGGACCACAGAACCCTGCCCTATCTGGCACTTACTGACCTTGATAGTCAGGCCTGTTCTCTGCAGATCCTGAAGCACTTCTCTAAGGTGGCAGAGGTAATCCTCCCAGCTATACCTGAAGTCCGCAGTGTTGTCTAGGTAGGCGGCATTGAAGTTCTCCAACTCAACCAGGACCTGGTTGACCAACCTCTGGAAGGTGGCAAGGGCGTTCTTTAACCCAAAGGGCATTACTCGGAACTAGAAGTGGCCTTCTGGAGTAGAGAACACAGACCTCTCTTTGGCCCCTTCCGTTAAGGGGATCTGCCAGTACTCCGACATTAAATTAAACGTGCTGAGGAATTTAGTAGCCCCTAACCTGTCAATGAGCTTGTCACTTTGAGGGATATGGTGTTTGTCAGTCTTGGTGACCGCATTGAGCCCCCAGTAATCCACACAGAGCTTAAGCTTGGGTGGGTACCTGGAGGGGCAGCCTTGGGACCAGTACCACTGGGTTGGACCAAGGGTTCCTTTAGGGATCAATTACCTCTAGCTCCAACATTTTATGCTGGCAGTTATCTTGTCAGCTAGCCTGTAGGTTTTTATTCTTCACAGGCATACTGTCCCCAGCATCAATATCATGGGTGCACCATGTAGAAAGCCCTTAGGTAAGGGAGAAGATAGAGGCGAACTGCCCCAACACTTGGAGACAGACCCTCTGTGGTTCTAGGGTGAGTGCAGGAGAGAGGTTGACACCCTACACTGACATACCCTGCTCCTTGGAAGAAAGGAGGCAGGCGAGGGGTTTACTCTCTTCCTCCACTCCATCATTCTTGACCAGAAGCATGGTTCCCTCGGACCTCTCAAAGTGGAGTTTGAGGCGAATGACATGCAGGACCCGTAAAGGGTTCTTGGGAGTCTTGAGGTCCATCAAGTAGATAACACCACCCTGGCGTTCTTTCACCTTATAGGGCTCAGACCATCTGTCTTGTAGGGCCCTTGGTTCCACGGGCTTCATCACTCACAGTAGCCAGGCTGAAATTCAACCAGAGTGGCCTTCCGGTCATACCATTGTTTCCTAACCCCCTGGCTGGCTTCTAGATTCTTCTTAGCCTTCTCTTCATCTGTGACTGAGGCCCTTCATGTAGCTGACCACATCCTGAGGGGTTTTTCTCTGGAGCTTGCTCCCATCCCTCTTTCACTAGGGTGAGAGGCCCTCGGACAGGGTACCGACACAGACACAGAAGTTCAAAAGGGCTGAATCCAAACGCTTTCAGTGGTACCTCCCTGTACGGAAACAACAGACATGGCAGGAGGACATCCCACATCTGCCTCAAGGGCTCTGACAGGGCCATGATCATACCCATTAGGGTCTTGTTGAATCTCTCAGCAAGCCCATTGGTTTGGTGATGATAGGGTGTTGAGAACTTGTAGGTTACCCCACACTCCTCCTACATGGGCTTCCTTCATATTTGCAGAGGTGAAGTTGGTATTACAGTTGGATACTACCTCCTTGGGGAACCCCACGCATGTGCAGTCACTGTCCTCAGAGGTATAGCCTCCAGGTACCGGGTTGCATGGTCCACTAAGACCAGGATAAACCTGTTGCTAAGGGCTGTTTTGTGGTCCAGAGGCTCAACAATGTCATGCCCACCATCTCAAATGGGGTGGCACAACAGGAAGGGGAACCTGGTGAGCCTTGTACTTCCCTCCTGACTTTCCACTGGCCTTGCAGGTACGGCATGACCTGCAGAACCCATCTGAGGCCATCCTCTTACTGTTGCATAAGTTACAACTTTGGCGTAACTCTACAAGGGGTGCTTTTCCACCCATTGGTGACACCGGTGAACTTGCTTCTGTACACAGATGTGAAAGACAAGTTAATGTAGCCCCGCAAACACTACCCAAAGTATATAGAGGTACTGCTGTTGGGTTACTAACAATCCCATAAAAGGATCAGGGGCACCGTGGAAACAGCAACAAACCTTTATTTCGTTATTCACAGTATCACACACATTGTACTAAGAAGGATGAACATTGAAAAGTTAAAAGTACTTATTACTACAGGAACAATCTGTTTCTCAGTACATCTAAAATAACAACACAGAATATTATAAAAAACAGCAACTAGACGTTATAAATAACAAGAATAAAATGAACACTTCTAGCATTGTTAAAATGTCATTCAAGTTTCATCCAGAACCTAACACCCTAATTCCTACTTCTATGCACTATATTATGAGAGCATAAAAAGGCACAGCAACTTGTAGTTTAGAGTTTCTTAGGGAGAAGCGAAGCACTGCATACCTTGTTGACAGCGGAGGTGTGAAGACAGTGTTCCCCGCGAAGGGCAGACATCCACTGTGGTAGCAGTTGGTCAGTCTTCCTCCAGGACTTGGCTTTATCACATTCAGTCTTCAAGCAAGATGTATCATCTGCGAAGTGTGCTGGCAGCAGGTTTGACCATCTCTGGCAGAATCTGGGTGAAGGACCTCTCCTGACAAGTGATTAAGTGGCAGTCCTTAAATACTTAATCTTATCAGAAATTGAAATTTCTGACATAAGTTTAGAAATGTCTGACATAGATTATGTTCATCAAGGCATGCAGCCTGATGATTCCTTATCAACATATAAGGCTAAAGGACTTCAATTCAGACTACATTATTTTGTTTATATGTTTGTATGTGTTCTTGGTAAACCTTGACATGATGAGGAGGAGACATATGACACAGACGAATTTCACCTTAGATTTTTTATCTATATCATTAATCGAAGAACTTGACAATATCACAGTTTTTCTAAAGATAAGGTCTGCCAATATCTGCGTTGACAGGCAGATATGACAATGATTCTGCATTAATCAGGGAATGTGGCGGTGTCCATTGTCTAAGTTGAGGAAGATGGCGAACTCCAGGATGGAGTTGGGCCTACACAAATGGAGTCAGAACTTAGGGACTTTATGTCAATTCTAGGCCAATAAAAGTGAGTGGCAAGCCTGCGAAAGGTCTTGTCTTGTCCCAGATGACCTGCCAGGGGAACATCATGATCCGGTACAAGTAGGAAGGCCTTCTGGCACTGGGGGACCACCAACACATGAGTTTCACCAGGCTCAGAAACCTTAGGCTCGCTATACAGTAGACCATTCTCCCCGTAAATCAGTGATCTCCAGGGGTGTTGTCAGCTGTCTGGGATTTGGCTTGCTGCCAAAGGCCCTCCAGAGTAGGGCACTCCTTCTGCGTTCTGCATAATTCCTCACTGGTGAAACATACTTCCTTGTGTCGATTGGTCAGTTCAGATAGGCTTCCCAGGGTGGCAATGTACTCCCCTGTAGGATCTGTGGCATTACCCTCAGCCTCCTCCTGGACCGTGGGAGTTTCAGTAGTGGGTTTCCCACACCCCCTGCCCTTCCTCTTTTTTAATTATATATTTTATTGAGTTTCAAATAAAACGTCAAACCAAACAACCCTCACACTGACCCCTCCCCCCATTTAGGAGGACACATAGGCAACCAAATGACATGTATTTTTTACGAGTACTATGTAATGTTCTCCAGATCGCGGTCATTGGTCGCGCTGCCATTGGTCTGTGGCTATTTACCAAGTCTTTAGTTCCCACTGTTGTCTTGGGGAATACCACCATGGGCCACCCACTGCAGCAAGCCCCCTCCAACCCCAAAATATCAATCCATGCCCTTGCACCGGGCTCTCCACCTAACTCAGATTTTATCAAACTTGTTTGGACAGACCCGCATCTTGTCGATTTGTATGTATGTATGTGTTTTTTGTAAAGCGCACTGCTGCCGAGGCGTCGTGGCACTGTAGACCGCTGGGGAACCCGTCCTGGCTATCCCTGTGAGATGGTCCCTCATGGGTATCTCCAAGGTGAAACCAGGCCGTTGTGGAGATGAGGCAAGCTAATACCCAGAGTTGCCGAGTGTGATCCCTGGTTAGAGTAGGCACCGAGGCGAGAATTATCGAGTCCGCTGGCCCTGGTCCAAGACCCTGCTGCGTCGGGAATTGAACCCTGGTCCCAGGCCATCCTCTGCTTCCGGGTCTGCTGCCTCTAACCAGTGAGCCACCTCTTCTCTCATACACCAGTCTATATTGACTTCCCAGTCATCCACCCTCAGAACCCTGGCAAAACACTACAGCCAGGCTTGTTCTTAACCTTCCGTCAGGTGTTCCTTTGGCCCCATTGCTGAAAGCCTTACATTGGCTATTGATAAGGCAGAGAAGTATTTTTTAAATCTGCTGTCTTACCTATAACGCTTTAAGAGTTAAAGGCCCTAGATATCTCCAGAAGAAACTTAAACGCCATTTACTTACCAGAAGCCTAAGATCTTTGGATAAAGCATTGTTGAGTGTACCCCATATCCGTCTGACTATTTGCGGAGGCAGAGCCTTTTCTTACCTGGCTCCGCTTTATTGGAACAAATTACCTCTGCACATTCAACTCTGTACTAATATTGATAAATTCAGGAAATTGATGAAAACTTCCTTATTTAAGTTGAATTTTCCCTGCTTGTGCTTGCTTGTACCTGTAGGCTGCGCCAAGATGCCCTTGGGTGAGTTGTGCGCTATTTTAAATTTAATTCACATAACAACATAACTGCTCCATTTTTGGATCACATCACGCCTAGCCACCATTATGGCCACATCGCAGAATAAACAAGTATATTTGCCCAAAATTTTGACGTGGGGTCCAGTGTAGTGTCAATGACTCCAGACATCCTGTTCCCCACACCCATCCAAAACGGCTGCAACCTGGGACACTCCCATAATGTATGAAGTAATGTTCTTCAGTGTGAGCATCCCCTCGAGTACTTGTCTCATGTGCATCTATTCATTGCAAAGAGTGGTGTCCTTGTAAAGTATGCCCTATGTAGGGTTTTGAGTTGGACCAGCCTAACGTTCGCCTGTATCGCCACCTCCCTGGGATATTGGCATGCCTCACCCACTCAATGTTTTCTAGACTGCCAAGATCACCCTCCCACCTGTCTCTAAGGGCTCTGAGCAGCAGGGTGCTATTGGCTAGCAATATGGTATACACCGCTGATATGGTGTGCCTATATAATGGGGCATAGAACACTCTGAACTCTAGGGGGCTTTCCTCCAGGAGCTCCTCAATCTGACCTACACATCCCCGGAGGAAGTATCTGATTTTTACGTAGCGCAAGTACTGACTCCCCGCCAGTTCATATTCCCCCTGAAGTGTCTCGAAGGGAATTGGGCCCCTTGTAGTCCACACATCACTTAGCTTTTGAAATCACCAGGAGATTTTATTTGGTCCCCTTCTCAACTCTCTGAGGTGGCGCCAATTCAACAGCCTCCCAGAGGGGTGTCTCTAGCTTAAGACTGCCCCGCCATCCAATATACTTTGTAGCCCTTCTCCAGACACTAATGACCATGGTCCCTTTTCTCTGTGAATGACCAGTTGTTGGCAACGATTAACTGTGTCAACCAGCAGGATAGATGTAGGTCAGGGAGGGCAATACGCCCGTCAAAAACCCTCCTAGTCAGTATCAACATCGCTATTCTGGGGGTTTTGCCATCCCACAATTGCAGTCTCGTGGTCGCCGCCTGCCGAAAGAAAGTAACTGGAAACTCAAATAGGGAGTTCTGCAGAGCATACAAAAATATGGGCAAGTTTATCATTTTGTCGAGCGCTGCACACCCTGGCAGCAACAATGGTAGTTTATGCCAACTGCCTACATCCCTGCCATAGTCCCCCAGCAGCTTGCCCAGGTTGTTGCCATAGAATTATATTCAATATTAGAGTGAAAGAGGGAAAATGTATACCAGGCCACCCTCCACTCAAACTGTAATACAACAAAATAGACCTGGTAACATCAAGGCACTCCTTTAAATAAATTACTTACATGGGATTCCTAGGAGGGTAATGTAAAAATATATTACTCCTTCATTAGTAGTTCTTGTCATGAACTATCATTAGATCCCTGGTGCCATGCAACTTAAAAAAAAAATCTAATTCCCAAACGGTGAGGGTAACCAACCATGTATAGTGTCACTCAACCAACATCCATAAGTGACGGTGGTGCAAAAAACAGAAGCGAAAAGTGGAGAGAAAATGAGAAAGTATCTCACGTGCGCAACACCAGAGGAGCTGCTGGCAGGTTCTCACCAGTTTGCTCACGATTTTATCATCATCAATATCTTTCTCATACAAATGATTGTGTGTCCCATTTAGGAAAGTGTAAAAAGGAAAAAAAAAATTGCAAACCCCAAAACCAAAAGAGAACAGAAAAAGACCCGTGAACTCTTAAATAAAATTAGGTCTGGCTCACATATACAATTCCAGTTTCTTTATTCTGTTGTGTGAGTCATCCCAAGGTTAAAAACACGGTCATGTCATGTAACCACATTCAGGAATGGCCAACATGTTTCATTGCCTTATCAAATTTACGGCAAATTCATCAGGGCATCGAGGGTCTGCGTTCACTTTCCCTGGACTTTCTCTTTTAATAAGAGGAGTGACTAATGAGAGTCACGGGCCCGCATACCAGCTCTCAATTAGTTCAGTGAGCCAATGCTAGTTGCACTTCTTTTCCCCAATGTAAGCACATCCGTTACTTACACCGTAAGGATTCCTCGTCGGCACTGTAACTCGTGAGTAATATATTTTTACATTATCCTCCTAGGAATCCCATGTAAGTAATTGATTTAAAGGAGTGCCTTGATGTTACCAGGTCTATTTTGTTGTATTATGTTGCTATAGAATGACTGGCTGTCTCTGGTGACATAGATACCCAGGAATTTAAAGCCCTGCTCCTCAACAGGACCCGGACAGCTCCACTTCTCCCTGAGTTTCCATCACATGAGTGGGTAGAAACAAGACTTATCCCAGTTAATACGTAATCCAGACTAGGAGCCAAAAACATCAAAGATTTCCAGTATCCTTTCGATGGAGCCTTCAGGCTCAGCTAGGTAGAGAAGACGTTATCTACATAGAGCGAGACCACATCCGCCCACTCATGGTCCCAGCAGAGTCCACGCACCGGGGTGTACCATTTTATCCAGCCTGCTCCCGGATCCATGGCTATCGCAAAGAGGAGCAGGGACAGCAGGCAACCCTGTCTCATCCCCCTCTCCAGTGCAAACCGCACTGAGAGAGTGTTGTTAACCCTGACATGGGCTGTGGGGCAAGTATACAATAGTCAGACCCAGGCCAGGAAGGACGGGCCAAAGCCAATCTTTTGCAGCAGAGCCATGAGGTAGGGCCATTCCAAGGAATTAAATACCTTAGTCGCATCCAGTGTCAGCAGGGTCACTGGCTCCTGTATGCAGTCCCCGTGGGCCAAACTTAAGAAAAGACATCTTAGGTTATGCCTAGCAGGCCTATAAGGCATAAGGCCCGATTGGTCTGGGGCCATGATGGTGGGGATCACAGGCACAGCCAAGACCTTCACCAGAGGAGCATACTTCCGAGAGGTTTACCCTGCTTAGGAATTAAGACTATATCGACTGTTGAAAATCAGCAGACAGCACCCTCTGGGACAGCACCTCAGCAAACAAAGTACAGAGCAGTTTCACCATCTGACGTTTCACACAACATAAGAACTCCACTAGGAAGCAATGGAGAACCGATGACTTCCCCCCCTTCAACCTCGTAGGTCTACCGCTGTTTCCCCCCCTGCAATTGCCCCTCCAGGGACTTCATCGCCCTGTTGTCTGGTGTCACAATCGGACCCTTCCAGTGGAAGGCATGCAGCTCATCCAAGCACCCATTGTCCCATCTTTGGGTGTTAAGGCTGTCAGGTGCTCAACGAAGGCCCATGCTATCTTGGGGGCCGTCTGCACCATGTCACCCTCCCCCATCCTTACTTTCACAACCCACCGCCAGTCCTCCCTTCTCTGTTCCAACCACTCCTGCATCTTCTCAGCCTTATTCTCCACTTCATACAGTCTATGTTGTTTAGCTCTGAAGAGTGACCTGGCTTTGTGGTGGGCTAGCCGCAGTATTATGCTCTTGCAGTCTCAATGCGGGCCACCAACTCCTCCTTGGGGTGCTTCACATACTGGGCTTCCCAGTCCAACAACTGTTCCTCCTGCTCCCTACAGGCTTGATCCCATTCCCCCTTCTTGCCAACAGTAAGGGCTATCGGCCGGCCAGCCACCAACATTTTATAGGCCTCCCTCATAATAATTCCCGATGTGGCTGAGCACTCGTTATGCTTGAAGTAGGCCTCTGTGGCATCTTGTGCATAGTGCTTCGAGGACCAATCTGTAGGGACCCTGGGATCCAATCTCCAACCACTGCCCATGCGCACTACTGGGCCAGTAACTTGCATCGTCAGCAGTGAGTGAGCCAAGATGCCCTGAGGCAGGTAATGCACGTTCCTGCATTTAACCGTGTACCCCGCTGGGACCAGTAAGTAGTCTATTCGGGCCATGGATTGCAACTCAGTTGCCACATAGGGGAATTAGCTCTCTCCTGGATATGTGACTCGACACGGGTCCCCCAGCCCCATCACCGCCACAAAGCTACTCAGTCTAGTTTTGCCCCTGGGTCACTTCCCCTTTTGATTAGCCTGTCTAACTCCCCCCAACAACAAGGTTTAGGTCCCCACTCACCACCAGCAATGCCTCAGTAATCAACGTAATCCATCCCAATATCTTGTCTACGCCCTGAGATTGGAGGAAAGTATCAAATATCTCCCATAGCCACCGAGCAGCCCATTCCCCGTTTGTCACCCATGCCGTTTACATTCGAGGAGAGAAATGTGAGGGAAGCTCCGCTTGTGTTATGGAGGTGGCGTATCCCCCATCCTTCCCATGTCTGGACACATGATAAGGATACAGCCCCTCAAACTGCCCCCATGTACCTCCCTACTCCCCAGCCCACCCTGTTTCCTCGTTCGGTGAGTATGCAACCACCCACCCCCAATGCCCGAGGTACCTGTCGCCCACCCCCCAACACATTATACTTCACCCTACTGAGAGTGCAGTTCTGCAACTCCGTAGCATGTTGCCAAGCCTCACAGCTCACCACTCGCTCCTTGCTACAGCCCCGTGTGTTCCATAATCCCAGGTCCCAATCAGCAGTCATTCTGTGGCACATGCCCAATGGCCAGGACTCTCAAACAATTTTGCATGCTGTCATGGCATTCACCATGGGTGGTTCAAGAGATTCCCTTGCTGTCTCCCGAATAAGGGGAGTTCATCACCAAGGTGGATCATTTGTTATTTGTGCACCAAGTGCCCCATTCTGGACCTCCTGTACCATCTTTGAGTTCTCCTTCTTGGCCTGATCCTTAGTGGGGATCTTCTGCCCTGACACTGGGCAGAGCAACTGGATCTCTGCTTTTGCCATTCGGGATCAGAGCCCCGCTCAGCCAATCCGGACCCCAGATACCCCTTTCGCTCAAGCCAGTCCCAAGCCTCGGCCACTGAAGCAAAGAAGAAAGACTCCAACTCCAATGAGAAGTGTAGTTTCGCGGGTAAGAGCAGAGCATATTTCATATTTAAGCCTCTCAGATGCATTTTCACCTGTTCAAAAGTTTCCCTTTTCCGCAGGACTGCTGTGATTTAATCGGAATATATGTTAACTGGATTGCCCTTGACCTGCCAAGGACCTTTAGCTCATGCCTCCTGTAGAATGCGGACTCAGTTTCTGAAGTTGAGTAGTCTAGCAATTATCGGCATGGGTGGCACCCTCCAGGGGGGCGGACTCCCCAGGTCTATGAGTGGCCAGGCACATACACTCCACCTCTTTCCAGGTGGTGTGCTCCAGATCATTCCGAATCAGACAAATCATGGACTCACAGCTATCCTTGAGGAACCTGAGACCACCTCATTCAAAGGGAATCAGAGTCACTGGATTGTGACTCTCATGGTTGTCAGCTACTACAACTTGGTGGACGACATTTGGGACTACCTGCTCTGAGGACACCTGACGGTTGTCACGCTGACTCCTGTGTCTCTCAGTGGGTCACTCTCTTCCAATTGATGGTGGCCCACTATCTATATTTTTTAGTGTTTCTAGGCATATGGGCATTTGGCTCCTTCTCTCCCTCACCCAAAGACACTAGGGTAACCTTTGCACCACCCCCCACACTAACTGGGACAATCTTCTCCCCAAGCGCTATACTCGCCAACCCTGGTGTCTGCCCACCAGTGGGGGGTTGTGCCCACTTGGGACACTTGGCATCCCCCTTGTAATGCTCAACCTGTTGGCACTCACAGCACTTTGGCATGTCCTTCCCTGAGCACTTGTGATCAGGGAGCCATTTATTTGATTGGAAGTCCTGACCTATGGAACTATTTTGGGGACCTTTACAGAACTCCGTGTTTTTATGTTTGTCTCCCCTCTCCTTCTTCCTAGGTTTCTTCTGGTGGGGACCCTGCCCACCCTTGTGGGGATCCCCCCAGATACCTTTTTGTGCTGAGCCACCGGTCCGCCTCCTTGGCAAGCTCTTGGGGGGGTCAGTGAGCTTGCTGTCAATCAGATGTTGCTGCAGATCTGCAAAGTAAAGACTGAACATGTGCTCTCTAGCAATAAAACTATATAGTCCTTGGTAATCCTTTATTTCAGTGCCCTTCACCCAACCATTTAATGCCTCGCAAAAATGATCCACAGAATCCACTCGGGTCTGCTGGGGCAGCTTCTGACTGTTCCTAAACTTCTGCCTTTATTTTTCCGGGGTCAGACCATATTTCCTGGTCAGGGCCTCCTTCATGAGGGGATACTTCAGGCTGTCCTATTTCCCTAGGGCTAAAACGGCATCCATCCCTTCAGTGGGTATGTCCCATAGGCCTCAAGCCAGTTATCTATGCCATCTCCCACAACAAAGTTAGGCACCAGATTTTTTGGGATGAGGATCACTGCACAAATACAAGTCCTAATCTCACCGCTGAATACCAATGTAAGAAATTAGGTTACTAGTTGAGGGGAGGATGGAACCCCACTCAAGCAGCAACCACAATCCTTGTCAGCATAAAGTCGCAAGCAAACCCCAAACCAACCTGTCCATAACCCTCTGGTAGCTTGGCACAAAAGCACTAAGGCTTAACATAGAGGCAATGTGTAAAGTATTTATGCAGCACTTCACAGTAATAAAAGTGAAACACAACACAAGACAAATCTCACACCAATTGAAAAACAGTAGAGCAGAATGTAATAAATAGTTGAAGACCAAAATGACAAAAGTTTAGGCAGTAGAAAGTGAGACATTCAATTTTAAAGATTTAAGTGAAAATAGTGCCAAAATGTACAAAGTGCCAACTGTAGAAATCTGGTCACGTCGGACAATTTATAAAGTCACAAGTTCAGGCCGATCGTGATTCAGCGAGGCCCGGCTACAGGGACTGTTAGGCCAGCTGAAGAAAAGTACCTTAAGTACTGGTTGCAGAGTGTTGCAGGGTCCCATTTCGAGGATGAGTTGCGCAGCGTTGATTCCTAGGAGCTGCAAAGCTGTGATGCAGAGTCCTGCATTGGCATTGAGGATGCCGTCGATGAGGGGCTTGTGATGCGAAGACCTACGTCGAGGATGTGTTGCACAGAGGCGGTTCCTGGAAGGCTACAGGCAGCGATGCGAAGTCCTACACTGGAGGCAAACCATGCAGTGGTCCCGATGTGGCGTTTGGTGAGGCGATGCATCACGGAGCGACTCTGATGCAGAGTTTCTGGTCGGCAATGCATCTCACAGCGGCTCTGATGCATCAGTTCTGCTGGGACCACATTTGGGCTGGCAGAGCACCTTCAAGCCCACTTCCAAGGGTCCAGGAATGGGGTAGCACCACTTGGGTGGGTACAACTCACAGCAGGCAGAGTCCAGGTACTGGGTTCAAGGTCGTTGGAGCCTTCCCGCCCTGAAATTCTGGTCAGGAGGCCAGCCAGCTAGTCCTTGGAGTTACTCTGGTGGTCCTGGGTTCTAGAAGCAGGTTCAGTCCTCCACTCAGGCAGCTGGCAGCAGGGCAGCAGAGTGGCAGTCCTTCTTGCAGAACAGCACAGCAGTCCTTCCTCTGAGTTTTTCCAATGGTCCAAAAGTGAACTGAAGAGCCCGGTCTAAGGGTCCAATATTTATACCTTGTGTCCACTTTGAAGTAGGAGAAGGTTCTAGAGGTTTTCATCCCCCTTAAGGTGTCAGACATCCCTGTCCTCCCTACCCTGACCTCCGCTTGTCTAGGGTCACAAAAGACCAGTATCAAACTCTTTGGTAGAGTGCTCAGCACAGTCTTTGTGATGTACACGTGTGATAGGTGAAAGCTTCTTCCCCTCATCAACTCAGAGTGGCCCACCCTGCCAACATTTCTCTTCCCTTTGTCTCACTGTCTGGGAGCAATAAATAAAGGCCACCTGCCAGCTACAACTAGTCACGTGACCCAGGAACCGGCTGCAGGGACCAAATGGTTAGGACAAAAAAATTCCAACTTTCTAAAAGTGGCATTTCAGAATTGTGACTAAAGATCCGACTTTACAATTAAAGTGGGCTTTTAATTATAATTCTTTAGACACCAAACTCGATATTCCCACCTACTCTAAACTGAAAATTATCACTTATTAAATTAAGTAAGTTAACCCAATGTTATCTTATAGAAGTGGTAAGCCTCACTATAGTGAACAAGATTTTTTCACTACCAGGACATGTAAAACTTAAAAGTACATGTCCAACCTTTTAAATACACTGCGCCCAGCCCTCTGAGCTGTGTAGGGTCTACCCCAAGTGTGACATGTGTCTTAAAAGGGGAGATTTGGGGCCTGGCACAAGTTTGCCTTGCAAGGTCAAACTGCCAATTTAAAACCGCACACACAGGCCGCAATGCCAGGCCTAAGATTTGTTTAGAAGGGCTACTTAAGAGGGTGACTCAATCAGTGCTGCAGGCCCACTAGTAGCATTTAAGTTACAGGCCGGGTACATGTGGTACTACTTAACTAGGGACTTACAAGTAAATGAAGTAGGCCAATTGGGTATAAGCCAATTTTACTATATTTAAAGGAGCGAGCACTTTAGCACTGTTCCACTATAGTAAAGTGTGCAGATTCCTAAAGCCATTAAAACGAAGCCAGAAAAAACAGGAGGCTGAAAGGCAAAAAGTTGGGAGAATACCACGCCAAGGATGTCAGGTCCAACAACATATATTACACCAACCCTATGCTCTGAATAGTGAAATATAAGGTTTTGTGTGACTTGGACAGAGACTTATTGTGGGGTTCTGTATTCAGAACATTAAGACTCAAGTAAGTATATCAAGTTTCAGAGATAAAAAAGGCAAATAAAAAAGTAGTCTGTATGCATAGAATAATGTTAATGGTAAACGTCTAAGACTTGTGTTTCATTTCATTAATTTCAGCAACATGTATTAACTATGCATATTGAATAAAAATTTTAGATAAAGTTGTTTGTGCTTATTTATGCGCTGTTCAAAAACATAATTGTTTCTCGGTGTTTCTGCTGTAAACACTTCTGGTTACAGTGATGTGTTGACGCTGTGCACGGTTACATTGACCCAGACAGTAGTTTCTTAATGTATATAAAAAATACATGTAGTGCATATGGCTCTACAGACTGTATAGAGCAGTGTGTCCAGTGACTAAAAGGCAGCCATTCTGACATGGAGCCAGTTGGTCTTAGCAGCCAGAGGTCACAGTAGCAGCCTGCAGGCCTCTAGGTCACACCTTTGCACAGGATTTTAGTAATAGTCTGGGTTAACCTAGGTATCTGGGCTCTGCCTTGAGAGAACAGAACTAGAAGCCAGGTGATTCAAATCTGCTGCCTTTGGGCTACAAACAGTACCCAAATACATGCATCGGTTCACTTCCGCTGTCAGAACCCAGGTACCCCGCCTCTCTCTCACTGGCTGCATCCTTGCTCTTGAACCTGTACAGCGCCCCGAAGCCTTTAGGCTATATTCATGCAATACTTTCAAATCATAAGATTTAGATAGAGCAGTATTCAAGGTTCCACGGGTCTTATTAATGCTCAGGCTTCTCACAAAAAGGTGTCTCTCTGGTTGCCCCTGTCTTACAGGCTCAGCACCCTGCATTGCTGCATGCACATGCAGGCACCAGTACTGCTGTCATCAAGGGAGCGGGCAATGATGGGGCCTGGCTGCATCTGGAGGCAGTGAGGCGGCCTCAAGGCGCTGTGCTGCTTGGGAGAGGTGCGTCCCACATCAATCTCTTCCCTGCTCAGACAGGCTCAGAAAACACAGTGTCCTGAGAGATGTCGGTGTCCATACCCAGCACACCGAATGCAATGCCCGGGAGAGGAGTGGGGTAACAAGATGAAGCGGAGGCCCCGGGTGTCTTCATGGCACACATTGAGGAACCAGCAGGCTGTGGTGGGGAAAGGGGGGGGGGGGTGACGTGTGACAGGCAGTACTTCTAAAACCGCTGTAGCAGGCAAAGAATGATGAACTGTCACCAGACTTCAGAGGCCCACATCAAGGGATTTGATGGTTTTAGTTGAAACAGCTCGATGGACTGGCACTTCAGGGGATTTTGTCTACTGAGGAAACTCACAGAGCCATGTGGGCACAGCAGAACACACAAAGGTTCTCTAAAATGGGGCTTTAAAGAGATTTCTGCACAACTGCTGGGAAGATTTAAGAGCGGCTTCCAATCAGTGGTCGAAGTGGGCGGGATCGGCATGGAGGGCATGCCCCTACTTCTTTAATTCTTTACATTCCGTTCCCCTACTTTTTAGGTCTCGCATGACCCAGCGCATGCGCTGGTCTGGCGAGACTTATTGAGAGGGCTCCAAAAAGTGCTACCAGGCCAGCCTAGAGCTACAGTGCATGTGCGCGGGCTCGCGCGCCACTTTTACCGCGATTACTTTCACTTACGCGGCCGCAGGGCCGCTTGGCATAGCCAATAGGTCTCGCTTTTGGGACCTTATAAGTATTTAGTTATGCAACTGTTGTATGGCTAAACACTTATAAGGTCCCAAAGGCGAGACCTATTGGCTATGCCAATGCTTGTTTATTTTAAACATGTGTCCCAGGACAGCAGAAATAGCCAAGGTCTATAGATAAGGCTCGGCGTCCTTGGCCATTCGGGGACGGGTGGTTGGGCGGAGAAGGAAAAGGACTCTTCTTGCCCTGAGAAGACAAGGACAGTGTCCACTTCTCCTGCTCTGTGGGTGGCAACTGCCCTCCCCCCTCTCTTCCTGTTCCTCTTATTTCCTCTCTTTCTGTCTAGCTCCTCCTGAGTTACTGAACACTGTGACTTCAAGAAACGGTTCTTACCTTCTCTTTCCTCCTTTCGTTTATTTGTTCCTCTGTGAAATGGATCTAAAAAAGACAAGCATCTGCAATGCAATAGGTCTTGCATTAGCGGAAGTTTAAGCTATTGGCATTGTAAATGACAATGCCTTTTATTTATCAGTTTTGATAATTAACACATAAATAAAAAGCGTTGTCATTTATTATGTCAATAGCTCAAACTCTTGTAAATGCAAGACCTATTGCATTTCAAAGAAGCGGCCGCCATTGTCCCAAGCTGCTTGGAAAGTGAAAGAGCGCATGGCGCACTAAATGTTGCAGGAAAGCATGTTGTGCCTGTAGTGGGTGAAACTCATTAAAGAAAATAGGGCTTATAGATTAAATAAGACGTACCATGTTACAACCAAAGTAAATGGGTTAGCCCTCATGGAAGATTACAAATAAAGACAAGGCGGTACTAAGGAGGGACTAACAAGCCTATTAACGAATCAGAAGCCAGCATTTACGAAGGACAATGACACAAGCCAATGACAAATAGGGGCTTCAAGTCTTTACTCAAATACAGCATGCCACGCAGAGCAGTGCATACGCTTGCAAGGCTCGACCTAAAAAGTAACATTGCGTAAAAAATCTTTTTTTTAAACGAGCGGAGTGGACGAGCTAGGGAAGGAGCAACATGGAGGGAACAAGGGAACGTAGCCATCCAATCAAAAGGACAGAAAAAAACTAGTTCAGGAGGAAAAATTTCAAACTTCTGAATGAAAGTCAGCAAATAAGAATCGAGCAAATTATGTTGACAAGAAAGCCAAGTAGTAGTGTGCAGTGGGGTGACCCATTGGCATTTGCATTTTCACAATAGGTGTGACACCACAGCAGACGGAAGCTGTTGGTTAGCAATACCTAAAAGCAAAATGCTGTAATTCCTGAAAATCTGGGCAGCAAGATGTCCACATGGATATTTACACAATATTTTTGAAAGGATAAATTGCTGCTCTTTACCCCCCTCCCAATCTGCCATCAGTCATTTCAAACCTGGATGGAGTCTGTGTTTAGGTCTGGCCAAGCCCAGCGAGAGCTCCTAATGTCCTTCCTCTAAATGTAAACTTTGCACTGCAAACCATGCTTTGTTTCAGTGCCCAAGATCAGTATGCAGGGTATTGTCATTGCCGGTTTTGAGAAGTTGAAAGCTTAATATTGACAAGTCTTTTAGTGTTCTAAAAACAGGATACACTGTAATACCAGTCATTTATTTTTAAGCATTTAAATTTGCATGTTCTGGGTTACTATCTTTTATCTGACTGTGAATGTTTTATGTAATAGGAGTATTTGTTTCATGTTGGAAATGCTTGTTACGGCTTTCTTCATATTTACAGTGTTTTTGTAAAAATCGATAAACAATTGTGGGTGAGGTGTCATCAGCTCAATTGCGACCAAAAGAATGTTCGGCACCTAACCATTCAACTTTAGCATCGCACTGCGGGTGGAGACGGTTTTCAAATAGTGGAGGAGGAAGGGTGCCACTGCCCTAATGTGAGCCAGGAAGAAGCACTCCTCAACCTGGATTGGGTATGAAAATACCGTTCTATTTGGAATGCAGTGGGGCCCGTGCGCCCCGGTACCACTGTACCTGCTGAGCCCTGGTTCAGCAATATTTACGAGATTGGCCCGTGGGAGATTTCGGACATAGACTATGGGGTTACTGGTGAGATTATCAAACTCAATTTAAATTCGCTTTTTTGCATTTCACCTCGCCGCTAAACATTCAAAAAGACTTCCCCCATCATGTTCCCGTTCTATGATTTCTTACTGTAGCAGGGCAGACGACAGCTATGTGACCCGACAAGGCAAGCCCTGTAGGGGGACTTTTAGCCATGTTATTGCTGCTCTGGAGAGACACACATGTATTTGGTTACTGATGGATAGATTTGCACGGGTGCATTGGTAGATGGCTAAGTGGCTGCATAAATGGATGGACATGCGGATTCGCTTGTCACATCTCGGCAAACCGAACCCTCTCTCTTTGCTTGTCTCAGCAAAGCGATATCTCAGCCAATGCTTTTGTATGATTATGATAATAATAGCTTTAAAAAAGCAATGCAATGTTCTAAGCTGTGAAAATCACACAGCATGCTGGCAGGTATACTTTGAATGCCTGAAATGACCCCACGACCGAAAAGCCAACCAACACTTACACCGCAGGCTTCCCTCCTCCTTTCAAGTTACAGGAGTGCAGTGGAGGCATGAAACACCCCGCCACACTCGGGAACCAGAGAACAAGCAGTTTGAAGCCCGGTTTGCCAGGAAAAATTAGCACCCGTGGAGCTTCGTTCCATTGCGTTTTGCTGCCACGGGCGCGGTTATGTAGTATTACTTTGGGAGGGGGGGGGGGGGGGCAAGCCAAATCGAGAACGATTTTGTGTGTGAAAAAGGCCGCTCTATTGAAACAGGTGCATATTACAAAATAACCAACTGGCAACTGCCTTACAAAACTAAAACCACGCTATACATCGAATAACTGACCCCCCCCCCCCCGCCCCTATGATCCCCTCATAACAACAACATTACACAGTATTGTAGTTAAAACTTTTTGCTCCAATGTACCCACATTCGCTACCTGCCGTTCGGCAACTGTAACTAACAAACGTCTACCCTGAAACTTAGACTACCTGCCTACCCTTTCCCTGCTCACAAACTTTCAATACTTAACCAAAAACCTCTGCCAACCCTTGCCAACTTTTCAAGACCCCACAAGCACCTGTTCCAAGCAACAACATCCATAAGATCCCTTATGCACCTGTCTAAACAAACCTGGCCTGAAAACAGGATACCCCAATGTCCCCACCACAGATACATTCTTAAAAAAGAGGGATGGGAGGGAGGGGAAAACTTTACTAACTGCACTACCCTGCTCCCAGCCACCAGGTCACCAAACCTAAAATGGTGGCTGGCAGCACCTCTCATGGAAACATATAACCATTGGGCTACTTGGGCTATACATGGGCTATACCCAGAAAGCCCAAAACTGCAAAATGGCCATCCTTGGCCAGCCCTGCCCCTCCCCATCTGCCCAGGGGGGGGGGGGGGGGGCAGACCTCGTTTTCTTTTAAACTCCTTATGCGAGGCGATTCGCCTGAAGAAAACTACCTCAATGTTCCCCCACTTGGAAATAACGACAGAGATGGTCATTTTGTTGCGGCTGATTTTAATAAACACTGAAGTGTTTATTAACTCGATTATTTTAAATTAGAAAATCATGTGGCCAAGTGGTGGAGTAATTTGTAGAATAACTCCATTTTTTTGTTTGACGGAAGTGCTCAGTTAAAAGGAAGCCTGGTGGCTGTGAGCCGGGTTGAGTTCCTGAGCAGAGGCGGGCAAGTATGCAAATAAACAAATGAAAGGCTTGGTATGCAAATAAACAAAAGAAAGGCTTAGGAAGCGTGCCCACGGATGCTGGACTAATGAAGCCAAAAAAACACAAACACTTAAGGGAAATACGTGCTGAGCCAGCAATGAGCCAAAAGCATTGATAAAGAAAGATAAAGTTCTCCCAAACAGGGAATAAAGACGTAAGCGTCTGTACACTGTACTTTACCGGTGCTCCTCAGCCTTAAAGGAAGTGAGCTATGGGCTGCAAGTTCGAGACAGGAGCCTGCAAAGAAGAGTGACGCTGGAATGCACCAATGGTAAGCAGGAGGTGGTAATAGAGTGGTTTTATTGATGACAGCAGGTCTTGCAGACAGCGCATGCACTGACAGACTCGACCTAAAAAACACTTTTGCTGAAAATGTCATAAAGCCTTGGGAATAAAAGTTTCAAAATATGAAAAATAAATAACTAAATTAAGCAAGCAGAGTGGTCGCAAAGTGGTCAGATTGATATTATTCACACCAAAACACATCAGCGTCACTTTACAGAGCTGGCCAGTGAAGCACTAATTTTGTTTTCTTGTCTTTCTTTAAACTGCATTGTTTTCCCTGGTGGGAAAATGCACCAATCCTGGAAGTACTTCAATGCCTGATTGATGGGTGGATTGGAAAACAACATTTGTACAGCGGCTCTGTGTTCATGGATGTGGTCTTTTTAAACCATACTGCTTCCGTTTGGTAAGGATATAAGCAATGGACATTGAAATGGGTCCCTTCAGGGCCCTGTAATCATGTCCTTAACTTTTCAGGCAAAAGTGTTGTGTGTTGATTTAGATACCGTATATAGGTTTCCCGGTTTATGTCCTTATATAGGCACAATTCGCATTGCCCATATTTAGGCATAGAAATCCTATCCTTATTTAGGCATTATCCATGCTAACCAAAAATAGGCATGGCCACCTACATCCGTTCATCTACGTCACAACGAGTTCTTGGAAAACCAGAGTCTTAAGCCTTTAGGACTTCCCCTTGCTTGGATATTAATTTCTCCAAGAACTCATTATTATGCATGAACATCTATTCCTTAGGGGTTCATGCATGACGTTCTTCTGCCTGACTTTTACGTCAATACTGGCATTCCTAAACACCTTCAAGGTATAAATATACCTTCACTTGCCATGGCAAACCACGGTTCGGCTGCCTACTTGCACGACGCGGCTCGCCACGGCAAGTTCGGAAGGAAGTTCAAGTCCCCGCCTGACGCACTGACCAGACGCTGTCATCCTCCTCGCCGAGAATCCAGCTCCAGTGTTTCTGACTCCCCTTGCGGTGTGTTAGTGATCGAGACTCGGAAAGAGATTCTAATCTCACCCATTCTAAGGTATGGAGCGGACTAGAACCTAGAGCAGGGATACTCATAGTACGGCCCGCGGGCCGCCAGCGGCCCGGCAATCCTTCCTTGGCGGCCCGCGGACCTTGCAGACATCGTACCTGTGCAAGCACCGCCGGTTGCAGCAGCGCGGAGCTATGGGGGCCGGGCCGGGTGATTCTTTTAAAAGCCATTCACTTGTTAATAAGGCTTTGTTGTATTTCACCTCTTCTTAGCGCCCCTGCATCTCCCCTCTGAATGAGTGGAGATACAGGGGCGCTAAGAAGAGATGAAATACAACAAAGCCTCATTAACAAGTGAATGGTCTTTAAAAGACCTGTGAAGTACTTGGGTGCGGCGGCTGTTTGTGTTCCAGGGAAGCTGACTCAGCGCGGGGTGAGGTGACGGACTTTCACCAAAAGGTTTCATGTTTCAAAAATGTCACAAAACGGAGCAATCATACACTGGCCAGATTAATGGCATCCTGCTTAACTAGTGGGAAATACATCTGTGTTGATAAAACAACGCCTAACAAAAATTGAGTTTGAGAGGTAATACCAGGTGATTTGTCAAAAGGGGGTAGTAATTTCAAAACACTTAAGGTCTTTAATCATCCAAAGATATAAAGGACATTTGGGCAATGGGTTAACAACTGTTCACAGACCTTGCAATGCCACCTACAAGCTACAACACTTTGGGCTGGCTGGCTGGAGCACACATGGAGTCTGCTCAAAAGAACCGGGCACTACTATGTGTATGCATGTGGGCGCAGAGCGCTCGCCTGCCGTACCACAGCTCGCTGACTATACACCTGTCAAAAGAGGAAACTGCACACCTAGTCCATCAAGACGCTGCTGTCCAGGTCGCCTAAACCCTTCTCAGCCCCCACCCTGAGCTCAGCACTCTGAATGTGGAATCTGTCGTGGCACACCCACGCAACACACCGCACATGCGTTCGTCTGTGAAGCACCTATGATAGGAAACAGGGTTTCAACAACAGAGGCAATTTTGATGCAACAGCTGAAGACAGTTACATTTTTTTATTGACAGGAAAGTGAAATATAAATGTTATCTTTAAAAAGGGAAAGAAAGAAAGAATATAAATGAAAGGGAAAGTCTTTGGACCTGCATTTAACAAACCGTGCAAAAAAAATAACACCAGGAGCCATATTTATAAAACCTCAGGCTCTCATTTGGGTGGGCCTGGTGCAGACAGCATCTGTGTGCAATATCGCAAAAATATGCCTTCTCTCCAGGGCAGGTGCACCTCTGCTGAGGACAGCGCAGCAGCAACAGACTGTAGTTGCTGGTCTGTCCGTCAATGCAGAGGTCCCGGCAGCACATTGGGTGGCGAGAGGGATTCCTGAGTACAAAAGCATTAGCCTGCAGAGTGATGCCTGCAGGTCCCGGGGAACGTTGTGTCCTACTCCTGAAGGTGCACACACTGAGGGTGCGCATTGGCTGTACACCACTTCATATGCTGCGTAGCATTAGTGCACCTATCGACAGCCGGCTTTTCCCTGTGCCACTGTCTGAAAGATATGACGGACATGACAAAGTCTTCCAGGGCTTAATTTGTGCGGGTGTTTGCCAGTGCTTTTAACGCCCTTTATCTATAAACATCGGCATGTATTAACTAGAATCCACCTCGGCTGCCCACCTTGTCCTGTTGCTTTCTTGCCATCCTGCTGTTCCTGCGGCTGGGCTCACTTTTGCCCCCTTGACAGGGGGAGGGAGGGAGACAGGGAGGGAGGTAGACTAACGCAGTGAGTGAGGCAGATAGAGAGAGAGAGAGAGATAGAGGAAGAGAGAGAGGGAGAGGGAGGTAGACAGGGAGAGGGAGAGTGATAGAGGGAGAGTGATAGAGGGAGGGAGGGAGACAGAGCTAGATAGATAGATAGAAAGATAGATAGATAGATAGATAGATAGATAGATAGATAGATAGATAGATAGATAGATAGATAGATAGATAGATAGATAGATAGATAGATAGATAGATAGATAGATAGATAGATAGATAGATAGATAGATAGATAGATAGATAGATAGATAGATAGATAGATAGATAGATAGATAGAGATGTGTGAATGCCGGGTCTGGTGGCTCAGTGGACGAAGGCGTCTGCTGCAGGGGCCTGTGTTCAACCTCATGGTCACAGTTTTTTTTTGCTCTAGCCCCGCCCCCTCCCCCACTGACCCCGCCCCCACCGGTGCAGCCCTCGGCCACAAACCACACTGTAAATTTGGCCCCCGAGAGAAAGTTTGTGAGTACCCCTGACCTAGAGGGACTTTTCTTGGCTACTATAGCTAAACTAGACTATACACAAACAGCACCTACTTCTTACCTCGTCCTACACTTAGGTTAGGTACACTGGGGTAGAAGTAGCTAGAAGCATCAGATGAGTATTAACATTTTTGCCTGTGTTATTTATGTATATATTTTTATGAATATCTGTCATAGCTATAAACCATGCTATTGCAGTAATATTTTATCTTACTGCTAACGCTGTACGTATTATACTTCGCATTCTGTCTTACGATTGTCGCAGTTCATATCTCTTGCACGAGAAATAAGACTGTTCAATAAACCCTTTTTATTGAAACGCCCGTCGACCCATTTCTGTGTAACTCTGTAGAAACGAAGCATGCACGATTGACTGAGTGCAACTGTTATCTATTGTTTCTACGATTCTGAGATTGTTCCGATTCTAAGGGAAACAAAGTTGTCATGTTTATGCGGTTGTCAGAAACTAATTCCTTCTTGTTTATTCGAGTAGTTTCTAGTGACCTCTGAGTTAGCTGGCACACACAAGTAATTAAGTTTAATGTACTCGATAGAGACATACTGACCTCAGTCCTATGTCAAAACTATAGTGTATATTATTCCAATGCGCAGAGCCTATCAGGAATATAGGAACTACACTACAAAAGCACTCACTGATTTCTGAATTGTGAGTGTAAAAGTGTTATGGTAACCTTATTGTTCCTGTTTCCATTTCAAATGCTTTACTTAATCTTGCATTCCCTACGAATGTTTGCTTTTTCCAGGATGTTATTATTTTGTTTTTAGGTAGCATATTGCTCTTGTCTAGTGCGTAATTTGAATTGAGTCACATCCAGGTGTTTATAGCGGTGCACAATTGGGTTGCAGTTGAAGGCAGTGCGAGTTTCTTTCAGTGGGGCAGTATGGTGTTCAATGGGGGAGAGGATGTGGCACTATGGTCAGAGCTGCTGAATTTAAAACTGGGGAACCAGGTTCAGCCTTCATGACCAGTCCCCCAGACCACTTTCCTGAGGGAGCACATTCCCATGCTAGACCTTAGAAGGCCCTACAAGACCTTAGAAGCCCTGGTGACTTAGCACCAGCAGGTGGACTCTAGCGGTGGCAAGTCTGGGTTAACCCTTGAAGGCTTGTCCACCACAATCCATACTGAAGTTCACCTCCAGTCGTACATGCAGGTCTATGAAGCAGCACACCCCAGAGCAACAGTGACTGTCACTGAGGTCACAGGAGCCTTAAGAAGGGCGGACTCTAGGGCGGTGTGACTGCACCAGGTGTCTACTCTGGGTGGGAGCGTCGTGTTTGCCAGTTTATTATGGTCTTAAAAGCACTTGCTGCCTTCTTCCTGGTCTCCAGCAATTTTTGGCAACAATAAAAATGTCATGATAACTCCGGTGATTAATGTTCTTCCTAGAGAGAGATAGGAGTTTTGTCTAGTGGAAGTTCTGACTCATGGAAAGGTAGCACGGAGGTTTAATGTGCCTGCTGCAAAGAACATTTACCATGCAGATCACAAAGTGCACATAATGTAAATTGGTCAGTGGGTTACTGCTTTTGTCAGCGAGATCCTTTTGTTACTTGCAGTTTATAAGTAACAGTGAGTAATTAACTGTCATCTAAGAGCTGCATGAAAGCGGCACGGTATAAATTAGAGCATTAAGGTTTTCCCCCCAGTCTTTGATTATCCTAATGTTTCAAAAAGTGTTCTTTTGGATAGAAGTTAATTCTGATTATTAAAGAGAATCCCCAACCATGGTATTACATTTTAAATTATTTGTGTTTCTCCAAACCAATCACTATTAAACTATACTGCCTACTAGTATGGTTGTCATGTGACTCCTACACCTTTTAATCCATAGTCTTATGTAACATTTCCTATACAGTGATTTACACATGTATAATTGATTGTCTCTGTGGGTTGTATGATAGAGGCACACAAGGCTCAACCAAGCGTGCTTCTACCACGGAGCCTGAACCACGAATGTGACTTAACCACGCATTCCTTCACCACACAATTTTGTGGTAAAGGCATGAATGGCAAGGGTGCATGCGTGGCTCAGTTCATCACTACTCCAACCCCCCTACCCCGGCCCTCAGCCCTAAATTACAAACACCCCACCTGCTCCCCTGCCCTAAGCCCTGAATTACAAACCCCTTACCTGCCCCACGCCCTAAGCCCAAAAAACGGCCCATTCCTTAACTACTCCCCCAAAACCAGCCCTCAAAGCTACCACAACCCCCTCCTCCTGCCCTGGGCCCTAAAAACTTGCCCCCTCCTTAGAAGTACCCTGACCCCCTCCGTCTCCCTGAGTCCTAAAAGCTTACCACCGACCCCACCCCCCGTAAGCGGCCCTCAGACTCGAGCCCTAAAAATTTGCCTCCGATCCCCCAAGCCCTACATTACAAAACCCCTACCTGCCCCCCCGCCCTGAGCCCGGAAAATGGCCCATTCCTTAACTACTCCCCCAAACCCAGCCCTTATAACTACCCTCAGCCCTCTCCTTCCCCGAAAGCGACCCCCAGATCCAACCCCAGCCCCACTTACCTGTCCGAGGCCGCTTCCAGTTCCGACGCTCCTGTTCCAAGTCCACGCTCATCCCGAACACCAAAGCGCATTTGCCTTAGCCTCGTATATGTGTGGTTTAGACAAATGCGTTGTTCGGTAAGCGTGGTTACGCTTGCAGGCTTCCAGAACTCGTGGCTCTGGCCGCGTAGTTCCAGATGTTTCCTGTCTCTGTGTAATGTGTGTGATGTAAAGTGCTCTGACACCATCCACTGGTATGAGTTGCGCTTAGATCAGATTATATGCTTCTGAGAGAGAGTGTGGTTATTGAGACTCGAGGGGCACTGTAAAAGGATGGTAGTGAGGGAATCCATGGCGGAGGTGCTCACTGGAGGGCACCAACAAACATTGCTCCACATGGAGACACCAGGGATAAACCCGGCCCAGCCCTTGGGGCCAGTCCGCCTCACCCCTTGAGGCCAGTCCGCCTCACCCATCGGTACCTCCATTGGCTTTGTTTCAGCAGTAGTAGTGCAACTCACCAGGGATCAGCAATGCAAGATTTGCACACACATCAAACTAAGTTTGCAAACTTCACAATCTCTCTGCTTCATGCACAAGCACTTTTAACATGTGCTGCCTGCTTTGGGGCCACTGGAATTATGCAAAAAAAAAAAACTAAACTATGCTGAAGTGTTGACTGAATTATGCAGCAGTGAAAGGCTGCGGTGCAATGCAGTATATTTTCTGATACTTTATTTTGACATTTTTACACATGCTAACAGTCTCTGGAACGATTTTGCCTTATTAGTACCAGTGTAACATACAAATGCAATGGTGAGAAAGGTGATCAGTCAACCTTTGCAAAGGGTTCTCCGCTTCACACCAACTTAAGTCAAATTTTTGAGTAACTTTTGATCCGTTTGAACAACAAACTATTAGTTAAAATTGTCAGACTATACAGCAGATGTTGTACTATGTGGCAAATATGGGAGAGACATAATTATATAGAAAACATTTGCAAACTAGGATATTTTGCCATTCATGTTTGAACTGCTCTTGTGGAAAAAGGGAGAAGTGCTGATGACAGAAACCCCATGGCTCGGAGAGAAATGGCTTTTGCTTCCAGTTTTAAGCGTATTTGGGACATTCTGTGATTGGACAGATATCCCACTTTGTGAATGTATTTTAATGGCAATAACTCACATTAATTCACTGAAAAAAGTCTGAAGTACACCCTTAGTTTACCCCACATTTTTTGTTCATCATATTATAATCCAGTTTGGCGTGCCTACACTCTTATGCGCTCTGTTCCTTGGCGCAAATTTAGCATGGCATCAAAACATTGTGACACGCAGTTGTCGTGCCCCAGAAGAGTTGCACAGCCTTATGCTCATTTGAGAAACATATTCACTTGTACTCCATAGTATTACCAAAGTTCATCCAAATTTATTTCCATTTTTTAAAATCCATATTCATCCGTCACGTCAAAGAAATGAAGTTCAAAAGTTTTCAGCATTTTAATTGCTCAGGAATTGCCCATCCAGGCCTATTCACAGGCATGTAAGCAAGCTCCATTCCTCCGATACATTTGAATAACCCAATGCATTTCGGTCTGATTTCGACCTTCGTCAGGGGTATCTAAAATGATTAAAAAATGATCATCAGCCCCACTCGTTTTTAAACAATATAAATACTCAAAAATTAATCAAGAACCCAGTGGTCGAAGTGGGGAAAAAAAAGTATGGGAACTGTGGTTGGAGAATCAGAGGGCGGGAATAACCCATGGACTGGGTCAATGGGCGGAGTCAGAGGTGTGGCCAGAAAGAGCAAAACATCCCAGTTTTTAGTATTTGCTTGGTATTTCACAGACCGGTTACAACTTATTACAATATTTAATTCAACCAATGGATACACATGTTTATTAAAGGTTGAATATGAGTTATTCACGTTAAAATGTATTCACAAAGTGGGATACGTTTCCAATCACAGAATTTCCCAAATACACCTAAAAGTGGAAGTACAAGCCATTTGTCTCCGAGCCATGCAGTTTCTGTCATCAGCACTTCTCCCTTTTTCCACATGAGCAGTTCAAACATGAATGACAAAATATCCCAGTTTGCAAATGTTTTCCACCTAATTATGGCTCTGCCATATTTGCCACATAATACATCATCTGCTGCATAATCTGATGATTTTAACTAATAGATTGTTTGTAGCTCAAATGGATCAAAAGTTACAAAAAAATGTGACTTGTGTTGCTATGAAGTGGAGGGCCCTTTGCGAAGGTTGACTGGTAACTTTTCTCACTGCTGCATTTGACTGTTACACTGGTACTAATGAGGCAAAATATTTGCAGAGACTTTCAGTCTGTATAAAAATGTCAAAATAAGAAAATATCAGAAAATATAGCGCATTACTCTGCAGCCTTTATGTGTGCTGCATAATTTAGTCAACACTGTGGCATGATTTTGTTCTCTCTTGCTGCATAATTCTACTGGCCCCAGAGCAGGCAGCACATGTTAAAAGTGCTTGTGCATGGAGCAGAGAGGCTGTGAAGTTTGCGAACTTAGTTTAGTGTGCGTGCCAATCTTGCATTGCCAATCCATGGTGAGTTGCACTAGTACTGCTGAAACAAGGCTAATTGAGGTACCAATGGGGAGGCGGACTGGCCTCAACGGTCCTGTGACCTCAGTGACAGAGTCACTGTCACTCTGGGGTGTGTTGCTTCGTAAGCCTGCCCGCAAGACTGGAGGTGATCTTCATCATGAATTGTGATGGACAGGCCTTCAAAGTTAGCCCACACTTGCCACTAGTAGGGTCCACCTGCAGGTGCAAGGACACCATGGCTCTTACAGTCTAGCTGGGCCTTCTAAGGTCAAGCATGGGAATGTGCTCCCTCAGGTGAGTGGTTTGATGGAGTGGTCATGAAGGCTGAACTTGGTTCCCCAGTTGCAAATTCTGCTGCTCTAGCCATAGTGCTACATCCTCTCTCCCACTAAACACCATACCTCCCCACTGAGAGAAACTCACGCTGCCTTCAGCTATAACCCAATTGTGCTGTGCTATCAAAGCCTGTATGCCACTCTATTCAAATTATGCACTAGACGAGTAATATGCTGCCTGAAAAAAAGTAATAACATTTTGGAAAAAGCAATTACTCATAGGGAATGCAAGATAAAGTAAAGCATGTGAAATGTAAGTAGGAACAATGTGGTCTTAACAGGGCTCAACGAGGTGAAATGCTTTATGCTTTACTAAATATATGATGGCCGATGGTGCCATAGAGGTAAAAAAAAGAAAGATAACATAATCTCTTCCAACATCCACAAAAATGTCAGCTTTGCTTGACAACCTCTGTGCGTCCAACATGCACAATAAGACCAACTCTGCTAAGAAACAATGCAATATTAAAGAAGATTAGTGCCAACTCTCGCTTGTGACACACAACAGTGCAAGTCATCCAGGCCACCATGACTACCCCATAAAGAAACACTAGTGCACATGCAGACTAATTTTGTTCAAAAGCTCTACATTATTAGCCCAGGTTCGTGCAGACACTCACGTCTGGCTCAAATCCACCCAGCAATCATGATAGTCCCAAACACAAACACGGTAGGTCTCAACCATAGCATATATGCACTGGTCCAGAGGGCTATTAAATACCCATCAACTTCTGTTTCTAAAAGCACTAGAACGTGACTGAAATATGTCCTCTTGCAAGGAAACCCTGAAATGCTGATAAAGTCCTTCTTTACAAGCCTGAACATGAAAGAATAAAATCTTCAAAGATAACCTTTAATCAAGGAATAATGCATTCCAATTAGATCTCACCATGAGATAGACTTTAAATATCCAAGGGGGCTGCAGACACGATCTCGTCATTAAACTCAGAAATGTCACTATCTATTTCCACAATCATGATGATTCAGGGAAATGATCAGTCTCTGCTGGCCTTCCATTTCATTTTTCAGAACCTAAAAAAGTGAATACTAACCACAGTGAAAATTCCCTCAGCCCATAAATAGCTGCTACCCACAGGTGACGCCCACCCTGTGCTATAGCTTCCCATCAATCCACTAGCCCCCAAACCACCTCACCTCAGGGGAAAGGCCTGCCACCTCGTAGCAGTGCCGCTGACCATAATGCAACTGATAATCCCAGCCCTTTTATAAAAATGCACCTCATTAACACTCCCTCTCCCTTGATGCAGACAACATCTTATGTTCTTCCTACTGCCTCACGTTTAACTCACAGACATCGTTTAGTGACAGCTTCTCTACTTACCTTGATGATCTCCTCTTCCCAGACCACAAAACCATTTAAAAGATCTGATAGGGTAAGAGAAGAAGAAAGATTGCCCTAACCAATGCCACTAACCTTTACTGCACTATCATTGCCGAAACAACCTATTCGCTGTTTGAATACATAGCATCTTGTGTCTCCATCAACCCCATGTTCTCTCCCATTGTCTCAGTAGTCTACCTCACACAGCCACAATCCCAAATTCCTGTAGGAACTCCTGGACGTGGCAATCCATTTTCAAACTGAGATCAATAAATGTTATCCTGCCCACCAGAACCTACAAACCGTCCCTACTACATTCTCCCCCTTTGAACCACCAGAGACCTATGAGATGCTAAGCCTGTCTGTCAAAATAAAAGCATCTAATTCACCCATGGAGCCATGGTCAGCTGAGCGTCTCCTCCCTTTCATTGACTTTGATACAACAAACATTTCAAATGCTTTATTCCACAGATCAGGTGTGCCCCCACTCCTTCCAAAGCATACTATCATACCTCTCCTCTAAAGAAAAAGGTCCTTTGAAAATACAGGTACCGGTTCAAGCTTCCTTTTCTCACTAAGGTTCTGGAAAAGAGGAGTATGATGCAGCTCGGACAGTATGTGGAACTAAAGTAGCTCCTCTACGACCGTCAACACTGCATCCTCATGGAACATGGAAGCAGCCCTCCCCGATATACGAGAGGAGCGCCTCCTCTCACCGTACGAATGTGAGAAAAATACATTGTGGCATGCTGTGTCGGTATTTCTTCTCTGTTAGGTCTATTGTTATGTAAATTGGTATTAGTAAGGCTATTGATTCCCTTCATGTTCTAGCTCGGAACTCTGTTGTGCCTGTTTGATCGCTACCGGTTTTCGTGCCCCTGGGCCCTTGGTACCCGCAGTTTATCTTCAGCCTACAAATAAAGAACTACAAAATTATTTGAGAAGCATCTTCAATACATTACAGACATTTGCAGCAAAATGCCTTCTTTCTTTTTTAGATCCATTTCACAGGGGAACAAATAAAGGAAAGAGAGGGTAAGAGCCGTTTTTGAAGTCACGGTTTTCAGCAACTGAGAAGACAGAAAAAGAGGCAATAAGGGGAAGACGTGAGAGAGATGGCGGCAGCAGCAAGCGGCTGAGCGGAAACGGACACTGTCCTTGTCTTCCCTGGGCAAGAAGAAAGAGAGATAGAGCCCTTTTCCTTCTCTGCCACACGCCTGTTCTTGAACGGCCACGAAGGGCCGAACCTTATCTAAAGGCTTTCGCTATTTCTGCCGTCCTGGGACGCGTGACTAAAAACAGAAAAGTAGGGGAACGCATTGCATAAAATGAACAAAGTAGGGGCACGCCGTGCCCTTCCGATCCCGTCCACTTCGACCACTGCTCTGCACTCACAGTGATCACTCTGCACTCACAATGAACTTGCGCTGTTCACCCTGTACTTCACCCTGCAGTCACACGAGCATCCTACTCACCCTGCCCTCATGTGACATTTTACTCACCTGTCCCCCTCACTGCTCATTCTGCAATCTCACTCAAACAAGCCCATCACTAACCATATATTCATTCGTCCCACTCTGCACTTGCATCCGCACCCAAATTCATATTGTCACCTCACTCACCCTGTGCAGTCACTCCTCTCACCCTACTCTCACACTGTTGCATCATTCACCGTGCACTCACATGGGCACTCCTGTCACCCACACAGTGCAGTGGGTTAATATGCCTGCTACAAAGAAGGTATACCAAGCACGTCACAGAAATTAATGTGAGTAAACTACGAGTAGCCCTATTAAAAAATGAAATGTTTTCAGAAAGGGGCTTTAGAGAGATGCGGTGTATTGTTGGCGAGTGATAGTAAGGGAATTCATGGAGAAGGGGGAAATGGGGGAGGGGCACCAAAAAAGACTGTTGCACCGTGTGCGACCAGTGCTATGGCCAGCCCTGGCTGGGAGTCTTAGATCCAACGAAGATCGGGTCTAGTTGCACCCCTTATAGGGACCCGGAGGGCCGCTCACACCCGTTGGCTCTGGTGCCACTACACTTGCTGCACTATTGATAGCTAGCTCTTAGGCCTGCTGCTGTGCGACCGGCAGGTTGTTTGCAGGCGTTACCTTTATCAAGACCACCCTTTGGGAAGAGGCCTGGGTCCTTATCTATATGGGGGCAGAGGGATGGAGTAAAGCCTGTATCTGAGGCCTCCAAAGAGTGGGGCAGCTATGGGTCCGAAGGACCCTTGTGTACCCTTCCCAAGGGTTCTTCCCTGTTGTGGGGTCTTGTTAAATATCCTTCACCCCATTGGCAGCGGGCCTCTATTGACATGCTTCCAAAACAGGTGCATGCGCTTGGGCAATAAGGGACATCATACTTCGCAAACGTGCATTGATTCTCCCTCTAGAAGACCACTCTGCTAGCCCCGGGGTCAACTCCACCAAGACCATACCCGCCAACTCACATGGTGCCACGTGTGTCACACGATCTCGACACCCTTCACACGGGCACCCGGCGATGAGCCGAAATCACACGGTGGCATGTTGCAGGGAAAACGAGCTGGAAATCACTCTAAATAGAGGATTTCCAGCGCGTTTTCGCTGACTTTGAAGTGCAGACGTCCATTATGTGGTGTGAAAACACGCCAAGACATCGCCACTAGCCTCAATGACCCTTTGTTATTACTGTTTTTTTTTTAAAGACCGTGGCGGGGTTGCCCCTTAGGTAGCTATCGGCACGAGCCCCACCACCAAAGGCCCCGCCCCCTCCTCACAGGGTGGCATCAATTTGTAAGTTGGCAGGTATGCAACTGCGTTTGCACATAAGCAGTAGTTTGAATAATACTTCTAATGTCCTAAGATAGTCATGTGACGACGGTAACGTCCCGTTTTTCACCCCAGCTCCCTTAAACTCCAATGCAGTGATTTATATTACCATGAACTGTGCGTGGTATCTGCTCCTTGGAGTGGGAATTGGAATGTTGAGGATATGGAGTTGTCTTTGTTGACATAGTGATGTCTTCTTTCTGTCTAGCCTTTTTACGGTACGTCTGTGAATCTCGTTGTTATTAATGTTGACAAGAGTGCTTCCCGTCGCGTACTGCCCAGGACACGTCAGAAGCAATAAGGCTCTGGTGCCAGGTGCCATTTTGTGACTGGGTAAAAAAGCAGATGCAGGTAGTTCCTCCCTCTGGCCACCAGATGGCGCCCGGAGCCTCTCTCTCGCTCTCTCTCCACTCTCTTCTCCAGTAATTGATGGAGGCAGCAAGAGGAGATAATTAGTTTTATGTATATAATATTTGATCATGGAGATATTTTTGCCTTCTTCAAAAACGCTATATGGAGCCCGTAATATGTGTTAAAATAGTTAATTTGGCATTATCTGTTGGAATTGTTTTACCGGCCCTAGTTGAGATTGTTGTAGCATCCGCTGAAAATGTAGGCAATGTAAGCAATGTTAAATCTAATTTTTTCTGTGCAAAACCTAATTAGCCATTTTAAAAAAGGTTAACGCCAGCGCCTGAGACGGTTTTTGTTTAATAATCCCATTACTGGCGGCTCATCATGTATAAAATGGTGCAGTAGGATGCAAAATTTCCACTTGTTTATAAGTGTATCCCAGAGAAATGTATAAAACAATCCGGGGCAGAGGAAAGGGAAGGTTAGTGCGGCGTAGAGTGTCCTCGCCGGAAACGTGAGTATAGATCTTAAGCCCTCTTCCCTTCGTGTGTGTATATGTGCTCAGCTGCTGGTCTTTCTTTTACACCGATATATTTGTGTGTACGGCGTGTTGGTGTATTTTCGCGGCTGCTCTCGTGCGTTTTCACCTCTGTGTTTCCTGCCTGTGCGTTTTACCGGCGTCGACAGCAGCAGCCCTGGCTTTGCTGCAGTGTCCCCGGGAGAGGTGCCGTGCAGCGCTCGTCTCTCTGGGGGTCTAGGGGCGGTGGGCAGGACCTCTGAGGGGCCACCGCTACCTGGGACGGCTGGACACGGGGACCCCTTGATGCCCCCTGCCTTTTTCCGGGAGTCTAAGCACATTCAGCCAATGACCGAAGAATACAAAAAGTGTTAAACTCGGGTTTACGGCTGAAGTGGGGGCTCCCATTGTGAGGTGCGAAGGCGTGGTATTTGTTGGTGTGAGACAGCCCAGGTTTTAATGTTTTATATTTCGAATATGTTGGTGGAAATAGTGTTTGGGTCACTCTAAAATCATATTGTGCTAAATATGTCCGTGATTATATGAATCATATTTTAGCTATTGTCTAGCAGTTGCAGCGGTTAGTTAGTCATATGCGCACCTTTACCCATCACAGGTCTGTTTTTTCCAGTTTGTGTCGAGAGGCAGGCGGCGTTCCCGCCAGAGTTTGAGGCACACAGGGCTTTCGAAGACCGACCGGGTCACTGCGGTGATCCGGGGAAGAACCATAGGGCCCAGTTGGATAGAAACGCGACAAGAGGGCTCGGATAGCGCGTGCGTAGTACGGATCAGAGCGGCTCGTTACCGTGTCCCATCCGCGGCGGTATTTAGAGCGGTTTTTCCTACTAAGTGCAGTCAAGTAAATATACTGCGCGCTAAGGTTCCTGCGCGCTAAGGTTCCTGCGCGCTACTTCAACCCGCATTGCACTGGACTTTGCTGCATGATGGAGCTCGTTCAAGAACTCCTCGTCTGTAGGTCTATAGTTACAGGGATCATTTCTCTGGTTAAGATTTCACTTGACCATTTGCAAATGGATGCACGACCCTTTTGCTAGTGTATGGGGTTCTGCGCGGATCATTTTTCTGGTGTTTGCAGTCGCATATTGGCCCTAGCCGATGAGGCTTTTCAGGTCTAAAATGCTACTTTGAATTTACCTGTAGAATGTCCTGTTTTCCCCATAGCAACATATATAGTCCATTACCCAAACCCTGTTTGCGCAATGCATGTTAAAGGAACCATTTAGTACTGGACGACTGGATTTGACATCAGGGTTTACTAGTTTATTTCTGCTCTTTATTCTTGTACCGTTAAATCTGCCAATAGTAACACCTGCTGTTTGCAACGCTTAGCAACGACTTCGAAGCGCTATATTTAATATAGATTAGCCCCACTATCATATTTAGCTCAGATGTAGACCGATTCCGTCTCAGCCACTTCCACGAAGGGACAAACCTCTGAACAGAGTATGTTCACCGATGGTTGACCGGCGTCTTGTGTCATCAGACTGAACACACCGCACTGCGCACACGCGCTTTATGCACAGTTTTCTTATTTGCACACGCCGTATATTATTTCTAACATCGAATTCAACAGGGGCGCTCCCGTTGCACGTCGTGTCTGCAGGCGCCGCGTTTGTTCGTGGAATCCAAGCAGGACCCCGTGGGTGTGGGCTCCAGCCGTCCTGCTGCAGGGGGCTTCTCCGTGGGGGAGAAAGGGATAATGATACATTTTATATAGCGCTTGTTACTGCAATGTGCTGCGTCTAAGCGCTGTAAATAGCATATTTCTAGGAGGTTTGCCAACCTCGCAGAGATAATAGACGGAGTGGGCTTTGCATGGATGAAGAATCGTGATCTCGGCGCCTACGTGCAGTGGTGGTGCCCGCCGAGGCACGATTATCAAAGTGACTGCCCAGGGACAGTGCGTCTCTCTTGGACCCTCACCCCTTGCACCCCGAGTCTGCGCATACACAATAGTGCCTACTATATATTTCACCAAGTGGAAACTGGCTCCAGGAGGAGAGCGGGGCTGGGGCGGCAAACGCTCCCGTTTCCAGTTCATTCACTATTAGAACACGTGTCAATCGTGCTTTTTGTGATGTTGAAATGCGTGTTTCATCTGAGTAGGGTTGAAAGGTTTGTCCGAGGTTGTCACGGACGCCACGAGCGGCTTACGTACCTGAGCCGGGAGCCGCCGCCGCCGACGGGAGGAAGGTACCGGAAGCCACGAGCGTAAACTATCTTAGTAACGTTGCACCTTGACGCGGATGCGCCTATATGCCGGAGACTGGAGCGCCTTTCCCCTGGTCTAGACGTGTTTGGTTGTGTATGTGTATATATGCATATACGCACACACACAAACACACACTTGATTGTAGTCAGGCGAACCCTGAAAAGTGACCCGCACCCCATAGCGGCTTTTCAAGCAGTTCTTTCAGGTCCCACCCCTACTGCCACATTTTCAACATTGCTAATCCTGGAGAAAAAAATTGACGCAATATTTCCCAATTGGCGTTCTGCTGCACCAGTAGCGCCTAGAAAAGTGCTGCGCTCCGGCGTAAGGAGTCCTTTATAAATCGTTACAATTCAGGACGGTGCTCTCGCTTGTAGCGGCTAGAGGCGCGATGGTGGTTCTGACAGTGATGTGCAGGCGGATCCTCCCCAGCATCACTGACTTGCAACAAACACAATATCTCGTTTGTGTTACAGATTTTTTTGTTTAGTTAAAAGCGCCGTGTTCGCTCACGGGCGTCTTGCCGCTACAAGCCACTTAGTAGCCCAAACCAAGTTCCGTAGAAAATATTCTTATTTCCTGAACTGAAGCTGATGGCCCAAAATATGGGGAAAGCCCTGGCTCTTGGACCTGCCTGCTCTTTCCTTCTAAGGTATGAAGGGTGCGAGGTGTCCCTGTTTCACGAGTCTCCAGAGAGAGACGGGGAACGAGGAGGCCAGGACGCCCTGCGAATCAATGAGAGGAGTGATTGAGGGAACACACTGGGAGATGGGCAAGAGACAGAATGATGGACTGAAGACTCGGGTGTTATACATAAAGGAATGAAAAAAGAAAGGGAGACGGGAGGAGAAGGGAATTGAGGAAAGAAGGAAGAAGGGAGGACGTGGGTGAAAGGAATAGAGAGATCATAGAAGGAAGAATATACGGAAGAAAGGAAGAGGGAATGGAAAATTATAAGGGAGGAGAAAGAGAAGAACGAAAGAAAGAGAGAGAGAACGAAAGAATGAGAATATTGAATGAGTGACAGAATAAGGTCCCGAAGTTTGGATCAAGAAGGAAGGATGGGCGATGTGTATGAATTAAGGAATGTAGGGGTGACTGAGCACCTTGCAGTGGGCCCTTCCTAGGGGAATCGATCACCCGAACCCTGGGCTTGGGAGGAAGGGGACAGGAATGTGCTCCGGAGGAGGTGGGGGGGCCGGGGGCATACAAAGGTCCCCCGAGTGACAGGCCGGCCCGGACCAGGACGTGGACAGGCGAGGGGGCTTCAAAGGACGCACATAAAGGGGGCGGGACGCCTTTCTGAACCGAGCATGGATGAAAAGCCCCCAAAGCAAACAGGCGAAGAAAGCGATTATTCCCGAAAAAACAGAGGGCGTCAGAGGGGAAAATTGAAGAAAGGGGACAGGAGAAAAAATAAAGAGACAACCTCATGAATGTGCCGCCTTTGGTGTGAGGAGAAATGTGACAAGGACATGAGGCAGGGTGTAGAGGCGTCGAGCGCCCTCCGGGAGCACAGAGGGACCTGCTACGGGGGCAGCGAGCACCTGAACTCACTCACCCGTAAAACAAAAGCGGCCAGGTCTGGGCAGTGTTCCCTTCACCTCACTTCAACTCACCCATAGAGCCAACGATAACGGCGCTGGGGCTGGAGCAACTCACCTCACCCATAGAACCAACGAAACCTGCGCTGGGGCAATGCGCATCTCACCTCACCCACAGAAACATAGACACGAGCTCTGGGGCAATGCGCATCTCACCTCACCTCATCCACAGAACCATAGAAACCAGCTCTGGGGCAACGTGCATCTCACCTCACCCACAGAACCATAGAAACCAGCTCTGGGGCAATGCGCATCTCACCTCACCCACAGAACCATAGAAACCAGCACTGGGGCAATGCGCATCTCACCTCACCCATAGAACCAACCAAACCTGCGCTGGGGCAATGCGCATCTCACCGGCAGAACTATAGAAGCCAGCTCTGGAGCAATGTGCATCTCACCTCACCTCACCCATAGATCCAACGAAAGCTGCGCTGGGGCAATGCGCATCTCACCTCACCCATAGAACCAACGAAACCTGCGCATGGTTAATGCGCATCTCAGCTCACCTCACCCATAGAACCAATTAAACCTGCGCTGGGGCAATGCGCATCTCACCTCAACCATAGAAACCTGCTGTGGGGCAATGCACATCTCACCTCACCCACAGAACCATTGAAACCAGCTCTGGGGCAATAAGCATCTCACCTCACCTCACCCATAGAACCAACAAAACCTGCGCTGGGGCAATGCGCATCTCGCCTCACATCACCCATAGAACCAAAGAAACCTGCGCTGGGGCAATGCGCATCTCACCTCACCCACAGAACCATAGAAACCAGCTCTGGGGCAATGCACATCTCACCTCACTCACAGAACCATAGAAACCAGCTCTTGGGCAATGTGCATCTCACCTCACTCACAGAACCACAGTAACCATCTCTGGGGAAATGCACATCTCACCTCACTCACGGAACCATAGGAACCAGCTCTTTTGGAATGCGCACTCACCTCACCTACAGAACCATAGAAACCAGCACTGGGGCAATGCGCATCTCACCTCACCCATAGAACCAACCACACTCGCGCTGGGGCAATGCGCATCTCACCTCACCTACAGAACCATAGACACCAGCTCTGGGGCAATGCGCACCTCACCTCACCCACAGAACCATAGAAACGAGCTCTGGGGCGATTCACATCTCACCTCACCCACAGAACCATAGAAACCAGCACTGGGGCAATGCGCATCTCACTCACCCATAGAGCCAACCACACTCGCGCTGGGGCAATGCACATCTCACCTCACCTCACCCAGAGAACCAACGAAACCTGCACTGGGACAATGCGCATCTCACCTCACTCACAGAACCATAGAAACCAGCTCTGGGGCAATGTGCATCTCACCTCACTCACAGAACCACAGTAACCAGCTCTGGGGCAATGCACATCTCACCTCACTCACAGAACCATAGGAACCAGCTCTGGGGGAATGCGCATCTCACCTCACCCATTGAACCATAGAAACCAGATCTGGGGCAATGCGCATCTCACCTCACTCACAGAACTGTAGAAACCCTCTCTGATGCAGTGTGCTTCTCACCTCACTCAAACAAAGAAACCAGATCTGATGCAATGAAGGCAGCTCGAATGCAGTGTGCATCTCACCTCACTCACAGAACCAAAGAAACCAGATCTGATGCAGTGAAGCCAGGTCTGGTGCAGTGTGTATCTCACCTCACTCACAGAACCAAAGAAACCAGATCTGGTGCAGTGAAGCCAGGTCTGGTGCAGTGTGCCTCTCACCTCCCCTACAGAACTATAGAAACAAGGTCTGGGGTAATGCACATCTCACCTCACCCGCAGAATCACAGAAACCACCTCACTCACAGAGCCAAAGAAAGCCGGTTTGGGTTTTGAACATCTCATATTCACAAAGCAAAATACCCCACTTTAGGGCAATGTGCACACCCCCTCCCCCACAAAGCAAAGGGATCTGCTCTGCGGCAAGCGCACCTTACGTCACTCCCAAATAAAGGCAATGTGCATCTCGCATCACACAGGTAGAGCAGAAAACAAATCAAAACCCTCTGGGGAAATGTGCACCTCACATCAGTCACAACATAAAGAATTCAGCTGTGCGGTATAATGTGCTCTTCACGTGATGCAGGCAGTGTGCACCTCACTGACAAATAGATCACAAGGACCCACCCCTGGGGCAATGCACAGGCCACAGGGGACGAAGTGCGCCCCATATCACTCTTTCAAAAGGCCCAGATAACCCTTCTAGGGCACCACTTGGCACAGGAGTGCCTTGCTAGGTTAGTGTGCCTCTCACGTGGAGAAGTGTGGCCCAGGGGTTAGAGGCAGCAGACCCGGAAGCTGAGATCGGTCCTGGACCAGGGTTCAATTCCCCGCCTCGGCGGGTCTTGGGCTAAAAATTCCACGGACTCGATAATTCTCGCCCCGGTGCCTCCTCGACTCACGGGTTCACACTCTGCGACTCTGGGCAATAGCTTGCTTAATCTCCACAACGGCCCCTCGCGGCGGGATGCCTGACTTTCACCTTGTGGATGCCCTGCTATCTCACAGGGGAATACCAGGACGGGTTCCCTAAGCAAGCGCCGGGAAACCCACAGCGGGTAGCTGTGCGCTATATAAGCTCAACTACATCTACATTTACATTTACACCTCATAAAAATACAGCAAATGAACCTTGTTCTTGTCACAGCGTGCCTCCAATGACAGTCCGAGCCAGCGTGACCCCACTTCACTCACAAGCAGAGAAAAAGAATCCGCCTATGGACTCTGTGCTCTCCACGTCACACACAAAACATAAAGCCACCTCGATCTGGAGCAGTGCACCCCTCGCCTCACTCCAATCACCCTGCTCTGTGGGGGACCTAGAGCACAGCAACACCTCGCTCATTCACTTACAGACTCAAGGACACCGAGCTCAGAGGAGCGGACCTCAGAGCACAGCATCACCTCACTCACTCACAAAACTCAAGGACACCCCGCTCAGGGGAGCGGACCTCAGAGCACAGCAACACCTCTCAAGCCAAAGGACCCCTGCTCAAGCGAACGGTCCTCCGAGCACACCAACACCTCAAAATCCAAAGGACACCCCACTCAGGGAGGGGACATCCGAGCACAGCAACCCCCCCTCACTAACCAGAGGACAACCCAGTCAGAGGAGCCAACCTCAGAGCACAACAACACCTCACTCACAATCCAAAGGATTCCCCACTCAGGGAGCGCACCTCAGACCACAGCAACACATCGCTCACAAACCAAAGGACACGTCACTCAGGGGAGTGGATCTTAGAGCACAGCATCACCTCACTCACAAAGCAAAGGACTCACCACTCAGAGGATTGGACGTCGGAGCACATAATCACCTCACTCACAAACCCAAGGCCACTCTGCTCAGGGGAGCGAACCTCACAGCACAGCAACACACTTACTCACAAAGCAAAGGTCACCCCAGTCATGGGAGAAGGCCTTAGAGAACTTCACCTCACTCAGAATCCAACGGACACCCCACTCAGGGGAGTGGACCTCAGAGCACAGGGTCACCTCACTCACAAACCAAAGGACACCCCACTCAGAAGAGTAGATCTCAGAGCACAGCAACACCCTTACTCACAAACCAAAGAAAACCCTACTCATGAGAGTGGTCCTCAGAACAGAGAGTCACCTTACTCACAAACCAAAGCAAATCCCACTCATGGGAGTGGATCTCATAGCACAGCAACACCCTTACTTACAAACCAAAGAAAACCCCACTCAAGGGGGTGGACTGGGCACAGCAACACCCTCACTCACAAACCAAAGGACACCCCACTCAGGGGAGTGGACCTCAGAGCACAGGGTCACCTCACTCACAAACCAAAGGACACCCCACTCATGAGAGTACATCTCAGAGCACAGCAACACCCTTACTCACAAACCAAAGAAAACCCTACTCATGAGAGTGGTCCTCAGAACAGAGAGTCACCTCACTCACAAACCAAAGCAAACCCCACTCATGGGAGTGGATCTCATAGCACAGCAACACCCTTACTTACAAACCAAAGAAAACCCCACTCAGGGGAGTGGACCTCAGAGCACAGGGTCACCTCACTCACAAACCAAAGGACACCCCACTCAGGGCAGTGGACCTCAGAGCACAGGGTCACCTCACTCACAAACCAAAGGACACCCCACTCAGGGCAGTGGACCTCAGAGCACAGGGTCACCTCACTCCCAAACCAAAGGACACCCCACTCAGGGGAGTGGACCTCAGAGCACAGGGTCACCTCACTCACAAACCAAAGGACGCCCCACTCAGGGGAGTGGAGCTCAGAGCACAGGGTCACCTCACTCACAAACCAAAGGACACCCCACTCAGGGGAGTGGACCTCAGAGCACAGGGTCACCTCACTCACAAACCAAAGGACACCCCACTCAGGGGAGTGGAGCTCAGAGCACAGGGTCACCTCACTCACAAATCAAAGGACGCCCCACTCAGGGGAGTGGACCTCAGAGCACAGGGTCACCTCACTCACAAACCAAAGGACATCCCACTCAGGGGAGTGGACCTCAGAGCACAGGGTCACTTCACTCACAAACCAAAGGACACCCCACTCAGGGGAGTGGACCTCAGAGCACAGGGTCACCTCACTCACAAACCAAAGGACACCCCACTCAGGGCAGTGGACCTCAGAGCACAGGGTCACCTCACTCACAAACCAAATGACACCCCACTCAGGGGAGTGGAGCTCAGAGCACAGGGTCACCTCACTCACAAATCAAAGGACGCCCCACTCAGGGGAGTGGACCACAGAGCACAGGGTCACCTCACTCACAAACCAAAGGACACCCCACTCAGGGGAGTGGGACTTAGAGAAGATCACAGCACTTACAATTGGAGCAAAGCGACCCTGCCCTGAACAGTGTGGGGGGCCAGCACTTCACCCCAGTACCGGGGATGGCCCACTCCGGGGGCGGGATGTGTGAGAGCGGGGCCCTGGCACACTTCGCCCACAGCCTTAGATCCGTGAGAGTCGTGGTTTGAATTACAACAAGTTGCACATGCCCTTCCCGAGATCACCTTGATTGCCAAAATATATGGTTCGTCGGGCGGGTGTGAATGAAGAGAGCGCCTGGAGGGGTGGGCGGGAGATGGAGGAGCAGACGATTAAAAACAAAAACAACAAAGACAAAAACCTGTGTGTGCTCGGGTTTGTGCTTCATCGGATTACGTATTCGCCTTTTTAAAATCGAGCATCAGTAGCGCTTGCATAATGCAATTAACGTAAAGCGCCCGTAAATGTATAATAATAATAACTTTTATTGTTATTATTATTGTTATTATTATTGTTATTATTATTATTGTCATTAATATTATTTTTTTCTTCTAATATGGAGGTCAATTTAAAAAAAATGCTCACTCGAACAAGTATAACTAATTGAGTGCTTGTTACAAAATAGAAAAAATCCAATCAAACACAGATAAATAAAAAATGGCTCTACTTAATTTCACCCCAAAAAGACAATGGCCGAGAAAAAATAGATAAAAGTGCTCGATAACCAGCAGCTTCAAGCAGCGGTTTTTATCACTGTGACTGCGGCGGCGGCGGGGTCCGGGCAGAGCTGCTTCTTCGCGCAGCGAAGCCCGTTGTGCGTTGTTGAAAGACGAACGCGAGCAGCCCCCCCCCCCCCCCCCGCACCCCGCGAGCGCCGCATTCGAAGGCCGCACCCGAGGCTGCATGCACCTTAAAAATGTTTTAAAAGAAGGGACGAGAACTGGTATATGTTTCGGTTGAAAAAGCAGCGCGCAGCGTCTGTGATGTGACTGGAGGCCTACAAAGGGGAGGTGTGTGTGTGTGTGTGGGGGGGGGGGTTAAGAAAGAGAAAATGGTGAGAAAGGAAAGAAAGGAAAGAAAGGTCGCGAAGAAGGGAGAGGAGAGAATAACGAGTGAAGTGGGAACCCGGAGGAAGGAGACAAAGGGACGGCAAAGAAAGAGGGAGAAGAGAAAGGAAGAAACAATACGGAGGAAAGAAACGAAGGAGAGGAATGGGTAACGAGGGAAGAGATAGTAGGGAAGATGGAACGGGGTGAAGAAGGAGGGGAGAAGGAATGAATATACAATAAGGAGGAAGGAGAGTAGGTAATACCGAGGGAATACAGAACGGGGCAGATGGAAGGGGGCGGTAGAAGGATGGAAGAGGCAATTTGGGAAGAAGGAAACGAAGGAGGAAGGAGGGGAGGAAGGAAGGAAAGGGAATAATAAAGGGGAGAAAACGACTATGGAGAGGATGAGAGAACGGTAGAAGAAGCAATAGATAAGAAGGAAATAGAGTGGAAGGGAAGACGAAACATGAGGAAGAAAGAAAGAAAGAAAGAAAGAAAGAAAGAAAGAAAGAAAGAAAGAAAGAAAGAAAGAAAGAAAGAAAGATAAGGTGTGCGGAGAAAGTATGGAACAGATAGAAGATAAATGGGAAAGTGGATAAGAAGGGAAGGAAGGAGAGGAGATATAAAGAAAGGAAAAGACGGAACTAGGGAAGAATGGAAGGGAGGGGACATATTGAAATAATAGAGAACAAAGAAGAAATAAGAATGGTGATGGCGGCGGGGATAGCGCCGAATAAACGAAAGAGGGCCCTCGCAAAGACTGGAATAAAAAGAAATCAAATGAGAAAGAAGAAAATAGGAAAATAAAGGCAGAATAAAAAGATGTTAACATCTGGGAATAAAGAACAAAATAAAAAAAAACTGTGAAAAAGAAGGACGCTATACAGGGGAAAAATAAGAACGTAATAAAACAAAGAAAAACGAAAGGGTGGTGACAAAAAGAATAATACAATCAAAAGAACGGAAAAAAACAAGAAAGAACCGAATAAAAATGGGCGCCGAATGGGGGAATATCGAAATGAAAAGAGCGGAAGAACGAGTGAAGGCAAGGATGTGAAAGGAACGAAAGAATGAGAGGGCTGAGGGTGTAGAATAATACAATTTACGGAAAGGGTACACAAAGAAAAGACTGGTTAAATAGAAAGAAGAGAGTGTGTATGTGGGATATAATAATTTATAATAATATGATAGAAGGAAAAAGAAGAAAGAAACATAATAGTAAGGATGCAGGCGTAATATAAAATTAAACAATAGTGAAACCTGTTACACCGACTAGGGACGTCAGAAATACGGTATGACGTTCTGTATTAAAACCAGCTAGTAATTTAAGAAGGAAAGACGGCGATTGTAAAATGGAAAGGAAAGGTAAATAATAGAAACATAGGGATGGAGGGGCAGAATAAACAACGATTACAGTAAAAAAAATATTTAAGGATTAAATAAAAGAAAGGAGAGGGAGGGAAAAAAGGACACATTAAAAGTAAGGAAAAGAAAAGAAATATCTGAAACACAAAAATACAATACAGCCAATGAGAAAATGAAGATCAAAATTCTAGAATGGAATAAAACGATAAGGTGGGCATGGGGTAAAAAACACAGGGCACGATAAGGTGGGGTGTAACCAGTAAAGGTAAAATAAGGACTTTAATGACAAAAGATGAAAGGCGTGAAAAAAAGTAGGAGAAAGAGCCAAAGGAAGGTACAAGTAAAGGGAGAGATTAAAGGGCAAAAGGCAGGACGGCAAACAAAGGATAATGGAAGGCCCTAAATCTAGAGTGAATGAACAGAAACAGAATAAAAAACAAGGATACATACATCAAATCTGAATACATAAAAATAAGAAACTACCACGAAGACAGGAGGACGAGGGAAAATCGAAAAACAAAGGGAATGGGGAACGTAACAATGCGGTAATAAGATGGGGGCGCAAATCAAACAGACACAAATAAAAATGTAAACGGGCTCCAGAAAATATTAACAGCGGGCCAAGATGACCCCCCTCCCCCCCCCCGCACCTTTCTCCTCAGAGCTATAAAGGTGCAAGAGTCTTTCCTTCACTTCTTGGGTCACCCTGCCCAGGCTGCTCCCCCCCCCCCCTCTCCAATGACACGCAGAGCCAGCTTAGCTCGCTTGGGAGACACCCCAAAACGTGCAGCGCCCTATTAAACGCCCCTCCCCTTGTGTGCGAAAAGATGTGCGTCCCTCCCTCCTGGGCTCTGTAAATACACGTTTTATTATTGTCTCTATTATTTTAGGGTTGTAACATTTCTATTTATGTTGTATTTTTACTTTGTAAATATTCATTGGCATATGCTGTACAATGATCATCTTTGCCCGTCCAATGGCCATTTCTGGATATATCAGAAGCTGCCCCCTGTCAGGTGCGAGCAGTTCTTCCAGACATGCCTTTTATGCTGAGACACTTCGGAGTAAATTCACCTGCTGCGGGAATCCTTGTGCACCTGCGCTTCACCTGAATGAATATCGATGGAGCCAGCATAGCCTGTCATCTTCTCCAGGTCGATAAGTGAAAAACAAGTCCATTTTTGTTAGTTCTCGACCCAGTGAGTCTGCTTGTCCCCTGTATTTATTATAGCGCTGAGACACCTTTTATGTGTTTGTGTTTTAGTAAAGCACAGTGGGCGGCTTGTCGGATACCTCTAGGCGCCTTGTAGAGGTGACAGCAGTCTATGAGTAAAAGACAGGCAATCAACCAGTTAGAGGTGAAATCACTGGATTCCACCGGAACTCTCAGCAGGTTACACCCCAAAGATCCAAAGACTGCAAATCGTGATGGCAGCACACCTTCTCCGCATTTTATTTGTAAACTTTAATAATTATCGCCGTTGCTAATATTCACACACTCTTGTAAAATAATAATAATTATTGCCGTCAGTATTAACGTTGATAATAGTAAAAACAGCTAAAATTATCTTCCGGTGTGAAACACACATTGGAATAGTAATACTGCTTTTCAAAGTAATAATGCATTGTCATAAAATGTATGTTAGTACTGTCAATAATGATAATATGTTACATATTCAGCTATATACGTTGTACTCGTTTATTATTGCTATTACTATTATATGTAGCACGCCCGTCTCCTGGCAAGCATCCTTTTCGGCCACAGTAGTGCAGCTAGCTCGAACCAATCTCGAATTGTCCAAGAGTTTTTAAGGTTGAAAGGGGAGAGAGCTGTGCTGCTCTGTCCCTTGGACGACCAAAGTAGGGGGGGGGGGGGCTGTACGTGACATGGGGTCTTCCGCAGTCAGAAAACACAAAAGTGTCTGGTGTAAATACTCATCGGCGAAAAGGCCTGAGATTAACATGATAAAGTATTTACTGGTCAAATCCAATATCAACTAATCTGCTGCGCCCAACCGCCAAAGTAGCAAAAAATGAGAAATTAATTGCAGCCAATTAATAATTAATCCGGTTTTAACATCTTCATTAAGGGCTGTCGGAGAAGGGGTGGCCCTGGTAACCCCCAGAGGGGATGAAAAGGACCGGGCAGTTATTGCTTCATCCGGCAGCAGAGATGAGCCAGAGGCGGCCGCGCCTCACAGGGCGCTAACGGGCACATGCTGTGCGCCGGGATTCTGTCCTGTCATTCACTCTAACAAAGTGAACATTTATTGCATACATATTAAAAATTATTCCGTCCGAGTGCCAGCCCGGGGGCTAGTGTTATTGGAGGCCTCCCAGAGGTGAACTCCCCCGGGTTGGTAGCGGGAGGCATTTGTGTCGTATTATTAGCACTATTTATTGCCTATTCCCCTTGGAAAATGTTTCAACATTTCCCCCGGCTAGGCGCTAAATTGAGCTGTTATTTGGACACCACAAACAGTTTGAGGAAGTGCTGGGCGTGATGTTCATGAAACCGCGGGCAGCCCAAATAAACGATATATCTCGGCAGATCTGGCCCTGGTGGGGGCGCTGGGACAGATGACGCCTCTGTGACTGGGCCCTGACCCCCGCCATTGGACCCAACATGAGCTTCACATCCTGCTATCTCTGGCTTCATAAACAGACTCTTCGGGGTTCACAGACCCCCCTTTGTGCACCTCGGATCCCGAAATAGGAAGAGGGCTTGGGGAGTCCACGCAAAATGGCGCCTTTGTGTCCACGGGAGGATGAGGAGGCGGCTGGCAAGAGGCTGATGATTAGTTTGGGTCATTAACCTGTCAAAAAATGAACACTGTCCCAATAATAGAGTCTTTAGGGAGAGTTATGAGGTTCGGGCGCGGAGGAGACAGCAACGGAGGGCAAACAAGGGGAACCCGACCGGAAGTGCCCATGAGCTGGGATTCTTCTTGGATAGGAAGTGAATGGCGGGAAAGCGACACAGAGACTCTCCTAGACACATACGTTGCCGGAAAAGAAGGGGGGGGGGCGGGGGAGGTGGGCAAGGGTCATGAGTTGCCAGCTTCAGGTTCCTGGCGTTTACGTGTGGTGGAAAAGTAATACCGTAACAGTTGGGCTCTGCTTCCTGTTGCACGGCACGTGGTAGGTGAATATTTCATTTACCAAATCCCCATTTCTACCACTTGCCGCCCGCATTTAACTATGTATGTTTGCTGTGCTTATATAACGCCGCACGCTACCTCCACGCCTCTTCGGAGCGCTGGACTGTTCAAGCTATGGCTGAAGGGCTGCGGGTAGGGAGGTCAGATATTCACAGTTTCTCTCCTGTAAGTTTCAGCTCCGCTGTCGAAAGCCGGTGTGAACAGTTCAGCTGTGGGTGGATGAATTGAGTGCGAGTTCTGGAATCATGCTCGGGGTCAGCGCATTCCATCCTCTTAGGCCCCGATCTTACACTTGCCTGCGTCTGTTTCCCACGCGAAACCTTTGTGGCTCATGGGGGATACTACAGATGTGAGCAGCCATGTAATCCTGGCTCGTGTGGCAGCGCAACTTTCTGCACATATGATATGCAGGTCTTTTTATACGTACGGTGTAAAGTGTTTAGAAGCAGGCCCCAGGATAGCAACGTAACACAAAATGATGCCCCCTGCAGAATGTGAAGAGGGGCCCCCGAGTCTCCCATAGCTCACAGGTTGATATTTATTGGCCTTGGGCTGATGGTGGCCCTCAGCAGATGTATGGGGGCCCTGGAGGGTTGGGGTGCCCCTCTGCTGCAGAGGCCTCCGTCACGCCCCTGCTCCACACCTGTCAGCCGCTTAAGGACTTTGGCAGCAGGTTTCGCCTGATCGTTTCCAGAAGGCCCGGCCATGCTTATCCCCTCTTTTAAGGTGCTTCTGTATTACGTGAAGTGCGTACTTGTGCAGTTAGAATTATAAAGACTAAATATGCACGCCACCCCTAGCTAAAACGTCAATGTAATAAAAACAGAAAATGGCAGATAAAACACTAAATATTAAGGGCATACTTCCAATACTTTCTTTATCTTTTTAGTCTTGTAGCTCACACATACACAACACATATATATTGCCAGACAGGCACACACAGAGGTACTCAAACATACAGACACACTGACATATGCACACATGCCGAATGTATAGTACTCCCGCGCACACGCACCGCGCGGTGCTCCCACGCAGGCGCGTCACACGCACACACCCTGCCGGGACGTGGCATCCACTCTAACGCTTCCTCCTTTTAACAGCAGACTTTTGTTAAGCTCTTAGACCCAGGCCTCGGTTGGCGCCGAGCCCTGACAGCCCCCGCCATGCCCCGCAGTGAGGGGCAGGGGGACAATAGCAGCCCCGGGGCAGGGCTAACTGGCCAGAGATGGATGGAGCTGCCCGTGTCAGACCGGGAGCGGCGTCTGCACTACGGCCAGGCCTGACCTCTTCTCACCGCGCCCGCTGGGCCCAGGCCTCGGCGCTCTGCGCCGCAATTTGCTGCATTTAGCTTACAATAACCCTCACTGACATAAATAACCAGCACGCTGTGTCTGGAGCTGCTTGACCCGGTGAACTGGCCTTAAAACACTCAGATATTGATCCAAATTGCAGTTTTGTGGCTTTCCTTCAAAGATGCAGGCATCCGCCTCTGTGTGAGCTGTCACCTTCGCCTGACACGGTGCAGCAGGGATGCCGTCAGTGTGCCAGCCTGTGGTGCAGCTGGAGACAGGGGTTGGACACACTTGCTGCACTGTTTTATTAAGTTCTGTTGTGTTGTATGTATTCAGTGCCATTTCCAGGATTTTTGGGGCCTAGGGCAAGACATATTTTAGAGTCTTTTGTTAAAAAAACATGTTTAAATCTGTCACCTGTTTTCAGGTATTGCAAGTTCGCTCCCGTCCGTGTGAAACAATTTTGAATTATACATCAAACTTTAAAAAACAAATACATACGAAGACAATCAAAAGCTCAACCTGCCAGGTGTGCACCCGCAAAAGGGTACCAGAAAAGTTTGGAACTCATTGTTTAATCAGCCCGTTCCGCCCCTTGTAGGAAAGACACTGTAAGGATGACCTGCTGGATGTTTAGTGGACTAGTTCATAATATTAAAATAAGACATGCACAAAGCACTTGTAATTGTAGCTTTAATTTCGAACATTCGTGCACATTGCTCTGAGGATTTTCACCATTCCATTGGGGGAAATTGTCTCCTGAATTCCCTTTCCCTGCGTTTTTTCTCCCAGCCTTGTGTGGTGATCAGCTGTCTGGTTGCAAAATAAATATTGTGGGCTTACCAAAAACAGAGGGGGTTGCAGCACGTCCATTAATTACCATTGTTGACTTTAGTGTCATTCTCGTTTGCCTGCTTCCTATTTGTTGGCTTGTCTTGTCAATCTTGTGTCTGTCCATCCCCTGGAGCAATGCCAATTTACTTGTGCCCTTCCACTGCTCACTTTTAGGGAACTGCTTTTTCCTTTTGCCTTAAGCACTTCACAAGAATGCATGCATTTTCCAGCTGTCACCCTAATGTGCTTCTCTTCCCATTTCCGTGCTCTGAGTTACTATTTCTCACCTACGTGCTTCACCCCCACCCATCTCCGTGATGCGCCCACTCTCGTGTGCTTCTCCCCATCACACTGCTTTCTTGCTTTCTCCCTCACCAGGTCCACATTGTTCTCTCTCTCTCGCCTGTTTGCTTTCGTCCCCGTGCTACTCGTTGCTTGATCTCATACCCATTTGAGAATGGTAGAGAAGAAGACGGAGGAGTAAAGAATTGTGAGCAAGGTGGGGAAAGAGATGATAGATTGAACAATAGGTGATTTAGAGGAAGAAAGGTAGAAAAAAGGTGGCGAATGGTGAGGTAGTGGTAGGTAGAGAGAGATAGAGTTAGAGGTAGAGGTAGGCAGGGAGAGTGATAGAGGTTGAGATAGAGAGACAGAGGAAAGAGAAATAGAGAGAAAGAGTTCTTTGACTGTCCAAGTCACTTTATCGGGGACCCCCTAGCAGGTGGGGCTCTTGGTAATTGCTCACGTAGCCTAGGCCTTAAAACGTCTCTACATGTATTTATATAGCAATCATTCTGCCATTGTTATTGCCTTACAACCCCAATTGTAGTTAGTGCCTCCTCTTTCTCTGGTTTAAAGGTTTTCATGCTTAGTCAAGCTTTTGCGTATTGTACTAAATATTGGTGGTATGTAGACATGCCTTGAGTTGTTGGGCGTAGCCAAGGTGGTTATGCTGTTAGTCTGTTTTGGGATTTTGCTTTGCCTATTATTTGCTATATGGGACACGGTATTGGGTGGTGCAGTGGGGTTCTTATATCTAGTTGCTGGTTTATCAGGTTATGTTGGGAGGGTGCTGTGAGTTCACTTTAGATGTACTCTTGTATGACCACATTTGAGGATGATGTGGGTGAATGCTGTTGTGAGCATGCTGATAGCCACCTGACAGCTGTATCTGTGCGGTGCTAAATGTGTTGGAAGTGTTTTGTCTAAATATGCTGATTTGGAAGATTGGATGTGTGTTTTTTCTTAGCATTACAGTGTGCGTATTGGACTAAAATGACAAGTATTTTTGCATACTTAAATTCAATCCAGGTGCTCAGAAGCCATCTGCAGGTGTCATTCTCAGATCCTAATGTGTGGAAATGTATGTGTGCAGCTGGTGCTTTATATGATGGAAACTATGTCAATTTGGTGGAGTTTCATAGTTATAGTTTGAGGTGTAGTTCAGGAACATGGCTGTTCCAAGGGGAGTGGCAGCCGCAGACATTTTGAGAAGGCAGTGATCTGTGAGATTCTAAATAATTCATTTGGGAGAAAGATCCTACCAAATTAGTAATCTCTGGTCTTATCTGCGTAGAAGCAGGCCGCAAATAGTGGGTGCCGATTGACCCCCAACTTATTACAACCTGCCTGTAATTTTACGATGTGACCTTTGTACCAATAGGTGTCATTGCAACATTCCTATTTCCAGAGGTCCACAAAATGACCTAATTAATTATTAGTAATTAGCAGCACTATAAATGCATTGAAAAAGCTGTGTGGTCTTTAAAAGAGACGTGTCCAAAGTAGCGCAATTAGGAATCCTTTCCAGGAGGTGTGACCGATGCAATTAAGAGCGTGGCTTAAAACAGGTAAACTAAAATCCTGAGCTTCACACAGCGTGCCACCTGACCTGTATTTGGGGCCCTCTCTGTGAGTTTTCTGTTATTTCATTCATATAACACAACAGCGCACATACACCTAAAATAAGCCAGCCCTATTGGCTTTGATAATGCTTGTTAGCAGTATCAAATAAATGAGTAACACAAATGATTTGGTTGTGAGCAATAAGAGCTAAAATGTTATCATTTTGGAAATACGAGATTGTAAATGAAACATTACCAAAGTCTGTGGAAGGGATACAGGTCTCGGAGTATCTCAATCAGTCCCATCCTCCCTTTCACACCACGTTCCTCTGGAGTGTCTCACTCAGTTAGTAATTTATGCCTCTTGCCTTCTTCACATACTTCCTTTTCTCTCATCCACGCCTCCATTCCCCCACACAATCAACCCACCCATTCGCCTGTAAACATTGGATTTTCTTTTCCTGTGGCACTGTCCATATTTCGACAGCTGGGTCTCTCATCCATACATTTTCCCTCGAGTACAATTGGCACCTACTTGACTGTCACACTGTGTGCTCTCCGTTCAGACAAGGATTGGGCGAGCATGTCGTCTGAACGCCAGTGTGACCCACCAACAAGCACTGCCATCAGCCTTAGTTCCAGAACTCTGAAGTGTGCTCTACCACACGTCTATAGTCTGAGCTCACCCAGACACCTGGCGATGACTTAGTACAAATTATGCATAGTATGTAGTTGCATGAACAAAAATCAGAAACACAACATCTGTCAAAGGCAAATACCCTTAGGGAATGCAAGATGAAGACAAATTTGACAAATGTAAATGGGGGTTCCATCTTTGGCAATGCTTTAATGTTTTTTGCAGTCTTTGCAAGTGCTTTTGCTTGTAACTTAATGACATGAACCTAAGGCCCAAGAGAGGCCTGTTTCAAAGTCAGTGTGTAATGACTGCTGGGTGTAAGACCTTGCTGGAGCCGCCCCAATACAAGTATGGGTAATTCGGCAGGAAAATAACTATGATTGGCCGCAAAAGCAGGGATGGATGTCTGCAAGGGACAGCAGTCCTCTGTCCTTGCATTTGAATTTCCAAATGGGATTTGTTTTAAAGCAATCTGTTGTCAATAAGGGGACAAGAGCTTCTAAAAAAATAATCCCATTGGGGAAGACATTGTGTGATCATGCAATGCATTGGGATCCCTATTAGGGAAGCTCTTCTAAGCTAGCTTCTCCCTTGTGAATCAGTTGCCAAGCCAATTCAGGGTTTTGTATCTGATCAATGGTATACAGCCACAATTTCTTTCACAAACCATTGGCACATGCTTTCCAACTTGTAAATAAATATGAGTGTGACACCCCCTTTCATTCCTCCTCCTTTTTGCAAACTGGAAATGGCTTTTGTAGTTGCAAACCGTTTGATTTTGTGAATTGCTGGGACTGTAACCTCAAAATGGATGTGAACATCAGGAGCTTTGTATCTTGCTAGATCAGAACACTAATTCATGGAGAAAATCTGAATCTAGCACTTGGCAGCAAAAGAACAACGCAGAATAAATTTCCCCCAGACATTAATGTTGAGTATTTGAGCACTCCAAGCCAACATTAAAGCCAAGAGACAAACAAATACAATTATCAAACTAATTGAGTTAAAAGGAGAAACATTTAATAAGAAAATAACACAGAAGTGTCAGAATCAGATTATTGGACTCAGTTATATGCTTTTTAAAAGTTTTAAAAGCAAAAAACATCCAGAAACTGCAAATCTTTTTTGGTTGCATTTGACTAAGACCTAGGCATCATTTTAGGCAGACCGTTATGAGGCTGGTCAATAATTTTACCTTTGTTATAATTCGGGCAGACCAGTTTTCTCAAGTATCCTATCGCTTTGCCCAATTATAACCAGCACGGTGTATTCACACCTGAATTTCCTGTGTGCGGGAACACTGGATGCAGTTTTACCATCCAGAAAATGTGGCCAGTAAAATCTGATGAGGCTCAGGGAAAAAACACAGCTCGGCTTTAGCCCCACCCCATTACAACACGGGGAGAAAAGAACGCTCCATTAAGGAACGCTCTCCTTTATCAGCCCACATCCTCTGTTGTGCTCAGATGCTCTCACCACCACATCTTTCTCCTACCCCTTCTGAGAGTATGTGGTAAGTGAAAGTGTGTTTGTCCCCTGGAATGGAAACACCGCACGCAGATTTGGAACCAGTAAATATGGGTCCTCGTGTCATTCCCCATTATGGGGACAAATACTCATTATAGCTGCAGGGGTGGCACCTCCGTAATGGCAATGGAGCGTCGCCTCACTGGTCAGAGTCAGTCACAGAAAAATAACATGATAATAAAACAATAATATCATTTTATTTTTCTGTGACTGGCTCTTGCTGATGCGTGCGTGTGTAGGGCAGGGCTGGACCATGACAGGGAGGAGTGGTGGGCACTCAGAATTGCACACGTCAGCTTGACCGGCGTTTGGCTGATCATCTTAGGCCGGCCAACCAGACATGCGCACTTCTATTTCTCCATGTGTGTTGCACAGCCAGGTTGGAAAAAAGCCACAGGCTCCCAGGCACTGTCTGAGTGGCAGACCAGGACGCTCAGACCAATCATGGCGCTGTTCATAGCATGAGAGCACCATCTGGATTGGGTGGGGAGCCTGTGCTTTCCCAGTAACTGCCGGGAGAGAAGCACCAAGGCGGCTGTCGGTGTAGTGACAGGTACGTTTTGTTGCAAATATTATTTTACCCTAAATTTCCCTCTCTCATCCCCACTCTCATTTTGCAACAGCCACCACTGAATAGATGGATTTATGAGTAAGGATGCCGATTAAAAACATTACTCACTACATGGTATCCCACATATAAGCCTGGCTGTATATAAGTTGGAGCCATAGTCTTTATTTATGGTAATCCAAATCATCCAGCAGGTGGGTAGGGACCCACGTGTCCTGAAACCCTGCTTGTTAGTTCCTGTTGAATAATTTTTCTTTGCAGCAAAAAGCTCAGAGTGGGATGAACCAGGAAATCCTGCCTGCCAAGATAATAACTTTCTCATGTAGCCTAGGCACTTTGTCCTAGTCACACACAGCTCAAAAAATGGCCCTCCATTTTCCTAGAACTGGATTTATTCCTCCAGGTTATTCTAAATCTTCCAACTGCTAGGAAAGGCTCATTGGAGACATGCTACAGGTGGCAGTGGGAGTCAAGCTGAACCGTTCACTCCAGCCAGGGCTCCAGCAAAGTCTGGTCCCCGAGTAGAAGTCAGTATCAATCAAAAGCCCCAGTCCTTCTGGTAGACAGGCAGTAGGAACCTCCTCTTGTGATATTCAACAAGTAAATTTGTGTCCTAAGGAAATAGTAGCGGTCATTTGACAGTGATGGCTAAAAAGTCTTAAGCCATTCCAGTTGCGGCTCCTCCCAGGAAGCAGCAGTGGGGCGGAGAACAGGGCAAGGGGGAGAGAAGGTGATGAGGGGGTCCTGGGGGAGGAGAGGGGGTTAAAAATATTCACTTACCTCTCAGCTGGTTCGCTAGCTGCTGCCTCTCTTCCGTCCTTTTCCTGGTTTCTCCTGTGCAAACAGGAAAAAGGAAGCACCCGGTCTCCCAGGCTCTCCAAAGCCCGTGAACTACCGTCCTATATCTCTCCTCCCCTTGTTAGGAAAGATATTGGAGACACATGTCAACAAACAGATCATCACCTACTTGGAGAGCAACAGCCTACTGGACATCTCCCAATCAGGCTTTAGACCATCACATTGGACTGAGACTCCTCTATTTGCTTTAGCAGACTCCATTAGACTTGCCCAAGATGATCGACAGCCAGATTCTACTGGATCTATCAGCCGCATTTGACCCCATCTCACTCTCAATTCTGGTGCAGCATCTCCAACAGATAGGCATCTAGGGGTTAGCATTGGACTGGTTGGTCGATTTTGTTAACAACAGGGTTCAAACTCTTTCTATAGGGACATTCCATTCCAGAACCATATCACTGAACAAAGGTGTCCCGCAGGGCTCTTCCCTAACCCCTACACTTTTCAATATCTATGTAGCCCCATTGGCCCAGCTTATTAAATCTTACGGGTTCGAGACATTTGTATATGCAGATGACACGCAATTGATCATCGCATTTAGACAAGACATAGAGAGCATCAAACAAAAATTCCTCACCTGCATGAAAGAGATTGCTACTTGGATGTCCCTTAATTGCCTCCGACTTAATGCAGAAAAGACAGAAATTATACTGTTTGGCAAAGTTCAGATTATATGGAAGGACAACTGGTGGCCAGCAGAATTGGGTTCTGCCCACCGGCCCCCTAGAACCGCAAAACATCTAGGCACAATCTTGGACAGTCAACTCTCAGTGCAAGACCAGATCACCTCTGTGGCACATGCTTTGGCACCATGCGTTATCTAAAAAAAAATCTTTAGGTGGCTACCATTGAACTCACGAAAGACACTCATCCAGGTGCTAATTGTCACGCGCCTGGACTATGGAAATGCTTAGTTGTGTGCCTCCAGTGAATTCATTCTGTCCAAATTACAAGTGGTCCAAAATACAGCAACACATATGGTTAATAACCTACCCCCAGGAACTCGCTCAGCCCCCATACTTAGAGATCTACACTGGCTTCCCATTCGAAAGAGATTACTATTTAAATTGCTCTGCCTGATATACAAGTCTCTTTCAGGGTCAGGGCCGAAATACCTAAGCAGTAAGCTCACCCTCTATATTCCAGGTAGAAACCTCCAATCTAGCCACCTATCTCTTTTATGCTCCTGACGTATTTGCACCGCCAAATATGGAGGCCATACCTTCTCCTATCTGCCCTGCTCCACTGGAATAAACGTCCTCTTCCCATTCAAACATGCCTAAGCTTAGTGGAATTCAAGAAACGCCTGAAAACCTGGCTGTTCTAACCGCCTCTTACCTGCCCTACAGCGCTGAGATGTCCCGCAGTCATGCGAAGAATCAAATAACATAACATAGCCAATCAAAACGTTGCAGTGCAGCGTTGGGATTGGTCTGAGCGCCGTGTTTCGGTGCTCAGCCAGGGAATGGGAGCATGGGCATGCTCTCCACCCAGGCTGTAAGGCAGCCTGGGTGGAGAACATGTTAAGTGCGCATGAATGTTTGGCCGGCCGGGAACAGCCGGCCAAACATTCATGCCCACTTAGGGAGTGCACACCACTCCTTCCCTGCTCTGTAAGCAGGGCACTTCCGCCGCCCGCCCAACGCTGCAGCAGCAACAAATAAAATGATAATAACTTCCAGTTATTATTTTATTGTTCCTTTTTTTACACTGCAAAAAGGAGTGGGGCGACGCTCCTCTGCTTTAGCGGAGGAGCCGCCACTGAGCCATTCCCAAGAAAAGGTCCACAGTCCTTCATTTTCAGTATTCCTGTCTGCTCTTCTGAAAACAGTCTTGGAAAGCCTTGCAGTCTGGGTCTTTCAATAGGACATGATCTCAGTGGCAGTGTGTAAGGCTTTGAACCCCTACCCAAGGAAAATCACTAAAACGAGGAAATTCCCCTGGAAAAGGAACCCTGGCAGGATATGAACTTGCCACACCTTCTGCAGATACATGCAGGCTGGCTTCATTGGAGGGGCCATCTAGTGGTCTAGTTCTCTCCTGTGTCTCACATTCCAAGGTATGTAGCACTCCTCCCAGCCTTCATGCCAGCAGGCCAAGTGTAATTGTTGCTTCCCAGAAAGATGTTTCACACTGCATCAAGGAGCCAGTTACAGCCACAGGCGGAGGGAGGGCCCTGCAGAATTGAATTCATTACTGTCCAGGCATTAGGTATAGACAAGCCCATTTTTGTGAAATCAACTATGCAGCAGCAGAATCCATGTTTACTTGAGATTAGATGTCGGGTAAATATTACAACGATGCATGGATTATTTATGTAGCCCTTTTCTAACATGGCGTGTACTTTATGACTTTTGTTTTCAAGTAAACATTTACAATAGGGAAAGGCTGTCACAGCCTATGACTTGAACGAGAGCTGATGTAGCCTGTCACTGCAGGGACACATCAATCGAAATATTAGCCATGCCCCACTTTTGTACAGTACGTGCGAGCTGCAAGGTACTACGTGTAAGTGTCTTAGCTAATGGAAAAGGTATGTTATTAAACATTTAAAATGAGTTGCCTTGACGTATTCTAGCTCCAGCTTTGTTCACAGCAGATCAGAGCTGCAATGCTTGGTACGAAATGATGCTTTTAAAACCACTCGTGGTTGGAGTAACCTTTTACCGCAACACACGTGACATCTAACTTTTATGCCTCGCCTTCTATTTCTGCACCATTGTACTGTGGACTTACCTACAAGTTAATGTTTCGCCATACTTAGAGATCACATCACATACACTGGGTGTCTGGATAGCAGTCTCCCCGTGCCAAAAGAAACAATATGCTGGCCAAATCTGTTGACACCAGGCAAATAAGCAAATTACGTGGGCCCACCCGTTTCTGGGATCTATCTCATCCTGTATTTTTCTCCAAAATGATATTCTTTTTATTATTGCTTTGTGCTCTCTGTAAATTTGTAAAGCGCTCTGATAACCACAAGTGTCATGTTCGCGCTATAAAAAAACTTTATGGCTCCATCCCCATAGTTTTTCACACCCATCTCATGCACCTGCGGTTAGTGCCACAAAAGGCTGGGACAAGTGTGTGAAATGGTTGTGAAAAACTGTGTGAGTGCAGGCTTTTGCCACACTTACTCAAGCCGATTGAGTACCTTGTATACAATCCAGAGACTGGTGAGTATGCATGGAAATATATGGTTTGCTTGCATACTCATGGGAAGTTTATTGCCTTACGTAAAGGTGGAAATTTATTCAAATCATGGCTGGAAGGTACTGATAATAGACTTCCCTTTTCCAAAACATTTTGTTTATGGATTGGGCCTTTACTGCTTAATTGTATCAGGAAGGATGAAACTCCGGCAACGGTCAAGATAGCCGGGTCTGTGGCTCAGTGGACTAATTTGTCCACTGCAGGGGCCTGTGTTTGACCTCATGGTCACAGGTTCAAATCCCGGCGGGTCCACTCAGCCTTTCATCCATCCAAGGTCAATAAAACGAGTACCGTTGGGTAACAATGGACATCTGTTATTTAGCGCCAAGATACCTACGGTGAACGTACGCTTACAAATACACATGTTATAAGATAGGGCACAGCGACAAAAGAAGATTCATGGTTGGTGGGCACTTGATAATCCCCAGACTTACCACGTTGTGGTTAACTTTGAATTGAGATTCACTGTTGTCAATCTGAAGACAGAGAATGAAATATCGCACACTATGTACATTCAAGTCTACAACAAGGAACAGCAGGGATTTACATGGAAGTCTGAGATCCAAGACAGCCATTGGCTCAGTCAGTTTTGTCTACTCAAAGCCTGCTGTCACCCAGCACACTTACCACCCTCTCTCTAGCACAGATCGAGATGGCATTTCAGCATATTGTCACTTGTGTCAGCAGTATAAATATTCTTATCTTTAAGTTTACTTTCTGGGTAGCCTGGAATGGAGGCCCGGCTGCTGGTGCAATATTTTAAATCAACTGTCAAGCATGCTCACCAGCCTGGCATTCAGCATACTTAGGGCGGGCATGGTGGTAGCAGTGTGTCAACAAAAAATCGAGGTATTTCTGTTAATGAATTGTGGGTTTCCAGCTAGCTGGCACAATGGCCTAGCTCAGTGGTTCTCAAACTTTTGACTCCTGAGAACCCCCATTGAGTCACTACTGGAAGCCGGGGACCCCAAAGCAATTTGTACTATTTAAATTTCAAACATTTACACAGCCATTCGCAAACAACATACACAAAGAAGTGCACACCAAACAAATACTCGAATTACTATATATTGAAAAAAAATTGCAAAAATCACAACATTTTAATGGGAAGGTTGGAGCTACATCTCGGCGACTAACTTTTCAATGTCTGGTTTTATTTCGCGGTATGAGGCTCCTACTCCTGACATGGCTGGACTGGAAACCCAAAGCAGCCCAGGCAAATGTTGTCAGACCAGTCCTCGTACGGTGCATGCCAAGTGCAGTGAGTGAGCCTAGCCATTACAAAGGGGGCTTTGGGGGCCCCTCCCCCCAAGAACATTAGGGAAAAAGGGTGCATTCTACAACACATTTGTCGTTATACATTGAATTGTATTAGCATTCAAAGCATAGCAAATGATGACCTTACTGTGCACCAGGATATGACAATCTTTGTTGTGGCTCTTCAATGATTCCCTCACTACCACCCTGCCAACAGTGCCTCTCATCTCTCCACAGTCCCTCTGTCACATGTATTTCATTTGTTTCATAGCACCTCTTACACCAGTGTACGGTGTTATAGCACTTTTCACCACTTACATAAAGAAACAATGAATAATACGTGTGTAAATCAGTGCATGGAGAATGTTACATAAGGTAAAGAGGACTTCAATGTGTATGATTCACATGTCATACATACTGGTAGGCTTTCCTTAAGACTGCTTGATCTGGAGAAGTACAAACGCAGGATTCAGAACATAACACAGTGTTTAGCATGGACTTTAATAATAGGAATTTTTTTATACCCAAAACAAACCTTTTTTAGCAGCATCAGGAAAATGAAAGACTTGGAAAAAACATAACTTACTAACTTGTACCATAGAGTTTGCATGCAGCTCTTTGATGGCAGTTCATAGCACACTATGCTAGATTACGATTGTAATTTATGAACTTCATAGTGCCAACAGAATCTCAATGACAAAAGTAGTTAACCTCTGAGCTATGCATATAAAATATTGTTTTTGAAATGCATGGTACACGTTCTTTGCAGCAGGCATATGCACCCTCTACGCTACCTTAGATGACTCAAAGCTGCCCCTGGACAAAACTCCCATCTCTCTCCAGAAAGTACATTAATCACTGGAGTAATCTTGACACTTTTATTGTTGCCAGAAAACTGCTTATTATACAATAAACTTTGCAGTGCTTTTACAACTGCTGCCTGCGGACCCCCTGGGAATGTGTCACGGACCCCTGGGGGTCCACGGACCACAGTTTGGGAACCACTGGCCTAGCTTATGCTTCCAGTTTAGGGTCACTCACTGGCTAAAAGATGATGATTTCTTTGGTACTCTCAGAGAATGGAGCTGGGGTTATCTGGGATATAACATTCCACCCAGTGCTTAATTTGTGCCAGTGGTTTCCAGTGCTTAGCACCGGCACCTATTTAACATGACTATTTAGTTTTTCTTCCTTGTATGATGGGCCCAGTAATTCCTAAAAATAAATGTACGTACCTGTTGCGATTCAAAACGTCTGATATCAAAGGAGGCTTCGGTTAGAATGCATGTCTGCCTGGTATGTCAGTCCCACCCAGGTCCAGGCATGATGACTCCATCACGTTAGTGATGTCAGTCGTGCACGCCTGCCTGAGTATGTTACTCCCATTTGTTAAATACATTTGAGGGCTGATGACGTGCTTGAGCTGGGTTCGAGGCAGGCTGGGTCCTGGAAAGTTCAGGTCTGTCCGTTTTGAATGGCAGCAGGTATTGTAGGGGACTTGTTTATTATTATTATGGCGCACATGGGTTTGAGGGCTGGGGTTGCTCGATCACAGTTAACTCAAACATAAACACTGAGTTGGCTGCCAATAATTTAATGTGGGTGGTAACGAAGCACAATCTTCAGATCACGGCTTACAATTCTGTTTGGGCTAGCTCACCTTTCATTTTTTCAAGGCAGATGCATTCAGTTTAGTAGTGGTATCTAGAGAGTTATGAAATTTGTAAACTACTTAAAAAAAAAATAATATTCTATTTGCCAATGGAATAGCTTAATTTGTCTCAGCTCATGGCTGCAGGTTCTTGTGAGGTCGAAAAACGAGTGAAGGAAATGGGACTAGATGATAGATGCTTGTGAAAAATAGGACAACTATTATGAGTGTTCAAGAAATGGTGCTACGGTCGGAGTAATTAAAAAGTGCGTAGCTTACTGTTTTAACAGCTCGTACGACACACTGAACTGAATCCAGTTGAAGCAAGACAAAAATTATTCATTTTTATGTGTGCAAGCTATTGCTTGTGGCATGGGCCAGCCCGCCAAAACACAGCGCAGTGACAGTCCTTGTCAGACCTCGCCTCGTTGTGCACAGCAGTTCAGCACTGCACTGTATAAAAAAACTGCCAGCATGCACCAGCACCATAAATGCTGTGCTGCGTGAGAGTAGCAGCATACAGTGACTAAATCAGATGGTAGCGGATAGCACTGCAGGCATGGTAGGCCAAGCTGAACCTTAGAGGCCTGCCCTGCCTGTCCAGAAGATTAGAGCATGACACACGACACTGAATGACTGGCTGTGACCACACCTGCCAACCTTACATGATTTCATTTACACTACACATATTGTACATGCTGCATGGCGTGTGCAGCTGCGTGGCCTTCAGGGTGGGGCAGGGCGGTTGTGGTGAGACTGTATTGTGTCATGCGCAGTGTAAACTGCATGTGCGTTGTTTCATACGGTAGGATAGGACCAATTTGCCAGCGGTCTGCACCTGTAAGTGCCACCAAAGCTGCAGGTCAGAGTTAAGATGAGTAGTTGGTCGTCACTATAATATATCGATAATATCTTGTTCTCTGTGGTGAGGCCGGGCCGCGGCTGCAGTATTCAGGCCAGGGAGCAGGGGTTGTGAGACTTCAGCCATTATGATATTGCGACTGACTGTGAGCCTGCGGCCCTGCGAGTGCATTGCATGCTTTTGATGCTTCTTTATTACTGATTGGAGGGGCCAGTCACTGCAAGGGAGAGGTGAGGCTGGCTGGGTGTCCTAAAATGTCTGTGTACTGGAGTAAAGGTCCCATGTGGTGAAATACAATTTTGTGTGGAAGTAGTATGATCAATTTCCCACAGGGCTAAGGACCGTGTGATCAATGTCCCTCTGGTAAAGGTTTCGTGGTAAGACACATGTGTGGTAAAACAAGCGGACAAATACCAGTGTGGTAAAGTTCCCAGTGGAAGGATTAAGTTTCGTCTTTGTGGTAAAGAGCCTAACATGTGGCAAATATCTGTGTGGTAAGGTAAGTCACTGGGTTTGGGTTAAGATCCTGTCTCGCAAATATGTGTTAAACGGACGAGTACTGAGGCGTGTATTAAAAATGTCTTGTGCGATGCATGTTTCCTTCCATGTGGTAAATGTTTGTGTGGATAAAAGGTCTCTTGTGCTGTAGGGTCCCACTTGGTAAAAGTGTGTTTCGAGTGTTGTGAAGTGTTACTGTCCATCAGACAGACTGGTGTTGAAGCAGTGCATGCGCCTCAAGGTGCTGGGACCTACTGTATCCGTGTGGTGACACTGACAGTGCACCCATTGTTCCTCAGAGACCAGCCTCAAAGAACTATGTGCTAGGTGAGGCTGTATCTGTGATGTGACACACACCCATTGTGCCTCGCACAGCCTGCATCTGTCACAGACCAATTTAAGGTGCTTACTACACTTTTGTGGCCAAACCAATCAATGTTCATGTTCCACAGCAAGCATCTCACGCTATTATTTTCTTACTTTACTGAAAACTAGAAAGGTGCCATCTGGGGAAAGCATTGTCTCATGGCAATTGCAAAAGTATGGAACAAACTGTGCATCAGATGCATTACCTCTTGTCTATGCAGGTTTTTTTTCAAGGCTTTTTAGCATTAAGGCAGTTTGTTCTGCTATTTACTTTACAGTGCCATACATGCATATTTTATAAATAAAAAATTACATAACAGAATGTAACACAGATCCTGACTCAAGTTTGCATTTATTTTGTCTGTTTTTTTGTCAGCCAGGATCTGAGTTCAAACCACTGCTTGAGTAAGACACTGAGAGTCAAGAGCTATAAAGAGAGTGACTTGGGTATCCACTTGGAGTGCATTAGCACATGAGACCCTGGCTATAGGTGGTTGACAATGGTACCATACACAGATAGTACTCCAGAAGCTGTGGCGTCACCTGATCAACAAACGGTCTGATGGCACATTTCTTCTCTTATGGTTGTGCTCCCTAAGTCTTAGAAGATCCCTAGAGCCTTGAAAGTTTTCATGGGGGCAGGGGCAACCTCCTAGCACAACCTTACTTGAGGAAGGCTCCCTTGCTGAAATTCAGATTAGATATTACATCTGGCCTTTAGCAGTGGCAGCTGAGGATATGGGTGGCACCAATAGAGTAAGTGGGTGGAGCCATTGGAGGAAGTGGGTGGAGCCAGGGACGTGGGTGTGGCCTCCCCAAAAAATGTGAGCACCTGGACTTCATATTTTACAAATTAGACACTGATTCCACCCAATAGCAGGGCCCCACATGGCAGTTCGCAAGGCCAACAGACATGTATCTGGGCCTGAATCGATAGACCTACCTTGGGGATAAAATGCTCCACATTAACCCCAGCTATAACCTGTATCCAGTACAGCTGGTGGACCACATGTCTGTTCATATCCCCCTCAACCTACAACGCCTCCCCAGGTTTCCACTTAGCTCACTGCCCCACATACATTTGGCTGTTCCTCCTAACAATTCAGTTTCCCCGTGACCTATTCCATTAAAAAAGGAAAATATTAAAATGCCCCCACAGCTCCTAGCACAGATACTGCTGTTAAAGAGAAAGAGGCCCCCAAGTCTGAAGCCACAAGTGCAGACAATTCAGAGGAGGAGACAATTCCTCTATCTAGCACTGGGACAAAGCCAGTTCTGTGGGTTCCTTGGAGGATGGTCACGCATATCTTCATGCAAACCAAAGAAATGCGCTTAGGAATCCGCAATCTTTTTGTGGCGAACGAAAATCTCATTGCAAGGATGATTGAAAAAAGGGGCTCCAGGAAGGGTCACATGGCCGTTTTTCCTTCCCACCATGTAGTGATTTTGTGTGCTCCCTGCTGTGGGAGTTTAGGGTTATTCGTAACCTGTCCTTTCCAAAGGGGCAACCAGTGAAGGACGCAATTGAGCTTAAAGCCTCTGATGCGCACCATGGTTCCCTCGACAATATAGAGGCAAGGCTGAGGGTGCTGGCAAAGGCACTTTCCTAGCAAATAGTGATACAATACCAGCTTTTGAGTTTCTGATGGTGCATCTAGACGAATTTAGATTGGCTTTTAATATGTAGGTTATGCCTTTTGAGACAAATGTGCTCCCAGGGTCAGGTATGGGTTGTGAAGGAAGTGACCCAATTAGGGCCACCCGGGTCACTCGTGACCACCTCTCAGCCTTCCATACAAATGAAGAGTCGGTCGGGCTGTAGAGAATAGAAACCAAGTATATGTTTATTCAGATACACTCAAGCGGAACCCCATCTGCCCAGTCGCTTGGGGTGCTACAGAGAGGACTGATATCACAAACAATAGTGCTACATTGTGTACAATTCAGAACCAATGAAGGCACGCCCAGACTGGAAATTTCCAGACGGCGGCAGCTACACAAAGGAGGTAAAGAAGGATAAGTTTCGATCCTGAGACTGGGCACACACTATCTCTATGCCAAGGTCATTCTGCCTGCAGCCATCGCTGGACTAGTGGGAGCAGGCCTCTACCTAGTGGGAAAGGTATGCGCTAATAAGAACAGTGTATTCATTAGTACAGCAAGGCCCATCCTTGAAGGAAACGAAAATTACCAAGGCTGCTTCTCGCAGAGACAGAGAAAAGCTAGTTTTGATCATGGCTCAAAATGGCGGCCAAACTTAAAATGGTGCTACAAATGCTAACTTATGCAGAACCATATATAAACAACACAGCTAAGAACTTTTTATTCTAACAGTTATGCGCATGCTTTGAAATGAATGAGGTGTTTTTAGGCTCCAGTGAAAGTCAACCATTACCTGGACAATTTTCTGTTCTTGTGCCTCTATGGAACAGGAATATGACAATAAGCTGGCAATGTTTATTGTTGTGATTGTATAAAGCTTTCAGGTGTTCCAATGGCATATGAGCAAACCTCAGAATTCACAACTCCTATAAAATATTAGGGTAAAGACTTGACCTCGGTTGAGGATCTCTGATTTGTGCACATTGTCAAGGTTGGTATCTCTATTGAGGTTTCTCTCCAGTTAAAGGAAGTGACATCACACCAACAGCAGGTTGATCATGGTCAGATGAATTTTGTACAAGACTCATTCTCAAGGAGTTGCCTCGGTGAGATCTAACTCTAGTCATTGTGGGTCCTGGTGGCCAAACATCGCAACACTAGGCTTATAGCTGGTGTGAGGAAATGATTTTTTAATCCAGTGGATCTTTCTCTGTGATTTCAATGGGGGAAACAGCTATTACAACATGGTTATAATCACGCGATGCGATACAAATCTATTACCATGCACAAACCTTTACCACACATGCCTTGATGACGGATATGCCTTTACCACGTATGCCTTTACAAAGAATTTCATTCTAAAGGCATGAATGATAAAGGCATATTTATTTATAAAGTTTTGTATAGCGTGAACAAGACCCAAGCGGGTATCAGAGTGTTTCACATTTAGGTTAGGTAGGATACAGTAGTAGGAGAAAAAGAAAAAAACATTTGTTACATATATGTGCATAGCATGCTAAAACTGGGATTCCCAGGTGTACAACTATATAGTAGTCAAATCAGAGCACTAAAATAGAGGGCAAGTTAGTAAACAGTAGAGCTAAGGCCTTTTAGAGCAGAAACGTGTTTACTAGGATTTTTTCACTTCCTTTTTGAAAGAAACGATGGATGAGAGTTCCAGATCTTCAGGGCAATACCTGAGAAAGCTCTGTCACTCGTTCTCCTTTTGTGGAAGATCTGTGGTTTCAGAAGCAGTGAACTTGCACTTCGTGACTGTCTGCAATCTCCTGATAATTCTAGTTTTTGAGCCAGATAAATGGGGGTCTTGAAATGTAGGGCTTTGTGAGTCATGCAGGCAATCTTTAACTGTATAACACAAATGGGGCCGCTCCCAGTCTAGAGACCAAGGTGTGTCACTGTTAGTTTGTGAGTGCAGGCATCTCACAAAAAGTGAAGGACTGGTCTCACCCACCACCTGGTGTCATGCTTCATCATTGACCAGTCCTCGCCCTCTAGAAACTTGGTTTGGTAGAGGGCGGGCATACACCTGACGACAGGGATGCACTTCTAAGCTAAGTGGGGGCCCGTGTAAAAAATAAGTGAGGTTAAGAAGCCATTATAGATGCCAAATAGATTTTAATGTGACTGGCGGCTATATGGTATTTAAAAACAAGTGAACGGTGTAATGGGGATTTAATTGTCCACCCACCGTGGTGAGTATGGTCGACATGTTTCTGCCGATTGGCCCAGTTGGGTCCGTGGCATTTATCAGGACATATAGAGAAAAGGGCTCCGCTCTTACCAAATTTTGGTGAGAAGGGGCTGCCTTTTCCTAGTGCCCCGTGCATCTGGTTCCCTCCCCCAGGATTCTCCCGGGGTAAACGTGGTTATATAATCTTTAACTGTATTCATATGCGTGGTAATAGCTATGTAGTTACGGCATTGCAAAAAAAAAAAAAATACTATACTATAAAATACACTATATATATATATATATATATATATATACATATATATATGTATAAATTATCTACTGGCGGTCGCCAGTAGATAGTTATAGTTAGGACCGTGTTTCCATAGGAAATCTCAAAATTCTATTTTGAATAACTTTGGCGCCAGTTGACGAATCTTCGCGAAATTTTCAAAACTAATGGGGTGCTCCGCTCAGCTCCTACCCTGAAAGTCTCGGGGGGATTCGTCAAGCGGGGGCCGAGAAAAATGGGGGTTCCAAAACGCATTTTCCCCATGCATTTTCCCATAGGACCTTTAGTCGAAGGTACAGCCCGAATGGCTGAACAGAATTACTTGAAATTTGTCAGAGAGGTAGTCCTCAGGTCAGGGATGTGCCTTTTGCATATATGGAGTCAATCTGTTCAGTAGTTCCTGAGAAAATTGCATTTAAAAGCACATACATATCTATAGCCGCGCACCCTAACGTGCGCGAGCGTAATTCAGATTGGTTTTTACATGTCAGTCAACGTTAGAATTGGTCAAAATCAGGAAGTGTCGGCCGCCATTTTGTTTGTTTTCAGTGCGAGAGTGGAAAAGGAAGGTGGCGAACGTGAAAAGGGGGCAGGGTAGAGAGTTCCTGACCCCCTAGCCTTTGTCAGGGGGTCCCTGAAGGACACCGAAGGCAAAAAAAACCCATATATTTTATTTTTTTTAATCGCGGGGGTGCGCGCACCGTGCGCGCACGGTGAAAAACCATAAAAAAAATAATATATACATAACTTAGCATTTAAAAAAACGTACAAATTCACTGAAAAAACCATAGGTTTCACACACGTTATAGTTAGGAATTAGCATTTAAAAAACCTTGCAAATTCACTTAAAAAACCATAGGTTTCACACATGTTATAGTTAGGTGGATATTTCACTCGTAAAAAACCAATGAAATTCCACCGTTATAGTTAGTTCAGATAACTATAACTCGCGCGACCGCCACTCTATCACAAGGATGATGTCATCAGTGATGTCAAGAGTGATGCCACTGACCATGTCATGAGTGATGTAATATGTGACGTCATGAGCAGAGGATTGCGGGCGCGCGAGTTATAGTTATCTGAACTAACTATAACGGTGGAATTTCATTGGTTTTTTACGAGTGAAATATCCACCTAACTATAACATGTGTGAAACCTATGGTTTTTTAAGTGAATATTATATATATGTATATATATATTACATATATAATATATATATATATATATATGTTTACTATAAAAACTAATACAGCCCTCCCCCCCGCCCCCACCTTCCACTGTTCACATAAAGCTGCTTTCTGCTCACGTCCGGCCTTCGGTCACGTTGCTCTCCAGTTTTTAGGCCTCAGGGGTTGTCCCGGGGTAATAGGGTTATAGGGATGGGTGGCCAGGGAGTCAGGCTTAGGACTCAAGGACGGGATGTTTTTAGAACTCCAGAATCAAGGGGGTTGTCATGGGGGTGGGTATTAGATCTCAGAGCTTGGTGCGGGACAGTTTAAAGAACTCTATGGTATTGGGCTACAAAGCTGGTGTGCACCAGCAGCAGAGCCAAGGAGAGCGTGTCCTGGGGCCTGCGGCCGGCCTTTTGGTTCTTGTGACAACTGGTCAACGGGGCTCCTGGGATATGCCTGTGCAACATTTAATCCCACGGCCCCTGGTGTGGCATTTCCTGGTCCTGGACTGTGTGTTTGCCCATTGGGGCGGGACTGAGAGGACCCACGACCAGCCTCCATGTTCCAGATGGTGCTGCTTATCCACCACTGACATCATCTGGTCACTGGCCCCTTGCAACGTGGAGCACTGAGGGGTTCATGGAGGCCCCCGGATGTTCACCACCCTGCAGCTAACAAGGTAGCACTGCACACTGGGCCCGCAGAGCCCTGCTGTCATCGCACATTACCACACATGCCGAATTTGGTGCACGTATATGCCTTTACCAACCATGGCTTTACAACGAAAATTTCATTGTAAAGTCATGCGTGGTAAAAGGATATGCATTGTAAAAAAACACAGTAAATGCCTGCATGGTAATAATGCATGCACTGTATTGACACCGTAGTAAAGGCATGTGTGGTAATTGCATGCGTGGTACCGTCATTTCAATGGTACCGTGATTTGAAGTGCACACTTGTCACTGAGTACTGAGTTGGATAAGCCAATGAATTTTGAACTGTCCTTGTAGGCATGTTTTTTTTAAAATTACTTTATTAATTTTGTTCTTTCGAAGGTATAGACCATGTTCATATACAGTCACATATCTCATATACGACAGCTGATTCAATGAACATTCCAATAGTAGACTCAGGAATTTAGACACATACTCTCCTCCAAAGAAGTTTCCCAATCTGACAAAGTTTTTGTTTTGCGGTAACCAAACCGTAACTAACCCAACCCCCTAACTCCCCCCCCCATCCCTGGAAACCCCCCATCCCTCCCAAACCATCCCCCCTTGCCAGGTCCATGTAACTTGAGGTCCATGTGTCTTAAAAACCGTCTTGGGTCTCCTCATGTCTCCCCTCCTGACTGTGAGTCACCACCCTAGTGGAGTGTGTCTCATCTGGTGATACCTGTGTGGAATGTGGGGCCTGTCCCGCTATCTCCTGTACCATCCTCCCCCACGCCAGCAGTACCTCAGGCAGTTTGTCATCTCTTCTAGTGCTGCACATATGCACCTCCTCAGCCAGTGCCCACTCTCTCAGGTCTGTTTTCCAGGTTGCCAACTAGGGCCCCTGCTGAACCAACCAGTGAATCGCTATATGGCACCTAGCTATTATAAGCCCGAAAACCAGGAACCGCCTGCTCGTCTTGCGTTTAGGGTCACAGGAGATTAAACCGAGGAGACAAGAGCGCGCATCCAAGGTGATCGTCCACCCCGTTATACTATGTAGGTCCTCTAGAACCTCTGCCCAGTACGTCTGAATTGTTGGACAGGTCCGTACCATATTTGGGAAGTCCGCCTGAACATGGCGACATCTAGGGCATGTTGGATCTCTAGAACTATCAATGGCACGGAGCCGCCTGGGTGAGAGGTAGGTCATATGAACCATGTTATACTGTATTTGCTTGAATCTATTACATACCGATACCTTGCGTACGCTCTCATGAATTTTCTCCCAGTCCCGCGGTGTAATTTCCTGCAGACACACCTGCTGCCATTTCTCCTCTACTTTAAAAGGTCCACATTTTTTATCGTCCCTCAGCGCCCTATATAGGCGGGTGACAAATTTCCGCCCTCCAGCCATGGCGATCATAGTGACCAAGGTATGGGTGTGCCCCGGGGCCTAAGGGAACGAGGTCCATAACTGCCGTGCCCTTGCCGCTATTTTGGCATATTGCAAAAATTGCCCCGATCCTAACACAAAGGTAGCCACCGCCTCCTGATAGGTAATGAACCTATTTTCCGGGTATAGGTCAGACAACATTATGCAGCCCCCTTCCTTCCATTTGTCAGTCGACATTACCCGCTCGATTTGAGCGAAGGGTGGCATAAGCCAGAAATCTGCCTCTGGGACGTATGGCCGCTCTCGGATAAGCTTCCTGACCACTCAGTTCCATATCACCGCTAGTAACCGCACCAATGGAGGACATTGTTCCCGACACCCCCCCCCCGCCCGCCAAAGGAGTGCATCCAGCTGCCGGTCTCCATACGTGTCTGCCAGTAGGGCTCTTTCACAGGAAGGGTCTGTGTCCAACCAGGCTATGGCATGCTGTCATTGTGATGCAAAGTAATAATCCTTGTAGGCATGTTGTTCCAGAAGAGGGCTTTGAATCCTATGCAATAAGGAATGTTACATTTTTGGAATTACTCCAAATCATTGTGGCATTGGGCATAATGGCAGGGCATCTGAAAGGTAGATCCGTATTCAGTCTAGTCATCACACATCGAAGGTGGAGGCCGTTAACTGTCAATGGGCAGGAGTCCCATCCAGGCAATCAGAGTTACTGAGCTCAAATTGTGATACCGAGAGACTTATACATCTGGTGTCCTGAACAATGCTTAATTTGTAAAATAATGCGTACCGGTGTCCAAAGAGCTGCTCAGAAGCCCGTGGTCTGTGCTATTAAATGTCAACATGCCGAATACCAAGGCTGTGTAGTCCTGATTCCACCTCAGCCCTCTTTAATCCACTGCCAGGCACCGTCTGCCCCTTTATCTCACTCTTGCAGGTTCCTACTTTCTCCCTTGTCATGGTTTTTCCGTCTTTCTCTTCATCCTTTTTTCCAGTTTGTTTTTTTCCCTCTTGTACTCTCTGGAAATGTCTGATCAGGAAAGAAAAGTCCTGGTCCCCAAAAATGAGTGCAGATAGCCCACACAGGCAACCACCAGCTCAAATTAAGCACTGGTCCTGGGGCTTGCCTTACCATGGTACCCAAATCTGACCTCACGTACACCTCTTTAGCACTTGACCCTCAGGATAGCTAGGCAGACTGGTCTGATACATACTAAGGGAGGTGGTGTGGGGTAGTGACTCAGAACAGCAGATGAGAACAATTAAGACATCAATATCTAGCCAGTGCTCTAACATGAAATTGAATGAAAAAGTACTTTATCATCACCTTACGGCTAAGTACTGCAAAAGGAATCCAGCTAGCAGAAATCTACATTATTGTCAGGAGAAACCTAGGATGTAGACCAGTTCCAACGCTAAACTGCTCCTGAATATGTTTACAGGCAGTGGTAAATTCTGAGCGACTACAAGGAAGGGGTGCCTCCCTGGCTCTGAAGTACAGACTCCTCTTACTGCTAAGGGTTGTAGCCAGATCAGCAATAATATTGCCAAGGCGTGGTTGCTATGAAGATTATTGGTCTGGAGTGTGTGAAGGTTTCCAGGATCCTCACACTCTTAGTGCGCAATGTACTTTTCTAGTCTTGTGTCTTGGGATTTTTCCGCTTCCGGTCCTGTCTATGTGTGCACTAGCACACAGTCCCAATAGAGGTCTCATTGACTCCATTCTTCCTCTTCCAGCTCAACAACGTCCTTCAGTGATGCTGCTGTGTGCTGGCGTGTACCTCCAGAGGACAACACAGCCACAGAATGGCACTAGCAACACTTAGTTGAGCTAGGTGGGGGAAGGTAAATCTTCCTCTTGGGTCTTCTTTGGGTTCAAAGTGTAACCCTGCCACCCAAATAAATGATTAGCCTAATAAATACCCCAGCCATGGTTGCAACCATGATTGCAACCATGTTCTTGGCAGGGTTATAAAGTACATCTGCTGAATGCAATTAGGATTAACTTCAGAGCAAAGCCTTCACTTGTGGATTTGTTGTTTGAGATGAAACGAACAAACTGGTTGTGATTTGTTTTTAGTGTCAAGTTGTGACAAGTGCTCCTTCTTGGACTCCATCATTAGTAGCCACCAGTGCTTAATTATAGCCAGTGGTTTCCAGAGCTCGGCACCGGCACATAATTGCCAACACCAGCACTTATGACAGCTGCCACATGATGGTGCTGTTTGTGTAATTTCGAGATTAGCAGAAGAACATTTGTTTATTAATTCAATATACATTCAAAACAACTAATACCTGCCAACCAATGCATTCTCTTAGCTTTGGGGGCCTCGAAAAGTGAGAACTGTCACACTTGTAGCCGTGTGATTATTAGTAGTTGTGTAGGTAGTATCCTTGGCAGTGCTGGCGGTAGGTATGGGTAGTGCGAACTACAGTAGCCTCCTGACGAGGGTCCTGGCATGTTTTCTTTTTTTTTTTTTTTTACAAATTAAGCACTAGTAGCCACTCTTTCTCTCTCTGGTTACCTCTCCCTGCCCATGGACAGATCAGGAGGAGGCCAAGGCGCCCTTGTGCAAACAGAGATCTGGCATGCAAGTTGCCTCCTTCTGGAGAATGCTGCAAGGGGACTGAGGTCACACAGCCTTATTGCATGGCCTGACATTGCAGATAATTTCCTGTGCTGTCCACGTCAAGGTCACCAAAGGGCAAGCTAGTGTAGTACCTACTACCAGGGCTATCGATAACTGATGTCAGTGCTGCTCCTTGCAAAGGGTTGGGCGATCTGCTTGAGAAGGTTCCTTAAGCTGGAAAAACGTACCTCTTGTGATTGTAATTGCAATTATATAGCGCTCACTACCCCTGATGAGGCGTTGAAGCACTTTTCAGCAAGTAGCACGCTATTCTGGAACCTAGAAAGGATTAGTGGCGGATTAGTATAGATAAACTGTTAATTTGAGCGGTGGACATCTAAGACTGTTAGTTTAAATAGGATAAAGGAGGAATTCAGGACAGAAGAGTCATAAAGTGTTATTAGGGAGATCATTGTAGTAAAGTGAGGTTTCGGATGAGTAAAAAAAGAGGGCTACAAGAGGGAAGAATCTAGTGTTAGAAGCTGGCTCTGTATATACTATACCAAAGTGAGGTATAGTGTGCACAGAGTCCAGTGGAACCCCCAAAGGTAGGCAGAGGTCAAATTAGATAGAACCTTACTCTCTATTTGCGGTAGTGTGGTCGAGCAGTAAGGCAGTATCAGAGGACAGTATTAAGCATTTGTTGTACACACTCAGTCAGCAAATGAATTCACACACTCAAAGACTGTACTTCAGGCCAATTGTTTTTGTATAAAAATATTCTTTTAGTTATTTGACTTTTAGAACCAAGCAAGCCTGGCACAGGTAAGCAATAAATACTTTGCAGTAGCAAATGCTGATTGTAAAACAGTCCAATTGCAATTGTAAATGTACTATGGTTTGACTTACAGTATTGTTTCAGGGAAATGCAATCACTTGTAAATACAGTGCATAGACTTGAATGGGATTTTCAGTAAAATAGCAGGTAAGTTACTTTTGGATTACTTTTCTTACTCAGTGCTCTATGCCTGGATGCAGCACTGGGACATTTCCTGTAAACAGGTGAGTAAAAGCATTTTTGTTAAATCATACAATTTTAAAGAATTTCTTTAGGTTTCAAAACTCCACACAGAAACTTTTTCAGGAAAAAGTGTCAATGTTATCCTATGGAGGAAAATATGGTTATCGGTTTTTAGGTAAGTATTCGGTAGTGGGAGTTGAGGTTCTGGGGGTAGACTCAGGGGTCCCCCAGGGTCAGTGATGCACTCTTGTTACACCCTCAGCTGCACTAGGGTGACCGGGTGCAGAGTGTTGAGGCCCAATGTTATCCAATGGGGGATAGGGGGCCTCTGGTTGTTGGCTACTGGCAAGCAGGCCACTAGGTTGTGGAAGCAAAGCTTCTGGACTTTAGCTCAGGGCAAATGGGGAAACAACTTAGCACCAAAGGTGCACCATCAGCCGCACTAGGGCGGCCGGTGCAGGGTGCTGATTCGACGTTGGATGCCCTGTTGTTTCCAATGGAGAACCTCAGGTTTGCAAAGGCACTGCAGGCAGGGAGACGAAGGACTTCTGGGTATGACCACCACTTCGAGAAGTAAGTTGGGAAGTTAGGGGTTGGTTAAGCATCATTGGTTTGGGCACACAAGACCGTGGGGCGTCGTGTGCAGGGTGCATTTTGGAGTCGGATTTTCTTACCAGCTTCTGGATTTAGACTGCAGGCGTCGGCTGGAGGCTTGAGGCAGGTCAGGGGTCACCGGATCTCGGTTCAGGATATCCGGGGTGACCTTCTCATGGTGTTTGCCCACTCGAGCTCGGGTCGTGGACGGCGGATGCAGAGTGGGACGGATTTGCAGTTTTCCGGCTGCTGCCAGAGGTTGTAGTTGAATAAATCCGGTTTTCACGGCAGAAGCAGTCTTTGGAAGTGAAGGCAGGCAGGTCCTCCAGGGTTTTTGAGGTTGCTGGCTGCAGGGCACACCGGGATTTCGCAGGAGCAGGTTCGAGGTGGAGACAGGCCAGTAGGGCTGGGGCCAAGTCAGTGGGCATCTTTCTCGTTAGCCGCTGCACTGCTGTTCCGTCCTTCTTCTTCTTTTCTTCTTGTTTCTTGTCTGGATCTGAGGTAGAAAGGTTCAGGGGTGCCCCTAAATACTAGATTTAGGGGCGTTACAGTTAGTTAAAACGCAGGGACCAATGGGTCCCTTCCCTGGGGTGTGTACACCCCCTATTATGCCACGCTCCAGTGGGAGGGGGGTTTGTGCCTGTCCCTGGTTGGCTGAGTCCCCCCATCTTCAAGATGGCATGGACTGAGAGTTGTGTTTCTCCTCGCCTCCCTCACCTGAGGGGTGGAGTTGGCAGAGGTGGGCACACCTCTCTTCCTCGCTTGTTTTTCCCGCCGGTTCTGCCGCCCAAAGTGGGGTTCAGAATCAGTGGGGACCAGTTGCTGAAAGCAGCAATTGGCCTGGGGAATCTCACAAAGGTGGCAAGCCTTTGAAGCTTCCCCTTCGTGAACCCTGCCCATCCTGTCGGGAGGAGGCTTGGCACCTCGTCCCAGGATGTGCATTGTTTCAGGCCCCAGAGAGCAGCAGGCTCTCGACTCAGGGGTTCAGAAACATGTCTGGTGGTGGCAGCTGAAAGCAGACACTCAGCCTGGACATTAGTGGCGGGTTCGTTTTCAGAGGGCATCCTGCATTTTTATTAAATCCCACAGTGGCATCAGTGTGGGTTTATGTGCTGAGAAGTTTGATACCAAACTTCTCAGTTTTCAGTGTAGCCATTATGGTGTTGTGGAGTTTGTAATGACAAGCTCCCAGCACCATATACTCTTTATAGCAGCAGTGGACTTAGACACTGTAGGGGTACACAGCTCATGCACCTGTACCCTCACCACTGGTATAGTGCACCCAGCTAGAGGGGTGACTGACCTATGCCAGGGCACTGGGTTGTAGGCATGGCACACAGAGATGTGTGCCATGCCGACTCTTCACTTTGTTCTGCACCACAACATGCAGCCTGCAAAGGCAGTGTGTGAGTGTAGTGGGACAGGACCACTAAGGTTGGCACAATAAGTGCTGCAGCCCTTCGAGGCCTTCTCTTGTCACAGTGCCCTGGGTACCTGTGGTACCATTTACCAGGGGCTGCCCTGTGGCCAGAGATGCCAATTGGGTTCGTTTTCGGGAAAGAACACTGGCCCTGGGAACCTGATTGGCAGGAACCCGGGGCATATCAAGTCAAAATGCATCAGTAGTCTGGCAAAAAGTGGGGAGGTTATTGCAACAGAAACCCACTTTCCTATATCTAGAAAGTGTTATTTGGGAGATTATAGTAGTGAAATGAGGGTTGGGGTGAGTCAAGGAGGGATAGAGGAGGGAAGAGTCAAGAAAGGTTTATTAGGGAGATCATAGTAATAGAATGAGGTTTGGGATGAGTCAGAGGTTGGAGGTACAGGATATATTGAATGATGTATGGGATGAGACATAGAGTAGTGCACTGGAGAGAGTTGAAGTTATTTTTTTCTATAGGGGGAGTAAAGAACTAAAGATATACATACTTTACTTCATAGAAAGGGTATACATTTATGAGGGAAAAAATAAAGAGATGTAAAGTTGTATTGTATAAAGTATTTTTTGTATTTTTTCCTTAGTTTTATGTTTGCCTCAATATTTCAATAGTGAAGCACTTATAGATACAATTGCTATGATCATATTTATATATTGTGATAAAGTATAATACACCAGAGACCCATAAGCATCAAATCAAATAACTTATATGAAAACTATGCAGTGACTTATATACATGTTAAGCATAAAATTAGGAAATCCGCATCATTCTATTTGGAATAACGTTGGCGCCGATTGACGAATCTTCGCGAAATTTTCCAAACTTTTGGCCAGCTCCGGTCCGCTCCTATCCTGAAAATTTCACGGTGATTCGTCAAGCGGGGGCCGAGAAAAAAGGGGGGTCCCAAAACGCGTTCTCCCCATGCATTTTCCCATAGGACCTGTTGACGCAGCTACAGCCCGAACTGCTGAACGGAATTACACCAAATTTGGCAAAGAGGTAGTCCTCAGTTCAGACTTGTGCCTTTTGCTTAAATGGTGTAAATCCGTTCAGTAGTTCCTGAGAAAATTAGAGTTAAAAAGATAGATATATCTATGGCCTCGGAGGATCCGCGCATCCTCCCCGCACCCTCCCCGCACCCACCCGAGCACGAGCTGAATGCTAATTGGCTGCCAACACTCTGAATCAGGAACTGTTGGCAGCCATCTTGTGCCTCGGTAGAACTGAGGCACAAGAAACCTATAAAACAAACGCGAAAAACACAACAAGGGGGCAGGGTAGAAACATCCTGACCCCCTAGGCTTGCTCAGGGCCAAAAAAAGCATATTTTTTTTTAAATCGGCGAGATTCGCGCACCCAGCGCGAATTTTGGGCCAAAAAAAAAATCCCGGGGCCAAATCCCGGGGGCAGAATTAAAAAAAGTGTGGGGGGGTCCCAATCCCCCCCACACTGCCCCGGGGACCGCCACCCCCGGGGCTCAAAGATAATATATGTGGGGGGGCTCACGGCCACCCCCCGGGGCTTAATGAAAATGGGTGGGGGACCGCCACCCCCCGGGGCTTGAAATTATTTCAGGCCCCCCAGCCTCGAGGACCAAAACCCCCCGGGGCAACTTGTCAGTGTGAGAGGGGGGCCACGCAGCCCCCCTTCTGGAGCCTTGAATAGGCCCTGGGGACTGCCACCACCCAGGGCCTGCTCCTGCAGTGTCCCGGGGTGCCCACCCCCGGGACACTGTAGTTTGCAATGTAGTTTGCAATGACAGGGCGGGAGCCTCGCGGCTTCCGCCCTCTCATTGCAAACTGCTGTGCCACATGGGGAGCAGCATGTTAGCTGCTCCCCATGTGGAAAAGCATTGCCAGCTCCCGCAGGACGTGGGGAGCCGGCTGGGACCGTGGGGGGATTGGGGACCCCCCCACGGCCCCCAACAGAGGCCAGGCCCCGGGTGTGGGGTCCCCGGGGCCATAAGTGGCCTGGGAGGGGGGCCACGCGGCCCCCCTCCCCAATTAAAAAATTAAATGAAATAAAAAAAAAACCTCCATAAAAAAAAAAAGGGCCATGCTCCGGGGTATGGGGTCCCCGGGGCCAAAAAAATTGAAAAAGAAGGGGGGGCTACACAGCCCCCCTTCTAAAAGAAAAGAAAAAAAGACCGGGATCGGGCCGGAGTCCATGCCCCCTCCTTACACCACACTGCAAACGCACCCCCTTGCGCGTTTGCAGTGGGGGAACTAATTCCCCTTGAATACTGGTGGTCCCTGAGGGCCAACTAGCACACCAGGAACCTCCAGTATGTGCCAGGGGGCTGCGTTGCAGAGAGGTGTAATGAGGCCACACCCCTTTTTACATCTCTCTGCAACGCAGCTCCGTGGCGCTTACTGGAGGTACCTGGTGGCCTAGTTGGCCGCTAGGGGACCTCAGGATTCAAGGGGTCCTAATCCCCCAACTTAAAACGCGCCACGGGGCACGTTTGCACAGTGGTGAAGGTAGGGGGCGGGGCCTGAGGTGATACTGTGCAAACACGCCCTGTGGCGCGTTTTAAGTTGGGGAATTCATTCCTCTTCAATCGAGAGGTCCCCTAGGGGCCAACTAGCCCACCAGGTACCTCCAGTAAGCACCACGGAGCTGCGTTGCAGAGTGTTGTAAAAAGGGGTGTGGCCTCTGAACACCTCTCTGCAACGCAGCTCCCTGGGGCATACTGGAGGTACCTGGTGGGCAAGTTGGCTGCCAGGGGACCTCAGGATTCAAGGGGACTTAATCCCCCAACTTAAAACACGCCACGGGGTGCGTTTGCACAGTGGTGAAGGTAGGGGGCGGGGCCTGAGGTGATATGTGTGCCAACACGCCCTGTGGCGCGTTTTAAGTTGGGGAATTGTTTCCTCTTCAATGCAGAGGTCTCATAGGGGCCAACTAGCCCACCAGGTACCTCCAGGAAGCACCACGGAGCTGCGTTGCAGAGTGTTGTAAAAAGGGGCGTGTCCTCTGAACACCGCTCTGCAACGCAGCTCCCTGGCACATACTGGAGGTACCTGGTGGGGTAGTTGGCCCATCAGTGATGTCATCAGTGATGTCATTTGAGATGTCATCAGTGATGTCACTGACCATGTCATGAATGATGTAATATGTGACATCATCAGCAGTGGATTGCGGGCGCGCGAGATGTAGTTAGTACAACTAACTATATCAGAGGAATTTTCAATGGTTTTGTTCGAGAGAAATGTCCAGCTAACTATAACATCCCTAAAACCAATTGTTTTTTCAGTGAATTTCTAAGGTTTTTGAAATGCTAATTCCTAACTATATCAGGCCTGAAACCTATGGTTTTTTCGGTGAATATATATATATATATTAAATCCCAATCCTGGCGGCGACGAACAGTCAGGCACAGACTCCGTGAAGTAATGGCAAAAATAAAGTTTAATCCAAACAAAAGCTAGACGCGTTTCGGCGGCGTATCGCCTTGGTCACTACGTCAGAACACACTCGTGTAACACATAAATAGGTTTCACTCAGTCGTCAGGGCAACCTCACAAAGGTGATCATAGACATAGACGATCACTATGTTACATCTAAAGTGACATTGCAAAAGAACAAGAAAAATAGATGGCAACTCAAATTGTGCTAAAAGAGATGCTAGAAAAAGGAGCACGAGCATTCAGTAAATATATTAATTGCATACATTTACCGCTAATAAGGAAAAAATAAAAATAAAAAAGTGACAAGTTACAGCTCGTGAATGAAAACGTCCTATCGTCAAATATAGACATAGAAAAAACATACATGTGCCCTGTGGGAACCAGATTGTAGTAAAATGAAAAAATGGGTAAATAAACAGTAGGTCTGCATATATTAAACTGGATAAAATGGATATACTCGAGATAGATGAATTAAGACTCTGACAATAATTTCCCACCTGGATGTTGGCATCGATAAGGTACATCCCATGTGGAGCGATATGGTCTAAAATAGACAGGGGGTAGGAAAGAAAAGGAGTACAAAGATCGTATGTACAAACGATCTAAGAAAGAGTCTGTGAAAAAAGTGTCAAGAGGTGAAAATTACCAGTACAGCCCTAGTGGGCTCACGGAAAGAAGATCTGTTGTATAGTTAACGTAAACAAAGTGTGAAAGTTACTGCTGGGGGTGCTCCCTAGGGCAATGTTATACAGAATGGAAAGGGACGTATGTGAAAAGAAAAGGAGGGTTGCAGAGTAGTGAAAGACAGAAAGAGAACACTATAGGTTTAAAATTAATCAAACATTTTTTATAGGAAGAATAGTGTGTTTTAAGATGTGACAGAATTCGGGAGGGTGAGCGGAACAAACAGCGATGGACTCAGTTAGAGATGTACATTTAACGCTTCATCCGCATTCATTCCGTTGGGAATTTTGGAATTGTAGAGGATGATGTAGCGTGATTCCAATCTCCTAAGGGCTAGTTGTCTATTGCCTCCCCTGGAATTTTTGGGGATGGTATCTACCACATAGAAGGAGAGATCTTGCGCATTGCCATTGTGGGTCGTGTTAATATGTCTTGCAACGGGGTAGGTAAGGTCGTTGTTCGTGATCGCTCTCAGGTGTTGTAAGATGCGTACGTGTACTGGGTGGATGGTACTACCCACATATCTTTTCCCGCAAGTACAAGTTAAAACATATACAGCAAAATCCGTTTTGCATGTGTAATGTCCTCTGATGACATACGGGGATTGCCTAAACGGTAACGTGACCATTTGGTTCATTTAAAAAACCCTTTGGGTGACTTAAGCCAAGAGTTCTCAGATTTAGCTCTGCCTGGGGCGTTGTTGACTATCTCCTGCCTCATAGATTTCACTCTCCTGAATGTGATTTGGGGTTTTTTGCTTACAGTAGCTCCAAGAACGGGGTCATTTTTGACCGAGTTCCAATGCCTGTAAACGATTTTTCGAACTTGGGCATGATAGGCATTGAAGCCAGTAACTAATCTCGGGGTATTGATGGTGGGACACTCTTTAGCTGTCACAGAGGTGCCTGTCTCCCTAGTTAGAAGCTCTTTGCGGCTTTTAATTGCTACTTTAGATTTGGCTTTGGCGAGGGTTTCTTGGCTGTATCCTCTGAGGGCTAGTCTGTCGCATAGTTCCCCTGTGGCTTCTTCAAGACCGGTGCTAGTGCTACAATTGCGCTTCATGCGGAGGCATTCAGCATAGGGTATACTGGCTTTGAGGGAGGTAGGGTGGAAACTATGTGCATGCAGTATATCATTTCCTGCTGTGGGTTTCCTGAATATTTTGGATTGTAGTTTGTCTCCTTCGACAAACAACTCAAGGTCTAGAAAGTGTATACTCTCTCTGCTCATGTTACAGGTAAAGCTAACATTTAAAGCATTGTTATTTATCTCTTTAGAGAAAGCTGTAGCACTTTCTACAGAACCTTTCCACAGTATGAATATATCGTCAATATACCTGACGTACATTCTTACTTGTTCCGAGAACATGCCAGGGTGCATTGCCATGAGTACCTGCTCCTCCCACCAGCCCATATGCAAATTAGCATAGCTGGGGGCGAAGCAAGTACCCATGGCAGTACCTTGCAGTTGTTTATACACCAAGCCATCAAAGATAAAGACATTGTTTTCCAAGCACATTTCAGCCATCTGCACAATCATCATAGAATGCTGAAACTTCGGCATAGGTCTTTTGCCCAGGAAGTAGTGTAATGCATTCAGTCCATCTGTGTGTCTAATGCTGGTGTACAGTGAGTTGACATCCAATGTCATCAGCAAATAGTCACTTTCCCATGTCACATCATAGATCTTTCTGAGGAAATCCCCTGTGTCCTTGATGTAAGCAGGAAGACTACAGACGGATGGTTGTAAAAAACTGGTCTATGTACCTAGAGGTATTTTCCAACAAACCCCCTATAGCAGCAATAATGGGTCTTCCCGGAGGTTCCAATGGATTTTTATGAATCTTGGGGATCAAATAGAGTTGAGGTAGTACAGGATAGTTGCATTTAAGATATTCAAACTCTTGTTTGGTGAGAAGGCCTGTAGTGATATGTGTGCCAACATGCCCTGTGGCGCGTTTTAAGTTGGGGAATTGTTTCCTCTTCAATCCAGAGGTCCCATTGGGGCCAACTAGCCCACCAGGTACCTCCAGGAAGCACCACGGAGCTGCGTTGCAGAGTGTTGTAAAAAGGGGCGTGTCCTCTGAACACCACTCTGCAACGCAGCTCCCTGGCACATACTGGAGGTACCTGGTGATGTCATTTGAGATGTCATCAGTGATGTCACTGACCATGTCATGAATGATGTAATATGTGACATCATCAGCAGTGGATTGCGGGCACGCGAGATGTAGTTAGTACAACTAACTATACCAGAGGAATTTTCAATGGTTTTGTTCGAGTGAAATGTCCAGCTAACTATAACATCCCTAAAACCTACTGTTTTTTCAGTGAATTTCTAAGGTTTTTGAAATGCTAATTCCTAACTATATCAGGCCTGAAACCTATGGTTTTTTCGATGATTATATATATATATATATATATATATATATATATATTCCATTCGAAAAACTGCCCGCTAAGGAAGGGCCCACAGCAAGTAAGTAAGCTTCAAATTCTTTATTAAAGGTTGCCGCATACAGGAAATGAACATTGCCTGCTAAATAGTCCTTTTCGTCCGACGCGTTTCATGCCAAGCTGCATTTCATCAGGGACTAAGGATTTCATAACTGCGCGATGCCACTGTTTTTTAACCACCTGGGGTTAATACAAGTCCCGCCTCTTTTGGTGTCACCACTCAGGGGCATCTCGGTACTTGTGGTGTTTTACTGCTTCTCCAGTGAGCTGTATGTCATCCGCAGTTAAATATAACCGAATGATCCCCAAGTGGGTCGCGGCACAAACTCACTTCCTAGTACCGGCATCTTGATACCTTTAACAGCGCTCCTGCTCCTTGTGCAATCTCGCTGGTTTGCGTGATTGCAGGTCCGTGTTTAAACAGTGGGGCCATTCCGCGACCCAGGCATGGCCGCTCAAATTCCATTCGAAAAACTGCCCGCTAAGGTAGGGCCCACAGCAAGTAAGTAAGCTTCAAATTCTTTATTAAAGGTTGCCGCATACAGGAAATGAACATTGCCTGCTAAATAGTCCTTTTCGTCTGACACGTTTCATGCCAAGCTGCATTTCATCAGGGACTCAGGATTTCATAACTGCGCGATGGCACTGTTTTTTAAACACCTGGGATTAATACAAGTCCAGCCTCTTTTGGTGTCAACACTCAGGGGCATCTCGGTACTTGTGGTGTTTTACTGCTTCTCTTTTTTTAACCATAAGTAATACATACATTTGTTGAGGCAAGCTTAAACAATATCAATATCATTTTAGACCATAATAGTATATATATTTGTACAGCGAGATGCACATTTCGAAATACATACATATCATCAAATCATACATGTTTACATACACACACGTATGCTGTACATTTGTGTTTGCATATAGTGCTTATGTAGGAAAACGCCAACTCTAGAGCAGTCTTCTGAAGATAAGATAGTTGTCTGTGGATCTTATGTTTAGGGGTAATGAATTCCATAGTTTGGCTGCTTGAACAGAGAAAGATGTACCATCTATTGTGTTTTTTCCTTGTATGCAGGGGTTTAGAGGCGAGGTGCCAATCTAGAGCAGAGGTTCCTTTGTTGGTGTATTTGGTGATGTTATTCCTGATGAAAAGTGAGCCTGTTCCATGTATTGCTTTGTGGGTGATACAAAGCAGCTTGAAGGTGGCTCTTCTGGCAACCAATAACCAATGTAGGGCCCTCAAAGCAGAGAAGATGTGGGCATGGCCCGTGCAGGTAAGAGCAGTGGGGTGGGCAGGGGGAGTCGACAGACGACGACGAGGTAAACTTAAATTAAACAAAAAGAAACATACCTTGTGTTTGCAAAATTGCCAACTCGTCTGTTATCCCCCTCCTCACCCCCACCGCACTTACCTGCATGGTACACGCCTGCATGTAGGAGTAGTCTGGCAGCAGAGTTCTAAATATCTTGTAGTCTTTTCGTCGTTTATAAAGATGACCCGAGGTAGAGGCCATTCCCGTTATCAAGTTTAGACCATACAAGAGAGAAAGTAGCTTGGACCTTGTGTGGAAATACCAGGTGTAGGAAGATGAGTCACAGATTTTTCATAGTAATCTTGATCTTGGTAATTTGTCCACTAGGGTATTCATTGATATCTTGGGGTCCATGCTAATTCCAAGTCTTCTTACTACCTTAGATATTTTAGGAGGTGGTCCCAGATCGTCAGGTCAAGCACATAGTGGGCCATCATTTGTCCGATCGCCACATGTGAGTATTTCAGTTTCAGAAGCACTCAATTTGAGATGGCTCCATGTCATCCACTGAGGCAACTGAAGGTTTTGGAGTTTCAATTGTCTTTTGGAGCTTTCCAGTTTAAGAAGTATTTGTGTGTCATCTTCATAGTTATAGCATGTGAGCTGAAATTCATTGATCATTGCCAGTAATGACTTCATGTGCATTTTGAAAAGCATGGGAGAGATGATAGAGCCTTGAGGGACCTCTGATTTTGTGAAGTATGGTTTGGATGAGGAAGGAGGATTATGTATGACATTTGTTCTGTTTTGAAGGTAGGCTGTGATCCAGTCATGAGCAGTCCCCTCTATACCAGCTTCATAGAGTCTTTGGATTAGAGTGTCATGGTCAACTGTGTCGAAGGCTACTGAAAGGTCCAAGAGAAGTAGTGCCACATCCCTGTTTCGGACTACTGTGTTTTTTTTTTTTTTTAAAAAAACCTTTATTTGTGCATATTAAAAGAACAAATACGGGCCTACAACCACCAGGCCGGCCACAATACGGTTAAGCACTGAGACAAACATTACATCCCCTGTGCATCAATGGTCAAGATTAGCAACGATTCAGGAGTTTCACTGGAGAGACCCTTGACACCAGGGGAAGGAGAAGTGAAGGTTAATTTTAAGGTTTTCAAAATAATTTTATCAAGGAAAAAGTCAGTAGAGGATAGAACCAAGGAGATTCGAGTCCGCAAGATGGCTTCACCACACGGGAGAGCAGCAGCATCATTAAAACGGCCATAGAGAATCGCAGACAGTGAGGCGATGCAGTTATATAACAGGATAGTCACATGAGTAAATACGCACCCCTCCAAAGCCGCCCCCACTCAATCCACCCCACACCTGGACCCCGAATCGAAACAAGTATAGCGCAGAGACATAAAAGAAAAAGGCCCATAGAACTAAAAGAAACAGTAAATTACCCCCCCACCCTACACCAATGCGGAGGCTACGGCCTGCCCCCCCCCCAGCATAGTGCCTGTCGCCCAATGAACCCGAAATATAGATAAGAGAGAAAGTAGGAATAGAGTAAAGAAAATAAGAAAACAAAGAAGAAGGCGGGGAGGAGCCCACGTAACCTCAGAGCGCCCGAAACCACCGGCCAGCTACGCCTCCACACACTGAGAGCCCACTACACCCAAAAGCGGTCGTGTGGAGATAACGTGTCATAACAATTTAAATGAAGGCAGACAAATCGCGACGAGTGCGCACAACATATGCAAACAGTTCCAGTCCCAGTTCAGCCCATCCGTGAAACCATGGTGATAGAAATCAATCTAGCCCTGGCCCGATCGCGGGCTTAAGATTAGACCAGCCCCCACATGAAGGCCCCGCATCCCGTGCAGACAAAGACAATATGGCCGCTTGGGAGAAGATGAAGAAGTAGAGTCACAAAATGGCCGCCGATCATCTGTTGAGGTCCCCTTGTGCACCATATAAAATCCAGACCTGGCCTGTAAAGTACAGGAGTTCCACATAAAAGAGGCCGTAGGCCACCGTGAACGGTTCCTCGAGGACGTAAGGTGTCGCTCAGCTGGATACTCTTGCGGACGCGATGAGGCAGGCAACAACAAAGCAGGCAGCAATGGACAGGGAAACAAAGTATCCGCAATTGAGCAGGAGATCGATTGATCCTGGGTGCCGGGAAAGCCAGATGCAGACACCAGTGTAGCACGGTTATACACAGTCGTTGCGCCCCCGCAAGAGGACAGAAGCACTGGCAGACCCACGTCTTGTTGATAACAAACGGGGCGCTCACGACCCGCAGCCGACATTATGGAGTCGAACCGCTCACTCAGCGTTTGCAAGCCAACACACAATTGCAGACGAAGGTCCCGCAGGGCAGCCAGAACGGAGCCGCATGTCGGCGGAAGCTGCGCCCCCACATCGGCAGCAATCCGGGACGGCACTGTGGAGCTGGAGTCTGGTAGAGGGAGGGCGAAGCGGGCAGCGGGCGAGACCGGAGCATCACCCCCCAGCAGCGAGCAGGCAATCAACGCCATGTTTTACCGCTGAACGGTACAGTGGCCAGGGGGGGGTCGTGACAAGGAGGCAATTCCCCTCAGGTCTGCGCCGCAACAGGTGAAAGCCAACAGTCGCTTCCCCTCCCTCGGATTCTCTTTGCAGCCGACTAGGCAATTGAAGAAGGGGGTCTGCAGCTTTCCACAGCGCGGTCCACAGAGCGGGGCAGGAGACCCGCCACACCGGGGCTTACCCTATAGCTCCAGCCCGTCAGGTGCAAGGTGCAGGAGGTGTCCGGGCATCTCTCCCCCGGCTCATCCGGCGACAGTCCGTGGTGTGGGGCGGGATCGGGGCCGCGGGGCTCAGGTTTGCGCCGGCGGGTCCAGTGATTGCGGAGCTTCCAGGGGGCCGGCCAAGGCCACAATAGAGCAGGGGTCCAGTGCGGAGAACAAAGGCACCAAGAACTCCGGCAACCGGGAGGGCTCAGACTCCGGGAAAGCGGCGGCGCGGTCAGCGCGTCGTCGCACACGTTGCACCTCGAAAATCAGCGAGGATAGGGATCAGGATGATAGTCCGAGGCCAAGGGCCGACGGAGCCGGGCGCTCAGGCGTCTGCTCCGGTCGCCATCTTGGCTCCTCCCCCGGACTACTGTGTTTTAAAGGCCATCCCAGATGGCAATGAGGGCAGTTTCTGTGCCTCTTTCTGGATAGAATACTGTTTGAAAGTCGGAAAGTATGGAGTTATCTTCAATGAATTGTGACATCTGGGCAAATGTTGCTCTTTCTATCAGTTTACCCAGGAAAGGTTAATTGTAATCTGTCTGTAGTTGTTTGGGTCATGCGGTTCCATGTTTGTTTTCTTTAATAATGGACGTATGTATCCTTTTTAAAGTCATCTGGAAAGATTCCTGTAGTTAAATAATTATTGATGATTCTTCTTACTGGTGTGGCAGCAGAGGTAATTAAAATAATGTTATTGAAGATTTGTAGTGGACAAGTGTCAACAGGACAGCCGGCTGGTCTGCTTTCTTTGACAAGATCCATAAATTCACTTTGTGATAGTTGTTGGAAGGAATGCAGAGGGTGGGTTAGTCTACCCTTGGAAGGGATTGTTGGAAATAGGTTGTTGCTGGTGTTTTTCCTTTGTTTTAAATAGGAGTCCAACATGTCTGCTTTGGATGTGTAATGATTTGCCAGTTTGTCAGTAAATTATTGATTAATGGTATGAGTTCCTTCTGTGCATTTAGGTTTACAAAATTCAGTGAGAATTTGATCAAATTCTTTATTAGCACATTTAGCATTTTGAATTCTGTCTGAATAGTACTTGTTTTAGCTTTTTTGATTGTTGACTAGTATATTCTAAGTTTTTGTAGGTGAAGTTTCTCTTGATTGCTAATTGTTTTGAGCAACATTCAACACACGAAGGCAATCTGAAAAAAATCAACCCTTCATAACAAGGTGGGGCATTTGTATGAGGAAGAGAAGGACTGGTGAAAAGGAATATTACTTGTAACTAATCAGGACATTGTCCTACCTTCCTCTTCCTTGTCTGAGTCCCTGATTGATGCCTTTTCAAGGTACCACAAGATTAGTCCTAGAGCCATGAAGAAACATACTAACTGAAACTGAAATCTAACTGAAAGTGCTGCTAAACTTCGTGTGAATTTTACAAGTAGGACCAAAATACACTGCTGACCAGATTTCAGCACAGTGGCACCAAAGTCAGTGTCCCATGAACTACTCACATGAAGTGGGTAATGCTACACAGTGGTGTAGGCAGCTGTCCTGGTTGCTGCTCTACATTTTTCTACTAAAGGATACTCTCTCATTTCACATAATCTACCATCATAGCCCTAATGTGCTGTACCCAAATGCCTTCTGGGAGAAACACCTTTGCTAGGAAGTATTGAATATATCCACTTACCCATACACATGGCAGAAGCCTGTCCTCCGTGTAACAAGGCACCTAAAGTCTAAAGTAAGTTTGTTAGACTGCCTGAAAGGAACTGATTTCACATGGCAAGGACAGAGAAAAGAGAGCTAGCCCTTTCGGCATATACCTCTCAGTACCTAGAAGATAAAAATAAAGATGAAAAGATCACTTCTTGGGTTAAACTAAATGTTGACACCTTACAAAGGTAAACACCTGATCCAGCCTCAAACCAGGCTGTCTGACTACAAAAAGGTTCCATAATCAGTAGCGCTTCATCCTCTCCTGCCTTTCTAGCCGAGGTGATGGGCACTAGAAACCACACTTTATGATAAGGAATTTCTGATCCACTTTCTGAAGAGGTCTTATAGATGAGCCTTCAAAGCTTCCAGGACCAAAGGAAACCCCAAAGCTTGAACCAAGGATTTATTGGACCAGAAAGAACAAAACTATCCAACAACCTTTAAACCAGATTCACACATTCTGGTCAACCACTGCAGGAGTTTTCTCTAGTCCGGAGCACCGCCGCTTGCAGCTCCAGGGGCACTATCGACAGACATAAAAAAGACATATTGTAAGAACGGGGCACGAAACAGGGTCTACATCTTTTACCTGGCACTTGTTATTTAAAACCTCCACTTCTACTAATAGCCTGGATAGCCCCCTTGTTGCAAACCTGCATGCTAGACCTTTATTTCAGTAGCTGAAGTATGGATGTGTAGAAGACATACTAGAACCAGGGATCTTGGGCAGTGGACCGAGGCAAGCTCCACATTGGGATTACTGCAGTGGCAAGACATCACAGCCAACCTTCTTTGGGCAATACGGATACACTGATACAAGAACTGCAGAAATAAGGGGGATCAGAGAAAATGCATACACTGGACCCCAAAGCCAAGTCAGCGACCGTGAGTCTGAAACTCATGCTCTCTGCTCCAGAAGTCAGGAACAAAATCCAGCAGGACCAGCTGCTTTTTTTAACGTAAAAGGGTCTATTATCAATGTCCAGCTAGTCTTTTACATCTCTTTGAGCTGCGCTGGACTTAGTACCAAGTTGCCAAAACAGAAGAATAACCTACTGCGTCTTTCCTCTAAGGCATTGTTTTCAGGTGGAGAGAGAGGAATTGGAGTTCACCTCAGTGACTTATTGAAAATGCAAATGTCACTAATCAGTGCAACTGTGTTCACTCTTGTCTATTCACAATAGCTTGTGTCACCATTTTATCCATTCTACTGGTTTATGGTGCTTTTGTTGTTGGAAGAATCGAAGTGTTTATATACTCGCTTCAACTTACTGCACTTGGAAGTTTTGCTGCTCTTTACTTCAGACCAGTGACCCTTTGCCATCATCCCTTCCAGAACCTCTTGCCACCTCAGCCTGCTTGCACCTCTTGGTATGACCAGCTTCAGAAAAAAAAGCACTGGGATTCCCCTGGTTAGTCTCACAGGTAGCAACCACCATGCTTTCAGATCCATCACTTGCTCTACGGCTCACAACAGAATCATCCCCACAGAATTCTTGCAGCTGCATGGCAATTAGGCCTGGAGATGCACTGTCAGTGGGCAAAGTGGAAGCACGCCAACAGCACCACAAATATGCACTATATGATGTGGCATTGTGCCTAAGTAAACAACCTTCTTCTTGATACCTTTCTTAAATGAAGTAGCCGCACCAGTTGTTCCATCTACTTCAGCACTCTGGCTTCAGTAAGAAATACACATCATTGAGCTATGCAAAACCTCGTGCTTGTAAGTGGAATAGGAGACAAGAGAGACTTTTCTCACATTATCGGGCAGCCATGCTCGTTCTGCACACCACCTCCATCAATGCCATGCAGTATCTGATGATTTAGCCTGCAGTAGCCAGTTGTAAATGTACAGAAATGGGGAAAGTGCCTGCTTTTGCATTCAGTGTCACAACCAGAGCTGGCACCTTTCTGAAGACCCTTAAAGCCATTTTTAAGCCAAATAAGAAGGTTGTAAACAGAATGTGACCACTTTGCCATCGAATGCTGGTGCTCCACATAGATTGGAACATGGAAGTAAGTGTCCAGTTGATCCAACCAGTCCAACATAGTCCACCACAGTTACAAAGGGGAATATCATCTGCAAGCTCAATCTTTAATTACAGGGGGACAGATGGTGGCCTTTTGGGACCCTAGAGCAGGACACCACATTTATCACAAATGTGATGCTTCACGAGCTGTATTGTGAAAGTTGCTGCTTTTGCACAACTTGCAGTTTATAAAATTCATCTTGCTTGCCCTAAGAATAATGATAAAGACCCCCAAAAAAAATTTAAACGTGGCTTACGATTACTTGACCAGCAGTGATTGCATGGCAAAATCATATTTTCTAATGTATTGAATAAGCCAGGTGTGCTGCATTCACTTCCATTACAGGGAACTGTTCACCTCTTCCAAAGCACCCAGTCTGCACGACCTTCACTGGGATTCAAAATGGACGCCGATAAGTCATGAAATCAATGAACTCCCAGGGACTATCTGACATCAGCACCAATCCATTACACAGAACCCTCTCACCCTCCATGTTTAGGTCTGGCATTAGCCAAGACCTTTTGATTGTCCAAATCAGTGACCTCTTTTTATTAATTGGTCTGTTAATGTGTCATTCACATTTTGTTTTCGCCCACTACAGCATACACCATGAGGCAGTGGGTCAGCCTATTTAAGGCACTGGTTAACTTCACTTTGAGTGACTGCATGTTGCTCTTTCACAAAGAGTACATCTTTGATGTAATAGCAGGACACTTTTGATGTGAGCACAGGGCACATTGCAGCTTTATCAGATCCCATCTCCTGATAATGGTGTAAATTCCTTTCGAAGTGGCCTTTGCTTATCTGCCTATTGCTATTTCACAACATACCAGATTGTGTGTATGTTAAACTGTTCTGTATTAAGTTATCCTCTTTTTACTATGCACAAAATGAAGTGTAATAATATCTATCTATTCCTGTATGGTACAACAACCGAATGCTTCAATATTATAGGGTGTGAATCCATATGCAGATAATTCTGCAGAACAGGTTTATCCTGGACTCAGTTTAACCAATGGTTCTTTAATAAACTTTGCCTAGGAAGAGGCCTTTATCGTGTTTAATTTGCAGCACAATTGTAACACTTAAAAAAAAAATATAGGTGGGGTGTAATTTTAGTTTTAGCATACTATATTTTATACTGTGACTCTTAGGAAAAAAAACAAGAAACTTACGGGTGCTTCAGTATCTGAAAATGGAATTACAGTTATCATCATGCCGCGGTAAGATAGTTCTTTTACAATATAATTCCATATACATTTGAAGCCGGTGATATAATTCATTAAGTTTAATTATGTAGACATTCATGAGCCAGGTAGAGAGCTCAATACAGTGGTATCAGTGACCCCTTTGCGTGCTTCTGCGAGAGCTCGGTGGGATGATTCTGAGTAAGTTATCCCGATCTGTAATGCAATGTCTGTGTTTATGATGCTATGTATTCTATGAATGGCCAGCATTGTATGTGTCATAATGTATATGTGAAACAAACAGTCCACATGAAAATCAGCGTGCTGCAATTAAAATAGTGCACCAATTCTGAGACTGGTCTGAAAAGATTCTGGGGAACAGTAGTATAAACATCAGCTTACACAACAACTCTCACTAGAAGCTCAAGTGGCAGCTGGCAACTTTGGCACTGGAGACGCAGGTCCATAAAATAAATAATTTAAAAAAAGAAAAATGCATAAAAAGTCACTTACCTGCTTGTACAGATACGTCCTCCTTGCTCCGATCCTCTTCTTTTCCTTACGTCACGTCCAGGGCCCCAACTAACTTACTTAACCAATCCTGGTGCTGCTCTCATGCTGTTAACCAGTATGAGAGAAGCAGCAGGATTGAAGGGAGCAGCCTTTCTAGGCGCTCCCGAGGACACTGTAGGCTTCTACACGCTCTCACCCCAGCTGTCTAAGACAACTGGGTTGAGAGGTTTATAGTACGCACGGCCATCCAAAGTGACATGGGTACTATAAACCAGTGTACAGGCAGCCCACCACTGCTGCCACTCGACAGGCCCCACCTCGTCCTGACACTCGTTTCAGGACAAGTTGACGAAAGATAAAATGGTAACGAATTAACTTAATTACCATTTTATTTTTCATCTTTTGGCGTTTCTGGGGGCATTTTAGTAAGGCGATGCTCCTCCGCTCAAATGGAGAACCTGCCCCTGATAAGCTCATCAGTTTGCCCTATCTATTTTTGGAAACCTGTGGTGGCCAAAGCCAGACCTATTGTCTTTGACAATGGTAGTTATATATGCACCCTCTCTAACTTATCTTTCCTTGTTTGCTGCACTGACCAATACTTAGCGCTCCCTGCTACTGATCGTTTCTTTCACCCTTATAAAGCTGATGGCGATGTATGTGCCTGGAAGTTACCATCTCTGACATGATGAGCTTCACATGCAGGCCTTATGCTCATTGTTGCATGAAATGCTGCCTGTCATAGCTCATCACTATTGTGTTGCTTACTGCTCTCTGCAGTTGGTCCTCTGCTCCCGCCTTCTGCCATTATAGTAAAACAGTCACAGATGCTGCTGCAAGCTGACAGACAGCCTGTATTTTAGCACAGGCATCAAGGATTTGAAAGCATGGCTGTGGTCATGTAGGCTCACGACCCCAAGCCAAGGTTGTCTGATACTAGATGGTGTTCCTCTCTGGAGCATGGCAGCAGTTCACAGTTTGCACACACTATGAAGGGCTGAGAAGCAAAATGTCTCCACTCCGGCCTCCCCAATCACATTACTATAACACGCAAAGAGGAGTAGCGAAAAGTGATTAAAAGGTGGCACATGCTAAGTGTAGAAATACTGCAGTATTTCTACACTTAGCATGTGCATCCTTTTAATCACTTTTCGCAACTGTTCACAGTGCCTGGTACTCCTCGCTCCATACCATACTGTTTGATTGTCCTGCCTTCTCCTTCTTGCCCCATCGGGCTGGAGTACTGCTCATACTACTGTTACATTTTTTTGTGCATTTCGTATTTTTTTCCTTCATTAACAACATGCTGAATGTTGATTAAATGTATACACCGGCATGACATTACTGCATTGAAAACAAATCTGCTATGACTTTTTAAAATGCCTTTTTCTGACTTATGCTAAATAGGCATCAGTTAGACCATAACACCATCTTGTTCAAAATGGACTCCAGCTGCAGGTTCCCTGCAGCACACAGTCAAGCAGAGTCGTGTTTGGGTATTTCCATTGACGTTGTTCTTGCTGTTCTCAAAGAAAACTTTCCAACAAGGACACAGCAATGTTCCAGCTTCCCAAGGCCCTTCCGCTAGCTTCCTGTACGGCGTTCATTCACAACAGTTTCCCGTTTTTTGTAACTAGTTTGCCCTGTCCTCGCCGGGTGACACTATTTGCATAGTGGGCAGAATTAATATTCATGTAATATTCATGTACTGGGATAGTGCTTGGATGGGAAGGCACTGTGACGTTTATTAGAACTGTGTCCACGCCATTTGCCCAAGGATTGTTGGGGTAGAATTAATGGTTGCAGCCCTTAACAAGAATTTCTGCCATCCTCTTTGGGGTCTAGCCAATTTCACCTGCATGTAGGTGGTCTCTGGGGGAACGCCCCCCTTGTGTTTTTTCTGTCAACCTTTAAACGACATATTTAAAACGTCTTTTGGATTTCTGGGAGAATCGCTGACTATCTTAATGAATCTGACGAGTCAATGAGCCCTATTTTAGGATTAACGTTCACTTTTAATGCGAAGTGTTGCCAATCAATGCTTTTAAGAACATCCCATCTCCGGGTACCGCGGTCAGACGTTATGCAGGGTCAGTTGAAGCAAGGCATAGGCACTGAAATGGGCCTTGGAATGGCTGCAGGGGTCGGGTCTATTCATCCCCTGTCCGACTCTTTGTCCCCGGGCCCTGCAAAGCTTGGTCAGTCAGCGAAAGGTGACGCTTGAATGGACCTCACAGACATATCCATCTTTCGTGGGGGGCTAACTCAGGAGACCCGGAGCTGTCGGTGCATTTATTCACCCTGACGTATGGAAATCTCCCCGCACATTCAGTCGCCTTTTCTCCCTTTCTTCCCGCCATCACGTTTTGTGTTACACGTTAACAAGATGGGCCTGGCCTTGTGGCGGCCATTATGGAGTGAATGTTGACTCCAGCACTCGCCCCCTTTCTTGCTATTGTGCTGCTGCCCTCAGTCGGAGATTTATGTGTTTTTGATATCAAACTCTTTCTGTCATTAACCCTGCTCTCCTGTTGACTTTCTCTGACCTCCGCTGCCCCTGTCAGTGCCCGTTTCCATATTTAACACTGTGCTGTCCGTCGCCCGGCCGGCCGGGCCCGTGGCCCCTCGGTTGACTGCGCCACCTTATGGCATGTGCTGTTTGCTCTGTTCTTGAACTTCGCGCAGGCCCGGCCGGCCTCGCTATGGCGCCTGGTGCAACACGCTCTTTTAGCCGCTCCCCTCCTAGCTACCAATTTGCTAATTGCTTCTACAAACAGTCCACTAATGATTGGACAGGCCTCCCAGCGTTAGGCCTTTTTGTTCGCCGGAGCTCCTGAAGCTCGCCCTGTCCAATGGAGGCCGCGCAGCCCCGCTGACCGGGGGCAGCTTCCCGCTCTCCGCTGCCCTGTCCGGCTCCTGAATGGGCCAAAGGGCAGCCTCCCGGGTGCATGGCATGCCACCAGCTGCTGGGGGTGACACGGCCAGACAAGAGGGCCCGCATCTCTCACACTCACGCAGCAGGCGCGTCCATGCATCATCCCGGGATGCATTTTTCATGGACAGCCTTTGGTCCCAACACAGACTGATAAATTACAATTGGCCATTTGCTTCCCCTAATATATGTATTTATTCATTATGTATGTATTTTATTTTGTATCGCGCCAAACGTCTCGCGTAGGGACACTGTAGAGCGTTTTGTGGCACACAGGGCAGTTACACAGATATAGTGTGGAAGATGAGAAATAATTATTTGTAGAGCTTTTTGCAACAGGTTTTGAAGCATCATGGCGCTGTAAGTAATCCATGTCAGTGGTACTCAGGACTGGAAATAGAGAGGCTGCGTCAATCTTGACAGATATCAATAGTGGCACCCTAGCAACGGTCTGCTGGTCACTAAAATACTACAATGAGACGAAAAAAAGACACCACTTATGGCTTCATTACAAGTTACCTGGTAAAATGGTGTGTTACTACCAGTCCTGAATTTACCACTATCAAAGAGTGCAGGTTCAGTGCACCTGAAGAGCTGTGACCCTCCGAATGAGGAATAACTTCGACAGACTTTTCTATCATTCCCAGCACTTTTCCCCAGACAAATCCCATCCTGCTTCTCACTAGCACAATGTTTCTGGGGAAACCCCCGAGCTGCAGGTTTTCCTGCAATACTTGTAATCCTGATTTAATAATAATAATAACAATAATACCGAAGTTTAAAAAGCGCGACAGCTGTCCCAAGCAGGGGTGTCCCGGCGCTAGAAGAGTAGTAGAGAGAGAGTAGTAGAGTTAGTAGTAGAGAGAGAGTATTAGAGAGTGAGTAGTAGAGTAGTAGAGAGAGTAGTAGAGTAGTAGAGAGTGAGTAGTAGAGAGAGTAGTAGAGTAGTAGAGAGTGAGTAGTAGAGAGAGTAGTAGAAAGTAGTACAGTAGTAGAGTAGTAGAGAGTGAGTAGTAGATAGTAGAGAGCGAGTAGTAGAGAGTTAGTAGTGGAGAGTAAGTAGTAGCGAGTAGTAGAGAGTGAATAGTTGAGAGTGAGTAGTAGAGAGAGAGTAGTAGAGAGTGAGTAGACACAGCCTCCTCTTATGCTAAGCCGGCATGGGGACAAAGGGCGTGATGTAGAGTTTGGTGGGCGGGTTACTCTGTCACAAACGTGAGGCATGTGTCATTCGTCTTATTACAAGTTCACTATATCCAAGGGCGCTCGTAATATGGTGGTAATATGGAGTAATATGGCGTAATGTGAATATACATACACCTCACATTTGTGATGGCGCATCCTTCAGGTAAACTCTACATCAGGCCGAAGTGTTTTAAGTGTCATTAGCTGTAGTTTTTTTTTTTTTTTTAAAGAGAGAAGCCACATATGTCAAGTGAAAGGTGTGTATTCAAACCTGTAAAATGCTATTGTAAACTGAAATTCAAATTGATTAGTTATGATATAGAGTCTATGTTATTCTTTAAATTAAAGTAATTATTTCATAGATCTCAAGCTGTTCCTTATTGAGTTTGAATGTTTTTTTCTTCAGTTCTGGCTTTGTATTTTTCTGGTAGGATGGACCAGTTGGTTGATGCACTTGCTGCAGAAGTCTGTAGATGCGACCCTGAGTTGGATGGTAGCATCATTCGGCTATTCTTCGTTGTTTGCCTTTGGGGGCCCCCCTAGGGCAACGCTTCCAGCGTACATACAAAATGACCACTTTTCATCTCTTTTTTATTTAAAATACCTGGGGAATTTTCGACATCCCCTCAAAAATTCCAGGACTGGAATTAAAATAGTTGATACGCCTCCTCAACTATTTTGGGGAAAGTTGTATGTTTCCCACATATTTTTGGACTGGAGTTACAATAGTACATTTAACTTCCCAGTGTCCATAAAACCCTCTGCTGCCCTCAAGAAGCTCTCACATTTCCCTGTTCAATGTGCTAGTGCCTCGTCAAATCCAGGTTTATTCTTTAGCACTCTGGGATTTGTAGTCCTGATTTTATAGAAGAATAGACAGTACTACAAATCCCTGAAAAGCCCCATGATTGGACTAGATACTCGCACATGGACCTAGGAGACTTGGAATCTGTGAATGTGCTATGTGTTGCCGTTGTTAAGGTCGGGGAGACATCTTCGCCCACTCGAGGCATTGCCTCTTGAGTCGAAGCCTGCTCCATACATAACTATAGCAATAAATAAACCAAGCCAGAGGTATGATGGCTTTCGCCTTCAAGGTTCCTCTGCGCAGAGCCATGAACTTGCGCGTGCGGCTCCAGGAGCTGGCAGGCCCCGTGCCTCTCCTCTGCGCCTCCTGCCTCCTTGCCCCGAGGTCCCTTGGAAATAGTTACTAATTGAGGGGGATGCACGCTGCTGGAGGAGGGAAAACGGCCCCGGGCTGCAGGGAGACCTGCTCGTCATGGGCTTAATTGACAGGGCCTTGTCTGTATTTAGGAGCAGCTGGCGCAGCGCTTTGGCACATCAGCGCCATCTTAGCATAGCCACCCCGAGCCCCGAGGAGGGCCCGGGCCAAACCTGGTTAAAGTGAAGGAAGATTTATGGTGGCCCCCTCCCTGGATAATGCGGCAGAATGCAGCCACCCTTCACGGGGGCTCCATTCGTCAGCTTCCCGGGCCCGGCTCACATGTCTGCGGGCCACGCTCCGGCCATTATTAATAACAGGAGGTCGCCATTTAGGACAATTAGGCAGGTGACAATATTCCCTAACAGTGCATCACTGTAAACGAGCCAGGCGGGGGCCGGTGGCAGCCACATGGCTGAGGCTGTGACGGAGGTGCAGGCGGCGCATTGTTGTCCCGGGGCTCCATGCTTGGTTTATTGTAGCGCGGGCCACGGTTTGGGCAATCTGCGCTAAAGCAACAATAGCACAAAGTATGGCAATAAACACAAGAACAACAGTAAGTAACTTGTAACTTTTAAAGGCCTCTATCAAATGCTATACACAGGGCTTGCAAGAACACTACTTCTAGGCTGAGTAGGTCCTCCAGGGCAGGATTTTCCTTCGAATTCGAGAACTTCTAGACTAAATAATGATTTAGTAATGGGATAAAAAACGGACTACAAATCCCATAATCCCATAATTGGAAGAACAAATGGACCAGATGAGCTATTTACGCATGGACATGGGAAAGTTGAGCTAGTTTTATTACATCTTTGGAAATTCTGTTGACCAGCTACATTTTTTCTGCTGGATTGAGTTGCAAAAAAACCCATGAATTATTTCTTTGGGGAACAGTCCGGTAGCATCTTACCACCGGTATTAATGATAAAGTAACACACAGGGCTACCTGCCAGTGTTCCAAATACCATTCCCGATGTCCACTGCCAAAAGAACACCATGTCGTGAATGCATAGTTTGGCTCAGGGCTGAACTTCTGCAAGGTACTACATTGTGTTCAGAGAGGCAGTCACGCACACATTTGCAGATGGGAAATGCAATAGAAAATCAATTTACTTTCTCTCCTCACTGACACTTGTATGTAATCCAGTGTAACTGCCAAGGGGCTCCTTGACGCATGTGACACTTTCATCCAGTCCTGGTGTTTTAGCCAAGAGCACAGTGCACGCTGGGATTTTTAAGTCCACACTTGTAATGTTGAAAACAAAATAACAAGTCCCTGAAGGCGATTGCTGTGTATCAAAAAGTCTGGACTGGCATAAGGTGTCACACATGGCATGAGTCTCCTAGGCAGCTATGTCAGCTCCTGTGGAAATCTCATTTCTCTAGTTCTGAGCGGGTTCTACTGGAGGAAATGGATTCTGTGTGCCTTCCTGCTCCCACTGAACGGTTTTGGAGAAGATTCAAGTTGATTCCACTTGCCTCTTGGAAAAGACAAATGGTTATGCAACAGTGTCTGTTAGTTTCACTTGGTATTTTTATTTCATCGTTAGAATTTATACTATTGTTATTACCGTGGCAATGCGTACAGTTTCTATAAACCATATGCCAGATGTGCCACAACTGGACCCTGCAGAAATCATATATAAGTGGTTACCTTGCAGCCAGGAGTGTAGATTGTGTATGTTTTTTTTGTCTATTTAAGGGAGATTGAAGTCAGGGATATATTTTATGAAGGGCTCACTTATGATCAGTGTTACGGTCTCGCTGCATGTCTTCAATACACCATGCTTCCAATCCTAGGCTTTCACTTGACAACCTATTACCTTCTGGGAGTTGTAGTTAGGGTTTCCTTCCATTGCTCCAATTGCGCTGCCAACTTCACAATAGTGATTTGTAACAGAGACGCTCATAACTGGAAAGAATGTCTTGATTTATACCAGGTTTTTCCCTTGCAAACTTTGACAGCATTGCCCTACTGAATTATCATTAAGAATAATGGGGTAACCCAGTGACCCTCAGAACCTGGGTGTATACATAGAGCAAAAATATTGGTTCTCTTGGGAATACGCTTAATTTAAATGACATTAAATGTGTTTAGATAGCTATTGAAATTTATGCTTAATCACTTTCATACACACACATATAGAAATCATTAATTTGAAAAAACTGAGAGATAAGTTTCCTTTTAAACTATATTTGAATCCACATATATATTATTACTGTACAGGACTGACCAAAAAACATTTAAATCACGACATATATAATGACCAACAGTGCATAGTAACATGACAATCAACATACATAACATCAAACTGAATACACACAAATTTAAACAAATATGTGTTTTTTTAAATGAAGTTGATCCAAAGTAAATTGCATATAACACCACAACATATATCTTCTATTTTCAAATGATGAAATTGCACGGACCAATCTGATGAATAACGTCGACGTTTCGACCCTAGGTTAATGTGTAAGTTTGTACGCATCAATGGCGGGTCTTCCTCAGGACAATAGTCTAAATGTCAGCCTGTAATGACAAAACGTATAATCAAAAGGTCTGTATGTGTGTGATTTATATTAAAACTAGAGCACGTGTGAAACTAAGGCTCACCTGAAGGCTAGGAAAATTAATCAATCCTTCAGGCAACATATTTATCTCCAAATTGTCAGGGTGATTAGAATGAAAATAAAATAAGAGCCATATACATTAAAGATTCAGTTCTATGTACATTCTAATTCGTAAAAATAGAAGACTTTAAAATCGACATTTGATCACAAATGCATAATTTGATAAAAAAGATAATCATGTACACTTATGTGTCCTGTTTACTGGTTCTTTAGGATGGCTCTGCGTGTATGCCACATGGAGAATAAGTAGCGTGAGATTGAAAAAACTATGGGGATACGTGTGTCAAATTTTAAAATCCTGTACATTTCACGACAGTGAGTAGACCCCAAGTTTCTACAAAGCTGGATTAGCCATCGTGATCTTGCCTTCTTATACCCCTGACAAAAAAATATCACATGGAGATCGGTCTCTTCTACGTTGGGGCACACTGGGCACTCTGCGTTTGTATGTCCCTCCCACTTTTTTGTAAATGAGCGTAGCGGTAGAACTCCTTGCCTGAATTGCAGATAGAGCTTTTTTGCCAGAAGCGGCTGTATATCATCTAGCACTGATTCTAGAACATATAACATTTTTACATCTAAAAACTCGTCCGTCAGTCTCCCTAGCGAGGGTCTCCTCTCCAGCTGGGAGAGTTTATATTCTCTGTAACTCTCTACCAAAGCTTTTCTAGAGGTTATTTGGGAGGTTTCTTCAGCGTTATGCCACGGGCTGCCCCTACCCAATTCCACGCATGTTTGCTTGATGTACAATAACCAGGGCAACTTCTCTGCACCTCGTAACCCCATGACATCAGTTAGTTCTTCTCTATAGGAGACCAGATCAGGGGTGGACACCAAACGCCGCCAATATAATATGGGCTTGAGTGCAGCTCTTCCTCAATGGGTCTAATCCCTAGGTCCATGCGTAACGGTGTTAAAGGTGTGTTGGGCGGTATGCCCATAAATTGTCTGGCAAATGAATTCTCAGTACGGGCTATCTGGCCAGATGGACAGTGCCCCTAAAGTTCTGCTCCATAGAGTGCAGCCGTCCTGGCCTGGGCCTTATAGATTTCTACGGCCGGACTCACCAGTTTATCAGAACAAGTCCTGTATAATTTAAAATACCACCCATAGTCTGGGATAATTTTAGACCTATTTTACTGATTTGCGCTCCCCAGTCCATTCTTTCTGTCAGTGTTATTCCCAGATAGTCAAAAGTGGGTACCCTCTCTAGGGGACTGCCATCCAGACAGGGGTTTAGGCGGGTGGAATTGCCTCCATTGAAAGCCATGTACTTGGTTTTTTGCGCATTGATTTCTAATCCCCGCTGTTTGCAAAAGACTCTGAAGTTATTTAATGTCCTCTGGATTCCCATAGGTGATTTGGCCAACAAAACGTGTCATCTGCAAACATGAGGGCAGGGATTAGTCATTTCGCTAACTTTGGGGCGTCAATATTTGTCCCAGTGCTCAGTGATTCTATCAAGCCATTGATGAAGAGGCTAAAGAGAGTTGGGGCCAGGACACAGCCTTGCCGGACCCCTCTCTCGACAGGCAGGGGGGATGAAAGGTCACCATTTTTGCCAAATCTGATTCGAGCAAAGTTGCCCTCGTGTAGACCTTTTATCTGGTGACAAAGATTGTCTGGGACTCCCATATCTAATAGGGTTGCCCACAGTTTGTCCCTTGGTACTAAATCGAAGGCTGATTTGAGGTCTACAAAGATGAGATAGAGGCTGCCACCCTCTATACTCACAGTTTTCCAGTGAATCATCTGTAGCCTTAAACTCTGGTCAGTTGTTGATATCCTTGCTCGAAACCCGGCTTGGAGGGGAGTAAGAATGTTATGTTCCGCCATCCAAATATGTAGGTGCCCCAAAAGAACCCGAGCAAAGATTTTTTGACTTACGTCTATTAAGCTAATCGGGCGATAGTTGGTAGGTAAGAGCGGGGAGCCCTTTTTATATATTGGGATTATTTCGGCCCCTGCCCAGGAAATTGGAATTGCTATGCCCTGGAGGATTGCATTAAAGAGAGATAATAAATAGGGGACCCATACAGTTGGCTCGGAGCGAAAAAGATCTCCGGGGATCTTATCCAGCCCGGCGGCTTTTGTTGGTTTAATCATGTCCAAGGCATCACGTACCTCTCTCAGTGTGATCGGTGGACTTTCTACGGATGTCATGCAAGGGGACGGTAGGGGTCTATTGGCTAACACTTCCCCGGCTACAGCCCTTGAGTAAAGTGTTTCAAAGTGGGCTTTCCACAACTCTTTGCTGATATTAGGTTCAATGGCTGATTTGCCCTCCTTGGACCCTGAGTTGATAATGTTCCAAAAGGACCTAAGATCGTGATTTAATAGGGCACTTCTGAGCTCGGCCCATTGTTGCGATTCCCATCTTTTTTTGGCCATTGTAATGTCATTCTTGTATTTTATAATAGAAGTGAGAGAGACCCCTTTGACCAACCAGGGGAATAGGGTACCACTGTCTGGTAGAAATGAAATTCCCGTGGTACAACTTAATCTAAAAATTAGTATTGTTGTTATAAATCTGTGGGATTGTTAATTGTTAGACGTAGCTATTGTGTTCTGTAGGGTCCGAAAACTGCACTTTAACAAGGGGTAATAGTTGTGCCCCTGAATTTAGAGGAACTTGTTTTAAGTATATATGACATGTGCATGTCTTAGATGCATTTGTGACAGGATCATAAATTGCTTTTGTCTGTTTTTAACTGGGTTTTAATAAAATATTTTGTTTTTACTGAATTGTATAATGGTATGATTTGCATGAATTAGTCATATCCTAGCACATGGGCTTAATACTGTGTATTTGGATACAATAATTTGGTTTCCCAACAATACTAATTTTTAGATTAAGTTGTACCACGGGAATTTCATTTCTACCATTCTTGTATTTTACCCTTGCAGCTTTGATCACTGGCCTATCATTGTTTTTGACGGCAGTGATTAGGGCCTGTTTAGCCATACGGCAATCAGGGTTAAACCACGGGTGTTGAGGCTTTTTAATCGCCCTAGGATTCTTATTTTGGTAGAACAAGATGCCCATAGAAGTAAACAGCTCTTGATTGTTTTTAAAAATTATTGAATTACAATTGGGAATGTCCTCTGTCTCTATAACTTCATATGGAACCCTGAGGTATGGAAGGATATGTTGGTATAACTTAGCCAATTTTTCTACTGACTGGGAGAGTTCGCCCCAGCTCACTCTTCTGCATGCATTGTGCTGAGTTAAACATGTATCTACCGGTGTATGGTTATCAAGTAATTTCTTGGTCTGTGGTGTTGATAATGTTAAAATAAGGGCATTGTGGTCACTATCTAGACGGGGGCTGATTTTAAACTCCAGTACTCTATACCATGATTTTGTGTCTACCTTGATGTAGTCAATAATAGAGGAATGCTCCTGTCTATTAAACGTGTGGTTCCCGGGCATGTCAGATGGTGTACGACCATTATAAGCTCTCATTGAGAAGTTTAATGTGAGTGTACTTAACTGTAATGCTAGTGGGGTCCATGCCCTTGTGTGAGGTATGATGGGGTCTGGGATGGACCAGTAGCTATCCTCTTCACAGAGAGTGCCCGTGTCAAGCCCCTTCAGAGGTTCGATTTGGCAATTAAAATCCCCACCGATAATTACCCCAAAGTTTGCAGGTATGGTTGAAAGACAAGTAGTTAGTTGTTCTAGTGTAGTGGACTCCCTTCCCTTAGGTACTGGTCGAGAGTATACATTAATTAGTGCTATGTCAAGGCCCTTATGAAAGGTAAGGAGTACACAGAGAATATCACGCGAGAAACTCTCCAACTGTTTTGCCACACAACCCAAATGGACTGCGACCCAGGTACATAGGCTTCCAGAGGGTCTACCCTTCCCCCCCATGGGTGGCTGGAATGTTAAACGATGCATAGTTGTTGGAAAACGAGGCAGCATCTGTGAGGCCTGCACAAATAACATGACTACATTTGTCCTTCACTGGGAACCAAACACCCAATTGTAGCGCCTGACTCTCAGAGGGTAGCGTTGCAGAGCAGTCTGAGGCTTACTCAAGGGAGGTGGTGTGGGCTAGTAATCGCCATTTGCAGGTGCACAAAAATAACACTCAATAATTGATTGTCCAGTCTGTACTTTGCTTTATAAAAGTAAGAGTACATTTATTAAACACACACACCACTCAATACTATGCACCAATTTACAAATATACATAAGCTGTTGGAATTACTTTGTGACATTGCATAACATCTCCACCCCTCCCGCAGGGGGGGTGGGGTCTAGTACCACCACTCCCATGTATGCACATCAACTTGCCCCCAATGCAGTTAGTTGAACATAACCTGGAGCGAGGGCCCTGCGCACTGGCACCATCCCAGTGGCGACCCACCTCATTACCTCAACAAGCATTAAAAAGGGGTAAACCTGCCTTGGTGACACATGACCCTGACTGAGCATCTCCTACTGACCATAAAGTATGCACCTCTATATCTTAAGGGCTAGCAGTCTGGGGTCTTCACCTAAGCGCAGCAGCAAGAATCCATGTTTACGCACACTTTAGAATGACAGTACTCATCACCTTGGTTGATCATTTGAATGCATTGCAATTACAGCCCTTAAGGGCATCACAGATGAAATCACAGGATTGCGCATATACAGCCAGACACCCTAGCAGGACTGTCTGGCAACATAGCCCCACTTGGCTTATGACATCTCCTTACACATTTGACTTACAGTCCCTTCAAAAGAAGTACTCCTGGCAACTACACTTCTCCTGCAGTGCGCCTCTTCACTTTAAAAGAAATCCCAGGTAAAAGCATGAGATTACGTAAATACAGCCAGACCCCCTAGCAGGAAGGTCCAGCAACATAACTCCATTTAGCTTAACATCACCTTACACAGGTACTTCACTTTACACATGTGACTTTCAGTCCACCTAAAAAGAAATAACCAATAGTAAATGCATTTCGGTGCAATTACACCACTTCACCTCCCGGGGATGCCCTTCTCCAGACATCCCCAACTCAGCCCTTCTGCTGAGCCCTTGAGGGGTTATTCTTCCAGATGCCCCGTGAAACTTAGGGGTGGACTGTTCTTCTTTATGCTGGGGGAGACTGCGGTGCTCCTGCCGCCCCCCTGCACCCCTTTTCACAGATGAGGTTGACCCCCTCCTCTGGAGGCCACCAGGCACAAAAATGGCAGATTTCTTCGTGCTGGGGGGGGGAAAGACTGTGCTCCCCCAGCCGCTCCCCCAGCACCTTTTCACAAGTGAGGGTGGCCCCTCTCCTCTGGGGGCCACAAAGCACCAAAACAGCAGATTTCCAAATTCCTGGCGAGGCATTATGGGGCACTTCATGCTCCTCTTTACCAGCCCCCGCCACTGGGAACACTCTCCTCTTCCCTCAGGGTCTCTGATTCAGCAGGGTGCTGTCTTCGCTGGCTCCCTGCGCCAGCCTCTCGCCAGGCTCTCCTTCTGGGACTCACCAGCCCCCGCCACTGGGAACACTCTCCTCTTCCCTCAGGGTCTCCAAGGGGATGCCTTCTGCAGGGAACGGTCTTCACTGGCTCCCTGCGCCAGCCGTTCGCCTGGCTCTGGGCCCCTCTTCTCCCTGCGCTGGGGCCACTGCTCCTGCGCACCGGTCCTGGGCTTTCCTTCTGGTGCTGGTAGGGTCCTGGGGGCAGTCAGGGGGTCTCTCCTTCCAACTGCCCATTGTGCCAGGCTCCAGCACCTTCTGCCTCTGCCGACCACACCCCAGAGAGAGCTTCTCTTCCTGTGCAAGCACTTTTTAAAAAAGTTGAGTAGGGGGCTGACAGGAAGTGCCTGCTGGTCCTATCAAACAGCGACACATCACTTTTCCTGCCCCTGCTCCCTCCTTCTTGTCCAGCCTCTGTGTTTGTGCAAAATGGCCTCGTCCAGTGTCTCTGGCCACATGGCCTCTGAAACCCAACTCCTTCCACGCTGCCTTCCCTCCTTGGGCTGCTGCCTTCCCTCCTTGGTGCAGCCCGTGCCTGGCACCCAGCGACAGCAGTTGATGGATTGGCCTGCAGACCCTCCCATCTTCCCTTCGTGGAGAGGAGGCCCTCGCTTGTGGAAGAAAGGTTATCAATCCATCCAGCTGAGGTCAGCCCTCAGCCTGGGTCTGGTCCTGGCTGGCTCACAGAAATATGACAGTTCTGGATGACCCAAAAGCAGTACAAATATGACTTTGGACTCTGCAGAATACTTCTTTTCACCTCCAATACAATGGACTTTCGTGCATGTCTGGAAACTGTAGGCCTTGTGGAAGTTAATTTAGCCATGGGCCCCACATTCCCTTAGGGAAATAATGAGGTGAAAACACAGTAAAACACACTGACTTTCCCTGGCATGTTTCCAGTGTATAAAGCCTATTCCACCCAATACTGCATAAGTCCTGCCACACCATTCACTTTGTAGCTGCTCCTAGACTGCACACGCTAGGAATCTCCCCTGAGCTGCCCGTACACGTGTGCACACGTATGTACACATGTGTCTGCATGTAACCAGCCCGGTGTCCCTTACTCCAGCTGCTGCGCAGTGGCCTGGTCAAGCCAGGGGAACACCATTAAAATCCCCATGCTGTCTCTTACATCCTGAGTTCACTGTGGGTGAGTCCCAACTTATGAGGCTCCCCCACAGTAAAAGCTCAACAATTAGGTGCTCAAAAATCAAAAAAATCCGGGCGGCCCATAGTGTCAGAACCACCTTCTAACAATAGTTCATTCTACATAGGTCGTTTTTGGCCCACGTTTCTTGGAACATGCATATTTCATGCTGCGCTATAAAGGAACCCCATTGCGGACAGTCCAATTTGGAGGGTAGTCCATCTACATTCCAAGAAAGAATTTGGAGGGTGGCAGGGCTTGTTTTGTCTATTGAAGAGGGGAGAGTTATGATTTCATTGTCTTGGCTGCTCAATGGGAGTTGGCAGTGCTCCTTTCGATGTGCTGTTTCGGCACTGTTGACTGGATCGTGATCGCATTTCAGGAAATTTAAGGTGGTATCTATATCTCTCTGGGGTGTGATCGAAGTCTGCGATTCAGGGGTTGGGAAGATCGTAGTTACTGTCATATGTGTGCTCCCTGGTGGCTTAGATATGCTTGTCTCGCTTCCCATTTCTGTCCCCAAGCTCTGTATTGAGGGTTTTATCCTCTGGTCTCTTGTCTTTTGCTGTGTCCCCACCTTTCCTAGATGAGTATGGAACTCTTGTGGGAAAACCTCTCTCTCGAGAGTCAATCTACTGATTCTAAGGGGTTATACCTATTTTGTACTGGAATATTGAAGAGTAGAGGAGAAGGTTGACCCTAACCTAATACGGAAAATAAATTTCCCTGTGGCCTTTCCCCCCTCCATTGGCCTTGTCTTCCTCTTGCAGATGGAATGTGTGGGGGGGGATAAAAATGGCCTAATGGTAGACAACTAATGCCCCCCCTGTCTCTCTGGTAACAGCAATTCAGAAGGGATTCCACAAGCGCTGGGTTTTTTAAATTAATCACAACACAATCCCCGTGTGTATTTTTAGGTCCCCATCCCACCCAACTAACCCTGCGGGCCATGATAATTTCATTAATATCTCTGGAGGAGAACTGTCTGTTGTTAACTAGCCAATGCAAGCATTTGTTTCTTAAGTCAAAATATGACTCTCTGGCCTCTTATTTCAATTCAGGGACACCTGTTAAGATGACTACGTAGGGAGTCGACTCCGGGGGGAGATTTATTACCGGGAGAGATAGCCCTATGTCGTGTCTACCCTTGTGTGGAGCATTTTTATTCCCTAGCCTATCACTGCAAGCGTTGTTTGTCTGTGGTCAGGTTGAAGTTTGGACTTTTTCCTTTCCTGAGTGCGTCCCCTGTTTGGGCTCCTGGTGGAGTGAGCTGGTTCCTTTTCCTATCCCCACTGTATTTTTCGGATGCTGTCCCCCACCCTCCTGGTTGGGATGATTCACTAGAATGGGTGTTGGTGTATTGGTGGTCGCTAGGTGTTCAGGGTTAATAGCTTTGGATGCCTGATTTGTATTTACAAGGTTCAGTGGTTCCTTTATCCTTAATACTGCATCAAACTTATCCACCCATGTCTCGACCATTTTGGTAAGTGTATCTATCCTTTCCCATATATTTTTTATCTCATCCTTCACAATAGTCCTTACTTGGACCTGTAGGTCCACAATGACATCCATAACCCAAGGAGGCTGTTCCAGGTCTGGCTGTGGGAAGGTTCCCAGTATCACCTCCCTTTGGTTTCCAGGAGTTTGATGGGTCGTTGTTTGTTTCTTACGCTTTTGGCCCAGTAAAGCAGCTGGTTTAGATTTCTTGACTTTGAGGCGATGACCTTCAAGGTATACCGCATCCACGGGGCCTGCTGCCCGAGTCCTGGGGGAGGTTGAAGGTTCTTGGGGTGTGGGTGGTGGTGAACCTGTTTCATCGTGCAGACTAATAGGTAGTGCTAGATCGGGGGTGAGAGACAATCGTCTTTCAGTTAGTTCAATTTCAGAAGCAACAGCTCCAATGGCTCTCTGTACCATTTTATCTATGGAATTTGGTTTGTTCAAAGAGGAAGGTTGTTGGAGTGGGACATTGGAATTCCCCACACCAATTCGCCTACCCATATTTGTGGCTAATAGCCGTAGAGGGGTTTCACAATACAGGAATCACTGACCTTGCATCTGCGTCAGGTTGGATCTATTCCCTGGGAGTCTGCAAGGAGGCTTGTAGAAAACCAAGTGAGGTGGCCCAGCCCAGCCTCTTCCGGGCTCTGACGGGCAGGGACGGGCCCGCCCTTGGCCTGGGCTTGGCCCGGGCACGCCCGCGTGTGTCCCGCGGGCGTCTGGCAATGCCTGCTGGGGCTTGTAGTCCTTGTGGTGCCGTTCCCCTCACGGCGGGACCTGGAGGGCAGAGCGAATGTCCAGCGAGCCGTTTCCCTCACGGCTGGTGTTAGGAAGGAGGGCAATGAGTAGCAAGGAGCCGTTCCCCTCATGGCGGAGCCTGAAGCAAGTGAGTGCGTCCTGCGCTGAGGGTGGGCCGCTCGCAATTTAGCGCGCCTCCTGGCGCCGCGATGACGCCCTCAGCAGGTCATCTGGCAATGCCTGCTGGGGCTTGTAGTCCTTGTGGTGCCGTTCCCCTCACGGCGGGACCTGGAGGGCAGAGCGATTTTCCAGCGAGCCGTTTCCCTCATGGCTGGTGTCAGAAAGGAGGGCAGTGAGTAGCAAGGAGCCGTTCCCCTCACGGCGGAGCCTGAAGCAAGTGAGCGCGTAATTAAAAGATTTGATAAATTCTGCTCAACTCATAAGTCTGACCCCTGAGCGAACAGAACTTTGCACAGGGGTCGGTATTTACAGGGGCATTTGTAATTAAACATAAATCGTGCAAAATAAGCTGCAAACAACCCCCAACACAAACAGATTGCTATAAACAGGTTTCCCCCTGCAGCCTGCTGACTGAGAAAGTACCCTGCCATATCCCTAGCGGGCCCTATGTTACACACAGGCGACCTTTAGCTGCAACCTAACTGTTTTGTGCATGCTATTATGTGGGAAGGACCTTTATTTCCACACAACTCGCACAAGTGAATAAGTATAATAGGTTTGGTATCTACATTGAAATTTGAAGGTTTTTTTTCTCTCTACTAAACGAAGTCTTCTAACTTTTGCCTGTTTCCTCAACTTTTTTTTTTCTCCCGTAGGAACAAAGCCAACATTGAAGCCCTCGGTTGGAGTCTGCACAGTGGGAGATCTTTGGTGCCATTTTAGACATCTTTGGATTTCATCAATCAAACTGACTGCAATTTTCCATAAAAAAAACCTGGATTTGGGTCAGAAAGTGGGCAAAGCAGATACAGATCATTCGAGCTGTCTCCTGAGATGATAAATAGACGTCCTTTGAGGGCAACAATGGCAGAAGTTCACGTTTTGTCGCTCCCTTCAGCCCGGCTTGAATGCAGGCGGTTTGGACACTTTATATTTGTATGTCCGTGGTTTTTGGAAGATGCCTTTACATCTGCCTGTCAGTGGCCGCTCGACCTCCCTTTCCCACTGAGTTACTGAAAGGAATTCTAAAAGTACTGGACGTCTTTTTTTTTTTTTTTTTTTTTTAAATATGGGCACACTAGTTTAGCCGAAGTGAATAGGAGAGTTTACAATGAACAGGGACCCGGCCAGCCGCTTGCCTCGACTCGAGTTTTCTCTCCCTGTGCTGCTACCTCCGTTTTTTACAACAAACACATGGCGGACTCCCCCAGTGGATTCCAATCTTTGCGACATAACCTCCCGACCAATAACAGAAATGGATAAAAACAGCCTTAACAAATCGAATGAAGACACCTGAAAGGACGTTAGCCCTGGCCATTTCATAACCCGAAACAGCTTTCTTCACAGCAGCCCTGGTCGCACAGAGTGTAATCTTTTTATAGACATGGAATTGGGTTTTTTCGTTAAATCTATGGATCAATTGTCTTTTTAATCAGTATTCTGTCTCCTAACTGCTGTGGACTTCACAGACTGTAGGCGCAAGAGTGCCTGGGTGGCTTTTTGGAGGGAGGAAGCACAAGGAGGTTAAAAGGCGCTATATAGATAAACATACAATTTGCTACAATTCTGTGCTTCCTCTGTAAACGTGTACATTTTTCTCTGAATGACTGCCATGATCAGGATTGGTCAGTGCTTGAAATGGAAGTGCAGGTACTCTGGTACAGAGTACCTGCTTGTTTTTGGGAAGTGCCGGTACTCTCCAATTAAAAGTATAGTATTTCTCTTGAGAAGGGCCGGTATTCTCCGTCTCAAAATAAAAAAGTGCCGGTGCTCTGTACCGGACGGTACCGGCCCATTTAAAGCACTGGGATTGGTGCAAGCAGGAGTGATCTATATGTGGCATGAAATAAAAATAAACGTACTTGCTTTTGCAAAGCCTGATGTCTTCTGCCTGTAACTGTGGCCCGATGTCCATGTGTCGAATGAGCACCTATGTAGGGATCATGCATACATGCTAAGTTGTAACACAAAACACATATGAGTAATACATTCTCCTTGTTATAATAGCTCTGCACAGCATTTTGGATATTCACTACAAAACAAAAGCCTAAAAATACACCCCACGTCGATTATTCCCTCGTCGCTAGTACTCGTTTCCGACCCCTGAGATGACACTGTCCGCTCTCAGGCCTGCACTGACTGCCCCATCAGTACTTTTGGTCTCAGAGACCACCGAATAGTTTGTTTCAAATTAAAAATAGTGGCAGAATTAGGAGCCACTAAGGCAAAGCCCGAAAGTATCCAGAGCCTTAACATTGCTATGGTGGGTGTCTTTCGTAAGGAAGGTCTAGAGGGAAGGCGAATCATGATGGCATAGAACAAACTTGGCTAAATATATATATGTGACAAGAGAAGGTGCAAACACCAAATCTAGGCAAGTAACTAAAAGTAAGAAATAAACCACCCATCTACATTACTGGGAAAAGAGGTGTCCGAAATGTTAGATGTGAGCGGGTCACTGGGAATTTCTGCATTAGTTGGACAGAAGACTATATTTGCAAAAGCTGAAAGAAACATGGAGACAGAAAGCATTATCCCGCCAGGTAAAGTCCCCCGATTGCAAATCCAAAACTCCCAAAGTGAGGTTCATCCAATGTTACTCAGCAGATAGACAATGATAGTCATTAAGTAATGTTTATTCAACGCTGTAGTTTGAAATCAAATTCACATTCCTTCAAAAGGATAGTTGTTCAAACCCGATGGGTGTTCAAACCCAATGTATTTCGGGTGAACACTTGGTCAAGGGAAATTATGTCTGAAAAGTAATGAAACTGAAAACTAAGGATGTAAAACAAGCTCATAGTTGCATCAGGTGGTTTAGAGGTGATTGTGCGAAGCACCTCGTCGTATTTTGTTGTAATGATGAGAAAAGGAAAAAATAAAAAAAATATCGACCAGTACAGAGTAAACCAAATGAGAAAAATAGTGAAAAACGACATAGAAACTAGAGAAATATGTGTAAAGGATTGATCAAACGTGGCTGATCTGGGGTGACTAAGGTGAAATTACTGACTGGAATGGAGTCAACGGAACATGGCATTTACAACCTTCAAAAGACATATGACTAAAAGGTACACCGCTCTTAGAGGCAAACGAGTAAGGATAGCTACAAGTAAGAGTGGTTCTTATCGCGAAACCGGCATAGACAGTGTGTTGCAGGTAGGGAATTACGGCAACTGAGGGTGCGGATAGGACATGCAGAGGATAACAAAGTGCAAATATTACCAAGCAATCTTACCTCTATTACAGCATTTGAAATGTTTCCCTGTTGGAAGACAAATGCGTATGCGACGTGATGTAATGTAATGAATAAAACAACAAAAATCCAATAAAAGGAACAGAGTTATGAATTTTTAAAGATTTAAGGCAATAAGTACCAAGAAAAAGTAAAGCACCATTTAGTAGTCCCTGTTTATGGTTGGCCTGGTCCCAGTGTCGTGCAGTTCCTATATTACCCAAACAGGACCTGCGCGTTTGGATAACATAAACTGTGGCTTTGGTGGCAGACTGACTCTGAGCACCCCCACCGAGAATGTTATCCTGTTTGCATTAGCTAGCTCACAGTGCCACTATTATCTCCTCTTATCTGGTAGAGAATAGTTTCTGGCAATCTTAGATCATGACAACCCTGATCCCTCAGGATTGTGGAAACAGTGTATTACTTTTTGCTCAGTCACTCGTGCTCACTTATTTGGTCTCAGAGTGTTACACAGAAGAAACAGTTGGGCGTTACAATAAGTATTTATTGCACAGTTGTTCTTCTATTGTAAAATAGATATGCTGCAACAACCATTAGACAGTAGCAGATATATATGGTTAGCAGTACGATGAATATGAAAGGATAGTACAGTTCTACCATTTTGCAATAATCATAAATGCATACGTGAAGATAAAATGCATGATAAAAGAAAGCGCATACTCCTACGATGCCTATCTAGATGTACCTAAGTGTACCTAGCATACGAGTAGGTGTGAAGCCAAGAATCCCTCTAGGATTTAGTCGAACCCCATTACCCGTGTGAGAATGTAGGAGCCCGTTCTGGTCTCGAGTTGGACACCCCGCGAGGGATGTTTAGACCGCTGTCAGCTGGAGCGTCTGCATGCAGGAGCCTCAGCGTCTCTGGTCAGTGAGTCGGCCTGGAAGTCTCGGTTCCCTCTGCCGAATTCTAGCAAGATGTACTGTATTTATGCAGAAAGTATCTAGGGCTCCTTTGTCCTTGTCTCATGTATTAGCCATTGTTGGATTTGAGGATGATGTATGGGATGAACCTTATACGTAGATATGGTGGGGTAGGTGGTGTATCCCCTGCCTGGTTTCCATTAACCCTTATGTATATTCATTCATACCGTGTGAGTTTATTGATGAAGTTATAGGACTCTATTGTTCAGGAGAAACCCTCCTTTTGCACCCAAGACTGGAACTAGGTAAAGGTTCAATCCTAAAGGCTCGTTACTGCGTAGTATAAGGGGGATAATGTAGGTGACGGTGTATAATATTACCCGGGCCCATATTAGGGTACCATAAATGAAACATAAAACCAGATGTAATTTTAGGCTGACTGCAATGGTCAGATACACCAAGCGGGTTGTCCGGGTCAAAGATTTTGCCTTCTGACTTACTCTCTGAAATGAAGGTTGAAATCCTACAGCATGGCAAGGCTGAAGCCTGTAACCCACAAAGTCCTCTCGAAGCCAGATAGCTGTTGGATGAGGTCCTGTGAAGCCACTGCTTTTCCCAGGAAAAGCTCAAAGTGGGAGAAATACAAATTTTGTAGCCACCGAAGTCCTTGCAGCAGACATACACTTTCCGCACCTTCACCCAGTCACGATTTCTAACTCCGGACGTAGGGGCTTATTAACAAGCCCTTTGAGCCACTGGTGCGTCACTTTAAATATGGGAAAACGTGATGTACCAGTGGCGCAAGGGGCTTCTAAATAAGCCCCATTGTCTTTTTCATAGAGCTCAATATCCTCCAGCAGGCAAGCCTGAAGCTGTATCGAACAAAGTCCCTTCAAAATTAGACATCTTCGAAATTGCAAGTGACAACTTTTAAGGGTTTCTGGAGCAGGTCCTCTTAGTCAATTCTAGGCTCCCAGGACTGCAAGGACACCAATTAGGGGCTAGAACTCACTCTAGCAGAGGCCACAAGTAGGAACTAGTGCAAGTGTAGTTGCAACTGGTCAGCTGGACATTTCGGGAAAATTGCCCATTGTAGCTTACTGGGTCCCTGTAGTCACACAGGAGGTCAGCCAACTGACCACATAACATAACATGTGTATTTGTAAAGCTCACGTCCACCCAGAAGGGTATCTTGGCACTGAATAGCAGATGTTTATTGTAACCCACCTCTATGGTAGTAATTTTATCAATCTCAGAAGGATGAAAGGCTGAGTGAATCCCCCAGAATTTGGACCTTTGGCCATGAGATCAAACGCAGGCCCCAAACTGTGGACGCATTAGTCTACTAAGCCATCAGACCCGGTATTGGAGTCCACGTTGCAGTCCTGGGTACAAGTGAAAGCAGGTCCAGTCCTTCAGTTCTCCACACAGGTCTCAAACTGCAGGTCTAGTCCTCTTTTGTTCTTATGCAGACCCAGGGAGTGTTCTGATGAGCTGTAGATGAGGTGTCAACTTTGCAGGTGTCACTTTCGAGTGGGTGGTGGTGACTCCTTGACAGCACATAATCACTGAAAAGAAGGTCCCTGAGCAACCCTTTCCACTTTTGCCTTACTGCAAACTATGGCACAGGGCACTGTTGTGACACAAACCCAACATGACAGGAGCTTTCTGCTGCTGGGTGGTGCTTGTGTGCCAGCCAGGAGTGTATTTAGGAAATGAGCAGTTCCCTCCTCTTCATCTACACCAAACTGGTTCTTGGGACAGCTCCCACTCCAAGTGGGCTGTTGCAGGCTACAGGGGGCCTATGAAACAAAATGCGTGGCTTCTCAAGGTCTCCTTTTACACTTAACTATGTATGAGCAGGCCTCACACTGGTCCCTTGTAACTTAATAAAGTTCCTGAACCTGCCTTAGCTGACCTTCCTGGGCTGATATCGGTCAAATACCTCACACTCAGTTCTTCCTTTGAAAAAGCATATTCCATTGTTTCTGCTCTGGGAGTAGTTTCAAACCCTATTAAGGGGAAGCACTGGCAGGGCAATCTACCAACACTCTAATGCTAATTAGCTTACTAAAGGCTTAGGCAGGTAAAGTGTAACTTCTTAAAAGTCACTTTCCCTAAATAGTTATAAAAAAAATGCCTTCATCAATGAATTGTATTTTTTAATAAATATCAAACTAGTGGTTTAATCATCTCTGTAGCTTATCCCAATTGAAAGTTTTGATTTTATTCTGTACTTTAGTTGTTCTCGCAGGACAGCTACAGCCCTTTGCAATAAAAATAGCTTTTGGGTGTGGCTAGTCACTGGCCTACTCATAGTGAGTTATTTAATATCTAAAAGTAGGGTTGAAAAGGGTTATTTTGATAGGTTCTCCGGCAGATTTAAAAACTGCAGGAGTCAGGCTACCCAGGTAGGTGTAAAGCTATGTTTTCTATGACATTCAAGTGGATGGCACAATAAGTGCTCCAGTCCACAAGAGTTATTCAACTTTCCATACCACTGGAGTATTTTCCTGCACCATATACTATGGCCTTCCTGCAAAGTCAAATACCTCAATTGGGGATTAGTAATATTATCATGTTTTAGGGGTCAGAGCATATCACTGGGGTCTGTACAGCAGGGCCCCAGTGTGCAGAGTTAAAAAAAAACAGAAATACCAGTTAGCAAAAAATTAGGGTGGCCATGCAAAAAGAGGCTCTTCCTAACAGTTTTATTTTATGACATATTTCTATATAGGTAATCACAACATCCTTATTAGACAGAAACTCATTCTTGTGGAAGGCACCAATCATTGAGTCCACTCTGAACGGTGGACATTGGTCCACAGTGAACCTTTATCAGTTTTGTCAGATCACTCGCTTTAAGAAGCTGCTTACCCGGGCGCCAATAGTCCTTCATTGGAGGGGTCAATCAGAATAAAATTGTGTGGTGGAAGATATGCCCAGTATATTTCCACCTACCTATTATGATTAAAGGCAACTCAAGTGACATACTAGGATATTTTAAGATCCTTTAACGTCTTAAAAGTTGGCATGCTTCTGCCCAAAAGCGTAGTCTGGTAAGGTTTCTGGCATTAGCCAGGACAACAAAGACCCCTACATCATAACAACTACAGTCCAGAAAAGTCACTGTGAGAAAAAGATATATTCAAACTTAGTCATAATCATTGACATAATAACCAAGTGCTAATTAGCAAAATGCTTCTAGGGTACAAGGGAAGTTTACTTCAGCTACACCTTGCAAGGTATCAGTCTGTCACCAATCAACCCGTGGGCTTCCTATTTTCCTAACCTTTTCTGGGAGATTTAGAGAAACATTGGAAGGGAGTTATGCTCTAAATGCATCACAAAAGCCACTGTGTATTGAAAATTAAATGAAATGCCAAATATCATGAGCTACAACGGATAAAAACTAGCCTTAAATGAAAACAGTAGCATGAATGTGTGAAAGGCCTAAATTAATATTACCTCCTGAAAACAAGGATGCTCCAGAAGTTTCACTGTAAAATAGAGAAAATAACATACACTATCGACCTAACTGTTGGGGCTTTTAGTGAATAAAAGAGCCAGACTAGACTGCCTGTATCAGTGGCCCAGCAGATACTCAAAACTCACCCAGCCAGTTTCCCCCTACCTTTCAGCTATTTTACACTATTCTGCACAAATAGAACCTATAATGGTTCTATATTTTGGTGGGGAGTAAACATGTCTATATTCATACACCTCTAACAAGAACACAGAATATTAGTTAGGATAATTTCACTATATTCTAAAACACATTTTCTTTAATTAATTGTATCTTCAAATAAATAATATAAAATTGCATCATATTTGAATTCTAAATAATGTTTTACACTGTCAATAGGTAATCCAATACATTGTTCTAAATAAATCATTTTCTGAAAAACAACAGCCAATATGTGTTTGGAGGTGTTCAGCAACAAAACACTCGTTCAAGTATGCAAAGAAATACACATGACATGGAGAAACAATTGAACACAAAACAAAACAAAATATAATGTATTACCTACTGGCGGTCGCCAGTAGGTAGTTATAGTTAGGACCTTGTTTCTATTTAAAAAGCATTTTTTCTTTTCCCAATAACTTTGGCGCCGGTTGACGAATCTTTGCGAAATTTTCAAAACGTTGGTCCCGCTCCGGTCAGCTCCTATCCTGAAAGTTTCGGGGTGATTCGCAAAGCGGGGGCCGAGAACAAAGGGGGTCCCAAAACGCGTTTTCGCCCATAGGAAACTTTAGACACGAATACAGCCCGAACTGCTGGAATTACACCAAATTTGGCAAAAAGGTAGCCCTTGGTTCAGAAAGAGACCTTTTTTTAAAATGGTGTAAATCTGTTTAGTAGTTCCTGAGAGATTCAAAAAGTAGAGGTCAAAAAATCAATTTCCCATAGGAATCTTTAGACACAGTTACAGCTGAAACTGCTGAATGGAATTACACCAAATTTGGCAAAAAGGTAGTGCTTTTTAAATGGTGTAAATCCGTTCAGTAGTTTTCGAGATATTAAAGGAAAAAAATCTTTATATATCTTGGCGGGACCTTACTACACAAGCACGAGCTTGGCTCTAATTGGCTGCCAACACTTCAATCCAGGAAGTGTTGGCAGCCATCTTGGTGCAATGCTTTTAGGTCTCACCTGGTGACGCAGGGCATGCACTGCCCACTACACAAACACAACTGCACTGCCCTAAACCCTAAAACACTACCCCAGCACGAGCCCCTACACTGCACGAACACCACTGCACTGCCCTAAACCCTTAAACACTACCCCCTGCACGACCCCCTACACTGCCCGAATACCACTGCACTGCCCTAAACCCTGAAACACCACCCCCAGCACGACCCCCTACACTGCCCAAACACACCAGCACTGCCCTAAAACCTGAAACACCAGCCCCAGCAAGAACCCCTACACTGCCCAAACACCAATGCCTTAAACCCTGAAACACCACCCCCACCAGCAAGACCCCCTACACTGCCCGAACATCACTGCACTGCCCTAAACCCTGAAACACCACCCCCAGCACCGCCACCTTCACTGCCCGAACACCACTGCTCTGCCCAAAATCCTGAAACACCAGCCCCAGCACGACCCCCTACACTGCCCGAACACCACTGCACTGCCCTAAACCCTGAAACACCAGCCAGCACGACCCCCTACACTGCCTAAACATCACTGAACTGCCCTAAACCCTGAAACACCAGCCCCAGCATGACCCCCTACACTGCCCGAACACCACTGCACTGCCCTAAACCCTGAAACACCAGCTCCAGCACGACCCCCTACACTGCTCAAACACCACTGCACTGTCCTAAACCCTGAAACACCAGCCCCAGCACGACCCCCTACTCTGCCCGAACAACACTGCTCTGCCCTAAACCCTGAAACACCAGCCCCAGCATGACCCCCTACCCTGCCCGAACACCACTGCTCTGCCCTAAACCCTGAAACACCACCCCCGGCACGACCCCCTACTCTGCCCGAACAACACTGCTCTGCCCTAAACCCTGAAACACCAGCCCCAGCACGACCCCCTACACTGCCCGAATACCACTGCACTGCCCTAAACCCTGAGACACCAGCCCCAGCACGACCCCCTACACTGCCCTAAACACTGAAACACCAGCCCCAGCATGACCCCCTACACTGCCCGAACACCACTGCACTGCCCAAAACCCTGAAGCACTAGCCCCAGCATGACCCGCTTTGTTCGCCCTAAGTTGGCAGGGTATTCCCAGACATGGGTCGCTTGCTCACTTTGCCACTGGATTCAAGATAGCCTGGCTGATGAGGGTTATGAACCCGAAACCGGTCCCAGAATGCTTGTTTCCGGTCCAGGGAAGATATGGCTTGGCAGTTCGGGCTGGACTGTTCCCATGAGGCACAGGGACAGACTGATTTGCATATGGCCATGTCTGAACTGGGGTGGTGGAGTGAGCTAAAGAATGATGATGGATTAAACCCAGATTAGTTGACGGGGGGTGAGTGTTTGATTTCCTCAAATGCTCCGTCCATCATCCCCTTTTTGGTATCGCTAAACCCTGAATCAGCACCCCCAGCAAGACCCCCTACACTGCCCAAACACCACTGCACTGCCCTAAACCCTGAAACACCACTCCCAGCAAGACCCCCTACACTGCCCGAACACCACTGCCCTAAACCCTGCAACAGCACCCCCAGCAAGACCCCCAACACTGCCCGAACACCACTGCTCTGCCCTAAACCCTGCAACACCACCCCCTGCACAACCCCCCACAATGCACGAACACCGCTGCACTTCCCTAAACCCTGAAACACCACCCCCAGCAAGACCCCCTACACTGCCCGAACATCACTGCACTGCCCTAAACCCTGAAAAACCACCCCCAGCACCACCACCTACACTGCCTGAACACCACTGCTCTGCCCAAAATCCTGAAACACTAGCCCCAGCACGACCCCCTACACTGCCCAAACACCACTGAACTGCCCTAAACCCTGAAACACCAGCCAGCACGACCCCCTACACTGCCTGAACACCTCTGCACTGCCCTAAACACTGAAACACCAGCCCCAGCATGACCCCCTACACTGCCCGAACACCGCTGCACTGCCCTAAACCCTGAAATACCAGCCCCTGCACGACCCCCTACACTGCCCGAACACCGCTGCACTGCCCTAAACCCTGAAACACCACCCTCAGCACGACCCCCTACACTGCTTGAACACCGCTGCACTGCCCTTAACCCTGAAACACCACCCCCAGCACGACCCCCTACACTGCCCGATCACTGCTGCACTACCCTAAACCCTGAAACACCACCCCCAGCACGACCCCTACACTGCCCGAACACCGCTGCACTGCCCTAAACCCTGAAACACCAGCTCCAGCACGACCCCCTACACTGCCCAAACACCACTGCACTGTCCTAAACCCTGAAACACCAGCCCCAGCACGACCCCCTACCCTGCCCGAACACCACTGCTCTGCCCTAAACCCTGAAACACCACCCCCAGCACGACCCCCTACTCTGCCCGAACAACACTGCTCTGCCCTAAACCCTGAAACACCAGCCCCAGCACGACCCCCTACACTGCCCGAATAACACTGCACTGCCCTAAACTCTGAGACACCAGCCCCAGCACGACCCCCTACACTGCCCGAACACCACTGCACTGCCCAAAGCCCTGAAACACTAGCCCCAGCATGACCCGCTTTGTTCGCCCTAAATTGGCAGGGTATTCCCAGACATGGGTCCCTTGCTCACTTTGCCACTGAATTCAAGATAGCCTGGCTGATGAGGGTTATGAACCCGAAACCGGTCCCAGGATGCTTGTTTCCGGTCCAGGGAAGACATGGCTTGGCAGTTCGGGCTGGACTGTTCCCATGAGGCACAGGGACAGACTGATTTGCATATGGCCATGTCTGAACTGGGGTGGTGGAGTGAGCTAAAGAATGATGATGGATTAAACCCAGATTAGTTGACTGGGGTGAGTGTTTGATTTCCTCAAACGCTCCGTCCATCATCCCCTTTTTGGTATCGCTAAACCCTGAATCAGCACCCCCAGCAAGACCCCCTACACTGCCCAAACACCGCCGCACTGCCCTAAACCCTGAAACACCAGCCCCAGCATAACCCCCTAAACTCCCCGAACACCGCCGCACTGCCCTAAACCCTGAAACACCAGCCCCAGCACGACCCCCTAAACTCCCCGTACACCGCCGCACTGCCCTAAACCCTGAAACACCAGCCCCAGCACGACCCCCTAAACTCCCCGAACACTGCCGCACTGCCCTAAACCCTGAAACACCAGCCCCAGCACGACCCCCTAAACTGTCCGAACACCGCCGCACTGCCCTAAACCCTGAAACTCCATCCCCAGCATGACCCTCTACACCGCCCGAACACCACTGCACTGCCCTAAACCCTGAAACACCACCCCCTGCACGACCCCCTACCCCGCCCGAACATCACTGCACTGCCCTAAACCCTGAAACACCACCCCAGCATGACCCCCTACACCGCCCGGCCACCACTGCACTGCCCTAAACCCTGAAACACCACTCCCCTGCACGACCCCCTACACCGCCCGAACACCACTGCACTGCCCTAAACCCTGAAACACCACCCCCCTGCACAACCCCCTACACCGCCCGAACACCACTGCACTGCCCTAAACCCTGAATCACCACCCCCCTGCACGACCCCCTACACCGCCCGAACACCACAGCACTGCCCTAAACCCTGAAACAACACCCCCCTGCACGACCCCCTACATCGTCCGAACACCACTGCACTGCCCTAAACCCTGAAACACCACCCCCCTGCATGACCCCCTACACTGCCCGAACACCACTGCACTGCCCTAAACCCTGAAACACCACCCCCGCATGACCCCCTACACCGCCAGAACACCACTGCACTGCCCTAAACCCTGAAACACCACTCCCAGCAAGACCCCCTACACTGCCCGAACACCACTGCCCTAAACCCTGCAACAGCACCCCCAGCAAGACCCCCAACACTGCCCGAACACCACTGCTCTGCCCTAAACCCTGCAACACCACCCCCTGCACAACCCCCCACAATGCACGAACACCGCTGCACTTCCCTAAACCCTGAAACACCACCCCCAGCAAGACCCCCTACACTGCCCGAACATCACTGCACTGCCCTAAACCCTGAAAAACCACCCCCAGCACCACCACCTACACTGCCTGAACACCACTGCTCTGCCCAAAATCCTGAAACACTAGCCCCAGCACGACCCCCTACACTGCCCAAACACCACTGAACTGCCCTAAACCCTGAAACACCAGCCAGCACGACCCCCTACACTGCCCGAACACCTCTGCACTGCCCTAAACACTGAAACACCAGCCCCAGCATGACCCCCTACACTGCCCGAACACCGCTGCACTGCCCTAAACCCTGAAATACCAGCCCCTGCACGACCCCCTACACTGCCCGAACACCGCTGCACTGCCTTAAACCCTGAAACACCACCCTCAGCACGACCCCCTACACTGCTTGAACACCGCTGCACTGCCCTTAACCCTGAAACACCACCCCCAGCACGACCCCCTACACTGCCCGATCACCGCTGCACTACCCTAAACCCTGAAACACTACCCCCAGCACGACCCCTACACTGCCCGAACACCGCTGCACTGCCCTAAACCCTGAAACACCAGCTCCAGCACGACCCCCTACACTGCCCACACACCACTGCACTGTCCTAAACCCTGAAACACCAGCCCCAACACGACCCCCTACCCTGCCCGAACACCACTGCTCTGCCCTAAACCCTGAAACACCACCCCCAGCACGACCCCCTACTCTGCCCGAACAACACTGCTCTGCCCTAAACCCTGAAACACCAGCCCCAGCACGACCCCCTACACTGCCCGAATAACACTGCACTGCCCTAAACTCTGAGACACCAGCCCCAGCACGACCCCTACACTGCCCGAACACCACTGCACTGCCCAAAGCCCTGAAACACTAGCCCCAGCATGACCCGCTTTGTTCGCCCTAAGTTGGCAGGGTATTCCCAGACATGGGTCCCTTGCTCACTTTGCCACTGAATTCAAGATAGCCTGGCTGATGAGGGTTATGAACCCGAAACCGGTCCCAGGATGCTTGTTTCCGGTCCAGGGAAGACATGGCTTGGCAGTTCGGGCTGGACTGTTCCCATGAGGCACAGGGACAGACTGATTTGCATATGGCCATGTCTGAACTGGGGTGGTGGAGTGAGCTAAAGAATGATGATGGATTAAACCCAGATTAGTTGACTGGGGTGAGTGTTTGATTTCCTTTAACGCTCCGTCCATCATCCCCTTTTTGGTATCGCTAAACCCTGAATCAGCACCCCCAACAAGACCCCCTACACTGCCCAAACACCGCCGCACTGCCCTAAACCCTGAAACACCAGCCCCAGCATAACCCCCTAAACTCCCCAAACACCGCCGCACTGCCCTAAACCCTGAAACACCAGCCCCAGCACGACCCCCTAAACTCCCCGTACACCGCCGCACTGCCCTAAACCCTGAAACACCAGCCCCAGCACGACCCCCTAAACTCCCCGAACACTGCCGCACTGCCCTAAACCCTGAAACACCAGCCCCAGCACGACCCCCTAAACTGTCCGAACACCGCCGCACTGCCCTAAACCCTGAAACTCCATCCCCAGCATGACCCTCTACACCGCCCGAACACCACTGCACTGCCCTAAACCCTGAAACACCACCCCCTGCACGACCCCCTACCCCGCCCGAACATCACTGCACTGCCCTAAACCCTGAAACACCACCCCAGCATGACCCCCTACACCGCCCGGCCACCACTGCACTGCCCTAAACCCTGAAACACCACTCCCCTGCACGACCCCCTACACCGTCCGAACACCACTGCACTGCCCTAAACCCTGAAACACCACCCCCCTGCACAACCCCCTACACCGCCCGAACACCACTGCACTGCCCTAAACCCTGAATCACCACCCCCCTGCACGACCCCCTACACCGCCCGAACACCACAGCACTGCCCTAAACCCTGAAACAACACCCCCCTGCACGACCCCCTACATCGTCCGAACACCACTGCACTGCTCTAAACCCTGAAACACCACCCCCCTGCATGACCCCCTACACTGCCCGAACACCACTGCACTGCCCTAAACCCTGAAACACCACCCCCGCATGACCCCCTACACCGCCAGAACACCACCGCACTGCCCTAAACCCTGAAACACCACCCCCAGCAAGAACCCCTACACCGCCCAAACACCACCGCACTGCCCTAAACCCTGAAACACCACCCCCAGCAAGACCCCCTACACCTACACTGCCCGAACACCACCGCACTGCCCTAAACCCTGAAACACTACCCCAGCAAGACTCCCTACACCACCCGAACACCACCACACTGCCCTAAACCCTGAAACACCAGCCCCTGCATGACTCTCTACCCTGCCCTAACACCACCGCACTGCCCTAAACCCTGAAACACCAGCCCCAGCATGACCCCCTACACTGCCCGAACACCATCGCACTGCCCTAAACCCTAAAACACCACCCCCAGTACGACCCCTACACTACCCAAACACCACTGCCCTACCCTAAACCCTAATTCTACCCCAGCACGACCCCCTACACTACCCAAACACCACTGCCATACCCTAAACCCTAAATCTACCCCCAGCACGACCCCTACACTACCCAACGACCACTGCAGTACCCTAAACCCTAAAACACTACCCCCTACACTACACCAACACCACTGCACTACCCTATACCCTAAAACACTACCCCAGCACGACCTCCTACACTACCCAAGCACCACTGCACTACCCTAAACCCTAAAACACTACCCCCAGCATGAGCCCCTACACTACACAAACATCACTGCACAACCCTAAAACCTTAATCTACCCCAAGCACAACCCTCTACACTACACAAACATCACTGCACTACCCTAAACTCTAAAACACTACCCCCAGCACGACCCCCTACACTACACAAACACCACTGCACTACCCTAAAACACTACCCCAGCATGAGCACCTACACTACACAAACACCACTGCACTACCCTAAACCCTAAAACACTACCCCCAGCATGAGCCCCTACACTGCACAAACACCACTGCACTACCCTATACCCTAAAACACTACCCCAGCACGACCTCCTACACTACCCAAGCACGACTGCACTACCCTAAACCCTAAAATACTACCCCGCATGAACCCCTACACGACCCAAGCACCACCGCACTGCCCTAAACCCTGAAACATCACCCCCAGCAAGACCCCCTACACCTCCTGAACACCACCGCACTGCCCTAAACCCTGAAACACCACCCCAGCAAGACCCCCTACACCACCCAAACACCACCACACTGCCCTAAACCCTGAAACACCAGCCCCTGCATGACCCCCTACACTGCCCTAACACCACGCACTGCCCTAAACCCTGAAACACCAGCCCCAGCACGACCCCCTACACTGCCCGAACACCACCGCACTGCCCTAAACCCTAAAACACCACCCCCAGTACGACCCCTACATTACCCAAACACCACTGCCCTACCCTAAACCCTAATTCTACCCCAGCACGACCCCCTACACTACCCAAACACCACTGCCCTACCCTAAACCCTAAATCTACCCCAGCACGACCCCTACACTACCCAAACACCACTGCAGTACCCTAAACCCTAAAACACTACCCTCAGCACGACCCCTACACTACACCAACACCACTGCACTACCCTATACCCTAAAACACTACCCCAGCACGACCTCCTACACTACCCAAGCACCACTGCACTACCCTAAACCCAAAAACACTACCCCCAGCATGACCCCCTACACTACCCAACCACCACTGCACTACCCTAAACCCTAAAACACTACCCCCAGCATGAGCCCCTACACTACACAAACACCACTGCACAACCCTAAACCCTTAATCTACCCCAAGCACGACCCCCTACACTACACAAACATCACTGCACTACCCAAAACCCTAAAACACTACCCCCAGCACAACCCCCTACACTACACAAACACCACTGCACTACCCTAAACCCTAAAACACTACCCTCAGCACGACCACCTACACTACTCGAACACCACTGCACTACCCTAAAGCAAAGAAAAGTAACCACCACCCTATGCCCAATCCCCCTTACCTCTCACTCCTCGTGGTTCCTCTCTCATGGTTCCTGCTTCATGTCGTATCTGAGGGGTGGTGCACGTCGTTGTGAGGAAATGGAACAGCCTCTGTTTCCTTACAACGACGTGGATCGTCTACATTTTTTTAGAACTGATGGTCATTTACCATACATACCTTTACAACAAAATTTGTTGTAAAGGCATGCTTGGTAAATGACCATGCGTTCTAAAAAAATGACTAGTAATGACTTCACGATGTACAACGCATGCTTGGTAATGCATGCATTGTAATGGTATCGCGAAGTAAAAAATTCATTGTAACGGCTGTTTACCGATCGAAGCTGGCCCCTGTTCTTCAGTGAGTCTTTTTTTTGATAAATTAGGAGAAAGGAATGTGTTTTTTTTACCAAAAAGTGCATTCCCGGCTGTTGTATTGTGAAAGATTCCGCGTGGCCTGGTTTCACTTCCGGTGAGAGAGTGGAAGAGTCTGTTTGGATCTAAAGGGGTTCTGCTGTTGGACGGGGCGACGCAACACGTCATCAGAAAGCACAGCTAATGGAAAGCGTTGTCCCCGAAGTGTGGAGCAGTGCCATGAGAGGTCAACGAGTGTGCGTCCTACTGCAGTATGACCGTACCGTACCGACCCATGTGCCGCCTCCAGTGTACGGAAGGCAGAAGCGGCATCCATCGCAGGTCCTCTTGAAGACCGTTGTAGCACTAATTCTACATTTTAACCTTGTTGTTCCTGCCAGATACAAAGAGAAGATCCTGTGTTATTCAGTGCCCTCATTACCTTTTCTGTGGGTAGTGGTGCTTGTCACTTCGCTGCCCCGCCGGTGGATACTACTGGGCTCCCCACCTCGTGTGCCATCTGCAGGGCCTCTGCCCTCGGATCACTGGTTTCAGTTTCTGGAGTGGTAACATAAACAGTTGCTCCCAAAGGCCTAGCCTGAACACTTAGGTGAATATCCCCTGCGCCAGCATTCTACAGAAATTCTTTCCTAGCTCTCCCACGTTGACGATGCTGTCATAATAGCACGGCTCCACTCGTGACACCGTATGACGTCATAGGAGCCACAAGAGGACCTCGTCGGCGTGCTGACGTCAGTTCCACCCATTTTTTCCCCGTGCCACCGAGGTAAACAGGTGGACCGACACATTTTCACATGTATATATAGTATACTATATGTATATATATATATATATATATATATATATATATATATAAATATATATATATTAATATTACCTACTGGCAGTCGCCAGTAGGTAGTTATAGTTAGGACCCTGTTTCCATAGGAAAACCGCAACATTCTATTTTGAATAACTTTGGCGCCGGTCGACGAATTGTCGCGAAATTTTCAAAATAGGTGGGGCGCTGCGCTCCACTCCTACCCTGAAAGTCTCGGGGGGATTCGTCAAGCGGGGGCTGAGATAAAAGGGGGGTCCCAAAACGCGTTTTTCCCATGCATTTTTCCATAGGACCTTTAGACACAGCTACAGCCCGAACGGCTGAACAGAGTTCCTTGAAATTTGGCAGAGAGGTAGTCTACAGGTCAAGGAAGTGCCTTTTGTAGGTTTGGTGTAAATCTGTTCAGTAGATTCTGAGAAAATAGCCTTTAAATCAATATATATATCTGAGCCAGCTTACGGTGCGCTTACGGTGCGCTTACCGTACGCGTACGGTGACGTGCGCGAGCGCGATTCTGATTGGCTGTTCGATCTAAGTAAACATTCGAATCGGTCGAAACCAGGAAGCGGCGGCCGCCATTTTCTCTCTCGCACTCTGAGGGGGGCAGCATAAACAAAGTCAAAAAACATCTAAAGGGGTAGTATATTTAGTTCTTAACCACCCAGCATCGATATAGGTGTCCCCCAAAAACCCCCAAGGCCAAAAAAACAATTTTAATTTTTTTCGAGAAATCGCCCATTACGCTTACCGTACGCGTACGGTTAAAATTATTTAAAAAAAAAAAATTATCCACACTTTCCCCACCCTGTGTGCAAATGGTGCCCGAAGGGCAATATTTGTGCATGGCATATAATATACAAGGAAACTAAAAATGAATACCTTTCACAACAAAGCACCTAATATGTCCCCCATGTGCGCAGGGTGCGCGAAGCGCAACGTGCGAACATGGCCCATCACGCCTAACGTGGGCACGCGGTGCGTGCAGCGCACCGCGTGACCACCGTGCGTGCACGGCACTAACTGCGTAAAATCGCCGATTACGCTTACCGTACGCGTACGGTTAAAATTATTAAAAAAAAAAAATTATCCACACTTTCCCCACCCCGTGTGCAAATGGTGCCCGAAGGGCACAATTTGTGCATGGCATATATATTTCAAGGAAACTAAAAATTAATACCTTTCACAACGAAGCACCTAATATGTCCCCCATGTGCGCAGGGTGCGCGAAGCGCAACGTGCGAACATGGCCCATCACGCCTAACTTGGGCACGCGGTGCGTGCAGCGCACCGCGTAACCACCGTGCGTGCACGGCACTAACTGCGTAAAATCGCCGATTACGCTTACCGTACGCGTACGGTTAAAATTATTAAAAAAAAAAAAATTATCCACACTTTCCCCACCCCGTGTGCAAATGGTGCCCGAAGGGCACAATTTGTGCATGGCATATATATTTCAAGGAAACTAAAAATGAATACCTTTCACAACGAAGCACATAATATGTCCCCCATGTGCGCACAGTGCGCGGGCACGGCACTAACTGCGTAAAGTGGGCGCGCGGTGCGCGAAGCGCACTGCGTGCTCACTGTGCACGCACGGTGCGCGAAGCGAACCGTGCGCGCACGGAACGAACTGCGTTAACTGGGCGCGCACGCCACGAATGGCGTAAAGTAACTTAGCATTTAAAAAACCGTACAAATTCACTGAAAAAACCATAGGTTTCACACACGTTATAGTTAGGAATTAGCATTTAAAAAACCTTGCAAATTCACTGAAAAAACCATAGGTTTCACACAAGTTATAGTTAGCTGTACATTTCACTCGTAAAAAACCAATGAAATTCCCCCGTGATAGTTAGTGCAGGCAACTATAACTCACGCGACCGCAATCCTCTGCTGATGACATATGTGTCTTTATGAAAAAAAAATATTTGTAATATATGTATAGCTAAAATTTAATGGAAGAAGACATGGGCAAATAAGTGTCTAAATACAGTATTAGCATCAGCAGAGGATTGCGGTCGCGTGAGTTATAGTTGCCTGCACTAACTATAACGGGGGAATTTCATTGGTTTTTTACGAGTGAAATGTACAGCTAACTATAACTTGTGTGAAACCTATGGTTTTTTCAGTGAATTATATATATATATATATATATATATATGTATATACAAATGCATAACCAATAAAGGCATAAAGAAATAGCAACAGATCAAGCATTTCTCACTATTAAAACATAAGCATAATTAAGACATATTAAAAACATTCATGCCAAACAGTAAAAGCATCTTTTTGGTAGAAACAGATGGACAACGGGGAGGCAGGTGGGACAGTGAGGAATCCACAGGCAGATACTGTATCCACCAGAAAAAGCGTTACCGAAGGTAAGTAACTTGCTCTTCTGATGGATACTTCTGCCTGTCGATTCCTCACCTTTTGAATAGAATCCTCAAGCCCTACTTCACCCGGAGGAGGGTGTCCACCTGACTAGACCAAAAAATCTTGCAAAACAGATCGAGCATAATGGCCATCCCTCCATACCTCCGAATCCAATAATAATCAAATAATTTTTAGTCGAAATTATATTGAAAATAATACTTTAAAAATACTTTTAATAATAAATTTAGACAAACACTTAAAGGAAAACTTTTATTTATAATGAATTTAAAGATATTTCATACTTTACAAATTACCCCACAGTCGCGACCTTAGCGCGACTTTTCAAAATGGCTACCGGAATGCACACAGCCATCGTGTAGGGTGCGCGAAGGGTGCGCGACTTCTGTCTAATATTTAAAAAACAATGAATATAGTTTTTCTTCCTAAAAATTATTCACTATTTAAAAAAAAAAAAAAATTATATATATATATATATATATATATATATAAAATAAAAAAAACATAGGATTGAGGTACATTAGACTTACAAATTTTCATTTAAAAAACCTTTGAAATTCACTGGAAAAACCATAGGTTTCAGGCACGTTATAGTTGGAAATTAGCATTTAAAAAACCAGAGAAATTCACTGAAAAAACCATAGGTTTCAGGCACGTTATAGTTAAAAATTAGCATTTAAAAAAACATAGAAATTAACTGAAAAAAACCATAGATTTCAGGAACATTATAGTTAGTTGGACATTTCACTTGTACAAAACCATAGAAAGTACGGCGTTATAGTTAGTTCAGCTAACTATAAATCGCGCCCCCGCAATGCACTGCTGATGACGTCACATATTACATCATTCATGACATGGTTAGTGACATCACCGATGACATCACTGATGACTTCTCAAATGACATCACTGATGACATCATCCACGTGAAAATCTGATGCACCTCCTCACACCTGAATATAACCTTTGATACATCCACTCTAAAATACAGACTACCATTTTCGAAAAAATAGACACATCAATACCAGTTACTAAATACGCACTGACTGATTCCTAGGTCTACACACACATCCACTCATTCACCCATACAGTCACTCATACATGCAGTCACTCATCAATACAACACTATCATATGCACTCATACACATATACAGGCACTCACACACTGCCACATATCCAGTAACTCACACACTTAGTCAGTCATGCAAATAATCAATCATACTTCCATTTACTCACCTATGCAGTTATACAGACACAACCTCACATTCATACAGATACTAACACATAATCACTTTCTTATAGAATCACTGATGCAAATACACACTCATCCATGAAGCCAATCTCACACTTACTGACTCTCACATATAGTTATTTATATATACCATCACTCACATATACTGCCTATAACATATGTAGTTACTTGCACATGTACCACTGAGACATCCATTCACTTACCAACACACCCATACACACACTCACCCACCCATACAGCTGTATCCACATGCACTCGTGAACCCATACACCCAGTGAATCAACCACTCACACATCTATGCACAGAGTCACATACCTCCCACCCACCCACCCACACACACACTCAGGCAGCCATACAAATACTCCAGGCAAGCAATCAATAACCCATATAGACACTCATGCAGCTACTCACCAACCCATGCAGCAGCTTACACAACAATAGACAGACTGATACAGACTTTCACACAGTTTAGTCACTAACCCATGCATTCAGTAAGACACATTTAATCACTCACTTATACAGTCAGTCAGGTACCTACTAAATCCTCCATACAGACACTTATACACCCACTCATTCCTCAATACAGCTTGGCATATATATAAAACAAAATTAAACTTTACAGAAACACACAGTCACTGTATGATGTCATCAGTGATGTAATCAGTGATGTAATTTGAGATGTCATCAGTGATGTCATCAGTGATGTCACTGACCATCTCATGAATGATTTAATATGTGACGTATTCAGCAGTGCGGGGGCGCGAGTTATAGTTAGCAGAACTAACTATAACGCCAGAATTTCTATGGTTTTGTACGAGTGAAATGTCCAACTGACTATAACGTTCCTGAAACCTATGTTTTTTTCAGTTAATTTCTATGGTTTTTTAAATGCTAATTTCTAACTATAACGTGCCTGAAACCTATGGTTTTTTCAGTGAATGCATATTAAACGTACACACAGAAATAATATATAGTACATTTACAATTCATTCACAATCTCCAACAATATACATAAGGCCTAATACGATAGTTAATAAGTAAATAGTTAAAAAAAGGAAAACACACATTTTCTATTTGAGCTATTGTTGGTATCAGGATATTGGTTATTGTACAAACATCAAATTAATGCAAACAGTAGTGAAGACTTAACTTTATATATCTGGACAGAAAGTGAGTATCTACTCCAAACAGCATTAGCTCCAATTATGGCCGTCCCCTTCAATAAATTGTGTGAGGATTCACAAGTTTGTCCTATCAGTGCACTAATTTTCTTATTTCTTATCCCAGATATTATTTTAATTACGTATTAAACACAACTTACTGCACTTAAACCCAAACGTATTAATGCTTTGCACTGGGTTTACATCACAAAAGTAATACAGACCTGGCGCAAAGGGTTGGGGTGGGATTTACTGTCCAACGCCAACGAGAATTTGCATTGGAAAGTTATCCAAAATAATGCACCAGTGGGCTATTTATCAATTATTTATTTATAGGTTTTATATAGCGCTAGCTAGACCTGAAGATTTCAGAGCGCCTGACTTATAATGCAGGATCGTTCCATAGAAGTACATACATATATACAGACCAAGAAAAACGTTGTGCACTCGAGGTAGGTACAATACAAGGACATCAGAACAGCACACGTTAATGGCATGAATGACATAGAAGAAGCTTAAACAATCAAATGCCCGCCTTAAAGGGTCTAAAAGGACTGAGTGTGATCATTGGGAACATAACTTAGTTGGTTTGAGTATTAAAGTATTTATTGAGCAGCAGGTATTTAAGGTCCCGTTTGAAGCAGGAAAAGGATGTGTTGCAGCGGAGATCTCTAGGGAGTGAGCTCCAGATCCTAGGAGCATTTCCAGAGAATGAGCGAGTCTGTGAGGATTTCTTTTTCAGTTTGGGAGGTATGAGAAGAAGTGAGTTGCTTATGCACTTGGTTGTGTTATGTTGCGTCAAGTGAGGCATTTAATGGGTAGCAAATAGGCATTCCCATGGAACCATCCATAGGTTTTGACACCAATCCCTATCTACTAACATTTCTAGACAGGGATTTGCTCCAAAACCTTACACTTCCTCAAGGCAGGCACAACAAGAAGAAATTAACTTAGTTTCCAAAGAAAGAGAAGCAGATGATATGAAACAATACCTCAAATTAGCTTCAATTTTGTTGGTTATGTCACTGCAAAAGAAAAGGGCTGGAATGCGGCGTATCTATTAGATATGGCGTATTCCGGTCCTCTTCCCCAGTGCCGGCGCACAATGGACTGCTGTGCGCCAAAGGAGGCACCTTTGCACCATGGTGCAAGGGAGCCTGCATAGCGGGATGATTATTTTTGTGCAGGAAGGGAGGCTTTTTCCTCTTTATATGTGTGCTGCAAAATGCAAGGAATGTGGGAATCTGATCTTCAACAACCCCTGTCTTTAAATGTTTGGGGCTCAATCTGGACCAAAGTACATCATATTTCACTCAATGCTAGCACTACAGAAGCCCTTTATTATTTTTATACCAGGCTATATATTACCCCACTTTCTTTGCAAAAATATAATCCAAGTCTTTCAGGTATGTGCTAGACTTGTGGAACCTTTCCTGGCATATATCTACACATGTTTTTTCATTGTCCGCCAACAGCTGCTTTTTGGTCAGTGGTTTGTACTATTTCTGCTATTTGTTCCATTAATTTTCCCTTCGATATTACACATATATTTCTAGGAATTTCTTCACACTCGGCCAACATGCTCTAAATTAGGCAAATTTCGAGATCTGACACTTGCTATTGCTTTTCAAGTCATTACATCAAACTGGAAGAATGCCAAGAACATAAGTGTCACTAGCTGGTGGAATATTCTTTATTCTCATCACAGGCTAGATACAGCATCAGCTACCTCTACTCTGCAGATGATAAAAAAGATAAGTTTTGGTCTCCGTTTGTGGGGTACTTGAACAAAAGGCCTAACCCATCTAGGGATTCTACAATGGTTTTTCAACCTCCATGATTGATTTTTTTTCATTAATATGCATTGTTATTTTGTAATTGTTCATATATGAATTGTGATGTTATATGAAATAATAAATATTGTACAGAATAACTTATAATATGATATACGGTTCAATATGCAACTTATTTATAGATATGCGATTTATATGGTAGTCTTCTTTCTTCTTCTTTATTTCTCTCTTTCTTTTGTTTTCCCTCTTCTTTTGTTTTCTCTTCTCTCTCTCCTTCCTTTCTCTCATCACAAAATATAAAAATTGCGAGTGCATAAGTACAGATTTTTGATAATATAATAGGTATATTGTATACTTTCTTTCTGCATATTGTTACCTTCTTTGCTACATATACCATTTCATAACCTGATTTTTCCATTTAAAGTTACGGATTTTTCCGTACATTTGTATTTCACCTTAATAAAGCTTTTATTAAACTAAGAAAAAATGCTTGCCCTTCTGTTTTGCCAACCACGAGGACCATATGTGCTTTTTATTTACTGCAATCATGTTAAAATTGTAATTCATATCAGAGCTGAACTCTACTTTCTGTCCCATCCACAGAGATCCACAGTACTTGCAAATCTGCACTACCACAAAGAGATTTCCCCAGCAAAAAGATATGTAAATAATAAGGCTATAGTATTTTAGATGTACTTTCAGCTATATTGTTATTACATTTGGTAATTTATTTCAAAATGTAGAGCAATAAATAGTGACATACCAATGCATGGCACTGTCCTCTGTATTTAATAAATTGAAAATGGCACTCAATGTATTTCAAATATACGGAATGACTGCTAAATTAAGTGGATGGGGGAGTAACTAATAGCATACCCTTCCTCTTAAATTATATGATTTGTACCTTGAAAAAACTGCTGGCTGTACACAATTTATTTATAAACGCCACTTGTTAAACCCCTTTTTGTAATGTTTCACAGTCATTTGTAATTTCTTTGCTGTAAAACGAGTACCATTGAGCTCGGTAACAATACACATCTGTTATTGGGCCTTTGGGTTAACGTGCCCCTTTACAAATACTCGTTATGTTATGTTATGTACTTTTCTTCACTTAGTGTGTTCTGGTAATAACTCTACTTGGTGTACAATACTCCACATTCTATAGATGGTGATTTTCCTCCTGTGACGTGTCACACTTTAAGCCATTCTTAGGTTTGTAGTCAACTGCACTTTGTACACAGGGACATTTAGGTCAATAATTTTCATGATAAAAGCTATAGTACTGGCCTCAGAATGCAAAGTACTGTTGGCTAAAAAGCTAGGAGTGGCTGAGAGTGTTACTCCTAACATAGGCCTCTGTGTGGTACTGGTAGCACAAGGCTGTCCATAGATAAAGAAAACACTTACATTCTAACTGAACTTTGTAAATTCTAATCTCAATTTAAAATGCATGTTTTCACCATCAAGAGAAAAACATCCAAACACCAGCCATTTTTGGAGCAAATATTTTTAATATACCCTTACCCAATTAATGATAGCCAGAGTTGCATATTTTTCTGCCAGTATTAGCAGTAAAGAAGAAAGTATCCTCCGGTTTCTGACCTCACACACTCTCCAGACTTACATTTGAGTACTCACTGATAGCGAGTCCCTGTGTATGTTCCAGGCAGTAGTTTAAATTCCCAGACTTTAGTTGTCTCCTCTCTGGTTGGAAAGTATGCATCACCATTCCAAAAATGCCCCCCAGAAATCGATAACAACTGGAGCCTCGCTCGGGGTACAAAGCACTACTCAAATGCTCTATTACAGTTTCAGCAACAAAATGCTCTCTAAAGTAGCTCCTGATGTTCGGCCATCGACTCTTCTAATAATAATAATGCCCTCTAGCGCTCCAGTAGCTTTTATTTTCAAGTGCCCTGCGGTCAGCGGAACATAATTTGCACCATCTATGACAGGGCTATTAGAGAGGCCTTATGATCATTGTGGGCATCCTATAACAGCAAGAACAGATCATACAAACGTAAGATTCCCAGGGAACAGACAGCCAAAGAGAACTGAAGACATCCCTCCACCTGGTCCTTCCTTATAGCCCATAAGGGTCACAAGAGAAGATAAGGTGGAACACTTCCTGAACAACCTCAGAAAACAGCAAGGGAAATAGATTCCGGTGTTTTAACTTCACGAGTGAATCTGCTGCGTTGGCCTCTTTGTGCCGGATTCTGGCTGCAAAAGAGAAGACCTGAAACTGAATTGAACAGTCCTATGTGCATGCACACAAAGATGAACTCCCCTAGATCTTCCCGACTCCAGCAACCTCTTCGAATACCCTGTCATCCCTGAGTGACTATACTATGAATTCATTGCTATGTTTTGGAATACAACACCTAGGGACAGTAATTTATAAATCCACAGCTCATCATTCTCACACAATGGGACAGACTGAAAAAAATATAACCAGGCCAAAGAAGAACATGTGTGAAGTGTTTTTAAAGGATCATTGGAAAGATTGTATTTTGTGGATTCTGATAGCGGAGTTGGCTTACCATAACTCTCTGCACAGCACATTAGGATGGACTCAGTGCTGCCCTGGAGTGCTCACATGTCCACATACAAAAACAACAAATATATTGTTTTCAGCAATTATGCCATAACAATTTCGACAATTCTAGGTACAAAAACACATTAATTCAATGAATTTTCCAAAATTAATTTAATTTACCTAAAACTATTCAATAAAGTCAATCACTCCTTAGAATACAGAATCCATACGTTTCACAGTATGGATCTCTTTATGACTTTATCCAGTACTACACATCTTGCAGATAATGGGGCTATACGCGAGTCACAGTTCTCTGATGCCAAATAAGTTACAAAGTGCTAGTGCTGTTCATAAAGCTAAACACTTGTTACATATACACAAGCTTGATGTAGAAGTAACAATATATACATATTTGTTCTTAAAAAAAAAACAAAGCTTTTAGGGAATGTGCAAAAAAGCGCAGGGATGGTATCTGCACTGTTTCACTGCCGAAGGTGGTGAACAAGAGAAGCAATATACTCTATGTGGCAAACTATTCCTTTCTCAGCACCCCAACCATTTCAACCCTAGTACTGTAGGCATTTTGTCAGTTCTGCTCTGCAAATGCCGAAAGGGAGCAAATTGGTCAGGGCTAAACTATTCTCAGTAGAGGTGATTAGTGAAGAGATGGTGTTTTTTTGAATAAGGAGCTAATACAATACTTAGAGTGAATACGACAAAAGTTTAATAGACTTTGTCCAAAAACACGATGGAATAGTAGAAAACGTTGATGAGAAATGTAAAGCATAAATGGGAGGGGCAGACACATATGACGTGGCTGGCATACAATTTCCCTCCCAATTCAGCTTTTAGATCAAGCAATACTTTGCCATTTCATCTCTCTATTAGCTTTTCAGTGACATGCAAATACTTGTTATAAAATATAGGTCCAGGTTGAGAAGGGATAGTTAGAGAAACGAGATTGTCAAAGGATGCACAAGGGCACAAGAAAATAGTGCCAACACTGGACTACAGTAGGCACTTATGATATTCTCAGAAGCCTATTGAGTAGACCTTGTTTCTACAAAATGCTCCCAGTTCTCTATGGCAGTCTTTTCACGGTTCTCGTTGTTGTCCAAGCCGAGTTGATGTTTAATGCAACTGCCAATGCTGATTGCCACATTTATTGACACAATGGAATGCCGTGTTCATGTTGGTAAAAAAACATTTATTATGCAGAGTTTCTCAAGACTGCATATTTTAAAGAATTCGGGTACACGCTCATGAGTTGGTCTATGGTGCTCTGCCCTTTAGAAAAACCTACCTGAAGATGCAATATAATGTGGTTGTCATCCATCCAAGTCTCCACCGAGATAATAGCAATATACCAAACCTTTTTCCACCCGCATTCAAAAGTAAAATGGTGCGATAGTGGGCAGGATCATCTTGTCTCCCTTTCTTGCAAATAGGCACTATGATGGATGATTACTTGAAAATTGTACCACCGTCTGTGCCCAGATTGAAATGAATGTAAACAAGGAACAAGGGGACCCTTATTGTCAGAAGGGACCAAGGGTAGTAGTAAGTTATTAGAGACAGCGGTCCCTTTCAAGAAAAATATATACATATAACCACAACACTACAATCAGGATTGGGTCTACTCATGACCAAATGGATGATATTTAGAATGTATTTACAAAAATTAAAGCATGAACAATACATTAACATATAGTGAGCAGGACGTGATGGGCTTCTAGGAAATCAACAGATTTCCTTACCTCAGGCATTAAACTTAGAAGTGACGTTTTGGTGAAAATAAGAAATAACAACAGTCACAATATCAAGAACAACTTATACTATGCATTAATCTCAAATGAAGGTTAGAGTTTAAGACGTGGTTGTCGACGACGTTTTGATCCTCAACATCGGTTATAGGATCATCATCAGGACTAAACAATCAAAAAATGCCTGGGAAGTTGCCGTATAAGGTAGGGGAGAGGTTTAAGGAAGAAGGGAGAGGTTTAGGGAAGAGAAAATTAGTAAGGAGGTAGGGTGACATGTTAAAATTTACACGCTTAATCCCCTGTGAGTAATCTAAAATAAGGTGACATATCGCAAGCTGGGGACCCAGTGTGGTTGGTTGCATGCTCACCAGTTGCAATTCAATGGAAGGAATAAGTCATGGTCTTGGTGAGAGGAAAATAGGTGCCTATGTGAACCGGTAGTAACGCATAAACAATAGCAAAAAAGAGACGCTGAATTGCTGCACAGTTGTAATGCAATTTATGGGTTAAGTGATGGATTAGGAAAAAAGAAACAAACTGCCTATGATAACCGATAGTGACACTTAATTAAATGCAGTAAGGAGAGCAGGATCCAATAGTGACGCTTAACTGATTGCAGTAAGGAGAGCAGGAGCTTACTGATGATGGAAGGAGTGAGACAAATAGTTCATGGACGGGATCAGAAGCCCAACCAAGGCGAAGGTGTATCGCACAGAAATGAGTATACTGAGCACTGGGAAAACAAGAGAACGGTCTAGTCAGGAATGCGGGAGATCGCTTACCAGGAAGCAGTCGTAGGCGAGAGCAAAGTCTCAACCCCCGCTGGATCCGTGAACCAGGATAAGTACTAGACATGCGTGCAAGCTGCAAGAAAAAGGGGCAATGCTTGAAGGTGCCTCGAGCTCGAGGGGCTGTGTAAGCAAGGACGCGGTAGAGTAGTACCCACCATGTCCGCGTTCGGGGGAGGCAACGCCAGGGGAATAAGCCATAGGAATTCAAAGTCTGGAGGGTGATAAGTGAGAGGAAGAGTGTTCAAGTGAGATCGCCGATAGGAGGCGTGAGGCACTCAACCCACTCGGTGTAACAGAAAGCGGAGGAGCTTACCTAGAATGTGGCTGCGTTGTGCGGCAGAGAGTGAGTGTGCCGTTTGTAGCTACAATCGCCAAGCAGGGTAGTTCAATGAGGTCTGGTAAGGTCGGAACGCAGAGTGCAAATGCCGCTAGCTTACTAAAGTAGCAGGGCAGGATAGGGAGCATGCGTGATGGCGTATTGACTAGAGCTTTAACCCAAGGAAGACCGGCTATTGGTGGGCACCATCATGGAAGAGGTATCTTCCTGAGTGAAACAGCAGGAAGGGGGATAAAGACTGGGTTGGGAAAGAGAAAGAATGAATGAACGAACCCTTCTTACCCAGCTCCAATATACAGTTAGTTAGTTAGTAAAATATACACGTGATGAAGTTACATAGCGTCAAGATAGAGTGACCTAGACAGAGTTAGAACATTGCATTGTATACTGGCTCACCATAGGTATGTATGTAGGGCAGCCAGCAGCACTTAGACATCACAATCTCTGGTCAGCAATCAGGATCTTTCGATATTAGTAGAGGTACAAGGCAGGGGTGTCCTTGTTCACCCCTGCTGTATGCTTTGTATATTGACCCGTTTCTTTGCAAAATTGAAAGTGATTGAAACATCTGGCCGATTAAGATCGAAACCACCGAATACAAGACATTAGCTTACGCGGACGATATAGTTGTTTTAACTAGTGATGCCAGATCTGCGTTTCCAGCTTCAACAACTCTTGCTGATCAATTTGGTTTGTTATCTGGCTATAAGCTAAATGTTTAAAAAACGCAGGTAGTTCAATCAACTGCTATGTGTCCCTCTGCTGTTTCTGTGGTATCTGAAGCAATTTATTACCGCGTCAGTTGACAATATCCCTGACCTTAATATTCTCCCAGTAATAAAGTTGGTCAATATCAAACTTGAAAGGTTAGACCACCTGCACCTTTCCTTGTATGGTCGTTGCAATGTACTCAAGATGTTGGTCCTCCCTAAATTTCTCTATTTTTTCAGAACTATTCCCCTAAAGTTTTCACGAAAGAGTATTGTTAAGGCTGAAAGGATTTGCTACAATTTTCTCTGGGGGTATCGCCGCTCACGAAGGGCGGCCAAGTGGATGTGTCTTCCTAGGGATCGGGGAGGATCGGCTGTCCCTAATCTTTTGTTATAATATTGGTCTGCCATGCTCCAACATCTAGGTTTACCGTTGCTGGGAGATAGGCCAGAGGTTCCGCTCTCGAATAGACCGACAATCTATGAGATCGGCTTGGGTTCGGCTGCTAATGATATCTTAACGTGTATTCTGGAGCCAAGCTACTTCAAGAGAACTAGGTTCAAAGTCATAGCTACCATGTTCTCAGTCTGGCGGAAAATTCGCCATAAATGGTCAATTTCTAATATTAATTTTTACACGCCCTTTAAAGCTGCCCGGCTTCTTCCTTCTATTTTTCAGGACCATATTATCTTTAAGTGGCAGCTACTAGGCATGAATTGTATAGGTGATCTAAGTGTAGGTGGGCAAATGGTTTATTTTTCTCTTTTAAAGGACAAGTTTCATTTGAGTACTCACGACTTCTTCAAATATCTTCAGATCAGAAGTTTTATTGATAAACGTATACATGAAACACCTGCATTGTTTGAAAGGGTTATTCTATTCGAGTTAATTCAAAGAAGGGCTAGAATTGGCACAATATATCAACATATAATATACGGCTTACCTGATGACATTGATCTTCAAAATTCTAAGTGGGAGGCTAAATTTGGCAAGACCGGCGTGGACTTAAGGCCAGCGTTAGATCTTGCAGGTTTTGTCTTAGTTTCTGGCAGCTTACGGACTCAAAGTTTTATGTCAATCTTTGATCTCTATTACGCACCGGCAAACATTTCAAAGTGGGGGGCACGGAAGGGTAATTCCTGTTCTAGGTGTGGCCTTTTGGCCGCAGATGCTATACACATGTTCCATTCTTGTCCGAATCTGAGGGAATTCCTCTATGATGTCGAGTGCTTCCTAAACCGGGTCCTTAATATTCCAGTCATAATTTCTCCAGAGTTGGTAATAATGGGGTGCGCAGCTAGTGAGCTATCTGAAAGAACGACTCATGTTTCTGCATTTTTGTTTATAGCCATGTCTATGATTCGCCTGTGTATTACTTCTCAATGGCTAAGCCACGCAGCCCCCACGTTTTTCAACTGGCGAGCCAGGATCTTGGCTTTGTTAAATCTGCAGTCAGCAGTTTTTTTATTAAGGGGAAGAAGGAGGCGTGAGGTCGCTTGTAAGATTTGGCTCCCCTTAGAGGAATGGTTAAAGCATTGATTTCCTTATTATTAATAATTGATATAATGCCGAATTTTTTTTCTTTATTTCTTGTCTGACTTTTTCTTTACTTTTCTTTTTTTTCCCAGATAGTCTATAAAACCCTAGTCAATTATGTTTGATGCTTCTATTCCCCAACTGTACTCCCTTATGTCCTTACCTTGGTTTATATTTCTGTATGTCAGCTGGTTCTTTTGATATGGAATTCATTGTGATATGCTCTTGCCTCTCAATAAAAAAAATATTTAAAAAAAAAGACAACCACGTCTTAAACTTCAAACTTCATTTGAGATTTATGCGGAGTATAAGATGTTCTTGATATTGTGACTATTGTTATTTCTTATTTTCACCAAAAAGTCACTTCTAAGTTTTATGCCTGAGGTAAGGAAATCTGTTGATTTCCTAGAACCCCGTCACGTCCTGCTCACTATACGTTAATGTATTGTTCATGCTTTAATTTTTGTAAATAAATTCTAAATATCATCCATTTGGACATGAGTAGACCCAATCCTGATTGTAGTGTTATGGTCATATGTATGTATTTTTCTTGAAAGGGACCACTGTCTATAATAACTTACAGATTGAATTAAAGGCAGCTATTAATGCATCAAGCTACATATCCTGGTTATTCCTAAACACATCAACAGGAACTCTGTCTGGACATGGAGCTTTAAATATTTTTTCACTTTGTATCGGTAGCGACCAGCACAGGTAAGCGTGGTGGGGAGGGGCAGGGCGTGGCAGGGGGGGAAGCTGACAGACGACAGCATAGGTATTATTTATTTATTTATTTATACCTATTCTGTCGTCTGTTGTCTGGGAACAGTCCAGCCTGAACTGCCAGGCCAGGTGTTGGCATCGTGGGAACTGAGCAAGGTTGCAGGACTTGAGGTTCATACAATGGCAACAGTCATAAAGAACAGGCTGCACAGTGGTTTATGCTAAAGGGGAAACAACCTGGTCTCCAGTACTGTGGGATATGGCATCAAAAATCTGGTAAGTCAGATATGGAGGGATGGAAGACAGACTTTCTCAAGATGGATGAGAGAAGGCTGCAGGAAGGATTCCTGCAGAGGACGGAAATTTGAGGGAAAAAGGAAATGCAGGTCAAAAATCTAGGAAAAAAGTGTCATTCCACAGAGAAAACAGCAGTTTGTTAGTTCCTAGGGCCTAGAATCCATTTGACAGGAGGTCTACTTTCCATGGGTCCTTCCTTGTTACCAGGAGGGACTCTAGAAGTTCATAGAGTATCTGATGCGCTGCACTGTATGCACGCCTGGGCTTTGGATTTACCCGATGACAAAGACGCATTACTATGCTTCTCATTGCAGTCCCATGGCGGTTCAGCCCTTCACAGAGATCTTTCATTTTTCTAAATCTACAGCCCAAGGTCGCTCCGTGTGCCTACAGAGGTACTACTCAGAAACCCAGCCTCCCTCTCATTTGATGCACAGGAGCAGTTAGAAGGTCAACACACCAGAGCTCTATATATCCCCTTCTCTTCAAGGTGGCTGCCATGTGTGACAGTAAGTCCCACGGGAAGGGAGGCTATCCCATTCGGTTGTGGTCTTCTGGAAATTTTCCATTATAAGGGGAACAAGCCACAATGAAGAATCCAGTGAGGGCTCCTAGGATCATATTGACTCTCCACAAGGTGCCTCCGTAGCCTCATTTTGGAGCCAAGAATCACAAAGCAAGAATACGTTGGGCCACCAAAATTGGTCCTTTTTAAAGATAGGGTCGTCCAGTTGCTTATAAGACTTCTAAAGGTTGATTTTTATACAGTCCAAAATTCAAAGTACATTTTTGCAGCAGTACTAGTTAGATGGAAGTGCTTCAGCTTTCCATACTAGATACACTGTCTCTAGAACTTGATCCTAGTTGTATGCCCCCCACTCGGCGCCTTGAGACACTCACAGGTGAGTAGTTGAGCTTTATAAGAATCCTGATTGATTGATTGATTGATTGACCCAACGCTTTCTTTACTGATGTTGCACTTCTGCAACCAGAACTAAAAAATCCCTGCAGGCCCTCATTCGCGGAAACCGCTGTGCACCTGACTACAGGTGTCTGTCTGTCCTACAGCCCTAGATACTATCACTGTAGTTTGTTGACTTCGCTATTAATGCCAGTGTGTTTATTTCCTTGAGGTTGCGTGCAGCAACTTTCTTTTGCAGTCACATATCTTTGATGACATTTGATTTAAATTCTATAATATGGTACCATATGATTTGGGCGTACATAGAAATTTATGGTTTTTGGTGATGCATCAAACCTAGAATGAAGTTGTTTGTGGAAACTTTGCGCAATCAGTACACATGTGCTCATAGTACATTACCCCTTTGACCTTTTGATATACCTGCACATCTGGGCCAAGATTGTCACTTTCAGAGTGCGCTGCTAGGAAGTTGCTGCTATATTGCGGCACAAAAAGCAAAAATGGCGCCTACACTCTAGATAACTGAACAGAACAGCGAATAGATAATGTAGTGTGACTTCTACTGACCCCTCCTCAGCATCTGCTGAACCGCTGGTCTCTGTTTCTTAAAACGCCGAGTATAAAAATGAGTGGCTTTCCTATCTAGATAATGATGCAGAAGGTTTACAAAAAGTTCAACCAGAAACTTCAGTTTGAATAACAATGCTGTGAGTGTGTGCAGACAGAGCCAGAAGTAACTGTGCCAGGCCCCTTGCAAGAGCACAAGAATAGTCTTTTGTTACACTTTTGTGCTTGTTGTCTGACACATTCATTTGCATTATATGTACAGAGAAAGTGCAGACGCTGAATTTTCCAGCCATGACCCTACTATGTCATGGCAAATGTATTTGATTGTAAAGTGTTGAGCAGGTTCTCGTGCCTGTCCTGTTGAGAGCAAAACTCAACACAATTCAAACCTACAAAAATCAGCAGAGATGACTGAAAAGGCTGGCTGATTTCTTTTTGCAACAACAGACAATAATACTTATGCTAATACCTCTTATGCAATATGTGCTAATACGTCGTATGCAGTATGTGCTTATTATGAAAACTATTAATTGCGATTGGTCAAATAAAATAAATCAGATACTGTAGGATTCAGTAACAGTATTCCAGCCACCGTGCTTGAGTTTTGTATGATAAATACATTTTCCAACAAGGTTTCCAAATCATGAAGGTAAACAACAGAAAACATCTTTTTTACCAAGCACGTAAGAGAAAAGGCCACACTGGTGAAGAAAAGAAGACAGATCTAGGTTCCAATTGACTGTTGAACCCGCAGACTTGAATCAGTCATCTGGTCACCAGGCAAGCACGGTTTTTTATTGAATTAATACAACTCATCCAATTGTTAGCATTGCCTTATGTAGATCATTCTCTTGAAATGTTTAAGATACTGGGTGTTCTTGCTCCCATCCTGATGATGACCTCATAGTGACAGAGGTTGAAACATCATCACCTCCAGTCTAATATAGACTCCTTGACAGCAGAATATTTGTATATATAGGAGTTGTCTTTTTAATAGTGATGCACTTGGTTTTGTTTTGTCTAAAGCTCTTCACATTGGACCTCTTTTCTATTCACAGCATGAGCACCATGATTTGCACCATGTCACGCAGTCTGTGTGTAGTATGTATTTGGGTCCCTTAGGGTGGCATAATATACGCTGCAGTCCATAGGGACCCTCTTTAGTACCCATGCCCTAGGTACCTGTAGTATTATTTACTGGGGGCTTACAGGGGTGCTAAAACACCTTGTTTTAGGGAAGGAGCACTGGAAATGAGGTCTGGTTAGCAGGCCTCAGAGCACTGTCAGAGTCGAAAATCAGCATCTAGTAGCTAAAAAGGGGGCACAACGTGGGGGCGGGGGGGTAACTGCAACAAAAGTCCAGTTCTCTGCAGGAATAAATAGCTGCATGAATTAGTAAAGGAGCAGAAATCAGAGTTGTAATAATTGAACGCACACTGGATTATCAGCAAGTCAGTAACTTACCATGATATAAGAAGGATAAACCTCAGTGCTTATATCAGATAGTGGAAAACTAGATGCAACAAAATACTCTCTGATTTATTGACATTCTTGACAATAGTGAAACCGGACCGAAGTGATGAACACTATTATGAATCTTTTACAGGCTAGATTAATCCCTGGACTTTAGGATGAAACTGATATGCAAAAATCTCTCTCTAGGGACATGTATTTGTCGCTCAGGTAAATTTGGAACATTTTATATTCTTTCTTGTTAGAAATGGGGTTTTTACTTGGTAGAGGTATGCACCCTGTCCAAGTAGGGACCACCACTCTAGTCAGGGTAAGTCAGATATACACCCTAAATTAACCTGTGCTCACCTTCTGGTAGCTTGGTACAGAGCAGTCAGGCTTAACTTAAGAAGAAATGTGTATTTGTGCAACACTTAATACAGTAAACAGTAACAACACCACACAAAAATAATACACAATCATTTAATGACAAAACAGGACCAAAATGACAAAAATGTAATAAGTAGATTTGGTCACGTTGGACTGGGTCAAATCTAAGAAGTCAAGCCGTTGCAATGGAGAACGGGTAACATACAGAAGCCACACGGCCCTTCTAAAAACTGTACCTTTCCAGAGGATGTGTCGATGTCGTGGAGCAACTGAGTCAGGTCCAAGTCACGCAGTTGGGTCCTGAGTTGTCATCGAACCCTTTACACTGAAGACAGTGCGTTGTTGCCGGGCCTCGCAGTCGGGTCCTGCGTCATCGCCGAACTCCTTACGATGAAGACACTGTGTCGTCATCTAAGCCTTGAAGTATGATCCTGCTTCGGCGGTGAGCAATGCTGTTGACGCTGTGGAGTCTACCAAGCACGCTGCATCAGCGTCAAAGGTGAATGCATCGGTTCTGACAGGCACAAAGCAGGTAATGTGTGTATTTTTGCAGAAAACAGCTACCGAACCCCCTATGAAGACCTAGGACTGGATTGGCAACTCTTGACAGGCTGGGACTCAAAGTTGGCAAAGTCAAGCAGCTGAAGTAGAGTTGGAAGAAGTCTTTTATGTCCTTGAGACTTTAGAGCAGGAAGCAAGCCAGCAAGCACTAGGAGTCGTTTGGTTCTGGGGATGTAGAGATTCAGGTCCAGTCCTTCTCACCACCAGGGGGCAACAAGCAGCAGGGAAGGCACAGCAAATCCAGCAGATGCCAGCAGAGTGTCAGTCCTTTCAGCAGCACAGCATTCCTTCTTCCTGGCAGAGTGTCCTCAGGTCCAGAGTGTACTGAGTTGGTGGTGTCAGGGGTCCAATACTTATACCCCGTTGTGCCTTTAAAGTGGGGGATACTTCAAAGAAAAGTGCACAAGGTCCCTGCCCTTCCTGCCCTCAACTCCCTTTGTGTGTGATTGTCTAGAGAGAATGAACAAAGCCCAGGTGTCACCCACCCCAGATGTGTATTCAGAGACTGGCAGAGGCATAGAATGGTTAAAATAAAAAATATGTCAACTTTCTAAAAGTGGCATTTTCAGGCTTACAATTTAAATTCTGACTTTACCATAAGTTGTGATTTTAAATTGTGAGTCCAGAGACACCAAATCCAAAATGTCTATCTTGTCCCTACAGGAAATAACACTTATCAAATGGAATAAGGTAATCCCAATATAAACCTGTGGGCAAGATAGGCCTTGCAGTAGTAAAAACGAATTTAAGAGTTTTTAACTACCTGAACATATAAAACTTAAAAGTTCATGTTCAACTTTTTAAATACAGTGCACTCTATCCTTGGGGCTCTCTAGGGCCTACCTTAGGGGTGGCTTATATGTTTTAAAAAGGAAGGTTTGAACCCGGGCAAATGAGTTACCTTGTCAGGTTGACATGGCTGTTTAAAACTGCATACAGAGGCTCTGTACTTGCAGGCCTCAGCCATGTTTAAAGGGCGACTGAAGTGGGTGGCGCAATCATTGTTGCAGGCCTACTAGTAGCATTTAATTTACATGCCCTGGACATATGTAGTGCACTTTACTAGGGACTTATAAGTAAAATAAATATGCCAATTGTGTATAAGCCAAAGTTACCATGTTTTAGGTACAGAGCACCTGCACTTTAGCACTGGTCAGCAGTGTTAAAACACTCAGAATACTAAAGTCAGCAAAACAGGAGGTCAGAAAGCAAAAATGTGAGGGTAAACCATGCCAAGGATGCCAAATCTAACATTCCCAAAGTTATAAAAAACATCTTGGAGCTGGCAAAGAATGCAGTCATGACTGAAAATGTAATATATTTGTCATACCAGAGCTGTCCTAGAAGATACACCATTGAGGATGAGAACTCAATGCCTTTGACACATTCAACACAAATGTATATACTGCATGTATAAATCATCGTATAAAATTGAAAACTCTGCAGCCAAGGAACTACACCACTAGATCACCAACTGCGCAGACAAGCTTGCACCCCTCCGCACCCTCGACAGACAACGCCCCTTGAAGGCCACCTGGTTTCCCACCGACCTCCAAGAAGCCAGACGCTCCTGCAGATGTCTTGAAAAACGATGGAGGAACAGCAAAACCACTGAAGACCAGACCACCTACAAGAACGTCATGACAGAATACCAACAACTCATAAGATCCACCAAGAGGACCTTCATCCGGAACATAATCCTCACCAACTCCAGCAACTCAAAGGAACTCCTCAGCATCATCCAGCAATTCACCAAACCCCCCAGCAAAGCCACGGACATCACACCCTCCCAGGACCTCTGCAACAACATTGGCACCAACTTACACCTGAAAATCAAGGCCCTCTACGACAACTTCAGCGAACAGACTCCAGAAACCACCCTTCCCTCCTGCGACGACAGCCAGCCCGCCATCACCGCCTGGACCCTGGTCACCACCGTAGATACCACCACGACCATGAAGAGCACTCACTCAGGAGCCCTCATGGACCCCTGCCCGCCGCACCTCTTCCACAGAGCCACTGCCACCATAGCGCCCAAGCTACGACGCACCATCAACGCCACCAGCAAATCTGGCACTTTGCCCGACGACTGGAAGCCCCTCCTCAAGAAGCCCTCTGCAGACCTGACAGACCTGAAAAAGTACCGACCCATCTCCCTCCTTCCTTTCACAGCCAAAGTCACTGAGAAGATCGTCAACAACTAGCTGAGATACTTCATCAAAGAGAATGCCATCCTCGACTCTTCCCAATCTGGATTCCGCAGTAACCACAGCATCAAGACCGCCCTCCTCACTGCCACAGATGATATCCAAACGCTCCTTGACCAAGGCCACACTGCAGCCCTCATCCTGCTAGACCTCTCTGCAGCCTTCAACACGTCTCCCACCGCACTCTTGCAGCCAGACTCCACGACGCCAACATACAAGTAGCCGCCCTCAACTGGCTCCGCTCCTTCCTCGCTAGCAGAACCCAAAGGATCTGACTCCTGCCTTTCCTCTCTGAACCCACAGAGATCAACTGCGGAGTACCCCAAGGATCATCGCTCAGTCCCATGCTCAACATCTACATGGCCCCCCTCGCCGCCATCGTCAGACAGCATGGACTCAGCATAGTATCCTATGACGACGACACCCAGCTCATCTCTTCCTCACGAAGGACCCCGAAACCATAAGATTCAGCTTCCAGGAAGGAATGAAAGAGGTTGCAGCTAGGATGAGTAGCAGCTGCCTGAAGCTCAACTCGGAGAAGACAGAAGTCCTCGTCCTTGGACCCACCCACTCAGCTTGAGACAACACCTGGTGGCTCACCGCCCTTGGCAATCCCCCCACCCCCAAGGACCACGCCCAGAACTTCGGCACCATACTCAACTCCTCCCTCACCACGACTTATCAGATCAACGCCGTCGCCTTCACCTGCTTCAACATCCTCCGCATTCTCCGCAAGACCTTCAAGTGGATCCCCCCGAAGCTAGAAAGACCGCCACCCACGCACTCATAACAAGCAGACTGGACTGTGGAAAGGCCCTCTACGCTGGAATCAACAAATCCCTGCTACGCAAACTCCAGACCATCCAAACACCCCGGCCAGACTCATCCTCGACATCCCACGACTTGAGCACATCACCCAACACCTGCGAGACCTCCACTGGCTCCACGTCAAGAAGAGACAAACCTTCAAGCTAGTTAACCACACCTACAAATCCCTCCACAACACTGGACCCAAATACCTCAACAAAAGAGTCTCCTTCCACATACTTAAAAGAAACCTCCGCTCCACCGACCTCACCCTAGCAGATACCCCGTACATCTGCAGAACCAGCACTAGTGGAACAGCCTTCTCCTACATCGTGGCTAAGGCCTGGAGCGAGCTCCCGGTCAACATCAGACACTCCCCTACTCTGCACACCTTCAGGAAGAGCCTCAAGACCTGGCTTTTCAGCTGACTCGGAGCTGCACCCTCCCCCCTCCACCCCAGCGCCTGCGCCTTGAGACCCTCATGGGTAAGTAGCATGCTTTAAAATTATTTTAATTCATTGGTAGATGTATGGTATTTTTTTCATGATCAAGTTTAACTACCAATACAAGTGTTTCTAATAAGAATGTTTCATGGGTTTGTGCTAAGAGTTGCATAGTTGCTCTCAGTGTCTTTTAAGACACATTTTCAGAATATTTGGTCACGATTGGTGTCAGCATTGCATTTGTTTAACACACTGATGTCTGTGTTGCAGCTTTACCATTTTGAACTTAAATGTGTGTATTTATTGTATGGTAATTTCTCCTCACGTAACTTGCGTTTTCATCATTGATGATATGATGAAATCTGTATTTTTTTATCAACACATTTTAATATACTGGGAGGACCACCACCCTCTTTGGAGAAGTTAATACACTTAATCTACTGAGTGTAAATGTTCCAACCTGTCTAAAACCATCTACCCTTAAATGTCCTGCAAGAGTTCAGTATTATGCAGTACAGAACATTTATCCCTGTCTCTTCCTCTATCATAATTCTACATTTTAGGAAATAAGCCAATGAAGAGGAGGAGGAGGTAATTGAGGATAGCTTATCAGAAATGATCATTGCTCCGATTCCAAAAAGGATGAATCTAAAAAGGAAACATATGATCAATAAGAATTAAAGGCAAGACTAATTAATGAAAAATGTCACTAGCAAGCAGTAATGGGAAAAGTGGTGCACGAAAACAAATACAAAAATGGAAATGTTGTCAATGAAAGTGAATGTTAGACATTTTACATTGCAAATCATCCAACCACAATAATAAATATCAGCAATGACATTTGTTGGATAAAATAAGTATTATATTGATTATCAATTGAAAACCAAAAGCATGTCAAATAGTAAATGTGTCTCAGTATCTTCCAGTAAGTTGTTCAGGACTTAGGTACCCGCTGAGGTCAATATTCATTCACTTACAGTTTGACATAGGAGCCAGGATGGTTATCTCAATGAAAGATTTTATCTTTAGACTTGGATAAAATAATAAAGGTCGTATATGTCCAGTAGACCTACCCTGGAAGACGTGTATAAATTCAGTTGGGAATGACTGGGTAACTCCTAGTGCAAAGCTTTGGGCAAAACAAAATTTCAAGTCCAAATGCTTCCAGTGAGATGTATTAAAGTTCGTAGCAAGTGTATACCTTCAGCCTAAAGTCTGTGATTTTCCTGTGTTTGTCGTCTTTGTTTAGCAGTCAAACATTTTATGGAGCTTGAAAATCTTCAGCAGGACCTATCTGGAACGTGTATCTCAACAGGGCGCCAAGAGGTCAGAAAGACTTTGAGGGACTACTCAATGAACCAGAGAGATGGGATAAAAAGAGGCTTAAGCAGTGCAAGTACACAAACAAGACAAGTATGTGGGTGCATGGGACCAGCAGTTTTATCCATGTGAGAAATATTGATCTCTGGGATCAGAGAGCCCTGCTCAAGCTTGGCTTCCAGGAACAAGGGACCTCAGCGGGCAAATACATGGCTCACAGAAGACACAGAAAGACATAAAGGTCCCCATTCAGGAGGTTAGCCAAGCAAGTAATTTCCAGCGATGGAAATCAGGTCCAAAGCCTGTGCGGTTTCCTCAGAATTTCTCCAGCATATGAAGTTTCTTGAACTGCTCATTTCCTCTTCAAGTCTTGCACATACTGGAAAGTAGTTGTGCTGGGCTTTCTGGGCTTTTAAAATTAAAATAGTGCATGCCATTGGATCAAACATACCAAGCTTGTCCTAAGATATTTGCCACCTTAACAATTTACTTTCACTGCCAAATGAATTGATACCATCTTAAGTAACTTGGTTTTTAATACTGGGCAAATCTCACAGAGGACTACTTGCTAAAATGAACATTTTGGCAGGCTTCCTGTCTAGAAAAGAGTTGCATCTAAAATGAAGAGAACAAAGATAGAAAGGAAGATGCAAGCCTCCCTGCAGAGTTTGTGGGCAACGTGTCTGCATAGATTAACTGAACAGCAACAACTGTTTGCATGTTCTATGTAGGTGGAAGTTAACCCCTAATAATTCCATTCTTCATCTTGCCATTTGTCCAAGTAGACATTCGATCACCACCTGCTGGAGGATCTGAGAAGGTCAATTAGCATAAGGTAACAGTTTTTTTCTGGTTGTATGACAGAGGCCACGCGTGCCTCTATCACACAGCCCCAACAATGAATGCATCTAAACAACGCATTTCTTTACCATGCATGCCTTTACCACGCAATTTCATGGTAAAGGCATGTTTGGTAAAGGGATGTGTGGTAAAGTTCACACCCCAGCACCTCTGCCCTGAGTCCTGAAATCATGGCCCCTACCCAATAAGTCCTAAAATCCTGACCCCTGCCCAATAACCCGACCCCTAAACACGACCCCACCCCTAAAACCTTAAACTATCCCGACTCCCCCTGCCCTGAGCCCTAAACAGTTCGCCCCTGCCCTAAACACTGCCCCTTCCCCCTACCCTGAGCCCTAAAACTCTGCCTCCTACCTTAAAACCTACCCCGGCCCTGGCCTCCATGCCCTGAGCCCTAAAACCAGCCCTCTCCCTTAAAACCTATCCTCCACCAGCCCCAGCCCAACTTACCTCGCCGCGTCCCCGTCCTTCATGCAGGTCTTCCCTTCCAGTTCCTCTCCCCCTTCTTAGTAAGCCAGTACACCGACTGTCTTAACCACGCATATGCGTAGTTCAGGCATATGGGTGGTTAAGGCAAGCATTGTTTAGCTTGTGGTGAAACAGAATGCATACTTGAAGCCACATTGTAAAGACCATTTCCTGTTTTTCCTACATCAGTCTAGGTGAATTAATTATGCAGAAGCTACTTGATTGGGGAATATTATTGAATTTCCTTGCCAGTTTCCTAGCCTCCCTCATGGTGGGTAGGATATATGTTGATAGGGTATGTATGTTCTCTGTTTCTTGGTATTCATTTGGCCCTCATTGGGTATAGGAGCAGAAGATGCTACGCTCCCCAGTTTGTTCTTTGTCCTTGATGGACAAGACAGTCTGCGCCTTCCAGTGTTCAGGGCCATGTCCCGTTAACTGAGCTTACCATTCGATGGAGGAAGATTTCCTTTGTTTAGTGCAGGTTCCCCCTTCTCTGTTATAACTCCCCACTACACCCCTTTCTGTGTTGCTGGCTGTCGCCTAGTACTGATGGCCACTGCAGACCTTCATCTGAGACTGTCACCATTACATCTAGACCAGTTAAAACTGGTCTGGCCTTGGGCTGTCTGCTGTGGAACCAATTAAGATGCACTTCTCTACACCTGCTCAAAAGTCTACACTTTGGTCTACCTAGCCTTCATGCCTATGCTCCCAAAGTTGCATAAAGACTGGATCTCAAGCCAAGAAAGTTGTACATTATTTGAATATCCAAAGTTCTTGGTGCACCAACTGAAAGCAAATGCAGAACCAGGATCTCAATCGCTGGGCTGTTACAAATCTCCTACACATACAAGGCGGCTGCCGGTTATCATGCCGCCCGTCACGCTGGGATCCTTTTGATCCTTAAACACTTATGTGTGCTGTTCCCTTTCTGAGGGACTATATCCTAATTCTTAATACTTGTTTCCCCCATGGGGCTTCTACTGCACCTTCAACATTGAAGACTTTGTTTTTTGTATCTTATGCGCCAACCTGAATATTGAGCAATCTGCTTCATTTATGTCTTATTGAAGGATTTACATACATCTATTGACTAAAGCCCTGAAGAAGTTCCTGTGGCAAAGGGAACGAAAAGCGTTGGCAGTTTGCTGTGTCTAAAATAAAAGAAGAAAGAAACTGTTTTGGAATATATTTGTTTATTGGGACTTAACTCTGAGTGCACCTTCCTTTGTGTAAAATTTCTTGGATTATTTAACATCTAACAATGACAGATGTTGGAAGCAGTGGCACCAAATTGAGAAAAAAAAAATTTAGACTAAGGAATTTAAGTGCTTAACCTTGGTACGTCGTTGGTGTTGCTTTGTCTGTATACATAGAAGGGATGAGCCTTGACTCCTAGAAGAAGCTCTGTGTGTACATCCAATGAGACATGAGCTGGACTGTGTTGTACCACAGGAGCTGGACTGCACCTACAGAGGTTGTCCTTATACCAGGTAAATCTGTTGAAAGCCCAACTGACTAGAGAATCTGCATGGAGTATGTTATGTTATGTAAAAAGATTTATACAGCAAGTAGCTAAACCCAGCAACGCGGCGTCCCAGGGCTAGTCCTAAGAGAGCACACTGCATAAAGTGACCTATTGCAAAGTGCCACAGCAAGCAGCTAAGAAGAAAATAACCAGGTCTTCAGGATTTTCCTGAAAGACCAGTGGTTCTGAAAACCCGGGGCAGAGTTCGCGGAGTTGCGCTACGCTAAACTCCCGAAGTGGTAAAAAAACTCCGCTGCACTACGCGAATTTCAGTGAGCGGTGGAGTTTGATAGAAAAATGCTGTTCGCGGTGATTGAACAGTGCTGGATGCTTGTCCGCACTGTGCGATCATCGCAAACGGCACCATGCACAGCGCAGGCTTTCCTTTTCTGTTTACTCGAGCGGCAGCTTTCTCAATGCGAACGGGCAGTTTCTCAACGCGAGCGGTCGCGAGCATAAGCGGCAACTCGCAATGAGAAACCTGACCCCCTCCCGTTGAGAAATCTCGCCGGGAGGTTTATTTTCCATGCTCGCGCTCGCCAACTTGATGTTGACGATTGCGATCGAGGAAAAATCTCGCTGGGAAGTTGATTTTCCTCGCTTGCGCTCGCCAACTTGATGTTGACGATTGCGAACGAGGAAAAATCTCGCTAGGAAGTTGATTTTCCTCGCTTGCGCTCGCCAACTTGGCATTGGTGAACGTAAGCGAGGACAAAAACCACGATACGCTGCGCGAAGCGGAGTTTTTGTGAACTCTGCGATCACCCCGTAACGCGGAGTGTGGAAAACTCTGCAAACTCCACGAGCGAAGTTCATCTCCCAGGCATAGTTCTGAACACTCCTAATCGACAGAGGGAACGTGGTTCAAAGGGCTGGGGCCTCAGCGAGGAAAGAAGAGCTTCCCTCTCTGACTCACTTAACATATGGAACAGAAGCCAAATTATGATCGACTGAATGCAGTGCCTGAGAGGGCATGTACGAGGACACTAGATTAGACAGGATGCGAGGCCCCTGGAAAAAAAACAATCTTATGGGTGGTGCAAAAGGTTTTAAAATGTACGCTTCTCAACAGTGAGCCAATGCAATTAACAAATAAGACCAGAGACAGGACAACACTTTGAAAACGAGAACAGCTGCCTGGCCGCTGCATTTACAGCCAGCTGGAGTCTGCAAATCACAGCCTTGTTGGTTCCCAGGTAGAGGACGTTGCAGTAGTCTAGCTGGGAAAGGATAGCTGCTTGATTAATTACTCGTAGGGTGGGAGGGTAAAAAAAACAAGAATTGGTTTAAGCCCACTCATAAGTCCAAAGCACGTGCCTACCACTGATTTCGCCTATGCCTCAAAAGTTAATGCATGCGCCACAAAGAACAGAGCCACACCCACATGAGCTACGAAATCCTGGCAGCTCTATTTCCCCACAGAAGCAAAGAGAAAGGCAAGGCATTCCTCAGGTCATAGAGCTGTAAAGACACTTTTTAGGTCTCGCCTGAGACAGCGCTTTAGCGCTGCTCTGGCGAGACTTATAGTAAGGGACTTTTGGAAGTGGAAACGAATGCATTTCAGGCCGCCAACTACAGTGCATGTGCTCCGGGCGCGCGCACCATTTGGCAGCCTGAAAGCATTCGTTTACTTTCACTTTCGCGGCCGCACGGCCGCTTTGATGTTTGATCGCGATTGCGATCACTTTCACTTTCGCGGCCGCTTGTTATTTATTGTCGGTGTAGTTTTGTGACTTAATGTGTTAGGCCGGTCACACGTCCATACATTCTCCCTTATAGTGGCTGTTGTCATTTCACTATTCGCGTCATTACTTTTTATGACCTGTGGACAGAAACGGGATCTCGGTGTGCTGCTTAAACACCGCCAGCAGTAGATCATTCGGGGTACTTGTGGAAATTCATATGCTTCTGTTCATCCCAAAACTAATCTCAGTCGCCTTCAAGAACCTCATTTAAACGCTGTTGGTGAAACAGATCTCGCCCCCTGGGACCCGGATACGGACATAAACCTTCCTTCTCCACCAGATTCCAGCTGAAAGACATTCCTGTTTGTTACACTTTATCCTCGGAGTCTCCTGGGTGATAACACCTTTATTTAGCTGTATTTATTGTTGAATGCCAGTAATTATTGATAAAGTGTACTTTGTCATTTGCCGTTGATGAGGTTAAATAGATGGTTGGTAACATGAGAGGTGCCGGATGGGGCGCTGTAGTGCCAAACCAGTGTATAGAAGTAGTCCTTGTAGCAAAATAATGTACATTTTACTCAGTTATATCGGACTGCTTGGAATTGGAGATGTGGCACCTGGAACCACAAGTGAACACGGTCTGGAAAGTGGCTTTGGGTGGCATGCGCCGTTCAAAGCTCCAGTGCAAGCAGGCGAGGAATGGTGCCCGGGGGGGTTCTCACTGATGGCTGAGAGGGGGCGATGTAACCTTGGTGAGGGCACCCAGTGCTTGTGTTGATATGATATATATCCTTATGGAAGGCTTGGTGATGGCGTGTGTCCTGTGGTCTCTGTGCATTGCGCTCTGTGGTGTGTGGGCCTCTAGCTGTTGTACAGATTCATCTGCCAGCTGTTACCATGGGGTTATTTATAAACCGACCTGCCTGCCTTGTAGTACCCCCCTCTTCAGACAGCGGTCACGCTTTGCAAGCACGCACACACTCCTGCTATCTTTGTGATCATAATGTGCTGTTCCCGAAACTCACCCTGCCCACACCACATGCACAGCTCTACCGCTCCAGATTCGGACTTGGTAGGATGCAGTTCCCAAAATAAAAGGCCACACTCCGCTCTGCGACTGCACACTCATCTCTGATGCTGTTGTATTTGGGAACTTCAGCCCACGTCCAGACTTCCAAACAGCTCTCCCCCTTCACGCTCAGACTTTTGAAACTTAAAGGTTCTTAAAATTCACGCACCATCCCAGCCACTCGCGCCCCCCCCCCCCCGCTCAGTTTTGGCATGGTGTAGTGTCACTTAACTCCAGACCTTTCCGTACGCATCTATATGTCTCTTTCTTCCTGCACACTCGGCTGTGTGATGCTGCAGTATTTTTGAACACCAGCCCCATGTGCAGACATCCACACGGCTCTCTCCCTGCACACTCAGCTGTGTGATGCTGTTTGAGGTCCAGCCCCATGCGCAGGCATCTTACACAACTTTCTCCCTGCAAACTTGTCTGTGTGATGCTGCATTGTTCTGGAACTCCAGCCCAAGCCACACTGCTCTTTGACACTGCTATAGGTGTTACATTTGCAACAGTTAAAACTATTGACATTGTACATGAGGGAGCTAGTAATTTCAATATTTTCAATACCAACACATAAATAAAAAATTAGTCAATTTACAATACAAAAAGCTCAAACTTTCCTAATGCGAGACCTATTGCATTGCAAATGCTTGTTATTCAAGTGAACTGAAGAGATGGCATCTGCTCTACCTTACCAGTTCCTTCAGGGAAGCAGGACCACATTGATGAATGATGCAGTCTTTCCGGATCATCCACAATTGCGGCAGGAGGATTTAATGGAGAGGAGGGTGCAGTTGTGCTTCTAGAACCGTTTGAATCTGCTCTCTACTTATTAGACTACAGATATCATTGTGATACTGAAGATACATAGCCTAGAAAATGTCATCCACAGCCAGTAGTTTCCGGGATACAGCCCCTTAAGGAAGGTATTGCCAGAGAATACCGTAGTATGTGTTGTTAGTTCACTAATACATCTGCCACTTTACAATAACCTAATAATCCGTAAGGGCCTTAATTTGCTCTTTCTGGACATTGGTAACTCGAACCCAGTCACTAATGACTTGGACACTGAGAAGAAACTGTGAATGCACCATTTGCAACAATTGCGTGCGATCACTGTCGGCTGAGTGGCGCGTTATTGTGTTTTGGTATAAAGGTACTGTTACTGAAATCTCGACAGGTGAGGCTTCAGCCTACTGAATTGTCCCGTCTTAAGCACATAGAAACAGAAGGCCAGATAAATCAGTACAAAAGTTGCCAATTTTTTGTCTTGTTCCCCTATGCCACCGACGAAAGAACCGAATAACTTATTCTAAAGACTGTAGTAAAACATCCCACAAATACCAATGTTTCAAGAGTTTGCTAACCTCATCCCATAAGATAATATTGGATAGAGGACCAATGGTTTTGTAACCACTATTTTACATACCACTAAATTAAAACTCTATTTGTTTTTGAAGTTATACCACTGCCTAGATGCTGAATTTATTGGGTGTTAGTTAGCGTGTCCAACTGTGTCTGTGTTTACATCCACTACCATCTACTAAAAGCGTTGACTGATGAGATTCGTTGCCATAGAGGCATCAAGCATCTAAAGGGAGTAATTGTGTTATGCAAATGGGATGCTAAAGTATCGATGCTGCTGGGACATCAATGGTACACAACAGTAGTCACATAGGCACTTGTCCAGATGTATGTCAAAATATCATCTACAGAAACATAGTCTGACATACATAATGTGTCCTAAATATTGTTTACAAAAATGCCGTTCCATAGGGTGTAGATTTTCTATTACTAACTCAAATGTGTCAATACTTAGGGCATCATATTTATATCAGACGATATTCCGACAGCAATGTTCTAGTACCATACCCACCTGTCCAGTAAAGCCTGACTGTCCTGGGACCACAAGAACATAACTTACAGCTAGTCACTTACTGAGTGTTTAGAAAGTGGTTGTGCAATAAAAATACATATATTGGATAAAAGTAAATTTAAGACGTGAAAAGAACCCCATGTTAAAGGCATGATAAAAGCGGAAGGACGAAATGAGACAGACAGGAAGGAAATTAGAGACAATGAGAGCAAAAAGAGGTAAAATAAAGCAATAGAATTAAATGAAAAGCGAAATGAATAGTGAAAAACAGAAAGGAAAGGTATAGATGTAAAGGAAATATCCAATCTGTTCCTTATGTACTTTTTAGTGATGGAGCATTATGTGCTGGATTTTTTATTCAGTCATTGTCACGCAACCAAACATTCTGTTCGTCTTCTCGTCTTTTTTTTACCCAGAAGCAAGGAGTGTGGCATACCAGGCTTAACATGTGCACCCCCTCACCCCCCAGCTCCCCCCTAGTTAGCGCACTTTCTACAGCTGGCGTTTAGCAACAGAGGCAAGGACCGAGTGTTAAAGGGCACAGAAATACTAGGCAGCTGGAAGGAGGAAGAGAGGGGGCTGGAGGAAAAATATTAAAGAAGGAGGGGGGGCAGAAATGAGAAAATGAAATAGAGAAAAGAAGGGGGTGACATAAACAGAAAGGGTTGCTAATGTTTGACGGAGTTTAAAAAAATAGGAAGTACATGAAAGGGGTGCATATTGAGAAATTTGGACGACAGTGGGGTACTTTTGGATAAGACATTGGACGAGCGAAAATTGAGCGAGCTCAGGTCAAAATAAAATACACTTTGAGATGAAGCAGGAATATATGAATAGGGGAAATAGAATAAGGACACGATGTGCGAACATCCATTTTATAGTGGGAACCCGATTATAAGAGGCAGAGATTGGCAGAGACGTTTTAATGCATGGGCAAAGTGGGCTCTGGCCCAGGGCCCCAGCCTTTCAGGGGGCCCCCTGACAGTCAGCTCCATTCTCCAGAGTTTTGCCCTAATGACCTTGAATATTTCCTAAACAGTTTGTTTTAAATTTTGTTTTCCTTTCATTTATTTCTTATGTACCTGATGCGTGAGAGTCTAGTACAGCCATTTTGCAGAGAAATTTTGTGTTTATGTTTCATGCAATATACATAAAAAACGTTTATTTTAGATCAAAACAAGGCCTAACATATAAGAAATGGGAGGGCGTCACAGAGATTATTTGCAGTAATATTGGTGAGCTGCTGCTGTGTTACAATATTGAAAACACAGATAACTATCCCTGAATATTAGATGTAAACACATTCAGGGCCTTATTTATGAGAAGTGACGCATCGCTGTGTGAAAACAGGGATGCGTCACTTGTTAGTGCGCCCTCGTTGCGACATGATGGATGTGTCATATTTACTGTATGATGCATCATGTCGCAAGGAGTTACAGATATGTCAGTATTTCTGACGAATCTGTATGCGCAAAAGTGATGCATTGCTGCGGTGTGCCTGAAAATAGACGCAACTCCAGCAATGTGTCCTTTCACATGGGGCAAGCCCCATGTGAAAGGGCCTGCATCAGTCTTATGCCTGCTGTGTGGCAGGTGTAAGATATTGACGCAATGGCGTCCTAGAAGTGGCGCACTGAGTTCTCATAGATTTCAATGCGCCACTTCTACGAGGCATTTTGCGGGGCAACACCCACCCTGCATACATTATGCCTGGCGCAGGTATAATGCGGTGCAGGGGTTTACAAAGTGAAGCATCTGCCTAGATGCGGCACTTTGTAAATAGGGCGTAACATTGCACATATTTTATGCTGCCGGTGCGTCACAAAAAGTGACGCACCAGCGGCATAAAAGTGAAGCAAAGCCTCATAAATAAGGCGCTTAGAATTTGGAAAAGTTTTCCTTTGCACTGTCAGGGACCTAATGAAATGAAATTGTGTATTTAATAAAGCACGCAGCTACTCAGACTAGAGAGTCCTGGCGCATGACAGTGGGAGGAAACCATGCGTAAAAGACCCACCAGTTATCAAAAAGCCAGGTTTTTAAGTTCTTTCATGAAAGAGAGTAGGTCTGTGGTTAGTCTCAGAGACTCAGGGAGGCTATTCCACAATTTTGGGCCTAGAAAGCCGTGGGATCTGCCTCCAATGCGGGCCCTGCATATTTTAAGCATGATGGCCAGGTTGGCATTGGAAGAATTTAGGGGTCTAGCTGTTGTGTAGCGATTAACGCGCTTATTTATGTAGCCGGCTCCTAAGCCATGGAAAGCTTTAGAGAAGATGGTCATCGCTTTGAAGCCGATCCGTTCTTTTATGCGGAGAGATTTAAGAATAGGGGTCATACTAGATCTGGGTTTAGGTCTCAGGATGGCTCTGGCCGCCACGTATTGTACCACTTGTAGGCACTGGATAAGGGATTTGGAAAGACAGAGGTACAAGCTGTTGACATAGTCAAGCTTTGATGTCACCAGAGTCTGCACCACGATCTTTCTGCTCTCAAGCGGTAACAGTGGCAGGAGTCTTTTTTAGCATCCAGAGTATGCCAAAGCAAGTGCCATTTAGATTTTGAACTTGAAAGCACATGGAGAGTGTCTTGTCTATGACAATTCCTACGTTTTTGACTTTCTCCTTTTCAGCGGGCGGGGCGGCAGACCTTTTGGCCACAAAGCGCTCCAGTCAGGCGTTTATGGATTACCAAAGAAAACAACTTCAGTTTTGTCAGGATTGCACTTCAGCTGATTGATCTTAAGCCAGTTAAAAACCTTTGTGAGGCAAGACCTAATCATTGCCCCGTCAAAGTCGGTTCCTTTTTCACACGTAAAAATCAGCTGAGTGTCATCAGCATAGGAAACAATTTTGGCGCCCTCTTCCTCTACCAGAAATGCAAGGGGGATAGATATATATTAAAAAGGGTAGGACTGAGAATGGAGCCCTGAGGGACACCTACATTCATGGACGGAACTGGGGATGAGAAAGGGGGGAGCCAGATGTCCTGAGATCTGTTTGCCAAGAAGGATGACATCCATTGTAAAGGCGGTCCCCCCCCAGACCGATGTTAGCAAGTCTCTCCGGGAGCCTCTCATGTGGGACCGTATCGAAGGCCGCCGACGTATAGAGCAGTATCAGAACAGTCTTGCCTCCCTGGTCCAGCTTACTGAAATTCAGTCACTTCCAGCAGAGCGGACTCCATACTGTAGTTAGCCCTAAAACTGGATTGGGACTCATGAAGGAGCCTCCCATCTTTAATGTGTTTTTGGAGGGCCTTGTTTACATGCTTCTCTAGTACTCTGGAGAGGGTCGGAAGAAGGGAGATTGGCCTGTAGTTGGCAGGGTCCGTCGGTTTGGCGTTAGCCTTTTTTATCAGTTGAAGAATCTTAGCATTCTTCCATAATTTCTGCATGTTGCCTGAGGAGAGAGAAGCAATAAAGAGCTGGTTTACTGTGGGGTTTATGGTGAGAGCTAATAGGTTCAAGATTTTCCATGGACATGGGTCAGTAGGAGAGCCAGACTTAATGCTTTGGAGAGGGGTCAGTGCCTCTTCAAGCTGAAACTCAGGGAAAGCTAGTAAAGATGGAGGATCCAAGAGGTGAAATTTGCTATTAGAACTAAGGTAGAAGGTTAGTTCTTCCTCTGAGATGTTAGTGAAGGCTTGTTGGATCATGGAGATCTTTTTGTGGAAGAATTCAACTATTTACTTAGAGCATTCTTCAGTGCATGGCCCTACCTTTGTGCCGGCTCTCAGGGCAGTAAAGGATTTAACTATGCTAAAGATTTCCTTACTCTTATTTTGGGCATTTTCTATCTTGGTTTGAAAGAGGTTTTTCTTGGCTGCCTTCACGAGAATGTAATGAACTTTTAAGGTGTCTTTATACACCTTCCTGTCCTCAGGTAGATAGGATTTACGCCATTTCCGTTCAATTGTTCCACAGTTCCGGTTGCGAGATCTAAGGGAATCGTTAAACCATGGAGCTGGTGGGGCTGACCTCTTTGAGGAGCAGCAAACAACCAGTACCACTGCATCAATGTTGGTTCGGAGCCATAAATCTATTGAGAGGGCGTCCGAGTCGGGGCAGCCAGACAGCTCTGGTGAGGAACGACTGAGGGCGTCTGCTAACATCGGATGGATATTTTATGGAACGTCCTGTAATTAGAGACCCTCTGCCCTGTGTTAGCTCAAGGGGCTGTGGCAGAGTTGGAAATGACGAATTTTAATAGGAGGTGGTCAGACCAGGTAATGGGAAGAGGTAGGCTTACTGATGTGTCAAAGTTGTGAACGATTTGGTCTAGGGTATGGCCCTTCTCATGGGTGGCCAAAGAAACAGATGGAAACATGTTGCAGGCCTGCAGTGCCTCCAACAAGGAAATTGTTTGAGGGTATTTTCCATTGTCCATATGTATATTGAAATATCCCAGAATGAGGCAGTTGTTGTATTTTAAGGCCAGGGAGGTGGTGGCTATATTAAGCGTAGTAGTAACATTTCCAATAGCACTGGGAGGTCTGTAAATCAGAAATCCAGCTATGCTATGATGGGGGGATAAGGTACAGCAGAAGCCTAAGCAGTCTAGTTTTTTATTGTAAATTATGACAACACCTCCCTCCTTCCCATTCGATCGGTCCCTCCTAAGAATGTTATAGCCTGTAGGGACGGCCAAGGTGATAGTAGGTTCGGAGGCTTCAGACAGCCAGGTCTCAGTGAGAAATAAAATATCAGACTGTTAGTCTAAAAGTAGGCCATAAATGTATGGTTCATGCTTTTGTATAGAGCGACAATTTAAAAGGGTGGCCTTTAAGTCCTCTGTTTTCTTATTGTTTTTACACTTATTGTTGTGTGGGAGGATATTGGGTGCGAGTTTCCTGGGCTGGAGGAGAGTCCAGTTACACTTATTGCATCAAAAGTCTACCTCCAACCTCGGATCAGTGGCTGTACAGTGACATAATGGTAGCCGCCTAAGGCTAAGCAGTTTTTCCCTCTTGCAATATAGTGGAAGAAACTCACCGGAGGGGAACTGGGCAGCATGGCCGGCGCCGAACGCCTCTGGGCGCAGACAGGCTTACCTTCGGCGCTAGCGGCGCGCCCGCTGTGCACGTCCACTTAGCACGTCCGTTTGCATCGGGAATATATAGGCTAATGCCTATGATGCAAACTGGATCGCCAACGCAGCTGAGGAAGCGGAAACTGCATAGGCATAAGTGAGGAGCCCGATAGTAGCCCCAGCCCTCCGCACAATCGGCGTATCAGCCGCGGCGGACCAGGACTGGAGGAAAAGCGAGATGCGAATCGAAGCAGCTAAGGAGGTGTAGGCAAGCAGAATCAAGTAAAGTGCAAGTGCGCATAGGTAGGAGAAATTATTGAAAAGCACAGAGTAATTCAGCCAGACATATACAATTTAAAAAGTAATAAAAACCTAGTAGCAGGGCAGGAAACACTAAATCCTACAGCTATCAGCTGCGCGCATCCGTTTGCAATATATAGGCTAATGCCTAGGATGCAAACTGGATCGCTAGCGCAGCTGAGGAAGCGGAAACTGCGTGGGAAACAGGGGCTCAAATTAGATCATAAATTCAAATGTGTCCTGAACAGGGGCCCCCAAAATATGTTTGGCCCAGGGCCCCCCAAATCCTTAAGATGTCCCTGGAGATTGGAGGTGGTGAAGGGTGAGAGAAGGGGCCTGTTCCTTCTAAAATGGAGGGGGGGGGGCATGCCCTGGATGGGCCACCGAGTGCCAGTCACTCTGGAGGAGGGCAGAGTCTGCTCCGGAGCTCTCAAAGCCCCTTTCAGCCTCTCTGCAGGCCGCCATCGGGGGGCCACTGACAAGTATGAAAGCGCTCTATGAAAATGATATTGTCAGTTCCAGAGCATGTCCACCCAGGCAGCTTTCAGCCTTTGAGCCCTGTTCAGCTGGACTATTTGTAAATATCCATGTGAATCCAGGGTCTGAAAGGGGTAGCACAGTGCCGCCTTTATGCTACAGCCCCTCGTGTGGCTGTAGCTGTCCAGGTCTTGGACGCTGCACCAGCCTTCCTACTCAGGGGGCACCTTCTATTTTCCTTTATAGGAGGTCCATTTGAATAGAAAACACTAATGCCTCCTCATATTGCAATGTTAGTACCCTACAGGAGGCTTGACTACATCTGAGATGCCATATATAATGCATGAGAGTTACAATACAGGTTCAAATTGTCATATAATATTAAAAAATGGGCATTGTCTGGCTAAGTCATCATGTGAAGTGCTACAATTGAACTGTTACCAAACATTCACTTATGTAGAAACAGAAGTCGCCCCCTTTCACGTAAACAGACCCTAATCCTAAATCTCTCTCTGAACCCAAAATTTAGGATAACCCTAATGCTTACCCCTACTTTGCCTTTTACTAAACCCTAACTTCGATCCTAATTCCAAACTTATCCCTAACTTGTATCATATCCTTACCTTAACGTGATAAGGTTAAGTGCAGGGCTCCAAATGGAACGGGCCCTGTCAGTGCTCAGCATCAGCAGCAATGAAATACAAGACATTTAAAAGGGCACCTGCCTGGATCTATTTTCTTGTCTGTAACCTTGCAAACAAAAACACTGACCTCTTTCTCGACAATGCGCGCAATATCCCATAAGGTAATCCAAGTTAGTGATCAATACACTGTTGCTCTGGAATTGTTTTACTTCATGCAGCATGGGATATGTGTCTCTATTTTCTAGTATGTGCTTTTCATAGAGGTGTTTCTGTACTTTTATTTTTCAAGCAACATGAGCCCAATGTGAATTAAGTTGATTCTAGGTATGTGGTTTGATTCCGAGTGTGGTTTGGTGGTCATGACGGTGGATGGTTGAGAGCTCTGGAGTTGAGGCTAAAGATAGGGAAAGTTTTTGACAATACCATTAAGTTTATAAAGGAATTCTGACTGCATGGTCAGTCAATCCTTGATGTCTCAACAGAATGCAAAGAATGTTGGTCGTATATCTGACAACAGTAATAACACGTATATGAAAACGTGTGAAAAGGAAATGTACAGCCGTCGACATATGGACAGTGCCAAAGGAAAAGAAAATGCTGGGTTTGTGTGTGGGGTGATTTGGGATTATGAATTGAGCGAGACATAAGGAGGTGCGCGCAGAAGGAGGGAGTGAAAAAACAGACATGAAGAAGAACGAGATGAAGTGTAAGACGCACAGATGGAGGGGTTTTAAGAAGAGAAATAAACAGAAACTAATGCAGAGAAGGAGATTGTAAAGGCAAGTGGCAGGAAAATGAGAGTGGTTTACGTTAGGTGTATGCATTTGTTGCTGTGGGATTGTTTTTTATTTGATATTTTTGTGCACTACAGTTGTTAGTCATTTATCTGGCACTAAATAAAAATCAATGCTAACAACCACAGGTAAAAGTCAAAAGGCCTGGCTTCTTTTAGGTGTATGCGTTTAGGTGTATGCTGGGGGATTGTTTTTAGTTTATATTTTTGTGCAGTATTCATAAGATATGATATGCAATTTTACACTTGATTCTGCATAAACAGACTGAGTTACAATAACCGCAACTGAAACTAAATTTCTATTATGTACAAACGTGAAGGTATTATTGTGTTTTAGTTAGGCCACATGTCTGTTTAAATCGCTATTTTAAAAAAGATGGATGCCATCTCTGTCACTCACTTCTGCTTCCCCCATGCACACAGCCTCTCCCCACAGGCTTCGCAGAACACAGAAAGCTGATGACATAATGGTTTATATAAACTGAAGAAGTTGCCTAGCTGGTGTTGAACTTCCTATGATGTGGGTGTAAGATTGCAAGTATCTTTCTCATTTGTTTCTTCAATGGGTCTATTCACATGGAGAAAGTCTTATTATCTAAATGTTTTGTATTTGTTTAAACATCTCCAGATGACATTAGTCTAGAGGTTGTTGAATATGTTTTTTTAGAAATGGGATGGTGCTTATGTGTTAATGTAATGACATGCAGGGCCGGACTAGGAACCAAAATCTGCCCTGGTAAACTGCTCATCCAGCCCCCCCCGGGGGGGAGGCAATGAGGGGGTGAGGCCAAGCTGTTTGCCAGGGACGGTTTTGGCTGATTTTGTAACAGGGGGCCGATATTCCCGGCCCCGGTAACAAAAACAGCCCCAGGGGCCCAAAACTGGACCCCACCCTGGCAGCCCAACGGAGAAACGCCTGGTGCCCGCTACGGCCAGTCCGGCCCTGATGACATGTATTTTTCTTGTGCTCCGAATTGCTAAAGAAATGATGGTTTTGCTCTCACCACGATGATTTTGCTGCTTTTCTAATTTATTATGCAAGAAATATGTATCAGGACCCCTTGATTTTGGGGGGGGAGCCAGAGGACTTTCCTCTTGTGTTAGGGATGCTGCCCGATTTCTTATAATTTTGCCGCCCATTGAGACTTAGAATATTTTCTGATTTTTACATATTCTGTAGAACTTTGCACCTGAGAGCCTGGACTCTATACCGCTTATTTTGAATTCTTGTAATAACATCCTTTAAACTTTTTATTGATCAAGTACTCCATTATTGAGTGGACCTCATTATTTAATGAACTGTTTTACTCTGCTAATTGATGTTTAGGGCGGTGTCTTAATGTAGGGACAGACTGTCTCATGAAATTGAGGTTTAACACCATCTCTGATCCAGTATACTGTGGAATAATTGAATGAGGTAAACCTTGGGGAGTCTAAATGTTGGCTTACAGTTTTGCCTCCACAAATCTTGGTAGCAGAGGATGGTTGCATGTTAAGGAGCACCTCCTATTTGCTAGGAGAACCTTGTTCTTTTTACTGTTTATGTACATTATAGGGAGATAGTGGACTTTCTGGTGGAATTCCCGGTATCGAGATATTGCAGAGAAGACTGACTTGCAATGAACGATTTGGAGTGTAAGTATGAATAGGGCAGTATTCTTTTGTGAGTTGTGAGTTTATTGAGTGTTAGACTTGGCATCTTTGGCATGGTTTCCCCTGACTTTTTGCCTTTACCTTCCGTATATTTGATGCTGTGCTGGATTTCGTTTTTGCTGGCTTAGATGCTTTGGGCACTTTGCCACTGCTGATCAGTATCAAACTGCAAGTGTTCCATGTGTAAATTGTTGTTACAGTTGGTTCTCCCTGATTGGCATATTTGATTTACTGGGAAGTCCCTAGTAAAGTGCACTGAAGTTTGCCAGGGCCTGTAAATCAAATGCTACTAGTGGGTCTGCAGCCACCCACATGAGTAGCCCTGAAAAGGTATCTCAGACCTGCCACTGTAGTGTCTGTGAGCAGTTTGTTAACTGCCATGTCAACTTGGCGAGTGGACACACTTGCCAAGCCTCAATCTTCTCTTTTCTTGCATGTAAGGCACCTCTATAGTAGGCCCAAGGTACCCCCATGGGCAGGGTGCAGTGTATGTGAAAGGTAGGACACATACTGGTGTGTGTGACATGTCCTGATAGTGAAATACTGCCAATTTTGTTTTTTACTATTGAAAGGCTATCTTACCCCATAGAATAGAATGGGAAATGCTTTGTAACATCTTACAAGTATAACTTCCCATTGGGACAAGATAGAGAAATAAAGTTTAGGCTCTCTGAACTCAGAATTTAATAACACATCTTTTAGTAAATATGGTTTTTAAATTGTGTGTTTGAAAATGTCACTTTTAGAAAGTAGGCATTTTCTTGTTTAACCATTCTGTGTGTCTCCAACTGTTTGTGTATTGACTGTCTGGTTTTGGAGTGACAGGGGCTGGGGATGTGCATTCACTGTAGACAGCCAATGGGGGGTGGGGTGCGGTATGCCTGGCCCTTCTTGGATGATTCAGAGCTGGGCTGAATAGACCTTGACTGAATTTAGAGTAGTGGGAGGAGATTTCATTGCACCTGAATAGGGCCTATCTCCCTTGCACAATGCTGTCTCCACCCCCTGTGGTCATACTGCACCAGTGAGGACAGAACTGGTTTGGACTGGGCTCAGATACCCTTGCACAAACAGAACAAACACATTTTAGGGTATAAGTATTAGACCAAAAACCCCAGAACTTTAGATTACTTCTGGACTCAAGAGGAACCTTTGCCAAGGAGAACAGCTGATGAGCTGTGAGGAGGAGTACTGACCCTTTGCTGTGTGATGTATGGGGTTGGCCTGCAGTTGCTGTTTCTGCTAAGGAGAGGAAAAAGACTGGAACTTTGCTTTGAACCTGCTAGAAGAAGATCTGCAAGGTCCTGTGTGTACTGGCCTTCTGTTCTGAAGTCTTGGGGACACAAAGATTTCACCCCCAGCTCCCCTGAACTCTGCTGCTGGGAGTTCTGATCTGCCAGGAGGTGCCTGTTCCAGTTCTGGGCCTCTGGAGGTTGTGCTTGCTACTAGGAGCTGGAAGAAACCTAAAGAACTGAAGAAATCGACGCATTGCTCTTTTTGCGGCTGTTTTTCTGACGCAGCACCGCTGTGCAAGAAGAATCTCCTCTCAGCGCTGTACCGCTACTGATACCGACGTGTTGCGTGTCGCAGCTGCAAGAACCGACACATCGAGGGATCGCAGCTGAAGAAACCGGCCGCAGTACGGCATGATGCCGCCGCATCGATCACCAATGCATCCTGGATTTCCATGCATCGTACCTATGCAGCATGTTTTCCTGACGCATCCCCTGCAGACCAGAACCGTCTTGGAGTCCACGCATCACTTCCCCTTACAGATCGGATTTGATGCATCACTTGTACTGCGTGCAGCAGAACGGTTGCATCGCCTCCTCATGGTCTCAGGAACTGACGCATCTCTCTGTTTCTCGATGCTTCCCATCTCCGCGGCTGTTTGGCCTTGTGAATTTTGACGCATCTACAGGTACTTTGTGAGAAATCATGCATCCATATTTTTCTATGGACCCAGTTGCTTGAAAGCTTTTTAAAGTCATATTCTTATTACATGGATGTTGGATTTGTTTTGTCGTTTTGGTCTTGTTGAAGTTTAGATAAAGATGCTTTATTTTTTTTTGTGGTGTCCATTTGTGGTGTTACCACTGTATTACTGTGTGTTTTGAGTACAAATACTTTACACATTGCCTTTGGGATAAGCCTGTCTGCTCGTGCCATGCTACCCAGGGGGTAAGCAGGGGTTATCTAAAGTGTGTATCCCCCTTACCCTGACTAGAAGCACAGGTCCCTATTTGGACAGATATACCTACCTCTGCCAGCTGGAGACCCCCTTTTCTAACATTGAGTGTTTGTGCTGTGCTGTTGAAATTTCAAGTTTGTTAAATGGGTTGTTGTGCTGTAAGTGAGGTATTTGGGTATGCCATGTTGATTTTGGGTTCAATTGGTGAGTTGATCAGTATTTTACTGATGTATTATTTTTATTTGGGAATTCTGTTCATAAGGAATTGTTTTATCAGTGGTTTGGTAATCGGATTTGTCGAAATCCAAGATCTCGAGATATTGTGGTTTCCTTATCACACGGTAATGCAAGGCGACGCAAGCACACAGATAGGATTTCTTAATTAACAAGTTTTCCTTTCAAGTGTGGGTACCTTTCTAATCAGGAATGATGTGCTTTACTTTTAGGTGCACAGGAGTAAGTACATTCGCCAGGGTGAATTACCGCTGGACGGCAGTCTGCATAGTGTTACTTGTGGTGTAAGTCGGTATGGTGACATTCTCACCTCTATTGATTGAGGGATTTATCTTACCCTAACTCGCTGATTTTCTTCCTATTTAGGTTAAGCAGACAAGGTTTATTAAGTGAAAAAATTAAGTGAGAAAGGTTTTGCAATTGGGTTTCTGATTCATGACGAAGCCGCGCTGCTATTGGTCACTTTTGTTTTGTGCGAAAAAGCCTAAAGTGTTTGTTGTACCCTCTGCTGAGGCTCAGAAATTACCTGCTGAGGGGATGCCTGCATGTAATGTGATGATGGACATTGGGATCTAAATATATACCTGGATTTCTAAATGGCATGACTATACTGCTTCTGATAAAGCATTACAGTTTCCATTAGAAGGTACCTCTAACATTAGAAAGCTAAATTTTCTTGAGACAATCAGTTAATAAAAGAAAACTGGTGCCTAGACCTACACAATTTGCGGCATTAAACATATGGGATCAAAGTGCTACAGAAAAAGAAAGAACGTAAATGAGAGAGTAAGTGAAGGGTTTGTTTAGACAGTGATTAGAGAACAAGTGGGATCAACAAGAGAAAGGCTGGAGGGAGGATATGATGGATGGTATTACAGTTGTTCCTGCAATAATTTCTACTTTTTAAATGACCTTTTACATTTCAGACCTCCTCCATATACTGACAGGGCACAGGCAACTGGCGCTGGTCCTGGTCGGGTACCAGATATGGGTGTGGCAGAACATAGTATAGCAGTACAGATACAGAAACAGCCTACAGCTGAGGTTGTTAGCACAATAGTGTGTGCCCCATCTGAAATTGCAATAACAGTATTGCCAAGTACTAGCAGAGATACCCCAGTTGTTTCTCAAATTCAAATCCATCCTTCTGTTACTGCAGGTGTACAGTGTAGTTCAGTTGGGAGAACTATTAATGTTGGACTTTTGAAAATAGAATTTGGAGAATTTACAAATGACAATTGATTTAAATAGATTATTGTCATATATTGTCGATGAGATGAAGTACCTGATCAAAGAAGCAGCCAGATGTGCACATGAAACACAGGATGAATTAGAATAATTCGCTGATAAATGTAAAGTTGATGTTAGTAAGATGAAGAATGTAAGAAAGAATTACAATATGGATTTTACTCACAATATAATAAAGAAACTGGGTTTGATGAATTTGAGAGCTCACATTAAAGATTTAATTGAGAAAACAGGTGAATGGAGTGATTTTAAGAAATACAGAGACAGATGGAAAAGGGGTACAGCAAGTAAAAAGAAACCTAGGGATTCAGAGAACAAGGCAAATGGATCAGCTAGTAATTTAGAAGTGGGTTCAGGAATGATTTTGGAATTTCCATTAAAAGAAGTACATGGGAAACATTTAGTACATGTGCCATGGACAAGAGCTGACCTTTATGCTTTTACTACAATTTGTCTGAAATTGCAAGAAGAGCTAGAAAGGTGATATAAGGAGGTTCATAGGTTGATAACTATTTTACAGATTCTGTGGACTGACTTGGATTCACAATTGGAGACTGTAACCCCTAGTAAATTCTGTATCAATGGTACACAACAGTACTCACAAAGGCACTTGTCCAGATGTATGTCATTGTGTAAAGTTGCTGTTGCTTGGCTAACTGAAGAGCCAGCAGGAGTTGCTCCTAATGATTTTCTCTCTGAGAAAGTTGTTAAGAAATACAGACAAGTGATTGTACATTTGAAAAAGAAAGTGCCAGTAAAGGATATTAATTGGGCAAAGATTTTGAGGACTTCACAGAAACTGAAAGAGTCAGTGCATGATTATTATGAAAGGTTCAGGCATATTTTCAAGAGGCACAGCAGAGGTGATGATCTAGAGGAAGATGGTAACAGGGATTTAGTTTCTGCTATTGTTATGGGTTTGCATCCAGAACTGAGTGGTCATATACAACAAAGTGAAATGTGTTGGCAGACAAATAGTATCAATGAGATCTTGAAGCTGGACAAATATAGTAGTGATTTGTTTGATGTGAAGCAGAAGAGAGTCAAGGAGAAGCTGATGGTTGGCCAGACAAAGAAATATGACAGGAATACTCAACATCAGTTGATGGATTCAGACATGGGTTATGTTCAATCTGGAAATGCTGGAGTAAATGGGATGACTCAGATGCAAGGTGAAAGAAAGGAAATGGAAATGAGTCAATGCAAATGCAAGGTGGTGGAAAAGGAATGATGGTGAATAATTATGGAATTCATACAAATCTTGAAACGTTGAAGAATAATACGGCTTGTCACTACTGTGGTAAAATTGGGTATTGAAAGCAGGAATGCAGACAAAATCCAGATAGAATCCAGAATGATTTGTTTGTCAGATGCAGAAAAATGCATCTGTGCAAAGTAAGCAGGATCAGAAATCGTTTTGCCTGACTTAACCTTCAGCCCCAGTGATGCAGCAAAACATATAGAACACAATTCCATATAGTCCAGAGTATCAACATAATTCACTGATTCTAAATAATGATTCTTCTCAGTTCTCTTCAGGGAGTTATACGGTGGTGCACCAGAGGGTTGGGAGTTTGCTTACTTGGAACAGTCTAGGACAGTGGTTCCCAAACTGGGGTCCACGGACCCCCAGGGGTCCGTGACACATTCCTAGGGGGTCCCCAGGCAGCAGTTTTAAAAGCACTGCAAAGTTTCTTGAATAATCAGCAGTTTTTGGGTAGCAATAAAAGTGTCAAGATAACTCCGGTGATTAATGTACTTGCTGTAGAGAGATGGAGGTTTTGTCCAGTGGCAGCTTTGACTCATCTTAGGAAGCGCTGGTGGTTAATATGCCTGATACAAAGAATGTCTACCATGCATTTTAAAAAAAACAACAGTATTTTGTTTTGTGCATAGCTCAGTGGGTTCCTGCCTTTGCCACAGAGATTCTTTTGATATTGTGCAGTTCACAAGTTCCAATCGTAGTTTAGCACAGTGAGCTATGAACTGCCATCAAAGAGCTGCATGCAAACTGCACAGTACAAGTTAGTAAGTTATGCTTTTTCCCAGTCTTTCATTATCCCGATGCTGCTAAAAAGGTTTGTTTGGGTAGAAATACATCCTTATTATTAAAGTCAATGTTAATCCCTGTGTTATATTCTGAATCCTGAGTTTCTGCTTCTCCAGACCAAGCACTCTTAAAAAATACCTACCAGTATGGATGACATGTGAATCCTACACCTTGTACTCCCCTTTGCCTTATGTAACATTTTCTATTCACTGATTTACACACATATGATTTATGGTCTCTCTTTGTGTGTGATGTAAAGTGCCATTATACCCTACAGTGGTATGACAGGTGCTATAAAATAAATTAAATACACGTGACAGTGGGGCTATGGAGAGATGAGAGGCACTGTTGGAGGGTAGTAGTGAGGGAATCATTGAAGATTGTAAACCATTGAAGATTGACAAAAGATTGGTGCATAGTAAGGTCATTGTTTACTATGCTTTAAAAGCTAATACAATTTAAAATATAATGACAAATGTGTTGTAAAATGCACCATTTCACCCAAAGTTTTCTTGGGGGAGAGCTCCCCAAAGCCCCCTTTGTAGTGGTCAGGCTCACTCGCTGCACTTGTGCACTGTACGGGGACTGGTCTGACAACATTTGCCAGAGCAGCTTTAGGTTTCCAGCCCAGCCTTGGCAGTAGCAGGAGCCTCGGATGGCGAAATAAAACCAAACAATGAAAAGTTAGTCGCAAGATACAGCACCAACCTTCCCATTAGGATTTTTCAATTTTTACAAATATTTCTAATATAAAAATCTAAAATCTTTAGTAATTCAAGTCAGTCTTTGTTTGATGTGCACACGTGTGTGGTTTTTTTCTTCGAATTACAGTTTTAATGTATGAGATTTAAATCATACAAATTGGTTGGGGGTCCCCGGATTCCAGTAGTGACTCAATGGGGGTCCTCAGGAGTGAAAAGTTTGGGAACCACTGGTCTAGGAGATAGATCAAAGTGACTCATACATTGATGGTGAAGTCAATGGCCATCCATTTAATGTTTAATTGATACTGGTGCTGCACATTCCAAAGTTTGCTCTGTGGAAGTTTCAAACCAACCTCTCTCGAGAAGAGAAGTCCAAATTGTAGGGATCAGTAATAAACACATTGTTAAACAGACTACCACAGACGTCTCAGTTAAAATAGGACAAATGTAGAATAAACAATTTGTTGAGCAGTGATTTGCTTTGCCAAATGAATTTTGTGATTTATTGCACATTGAACGATGTTGCGATTAAAACACAAGATTGTCGTGTCCTGTGTTTATGTGCATGAATACTCTAGTGGTCCTCGGTAGACTCCTTACAATTATAACATAATCTGATGTGTGTAACTGGGTGTGGTTAATAAACCTTGTGACGTAGTGCGTTTAGTTAAAGGTTGCATGCTGAAGAATAAAGATGTGCAAACCAGAGCTCTGTGTGTCGCATGGTCTATTACATGCTCCCAGACTAGGGTAGATGCTACAACTGTCAACGAGATTGGGGATATGTGTCCCCCCAACGATACAAGACTGCTCTCTCTAAGAGTTTGCTGTGGTCCAGCAAATTGCTCGTGCATGTCATGTGCGCCTCAAGAAGCGGTCTACAGTAAGCGTATGTGGAGTCAAAGTGCAACTCCAGCTTCTGAGAGGCCCAAGAAGAAGGTGAAGGCCCTGCAAAGGAGCGCAGTTAGTGAGCCTGCTGAAACGCTACTGGTAAAGCTGAATGAAGAGCTACTGCACCACAGCATAACACAGAGCCAGCACTGATACAAAGCAGAAACGCGAAAACAGTGACAACCAGGTATGAAGAAGCGCCAAAGGCAGCGACAGCCAGGTACAATGCATAAAGTCAAGAAAAGTGAATAAAAAATGCATGAAGTGAAATCATTACTCACGGTGAAGAAGGACGCAACGACTCAAGCACCAGTGAGCAGGCTGATGCTTGCAGAGGTGCAACAGGGCTGAGTGACGCTGAAGACCAAACGCTGCCTGAACAACACCTACTCTCAACGTCAGTAGGAAGCTGCTCAACATGCAAGGCAGATGTATTCCTGAAACCACCACTTCCATTCGATACCACCAAAAAGCAGAATATTGCCACCAGATGGACTGCCTAGATTGAAACATTTGATGACTTCATAGATGCTATAGAAGAAGCAGATGAAAAAAAAATCATCAAATACTTAAAGAACCTTGCAGGTGATGGAGTAAAAGAGGTAATAAAGAAGATATCACAAGCTGGTAAAACATCATACCGTCAAATCAAGAAGACGTTGGAGGCCACGTTCAATCCAATGCCGAATGTCCACTATGAAAGGTACACTTTCAACCAAGCAAGACACCAACCTGGTGAGACGATGGATGAGTTTGTTGAGAAAATTGATACGCCTATAAAGCACTGCAAGTTCAATGAGTTCAATGATAAAGAAACTATGAGTCTTAGAGTTATTGATGGTTGCCTTTCTGATTCATTCCGACAACGCATGCTGAGCGAAACGCTCAGGTTTGAGAAAGTGCTTATGGCTGCAAGAGCAGAGGAACATGCTTAACGGCAAGCTGCATGGAAAGTAAAGCAGAAATACAAGGCAGTGGCCCACAAGTAATGTCTCTGAAGAAAAAGAAATTGCGTTTCCACTGTGCATTCTCCTTCCCACATTTAGGTAAATGTCCTGCTATGGAACAAATATGCCAAGGCTGCAGGAAGGAAACCCATTTCATAATGGTTTGCAAAGCAAAAGAGAAACTGAGCATGTCATGAAGAGACAAGAAAATGGACACCAGAAAGTTCCATAAGCACCCTAGCCATTCTCACAAGGCCAAACGTCAACATCGACTAAGGCAAGTGAAAATTAAATGAAGCTGATCATTATCAAATCCATCATCAAAGTGTTCATTGATGCCATCATCGAGTGACGATGCAAAAAATGGATGTGCAATGGTGATGTCAGTCACAGATCGACGTATGCATGTAAGATTGGCTGCTTGCAAGGAAAGACCCAAGTCTGAATATAATCACCATATGAAGCAACAAAGTGCCTTTGAACATTGTCCTAAAATCATGCTCAAGGTGAATGGTTACTCTACAACTCCCATTATAGACAGTGGCGTGTTGATAAGCATCATGCCGGGAGAAAAGTTCAAAGAACTGTCGATGATATCAAGTCTCACACTGTCAAGAACCAAGGTGTATACCTGGGTAGCTTCTGCAGCCTTGTGGAGTAAAGGATCCTTTGTGGCGACCATGTGGAACAAGAAAACAACAGTGCAAGCACCAATTCATGTGCTTCCAGGTACTTAGTCTAGTGCCAGCTTATTAGGTTTCCACACTGTCGCTGGTATGGGATTGATTTCTATTGACTTGAATTTAAATGCCCATTCTGAAACAGTGAGTCAATGTCTGTCATTGTTTAATGGACTTGGGAAACTTAAGACAATGAAGTACAGCTTCACATTAATGAAGAAATACACCCCTCGTGCAGCAACACTGTGAAATTGCTTTTCACTTACAGGAAGCTGTTGAGAAAGAACTAGAAACACAGTTAAAGAATGACATCATCGAGCGATCTATTGGTCCAACACCATGGGTTTCACCCATTGTGGTAGTGTCAAAAAAGGACAGTGGAAGTTCAGTACGCATTTGTGTTGATATGGAACAGACCAACAAAGCAATCGAAAGAGAAAGACATTTGGGTCCACACATTGCAGACATGATCACACAGCTGATTGGCGCCAAAGTCTTTTCCCACCTTGATCTAAACAAAGGTTATCATCAACTTGAAATTGAAAAATAAATGCAGGTACATTACAACTTTTTCAACGCATATCGGTTTGTTCAGATACAAAAGACTCCATTTTGGTGTGTCGTCAGCTGCAGAAATCTTTCAAGATGTCATTTGTCGAGTAATTCAGCCTGTCACACATACTTTTAACTACAGTGATGATATACTAGTGTTTGGGGCTACACGAAAGGAACATGACAATGCACTCACACAAGTATGCAATCTGCTTGCTGATACAGGTCTCACAATAAATGGTAAGAAGTGTGAATTTCACAAAAACAGACTTAAATTCTTTGGACATATTTTCTCTGAAAAGTGACTCCTGACCCCAAAAAGTTACAAGCATTGCCATCGACTTGCCCTTCAGAAGATGTTACCATGCTGCGATCCTCCTTAGGCATGACCAGCAACTGCACCAGGTACTTTGCCACTGTCAGTGTCCCTCTAAGGGAACTAACAAAGTGAGATGTTCCGTTTGAATGATTATCTGAATGGGACCAAAGTTTCAAGAAAATAAAACACACAATTGAAAATGCAATTGAAATGACTTACTTTGAGCTGAAATTGCATACAGAGATTGTGGTAAATGCAAGCCCAGTAGGGCTGGGAGCGATCCTTGCCCAACATAATGGACAACCCAATGCTCAGAGACACATTGTGGCCTATGGGAGCAGGAGTCTGTCTCAGACTGAACGGGCTTATTCTCAACTGGAGAAAGAAAGCTTGGCTGTAGTGTGTGTGTGTGAACACTTCCATGTGTTTCTGTACAGGAAGCATTTCACCCTGTTGCAGATCATCAAGAATTGCTCACCATTTTCGGAAATCGAAAAGCCAAGATACCCCCTCACATTGAGAGATGGGGATTGTGTCTGCAGGAGTATGAGTGCACTATTGTACATAAACCGCAGAGAGATCAAAACCCCGCAGACTACTTTTCACAGGTGCTGCTACAGTGTCATAGCACAACATCCAAAGTGGCTGAGGCCTACATCAATTTCATAGCAAAATCAAGTGTGCCTGCAACTCTTTCGATTGAACAGATTCTAGCAGCTACTAATAATGACAAAGACATCCTTTAAGCTCAAGGAAATCATTACAATAAATCCTGGAGAAAACATACTCGACCTCTTACAGATGATGTTGAATACTAGAAATTAAAAAATGTCTATGAAGAACTTTATGTTACACATGATGGTGTCATTGTCAGGACTGTCGGATTTTGACCGCGACAATGCGGTCTCTTTAAATGGTGGAGTGCGCAGCCTTTAAGACAGGTCGCTGAACCAAGGGAATCGCTCGTATTTAGCCTTTCAGCATTCCTGACTTACCTGGATTCCACATCACACCTCCAGACTTCTGTCTACTGCCGTCGCACTCATCTGTTGTTGGTGTCAGGTCGCGTTAAGTTTCAGTTCCTCTCCAGGAAGATTTCCTGAGAAGATATCCTCGTCAGCCTGCAAATTAAGCTAAGAAAAGAACAAAAACTTCAAGACAGCAATTGTGAAGTGCCGTTACACACGTAGGGGCTACAAGAGAGAACAAATTGTTACTTATCTGATAGCTTGTGGATTGTTATGTTTATGGCTCGCTTCAGCAGTAATGGAGTATGTTTAAAACGCACTTTGCTCAAATCTTCAGTTTATTGATTTGAAGGCTTGTCCTTGTATATCCAGAAAGCAGAGACATATATTGAAGATTAATGTTCATGTTCTGGTTTGAGCAGCTTGCAAACATTTGTTATTTTCACAAATCTGTCACATTATTATACTCCGTTGGGGGTGAAAAGCAGTATTTACTTGAAGGACTTCCTGAGAACAAGTTAATTATTTTAATAGTGAAGTAACTATTTATTTATATGTCTAAGATATCTGCACGTTTATTTTTCTCTAAAGTTCTAAAGTTTATTCTCCTACCAAGGTACGTCCAAAGTCAAAGGTTTCAGCCTTGACATATTCAAAACCTCATACCCTTCTGCACATACGGAGATGGGGACTTAAGGTACTCATTTAGTATCCTATAGACCTTCGATTGCTAATTCATTTTTATGTACTTCTGGGAGTGGGTCTTTATTATTGTGTTTTTAATTTTCAGAAAGACAACTGCCAGTGATGACCAGATGACTACTTGGTGACAGTTCCTGGCCTGTCGTCCTCTCTTCTCCTGGAGTCGATTGACTTTGACATAGTTTGGTCTTTGGAGCTTAGAGGAAGTTTGTAACTTTATACGGGATCCATTTCACTCCTGCCAAAATCTTCCAGGTGAGAGTTTGACAGCCATACTAAGAGGGGTAAGAATAGTTATCCCTGAAAGACCGAGGCAACAAGTATTGAACTGGCACACGAAGGACATTGTGGCATTGCTGCAACTAAAAAAGCCCTCAGGGACCGAGTGTGGTTCCCGCGTCTTGACAAACGAGTTGAAAGGGAGCTCAAAGCTTGTAATCCATGCAACTGCCTGTCTCCCAAAATGACTCAGCCCCATTGAACATGTTTGTTTTACCTAAGCTCTCTTGAGAGAGGATTGCTGTTGATTTCTTTGGACCTATCAACAACGGGCTTCATCTGATGGTAGTTGTCGATGAGTACTCACGTTTTTTCTATGATGGAAGACTTATCATCACCCACACATTACTGAGTCATCGAAAGGCTGGAGGACATTTTAACCCCATGGGGTGTTCCATCCATTCTCAAATCTCACAATGGTTATGTTATGTTAATTTATTTTTATAATGCGCACAGCTACCCAAAAAGGGTTTCCCAGCGCAAGCCTGAAAGGAACTCTGAAAAAAAGAAAAACAAAGAAATGAAGATTATTGATTAAACAGCCAAGTTTTTAGTTGTTTGCGAAAATTTAAATACAGTGTTTCTTTGCGAATCAAGGAGGGGAGAGAGTTCCACAGGAGTGGACCGAGGTAAGAAATGGAGCGGCCTCCCATTCTTAAGTTTGATCCTAGGAATCACAATTTTTTCTTGAATAGAATTGCGTAGCAAACGGGAAGGTTGATAGGGGCGTACCAAATTTTGCAGGTATTTAGGTGCAGTGCCGGTCTTGATCTTAAACATATAGCTCAGGGCTTTAAATTTCATCCGATTTTCCACTCTGAGCCAATGCAAATCTCTCAAGGCATTAGAGGTAGGGGACATTCTTGGGAATCTGCAGAGCAGTCTCGCTGCAGAATTCTGTACCACCTGAAGCTTACGCAACACATCCCTATTAGCGCCCAGAAAAAGGATGTTCCCATAGTGCAGTCGGGATGTTACAAGTGCCTGGACTACAGTCTTTTGGGTAGCAACAGGGAACATCCAAATGATTTTCTTTAACCATTTTAAGATGCTAGAGCAGGTGGCTGCAGTTTTTACTGCATGTTGTTTCATAGACAATTTATTGTCAATAATGAATCCCAGATTACGGACCTGAATAAAGGGCATGGGTAAAGGCCCCATTACATCGGGCCAATGTTGAGGACCCCAAAGATCTGTATTTTTCCCAAAAATAAGGACTTCCGTTTTTTCCCCATTGAGCTGGAGTAGATTTAATTGCATCCAAGATGCAATATTACTCAAGCCCAATTGAAGGGTAGAAGGTCCAGGTATGGGAAAAAATTATCTGGGTGTCGTCGGCATAAGAAAAAAGCGACAACCTCGCCTCTTCTGCAATTGCTGCCAGAGGTTGTACATATATGTTAAACAGAAGAGGACTTAAAATTGATCCTTGCGGTTCCCCATACGGAGAGGAGTAGACCTTTGAGGAAGCCCTGGTTGAAAACACTTGGAATGTCCGCTTAGATAAAAAAAGAGGACAACCAGCCAAGTGCAGATCCTGAAATGCCGAGAGATTGTAAGGATTCGATTAATACGGTATGAGAAACCATATCAAATGCGTCACTTAGGTCTAACAATATAAGGGCCACTGTGTTCCCTGCATCCAAACGTTGTCGTAAAATTTCGGTAACGCCAAGAAGGGTTCTCTCAGTTGAGAAACCCGCTCTGAAGCCAGACTGAGAAGGATGTAAAAAGTTAGAAGATTCAACAAGCGTGGTCAGTTGTGAGTTTACGTGCTTTTCCAAAATTTTGGAAAACAAAGGAAGTAAGGAGATGGGCCTAAAGTTAGCTGGCTGGGTGGGATCAGCATTTGCCTTTTTCAACAGTGGTCCACCCTTCAATAGCAGAATTCAAAGACATTCTTAATTGTTTGAACTTCAAATATCAGAAAAGCACACCTCTCTGGCCACAGACATATGGCGCTGTGGAACGATTTATAAGTACTTTGAAAAGGGTGGTTCAACGTGCTTCACTGGAGGACATCAACCTCAAATCAGCTCTCTGCCCAGCTTTTTGTGCCGACCATTCCACTCCTCATTCCACGACAGGAGAAAGTCCTGCCACCTTGCTGTACGGGAGAAAGCTTGGAATGAAGATACCTCAATGGACCGCCAGTCGGTCAAAAGACCCTGACAAGATTAGCGTCACTGATGCAAATACCAAAGGAAGGCCTAAGCCGAAAAATGCCAACACGCTGAAGACATGGTCTTTGAGAAAGGAGACAGAGCTCTTGTTAAGTAAAAGCGGACACACAATACAGACACTCTGTTTGATGCTGAACCGTTAAGAGTTGTGGCAAGCATAGGGCATATGGTAACTGCTCAATTCCCTGGACAATCCATAACCAGACACTCGTCATACTGGAAGCCTTTGCCTCGATGTTCATCAGCTCCAGACCTCCCAAGTGAGGCAAGTTCACCTGAAAGCCCAAGTCAAGCATCCGACTCTTCTTCAGAGATGCGAGATGAAGGCACCCCTCCTCTGTATCATACAACTAGATCTGGAATGCTGGTGCAAGCACCTCAACGACTCATCGAGGAGTTACAATATGTACATGTGTATGTATTTCTTCAGACTTTTTATTTAGCAAAGGGGGAGATGTTGTGTCCTGTGTTTATGTGTATGAAGACTCCAGTGGTCCTCGTAGACTCCTTACAAGTATTACTTAACCTGATAGATGTGGTTGGGTGTGGTTAATAAAGTTTCAGTTAACGATTGCATGCTGAAGAATAAAGATGTGCCAGCCTGAGCTCTGTGTGTGGTGTGGTCTGTTACATGCTCTGGGGTTGGGGAGGACACTACAAAGATGAGGGCTCAGTGTTCAAAATCAAATCACAAGATTCAAGAGTTCAATTGTTTATAGCTTTGAAAAAAGATGACCTGCCTCTGAATTTAAGACATGATGTCAATAAAGAAGTGTTGGATTTCACTAGAAAAGAGATAGGATTGATAAACAGTGCAGAAACAGTTAAAAGTATAGTAAAACCTGATGTCAGGAGCCACCGTAGCCGGCCGAGACCACTGAGACCACTGACGACTTCCGTAGCCCCAGCGCGCCGGAGGACCTAGAAAAAACTACACTTCCCATGATTCCCGTTGTCCGGACGCCAGCGCTGACGTCAGGACGCTCGCCGGGGAATCCAGAAAGGCTTCCGGGTTACCGAAGAGCGGCGCTGCTGATTCCAGTCGATCGGACGAAGCGCCAAGTACTGGTAGGGGTGCGGAAGCACCAGAACATCGTCCTGTTATTAGAGCCTGTAAATTCTTGTGATAAGGGTGCAGTGGCACCAGGATATCAGTTATTTGAGCCTAAGAGTCTCGTAACGTATATTTGTAATTGTACGGGGGAAAGACGTCATCCCTCGTGTTTGTGAAACTGACGCTTTGGCACGGGAGAATCCTCCTCCCTTTTGCTAGCCTGACACGGCCCTTGAACGACAGGGGTATAAGTAAAATACTTTGTGGAAACCAGGGGAAGGCAGTGCGGGCCTGTTGGAAGAGTCGTAGTGGACTCATGCAGGCTTGCTAGTTCCTGCCCCTTGCTATGAACCAGGAAGGTTACCTCCACAGCGGTGGAAACAAGTTTTGTGACTAACAGTAATCGAGAGCTGAGCGGTATGCTGCCAATACCGTTTGACCTCAGACAACAGATACATTGCCTCAGTTTTTGTGCTTGTGAATTGCCTGTGGATACTAGCACCGGGTGGTGCTTAGGGTGAATCTGAGAGTCCGAACTTATACAAGTCATATAAAGAATAGTCTCTGTTGGAATGGTTCTTTGAGACACTACACACCGGTGGGTGCTTTCAAATTCTACAGAGGGTATCGCTAACGTCCTGTTTTACTTCTCGTCTTGCATCTCAGGGTCTGGTAGAGCTCCGTGGAAGTTAGCTCCTTACCCCAGAGGACAGTGGCTGTGAAGTGCTAGGTATGCCCCGATAGGACAAGCATGGTAGCACCACTCCTCCTTGATCTCCTCTGTATCTTTATCATTGTGTGAAACCTGTTGTACCTGTGCTCTTCCCATTATAGAAACAAGACAGACACGTGGCTTCTCAGAGGTTATCCATTTCAAGACCAACGTTCTTTTCCTTTACAGGTATATAGGGGCACGAGTCTAGGATAAGATAAGGGACATTGAATGCACTGTGCTCTGAGGAGATTGGTTAGGTGTTGACTGCTTGTGCTTTTGTTTTCACAGATCTCCCTCCCTGCTGTCCCCATCCTTTCCTTCCCTCACCTGATCTCTCGATAGCGTCTGTGTTTACCAATCAGGCCTTTTGAGCTATCAGGAGGTGGAACCCATATAGCATCGTACGTCTCCGAGGATCTGAGGACCTGACAGAATCAGCAGCCCAAGATTTATTATATCCTCCCGGACGTACGGTGCCATGACCACCTTAGACGATGTGATGGCCGCCTTGGCCGTCGTGCAAAGCGAGTTGAGCGCCTCCAGGGCAGAGACAGCAGCACTTCAGGCACAAGTAGATAGGATGCAGAGAAACCCATTTAGCATAGGGACTCCGTCAGGTTCGGCTCTCCCTTCGGTGGTGGTGGAAGTCCCTACCCCGATTCCTTTGGCATCTCCTGAACGCTTTAATGGGGACCCGGGGAAAGTACAGGTATTCTTGACACAAATCTTACTACACTTCTCGTGTAGGCCCAAGGCCTTTGGCTCTAACCAGTCCCGGGTAGCCTTTCTAATTTCCTATTTAATCGGAGACGCCGCTCAATGGGCAGTTCCGTTAGTGAAAAGGGACGATCCGCTGATGTACGATTGGGAGGCGTTTCTGGCGGCATTCGAAAGAACCTTCAATCGCAGAGCGGCCACTCTCTCCGCAGACCGAGAACTGTTAAGTTTAAAGCAAGGCAACCGAGAGCTGATAGCCTATCTTAATGATTTCCGACGCCTGGTCACGGAGACGGAGTGGCCTGAAGCTAAACAAGCGGCCATATTTCATCAGGGCCTAAAAGAAGATATGAAGGATGTGTTGGCCCAAATTGACCCCCAACCTCACTCCTGTGAAGAACTTATCCAGTTGGTACTAAGACTAGATCACAGGTTGAGTGAACGAAAAGGAGACCAAAGGAAGAGAGATAGACCAGTTTATCGGGGGGACTCGGCTCGCCCATCATACAGCACTTCGGGGTCTAAGCCGGAGCCCATGGAAATAGGAGCGGTTCGGGCACCTTTGACATCAGAGGAGCGCGATTATAGAAGAAAGAAAGGGCTCTGCCTCTACTGCGGCAAAAAGGGGCATTTCCTCAAGGAATGCTCTCTTCGTTCGAGACCCATGAGGGAGGAATACCGCAAAACTGCGGCAACCATTGCGGGGCCACCGTCGGAAAACTACCATGCTTGAAGAAGACAGAAGGGATCCCTTCAAGCCATGTATTCATCCCTTCTCTTGACAATGATTCCAGGGGAAAACACAACCATCTCTATATAGAGATAGGCGTGGAACTACAAGACAGATGGCACACTGTCCAAGCCATGATAGATTCTGGAGCTACAGGCTGTTTTATGGACCAACGTCAAGCCGACTCTATGGGAATCACCTTGATGGAGAAAGACACGCCAGAAGCCGTGTTTGCGGTCGATGGGAGACCATTATCATCGGAACCCATCAGTAGGCACACCGGGGACCTCAGGGTGAGGACCGGAATTACCCATGTTGAACGCTTGGATTTTAACATCATCCAAGCCCCACAATATGGGGTGATACTCGGATTACCCTGGCTACGTACCCACAATCCTGTAATAGATTGGGAGACCAGAACCCTTCGTTTCGCTTCGCAATATTGCGAAAAACATTGTACGCCGCATCAAGACAATCCAGCGACATCGCTGGCGCGATGCCACCACATTGCCACCGCAGAAGAGCATGAAGTAAGTCTTCCAGAGGAATACCGGGAGTATGCAGGGGTGTTCGACGAGAAAGAGGCAGAGATACTACCCCCGCATCGGTCTTACGACTGCCAGATAGACCTTGAACCCGGGGCCGTCGTTCCCACCGGGAGAGTGTATGCCCTAACCGAACCCGAGACACAGCACCTTCGCGAGTACTTGGATAAGTACTTGAAATTAGGGTTTATACGGGATTCCAAATCGCCAGCGGCCTCACCGTTATTTTTTATACCGAAGGCAAACGGCGAGCTCCGCGCGTGTGTGGACTATCGCTCATTGAACGCAGTAACCATCAAGAACCGATACCCATTGCCCCTCATAAACGTTTTGTTGGAACAAGTGAAGGAGGCAGTGATCTACACGCGTTTGGACCTAAAAGGAGCGTATCATTTGGTCCGCATGCGAAGCGGAGACGAATGGAAGACCGCATTTAAGACCAGGTTCGGTCTATATGAATACCTAGTTATGCCCTTCGGGTTGTGCAACGCACCAGCTGCGTTCCAATACTTCTTGGATGACGTCTTAAAGGAACATCTGGATAAATACGTGGTGGTTTATATAGATGATATCCTGATCTATTCATCCAGACGCGAGATCCATGCACACCACGTAAAGACCATCTTGAAGACACTCCAGAAGCACAGCTTATACTGCAAGATCAGCAAATGCGAATTTAACGTAACATCTGTTGAATTCCTTGGAGTAATGTTGACCCCCGAAGGACAGGAAATGTCGGAAAGAAAGGTGAAGGCAGTATTGGAATGGCCCCGTCCTATGAACATCCGGGACATACAATGCTTTATTGGATTCGCCAATTTTTACCGGCGGTTCATCGATCACTTTTCGGACCTGGCATCCCCCCTGACACAACTTCTAAGAAAGAAGTCAGTTTTCCAATGGACAGACGCCGCACAGAAAGGGTTCGAAGCCCTGAAGCGAGCATTTGCATCGGCCCCCGTACTCGTGCATGCGGACCCTGACAAACCATTCACGGTGGAAGCCGATGTCTCGGATACTGCAGTGGGAGCAGTGCTCTCTCAAAGGCATAAGGAGACGGGACAGCTACATCCGGTGGCCTTTATGTCCAAAAAACTGAACAGCGCCGAATGCAATTATACCATTGCGGAGAAAGAACTGCTTGCCATCAAGGAAGCGTTCATGGATTGGAGACATCACTTACAAGGAGCTCGACACCTTGTCACTGTTTACACCGATCACAGGAATCTCCAATTCATGACGGCTGCCAGACACCTCACCCCCAGACAATTGCGATGGACTCTGTTTTTTGCTGGCTTCAATTTTGTGGTGACATACAGACCTGGAAAGGATAACAAAAAGGCTGATGCCTTAACCCGGCAAACCACCGCATCTTCCGCTGAGATCATCCCCAAAAGAGCTATCATACCGTCTCATAATCTGATTGGAGTGACCTATACTGATGCATTTCTGCGGAGTGTGGCCAAAAACTTCCATACCGGAAAATGGATTGCCTGGCTAAAGAAAAACCCGGATTGGACGGTAAAGGAAGGTTTACCTATTCGGGGGAAGCAACTACTGCTGCCGATTGTAGCACTTCGCAAACGGGCATTTGAGTGGTGCCATTCCCTTCCCTGTGCCGGGCATAATGGAGTGGCCAAAACCCTCGACAGAATCCTCAGACAATTCTGGTGGCCTTCTTTAAGAACGGACGTTACAAAGTGGATAAAAGCCTGCGAGATCTGTAATCAGATGAAGACCGGTCATGCCAAGCAAGCCGGGTTGTTACATCCCCTTCCTACTCCCGCTCAACCTTGGGACAACATTTCCGTAGATTTTATCGTAGGAATGCCGGAGGACAAAGGACACACAGTAATAATGGTAGCAGTGGACTACCTTACGAAAATGGCCCATTTTGTTGCCTGTAAAACTATACCCTCGGCCGGTGCTTTGGCACACTTACTCTTGATTCATGTAGTACGATTACACGGGCTGCCCAGGTACATAGTGTCAGACAGGGGGTCCCAGTTCACCGCCCACTTCTGGAGGACATGGTGTTCAGCGCTGGGTATAGTCCAGAACATCTCTACCAGCTTCCACCCCCAGACAGATGGGCAAACAGAGCGGGTAAATCAAGATCTAAAACAATACCTCCGCTGCTATGTTCAAGTCACAACCGAAGAATGGGTGGATAAACTGTGGGTGGCAGAGGCAGCATATAATAGCGCCATACATAGCTCCACAAGGCACTCCCCGTTTTTTTGCTCATATGGTTTTCATCCCAGGTTCACCCCCTTTGTGATGCCATTAGAGACTAATGTAGTGCCCGCAGTCCAGGATAGAATTTCCAGTATACAAAAGACACTGAGAGAAGTACAAAAAGAACTTAGTGCAGCAAAAAGCACATACAAGGCCTATGCAGATAAACGTAGAAGACCAGGGCCGGTGTATAAAATAGGGGACTACGTCTGGCTGTCTACGAAACATATCAGATTCAAACGATATAGTATATTCAATCCTAAATACATCGGGCCCTATCGAGTGGTTAAGTTAATCAATCCTGTTGTGGTTAAATTAGCCTTGCCCTCTTCTCTCCGTATCCACCCCGCTTTTCATGTGTCCCTCCTAAAACCTTCCCAAACAGCACCCAAGAAAGGAACTGTTCCTGTAGTAATCAATGAGGAACCTGAACATGAGGTACGAGGTATCTTGGACTCTAAACTTCACAGGGGTAAGCTGTGGTATCTGGTGGCATGGAAGGGTTATGGCTCCGAGGAGGACTCATGGGAGCCGGCATCAGGAGTACACGCACCAAGGTACACTAATTTGTTCCACAAAAGATTCCCTACGAAACCTTGTCTCTGTCAGTGCTCTTCGGGGGAGGGATGTACTGTCAGGAGCCACCGTAGCCGGCCGAGACCACTGAGACCACTGACGACTTCCGTAGCCCCAGCGCGCCGGAGGACCTAGAAAAAACTACACTTCCCATGATTCCCGTTGTCCGGACGCCAGCGCTGACGTCAGGACGCTCGCCGGGGAATCCAGAAAGGCTTCCGGGTTACCGAAGAGCGGCGCTGCTGATTCCAGTCGATCGGACGAAACGCCAAGTACTGGTAGGGGTGCGGAAGCACCAGAACATCGTCCTGTTATTAGAGCCTGTAAATTCTTGTGATAAGGGTGCAGTGGCACCAGGATATCAGTTATTTGAGCCTAAGAGTCTCGTAACGTATATTTGTAATTGTACGGGGGAAAGACGTCATCCCTCGTGTTTGTGAAACTGACGCTTTGGCACGGGAGAATCCTCCTCCCTTTTGCTAGCCTGACACGGCCCTTGAACGACAGGGGTATAAGTAAAATACTTTGTGGAAACCAGGGGAAGGCAGTGCGGGCCTGTTGGAAGAGTCGTAGTGGACTCATGCAGGCTTGCTAGTTCCTGCCCCTTGCTATGAACCAGGAAGGTTCCCTCCACAGTGGTGGAAACAAGTTTTGTGACTAACAGTAATCGAGAGCTGAGCGGTATGCTGCCAATACCGTTTGACCTCAGACAACAGATACATTGCCTCAGTTTTTGTGCTTGTGAATTGCCTGTGGATACTAGCACCGGGTGGTGCTTAGGGTGAATCTGAGAGTCCGAACTTATACAAGTCATATAAAGAATAGTCTCTGTTGGAATGGTTCTTTGAGACACTACACACCGGTGGGTGCTTTCAAATTCTACAGAGGGTATCGCTAACGTCCTGTTTTACTTCTCGTCTTGCATCTCAGGGTCTGGTAGAGCTCCGTGGAAGTTAGCTCCTTACCCCAGAGGACAGTGGCTGTGAAGTGCTAGGTATGCCCCGATAGGACAAGCATGGTAGCACCACTCCTCCTTGATCTCCTCTGTATCTTTATCATTGTGTGAAACCTGTTGTACCTGTGCTCTTCCCATTATAGAAACAAGACAGACACGTGGCTTCTCAGAGGTTATCCATTTCAAGACCAACGTTCTTTTCCTTTACAGGTATATAGGGGCACGAGTCTAGGATAAGATAAGGGACATTGAATGCACTGTGCTCTGAGGAGATTGGTTAGGTGTTGACTGCTTGTGCTTTTGTTTTCACAGATCTCCCTCCCTGCTGTCCCCATCCTTTCCTTCCCTCACCTGATCTCTCGATAGCGTCTGTGTTTACCAATCAGGCCTTTTGAGCTATCAGGAGGTGGAACCCATATAGCATCGTACGTCTCCGAGGATCTGAGGACCTGACACCTGATGCCATTTCCCCCAGAATTAAGCATAAACTTTCAAGAGAAGCAGATAAAGAAATGAAGCCTGTAAGTGAAAAAAATATTGAGCAGGGAATCATTTGAAAGGTGCTTAGTAACCCTTACAATTCTGCTATGATGGGGTTTAAGAATCCCAGTGGAAAATGGTACATTGTGCATGACCTTAGAAAAGTTAATAAAATTGTCATCCCATGTTGTCTGGTGGTACTCAAACCAACAGTAATTTTGTTTAAAATTAGTTCAGATGCAGAATGGTATACAGGTATTGACTTATGGCAAGCATTCTTCTCAATTCCTCTTCATAAAGAAAGCCAGTTACTTTTTGCGTTTTAATTCCAAAATAAAGTTCTCATGTGGTGTAGAATCCTACATGGGTATATTGATAGCCCTTCAATCTTTAGCCAAATTCTAAAGCAAGAGCTAGAAAATTTGAGGTTGCCCTGCAACTCAGAGATAGCACAGAATACTGATGATTTATTGGTAGCATCAAAGACAAAAGAGAACTGTATACAATTTCTTTACTGAATCACTTATATGATAGTGGTCATAAGGTTTCCCCAATGTAGATGCAGTACTGTAAAAGGAAGCAATTTATCTTGGTAACTATAATGAGAAAGGTTTCAGGAAAGCGTCAAAAGAACATGCTGGTGCAATTCTAAAATTGAGTCCTCCTACCACTCAGAGGGAGGTGGGGATGTTTCTTGGAATTGTTGGCTACTGTCGTCAGTAAATTTCAATTTTTCCTTGATTGCAAAACCTTTAATAAGATTGACTCACAGTGACATAAAAAAAAATCTGGTACCATTTGACAAAGAATGTTTAGAGGCATTCCAAATATTGAGAGAAAGTTTGTGCAATGCAACTGCTCTTTAAGTTCCTGATTATAAATTGACCTCCTTTTTGTACCACCACCAGAAGGGTGGGTGTATATTATTGATTCTTTCACAGACACATGGTGGGGCGATGAGATGAGTAGCCTATCTTTAATATGTATTGGATCCAGTATCTGTAAGACATCCTGGTTGTATAACACAAAGAAAGTGTAGTTAGTGGATTTCAAGATAATATCTATACTAAAATGATACATGAGTATTCAGACATCATAAACATCAGGAACTGCATTATTTGCATCTTCCTTCATTCTTCTGCAAGGGAGGGTGTTACATATTTAGTTTCTAATTTCTTACTGGTTATCGTGTACAGTGTTTGTTTGCATATTTAATAACACTTACTTTTGTCTTCTTACTTGTCAGATTTCAATGTGTCGTTAGAGGATTGGCCCATCTGGGTGAATAAAGAATCTAATAATGGGATTAAGTATGGTAAATTTCTGAAAACAATTGCACAAATTAAGCATGAAACTAAAACTATTAATCGTGGGTATGTGTGTGGTTTGAGGGAAGAAGAGCATGAATTTATTAAGGAATATGAGAGGATAGTAAAAACTGTGAGAGATTGGAGAAATTAAAAAGCTAAAAGAGAACAAATTAAATCAGAGGAAGAATCCAGATTGACGAATGTATACCCTAGTTTAGAATGGAGCAGGAAAGAAGAGGTGAAATGTGCATGGTGCGTCGTGAACCTCTTAAAGGTAGCAAGGCTGAATGAGTGAGCGTGAAAGGACTTATATTTTGAATGGTGATTATTTGGTTGGTGGAGAGTCGATTCTGAGAGGAATGTACTATGTGTGTGGTGAGACTGCCAATTTTAATTTATTGGGTAACTGGGTTGGGTTTTGTTATCTCTCTTTAGTGTTTCCTAGAGTTTATAATTTGAATGAGATGTATGATGCAGTTGGTTTGAGGAGAGTGAAGCAAGGATTTGGACAGATAGTTTTAGATGTATTAGGAGCTAATATTCCTACATTATTACAGTTCTTGCAGGTAGCATATATCGATGTGATTGCTATTTGTGTAGGTGTGGCCCAATCTGGCTATCCGACAGTCATTCAGGCTGTGGATGCTATAGGTCAGGCCTATGGCAGTCAGCCCATGTCTAGAGAGGGAATGCTGGGCATATTAAGGACGATCGCGGAGTCGCTTGGACATCTGTGGATGCAGTGTAATGGTGTGGCGCCTCGCCAGCTTTGCATCAGGAAAGGAAAAAACAGAGTAAAGCAAACAACCCAACATTGCTACCGACCTCCCACCTCAACCCCCAAAAACGATTGAGAGACCCAGTCCCAACCCCTTCCCAAAAACAATCTCATCCAATTGCAAGATACAATGGGAAACATCCTGTGAGTTGACAAAGAGCCAGGCGACCTGCACAGTTAGAGTAAACTTTTAGGCCGACCAACAGCATAAGAGCTACTCAAGGTGGACGGTGCATGGGCGTCATATGTGTTCAACAACGGAAGAGCGTCCAGTCATGACATGTACGGGTAGTTTTAGCAAGGATTCCTCTTAATAGTTGGCAATGGGGATACAAAGGGCTGTAACCGGGAGCAGAGCGTCCACAGGTGAACAGTGTGGGCGCGCCCCGGCACGTGGGGGCTTTTCAGCCATTATCACTCAGATGTTCATCATCCTGGGAGGCGGGTCTGGCTGGGGGCTAGCCCTAGAGTTGGTTAGGTAGCGGGAGAACTTCAGCACCACCTTGGGGTCAGTAAAATGATAAGGATTACCGTTGTGCTGAATTCGTTGTTAGGCAGGATATAGTAGGGCGTAACGTATGTCACCTTTCTGAAGCAGGCGTTTTGCAGGGAGAAATTCACATCGGACCACCTGAACTACGAGCGTGAAGTCGGGGTAAAAAAAAGAGAGGTCATTGCCCGGATTTTGAACAGTGTGGTGCTGTCGCGTGATCCTCATCACCTTGTTGCGGTCTCTATAGTTGAGCAATCTTGGGACAATTGGTCTTGCCGACACCCCTGGAGGAGTGTGGTGGCTAAGTGAGTGATGGGCTCTCTCCACGATGAAGAACGCTGACAGCGCGTCTTCAAACAGCAAGCGCAGCATGCTTTCCACAGTCTTCCAACTTGTCAACTGTAGTGGATTCCTGTACCTTGAGGATGCAGAGATTATTACACCTGGAGCGCGCTTCAAGGTCTTCATTCTTCTCCTTTATTACTTTGAGGATTTTATCCATTCGAAGGAGGTGTTCCCCGGAAGTGGTCTGCGTTTTCTTCATATCAGAGATTCGGGTCTCCACATGATCGAGGCTGTCGTCATGTTTGTCAACACTCTCCTTGATGTGGTCCATGCGGCTGGTTAATACGTCGATTTTGGTGTTGATGGTGCAAAAACTGTTCTTTACGTCCACCAGCATCTCCATGATATTTAGATCTTGCACATTTGTGGTTTGAGATGCCTCCAAGAAGAGAGCAAAGTCCTTGTCATGGTCTGTATTTCACTTTTGGTTCTTACCTTGGAACAGCAGCCTGGATTGACTAGCCTCTGGCTTCCTCCTGGTGTGCCGCCTGAGGAAGGGGTTGTATGTTCGGGGTCTCTGTCTGCAGAGCTCACACCCGGGGGCCCAGGAGTCATAGACAGGGGGACTGCTCGGATATGTCACTAGGTGACCAATTGATGTAGAAGTGGGGACATCCAGCCCCTTTGCAGCACCCTTGTAAGCAGCCTGTGTGCCAGACGAATGCCAATGGATGGGCAAGGTGCGCTGCGATCTCTTAGTCTCCTTTCAGGGCCACCTCACCCCAAAGTCAAGTAGGAGCTGGTTGGGGGCATGGGGCCACATCAGCTGGAAGAGATTGGAGAGGGGGAGCCGATGCCTGCAAGCAGCTACTTCAGCATGCAAAGGTGTCAACTGTCTTCAGCCCCCCCCCTGCGTACACGAGGTCGTTGTGCTGTCAGGGGGCTTCAAAAATAGTGTCACCTCCTGGGTGTGTAGCTCACTCCCTTTCACTTCAGAGCTGCACAGCACAGCGCTGTGCAGCACGGGGGCGTAGTGAGCAGATGGCAGTCACGGGTCCCCCACCCACGCGTCCTCCAGCAGGTGCCAGGCCAGGTGTGAGCCCCAAGGTCTTTCTCTCCTTTTCCACAGTTGCGGGACACAGCAGACTGGCCTCAAATGCACCACCAGGCCCCAGGTCCGTGGCAGCCGAGATGTGAGTAGCCAAGCATGCGGACCCACAACGCTGTCAGCAATTGGCAGCTTGTGGTGTCAAAGTCCTCCCATTGTCATCGGCGGCCCGCCAACAGTGAGTCCTGCGAGGCTACAGTCCGGCAGTTGCACCAGGGCTACAAGTTGCCGTGCTAGTCCCCGCTGCCACAGGCCCACCTCGGATCAAGCCGGGCCCCCCATGAAGGAAGGCTGCTGCTTCCCACCGCCAGGCGCTGCTCACGTCAGCCGTCCCTCAGTGCCGGTGTCTCCTCACAGGCCACAGCAGGCCACGGATGGTGTTTGCAACAGTGTGGTCCTGCCAAGACTGCAGGCGGCTGCTGCCCCCGGTACGTTGGCACTCGCGGGAGTGTGAAGGATCCGTAACTGGGGCGCACTCAGAGAGCAGCACCAAGGTAGCAGAGTGCACAGGCTCTAGAGCATTGGCATTTTGGCCCAGGGAGAGTGGGGCCCACATTCTCCCCGAGATCTTCTTAGATGCGAGGGAGGGGCTGCCATAGCCCACCATGCGGCGCAGTAGGCCGCAGCCCATCTCTCGATGTTTACTCAGCTCCTGCTGTCATCTCCACCTCACTAGTGGCATCTCCCGCTGCTTCGCCAATTATGGCATGTCAGCAGGCCCAGTGTGTGATGTCTTGTGCCCTGGCACCGCGGATATATTGTAGATTGTGCAGTTCACCTGGTAAAGCCTCGCTAGTTGACAGCCATCTTGCTGCCGGGTTTTCTAACACCATCCCCATCGAGACTTGGAATATTTTCTGATTTTGGCATACTCTGTATAACTTGGCATCTGAGAACCTTCATGACACTGACTTATTTTGAATTTGTTTAATAAAACCTTTTTAACTTTTCATTGATCTAGAAATACATTACTGAGTGGACCCCATTATTTAAGAAACTGTTTTTACTCTGCTAATTTATTTCTATGGAGGTGCCTTAATGAGGGGACACACTGCCTCATGAAATTGAGGTTTAACACTGTCTCCGATCCAGTAAAGTGTGGAAGAACCAAATGAGGTAAATTGTGTGGTGTCCAAAATTTGGGGTATGGTTTTGCTCCCACGTTGCTGTGTGACGCATTTGGAAGCACTATCAGAAAGAACGGATAGAGGCACCCTAGTACTGGTCAGTTGCCATAGTGTGCCAAGCACAGAATTCCATAAAAAAAAAAAAAAGCTTCCCTACGGGGATTGATCAAACGTAAAAGGTATTTAATAAACAATAATAAACTATCTTATAATTGGCAAAACAACTTAATTAGTTGTAACCTCTATGATATATGCAGTTTCCCTCGGTCAATATATGATGTACGGACACGCTTATTAATAAATTTACTGTTTTCACTTAATTTCATTGTCGGATGTGTTTCTATGTATGTCATATTGAATTTGTATGTATCTTTATAGTTCTAAATAACATAATTTATATTGAGCGAGGGAAATATTGTATCATAAAGATTGACACCAATTTAGTTGTATCACCAATAATAAGATATTCTATTATTGTTGATTAAACAGCATATAGGTTTTGATCTATCCCTAAAGGGCATCCACTATTTTTTCAGCCTATAGCCCAGGTTCCACAGGGTTACTCTGGCAAGCCTTTCTTTTGCAAAGAAGAGAATTTTAGTTTGCATGTTTTCGAAAAACCCATATTTACACTGGCCACTACTGATATAAAGAATTCTTAATTAAGCATCTTTGGCCACGACACTTTGTCATCACACCTAAAGGGCTGGTTATGCGATAGATATAGTAACCCTCACGCTACTAGTTAGCCTCGTCCTAACCATTTTTAAAAATCTTACCACTTATATAAAATGGATATGACTAAAATGTAGTTTGTGTGCCATTTTCTTTTTTTCATTATTGCACCTAAAAATAAAATTATTTGTACACACTTTTCACTATAACATTTATAAAGGGGGTTTTCTTTACTGAATGGTGTGCTGTGCACACCTTTTTGTTTTGTAGTGGATAAAGTACAGTTATTCTTCTGCTACCCTTATTGTTACATTCAACACAAGAAAGGCACTGAGCATTCCTTTTCTAAATATACATAGGAGAAGGCACACCGCAGATGCAGCTAACATAATGAAAACAATTCGATCCTTAGGTAGGATCTACCTATCGATAATTCTGTATGTTGAACGTGACTGCCATCGGAAGCCTCTATATACAACAGACATTTCTGGTAGCTGTTGATGACAGTTGTGATAAAACTGTGGCTGACAACTAATTGGGTTGTCAGTTGTCGTAATACCACAATGACTTATTCTTCATTCCACAGCTTCTACTTTGTGATTTGTGGCTGCCCCTAAGCGGCCCTTCTCACCGGTTACTTTGCTTATACATGAGGAGAGTTTAGAAGGGGGTATGGCATGGATGCAGGGCATCCAAATACAACTTAAAGGTGTACACGAGTAAGTATCACATAGTGGATGTTTTCTATCTGGGGTCTCTCAGTTGCATTGTACACAAGTCAAGCTTTGTTCCAGTTTTCTACACTTTCATTGTGAACACCTCGGTGGGAAACAACCCTCATTTTGATGTTTGTTTTTGTACAGTTCTATATGTTGTGTGAGGCTTCCAGGGAAAGTCCCTGTTCAAAACAATCTTGCAGCTGTTCTAGGCTCCTATGAGTTCATTGCAAATTGACACTCAATTTGGTCGCCAAATTCAGAGACATCACACTGCTTACAGCTGGTTTCCAAACCTCCTCCTCCCCTGTCCTCACCCTCCCCCCTGTACCAAGGGACACCTCTTCTACCCTTTATTCTTGCTTTTCCTGAGGACTTCCCAGGGCTAGGAGTGAGAAGGCACATAGGGGTGGTGGAACGGACGCAGTATATACAGTGTGGATTTGATTAAACAAAGAGATCCTTTTCACCTAGGTTGTGCATTATATTGTAATGGCATCACTTGAAACCTCTTGCTGGAAAAGACACGGGTGCTTATACCCATTTGCAATCCTATTTGTGTTCTTTTTGAGGGAGTGGCTTGAAGGTGCATCATTTTATATTTGCTGCCAATTATTAAGTAGAAAATATATTTGTATTTCCTAACATATCTCACCATTAAGTGAAATGTCTTTGCCTTGGGCACGCCATCCAACCCACCGAGGGCAGCTTGGTAAACAGCTCCTTTCACCCCTCCTCCTCCTTACCCGAGGTATAGATGGAAGAAGAAGGGTCTCTGTCATCTCAGGGGGTCCTTGGCAGATGATGAATGAGTGGGCTGAAGCTGAAAAGCATATTCAGATGTATAGTAGTGTCCTATTGTCCTGTTAATGACCTTTAACTGGTGCTGCTGTATAGCAATAATGACCCATTTCATATTAATACAGTTGGAGGGAGCCCATTTTCTCTGCAGCCATAAGGCTAATTGCAGGTGTTGGATGAACCACTCTAGCCCCCGCACAGGGGTCCTTGCTGCGCTTCTTGCTTGATTATTTTCTTGGGTAAGCAGGTGCTGTGAAAATAAAATCAACACAATCACAAAAGATCTGTTTGGAGCAGACTTGCATGCATGAAGAATTGTTTAATTTTCAGGAGGAAAACGTGAAAAGGACCCTGCTTATGCTGGGATGTGACATTTCCTGTGGTGAAGCCTGCATTGGCTGCTAATAGAGATCTAATTGATGGGTGAAGTCCCATTTCCGCGCTCTCTCCTTTATTGCTCCATTCAGTCTGTTGCAAAATATAACCTTAATCTGATTTAGCAATTCCTCCAGGAGCCAGTGCAAGGCTCACAGCACAGAAAAATCGTTATTAAAAAAGTTAGAAGAGAGGCTTGAATTCAGTGCTCTGCCTTTAGAAAAAAAAAACCTAGCCTGGTTCCGCAGTATTTAACGCTTTCTCTTATTCGTAATAATTCTGCGTTTATTGTTACCAATATTAAATATTATCACCCATTACCGCCAGATGGGAATCCTCATCTTTTGAAATTAGAGGTGACATTGACTTTAGGGTAAACTGCATCACACCTGCATTGCATTAAGGAAGCAGGCATCTGACCAAGTCAACCCAGTCTGCAACCATTGATTCTCTATTAGTATTTTTATTTATCAGGGTTTTTTCCTTTATATGAAGCTCGCCCGTTTTTTCTTTCTTTTGCAATCCCATAGGAACTATTATGAAGTGACAATTTGTAAAATTAAATTGCTATACAATAAAACGTACCGCTGTGTATTCTTCATCCCAGTTGCCTTTTGTTTCAAATATTTGGTGAAGACCCCAAATATATTGCAGATACCCCGAAATACCACATTTATTTTTAATGGTGTGTTGCATATTATGTGAAGTCTTTTTGAGGTATATCACAGTGAGGAAGACAACATGGCAGTGCTTTCAAAAGGCAAACCTACCTATAAATAATGAAAACAATAAAACCGGTTGTTTTAATAATTGTCATGCAATTTGTTCTTGTTTTTACAAATACAGGTGTAGGTGCTTGTCTTGTTACGTTTTAGGCAATTGGATAGTCAGAACAAAAATGTTTATTTAAGGGATAGCTAGCTAGATAGGTAGATAGATAGATAGATAGATAGATAGATAGATAGATAGATAGATAGATAGATAGATAGATAGATAGATAGATAGATAGATAGATAGATAGATAGATAGATAGATAGATGTTTAAATGCTGTATTATGCCTGCGATTAATTACGTTTGTGCAATGTGTGCTGTTCTAAAGTACCACCATGCTAGTTCAATCTAAACACACAGGCTAGGCTATTCAAATTAAACTGTTTCAGATTACTTGGGTAAACTGGCTTCTGGGTTTTTAGAGTCTTGTCTGCTTCAGAACCTGCAGGATAACCCCTACTGTAATCCCCTTAAGTCTATCAAGGAGATTGTTGAACCGTTTTGGCTCGGGCAAATCGACGGGGCTGTAACTTGTCATGAATTGTAATGCATTCTTTCCGCCGCAGTGTTTGTTCGCGGGCCGTTTCATCCCGGGGCACGGGCGAGTGGAAGGGCTGTGCAGGCATTCTGCGCCCATACAACCTTCTCAGTCTCCGTGATGGGTTTAATGAGGCGGAACGCCATGATGGGGGATTTGAACTGGTCTAAATGATTGATGAAGCCAGGGGCACGGCTGGGCCTTCGCCGGATAAAGCCCCATAGACGCCACAAGAATGGCCGGATAGTGGCAGGGCTGGGCGCAGTGAAAGGCCCTTGCCCGGGCGCTTTGAGGGAAAATCAGGAGGGAAGGTGCTCTGTTGTTACCTAATCAGTTTACGCTCCGAGCCACCAGCCGACTGAAGAGGGAGAGCGCTGGAGAGGAAGTGCGGAGAGCGAAAGAGGACAGGCGGCCTGACAGCCGCACACACAGCCGCGCGCTCCCCGCCTCCCGGGCCCCGGGCCCAGGCCCGCAGCTGCCTGAGAACACAGCGTGGGCCCGGGGCACGCGCTCCAGGGAGCCCCGCGAGACGGTGGCAGAGAAAGAGCTCGCAGGGCAGTCAAAGGGAAGGCCTCGGTGACAGGAGACGAGCTTATTTATGTCCTCCAGACACAGCCTGACAGTATCACAGTACCGAGGCCGAGGCTCAGACGCGGCGTTTGATTCCCGTGCACTGAAGTCAAAAGGGTGAATGGGGGCGCTCAATAAAGCGCCGGCCATGATGCCCCAGTACACTGAAGCCCACAGTCCAGTCAAAACAATCAGCTTCGAGCCCCTGTCCACGAGTAAATAATGCACCTCTTTCTAATATTCTATATGCACTGCTACTGCGTGCGTCGAAAGAAAAACAACAAAAGGCATTTGGAGAACATAATGTCGGCTAGAACTCAACACTCCGAGCCCTTCCCTCTGAATGCGTTTGGAAATGATGTCACTAAAACAAAACTCCAATGGCATTTAGAAAGAAATATTGAATAATTCTCAAGGGAGCCTTTTAGAGCAGATTTCTACAAATGTATATGTTTTGTTCACGAAGGACTTGGATTTACCCTTGCAAATAAGCAGTTAGCATATTATCTGCCTTTTTGATTCCCACATGTATATAATAATATGTACGGTATCCTGTGCATCGGTAGAATGGGGTAACTTTATTTTGTTGTTCTTCGTCATCTTTCAAAACCCGTTTCTCAACGGTTCATATGTATATCACGCGCACGCGCAATGCCTGGCTGCCGACGAAGACGCCGGGGTCTGCGCTCTGCACCTGTGTTGACCTTGAAGCCCCGTGCACTACTGTTCCAGCTGTTGAGATTTAGGAAGCTGACTATGGCATCTCTACAAAGATAGCCCGCAGTTCCTTTTCTTGGTCATTATTATTTACCTTTCATTTTAAAACTACAGCTTCACGTTGCATAGTTTTTGTTGATAATAACATGAAAGAATGTGCATTTTTTTGTATTTTAAATTGTTCTTTTCTGGCGAAAATGGGTTTGAAGTTATTTACAAGCCCCAAAAGCGCACCATCACAAATGCCGATTAAATGTTGCTTAGGAAATAAAAAAAAGATTTTACCAGTTTATGCACCGTTTATCATGTACTGGAATTTGAATTCAAAACAGTTTTTTTCTCGGAATGCTTATCCAATAAACACATTAATGAACATTGATTTTAAACGAATTCAGTGAGTAAATTCCAAATGGAAAGACAATGTAGAAAATAACCCGGTGTCCCGTCAGAAAACCCATCCGTCTTCGCACAGCGGCTCTGTGAATGACAGACAACACGCTGGGGGGTTTTCTCCCAAAGAATTCAGCTTTCCTAAAACACAGACCACTTTGCCCACTGACAGGCCTTTTATTTTTTTCGGGCTGCCATAGTGTGCTTTTCAGATGATTGTGGCCGCCAAGCATGTGAGGAATTTCAAGGGAAATCACTGCAATGAATACAACCAACAGTGGAAGATTAGCAGCGCAGTGGCTGCTGCGGTCTGCCCCTTGTGTGCCTGCATTTTGCCTCTCTCGGGTCTCCTTCTTGTCAGGGGACTGTGATGGCCAAAAGCTGCCCGCAGTTCCTTTCAGGGCAGGCCCACAGCGAGAAGCCAGCAGGCACATCCAAGAGCCACGCTTCAAAGAAGATGCCAGCGGCGGCCCTCAATGTACCAGAAACTCCCAGGCCTCCAGATATGGGGTCATCTCTCAATAACCACCCCACTGTCATACACAACATTTGTCTTGTCCCACAGCCAGACAATTGTGTCGAAGCGATGGGGCCACTCCATAATCCGCGCAAACAATGGCACAATGACACCAATAACCAACTGCCCGGGAAATTCTTTATTTAAGCGTTATTACCAAGTTTCCTGCAGCCAGGGGTGGCCGCCAGGCAGTCCACCGCATCCAGGCGCAGATCTCTGAGCACTGGCAGGGGAGGGGGGTTTAGCTGCTGCAGGAATGAGTCTTTTTCACAAAGCTGCCTCCCCGACGGCAATCAAACCCGTCGGTGTTGTAAAAGGAAGCGCCATGACAGATTACTGCATTATTCCATCAAACAAAAACAAGCGCCATTGGTAGTCTGGTGCCTGATTTATTACAAACCTGGACATGATTACCACAGGTTCTGCTACCGACGAGGCTTCTTACTTGCATCAAGTAAACGAGCACAGCTGAGAGCTAGAGTGTTCTTCGTGCTGCACACCACAGCTCAGAGCGGGCCTGGTCTTCATACTGCACCTCACTGCTCAGAGCTGGCTTGTCTTCACGCTGCGCACCACAGCTCAGAGCTTGCTTGGTCTTCATGCTGCACACTACAGCTCAGAGCTGGCCTGGTCTTCATACTACACCTCACTGCTCAGAGCTGGCTTGTTCTCCACGCTGCACACCACAGCTCAGAGCTGGCTTGTCTTCACGCTGCACACCACAGCTCAGAGCTGGCTTGTCTTCATGCTGCACACCACAGCTCAGAGCGGGCCTGGTCTTCATGCTGCACCTCACTGCTCAGAGCTGGCTTGTCTTCACGCTGCGCACCACAGCTCAGAGCTGGCATGGTCTTCACGCTGCACACCACTGCTCAGAGCTTGCTTGTTCTCCACGCTGCACACCACAGCTCAGAGCTGGCTTGTTCTCCACGCTGCACACCACAGCTCAGAGCTGGCTTGTCTTCACGCTGCGCACCACAGCTCAGAGCTGGCTTGTTCTCCACGCTGCACACCACAGCTCAGAGCTGGCTTGTCTTCACGCTGCACACCACAGCTCAGAGCTGGCTTGGTCTTCATGCTGCACACTACAGCTCAGAGCTGGCTTGTCTTCACGCTGCACACCACAGCTCAGAGCTGGCTTGTCTTCACGCTGCACACCACAGCTCAGAGCTGGCTTGTCTTCATACTGCACACCACAGCTCAGAGCGGGCCTGGTCTTCATGCTGCACCTCACTGCTCAGAGCTGGCTTGTCTTCACGCTGCGCACCACAGCTCAGAGCTGGCTTGGTCTTCATGCTGCCCACCACAGCTCAGAGCTTGCTTGTTCTCCACGCTGCGCACCACAGCTCAGAGCTGGCTTGGTCTTCACGCTGCACGTCACTGCTCAGAGCTGGCTTGTCTTCACGCTGCGCACCACAGCTCAGAGCTGGCTTGGTCTTCATGCTGCACAACACAGCTCAGAGCTTGCTTGTTCTCCACACTGCACACCACAGCTCAGAGCTGGCTTGGTCTTCATGCTGAACACCACAGCTCAGAGCTGGCTTGTCTTCATACTGCACACCACAGCTCAGGTCTTCATGCTGCACATCACAGCTCAGAACTGGCTTGGTCTTCATGCTGCACACCACAGCTCAGAACTGGCCTGGTCTTCACACTGCACACCACAGCTCAGAGCTGGCCTGGTCTTCATGCTGCACACCACAGCTCAGAACTGGCCTGGTCTTCACGCTGCACACCACAGTTCAGAGCTGGCTTGGTCTTCATGCTGCACACCACAGCTCAGAGCTGGCTTGGTCTTCATGCTGCACCTCACAGCTCAGAGCTTGCTTGTTCTCCACGCTGCACACCACAGCTCAGAGCTGGCTTGTTCTCCACGCTGCACACCACAGCTGAGAGCTGGCTTGGTCTTTCATGCTGCACACCACAGCTCAGAGCAGGCTTGTTCTCCACGCTGCACATCACAGCTCAGAGCTGGCTTGGTTTTCACGCTGCACACCCCAGCTCAGAGCTGGCTTGGTCTTCATGCTGCACACCACAGCTCAGAGCTTGTTCTTTAGACTGCACACCACAGCTCAGAGCTGGCTTGTTCTCCACGCTGCACACCACAGCTGAGAGCTGGCTTGGTCTTTCATGCTGCACACCACAGCTCAGAGCTTGCTTGTTCTCCACGCTGCACACCACAGCTCAGAGCTGGCTTGGTCTTCATGCTGCACCTCACAGCTCAGAGCTTGCTTGTTCTCGACGCTGCACACCACTGCTCAGAGCTGGCTTGTCTTCATGCTGCACACCACAGCTCAGAGCTGGCTTGGTCTCCATGCTTCACACCACAGCTCAGAGCTGGCCTGGTCTTCATGCTGCACACCACTGCTCAGAGCTTGCATTTTCTCCATGCTTCACACCACAGCTCAGAGCTGGCCTGGTCTTCATGCTGCACAGCACTGCTCAGAGCTTGCTTGTTCTCCACGCTGCACACCACGGCTCAGAGCTGGCTTGGTCTTCATGCTGCACACCACAGCTCAGAACTGGCTTGGTCTTCATGCTGCACACCACTGCTCAGAGCTTGCTTGTTCTCCATGCTGCACACCACAGCTCAGAGCTGGCTTTGTCTTCATGCTGCACACCACAGCTCAGAGCTGGTGGCTTGGTCTTCATGCTGCACACCACAGCTCAGAGCTGGCTTGGTCTTCATGCTGCACCTCACAGCTCAGAGCTTGCTTGTTCTCCACGCTGCACACCACAGCTCAGAGCTGACTTGGTCTTCATGCTGTACACCACTGCTCAGAGCTTGCTTGTTCTCCATGCTGCACACCACAGCTCAGAGCTGGCTTGTATTGTCTTCATGCTGCACACCACAGCTCAGAGCTGGCCTGGTCTTCATGCTGCACACCACTGCTCAGAGCTTGCTTGTTATCCACTCTGCACACCACAGCTCAGGGCTGGCTTGGTCTTCACACTGCACACCACTGCTCAGAGCTTGCTTGCTCTCCATGCTGCACACCACAGCTCAGAGCTGGCTTGGTCTTCACGCTGCACACCACAGCTCAGAGCTGGCTTGGTCCTCACGCTGCACACCACAGCTCAGAGCTGGCTTGGTTTTCACGCTGCACCTCACAGCTCAGAGCTTGCTTGGTCTTCACGCTGCACACCACAGCTCAGAGCTGGCTTGGTCTTCATGCTGCACACCACAGCTCAGAGCTGGCCTGGTCTTCATGCTGCATACCACAGCTCAGAGCTTGCTTGTTCTCCACGCTGCACACCACAGCTCAGAGCTTGCTTGGTATTCATGCTGCACACCACTGCTCAGAGCTGGCGTGTCTTCACACTGCACACCACAGCTCAGAGGTGGCGTGGTCTTCATGCTGCACATCACAGCTCAGAGCAGGTTTGTTCTTCATGCTGCACACCACAGCTGAGAGCTGGCTTGGTCTTCATGCTGCACACCACAGCTCAGAGCTGGCTTGTTCTCCACGCTGCACATCACAGCTCAGAGCTGGCTTGGTTTTCACGCTGCACACCACAGCTCAGAGCTGGCTTGCTCTTCATGCTGCACACCACAGCTCAGAGCTTGCTTGTTCTCCACGCCGCACACCACAGCTCAGAGCTGGCTTGGTCTTCATGCTGCACACCACAGCTCAGAGCTGGCTTGGTCTTCATTCTGCACCTCACAGCTCAGAGCTTGCTTGTTCTCGACGCTGCACACCACTGCTCAGAGCTGGCTTGTCTTCATGCTGCACACCACAGCTCAGAGCTGGATTGGTCTTCATGCTGCACACCACAGTTCAGAGCTGGCTTGATCTTCATGCTGCACACCACTGCTCAGGGCTTGCATTTTCTCCATGCTGCACACCACAGCTCAGAGCTGGCCTGGTCTTCATGCTGCACACCACTGCTCAGAGCTTGCTTGTTCTCCACGCTGCACACCAGAGCTCAGAGCTGGTTTGGTCTTCATGCTGCACCTCACAGCTCAGAGCTTGCTTGTATTCCACTCTGCACACCACAGCTCAGAGCTGACTTGGTCTTCATGCTGCACACCACAGCTCAGAGCTGGCTTGTTATCCACGCTGCACCCCACAGCTCAGGGCTGGCTTGGTCTTCACACTGCACACCACTGCTCAGAGCTTGCTTGTTCTCCATGCAGCACACCACAGCTCAGAGCTGGCTTGGTCTTCATGCTGCACACCAAAGCTCAGAGCTGGCTTGGTCTTCCCGCTGCACACCACAGCTCTGAGCTGGCTTGTTCTCCACTCTGCACACCACAGCTCAGAGCTGACTTGGTCTTCATGCTGCACACCACTGCTCAGAGCTTGCTTGTTATCCACGCTGCACACCACAGCTCAGAGCTGGCTTGGTTTTCACGCTGCACCTCACAGCTCAGAGCTTGCTTGGTCTTCACGCTGCACACCACAGCTCAGAGCTGGCTTGGTCTTCACGCGGCACACCACAGCTCAGAGCAGGCTTGTTCTCCACGCTGCACACCACAGCTCAGAGCTGGCTTGGTCTTCATGCTGCACACCACAGCTCATAGCTGGCTTGGTCTTCAGGCTACACACCACAGGTCAGAGCTGGCTTGGTCTTCATGCTGCACCTCACTGCTCAGAGCAGGCTTGGTCTTCATGCTGCACACCACAGCTCAGAGCTGGCTTGGTCTTCACGCTGCACACCACAGCTCAGAGCTGGCTTGGTCTTCATGCTGCATACCACAGCTCAGAGCTGGCTTGGTCTTCACGCTGCACACCACAGCTCAGAGCAGGCTTGGTCTTCATGCTGCACCTTACACCTAAGAGCTTGCTTGATCTTCATACTGCACTTCACAGTGCAGGGCTTGCTTAGTCTCCGTACTGCACACCACTGCTCAGAGCTGGCTTGGTCTTCATGCTGCACCTCACAGCTCAGAGCTGGCTTGTTCTCCATGCTGCACACCACAGCTCAGAGCTGGCTTGGTCTTCATGCTGCACACCACTGCTCAGAGCTTGCTTGTTCTCCATGCTGCACACCACAGCTCAGAGCTGGCTTGTATTGTCTTCATGCTGCACACCATGGTACTGAACTGGAAAAGCTCAAAGCTTGCTTGTTTTCCACACTGCACACCACAGCTCAGAGCTGGCTTGGTCTTCATGCTGCACACCACGGTACCAAACTGGAAAAGCTCAGAGCTTGCTTACTCTTCATGCTGCACAGCATGGTACTGAACTGGTACAGTCTAAACCATGCTTTTATTCATGTTGCAAACCACGGTATTAAACTGGTACTGCTCACAGCATTCAACTGGTACTGCTCAGAGCGTACTAAGTCTTCATATTGCACCTCACAGCTCAGAGATTGCTTCTTCTCCATGCTGCACGCCACTGCTCAGAGCTTGCTTGTTCTTCATGCTGCACCTCACAGCTCAGAGCTTGCTTGGTATTCCTACTGCACGTCACAGCTCAGATCTGACTTGGTCTTCATACTTCTCCTCACAGCTCAGAGCTTGCTTGTTCTCCATGCTGAACCTCACAGCTAAGAGCTTGCTTGGTCTTCATACTGCACTTCACAGTGCAGGGCTTGCTTATTCTCCATGCTGCACACCTCTGCTCAGAGCTTGCTTGTTCTTTAGACTGCACACCACTGCTCAGAGATGGCTTGTTCTTTAGACTGCACACCACTGCTCAGAGATGGCTTGTTCTTCATACTGCACGTCACAGCTCAGAGCTTGCCTTTTCTCCATGCTGCACACCACTGCTCAGAGCTTGCTTGTTCTCAATGCTGCACACCACTGCTCAAAACGTGCTTGTTCTTCAAGCTGCACTTCACAGCTCAGAGCTTGTTTGGTCTTCATACTGCACGTCACAGCTCAGAGCTTGCTTCGTCTTCATGCTGCACACCACAGCACAGAGCATGCTTGTTCTTTAGACTCCACACCACTGTGCAGAGCTTGCTTATTCTTCATGATGCACCCCACAGCTCAGTGCTTGCTTATTCTCCATGCTGCACACCACTGCTCAGAGCTTGCTTGTTCTTAATGCTGTACTTCACAGCTCAGAGATTACTTGGTCTTCATACTACATGTCACAGCTTAGAGCTTGCTTGTTCTTTAGACTGCACACTACTGCTTAGAGCTTGCTTGTACTCCATGCTGCACACCACTGCTCAGAGCTTGCTAGTTCTTCATACTGCACATCACAGCTCAGAGTTTGCTTGTTCTCCATGCTGCACACCACTGCTTAGAGCTTGCTTGTTCTTTATACGGCAAACCACTGCTCCGAGCTTGCTTGTTCTTTAAACTGCACACCACTGCGTAGAACTTGCTTGTTCTTTAGAATGCACACCACTGCTCAGAGCTTGCTTGTTCTTCATACTGCACATCACAGCTCAGAGCTTGCTTGGTCTTCATGCTGCACACCACAGAGCAGAGTTTGCTTGTTCTTCATACTGCATGTCACAGCTCAGAGCTTGCTTGTTCTTTAGATTTCACATCACTGTGGAGAGCTTGATTATTCTTCTTGCTGCACACCACTGCGTAGAGCTTGCTTGTTCGTCTTGCTGCACACCACTGTGCAGAGCTTGCTTGTTCTTCATGCTGCACCTCACAGCTCAGAGCTTGATTGGTCTTCATGCTGCACCTCACATCTTGCTTGGTCTTCATGCTGCACCTCACAGCTCAGAGCTTGCTTGTTCCCCATGCTGCACACCACAGCTCAGAGCTTGCTTGGTCTTTATGCTGCATGTCGCAGCTCAGAGCTTGTTCTTTAGACTGCACACTACTGCACAGAGCTTGCTTGTTTTTCATACTGCACGTCACAGCTCAGAGCTTGCTTGTTCTCCATGCTGCACACCACTGCTCAGAGCTTGCTTGTTCTTTATACGGCAAACCACTGCTCAGAGCTTGCTAGTTCTTTAGACTGTACACCACTGCTCAGAGCTTGCTTGTTCTCCGTGCTGCATCCCACTGCTCAGAGCTTGCTTGTTCTTTAGACTTAACAACACTGCTCAGAGCTTGCTTGTTCGTCATGCTGCACACCATGGTACTGAACTGTCACAGCTCAAAGCTTGCTTGTCCTCCATGCTGCACACAATGATATTGACTTGACACAGCCCAATCCTTGTTTATATTCATGTTACAAACCACAGTTGTAAACTTGCACACCTCGAAGCTTGCTTGTCCACACCGCAGTATCGAAGTGGCACAGCTCAGAGCTAGCGTGTTTCGATAATGCACACCATGGTATTGAAATGACACAGCTGAAAGTTTGCTTGTTCTTCATATAACACACCATGGTATGTTCTGGGCCAATCTACTTCGTCTGTGATGCCAAAGCAGAATGGAATATGTAAGCAAATTATAAGGAATGATATGGGTTCTCAAGCAGCCATGGAAATCCCTATTTTGAAAAAAAAATGGACTCCATGTACTAATGAAAGTATTTGGCCCACACGTTTGGATTTACATGTGAGTTAATCCTACACCCTTTTTATTTTTATTTCACCCACATTTTTCGGTTTCTTTCTGTAACACATTGTATTGTATTAAGTTCCTATTCGATAGGTTTGCTTTTGAAAAATAAATATACATTGTGGACTGAACGATTTTAATTTCTCCTGGCTTTAAATAAATCTTTTTTCCACAGAGTATCTGCAGTTCCACACTTTTGATATTTAGTTGATTACATCAACATGTTCCTCAATAAGAAAATCATTTTGGTTTATGGTTTTGCAATAAGGACTGACTCCTCCTCTCACTGTGGCTCCAAGCCTACATTTACAATTTAACTTCTATGGAAGTCAATAAAGTATTATAATATTTGCTCTCTGATGGGTCAATAAGTCATTACAGATATGGCCTCAGTTATTGATAGCCAGTTTCTCGATATGAGCTTACATGGATTTTCTTGTCTTCAAAAAGGACTGTAGTGCTGATGAATGGCAGAATCGTTTTTAAAAGTGCATCGTAGAAGATCAAATTCATAGCGAGGGATCAGAAAATCTGTCATATTCCCTTTCTCGTGAATGACAACAGAATGTGCATCCTATCACATTAGCTCTTCTTATTTTTAAAAAGTATGATGTAAACTTGGAAAACATTTAAACGACAGATTTCAGGCCCGGTGACGAGTGGGTAGGTAGATTCTTATTCTAAGCAGTAGTACATCCATTGTTTTTGAGTGCAAATAATTTAAGAAAATATATGAATTAAAACATATTTGAGAGGATGTTTTAAGGATTATAGTATAACTAAATAAACAATATATCATCCATGAAAAGCGGGGGTGGGGGGGAGGGGGAGAAAGGGACTCAGAGGAATAATGGGCAACGTAGTGTAGCGAGAAAAAATTAAAAGCTTTTTGATGTAATCTTTCATTCAAAATGATAAAAGGGAGGCAATATGGAAAATGCAGGTTTGTATTTGAGTTCGTTCAGCTGCCAATGTATCAGCAATATCTCCAAAATATTTTAAATATTTGTCCTGTCAAGTGTGAAAAATAAAAGTAAAATTCAATGATGACAATTAATAAGTTAAATTCATACACAATGCTCCTATGCTAACACTATGGTCTGGCATCCTGCAGTCGCTGTAACCTTAAAATGTAGGCAGCTGAAGAGATTCAGAGGTGTCATTGGAAAGCGGCTATGAAAGCTTCGTGACGCACCCCTTGAGAGACAGATTGCCAGACATTATGCATAGATGCTGCTGGCATGGAGCAATTAGGCATATTAGTAGGGTACTGTTTTTTCTGAAATATTATTGGTTGAAACCATGTCATGTGGTCCAAATTAAATTACAGTGATGTCTCCAAGCCTATGCAAAGTGACACATTGGAGTGTGGGCCATTACCACACAGTTAGGCGTTAAAATAATGCAAACACTGTGATACAGTGCTATAATGATTATTAATACCATTCATTACACTTGAAAGGCTCTGCTGCAGTTTTTTAATCCAAGAATGGACACAGCATGCAGATTTCAAAACTGAAAATCACTATTTAGTTTTCACATTTGAGCCCACAGGCTGACGGCATTACTACAAACTGATAGTGAAATCTCTATTCGAATAATGAAGTAGATTATGTGTTCGATATACAACTAGGCAAATAATTTGTTAATTTTTTTGCCAATAAAATATCTTATTCGTTAATATGCAACCATAGCCCACCAATTCTAAACAACTTACTTTAAGAACAAATATATACATTTAATGTACACCTTTTTTAACATCTGTATTTATTTTTCAAAAAAGAACAGACTACAGTAGCACAGCAAAGTACTGCCCTAAAGCACACCTCAAATTGGGGTGTGCTAGCATTAGGGGTGGCCTTGGAGGAAGTTGGGCAATCAGCCCAACGGCAACGGCCAGTAGCACCCAGAGTGTGAGGTCCTCGTGGGGGCATGGAGTTTCATAAGTTCCCATATGACTCAAGAAGGTCAAAAGGAAGGAATCTCGGGGGAGAGGGATGCTGTTACGGCGGTGGTCGTGGGCATACTGGAATCCACTGCAGGATTGCTCGCCTTACTGCGGCCTCCTCAAACCCTTCCCCCGACACCTATCTTCTGGGGAGAAGAATCTCCATAGTTCTGGAGTTCTTTCTAGAGCTGCCTTCTCCTCTGTCACTAAGCACACAAAGAATAAAGCAAGTGGGGTGGAAAGTGCACAGCCCCCATCTCCAGAAGCCACTCAGCCAACAGCCCAGGTAGTGGCACTAGTACAAGGAGTAGTCCAGGTGGAGTCTCCTGACCCTTTGGGGCCTGATCCAGGAAAACATATGGGGGCAGCTAGTCTGGTAATAGCGAGATGGTCTCTAGCAAGGCTCAGGTCCTCCCTTGGCTGTCTAAACTGGGTGGTTTGGCTTCTGGGGCAAACATGAGTAGCCAGGGGGTTAGAGAGCCTGACTGGCTCGCTGATAGAAGATTGATGGAGCTTTTGCTAGGACACAAGCAACAGACTTTAGATTCTTCTAGTCTAGTGGGGAACAGGCTGTGTGGGGCCGAAGGGTCTGTGTACTTCTCCTCCTTCGGCCCAGTGCTGTAACCTCAAAAACTGCAGGTTTGTCAATGGCATGAGTAGCTACTCCATGGCAGGATACACCAGAGGGCAATGGAAAGAAAGGTGAGAAGTCTGAAATGTCCAGGTTCACCACCTTCTTGTTGTTCCCAGAAACCCACTGGTCCGCATATGTCTGAGGAGCTGAAGGAGAAACTTAGGAAGGATTTTTTGTGGACATATTTGAGCTGATCATTAAAAAGCTAGCTGCAGGAGAGAAGGAGGACTCTAAAGAGTATGCGCAAGGTCGAGGAGGTATTAATTGAGTGGATTACGGGCAATATTATATATCAGTCCACTATGCTTGAGAAATGGCCTTCCTGGAAGCCTTGGAGGCTCTACTACCAACATAAGATGTCAGTGCTGATGGCGAGTTGGGGGGAACATGCTGGAAGGAATATGATAGGGCTTTCAGTCTGAAGAAGGCATCGAATTACAATGTGACCTAGGATCAGAGAGATGTGAATGACTGGGTGCACTCGGGTAGAGGTGAAGAAAGTGCCTGTAGGGCCTGCAACAAAAACCCCTGCACAGGTCCTGTACACAAACCCTGTAAACGCCACCCTTGCTCCTGTAAATCAAAGCATAAATGCTCTGTTCTGTGAGCTTCCACACTGCCAGAGTTCGGGTATTTTAAGAAATCCAAGGCAAAAGGAGCACAAAAGGGAAACTCAGGGGCATTTACTTAACAAGGCCCCTTCCCCAGTTGCCCTTCAAGCTATGATTCCGTGGCCCAACCTGCATATGGCGTGTCATCTTTGCTGTCATTTCCACATGGTTTCAGGTTTCTAGTAGTTGGGGGGGTGGGGACCAAATGTTGTAAAAAACAACAGTTTTTGGTGCTCAATAGAGAGGCTGCCAGGTAAAAGATTGAAAAAGAGTTGCATATGGGCAGATTGGCGGGTCTTTTCAAAGGCAAACACCTGGGCGATTCTATTGGCCTGTTCCCAAAAAAGGAGCCTGGTGTGTGCAGGCTTTTTCATAACCTATCTGATCTCAGCGGTGAGTCTGTGAATGATGCCATCAACCCTATTGTGTGTTCGGAGAGGCATGTTTCTCTTGATCAGGCTTTAGTCATGTTTACGGCATTGGAAAAAGAGGCTGTGCTGGTGAAGGCTGAAACTGAGTCAACCTTTTAATGATTTTCAATTGCACAAAATTAAGTTTTCTGTTTCCTTCTTCTTTAACACATGCATTCTTGGTGTCTTGTGTGAACTTGAGCACCTTTCTCAAGTAGATCTTTAAGGAAACCTCTAGAACTAGCCTGGTCGTTCACTATTTGGTTGATTTCTCGTTCGTGGACCAAGCATGCTCGCAGCGGTGCGCAGTCATTGTCGCACTTCACGGACCTCATGGCAAAGTTTAGAGTCCCTTGAGCAGGTGAAAAGATCACAGGCCCAGGAAGTGTGTATAGAAATTGACACAGTCAATGGTGTCTACTGTCTCCCTCTCAAGAATTGAGCAGCATTAAGGAGTCAATAGGGTTTTGCTTGGGGGTGCAGAAAGTTATTTTGCATAATGGTAGATGTTATTCGGGCACCTTAACTTCTCACTCTAACTTGTCCTGATAGGGAATCCTTTTTCCAGATCTATTTTGCAAGCTGTGTTAGGTTTGAGGGAAGAACACCACAGACTTCAGCAGGGGTCAAGCACGATATCGGAATTTGATCATTTAGTGGCTGTATCGGTTGACCTGCTCCCGCGGGTTCACATGCTTATTTGGGTTTATTCAGTCACTTAGCAGACAGTGTTGGTTTTGCGACCATTATGGGGTTCAAAATGGTGTATGCAACTGTGGCTGGATGCTTGGTTCAAGTCTGGGCTGGTCGAAAATGTAGCATTCTTGGAACTGTTCCCCGCGGCCATGTTACTCTGGGTCTGTACTGATCACTTCCACGATTGTGTTCTGGTCCTGTGGTTAATTCTATTAACTTACAACATGGCAAGTGTAAGATGGTGCTGCCTCCGTTGAAGGCAACTGTACGGATTTGTCCTATGAATAACATTCTATTCAATTCTAAACAGGTCCCTGGCATTTTGAACAAGACTGTTTATACCTTGTCCTGTTTCAAGATACATGAGTTTCAATGCTTTCCCTCAGGGGCAGCAAAGGAAGCCACACCTTTCCTGGAGCATCTTTGAAATATTGATGTACGGTCATGCCAGATCTCATATCAGGTAGCTTAAGCAAGGACCAAGAGGGCCTGTAATGGGGCCTTTAGTCTCTATTGAGGGTTTGTGGCGGGAGCTTCAAGTGGAGCTGTTCTCTTTTGATTCACGGAGTGTTTTTCTCGTGCAGGGTGAGGGGAGATCTGCAGCCTTCAGTGGGTGGCATGTTTCAGCTTTGGCTTTCTGCTCCAATATGGCAGCGGGGCAGGAATGCTCCAGTTGTTTTAACATGTGCAAAGCTTTGAGGGGTAGGGAACTGGAAGGGGTGCAGAGTAATTCAAGGCATCCCATTGATTTGCACAAATCCATTAGGATATTAGCTGCCCCCCACAAGTCTGTATCTCTAGGTACAAATCGGCCTTATATAAGGCTACTTTTGGGATTTTTGCAGGGCATTCAGAGTTGCCAAGCTGGTTGCCAGTTTCAAAGCAGATGTGGATGTGGGGCTACTCCTGGGAAGTGTTAGCTGACTTGGTGATGGACACAGCAGGTATCCTTTCCCTTTAACACCGATAAGCTGGGCAAGGGGGAGCATGTATTCACTAGGCAAGCCTTTATTGCCTGGTAACCGCACTTCAGGAGTTTATCTGCTTATGAATGGCCTGCTAGGCTAAGGCTCTATTGGTGCATGGCAAGGGTGTGGTGCTGCCCAACTTCTAATTTATAATGGTGTTGGGCTTGGCTCTGTAGGCAGCTGGTATTGATGACTTTAAGTGGTTGGGGTATACAGCCAGGCATGGTTTAAAGAATAGGAAGGTGGAATTCAGGTTGTTACAAGCGCTATGTGGGCCTATCTCATTTAGGATCCAGAGGAAAAGACAAAAAAGCGATTACATGCCATAAATGCAACTAGAGACCCGAGATGCCCCCGATGTCAGCATGCACAGACCGACTTTGTACATATGGTATGGCACTCCCAAAAAATACAAACTTACTGGACTGACATTCTGGAACAACTTCATAGGGTGACGGGTTGGAAGATAGCCTCGGAAGTAAGGACCTGTCTCCTCTGTCTGATTCCTAGGAATCCCAAATATATCAAATGAGTGGACGATTTTTCGTTCTGGGGCTTACAACTGCTAAGAGGAGAATAGCAATCAACTGGTTATCCCAGCAGGGCCCAAATATAGACAAATGGAAGAAAGACCTGAAGGAATGGGCGCTGACAGAAGAGGAACATATTCGAAAAACTAGAAAAGATGATAAACTCCCGGAAGTACTGCTGGCATAGGGGATGATGCTCCAAGAGATAGCGGATCATACCCTGCCCTCTCAGCATGAGCCACCGGAAGGGGAACACCAAGAAATGAATAACATTCATAGTCAGGAAGTAGGAGGAGGAGACAACTAAAACCAAAACTCAGGCATAGACTCAAGATATCAATAAAGAAAGAGCCGGTAAAGGTGGGAGGGAGGAGGTGGGAGGGTTGATAAGTTGTCATTTAATATACTTAGGCCAAAAATGAAGCCTGTGAGCTGTAACCTGCAACAGAAGGTAATTGCACTGGGATATTGAAATTACGATGTTACATGTTCGATTAAAGCCTGTATATGGATATTGACTATGTTATGAGAATAATAAATAAATAAATAAATACATTTTTAAAAGTCTGTGCGCCAGGGATTATGGTTGCAATCAAAGTTTGAGTCCTGGGCCACTCGTTTGTCGGAAGGGCTGCAGGGATCTTTCTCAGGCGAGATTTTCGGGAGTGGGCGAGTTATTCAGGTCTTCACAAACACTGGTTTGGCATCAACCATCTCTGCTTCAGCCACCTAATGGAATTGGTGAAATGACTCTGGATAGGGGTTCTGCCCCTGGCCCTACTTTTCCTTCACATCAGTGTTAATGACCTGGCCCAGCAGGGCATTAGGGATTTATTTTAAATGCTGATGTTTGAAATATAATGGTTCTCTGGAGTTTTTCTCAAGCAGTGATTGCTTGGTCACACATAATCCCTATAATTATGCGGAAGCATGGTTCATCAATGCAAGAACCTAATAACTGGGGAGAGTGTCTTAGCAGGCACATGGCAAAACCTCTCAACACTGGCTGGCTAAGGACCATTCCGCATGGCTTTCTGAGGGGTGAGCAGTTCTTTCATGAATAAGGCTTCAACTTGCCCCGGGGGGTTAATGAGCTGTTCTTAGATTCTGTGGTTGCATTTATGACCCAGCATTTAAGTCATTGGTGGTGGCAAGGGGGCAATCGGTTAGCAAACCTTCTCAGCATATGTTGGGGCCAACACATAGGGGCTTATTTACAAGCTCGTAGTGCCACTGGAGCATCACCTTTTTCGACGCTCCGGTGGCGCTCTATGCTAGCCCATATTTACACGGCAGCGCTAAGCCACTTAGTGTGGCTTAACCCAGCCTTGTAAATATGGCCCTCTACAACACCGTTTTTTGTGGCAGAGGGGCGTGCAGTGGATGTTGTTGTGGCCGTTCCCAACAACACCCATGGCTTTTTGACACTGCTCCAGATTTACAAGGGTCTGTAAACCTGAGGCAGAGCCAAAAACTCCTTTCTACAGGAGGCGTTAGAGTAGCGCAACGAGGATAAATGCTTTTATTTCTCTTCGTTTTTTGCTCTTTCTGTGTGTGCTGCATTTTGCAGAACACATAGAAGGAGCAAAATGCCAGTAATCATTGTTTTTGTGCAGAAAGGTGTCCTTGCAACGCAGGCACCCTTGCACTGTTGTGCAAGGGTGCCTGTATTGGCACTAGGCGGCTTTTTTAGTGCCGGCACAGGAGTGTGCACAGGGATGCACCGTATTCTTGTTAATGAGGAGCATCCATGCATTTTGAAAATGATGCAGTTCAGCGCGGCAAAATTGCTTGCGGCACCGCGCTTGCACCATTTTCATGTAAATATGTCATATGGTTGGCAACAAGGCAGACACCTTGCCATCTGGCATCAACATGTGTACAACATGTTTAACTGGTTGTTCTGCTCCAAGCGTGGTATGTAGAGTCACAGAATGTAACTTGAAGAATTCGGTAAGGGCCCCTCGCGTCATTTGAAGGGGTGATGTAGGAGAAGCCAGTTGGGTGGTAATAATGATGAGTCCAGGTCAGTTAGGCCTGGGAGGGTTATGAATTAGGAACTTATGTGTTTCGTTTTCTATGCCCAGAAATACAATTTGTCATGATTACTGTAATATATGAAGTTGATTTTCTTATGCTTATCTCATGTCTCAATAGGGCCTTAGATTTTGCTTAAAACCAATGATCACGTTCTGGGGTCCGTCATTCTGTTGTTCCTTGCACTTGTGGCATCTACTACAGCTCGACAGGAACCCCTCCCAATATATCACAGATCATACAGCTCCATCTCATGACAATTCTACTGGGGAAGAAGCTGGATAATCACAAAAATACAAAATAAGACTGGTCTATTTGTTAAATCATCTTCTGTTCTTGATTTGTCTTAAGTGGTCAGTGCAATGACTTCCGTCATCAAGCTGTGTGCCTGGGCGAGCCCCCTTCATCTCTTCGTATTGAAGAGTTGCGATCCGGCGCACTTTCGTATATCTGTATGTTCTGGTGTAACCATTTTACAAGTTGCTTCCCATCTGAAAGTGTGTGAAAGGGGCTAACATCAGCCGCACAAACCAAATTACAGTGAAACCTATTTGGCTTCTCAAGAATGACATGCAGGACGGTCTCAAACTATGATGGTTTATTAGTAGATTATTCAAAGTTACAAACTTGAATCAATCAGCAAATCAGTCATAAAATAAAGATGTATATATCCATTTAGTTGTACAGTCTGAAATTGTATATTATATAGATGAAAAGCGAAAACATAATCAAATATAAGGTACAAAACATATAATATATCCGTTCCGTAAAGGAACTTCCCTAAACTAAATAATGCATTGAAAGTGGCAAGAGGAATTTCTAAGTGGAAGGTGTTGGATCAAATGAACCAATTTAAGGTTTATGTCAGGAGGCATAAATGTTCAAGAGTCTAACTCAAGGATTTAAGATTACATGGACTCCAGTAGCAGAGTTAGGGAAAGGTCTTTCCTCAGCAAAGGAGAGGTTCTGACAGGCCATTCTAAGAGACACCATTATATCAAACTGAATTCTTCAGAAGCTTCTTCTCTCCAACACCCTCTGGATGCAGCCAATCAGGAGGCGCTGTCTTCTGGGAGCAGGTGACCCCCTCTGTTCCTATAACCGGACAAAGGAGCACACAACTGCGAGACAATACAAGTATGTGCAGTCTGGTCCACCTGGTACAGGAGGCTCTCTCCCATCCCAACACACAGCACGAATCATGGGGGAGCTCAAATCAACTCACCTATTGTAACATATGCTCAAGCTGAACAATTCACTGTTCTACTAACGAAGATGATAAGACACCTGCAATGGAAAGAGAGACACAAACCTATTTAGAAATCAGCCGTGCATGTCTTAGAGGAATACTTGGAGTTGCCAGGCATACTTGTAGTCTGGCCAACGTTAAAAACCTACAGTTAAATCAATGCACAATCTCATAAGCAGTTCATTGATTATATTATACTACAGTTATGTAAATGTGGCTTGGTTACAATGATATACTGCCACGTTTAACACCCAAACTAACGTTACCAAAATGGATTAAGATATGATTAATAAAATTATGGAGCACTAGAATTATGCGGCTTGAGTTGGATACACTCCATGCCATTGATAAATGAAAACAGGTTTCCAGGGAAAATTATTTGACATCACTCTAGACATGCTCTTTCTTATAACAGAATTTACAATTTGGTAGTATTTATGATGTGCAAACTGCCAATGTCTGAGCCTCCTGGTAATGAGTCACTTTTGAATGATGTGACTTAGCCACACCCATTAAAAGCGGGTTGTCATCTACAGTTTTATCAATAGTGTGTCCCATGTCACAGCAGAATTTAAAAAAAATCTTTTTTTTCGATTTTTCATGTAAGGGCAAACAAAGAAACATCGAACACAAACCAGAAACAAGACAGGCTTGCAGTTCAGGTGTTGCATCCATTCACTCGCAACATTTTGCGGCACAATAATGCACAGCCTGGCACTCCCCAACACCACTTGACCAAGAGAACCAGCAGCTCTGGGCCTAGCCCTTCCTCTGTTTCGTCCCCTCAACCCTTCTTGGCTGCCCCATACGTTTACCATCTGTCTTCTTCAGCTCGCTTCCAGAGACCCTTATTTTTATCATATTTCCGAGGACATCCAAAGGTCTTGTAGACCAGCTCTTCAACCCTCATGCACCAATCCATGTTAGATTCCGATTCCCCGATAGTCGGGGCAGAATTACTTCCTCAGTGCCACACTAGGTCTCGTTTGACCACCACTAGTGCCATATTACTAAATAGGGGCATGTATTTTTCAAGGGTCTGATTGCCCCATATTTCCAGGGCACCAACAGTGAAGTGAGCAGCACTGACGTGTCCGTCACCGTGGATATCTATTCCCCTACCTTCCACAGTACTCCTGGATCCAGCGACACTTCCAGGTGGTGTGTGGTAATGTACCACGCTGACAACAGCCCTGCAGACATAGGTCAGTGGTGCTGTGTCCCATTCAATATAATCCAGTCCTGGTGTAGTAGGCTCCGTCCTGCCTGCCCAGATCTTTCTCCCACTTGTCCCTCACTGTGTCTGCCTGGAGAAACTGTAAGTGTTCTGTTGTAGGGCAGTGGTTCCCAAACTTTTGACTCCTGAGGACCCCCATTGAGTCACCACTGGAAGCCGGGGACCCCCAAGCAATTTGTAGGATTTAAATTTCAAACATTAAAACAGTAATTCGAAAAAAATAAACAAACGTGTGCACTCAAAACAAATACTCAAATTACTAAGGGCATATTTACAAGTCCCTATCGCCATGGGAACGTCACTTTTTGCGATGTTCCTGTGGCAATAGGGGCTTAGCCTTATTTACAAGGCAGCGTTAAGCCACTTATTGTGGCTTAACGCTGCCTTGTAAATAAGGCCCTCTTTCCCGCAATGCTTAGCGTGAAAAAGGTGGGCAGTGGGAGTTGCAGTGGGCGTTTCACTCCAACACCCATTGATTTTGACGCTGCCCTCTATTTACAAGTTCAGCCTAAATAGGAGACAGTACCCAAATTAAGACCATGAAAAACTTGGTCTTAACTTGGCGAAATGAGGAGAAATGCCTTATTTCTCCTCGTTTTTGCTTTTTCCACTAGAAAAAGCAAAACACCTTTGATTGTTTATGTTCAGGATGGTGACCCTTCCTGCACATAAACAATCTTTAATAAAAATGACGTTTTGTAACTTCCATGTGTGCTGCATTAGGCAGCACACATAGAAGGGACAAAAAGGCATTACAAAATTGTTCATGTGCAGGAAGTGGGAACATAGCAGCATCAGGATAATGATAGACTGGGAATAAACATATGTTGCTAACTTTTACCATGCAGTTTGCAAGCAGCTCTTTGATGACGGTTTATAGGACACTGCTAGATTACAATTGTCCCTTATGAATTGCACAGTGACAAAAGAATCTCTGTGACATAATCAGTAGCCCACTGACCTATGCACATAAAATACTGTTTTTAAAATGCATTAACCCTCTGTGTCACATTAGATAAGTCAAAACTGCCACTAGACAAAACTTTCCTCTCTATCCAGCAGGTACATTAATCACTGGCATTTTCATGACACTTTTCTAGTTGCTCGAAAACTGCTAATTTTACAAGGAACTTTGCAGTGCTTTTAAAACTGCTGCCTGAGGACCCCCTGGGAATGTGCCACGGACCCCTGGGGGTCCTCGGATCCCAGTTTGGGAAACACTGTTGTAGGGTATTTAATTTGATATGTCTTGTTGCATCTATGCAGCTTATAGCACACATATGCTTTTACATTCATAGTGAGCTCTCAAAAATCTCAAGATCTTGGGCCTCAGCCATAAAAACCCCACAACTCCCCGCAAACGCAGACTTATGTCTACATATTACTGAGATGATTGCCCTTTTGCCTAATTTACAAATCTACAATAGGTACGCAACGACAATGTACTTTCCTCGTAACTTTCCTGGAGTAAACCTCTCTCTTTCTGTTTAGCTTACATGTAAGGATTATACATGAAGCGGAACATCTCGATGCCTTGTGTAAAGGAATTTGTGAAATCTGTCTAAATTTGTTTTCTTTTCATATGAGGTATTCTCCACCCTGCCCCCTAACTGCCCTCCAACTCACTGTAAAAATGTCGGTGTCTTTCAAACCCTTCTTGATCCTATTATGACTGCTTCATTTAGAGGTAAGTTTAGAAGTGCAGATAAATGTGTTAAAGGAACGACAAATGTTTGCGAATGACTGCAGAGTAATGACTCTATGAGTGTTCACTTCATCTGTTCGGATCACTCCCAGCCTGGAGAACTCCCTCCAGGTGTCAGCTACAACTGCGGAAAAACATCTGCATGTATGACAGACGCCCACACTAGGAAGCAGCATTTTTTCATATAAAAATACGCGGAACGTGTGTCTGTGAACCGCAATTAGATTTTGTCTACGATGTTCTAATATATCTGTTTGTAAAACGTTTTGGGAATCAGCAAGCCCAGTGTTTACAGAAATGCATAACTCAAGCAGATAGAAATAAACGCATGGACAATAAACATAAAAGAAAACACTTTACAATCACTGGACATGAAACATAGACAGATATTGCACAAAGGATGGAACACTCATCATCATCACGGTTCCCAGAGAAGAAGAACTTAACACACAGACATAGCTAAGAGTAGGTAAACACCACCCCATTTCAGAACAAGAGGGGGAGGGAGACCGCTTCAAAGAATCTGCACGTAACTTGCCAAGAAGGTGTGATCTCTTTATCGGTCTTGCCTAGGCAGCCATTGCGCTGTCTCTTCGAGACATTCTGTATTCAAGATATGGGCATTCAATACTCCCAGCGCTTCTGGTTGGTTAGTTGGCCTGCCTTTCTAAATGCCTTTGCTGTGGTTGGTCAATACTCTCCATTTATTCCGCCTTTGTGTGCTTGGTTCCTTCCCAGCGGACATCACCAATTGTTTTGTTTGTTTGGCCATCTCTGTCCATCTGTTGCCTCCTCACTCACATCCCTACCTCCCTCCCATCATTGCTGCGTCACATAATATCCCCAGTGCCGCACCTCCCATCGTCCACTTAATCTCCCAATGCCCCACCTCCCACCATCACTGCTTGTTTTGTATCTGTCTGGGGCAGAGAATTTAAGTCCATATTCGTCCCAATGAACCCACACATGAGCCAAAAACATGGAGTAGTGTGATACCAGTCCACCAAAGTGCTCCACTATAGCACTATATAAAAGAAACTGCAATCATTCTAGTGCAAGCCTCAGTTCAATTTATATAGCTATCATTGAAGAAGAAAGGTACAGTCATTGAAAGGAAGAAACAGACACAGGCAGTCATCACTGAGGAACACACATCCACACATAACCACAGTCACCAATGGTGAAGAAGCTTACATGCAACGACCAATGAAGGTCCAATATAAGGACATCAATGAACAACAACAACCCATCATTTCATAAGAAATAACACAATTACCCATCATGAGAAACAAACACACATAATAAACAAACACATGCTTCATTCTCTGATAGTTCTAACTGGGGACTAACCCAAAAATAACCATCACTGAAGTACAAACACATTACAACAAGCATTGGCAAAGACAATAGGTTTTGCATATTGCAAAGCAGGTCTGGCTGCTGTGCAACATGGCTTAAAGTAAATAAAAACAAAGCGTTATGGCACAAGCAGCAAGAGGGTGGAGGAGTAGGGTGGCCCAATGGAGAACTGGAGGAGAGAGGTGGGAGGAGGTTAACACCACAAGAGCGAGAGAAGGTGAAGGAGAGGGACTGCAGAGGCATGCACTCTCCATGAGTACATGCCGAAAAGCATGTGGAAGGAAACTGGCTCCAGGAAGCATTACTTAGTTCATGCTCCAAGGCAGGGATGAAGACTGAAACCCAGGAGGAAGCTAGAGGTGAGTAGGAGGTGCTGACCAATGGGAAGCAAGGAAGCAAGTGACGTGGGAGCCAACAAATGGTAAGTAAAGTTAAGTAATGGGTGGGCTCTCTGTCTCTCTCGCTCTCTCTCTTTCTCTCTCCCATCCATGGATGCACGCATTCAAATGTGCACACACATTCATTAGCAAACAAACACTCCAATCACTGAGGTACTCACATAGAGCTGCCGCCACAGGGGAAGAAACAAACTCATCCATCACTGAGTTAAAACAAAAACTGTTAATGCCGTAGTACACGTGAGCACACACAGTCTCTCTCTCACACTCACACCCTCTCCAAGAAGAAAACACAGACATTCATTGGTGAGAAAGAGAAATACATGGACAACAATGAAACAAACACATGCATCTTGTGGAAGAGGTGTGGCGCCGTGGCCAGGGCGACTGACTCTGGAATCTGGGGATCACAGTTCGATCCCCAGCGCCGGAGGCAGATTAGCCCAGCACCATTTGACTCTGGGCAATAGCTTGCTTAATCTTCCCGACGGCCCCCAGCGCCTAGAGACCCTTACGGGTGATTGTTTGCGTTTTACAAATGTGGATTATTATTAAATGTGGATCTTAGAGAAAGGAACACACACCAACAAATACATCAATCACTGAGGAACAAAAATATCAGTAGCCATCACTGCACCCTCGAAACAAACACACATACATTCAACAGTCACTGAAAGACACGCATACAATCATTAATGAAAAACACAGTCATAAAATAGGAAAAAAGACAGCCATAGTGAACCAAACACACACACTCGGCCATCTCTGGAAATCAAACATATACTCACAACTTTGCGAATTAAACACTCATACAGCCATCACTTAAGTACAAAGCTACAAGCAAACATCATGGTATCTCTCTCTCTAGCTCACTGGCTCTCTCTCCCTCTCTCTTTCTCTCTCACACACAAAAACATCCATTACTGATGGACAAACACACACAAGGATCGCTGTAATGAAATGTATTCACTGAAGAATGAACATAGATACAGTTCACAGAGAGGAAGACACAGGAACATACACCAATCACAAGCACAGGCATCACAAAAGACCACACACACGCACACGCACATACATGCACATACATGCACACATATAGACAACTCCATGGAGAAGACAGCCCTGGGTAAGGAAGACATGCAGATGCCCACCTGTGAGGATCATGAGCACACACAGTGGCAATAGTGCTTCTCAGTGTCACAGTTTCAGGACACTAAATGGAGTGGCCCATATTACCGAGTATTTCTTTGTTCCCTTAGGTCGTAGGAGAGTCCAGGCGGCCATGGAGTGGCCCATATTACTGTGTATTTCTTTGTTCCCTTAGGTCGTAGGAGAGTCCAGGCGGCCATGGAGTGGCCCATATTACCGAGTATTTCTTTGTTCCCTTAGGTCGTAGGAGAGTCCAGGCGGCCAAGGAGTGGCCCATATTACCGAGTATTTCTTTGTTCCCTTAGGTCGTAGGAGAGTCCAGGCGGCCATGGAGTGGCCCATATTACCGAGTATTTCTTTGTTCCCTTAGGTCGTAGGAGAGTCCAGGCGGCCAACAGTGTTGATCCTCATCCTGTCTTCAAAGGAAACCCGAAATCCTGACATTAATATAAGCATGCACCTTGTCTAGCTTGTTGAGGTGCCTCTTGGCTGACAGGCAAGTCCAGAAAAAGTGTTAAGTTAGATGTTGTATTTTCCCTTTGCGCACTCCCAATCCTGGCTCGCAGAATTAGTTAGGATGAGCAGAGTTTCACTTGCATAAAGAAGATTAATGGATTCTGAGAGTGTAGTTGAATTTTCAAATCTATGGAACGGTTATTTGGTGTTTCAAGGTTGGCCCAAAACTAGGGTAGGTGAACGCCCACAAACTTGAATGTTTTTGTTTATTCAAATATCCAAGGCAAGTAATTTCCCACACATGAAACGCATACCTGTGCCACAAACAGGCGAAAGTGCTCTGACATGGCAGGGAAGGGGATCACTTACGTATTTCATAGGGACGTAGGGAAGGAGGAGAAGAGGTTGCTCTGCCAGGAATAATATTTTCCCAGGGACCAAAAATGTAAATTCTGAAGTATTGAAGGAAAGTAAGCCCAGATTTTACCTGAGCTTTCAAATGTAGAATGAGACCCAAGGTTTGCGAATTCAACTTACCAAATGAACCACAAATTGTAAATATTTACTATGGGACACCTAAGTAAAAGAAGCTTCAGGACCCATATTGCTATTAGCAAAGCAGGTCCACCAATGAAATGCAACACTGCTGAACCTAAGGCCCGGGGGGACCTCACTGAAAAAGTATCTGTACCTAAATGGTGCTTACTGGTTTTCTTGACTAAGAAATAGAGCAGTCCTTCGAATTAAAAAAGTACATTCTATTTATCAAATGCAATTTTCACAAATATTGCTCATAGTAAAATCGTTACCAAAAGCACACAAGGTAAGCATCAAAAATTTATTTTGATTTAAGGTCAACCTACTTGTGATGGAGGTGGGAGAATAATGAATTACTATTGATTTCTATAGTGGTCCAGCGTAAAGTAATTGTACAAATAATATCAGCCTGGCGCAGTCAAGTAGAAACAAATAAAATGCAAAAACATTTGAACGAATGCAGCGGTAAAACCAAGTCAGACGTTCAGGATACCCTCCACGAATAGCAATGAGGTGAATTCATTCACCTTGGGACAGAATCACAAATAAAATCATAAATCCACTGCTGTAGGCGTACACCTACGTCTGGAGTAGGTTTGTGATTCGCAAAGGTTTTCAGGAATACTCCTGAGGCTGTCTCGGTTACAGTTTTCCCAATACTCATGAAATCTGTGGATTCCATTTGTTGAGGATGTGAAAATCAATGACAGAATCCAAACACATGCGGGGAAGCCATGTTTACCAGTGGAGAAAGCTCTTCTGTTACACCCTCACCAATTTTGAATGGGTACTCCTTGCCAATTTCTGCTCACACAGGAAATTGATTTACTCGTCTGCCCTTCGCATGAGTACATAATATTTCCAAGGTCCAAATAGGTCAAGAAAAATTCTGTAAATACCCACAAATAAGTTCATTTTTGGGCCCACCCAAACATTCAGTGTAGTCCCGTCGTAGGACACCCACTCCAAAACGTTCTTTTGTGAATTCCAAAAGTGATGACTTTACACTGGTAAAAAAAAGCCTATTTGCTTGTGGAAGCTAAATTTGAGATGCAAATATCGTTGTAAATCTACAATCAATTAGAATTAATATATAAGGCATATACATTAGTGCGTCATACACTGCAATTCTAGTCTTAAACCGTAACAAGTATGCGCTTCCCTATAAGTGTGACAAACAACGCATGACTCCATTGCGTGAACTTTAAGGTGGGGAATATTCAATATTTATCTAGCTTACAAAATAATAAACTTCAAACCTCTCCGATCCAGACACTCGTTCCATATTCATGACCAAGTCACGCAGTGCAGCACAGCAAGTCACCTTCCTGCGCTGCATGACAGGGAAAGGGCAGGAATACACTGCATTTAAGTCAATATAGCGCATTCCTGCCTTTTATCCTGCACTGCCGCCCTTTTGGCTGCTGAGCGCCAACACAGGCACCCATGGTGCAAGGGTGCCTGCTTTGTAAGGAGGATTGTTTTTGTGCAGGAAGGGGCAATCTCCGGGCACAAAACAATCCCCTGAGGCTTTTTCCTCTTTCTATGTGTGCTGCAGAAAAGCAAGGAGAAATAAACATATTTCTCCTCGTTACGCCTCACCTGGGAAGGTGTTGTGTTTTGGCGCATTCCCAGGTCTAACACTTCTTGTAAATCTGGGAATGCGTCAAAATCCATGGATGTTGCGTGGAAACACCTATGCAATGCCCACGGAAACACCTCCCTGGCGCAGAGTAATGCAACTTAGTGATTTGCGCTCCGTTCCATTACTCGACATTTATACAGCCACTCAGGGCTATGCAAGGGGGCCTTGCGAGGCTTCATAAATTTCATTTTTAATTTTTGTCGCTCTTGCACTACGTTACGTGGTGCAAGAGTGACACAAATGGGCTCAGTAAATATGCCCCTAAATATTTAGTACATTTGCACATTTATTACAACGTATCAGTGTGCTACAGTGACCTGGAAAAAGCAAACTTATTTTTTTTAGGAGATGGCTGATACTATTACCGTTTAATTTGAATATATGTAGCAACCAACAGATATGAGAGGAATGGCTCCAAATGAGCTGGTTCGCCAAAAACGAAAGACTTGTGCAGCGACGCTTTCAATGCCCTTCGCAAGTGACTCTCGCCAACTGAATATGAGGTGCGTCATCATTTCCAAATGGTCTGCAACTGCATTTAGGAAGTACAGATGAATCATGTTCTATAACTTCCTGCCAGTAGTTGTGTAACTTTGAATGTCCTTAAAACTTGTAGGGCATAGTTCTGTTCTTAAATGACACGAATAATTTCTGACTCGTGCATGAATTTGCCAATACACACTAAACCTAATGTTCATTTTAGAGGCACAATTGGCTCACTGTAGCAGGGTGTCCAAAATCTAGAGACCATTAAAACAGTGAATTGCTGATGCACTCAAAGCGTATGGTTTGCAGTCAGTTGAATACTGCGACTAGCAACACTTCCGTAGAAAAGTGGCAGGAATGACGTGGCAAGTCACAAGTAGCAACGCCGACAAAGTTGTACGAGTTGCAATAACAACATCACCAACGTCTCCAAGACCAGACCAGCAGGAAGGAGCACTGCAGCCCCTAAACTATGCGGCACTACCCCATTGGATAATGTAGTAAATCCTTATCCCATAATATGTTTCACGTGGCAGAGATGACAATTTTAACAGAGGAAACATTTTGTGTCTACTTGCCAACATTCCATTTCACTAACAACTTACATGATAGGAAGATCTCAGTATACAATTTAAATCTTCCTTTCTATGGTCAGACAGGGAATCTACAGTGTTGACCTCTGGTGTTCAGTTTTAAAGATATATTTGCTAAGTGTGCAAAAAAAGTAGAAACATACCCATCCTTCCTCACAAATACAGTGCAAAGCTAAAGCTCTTCAATTCCAGGTCGTGCAGCATCGATTGAAACAGTAGGAGACCAAAACCTTCCCCCAGACACTGGACATTCAGTATTAATCACGGCAGGCTCTGATAATGACAGACGCTACCACCTATTTCTACCTTCCTCCAACAACAGTAAAGTTAATGGGTGAAGCACAGCGTTAGACTCCTTGGCTTAACGCCACGCTCCGCCACTTCAGAAATGCAGGGCTGCAGCGTATTTAAAAGAATATGGTGCAGCCTTGTGTTTTCTCCTGCGTTGGTGCTAATTTAGCTGCCTTGCGCCAACGCAGCCACCCTTGCACCATAGCGTCCCTTCCTGCACATTAACAATCTGAAATGGCGTTTTTAAACTTCTATGTGTGCTGCTTAATGCAGCACACATCGAAGTTGCAAAATGTAATTTGTTTAATGCATGTTTATGTACAGAAAGGTGTCCCTTCGTGCCCCCTTAATTTCAGTAGATATTTGGATATTTGGTGGTCATAGTGAAAACCTGACTGGGTTTTGTGGTTCTGTGGACTGACAAGCTCAGCTGTGTGCAAACATTACAGATAAATGACACGTGTAAAACTATGCACAAGAGCAGCATTTTGTGAATCACACTTAGCTTCACAGTCCTAAAAATCTAATTTGATGTGTTAGTTGGACATTTGCAAAAGGCTTTGTGAATGGGCACCCATCCTGCCTGATATTTGTTCAATGTTATTACTGCCTGATAAAAGCTGAGATTTCATACTGCCTGATAATAGCTCTTTACCCATACTACTCGACAACAGACGTGCACGCACTGCCCAGTATCAGTTCATCCCCCACTGTGTCTGATATAGTTGGGCCCCAAAATATCTGAGTACACTTAATTCCCCATACTGATAATAATAACTGAACACCTTTTCTTTCTCACAGTAGCTCATCACCCGCACTGCCTGATAGCAGCTCAATTCTTTCATTGTCTAATACCACCCATCTACACATAACAAACGTGACTACTTCTTAATTCATACTGCATAATGACAGCTGAACATGAGCATCTTTTTTTACTCATAATTTGTTTTCAACAATACGGCCTGATAATAGCTTACTATACACACCTTTTGATGATAACTGCACAATAAACACACAATAGGTGATGGGAGAAACGCTTGCAATAACTCTAACCAATGGCAATCACTCGGGTAGCATTCCAACTCATCATTCTTTTGCCAACCATTCTACCTCAGATTAGGCCCAGCCATATGCAAATCAGACTTGGTCCTGTTCCAATAGGAATATTCTATCCAGAACTACTAAGCCAGGTTCTCTCCTAACCAGAACCCAAGCAACCGAAGATTGGTTTTGGCCTGATTGCGCCTCTTCAGTTCGGGCTAGACTGTTCCCATTGGGTCAAGGCTGATTTGCATATAGCTGGGTCCAAACTGGGGCGATGTGGCGAGCAAAATAACGATGAATTAAACCCAGATCTGTGACTAGGGGTGAGTGATTGAAAAGTTTTAACATTCCGCCAATCATTTTATTTTGTGATGTTGTGAGTAATTACCAGACATTGATTCAAGCATTCCATCTATCACGTTTTTTGTATACTTTATTGATAATAACTGTCCAGTCATACTCCCTGAATCTACTGCTTTCCTCATACTGCCTGACCACATTTATTTTATCATAATAGCTCATCACCCATATTGCCTGACGATAGCGTAGCACCTACACTGCCCCATCATAGTTGAACGCATTGACTTCATTATGGTAGCTTGCCACCCGTACTGACTGAAGACAGCTGACCCCCCTTTCTGCCCGATAATAGTTCACTGCTGAGATTGTATGATATAGCCTACAGCCTTTGCAACCTGATACTAGTTCATCACTTAGATAGTGTGATAGTAACTGAGGACTCATACTGCCTGATAATAGGTTATTGCCCATGCTTCTTGTTCAAATCTCCTCAACTACAGCGATAACGGAGAGCCCACAACACCTAAAAATAATTCCTTACTGAAACTGCCTCATAATAGGGCCTCACCATTATTGCCTGATATTGCTGAGCTCAATGATAAGAGCTCAGCAAATGTCGACTGTGGAATATGATAGGTCTGGCATCCAGAGTGTAAGATGGCAGTGGCAGTAATTTGTAGCAGGCTTTGATGTCTGACTCCTATAGTAATCTAGGCTACAGTGCAAGTGCACCGGGAGGTTCATTGCCCTCCCTGTGACAAGGATAATGGATTGATCAAAGGGGCGGGTGGGAGATTGACTTGAACTTTGGGTGCCTGAGACTTGCACCACTTATAGGTCCACAGATGCAATTCAATAATGGTTTCTATGAAAACTTCAGAAGTGAAGGCTCTCAGGAGAAGTTGGGTAATTTATCAGAATTGCTAAGAAGGGAGGAGCACTCAGAAGCAGGAAATGTTGGTGTCTTCATTGTAATGGAGTGACCTCAGTGCCAATCTAGGAGAAGAGCTATGGAAGACTGGAGGGGAGAAGCGTGAGGAGGCGACATTGCGTGTCCACCCAATGGAGATGGCAATCCCCAAGAGTGTCAAACTGCTATACTTCTCGAACAGCCATGGGATAAGGGCTGTTAATGATAGGATGAAGAACTACTTCCCCACTAGACCTACCTAAGCAGTGTAATTGATGGCTACGTAGACCTGCATATGCTCCAGGTGTATCAGCGGCTAGAGACTCGAAATGATGTCTATAACCTTCAGGTATGAAGCAACAAGAACACACTGAAATGGGGCTGCAGTGACCACGAATTGTTAGTGCAGAGCATTGCACTGCAGGTCAGCCAGTCCCATCTTAACAGGCATCTCATCAAAGATGCAGCTGTTACTGAGATTGTCCAGGCCCATGATTGCTCAATCCAGATTGCTTTGGCTAACCTAACAAAAGTAGCCCTTTAGGTCAAGTCCTTGGTCTGGGGTGTGAGTGGGACAAGAGGGAGTGGGATAAGTAGACGTGGCTGCATACTATGGTCTCATCTTTTTGGATTTGGGAACCGGGAGTATTTTTGGCCAAGGCCCAATAAATGACCCACTTAATAATTAAGCACCCTCATTGCCCGATAATGACCAGGATGCCTGCACCATACCCAGCATCTACCTCAGCTGTTCACAGACTCAGCAAAAAATACGAAGGTTTAACATTTGCTGAGCATACTTACGGTGTCAGTGATTGCTGTTAACTAACCGGGCCCACAATTCTGTTGCTAAAGCAAACTGACCACCAGCAAAGTGTCCAGACAGAAAAGCCTCCTCCTTTGCGCAGTGCAGTTGAAAAAGGATGCATTTAAAATGCAAAATTGACACAAATTTTCTAAGAATGCTATGTGGGGAGAATACTCTAAACCTTTGCCAAATGCACTTGGTAAAATGGGTTCCTAAAAGGTGCCATTATTTAATGAACTTGAAGGAAAAATCTATACAAGACAGAAACCCAATAACAGACTTCAGCAAACAAGGACAGGCAAACTGCAGCTGACATTTACATTGAAGCCGTTTTGTCGAAAAACTGAGCAAACGTAAAATTTTGGTATTACTAACTTAAAAGATGGATAAAGTTTCTAATATATAATTATATAAATTAAGAGTGGTCTCTATGTTATAGATCACTCGAAGCAAATGTGTAGAAATACCAGCAAATTCTGAATGCACCTACCTTACTGCCAGCTGTATTTTAGTGCATGTGGTCTAAAATCTTTGACATAGATGGAAGGACTTCTAATTGCCAGCATAATGGAAGGCGTTCAATGCACTATTCCTAATGGTCCAAGCTGTAAAATAACAATCATGCTCTAAGTAAAAAATTTGGAATAGTCACAACAGAATTGCAAATTTGAATTTGTACAAGTGTGCAAAACGATGAGATTCAGCAAGCACACTTGCCATGCCAACACACAGTGTGCCTACATAATTGTGCTATCGCAATTATTTTGCCCACAACCATTGCATTATTGGTTTTTCAGAGAATGCACTACAATTGTAGAACCCCACATTTTGCTTTCAATTTAGGTCAGCCTTCAAAAACACACCTCCATAACCCAGCATTCTAAGGACACCTACTTAACATTTTTTTAATGCTATTATTTCTTCCATCTTATAGAGATTGTTTTCTGTTCTCTGTCAGACAATTACTGCCTCCTTTCTCATCCTTACAGTCATTCTGTCTTTACAGAACTTGGATCCACAAAATAGTCAGCAACTGTTATGGACTCCTTTCAAACATCTTCCCCATCTACTTCTTTAGGATGCTGCCCTACCCCATTCTCGCATGGTTTCTTTACTCCTTATTTGTTGCTGTCTCAGGCATCAAATTTGCCTCTGCGTTACTCCTACATTGGCGCCTTTAGAATGGCATTAGATTCCCATATCAGTCGTTTGTAGTCTTATTACCTCACAGCATTGTTTTTTCTTTTCTTTAAGGTTCGTTCTTGAATGTTTCGAGCATGCCTATAGCACGCTTACTCCTTAAAAACATTGGCTGATCCTACTCTTTATGAAGGCTCTCATCCAATTTAATTGGAAGTGCTAAACTACTCTGTGATAAATGATCTGATCTGTGCAAGTCACAATGAACTTTCTTCTCTGTTCACACTTGTCTGTCTTTGTGAGGTTAGTGGCGTGGTGGATCACTCCACTCTCCTCAATTCACTTTGAGCCTATCAGATACTTTAAGTTGGGTCTCTTGCTATTTTATGGGTTGTGCATACTCTGCCACATGAACTGATCACTCCTTTTCTGCCTTTCCCATTCGCCTACTGTATGGAGTACCACAACAGACAATTCTTGGTCACCTTCCTTTTCGAGCTATATCATTTACCTAAATGTTCAGATTTTTTGTTTTGATTTTCTTCCTACTGTTATGCTGATGAATCCAAATGTTCATCTCTTGCCCTCCCTTCTTACATCACTTTAGATCCCTATCTCATTAGATGGGTTAGTGCCTAAATGATCACTAACTCACTCTGCCCCACCCATTACAAAATGAAAATATTATTCCCTGTGGCTTCCTCATATGCTTATTCTCCCCTTCGCCAATACTTCTGCGTCCGTAGTCCCCCAAAGGCTCACTGTTTTTACTCTTTGCTTCTACTTTCTTTACTTGTACATCTACTGTTGCATCTACTACTATAACTGAAGGAGAGCCCTAGAGTGTGGCTGAAAATGGGGAGGTTAAAGGAGTGGTGCCATAGTTAGTAGTAGCAGTGGGCATGGTATAATTGTTAGCATCCACTAGCCAGGGTGGACGCTCAGGGGGTCAAACAATGAAGTGATGTTGAGATGCAAGGATTGGATCTTGACCTTCCCATTTTCACACAGGGTGATGCTTAGCTCACATTTCCATTTATGGTAACATGAGCTAATGGCAGATTGGACTAAACTTGACATGAAATCCAATGGTAGTGATAGTCTTTTCCCCCTCTGACACCCCCATCAGTGAATACATGAACAGAAATGTAGAGGGCAGTGTTAGAAGCGGGGAAAGGAGAGTGGGAAAACAGTCACAATAGAGACACAGAACTCCAGCACTTTGTCCCGCCCTCAGCTCATCTACGAGTTCTGTGGAACGTAGTGAATCCCTTTAATGCAAAGGAGATATCTTAAGAATCTTGTTATTCAGAGAACTGAACATACCTGAACTCTATATCTGTGTAAGCAACTCTCTGTACTTTGATATGTAACAGGTAATTCCTGAAAACTAAACATACAAACAATAAGCATTTCAAATAGGCACCTGCACTAATTTTTTCCTATCTTTTGGAAAACTATCTCAAGTGTTACCAGTACATGCATCCACGGGATACCACTCACTACACAAGGAACATCCCATAGCAAGGTGTGACATTAGGTGTAAAAGGCATATATCAGTATGAACTCACATTTAATTTGCAGCACATTGAGGCACAAACATTGGTGCAACATCAACATGAATGTGAAAAACATTTAGAATAACATATTAAATTTAGGTGCAAATTCAAATTTAAATACATTTATAACTTTATTTGTGAAATGTATCTAGTGTCAAAGTAAAAATGACTGTGGGATCACCATTAGGAACAAAACCACATTTAGGTGCAAAATGATATTTAGGAGCAACATCACCTGGAGCATCAAAACATTTTAGAGCACAAATTATGTTTAGGAGTGAAAACACAGGAGCAATCACATATGCATGCAACAATCACATTGAGGTGTAAACTCACTTTCAGCTTAAAATCACTTTTGGTGCAGTGTCATACAGTTTAGGCAGTAAAAAACGAGTGCATAATTCCTTTAAGGTGGGAAAACACATACAGGTTCAAAATTATATTTGGATGCAAAATCTTCATTGGTGCAAAGTCATCAGAAGTGTGGAAACACTTTTAGGAACACACATGCGCCTCGACTGCCGTGCATGGATGCTTCCCTTTATCATCCATGCACTCCAATGGAAACAATTGTTTTGGCAGGTGGACTAACGTACCTATAGGCAATAATTGATGGTGCATACACAAATGAGCCGAAAGCTGAAGGCAGCTTACGCAAAGCCCTTCTCTGTGTACTTTTTTGTGTTAATGACATAGCTTCTTGTACACAAATAAAGCTTTCTGTAGCCAGACCTATAAATAGGAACTAGCCACACCCTGAGTCAGCCTTTGCTAAGATAGCGCCCTGGGCGTGGGTGGAGAGAAATTTGGCGCACTTGCTGATGGTAGTAAATTAAACGAGACAGCAGGGGGTCCCCTTTGTGGTCACTGGTCAGTACTTGGATGAGCAGGGACTGGCCCCTGAACACAAACATCCCAGGACCCCCCCAGCTAAGGTAAATCCCCATAGCTTAGGTGCCTCACGCAAATGATGGTTTCGTTGATGTGTGCCAGCGGGTGTGAAGAGAGGGCAAGGAAGGGGGCTGAAGGGGTGTTAAAAACATCGCCCACTGTATGAAAATGAAGGACTAAAAACACTTTAAACTGGCAAATCGTACACAAAGAGACAAGGACAAGGCTGGAGCAAGATTAGAAGGGCGCTGCTGCTGGCATAACCTTGATGCACACAGCTCCATGCACCCCTCGGTAAATTGGCGCCCTGGGCGCAGCTCGCCCATGCTCAAGGCCGTCCCTGGCCACACCCGCTCCTTCTGCCAACCCTTCGTTTCTAAAGACCATACAGGTTTACCCAGATGCATTGTATTATCCATATTCTCTCTTCCCCTTGAGATTTATATAATCTGATGGAGAATTACTCGCGATGCCTGCTTTACAGTCAGTGGGGAAAATCGGGGCTTATCAGGACTCACTGCTGATCCACTGAACACATTAGTTCTTGAAACGAAAAACAGAAAACATCTCCACATTTACGGACACTTGACATGTTTAAGACCAAGAAGATTTCTCAATGACGAATTTTCTCTTTGGAAACTGTTCAAACTTAGATATGCAGCTTATATGCTTTTAATTATGTTATGTTACTTTATCTCATCTTACTGGGTCCTTTGCATAGCTCGGAGTTCACCAGGTGAGAAGGTGTACTGTTATACCCCTCTGCTCAGGGCTCACAGGTTAAGCCACCAGGGCAAAGGAGTAAAACAAGCTAACCAGGAACACATAGGAAGACAACTGGTAAAGAGTCGGAACTGCAATTCTTGGTACCCTGAGCTCAGAACCCAGTGAATGAACGAGTAAATGAATATAGTGACCATCCGCCACGCGGATCCATAGCAGATGTGTGCGTAAGCTGCTTAGCACACTGCGGAGAGAATTAGCCATAAAGATATCCCACATTGCATCTTGGTAGAACCTTGGAAGTACAATCTTGCATGTGTTTGCTGCTTTGGCAGACTTGTGTGCCTCCCCAGCAGCCATGCGCTGCTTATACCGCCTCTTAGCCACTACCTGCTCCCTATAAACAAACATCCGCCCACCCCCCACAGAAAATAATTGCGGTTAATTCAATGTTCAGATTCGATAATGGATGCTCAAATAAATATGAGGATTCCAAGCAAATTTGTGCAAATGAAAAAAGATTTCCTCTGACATAATGGCATGGTGCAAGGCTGTCTGTAATGAGCTGTAATTTGTCTGGAAGAGCATTTTAAAGGGGCTGAGCCATTCACTGCAGGACCAGTGGCTGCGCAGAGACTGGAAGCCACGAGCCAGCCTGCCTCATCTCAGAGGAAATTACACCGCAAGCAGGCCAAATTTCTGACAACTTCCATAAATTATTTCGGATTTTCATATTTCAAATTTCATCTGCATTCATCATGTGCCTTTGACTGGGGGAAGGAACGTCTGGGAGGAGCCCTGGTAGCATTCGCAGCAGCAGTCCCAGGAGCCTGCCCTGGGACTGGATAATTCAATTTACTTTTTGATTAGATTATTCTTGCTGCAGTCTGCTGCCAATCTGAAGTATTGTGCCTTCTCTTCTACTTAACCTCCCTGCCCCATGCCTGCTCCAGCTTGCATGCAGCTCTCCGGATTGCAGAATATATTTCAACAATCAAAGTTGGGAGTTATTATTTTGCTTTCTATTGTCCGTCCTTATAAAAGCTCACATCTTTCACTGGGATCCCTCTGCCCAGAAATCGGATTATTTCGTTTCTAGGATTTTTTATATATTTTTTTGTAGCCTCCCACTCTCCCCCTCCTTCAATGGTTGTTACATTGTTTACCATTTTCGGTCCAAAGTGCCCTATGTTTGTGACGGGGGTGGGAGGCCGGTGAGGTTACAATAATTACTATAGCTCCAGATGATTCAATAGGTCATAAATACGAATTCTCCCGTAAAGCAAGGATTATCATCATTGGATATAGACATGAGGAGGGAGGGTAGAGACAAATATATTCTGAAAACGGACAACCTCTGGAAAAAGCGTACCGTTACAAAAGAAGGCTGGACTATTGATCCAGATCGATCTATCTATCTATCTATCTATCTATCTATCTATCTATCTATCTATCTATCTATCTATCTATCTATCTATCTATCTATCTATCTATCTATCTATCTATCTATCTATCTATCTATCTATCTATCTATCTATCTATCTATCTATCTATCTATCTATCTATCTATCTATCTATCTATCTATCTATATATTATATGTATCTATTCACTGAGAAAAACAAAGGTTTCAGGGACGTTGTAGTTAGGCTCAGGTTTAACTTGTACAAAACCAGTGAAATTCAGCAGTTATAGTTAGCTAAACTAACAATAACGTATGCCCCCACAATGCACTGCCTACGACCTCACACATTACATGACTCATAACATGGTCAGTGACATCACTGATGACATCTCAAATGACAGCACTGTGTGTGAGTGGATATCTGAGTGCCTGTGTGGGTGTGTGAGTGGGTGTGTGAGTGGCTGTATAGTGTGTGAGTGACTGTGTGGACGAGTGAGTGGCTGTGTGAGTGACTGCATTAGTGAGTGAGTGGGTGTGTCAGTGGCTGTATGGGTGAGTAAGTGGGTGTCTGAATGGCTGTACGAGTGAGTGACTGGCTGTGGAAGTGGCTGTATCGGCGAGTGAGTGGCTGTTTGAGTGACTGGTTAAGTGAGTTGGTGTGGCTGTATTGTAGAGTAAGTGTTCATGTGAATGGATGTATGGGTGAGTGAGTGGATGTGTGAGTAAGTGCTTGTATGGATGTGTGAATGTGTTTGTAAGTGGTTGTGTGGGTGTGTGAGTGCTTGTATGAGTGAGTGAGTGGCTGTGTTAAGAGGCTGTATGGGTGAGTGTGTGGCTGTGTGATTGGCTGTATGGGTAAGTGACTGGTTATATGAACAGCTCCATGCATGAGTGAATAGTTGGTGAGTTCTTGTATGGGTCTGGTAATGGGTTGGTTAGTGGTTGTGTGGGCATTTGAGTGGGTGTAAAAGTAGTTGTATAGGGATGTGAGTGGGTGTGTGAGTGCTTCTGGGGATGATGTCATCAGTGATGTAATTTGAGATGTTATCAGTGATTTCACTGACCATGTCATGCGTGATGTAATATGTGAGGTCATATGCAGTGCATTGTGGGGCGTAAGTTATAGTTAGCTCAGCTAACTATAACTGCTGAGTTTCACTGATTTTGTACATGTGAAATCTGAGCCTAACTATAATGTCCCTGTAACCTTTGTTTTTTTCAATGAATTTCTAAGGTTTTTTTTTAATGTTGTTTCCCAACTATAATGTCCCTGTAACCTTTGGTTTTTTAAAGTGAATTTCTAAGGTTTTTTGAATTGTACTTCCTAAATGTAACCACTAACCTTTGACAGTGAGTGTGTGAGTGAGTGCATGAGTGTCTCAGTAAGCCTGTGAGTGGGTGAGAGAGTCTCTGAGTATGTCTGTGAATCAGTGTGCGAGTGTCTAAGTGGGTGTGTGAGTGGGTGTGAGAGTGTCTGAGTGCTCTCTGTTTTGCCCTCTTCTGCTCTGTTTTGCCTTTTCTCCTTGTTTTTCTGCCCTATGTTTTGCCTTTCCTGACAGTTTTTCTGCCTTTGTTTCACCTTTCCTGCTTGTTTTTCTGCCCTCTGTTTTGCCTCTTTCTGCTCGTTGCTAACCTTATTTTGACTTTTTCTGCTTATTTCTGACCTTTATTCTGCCCCTTTCTGCTCCCTTCTGACCTTTTTTTGCTTCTTTCTGCTCATTGCTGACCTTTATTGTGCCTCTTTCTGCTTGTTTCTCACCTTTATTCTGCCTTTTGCTGCTGGTTTTTGATCTCTGGTTTGCCTCTTTCTGCTCCTTTCTCACCTCTATTTTGCCTCTTTCTGCTCTTTGCTGATCTTTATTCTGCCTCTTTCTGCTTGCTGCTCACCTTTATTTTGCCTCTTTCTGCTAGTTTCTGACATGTATTCTGGTTCTTACTGCTCGTTTCTCACCTTTATTCTGCCTCTTTCTGCTTATTTCTGACCATTATTCTGCATCTTTCTGCTCATTTCGGACCATTATTTTGCCTCTTTCTTCTCTTCTTACTAAGGACTGCAGGGGGAGCCTCAAGGTCCCAGCGGTCCCACCCAGCTCCCTGCCTCCTGCTGGAACTGGCATTGCTCTTGTGCGAAGGGAGCTGCTGGAGGTGCAGCTCCCTGTGTGCAATCTGTTTAATCTCTTTCCCTGCCCGCATGTCTGCGGGTAGGGAAAGAGTTGAAACTTTGACAGCTCCCGCCCGCTGGGACTGGAGTGTTTGCTTTAGTTTTGCGGAAGCAAACAGCTATTTGCCAGGGGTGAGCACCCTGGGACACAGCAGGAGCCGGCTCTGGGGGGGGGGGGGGGGGGGGTTCGCAGGGCCATAAAAGATCTGCATGGCCCGCCCTGGGGAGGTGGTGGTTTCTGGGGCCTTATATGGCCTGGAAGGGAAGGCAGCACGGCCCTTCTAAAAGTTTTAATTATATTATAGAACCCAGGGAGGTGGTGGTCCCCGGGGCTCGGAGGGGTCTGTGGGCCCACCCAATGCTTTTAATTTAGCGCCGGCAAGTAGGTGGTCCCTGGGGCTTGAACTCGCCTAATTGGGGGGGCTCCGTACGGCCCCTCTCCAAATTTAAGATAAAGCCCCAGAGAGGTGGTGGTCCCCAGGCTCAAAAGAGCCCATAGAGGGGGGTCCGTGGGGCCCCCCTTCATTATCATATAAAAGTCCCGGGGGGATGGTGGTCCCATCGGGTTAAAAAGAGCATCAGCAGTGAGGGCCCGTGTGCCCCCCTCCTTTTTTTCAATACTGCATGCCCCTGGGACCTGGCTAAAGAATAGACAAGGGCAGAAGCCCACATTTATTTTTTTTAAATTTTCAGCTGGAGTAATGGATATTTTTTTGTCCTGCAAGGTCACAGAGGTAGAGGTGCCAGGGTATTCCTACCCTGCCCTCATTTCTTTTTTTTTTAATGTTTTTGAAGCGGAGTGCAAAGATGGCTCCCAACACTTTCTGGTTGAAGTGTTGGCAGCCAATCAGATATCAGCATGAAATTGGGAGGGTTTGCGGAGCCTTCCCACTCCTAGATAAACAAATTTGGATTTCACTTAATATCTCAAAAACTACTGAAAGGATTCACACCAATTCACAAAAAGGTCACTTTTTAAACCAACAGCTACCTTTCTGCAACTGTGGTGTAATTCTGTTTAGCAGTTCGGGCTGTAGTAGCGTCTAAAATCCCAATGGAAATTTGCATAGGGAAAATGCATTTTGGGACACCCCCTTTTTCTCGGCCCCCGCTTGACGGATCACCCCAAAACTTTTAAGCCAGTAGCTGAAGTGAGCGTCGCACTAATTTTGAAAAATTTGCAAGGAGTCGTCAAATAGCACCAATGTTAAAGCTCTTTCTGCGGAAACTAGATCTTAACTTTAACTACCTACTGGCAACCAGCAGTAGGTAATATATTTTTTATATATATCTTTTTTATATATATTTTTTATATAAATGTATAACTTTATAACATAAATATTTTACATGTATATATTTTATATTATAGATCTTTTTTAATCTGATAGAATAGACTGAATTCGGACAATATATCTATCAGGGTATACATTCGGATTAAAAATATCAATCACCGACTAGACATCAGACTGAATTAATCTCCCTCCCTCCTTTTTCTTAGTGGAAGTGGAGTGCAGGGCTACACATAAAATCTCAAGTTAGATTAATAAATATGGATCTCAAAAGTAATTACCGGCTTACTTGTTAAAAGAGATCTTAAACTAAGAAGGACTATATGAGATGCGTAGGGGTAAACAAATCTTTTCCATGGTGAGAATTAAAAAACTAGGAATAAAGAAAAAAATGCTCTCCCTTCTAAAGGATATCAAGAGAAAAGTACCTACATTGATTTTAAAAATGCATGAATTAAGCTGAGAAGAAGCAAATAGTTTCCATAAGATACACGGGTTCGACTCCGGGTAATGCAACGTGGTATCAGTGTAATAACTCATATTTGTTTCGTTTAAAATAATCTGATAATGAATTTAATGTCCAACTTATTATTTACCAAAACATGGGGACAGATAGGGTATGAAGGTGTAGTTTTACTAAAACTAACATTTAAACAAAGGTTCCTGTCTAAATAAAGCGATAAAGAACAAAACCTTAACTCTACAGTTTAGACAATATTGGAAGCTCTATAGCCACCTAAAACACACTATGGATTAATAATTGACAGCAATAACATAAATGTTGATGGGAGGCGAAATATGTAAACCAGAAATCAATGGTTCAGAACTGGACAAAGTGTAAAGAAACTTTAATCTTTATGGTTTAGATAAATGCAAGAAGACGTCAAGTTCCCCCAAAAATACTAGCAACATCATTAGATAGAGTTAGTTCAATAGATTAAGGGAGGTTGCATATGTATCTAGAGCCCAGAGTTCGAATCCCGGCATTGTAAAGAAACTTTAATCTTTACGGTTTAGATACAGGTAAGAAAACTTCAAGTTCCTCCAAAAATACTAGCGACAGCATTAGCTCAATACCTTAATGGAGGTTGCATATGTATCCAAGTGTTCTAATCCCGGCATTGCTAGGATGAAAATAAAAATAGTTTTAATAATATTTTTTAAATTTAGCACTAAAAGGTGTAACCAATGAATCTGTATGGAATCTCGCAATTTAAATAAGATATTTTGAGAACAGCGTTTTTTGGTACAAATATACAGGGAATTTGCAATGTGAAAAGACCAATACGGGGCTTGAAAGAAAGGAGGCAGATTCACCAATGGTCTTAATTACCTTGGATTTCACGCCCAAACAGGTGTGGATGATTAAGTAGACAGGAGGGTATTTAAGGACAGGAGAGCAATGTACTCAGTACGCGATAGTAATTGAAGGGAGATGGACGAGGAGGCTTCCAGCCTGAGTTGAGGTGAGAGTGCAGGACTGGGATAGGATGTCATTTCCCTGGGGAGATAGATGTTCCCTGTTTAAAATAAATGAGTGTAAAAAGGGAGAGGTTTGAATGGCTAGTGGAACAAGTTTAAAATGAGTATCTGTGCCATAAATAGAGACTGCAGGGTGAGGTCAAGGAAATCTACAAATGCTTCATTTACTTTTCACAGACCTTATCAAGGGGAAGAATCTAAAACAACCCTGTCTAAACATTACAAAGCAATATTGACAGTGAGGAAGTTAGAGTTTAGAGATAAGAAACCGTTATAAGGTGGGAATTAATTAAATAAACATTTATAAAGGAATAATTGGAAGCCTTTAGAATATATAATTTAAATAATGGAAATATTTTTTCACTTATATAGAAATCTTTTAATTGATGAGAGTATAAGGCCTGACAATATAGGAAGAAACAAGAATAGCAAAAATCAAGATATTGCACAAGGTAAATAAGACATAATTGTAATTGAAGCATAATGCCTAAGCAAATAGATGTATAGGTACTTTGATGAAAAGAGGTGCCAGGCTAACTGTATGTTTAATTGAAAGAAATGCACTCAATGTAGCCCCAAAGGAGAATGTGTACAAAACATTTGGGCAAATATAATTTGTGCTTAAACAAACGTGGATTGACTCCACATGTGTGTTGTTAAATAGATTTATTGTGCTGAATTTTTAGTTGTGTATGGTTTAGATTCTAATTGTAATGTTCTATGTTTGTAATAGCCCTGAAGAAGCGCAGTGGAGCGCGAAACACGTGTTGGCTTTTTTCAGACTGCGGCTATTTTCTGACTGCTTAAGAAAAATAAATGACAACAGAAAGAAACAAACTAAGAAGATTTGCTTTTTATTGATGTTGTGTGTGTGTATATCTCAGTGATGTTTTTTGATGTACAACTATGAAGAATACTGGTGGGGACCAGTATACTAGCTCCGGGCAGTATTCCTGTTATCCACACTGTTTATGTATATATAAAATATATGTATACGTATATATACATATATGTACATTTATATGTGCATATATATATGCACATACATACATACATATATATGTGTGTGTGTATGTATATTATATATATATATATATTATCTACTGGCGGTCACCAGTAGATAGTTATAGTTAGGACCTATTTTCCATAGGAAATCCGCAACATTCTATTCCCAATAAGTCTGGCGCCGGTTGACGAATCTTCGCAATATTTTCCAAACTTTTGGCCAGCTCCGCTCCGCTCCGCAAAGTTTCGCGGTTATCTGTCAAGCGGGGGCAAGAAAAAAGGGGGATCCCAAAACGCGTTTTCCCCATGCAATTTCCCATAGGATCTGTTGTCGCAGCTACAGCCTGAACCGCTGAACGGAATGACACCAAATTTGGCAAAGAGGTAGTCCTCAGTTCAGACTCGTGCCTTTTGCATAAATGGTGTGAATCTGTTCAGTAGGTTCCTGAGAAATTTAGGGTAAAAAAGTTAGTGATATCTTTGGCCGGGGAGGATCCGCGCACCCTACCCGCACCGTAAGCGCACCCTCCCCGAACCGAGCGCACAACCTCCCGATCGCACGCTGAATGCTAATTGGCTGTCGAGTGTCTGTCTACATTCGAAACCAGGAACTGTTGGCGGCCATTTTCTGCCTCGGTAGAAGCGAGGCTGAAGAAGCAAGGGGAATAAGTGTGTAAAACATATAAAGGGGGCAGAGTGGAAATACTCTGACCCTCTAGAGGTGCTTAGGGGGTCCCAGAAGGACCCCCTGGGGCCCCCATTTAAAAAAATAAAAAAAACGACGAAAAGCACGAAGCGTGCGCGCATCCTAACGCGTTGGGTGCATGGATTCTCTCGCGTTGGGTGCGCGGATCCAAGGGAAAAAAAATGGAAATTTTGGGGAGATAAAGATCAAGCTTAAGTGTTTTGTTCTTGAGTGGCTCTAAAAAGAGCCGTTGTGTTCATTGAGAGTTTTTGGTACTTATTAGTAAGTACCTATACATAGTCTAAAGTTGTTGAGGAAGACTCTGTTTCCTTCATCAGTAAAGTGTACTCCATCTCTCCTATACATCTCTTGCATATGAAAGCGCAGATTGTTTTTGTAAACGGACCCCGTTCTATAGTCTCGGAGAAAAGCAGAAACATATTTATTCACATGTTTCCTAGCTTTCTCAATTTGTGGACAAAAATGATCGGACCAGTTCCATTTCTGCCTTTGGCATATGTTAGAATACACAAAGGCAGTTTTGGGGAAAAGTGAAATCAGTTCTGCAAAGGTGTCCTTCATAAGGATTTCCAGACCTACCCCAGTCAAAGAGCCTAGGTCATTGCCACCACAATGCACTATTGTGAGGTCAGGGTGTTGGATATGCATGAAGGATTTCACCAATGGCATCAATTGGTGCCACTTTAACCCTCTCTGTCCAATCCATTTAATGTCTACATTTGGCAAACCTAGGTCTTTGTGAATGCCTTTGTGTTCTGCATACCTTTGGCTCCAGAAAATATAGCTGTGTCCCACAATCCACACTCTAAACATCTTGAAAGGAGGTCTGGATGCTCTCAGATGGTCTCTGTAAATGAAATGGCAGTTTGGAAAGTAAGATGTTTCTAAAATGGTGGCTAAGATGCAGTTTTGAAAAAAGACAAGAAATCATTGGTTGTTTGACAACCTTCTACACTGAAAACTAGGGTGCATGTTTCTATTTTTTTAAACGCATGATTCTTATTGGTTAACAAAAAGTGATTGAAAGGAACATTATATATGATAAGCTGATATGTTGATATGTTGAAAAGTCAAGCACACTTGCTGTTTTGATTAGCAACATTGTGTGCTGAACCTGTGTGCTCAGTACAGTGTTCCATGACCTGTTTCTATGGTAACGGGCAGAAGGCAGATTGGAGGGAGGGTTCAAATTTATGTCATTTGGAAAGGGTTGAAATGTTAACCAATAGAAATGTGTGTTTGCTTTTGAATTTATGTGGGAAGGAATGTGATTTGATGTTTACATGTATATGTGTGGGAAATGAGAGGGAAACTTTGCCATTCTTTGGTTCTGCTGACAGGTGCACAGTGCAGAGATTCTGTATAAGAAAATCTGGTGTGTGACTGATATCTGGTGTGTGACTGATATACTTCTTAATCTACAAAACAACTTGAAAGGTGAGTTATTTAATTGTGAGGGGATGTATGTAGACTATTTTGATTTTAATAAGACTAATGTATTTCTCCTGCTAAAGTGTAGGGAGTACTTTTTTTCTCTACAATCTTGTTGACAGTGTGTGTGCATGTAGAAACCATTCTGTGATAAGCATTTGTGTTTTGATGTGTTTGCAGACAGATAACTGTGCTGTTTTTATATTTTGGTAGAATTAGAAACCAGTCATTGTTTATGAATTTGTGAAATTAGTTATGTTTCTACACTAAAATGTAGTACTCCTTCTAGCTGAAGAAATGTGTTTTGGTATAGTGCAAGGGATAGTGTTGCTTGTCTAGAATCACACAGTGAGTCTGTGTGCATTTGGGAACCACTGTGAGAGAAGCATTTGGTAACATCGTGTATTTGCTGACAGATAACTGTTTTAAAACCTGTCATGTTGTCAAGTGTTAGTAGCATTAGAAGCTAGTCTTTGCTTATGCATTGATAAAATGAGTCAGGGTTTGACACTAAAGTGCAGTACCATGTACTATTCTCTTCATTGCGCCAGAACTGAAAATTTAAAAGTTTTACCCAGGCACTGTCCTTGCAGTAGTCTGATGATTTATTTAGTATTTTTATGAGTAAGTGAACTTGAGTGTGTTTAACTGTATAGGTGAGTAAATTGGACTGTGATTATTTAAATGCGTATGATAGTCCTGTACGCAGTGACTGTAAGTATGAGTGACTGTACAGGTGAGTGAGTGGAGATGTATGTAGACCTAAGAGTCAATGAGTGGGTATGTAGTTATTGGTATTGGAGTATCTATGGTTTTCAAAATGGCCGTTGTTAGACCTGGCACCTTGGCGTGAGTTTCCCTTCCACTTTTTGATGGTGTGCCTCGATTGTTTTGCTGGTGTTGTCCGCTCAGGGCACTGCGCCACGACTAATCCGTGCCGCAGTGCAAGTGCTCCCTAGGTAAAGTGTACCTGTAATTGATGTCCATGATTGGTTTATTGGATTCACTGTCAGTCCCCAGTAAAGTGCACCAGGGGTGCCAGGGCTTGTGAATGCCAATGCTGCTGGTGGGCTTGCAGCGCTGGTTGCGCCACCCACAGAAGCGGCCTTGTAAAATGTGTCTAGGGTCCGCCACCGCAGACCCTGTGCGCGGTCCGGGACCGTCGCGCTGACTGCGCAAGTGCCCCCACTTGCCAGTCCCTAAACCTTCCCTTACTTACATATTAGCCACCCCTCTGGTAGGCCCACGGGCAGGGTGCATTGTAGGCATAAGGTAGGACATGCCCTGATGTGTGTGGCATGTCTTAGTAGTGAATTACAGCCCTTTCCGTTTTTCACTATTGAAGGCTACCTGCTCTCCATAGGCCAGAATGGGCTGCCGGGATCACGCCAACGCTGTGACCCCAGTGGACTCAGAGAGCATGGTAGAGTGTCAAGTTTAGTATGCCTGAACTCAGAATAATAAAATACTTCTTGTAGTCAAGTTTATTTTAATATCCTGGGTTTGTAAATACTACTTTTAGAAAGTTAGTATTTACTGACCTGACCATCTCAGTCCGCCTCTGCTGTGTGTGTGTGTGTTCTGCCTAGCAACAGTAAGGAGCAGGGTTGGGGGGATCCCCAGAGACAGGTTGGCTGCCAGGTGGTGGGTGGAGAGATTACACCTGGATGGGTGGGAGGAGTACACCTTGACTCTTGAATAGACCTGTGCTCTGCCACCACAAAGCCGGCGCCACCCCCTGTGGGGCGGCTGATGTCTCTGCCCTGCTGCTGAAAGGAAAGAGCAGAGTCACCATAACCAAGTGCTCCAGAACTGGACTGAGCCAGGCCTAGGCCCCCTGGCGCTAAAGAACAAAAGAATCATGGTATAAAAGTAGGAGCCTGGCTCCTAAGAAATCAGAATCCTGTTTTACCACAAAGGACCTCTGCCCGACTAGAAGGAGAAGGAGACGCTGGAGGAGCTGGCCTGCTGCCTGCCTTGCTGAGAAAGGAGAGGAAGAGACTATTGAAAAGACTTTGCTACTTTGTGCTTGAACATTCTCCAAGGGCTTGATCTGAGCTTGCCCCCTGAACTGAACCCCAGGAACAGTGGGTTCTCTGTGCTTCTTGCTCGTCCTCCAATTCGAGCCGTGTGTGCATCCCGCTGGAAAAGAGACTGCGCCCCTCATCGCCCCTCCTAGGGCCGTGACACTCAGGAGCTCGCCTGCCGCAACCCCGTGAGAGCCCCGCTCCGTCCGGAGCCGCTCTCTGTCCCCGGGCTAGGCCGCCTGCACCCCTGTCACCGCCTGCCATTGGAGCACGCTGAACGCGCTATCACCCCTCCCGCCGGAAGCCGTCCGACGACTGTGATCTACGCCGGGTCATCCAGCTGCACTGACTGTGCCCTGTGACCCCGCTTCGCTATCCCCGGACATCTCAGGCCGCGCCGCCCCCGCTGTGGAGACCCTCCTGCACCGCCGTGCTAAAGGGTCGCTGGCCGCGCCTGCCTACGTGCCCACACCTGCTGATTGAGGACCCAGGAACACTTCCCAAGCTGAGAGTCGCACCGACCTGTGCCGACTGTCCACATCACGAAAGAAGTTCCAGTATCGGGCTCGGGGCCCGCAACGCCTTATTTCCCCGTTCGCAGGAACCGATCTCTGTGAGTACTGGAACTACAAGTAAAGAGACTACGAACTATCCATTTGAAGCTGCGAACAACGAACATTTGCCCGCTGTATAACCTGGTGGCCTAGCGAAAACGTTATTGGTCTTGTGATAAGTCTGCTGAGATATATATACCTTATTTTTACATAAAGAATCGTATTTTTATATATATCCAAGTCTGGTGTCCGTTTCTGGGGGGATTAATGTATTTACTGTGTGTATGATTGTAAGTGCTTAACCAACAACGCCTGAGGAATCGCCTTGGCTGCTCACGCCACGCACCTAGAGGGTGAGCAAGGGTCATTCGCGAGGGGTTATCCTGCGCCCTGACGTGGAGGAGAGGGTTCCTGCTTGACACAAGGGCAACCTTGCGCCAACCAGAGATCCCCGACTCTAACATTGTTGGCAGCGGTTGGGATTTCGGATTTGCACTTGTAATTGGCATACAGTGAATTATTAATCACCAGATAGTGAGAGCAGACCAAATAACGCAGCCACAGGTTTGTAATTGTTGAACTTTGTTGAGACATCTGCCATTACTGCAACCATGCCTGGCTCGCTCTCTGCTGGAAGAGCGCTCTCTGTGATTTCTGGAATAGATGAGGTGGATTGGGAGAGACTGGAAGGTTACACAACGGAGCAATTGAAAGGCTACAGTGTAAAATTCAGAGTTCCCCATGCTGGATTCAGGAAGAAGAACCAGTACCTCAAGGCGCTGAGAGCCTGGAAAGAGTCACGAGACCCACGGAATGCGGGGGACATCGTTCCACCCGACAATCTTGAGGAGCCCAGCAGAGTCCGGTCGCCAGAGGAGCTGGCAGACAGGGCAGCCGACAGGGCGCATGCAATGGAGATGGCAAAGTTGGCCGGACAAATGGAAATGGGAAAGCAGAAGTTGGCCCTGGAGGCACAACAACGCCATATGGATCATGATATAAGATTGAAGGAGTTGGAGCTGAAGGCGAAAAGTTTGGACACCGCTCCTTCTGGTGGCAGCACTCCACCAGCGCAGGTAGAGTCCAAGGTGTACATCCCCAAAGATGTAGTAAAGGAGTATTTTAGAAAGGATGACATAGGGCAGTGGTTTAGGGCCTACGAGGTGGCCATGTCCTCACACCGGGTCCCTGAGAAAGACTGGGGAGCGGGGTTGTGGGGAAGGTTCCTTGCGGAAGGGCGGGACACACTGTTAGATTTGCCCTTAGAAGTCCAGACCTCATACCCCCATATGAAGGAAGCTTTAATGACCAGGTATGGGTTAACTCCTGAGCTATATAGACAGAGGTTCAGGGAGACCAAGAAGATCCCTGAGAGTACGTATGTGGAATATGTGACCCTTTTTCTGCAGAGCGCTGGATGGTTGGGTGAAGGGTAGCAAAGTGAATGATTATCAAGGGCTGCTTGATTTAATTGCATGGGAGCACTTGTCCAGTCAATGTTTTCCTGAGCTACGCCAGCACCTGATCGATAGCAAGCTGTCCAACCCGAGGAAGCTTGCTGAGGAGGCGGACCGCTGGCTCAGCACCAGGGTCCACAAGGGTCAAGTGGGAGACTCCGCCAAAGGTGGGCAGGGTCCCCAGCAGAAGAGTGGGGGGGACAAGGGTAAACAGAAGGGGTTCCAAAAAGGCCCCCAAAGTAATTCCCAAGGGAACCAGCAGAAGGGTTCTCAGCCTCCCCCACCCCCGCAGCAGAACGGGGCCCCGACAGGTAGACCTGTTCCAAAGGGGCCCTTCAATTGTTATAGGTGTGGTGACCCGGGTCACATTGCCTCTGATCCTAAGTGTCGCCTGTTTGGTAAGACCGCACCCACTGGTGCTCCACCCCGGCAAGTAGCTAGTGTTAACTTTGGGGAGGAGGTAGCAGTCCAGGAGGGTGGGGGTCCCGGGCAGATGACCCTAGTCTCGCTAGGAGACAGTGAGATGGTCCCTGTAACCTACCTGCCCTCTAACACTAAGAAATATGGGCAGGTGGTGACCATCAATGGAAAGAAGGTTGAGGCTCTTAGAGATACAGGAGCCAGCGTGACCTCGGTGAGGCAACACCTGGTGTCTCAAGAGCAAATTGTACCCAATGCCTACTGTAGGGTTGTCAATGCTGACAACGTAGAGAGTCGTTGTCCAATGGCTCAAGTTCCCTTTGAGTGGGGGGAGGTCTCTGGTACTCTACAAGTCGCTGTGAGAACTGACATGCCTGTAGACTGTCTGCTAGGGAACGACCTGGAGAGTTCCCCTTGGGAAAAGGTGGAGAAGACCACGCATCTGAGGATGGTGGGTCTACCCGACTGGGCGTGCGTGACCACCCGGTCCATGGCAGCCAGTAGGGGTGTTGAGAGGGTCCTGGAGCCTGAGGGAGAGGTCCAGGAACCGGCCTTAGGGAGAAGGCGCAGGAGGCGCGGGAAACCGGCCCCCGAAGTTCCCACGGCCCAGGAGGAAGTAGACCCTGAGGGGGATGCTCTGGAGCCTACCGGGGAACAGATTGCCGAACTGGGAGATCTGCCTGAGCTGACCCATTGGCAGCAAGAAGGAGGTCCCTCCAGGGAGGAATTCTGCAGGGAGCAGAAAGAATGCCCTTCTCTCGTGGGTATGCGGCAACAGGCTGCAGACCAGGCCAATGGTGTTCAGGCCAAAACACACTACGTGTACTGGGAGAGTGACCTCCTGTATTCCGAGCCTAAGGCTGCTGAACCTGGGTCAGCCCGTGTGCTGGTGGTACCCCAGAAGTTCAGAACCTTCCTACTGGGGCTGGCTCATGATGTGCCGTTAGCAGGACATTTGGGGATGGACAAGACCTATGACAGGCTTGTCACCCACTTTTACTGGCCCCAAATGCATAAGAATTCAGATTCCTACTGCAGAGCCTGTCAGACTTGCCAGGCAAGTGGTAAGAGCGGAGGGAAGCATAAGGCTCCTCTGCAACCTTTCCCTGTGGTCGGTACGCCATTCCAACGAGTGGGTATTGATATTGTGGGGCCTCTGGACCCCAAGACAGCCCTGGGCAACAGGTTCATCCTGGTCTTGGTGGACCATGCCACCCGGTACCCTGAAGCCATCCCTCTGAGGACAGTGACGGCCCCCGTGGTGGGACGGGCACTGATGGGAATTTTCTCCCGAGTGGGATTCCCTCTAGAGGTGGTGAGCGACAGGGGGACCAATTTCATATCCACATATATGAAATCCCTGTGGAAGGAGTGTGGGGTAACTTACAAGTTCACCACTCCTTACCACCCCCAAGGAAATGGGTTGGTTGAGAGATTCAATCGAACCCTCAAAGGCATGATCATGGGCCTGGACGGTCCAATGAGGCGTAAGTGGGACGTCCTCTTGCCATGCCTGCTCTTCGCTTACCGAGAGGTGCCACAGAAGTCTCTAGGATTCAGCCCCTTTGAGCTTCTGTATGGTCACCCGGTAAGAGGACCTCTGAGTTTGGTAAAGGAAGGCTGGGAGCAATCTCCCAGGAAACCTCCCCAGAATGTATATAGTTACATGCTGGCCTTCCGAAACCAGACTCGGCGTTTCAGGCAACTTGCCGAGGCAAATCTGGAAGCCAGCCAGGAGGAGATGAAGCGGTGGTACGACCGGAATGCCACTCTGGTAGAGCTTCAACCTGGACAAAAGGTGTGGGTCTTGGCCCCAGTGGAGCCGTGTGCACTTCAGGATAAGTGGACAGGTCCATTCGAGGTTGTGGAGCGCAAAAGTCCTATCACCTACTTGGTGGACATGCAGACTCCCAGGAACCCTTTGAGGGTCCTACATGTTAACCGCCTTAAGCCCCACTTAGAGAGGACCGAAGTGGGCATGCTGCTGGCCACTGATGATGGAATGGAAGAGGAGACCGAGCCTCTTCCTGACCTCTTAGTGGCCTCTGAGAAAGATGGGTCAGTGGATGGAGTTAACCTCTCACCCACCCTGACGCCCGAACAACAGGAAGACTGCCGCCACTTGCTGGGACAATTTTCCGACCGATTCTCCCTGGTTCCTGGTGTCACAGATTGGTGCGTCCATGATGTGGACACAGGAGACAGCCTACCTGTAAAGCACAAGGCTTACAGGGTAACTGACAGGGTCAGAGCTTGCATTAAGGAGGAGGTCTCCAAAATGCTTGCGCTAGGGGTGGTTGAGTCCTCCAGCAGTCCTTGGTCCAGCCCCGTGGTCTTGGTCCCAAAGGCTGCTGCGCCGGGAGCCACACCTGAACTCCGGTTCTGTGTGGACTACAGAGGACTCAATACAGTCACGAAGACTGACGCGCACCCCATCCCCAGAGCTGATGAGCTCATTGATCGGCTGGGGGCTGCCCGGTTCCTCAGTACGTTTGATTTAACGTCTGGGTACTGGCAGATCGCCTTGACCGATGGGGCCAAAGAGAGGTCAGCATTCTCTACCCCAGATGGGCACTTCCAGTTCCGAGTCATGCCATTTGGGATGAAGAATGCCCCTGCCGCCTTTCAGAGGTTGGTCAACCAGGTACTGGTTGGGCTGGATGCGTTCAGTGCCGCCTACCTGGATGACATCGCAGTGTTCAGTGCCACCTGGCCTGAACACCTGCGCCACCTCTGGGAAGTGTTGATGGCGCTGCGCCGAGCAGGCCTCACGATCAAGGCAAGCAAGTGCCAGATCGGGCAGGGTTCCGTGGTGTACTTGGGACACCAAGTGGGGAGTGGCAAGGTGGCACCCTTGCAACCCAAACTTGAGACCATCCTGGCTTGGGAGCCCCCCAAGACGCAGACCGCAGTGAGGGCCTTCCTGGGGCTCACTGGGTACTACAGGAGGTTTGTCAAGGGCTATGGAACGATCGTTGCCCCCTTGACAGAGCTGACTTCGAAGAAGCAGCCCAGGAACGTGATTTGGACTGACACCTGTCAGAAGGCTTTCGACACCCTGAAGACTGCCATGTGCACGGCGCCCGTGCTTTTGGCCCCTGACTTCTCCAAGGAATTCCTAGTACAGACAGACGCTTCAGAGCATGGTGTAGGGGCTGTTCTCTCACAGATGACTGAGGAGGGCTGGGACCAACCCGTAGCCTTCATCAGTAGGAGGTTACTTCCACGGGAAAGTAGGTGGAGTGCAATTGAGCGAGAAGCATTTGCTGTGGTCTGGGCGCTGAAGAAGCTAAGACCCTACTTGTTTGGGTCTCACTTCCGGGTTCAGACGGACCACAGGCCCCTCAGATGGTTGATGCAAATGAGGAGTGAAAACCCGAAGCTGTTGAGGTGGTCCATCTCCCTACAGGGTATGGACTTTACGGTGGAACACCGTCCTGGTACAGATCACGCCAACGCTGATGGTCTGTCCAGGTATTTCCGCCTTAGTGACGAGGAACCCCCTGGGCAAGGGTAGTTCTCCCCACATTTCAGCTGGAGGGGACACGTGTTAGACCTGGCACCTTGGCGTGAGTTTCCCTTCCACTTTTTGATGGTGTGCCTCGATTGTTTTGCTGGTGTTGTCCGCTCAGGGCACTGCGCCGAGGCTAATCCGTGCCGCAGTGCAAGTGCTCCCTAGGTAAAGTGTACCTGTAATTGATGTCCATGATTGGTTTATTGGATTCACTGTCAGTCCCCAGTAAAGTGCACCAGGGGTGCCAGGGCTTGTGAATGCCAATGCTGCTGGTGGGCTTGCAGCGCTGGTTGCGCCACCCACAGAAGCGGCCTTGTAAAATGTGTCTAGGGTCCGCCACCGCAGACCCTGTGCGCGGTCCGGGACTGTCGCGCTGACTGCGCAAGTGCCCCCACTTGCCAGTCCCTAAACCTTCCCTTACTTACATATTAGCCACCCCTCTGGTAGGCCCACGGGCAGGGTGCATTGTAGGCATAAGGTAGGACATGCCCTGATGTGTGTGGCATGTCTTAGTAGTGAATTACAGCCCTTTCCGTTTTTCACTATTGAAGGCTACCTGCTCTCCATAGGCCAGAATGGGCTGCCGGGATCACGCCAACGCTGTGACCCCAGTGGACTCAGAGAGCATGGTAGAGTGTCAAGTTTAGTATGCCTGAACTCAGAATAATAAAATACTTCTTGTAGTCAAGTTTATTTTAATATCCTGGGTTTGTAAATACTACTTTTAGAAAGTTAGTATTTACTGACCTGACCATCTCAGTCCGCCTCTGCTGTGTGTGTGTGTGTTCTGCCTAGCAACAGTAAGGAGCAGGGTTGGGGGGATCCCCAGAGACAGGTTGGCTGCCAGGTGGTGGGTGGAGAGATTACACCTGGATGGGTGGGAGGAGTACACCTTGACTCTTGAATAGACCTGTGCTCTGCCACCACAAAGCCGGCGCCACCCCCTGTGGGGCGGCTGATGTCTCTGCCCTGCTGCTGAAAGGAAAGAGCAGAGTCACCATAACAAAGTGCTCCAGAACTGGACTGAGCCAGGCCTAGGCCCCCTGGCGCTAAAGAACAAAAGAATCATGGTATAAAAGTAGGAGCCTGGCTCCTAAGAAATCAGAATCCTGTTTTACCACAAAGGACCTCTGCCCGACTAGAAGGAGAAGGAGACGCTGGAGGAGCTGGCCTGCTGCCTGCCTTGCTGAGAAAGGAGAGGAAGAGACTATTGAAAAGACTTTGCTACTTTGTGCTTGAACATTCTCCAAGGGCTTGATCTGAGCTTGCCCCCTGAACTGAACCCCAGGAACAGTGGGTTCTCTGTGCTTCTTGCTCGTCCTCCAATTCGAGCCGTGTGTGCATCCCGCTGGAAAAGAGACTGCGCCCCTCATCGCCCCTCCTAGGGCCATGACACTCAGGAGCTCGCCTGCCGCAACCCCGTGAGAGCCCCGCTCCGTCCGGAGCCGCTCTCTGTCCCCGGGCTAGGCCGCCTGCACCCCTGTCACCGCCTGCCATTGGAGCACGCTGAACGCGCTATCACCCCTCCCGCCGGAAGCCGTCCGACGACTGTGATCTACGCCGGGTCATCCAGCTGCACTGACTGTGCCCTGTGACCCCGCTTCGCTATCCCCGGACATCTCTGGCCGCGCCGCCCCCGCTGTGGAGACCCTCCTGCACCGCCGTGCTAAAGGGTCGCTGGCCGCGCCTGCCTACGTGCCCACACCTGCTGATTGAGGACCCAGGAACACTTCCCAAGCTGAGAGTCGCACCGACCTGTGCCGACTGTCCACATCACGAAAGAAGTTCCAGTATCGGGCTCGGGGCCCGCAACGCCTTATTTCCCCGTTCGCAGGAACCGATCTCTGTGAGTACTGGAACTACAAGTAAAGAGACTACGAACTATCCATTTGAAGCTGCGAACAACGAAGATTTGCCCGCTGTATAACCTGGTGGCCTAGCGAAAACGTTATTGGTCTTGTGATAAGTCTGCTGAGATATATATACCTTATTTTTACATAAAGAATCGTATTTTTATATATATCCAAGTCTGGTGTCCGTTTCTGGGGGGATTAATGTATTTACTGTGTGTATGATTTTAAGTGCTTAACCAACAACGCCTGAGGAATCGCCTTGGCTGCTCACGCCACGCACCTAGAGGGTGAGCAAGGGTCATTCGCGAGGGGTTATCCTGCGCCCTGACGTGGAGGAGAGGGTTCCTGCTTGACACAAGGGCAACCTTGCGCCAACCAGAGATCCCCGACTCTAACAGCCGTCTGAAATTTTGAGTGGGTGTATCAAAGGTTATATTAGGGTGTGAGAAGATGCACTAATTTATCACATGGATGATGTCATCAGTGATGTCATTTGAGATGTCATCAGTGATGTCATCAGTGATTTCACTGAACATGTCATGAGTGATGTAATATGTGACGTCATCAGCAGTGCATTGCGGGGGCGCGAGTTATAGTTAGCTGAACTAACTATAACGGGGGAATTTCTAGGGTTTTGTATGAGGGAAATGTCCAGCTAACTATAACGCCCCTGAAACCTATGTTTTTTTCAGTGAATTTCAAAGGATTTTTAAATGCCAATTTCTAACTATAACGCCCCTGAAATCTTTGGTTTTTTGAGTGAATTTCAAAGGTTTTTTAAATGCCAATTCCTAACTATAACGTGCATGAAACCTATGGTTTTTTCAGTGAATTTCAAAGGTTTTTTAAATGCTAATTCCTATCTATAACGTATCTCTAAAGATATCATGTTTAATTATTTTCATTGGATTTCTATATTTTTTAAATTCAGTGTGTCAATTTCATTAATTATGTTTTTTTGAAATTCTTTTTTATCACCATTTTTTTTTTTTTTTTTGAAAAAGTTTTTATTGAACAATAATTCGGTTACAAGTATGGGCCTACAACCACCCGGGCCGGCCGCTAGGTACATAAGGAAATACACACATATCAAGGCTGCAGTCCGTTCCCAGGGCACTGCCCCGCAGTGGTTCAAGATAGTTCTCGAAGAACAGCAAGTGTCAGTCCAGCAAGAACAGAAACAAAAGGAAAAACAATAAAAACAAAAGGCGAGTTACGAGGGATACCAGTGCGGTTCAGGCTCCCCCCGGGAAACTCCAGTCAGAACATTTGAGCAATCCGCTAAAGAGAGGAGTACCGGGGGGCCGGGGACGGAGGGGGGGGGGAAGGGGGTCAAGGGAGATGAACGTCCATATGTAGTTGTTACAAAAAGCGCCAGGAGCCGTCAAGGGTCAGGGGGACATGGCGATATCAGTGTCTACAAGGGGGGGTGTACAGATGCCTCCGCGATACGCATTCCATTGACCCCAAATTCTACCCCATGCCCCCGGCTTGCCACGGGCCACATACACTGTCTTCTCCCGAAACATACACCAGTCCATATTCTCCTTCCATACTGACACGGTGGGCGGCCGGTGAGCGCCCCAAAGTTGCGCTATATCCCTCTTGGCAATCATGTTCCCTAGGGCCGCCCACCGAGTCTGAGCCGCGTTGTAGTCATTGGGCTCCCACACATTCAGGACACAGCGACGCACCTCCGGCAGCAGCACAACCCCGGTGACCTGTCCCATAACCGTGTGGACCCGGCGCCAGTAGTCCGCCACCTCGCGGCACTCCCAAAGGATATGAAGAAAGGTGGCGCTGAGCCCGCAGCCTCGTTTACAGAGCCCGTCGTCGGAAAATCCCATCGCGACCAAGCGCGGACCCGTAACATACACCCGGTGGAGAATCTTGAGCTGTACCAACCGGAGACGAGCCGGAATGGCAACCTCCTTGGGGGACGACAGTGCAGACTGCCAGTCTTCGTCGTCCAATTCGACCCCATCCCCAGTCCAAGCCTCCCGAAGGCGCACCAGGAGATCCGCCCGGTGATTAATCAATTTTTTATAAATTAAAGAAATAGTACTATCGGGGACATGTCCGTCAAGCACGCGGTCCTCGAGGGGCGAGGAAACAGGGATCTTGGTCCCCTCCCCGAAGACCGAGAGCAGGGCGTGTCGAACCTGGGCGTAGCGGAAGAACTCCCTGTCGGTCAGCTCGTATTCGGCCTGGAGCACCGCGAAAGTCTTGACCGCGCCCTTGTGCCACAGGTCTCCCACTTTGCTAATACCGATCGTGTCCCACTGGTCAAACCCCTTGGTGGTCCACAAGCTGCCCAGGCGGTCGGAGGCAAACAAGGGAGTAGCACATGTCATTTGCTCACTCCAGCCCATGGCCGCAGTGGCAGCCCTCCAGGTCCGCACAGCAATCTTAGTAGGACCCGTAAGGGTCCGGTCAGCCAGGCGGGAATAAAGTGCCCTGTTGTAGTTCCCGCCGGGAAGCAGGAACTTGTCCATCTCATACGCCGGATTCGAGCCGGGCGCATACGTGGCGTGGTTAATGGCAGATAGCTGCGAGGCCCAATAGTACCTGCGAATGTCAGGAAGCGCGATGCCCCCGTCATACCAGGGGAGAGTGAGCTTGGCAAGAGCAATACGCGCCCGGCCGTTCCACACCAGTCTCCTCTGCAGGCTCTCCACCTCCCGAAAGTAGGCCACTGGGATAACGTCGAAGGAGTTCTGGAGTGCATAGAGGAACCTGGGAAGGGACATCATTTTAAACAGCGCGGCCCGACCCAGCGGGGACAGGGGCAGCCTGCACCACCGGGCCGTGTCCTCACGAAGTCGCCGAAGTGGACGCAGAAGATTCTGTTCGTAGCGAGCCACCGGGTCCAGCGAAACGTGTATCCCCAGGTACTTAAAGCCGCTCAGAGATATTTGGATCGGGAGCCGAGGCGGCAGGAGAGGAGGGCCACCAGCGATGGGATAAACGCAGGATTTAGACCAATTGATCGTGAGACCCGAATTGTTCCCAAAGGAGGTCAGAACGTCAAAGAGGACGTTGAGTGACTGCCGCGGTGAGGTGAGATACAGGAGAATGTCGTCCGCATACAGCGAGACCCGATCTTCAAAGCCCGGGCCCCACCGGATCCCTCTGAGCGAGGGCTCCCAACGGAGCCAGGCAGCAAGTGGCTCCAGGGCGAGAGCAAAAAGCAACGGGGACAACGGGCACCCCTGCCTCGTGCCCCTGCCGAGGGCAAAGGGCCGAGAGACCCGCCCATTCACCACCACCTGAGCCATGGGTCCCGTGTAAAGGAGCCTCACCCAGCCAATAAATCCCTCTCCAAAGCCGAATTTATCCAAGACGGCCCAGAGGAATGGCCACTCAATAGTGTCAAATGCCATCGTGGCATCCAAAGAAACCAGCACGGCCGGTTCGGTGAGGAGCTCCGCCCTGGCGAGGACCCCGTGCAGACGCCGCAAGTTAAGAGCGGTGTTGCGGTGCGGGATAAAGCCGCATTGGTCCGGATGAATAAGGTCGCACACGACACTCAACAATCGATTGGCCAGGACTTTCGCCAGGATTTTAGGCTCCGCATTGAGCAGTGAAATAGGCCGGTAAGAGGTACAGCGGTCACGCGGCTTGCCCTCCTTGGGGAGAACGACTATAGTGGCCAAGCGCTGGTCGGCCGGGAGGGAACCCGCCGCAAGAGAGTCGCGGAACATGCGGCTGAGGAAGGGCGCAAGCTTATCAGGACGCAATTTGTATAGTTCAATGGGCAGACCATTAGGACCCATAGCCTTGCCCGAGCGAAGGGAACGAATCGCGGTCGCTATTTCATCCGACGATAAGGGGGCGTCCAGCCGCTCCCGGTCCTCAACGGAGAGGCCGGGCAGAGCAATATCTCTCAGTAGGAGGCGAGAGTCATCCTCGTCCCTGTCAGTCACCGGGGAGTACACCGCCCGGAGGTGGTCAGCGAAGCATTCCACAATCTCATCCGGCGCAGTCACACACACACCATCCGCAGCACGCAACTCGGGGACCACACGATTCACTCTCTCCTTTTTGTCCAGCCATGCAATCAACTTTCCCGCCTTGTCCCCCGCGTCATACAATCGGCCCTGCTGCTCCCTATACATAGTTTTGGCTGCGTCAGTGACCAGGGACCTATATTCGAACTGTTTCAGGCTAAGGGCATGTAGCCCGTCCGGAGTAACATTCGCCTCCAAGGCCGACTCCAGCCCCGAGATGTCAGTCTCCAGCTTCACCACCGCCTCGCTCCTAACCTTCTTGGCCACCACTATCTGGGCGAGGGCGTGTCCACGTATAACAGTTTTAAAGGCTTCCCAAAGGGACAACGCAGACGACACCGACCCCTCGTTTTCACTGAAGTATTGGTCCATGGCCTTAACCAGGCCGTCACGGATCACAGGGTCCCGCAGGTACCAGGGGTTAATGGGAGCTATCCGCCCTGCGGACCGCGACCCGGTGTCAAAGACAAGCCACAGCGGAGAATGGTCGGAGATACCACGCGCCAGGTGTCTGACCTCTCGAATCCGACCAGTCTGCGCCGCGGGCATAAGGAAGTAGTCTAACCTGGAGAGACTCCCATGCGCCCCCGAATGAAAGGTGAACTGGCACTGGGTCGGATGCATTAGTCTCCAACTATCCACCAAGCCGAAGGTCTCCAACATCCCACCCAGCCATGACTGGGCAGCGGGGAGGGTCCTCGGTGGGTGACGATCCAGTTCACCGGAAACCACAGAATTAAAGTCCCCCCCCATGAGCAGGAGGCCGTCCGGGAGGTCAAGCAGCATTCGACCCAAATCAGTAAAGGTGGAGTTCTGGAGGCCCGGGGGGACGTAGACTGAAACCAGGGTAAGGGGCTGCCCCTCCCACCTCCCAATCAGACACACATAGCGCCCTCTGTCATCTGAGACTATCCTCGTGATCTCCACCGGAAGGGAGGCTCGCAGGAGAATGCCCACCCCCCTGGAGCCAGTTGTGAAACCAGAATGGGCTACGAGGCGGTATCCCCCCCTGTTCATCGCATGGCAGACATTGCCGACCAAATGCGTCTCCTGGAGAAACACCACATCAGGAGTCAAACGACGCAAATATTGCAGTACAACACCCCGCTTAATGCGGTCCCCCAACCCATTGACGTTCCACGACATAAGCCTCAACCCGTCTCCCCCCATCCCCTCCAATAGGTCAAGAGGCCCCCAGCCCGCAGCACCGCTCCCAAATATGGATAAAAATCAATACCTCGCCCTGTAAACAAAAAACACACAAATAAACAACCCCTCTTCCCCCCCAACCCCACCCCAAGTCCAACGCCCCCCACCCTGCACCCCTGCGGGCCAAAGACCCCCCCCAACTTGCAGTGTGCCTGTCGCCCCACTAACCCCATTCTACAAAAAGACCCCGGAGGAGGAAAGGGACCCGAACCCGCCCGCACCCCTCACGGGACCTGGTAAAACACAGTATGCAAAAGAAGTAAGACCCAACTGTACAGTGCAAAACCGCAAAAGCAAGGACCAAAGGTCAGTCTAAGGGGACCCGTCACCTGCGGTGCCCCCAGAGGGCCCGGGCCGGCCACCCCCGTCCGGCAGCGAGTCCAGCCAGTCACTTGCGGCCACAGGAGTGTCAAAAAAGGCTGTCCGCTCTCCATGTTCCACTCGAAGTTTCGCCGGGTAGAGCATCGAATACTTCAGGCCTAGCTCGCGGAGACGGCGCTTCACCCCCTGGAATCCCATCCGCTGTTTCTGGACCAGTTGCGTGAAGTCCGGGTAAAAGTTGATGGTCGAGTTCTCGTAGCGGACCGGGCCACGGGTCCGTGAAGCCTGCAGAATAGCATCGCGGTCCCTGTAGTGGAACAGTTTAGCCACGATGGGCCTCGGGAGGGCCCCCGGCCGCGGCAGGCCGCCCGGAACTCGATGGGCCCGCTCCACAGCGAAGAATTTGCTTAGGCCAACCGGGGACAACTGTTGCAGGATAAGTTCCTCGACCACGAGGTCCACCGGGCGGCTGTCGGAGGACTCCGGTACACCAATGATGCGGATATTGTTGCGTCGGGCCCGTCCCTCGAAGTCCTCAAGCCGCCGGGCCATATGGTCGTTGACCACTCTAATGTCCCCAAGCGCGGCCCGCAGATCCGACACCTCCGCACCCAGGGTGGAGGTCCGTGTATCAAGGGCCTGGACCTTCTCGTTGGTTTTAGAGAGGTCGGCCCGAATCAGGGTGACGTCGATCGCGACAGTGTCGATCTTACGGGCCAGGGCCTCATATTGCGTCGCGATAGTTTCCCTGATGCCCTCGATGGCACCCATAATGTCCTGTAGGGAAGGTTCCGCAGCGACGGTCGTGCCTCCCCCCGCAGCATCCGGGGAAAGGCCAGCAGCGCCAGGGGACCCCCTGCCCTGGGTATAGCGGTCCATGTTGTTGCTCTGGACCGCTCCCCCGCGCAGTGAAGCCTTGGTCTTGCGCCCCTCCGGACCCCCCTTGCCCGCCATGAGAGCGCAGTCACTCAATGGGGCCTCCGATCAAGGGGTGCGCGGGTACCAGCGAAAGGACCACAAACTGTCGGTGTAGGGGTCGGAGGCGTCAGACCCGCCAGTAGCAGATGGAAGCAAACCTCGGGCAGAGGCCCAGGAGGCACCTCACCACCTCGAGCACGCACGCCAGCTGATCTCCTGAAGGCCAAAACCGAAACCGAAAGTGCTGAATCGGTAACTGGCACCGCGCTGAGGCCGCTGTTGTTCAATTGCAGCCCGGCCCCACGGGTCACCTTCACCCCGGCCACCTCCGTCGGGTGGGTCCCAAAAGTTCCGGCGACGATAAATCAGGATTCCCAGGTCCGATTAGAGTTTTGAAAAGAGATATATAGTCAGCTGGTCTTCATCTCTCAGATTCCATACACCAAATCAGGATATTCTCAGGATTTATGCCGAGGAGCAGAAAGGGTCCGGGGAGCCCTGTGCTCACGCGACCATCTTGGATGCGCGCTAGGCTCCTCCTCCCCTTATCACCATTTTTTAAACTTATTTTTTCAATTAATTCTTTTAAAAATTAAAAAATATTATTTGTTTTTATTGGGTTTTTCAAACATATTTTTTTATATTTTTAAAAATATTTTTTTAACTATATGTTCAAAACTTTATTTTATATATTTTTTTTCCGTGTTGTTGGATCCGCGCACCCTATGCGCACCGTTCTCGATCCCTACGCGTTAGCATCCGTGCATGGTATGCGTTGGGTACGTGTTTAGTGCGCGATTGCAATACGACCGGTACGCGACTCCCAGCCTATACGCGACAGTTTCGATGTACGTAACGCGATGTTTCCGCGCTTCTGCGATGCGTCATCTGCGTCTATGACGCGGTAGGTGCGCAGATCCCGTGAAATATTTAACATTTAAAAAAACATATATATGTATTTCATGTGAATATTAATTGAAGACAAACTCTAAACTAGTCTTAAAAGTAATATATTTTTACATGTAATCCTATATTTTTTTTTATTCAATTTCGCGGATGCGCGCTGGGTGCGTGATGCGTAAGCTCAGGGTGCGCGGATCTCATGTGACCTGCAAAAAAAGAGATTTGATTGGTTCATTACACTTCCTGTTCTAACTATTGAAAGACCCCACCCAATTCAATCATTCTTCTTTCACCTTCTTTGGAGGAGCATCGCTTTGCAGAGAAGAAGATTTTTTAGACTAAGTTTACACTTAGCTCTAACTTTTTTCAACTAAAAATGGCTTCAGGGCAGCAGGCATCACCTGCATCTCCTCATTCATCTGAGGATGAATTTTTGGAGGAGGCACCACGCCCACAACGTTTTTCTTCAGTGGTGTGGACATTTTTTACTTTTCCCGAGGGGCAAACAAAGACCAATGCCACCTTGGTCACGTGCAAGATTTGCAAAAGAGTGCTGTCGCGAGGGGATCCTAACAAGAAATACTCGTGCGGCACGGCAAGTATGATGAAGCACCTAAAGACCCTTCATCTGAACAATCTTGCACGAGAAGAGTGCAAACGGATGAGAAACACTCCTGCGCCTTCCACCTCATCGCAGCCGAGCACTTCAAGAGTGCATCCATCAGCTCAAAACTTGGACATCCGTCCTCAATTTCAATTTTTAACAGTGCTCTGCACTAAGTGCAATGCGACTTTGTGCTACGGTGAGCAGTCGATCGATCTGACCTGCCGCCGGCAGGAAAGTCACGATTGCTAGTTTTTGGTTTCTTTTGTTCCCTGAAGTTCATTGTTTGGTTCCTCCTGTTTTTATTTTTTTTCCAGAAAAACCCAAAAAATCACAAAATTGTTAGAAAATCCACACAAAAAATATAAAAGAAGAAAGAAGAAAAAAAAAAGTTCTTCTAAGAACTAACTTTCCTGGTTTACAAAAAGTGCTACATTTCTTTGTTAGTGTGTGAAAGTTTAGATGAATGTATGTGTAGTACGTAATTGACTGAATGAATGCATTAGTAGCGTATGGTGAATGTATAAGTGCAGAACTATGAGCAAGTGCTGCAGCATCACACAGTAACCTCTTTAACTGCAGTGTGCTGTAGTACTTCCGAAGCACAGGGATGCAACATATGTACATAAATATGTTGCAAATCTATGCTTCTCTCTGCACGGCTGCTTAAACTGCAGCCATGTGGTGACACAGGCACCCTTGCACCTTAGTACAAGGATATCTGTGTCATATGCTGTTTGTTTGTCTGCAGGAAGACACACCTTCCTGCACAAAAACAATGAGAAAATGCATTTTTCTCCTTCAATGTGTGCTGAACATTTCAGCATGCATTGAAGATATAAAAATGTGGAGAAATGAAAACAATTCTCCTTGTTGTGCTTTCCTACACCAATTTTAGAATGGTGCAGCATTCACACACATATCGAGATGCATGATTTCTGATATATCTAGACATGTGTCTTGTTCTATGAGTATTCAGTGCAATCATGCACAACAACACTTATAGAACACCCTTTCAACGCAAAGTGGTGTGCATAATGAGGATGTATTTACATGGAGTATAAAAAGTGCACAGAGTGCCTTTTCCTCTCTTTGTAAATATGAAAGAGTGTCTTGCGCAATAACTATGTTACAAAAAGTGACATATTTCCGGTTTTAAAATTCCTTGCGAATGATAGAAGGTAAGCACAGAGTTTTGTCTGCAAAGATGTTCAAAGAAGAATGATTGAAATGATCGTGATCCTTCAATAGGTACAATGGGAAATATTATGAACCACTCAAATCTCTTTTTTTCCAGCCGATATAATATCTGATTATGGTCAGATTTCAAAACTACATAGGTATAAACAGAGTGTTTTTAGAAACGTGTTTCAACTTTGTAGCTTCTTGCAGACCTCCTCATTCTGCATATTGAGACTTAGTTAAACTTACCTTCACAATAATAGGAATAAAAAATGGTATACATTTTTTTCAGATTTTCATTGCAATCTAAATTCATATAAATTGCTTATTTTAAAATTTGGATCTGTGAAAGAAAAGAAAAAAAAATTATAACATGTAATAATACATTTTTTAGAACACAGCATAATTTCCACAAAGTAATTTGTTTGCCTTTTTTGCTGTTCTCAGAATATATTGAATTTCACTAGAAATAGTGATTTCAATCGTACTCATCACTTAACAGCGGGCAAAAAAAAAACAATCAGAAAGATTGTTAAAAAACAACCCAACATGCTATTCTCAGTAAAATACCACAAGATACAAATCACACATATATAAAATGCTTATGGCTAACAAAATTTTATACGTTTAACTTACAAAAACTGTAAATGTTGTCACTTTAAAATATTCACCGAATCTAAGGTTGAATTTTTGGAGGAGGCACCACGTCCACAACGTTTTTCTTCAGTAGTGTGGACATTTTTTACTTTTCCCGAGTGGCAAACAAAGACCAATGCCACCTTGGTCACGTGCAAGATTTGCAAAAGAGTGCTGTCGCGAGGGAATCCTAACAAGAAATACTTGTGCGGCACGGCAAGTATGATGAAGCACCTAAGGACCCTTCATCCGAACAATCTTGCACGAGAAGAGTGCAAATGGATGAGAAACACTCCTGCTCCTGCGCCTTTCTGAGTTTCTTTTCTTTTTCTTTTTTTTTCTGGCATGATTTCTCTATTTTAACGTTGAAAACAGTATCTGTAAAGAAGAATCACAAATAAATGTATATTAATAACTTTCAAATTTATACTATTCCATTACTGTACAAACACATTTTATATAAAAACTGACTAAGAAACTATAGCCATGAACCACAAGTGTGACGATGGTTAAAACACTACATGCATAGTGCATACTACTTTGAAGCAGTTCATGCCCTAAAGCCTACCTCACTAAAAGACTACATGCTAACTGACTGAATGATTACAGTACTATAAGGAGACACACTGGGTGAGTAACAGGGTGTTTGCTAGAAGTGTATGAATACTGACTGGGGAATTGAAGGTGTGAAAGACAACTGTGTAGGTGGTTAAGAGGACTGCATACATAGTGGATAGGCGTTTGAAGCAGTCCATGTGCTAAGGCCTGGCTCACTGCATGAGTACTTGGGTACTGACTGAATGATTAGAGTACAGCAAGGAGAGTGCCTGGGTGAATTTATAAGTGGTTGGCTTTTGGCACAGTAAATGGATTAGTACTTGGTACTGAATGGGTCACTAGAGGAGTGCAAAGGGAGTGACAGGATGTTTGCTAGAGTGTATGGATACTGACTAGGGAATTGAAGGTGTGAAAGACAAGTGTATAGTATGTTAGAAGACTGCATGCATACTGCATAGACATTTGAAGCAGTCTATGTGGTAATGTATGGTTCACAACATGAGTACTGATTCTGACAAATTCTGACGCTCTTATACAATTACTGATACAAGCACACACTCATCCATACAGCCACTCCCGCAATCACACACTCTCACATATAGATAGTTATATACTCTTACACACATATACACTGCGTTTCACATATGTAGTTACTGACACATGTACAACTGAGATATACATTCAATCACTAACACACCCTTACATACAGTCACCCAACCATACAGTCCATCACAGTTGCACTCTTAAAACCATGCACCCATAGCATCACCCACTCACACATCTATGCACAGAGTCACACATACCCTACCCACACAAACACTCAGGCACCCATACAGATACTCAGACAACCAATCAATAACCCATATAGACACTCATATTGCTATTCACAAAACCATGCAGCCACTTATACACCAACACACAGACACATACAGACATTCACACAGTTTAGTCACTAGCCTGCAGTAAGATACATTTAATGACTCACTTATAGAGTCAGTTACGCACCTAGAAAATCATCCATTCACACACTTATGCACCCACTCATTCTTCCACAGGCCTTTCACTATAAATATATAAAACATATTTAAACTTTACAGAAACACACAGTCACTGGATGACGTCATCAGTGATGTCATCAGTGATGTCATTTGAGATGTCATCAGTGATGTCACTGACCATGTCATGAGTGATGTAATATGTGACGTCATCAGCAGAGCATTGCGGGGGCGCGAGTTATAGTTAGCTGAACTAACTATAACGGGGGAATTTCTAGGGTTTTGTACGAGGGAAATGTCAAGCTAACTATAACGCCCCTGAAACCTATGTTTTTTTCAGTGAATATATATCTATATTCAGACACTTTCTTCCCCTTTACCAGAAAGATATGAGCCGCACTCGCAACACTGGCATTTGACTCATTTATTGTGCGGCTATGGTCAGTCCTGATGCGTTTCGTTCATCCTTGAACTTTTTCAAAGGTAAACCCTGGCAGCAGAAACCGATTACAAACAACAATTGCATTTTAAACAATTTCGGCCCTCTAGTGGACACCCTTATGGGTGTTTTATTGGTGCATGCTGGAATTTGTGGTTTCGTAATACAGTCACAATGAAAAAAACTTCCAGTGGGCTGTGCCAATGTCTTTTTGCTGGCTCACTGGAACAATTTTATTGCCAGTTCAGTGTTGCTCCATCCGCAGTCCTATTTTCGAGGCTGCCAGGATCCATGCCATATTTAGTATGTGGCAGCGTCGTTACCCACAGTCATTTTCACGAAGTTTCCAAATTGGTCCAAGGTTGGGTAATGGTGGCGCACCTACTGGTGATGCGTTGCTCTGGGGCGGGACCAAGCCGCTGAGTATTCAGACACTTTCTCCCCCTTTCCCGGAAAGACATGAGCCGCACTCGCAACACTGGCATTTGCAGCTATGGGCAGTCCTGACGCGTTTCGTTCATCCTTGAACTTTTTCAAAGGTAAGCCCTGGCAGCAGAAACCGATTACAAACCACAAACAACAATTGCATTTTAAACAATTTCAGCCATCTAGAGGACACCCTTATGGGTGTTTTATTGGTGCATGCTGGAATTTGTGGTTTCCTAATACAGTCACAATGAAAGACCCTCCAGTGGGCTGTGCCAATGTATTTTTGCTGTCTCACCGGAACGATTTTATTTCCAGTTCAGTGTTGCTCCATCCGCAGTCCTATTTTCGAGGGTGCCAGGATCCATGCCATATTTAGTGTATGGTAGCGTCCGTTACCCACAGTGGTTTTCATGAAGTTTGCATATATGTTGCATTGTTCAAGTGTATAGAGAATTTCAAACAATAGGAAGGCTATTTTTCCTTTTTGATCTGCAATACTTATTATGGTAGCTTGTGTGCTATGTGCGGATGATGCCAACTTCAGTTCTGTTGACATTTTAAAATTAGGTGATCTTGGGATTTGTAGTTTGATATGTTACTGAAACCCTTGGATGGCATTATTGGGAGTAATATTGTGTATTTCTCCCAAGCAGCTAACACACACACACCCACACACACTCTCTCACACACACCACATACACGTGTGCACACACACACAGACACACACACACATATATTTTAAAATACTTATATTGAATCTTGGGGAAACAAGCAAACCAACCTATAAGTAAAAAATGAACATGACATATGTCAAGAGTTTTTGAAGGGAAGATTGTACTTTGTGTACCCTTAGTTGAGGAGAATCTCATACACATTTCATTGGAAAGGAGAATGTAGAACATTTGCAATGTCCTCTGGTTTAGCCATGACTATAAGAATGATGGCTAATGTTCTTTAAGTAATATCTATCACTTCCTTTCTATTGGGTTATTCCTTTCAACAATACATCTTTTTCTAAGGCTCTCTGTCTGAACCCAGGGCTTTAGGTTCTTTATTGTTCTCCATTTTGATAAAAAAAATACAATTGAGTTGGTGGCTGCTCTATTAAATTGCGCTCCGTAAATATACTGAAATCATATTTTTGTAAGAAACTATCAATAAATCCAGTATCAAGAAAGTAATAAGATACAAATATGAGTAGGCCCTTTTGCAAAGAAAACATTACATAGCAGGCGCTCCTATAAAATATATCAGGGAACGCGGTTACTCCCCTGTGGTAGAGAAATGAAATGAAATTGTATTATTTTAATGCACAGACGGCACTTGGAATCAGAAGGAGGTTTGTGGCTTGGTAGAGGCTCGGAAAATCAAAGAAATGTCATATGTTGTTCAGGTTTTTTACCATTGTTAGGTGTGCGCCTGTCATCCTTAAATATGCTGTGTGGTGTACTATTAACTCAGGTGGGCGAAAATACTAATTGGAAAAAAGACTGCCAATGGCTATTCCTGATTAACAGTAATCAATAATGTCATTTTTCAAGTAAAAAGGGGCTCGCTGCAGTAACATAAAAGTGGTCTGAAAACTGTAGTGCGTCCCAAACAATAATCTTTAATATAAATTTAATACCAGACCCAAACATTAAGACAGATCATAATACTTGCGAAAACAGAGCAAAGTGCACATCTGGCAGGTCAAGGAAATCAATCAAAAGAAAGTCCTGTGCAGGCAGGGAGCGGGAAAATACACTTGGTGCACATTGAAATATCCGTGATGTGGTTTAAGCACTACATAAACCACAAATAAATTAATAAATACACACAAATTAAAGGCTTTGAATGTCTTCACTATTATCTGGGCTCAAATTCCTTCATTTCTAGTGGATAGAAGCCACGATTGACCATATGTGATGATTAGAATTACATAATGTGAGAGTGAAGGAAACATTAATTGCTAGGGAAAGGGATTGTGCTCACATTTAGAATATTTACAATTAAAAGTAAAAACTTAAAGCAAATCCCACCTAATCATTTACTTCCAGTATTGCATGAAGCCGCAAAAACTGCCCTTCCACAGATAGAGAAATGACTAGCAGTCTGTTTTTTGTGCTGAACTGCAGCAAGAGAGAGATACGGGAAATTCTGCTATAACAGCAAAAACAAAAACAAAACTTAACAGCGAAATAAAGGGAAGGAAACGTTAAAATGTACTTCAGTGAAAACAATACTAAAATAAGCGTTGGCAAAACCAAAAGGTCTGGCTTTCATGTGCTAATGCATAGAAACATGGGCAATCACAACTGCTATTTACATGTGTTGCTTACACAAATTCTGTTTAGTATATTAAATTTATCCATTTTGCCTCTGTTAATGGTAGGAAAAAGCAGCAAAGAGGAATTGCTTTCTGTATAAAATGCATATTGGAGATGAATTAAATATGTCAAACAGCGTGATGTTTGAGTGCACTTCTCCGATGAACCTGAAAGCAACTGCGCGAAAGCAAAATTACATAACACAGACTCAACAACATGGGGTAAGACAGTAATACTCCTCTGGGTGGAACACAAGCCCACCCTATATGCATTTTAAAAAACTGGTAGCAATAGGTCTTGCGCACTGGTGCAAATTAAAGTCAGCCCTAAAAATGATGTTAGTGACACAGGGCTAGATATGTTCATGAATTTTGTACTACTCTTTGGGGCATTTTGTGAGGTTCAAGTCAGGAAAAGCAGAAATACACCAAGGATTATTTCCTATGACGTGTGACCTGCCAAATCGCTAGCCCTTCCTCAGAGGACAAAGCCTGACAGTTTGGCATGTCAGCTGCTAAATTTAAAATAGGCTCCAATATGGTTATGACACTGCAAAGCCACTGAAAAGGACATGTGTAGTGATGAAGATGAGAAAAGTAATGTATCTGGTACAACACAAATGTTTCTTGGTGTACTCAGATTGCAGTTGTAGAATACATGTTACACCTGGAGAGTGTTCCTAGGTCCATTTTGATTGCAAAAAGGAATGTGAATTATATGTTAAAATTATGTTATTTGAAATACACTGAACCGTAGAATACAAGAGCAAGGTAAATTGGCTCGCCGTAAATAAAATGATAAAAAGAAAGGATATTTATCAAATGCATGTTGTTCTATATATATGCTACCAGGTTTAATACCGTTAATAAATAAGAATGCATCTTTCTATGGAGCCAGCACATTTGTTTGTCTGTTTGTCTCTATGACAGAGTTCATGTGATTCCTGTCTCTCTCTCTTTTTTTTTTACTGTTCCTCCACTTTTCCCCTCAGATACTCTGTTTTTCCCCATTCCCCTCTCATTCTCCCGGGCCCACCCAAGCCCTACTCCCCGTCCGCTACCTTATGTTTTCTTTTTCTTTTTTTTGATATAGCCACCAGGCAGCTGCAAAGTCCTGACAGGCCTCTTGCAACGTCTTCTGTCCTTTCTTTTTTCCTTCAACATTTTAATTTCCCATTCTAACATAGTTGTTCACCACATTAGAGCAGTACATTTAAATGGCCACCATGCTTTATGATGCATGTGCATGCAGTTGTCATGAAGCACAAAAATTACATATCATAGCACGTGCATGTGTCATGACACATGCATGTACATGTATCATGACACATGGTGGAAATCTAAGAAGGGAATTTCCATTAATAGGTAACCCATTCCAAGATTGTCAGCCATGCATGCACATGTGCCATTACGCATGCATTTGCATGGTGATGGCAAAAAGTGTCTGCAAATCTAATAGCTTGATCATCTGAAGCCAATAATGTTTGGCTTTGCCAGTGCTTGTTTTATAGATGTGCCAGGCTGGGTAAACATGAATATAAATGATTTTGTTGAGAAACCCTGCACATATTCCTCATAAGCAGTTTATCTCTACATCAAGAGATGCAATACGTGCCATAAATGCGCAACAGATCATCTTAAAGCAAATGCTACAATGAGATTAAATGCATATATATGAAAAGCAGATCTCAATGTAAATATAAAGCAATTATATTGCAAATAAAATATTTCATACAAAGCACAATATCTTATACCTATACTATGTTCTGAAAGAGAACGGGTGTGATGATCAATCTGGGCCTCCCTGAGATATAATGTTAAAAATATCTCCCTGTGCCCCTTCTACAGTTGGAAACCTCAAACACTACCAATGGATTATCACTCACTTTACATAGGAACTTGTTGGTGAAAAGGCCCCTAACTCCAAAACTACTCAACACCATATTCAAACAATAGCTCCTGAAATGACAAGGGAGCATAGATTAAGTAACTCTTCATCCTCTTTTACTGCCACACATCGTGGGTAAGAGACGTCCGTACCTATTTGCCCACATAAATCTAGGGCAAGGTTGTGGTGTTGTAAACAAGCATAAACAACAGGAAATCGATTGATAAGGTAAGTGTAAAGGTTTATTATAAGCACACAAGCCAGCCACTTATCCTGCTGTAACTGACTCCACACATTCAATTTGCATTCTAGAACTCCCTCTGCTATGGTTTCAGCATGAGCAACCAAGGAACACTGTTGTGCTGAAACTACGGTATCACACTTCTCCCTTCCCAAAGAATAGAACATGTCAATATGTTAAACAAGCTAGTAAATATACTTAAATAACTAATTCCTCTATCATTTCCATAAAACATTTCACATTTTATACTAATTATGAGAAGGAATATATTTGTTGCAGAAATAATAGCTATTTGTTTGCAACAAAATCTTTAAGATAAGACAGAACTGCGCACCCTGCTACTAATTTTTATGTCAACTATATTTTTGTTAATCTGTCTGGAATTCGGAACTACATCATGTTCAAGTGAACTCCTTGAATTCCATTCACTTTTATGGCCCTATTCAAGTTCTAAACTCCAACATATTTTTCGATAGCATTCTTAAAAGCTTTGATCACTCTTCTTTTCTGAGTAAATTTGGCCCACCAGGCACACCCTGCTGGTGCTCTTTTTACCATATCTCTAATTTGTATTGTAATGTCTTTTAACTTTCTATTTTTGTCATAGTATTCCTTCCTCCTTCTTTGTGTCTCAATTTCCTTTCCATTTACTTAGACCATTGAATTTTACACGCTTGTCCCAGTCCTTCTAGCCTGGACATAAGCTGGTACTAAGAAATCAACCTTTGAACAAATCGAAAGGGGACTTTCTAGTAGAGGAGTGTGGAAACATGTGATACGCTGTTATGTGCTCTTGTAACACTCTCTTCCAATCCATGTTATTCACCTTTGCCAACTGTATGCTTTCCTTCAAGGTTTTGTTCAACCTTTTCACAGCTCCATTTGTTTCAGGGTGATATATTGACCCTCTCTGATGCTCCACACCATATTCTTTTAGGACATATTCAAACTAATCAGAGTAGAATTAGGGTCTATTATCCATCAACAGTGACTTGGGAAAGCTTTCGCATTTAAAAACTTCCCTCAAAAATCTTATCATGCTGAACAACAATAAATCTAGGACACAGCTTACTTCAACCCACAGAGAATAAAGATCCAGTAGTACTATTAAGTAAGGGGTTTGATGTTCACCTCTCAGTGGGCCAGCTATAGCCATAGCTATCTCCTCCCACAGATGTTCTGACAACCTTCTACATACCATTGGAATCTGCCTAGTGAACAGATTCTTATCACTATTGCAGCATTCAATACAATCACGCACACATCTTTCGACCTCTGTTTCTAGACCAGGCTGCCAAAAGTTAGAGCACAATCTTTCCTTGGCATTAACTATTCCCAAGTGACCTTCACATACCAACAAAATGAGTTTGCTTCTTAACCTTACAGGAGTGATAAGCCTAGTACCCTTTAGGAGAATGCCATTGTCAACAGCCAGTTTATCTTTCACCATAGACCATGGTTTGCCAAGACCACCACTTTTATTCATTTTTATGGCATCAGAGACTTTTCATAATCCTCTATCTTTTCCCAGTTCAGTTAACCCTTCTTTTTCTGAGATGACACCCAGAGTGACTTCACACACACTAACAGTTTCTTCTAACAACCTATCACCCACCTCTTCATCATTATCATTTGCATTACTTTTGACTAGTCATAAAAGACAATCTGCAGAATAATTCTTGGCCCCTTGTATGTGTTCCACAATAAAGCTGAAATCTTGTAGTGCAATTACCTATCTCCTTACCCTGGCCAAAATCACATCCAACACTTTCTTTATAAAGACCTCTTTCAAAGTTTTATGATCTGATCTAACCTTAAAATAGGTACCCCACACACAGCTTCTGAATGTATTTAAGGCCCAGTAAATACCTGGATCTTCTTGTTCAATGATTGAGTACTTCTTTTCTGATTGCCTTAAACGTCTAGACTCACACACTCAATTCCTCAACCCCCTTCTTTTTTTGAATAAGGGCTGAAACCTTTAAAACTAGCCTGTGTCTCATCCCCTGGCACAAATGCCTTTAAGGTTGGAGGATATTTTAGATACTTTATAAACACTCCATAAAAACTCGACTTTCTTTTACCTAAAAGAGATCTCACATTAACAGTTTTCTTTGCATAATGTTTGAACAAATGTGTTATAAAAAGTTTTTCATTCCTTAAAATGAAATTAATTCTTCCTTATTCTTGGGTTCTTCCAGTCTCATTATGCTGTTCACTAATTCCTGTTTCAATAAAAAACCCTTTGCTAAAATGAGATGACCAGGATAATCCACCTCTTTTACACAACATTTACATTTCTTTTCCTTTAGAGTAAGACCTGACTCCATTAGTTTTGTGAGAACCAAATGTACCCTTTTATCATGTCCTAGTTTGGCTTACCAAAAATCAGCAAATCATCTTGGTAACATCTTACTCCATGGTGACCCTTCAACACCTCTGATCTTACCCTCTGAAAGACCTATGCTGCAGATATGAGCCCAAAAGGTAGTCTCTTGAATTTATAAACCCCCATTAGTGTTATGAAAGCCATCAGATCCTGTGAGGAAAAGTCTAATTGAACTTGATGATATGCTGAAGTCATAGGAAGTGTGGTAAAAACATTTTCCCCAGCTAAGGTTGTCACCAGCTCTTCTATATTAGGAAGTGGAAATTTGTCCACCACTACTTCGTGATTAATAGCCCTTAAATTGACACATAGCTGAATGTCTCCATTCTAGGTTTTTTGCTATAACTATGGGTGTTAACCACTCCTTGGCCTCCACTAATTCAATCACTTCCATATCAAGTGGCTTCTGAATCTCATCACTCGCTTTCTCTTTCATACTAATTGGAATGCGTCATAATATAGCCAACCACCGTAACTGCATTTCTTTTTAACTTTATATGATGTTTGTAGCCTTTTAAACATCCAAGTTTCTTCTGAAACAATTTTACGAACCTCTTCTACAAATGTTGTGGTGGGATGCTGAACTTCCTGAACTATGACCTGTGGATTCGGATTGAGGTTTAGGTTGACACCTAATGACTTTTGGTGTGACCATCCAATAAAACTGTCACCTTTAGGAGAGACATAAACCTTCCCTTCACATGTATGACAACCAAGTTCCATTTTCGCTGTGAAGTAACCTGCCATTTCAATGGGGGGCCCTCCATATCCATCTGGATGGATATCTACTTCACACAGTTGAGATTGATTTAACAAACCATTCATCAAACAGATTTTCAGTATTATGGACAAATGTAAGCAAGAATCGATTTTCATTACTACCCCCACACCATTGATTTTTTACTGTAGCTGATGGATGTTCATGTTTAGAATTACAACACACCCTCTTCGTAGAAGACATTTCATCTATCTGAAAAACTGTTTTGCACAACTTCATGTACCACTTTTCCCTTGTTTCTCCTTTCCTTGCTTGCCAAAGTGACCCTCCTTGCCACATTGATTACATGTGACAGGTATAGCAGGGTAGTCGCTATCACTGGCCTTATGCCCTTGTCTTGCACATCTAAAACATTACCCTCTTAATTTACCCTTTTCATTCTTTCTTTCGCGATTACTTTCCTTAATTACACACACAGTCTCATCAGTTTTCTCACTTGTTCCTGTAATGTGCAATTACTTCATACATGTGAATACATGTCCTACCCTCTTTGCAATGAGTTTGACTTTATCTAGAGGCGGCTCATTCTTCAGCCATAACTCCTCCCTGATCTTATCACTACTACACCACACCTTAAATCAAACAGATCCCTGATCCTCTCATCTGTTACTCCTCCAAATTTACACATGGCTGCCAACTTCCTTAAACTGGTTACATATTCCTCCACCATTACTGTGCTAGTTTGCTCCTTCATTCCAAAATGGTATCTTTCCATTATTGTATGTAGTCATAGTAAGTAATGACTGTGAGAAGTTGGCCTAATATATGATGTCACTAATTCTAGTGTACACCTTGTATCAGTCCAAACAACCCTTATGGTGATTGGTTGTAAAGTCAACCTTATAGACCAGCTATCCTAGTGGTAGCATGGACAAGAGCAGACTTAGGCTAAACTCTGAATGGCATGTGAAGCCAGCTGTTATACCATATGTAATCCCTTGAATACCAAATGAAAGGACACCACAACAGATATATATAAAAATAGAATGTATTTATTCTAGGCAAACCCTCAGCACTCTTTATGAGATTCGAGGTAAGTACAACACAGTCTTATTTAAGCATACATTAAGTCACACAGGTAAGTAATACAGTTAGGCCCTAGGGGCCACGCAAACCATCTACTAAGTAAGGACCACTGTCACGAACACAGGATAGGCCTGGGGCTACACTATACTACCAACAGTTAGGAAGTGGGAGGCCCACGGGATTCAGGTGCAGAGTGGAAACACTCACGCGTAATGCGTAAAAGTCGATAGAATCACTAGCAGTTAGAAATAAGCAGTTTTAGGACACTTCTGGTATAGCTAGAAAGTCGAGACTCGGAAACTAGACCCTAGGATAGTCAATACCCTTGTGAGCACCGAAGTACCCAAGTTACCTAGCCCACGGGCTGCGGGTGCATAGGTGTGAACTTGCGTCGGGTTTCGTCGTGGACTTCTATGGATGCCTGAAGGAAAGTTGCTGACAGGCAGTCAGTGAAGAGTGTCCGGTGGATCCCAAGGTGGGGATCAAGAAGGAAGGAACCTGCAAGCAGAAGGGACAGAGTCTAGGTCACCAGCCAGGAGCCGGGAAGGAACCAGGAAGGAACCAGGCGATGTCGTGAAGATGCAGGTGAAGAGGTGAAGCTTGTCGCAGCAGCCACGGGTACCAGGAGACGTCGAGGACGACCAGGACCAGGAGGTGAGCTGTCCCACGAAGGCTCTTGCTGTTGGCAGCGTCGAAGTCGAGTCAGGACCCAACAAGCCTTGGCAAGCGGAACCCACGCAGGATGGAGGACTTGCTTCTGGTGCAGACCAGGAAGGTCTGGGGGCTTCTCTTTCACAGAGGAGCGGGTGCCAGTCTGGAGGAGCTGGACCAGCAAGTTGAAAGTAAAGGTTCGTCGTCGCAGAGGCTACTAGCCAACGGGCCAGCAACCGGACAACACGTCGAGCAACACAGGTGCAGAAGGGCCCCACGCAGAACACGTGAAGTGTGGGGAGCTGGTCTTCTTTGCAGATGGTGCTCGGGAGTGGGGCTTCTCAATTCCCCAAGCACAGCCTCGAGGAAGCCTCAGAAGTCGCGCTAGTCAGTTACTAGCCACTTTTCCCAAGTCGCTGGTCCCACGTCCCTCGTCGCCTCCACGGGTCTCAGCTTCACTGGAGATGTGGATCTGGTTCAGAGGTGTCTGGAAGTCTTGGCGCTGGTCAGTCTCTGCAGTCGTCCCTCGTAGGATTCAGTCGCAAAGCAAGCAGCGGTCGCTGGATGGTGCCTGGGGGTAGTCACTCCTTGGCCACAAGGGAGATTTCTTCAGTCTTCTTCCTGAGGTCGAATGTCGAAGGTCCAGAGTTTCTGTTCAAGTTGCAGATTCAGGTTAATCTAATTTAGCAGGGCCCAACTAGCTACTAATATAATGGGCTAGTGGGCTGGGCTACCTGCAAGGTCCCTCCTATGGGTGGGACCAGGAAGGGGAGTGGCTACACCCCCTTTCCTTTGTCCAGTTTCGCGCCAGAGCTGGGGCTGGAGTGCCCCAGCACCGTTTTGAACTGGACTATGCATGGGACACCTTGTGTGCCCCAGGCAGTGTCTCGCTTCATTCAACCCTCCCTGCCCCAATACACTAAATCCTGTCTAGGGTGGTGCTCGCACCTCTCAAGGCAGGAAACCTATTGTCCAAGCATCCCTGGCTGGAAGGACTCCCAGCAGCAGGAGGTCAGACTTGTGTCTGTGGCAGCAGCATCCATTTTGTGATGCTGAGGCTTTGGTGAGAGTTAATCAGCAAAGTAGGATTTTAACATGTCTCTCCCTCTAGAAGGGAGGAATAATATCCTCATCACCAGAAATGGTATGGGGGTATTATTCCAAAGTGTTAGACACCTGTCACACTATGTTGTGATAAAGCCAAACCATAGTTACCATAACCGTTTAAGATTATAAGGTACTTTAAGAGTATATGGTAGGCTATATCATAGAACAGCTATAAGGACATGGTTCCGAAAGCTGCAGACAGGCTCAGCTCATGCTAGAGCACCATCTCACATGTTACCAAGCACTCTGCCTCCAGGATTGTTAAGGCCTGCCATAGGAGTGACTGATAGGTACACATGTGTCTATTTTAAGGGTAGACATAGGTATACTATATCTAAGCAAGGGGTGATTACACGACCTTGCCCCAGCTGAGTGATCAGCCAGTTGTGTCTGATTGGAAGGCCAGACCATGGGTGGCATAATACATGCTGCAGCCCCTGGGAGGCCTAGGGTACACCTATGCCCTGGGTACCTAGGGTGCACTGTACAGGGTCCAATAAGGTGATCCTTACCAATTGGGTATGTACCTAGGGTACATGGAGTCCATTTTAAAGAGAGAGCAGACAGCCTGAGACCCTGAATGGCAGGATCTCAGGCCAACTAAGTCGAAAAACCAGCTAGACACTAGGCAAAAAGTTGGGGGTAACCATAGTCAGATATCCATCTTCCTACAATGACGATCAAGCTTCTCTATACAAATCTCATATTACTTTAAATTCTTTGCATACTCTGCACTCAATTCTTGTGTCCAACACCTCTTGACCCTCTCCTCCTAAACAAACAGTGTAGTAATAAATATTTTCTCCCAGCACTTAAAGTTATGCTGCATACACTTGCGTAATTCATGTCCTCCACTTACTCCACTGTATTGGTGGAATACCTGGATTGTATAAAAGAATAGAGGAGGTGCTATAATCTGCATTTTTCTACTCTAGACTAATATACCTGTAAAAGCTATACTATATGCCACACACAACAGAAAATGAATTGCACCAACTACAACCAGTCTGGGTGAATTACATCAGATTCTCTCATGGAGACACTTTTCCTATGGCATATGTATAAATATATATGTCAATCACCGAAGAATGCGTGGGCATGCCTGTCACCGTAGGCCAGTCAATACCTTGTGCATATTGTAACAGGCACTCAAAGTTACAGGTGTGCCTGTGACCGTTAATCAGATTTCCCCTTTGTGCCTGTCCCCGTAACAGCTGAGAATGAACAGCCACAGGTATGCCTGTTGCTGCAAATTATACTTATTCTCCTCTTTTGCACAATGTGTCTACCTAGGGTCAGATGGCACCACAAGATCAATTACTTTCAATGGGAATCTTCCCAATTCTCCAAAATGGCCATCGAATGTGTAGTGCGTAGGATGTTTTGCAATTTTCTGAAGCGTTGGGCTTGTTTTACTGACATCGCAGTCCGTTCAAAAAGCACACATCAAGATGGCCACCTTGCACAGTACCCGCACCAGATGCCATCTTACATTCATGCGCGGTACATGAAGCAGTCTTACCATGTGTTCAGCAAAATCTGACTTTTCTCAGAGCATGCATGCCGCACTGACTCCACTCAACAACAGGACCGGCTCAGCACTGAAACCCTCCAGGGTAGTGTGTGACTCTACAGACCTCACCCTAGCTTTCCGTTGTGGGGATTACAGACAGGACTTTACAGCTATTGAGATGTTTTGTCAAATGCTTTCCGCATCAAGGTTGTCGCCAAATGTGGTGTTGTAAATAAGCATAAACAACAGGAAATTCGTTGATAAGGTAAGTGTATAGGTTTATGATAAACACCCCAGCCAGCTGCTTATCCTGCTCTAACTGACTACAAATTCTATCTACACTCTTGAACCCCTTCTATGGTTTCAGCACGAGCAACCAAGCAACACTGTTGTTCTGAAACTACGATATCACAAAGGTTCTCAGCCTCAATTTAATATACACCTCTAGTGTGTCTGAGGAGTGCTTCTTAAAGCTCCTAGTGACACACAGTTTAAGAACTCAAAAAGACTGAATTAGTTGTCATCAAGCATGATACGTTTATAAACAAACTGGGCTTTAGGATTGGCACAAGCACATAACGCTCAAGAGGCCCAACAGGAATTGACTGAAATGCACCAAATGTTAAGGGAGAAGGAGGAGATGAGCTATATCTTATATATATTTTTGGGATAATATAGAATGAAGCAAAACAAAACTTCATTGTGGGCTGGCTAATTTAGAAAACTCCATTGCAGGGGCAATCATAATTGGTGGATGACTCAGACTTCTCAGTAAAAATATGTGTCTTCTCTATTTACCTGAGATTTGTAGCTTCATATCCCACTTGCATAACACCCGCAGCAAATAGTAATTTACTTATTTGACTAAGTGTGTAAAAGAGTTGCCCTTTTGTGGTTGGGACTCTTTAATAATTTCCATTTAATAAAGTTTAAAGATCAACTTTTAGTTAGACTCAGCTTACTTTCAAGCATTTCCCTAGTGTCAATTGTGGCGGAAATGTTTAACTCTACTTAAAAAGAAAACAACAGATTTACCTTCTTTCTACTGTAAAAGGGAGGTTGACACATCAATACGACACAACCACAAAGGTTTTGGGATAAATTTAGAAGCCTTGCCACAGATCAGAGCTTAGGCATCCAAAAGCTAGACAAGCTTGACTTTTGCAAAAAATGCCTTACTCCCACCCACATGATCCTTTCTAAGCCCAGGTGCCCAATCAGGATAGACTGCAAAGCTCCTAAAGGAACAGTTTGCACATATGACATCCGACGTCATTGTCATCTGTAAATTTGTATTTTTTGTAAATTCAGAACCTCTGCTCATTTTGTCCGTTAGTACACTCGATTTGATCTGAAAATTAGTAAATTGACATCCAGCTACAACAAAGGATTTTGACTGACAAATCAAATAAGTAAAAACAACAGTGAGAATAGCTCAGATGCTGTCTTGAAGTTGTTATGGTTTTCGTCCTGACTGCCATAATCCACAGAGCATGTAGCTCATGAATAGACTCTTATATTCATTCGATTCACTTGATGTTAGTGATTTTGATAAGATTCTTTATGGACACTTATGACACCTTTAACCATGTTGCATAAATGACAGTCGGAGTCGTTCATGCCCACTGTTCATACCTGCCACAGAATGTATATTTCTTTCAGTCTAATTGTGAGAGGCTTACAAGCAGTGCTTAATTTGAGCCAGTGGTTGCCGGTGGGGCCCTAATTTATGGGGACCGTACATGGATCTCATTTCAGCTGTGAACCCTGGCTTGCCCCTTGCTAGCCCCGGCACTGCTTGTGCTACCCCTCCTGATCTCAGAGGTGGCACAATTAGTGCCTAGAACACAGGGATAGCTCATCCTAATGGACGTCAGTTATGGCTCCACTTACCTAGTTTTCTGTCAGTTTTGTATTACACAAACAGTGAATAATATCATTCACTATTATTGTAATACAAATGGAGTACAATCAGCTGGAATATGACACTATATGGCACCTAAGGTAAGAATGCATTTAAATGTATTTTGTATGTGTGCTTGCCGCTAAGAATGTGTTTATGTGAGAAAGTGTGTGAATGTGTGTGTATGTGTACGCTTGTGTATGGGAGTCAAACTAAAATTCAAATGGCATGTGATGTCACTTCTGCTACCCCAGCTATTTTAGGGAATTGATGGCCATGGGGCCCGGCTTATTTTTCGGCATCAGACACTGACCACAGCTAAAGAGGAAAAGACACACACAGTGGAAAGAAGTAAGAAGGGAAAGATGGAAAAACCATCACAAAGGAAGAAAGCAGGAACCTACAAGAGTGAGATGAAGGGCCAAAGGTTGCCTGATACTTTATTAAAGAGGCTTAAGGTGGATTTAGGACCACATAGCACACCCGCATATAATCGCGCCGGCCACGTGCTTCTGAGCAGATCTTTGGGCACTGGCATTCATCTTTCACTGCACACAGGATCTCTTGCACCCTTTGTTGCCATACTACGAGTGTCATCTATTTCAATCTTACTGCAACCTCTTTAAAACTCAAGTGACTATAAATCATTTACACTTCCTAGGAATAAAAACGCTTGAATGTGACAGAAATACCAAACAACTCCCCATCTTCTCACTCTAGTAGATAATTGAAACAACTGTTCAAAAGGCAGTTCAGAAATGAAACTAAAATATTTCCAATATCTAAAAAACTTTTACCCTGTTGTTTCATTTTTCACAGTTACCTATAAATGAGGGGCATGTCTTAGTGGGGACGAAGTAGGGGGAGGAAGTCCTGAGCTACTCTCCTACATACTGTTAGAAACAGCATTCAAAATGGCCCCCAAGCCCACAAATCACAAGTAGGTCAGCAAAAGGAAGTCTAGCAACTACACTTAGGGACGATTGGCTGGGAACACTTGTGTCAAGACATGAGGGTCACCAAGTGCAAGGGAATCCGGACATGGAACAAGTGGTGGTACCATCTTATAGCATGAAATGCACATGTTGTTGGCGTGGCACCTGAGAAAAGAATAATGGTCCTCAGGACACACAGGGAGAGCCGGGAAGTAGAAGGAGGGGATCCTCCCCCCTTGAGGCTGCCATAGACGAAAAGAAGTAGCGAACAGAAGCCCTAGAGACAGGAAACCAGCCAAAGAGAAGTGTCAAGTGCGATATCGGTTCGCAGGTGTGGCCACCCGGACATAAATCATCTAGAAGGAAGAGTTGTGGGCCAAGCCCAATGGGTGGACAGGTGCTTTTCCTAGTGTGGGGACCAGGCAAGGCAGCTGCCCGGAGCCCTCACAGTCGCACTCGAAACTCTAGGTCCAGTGTCTCTAGGGTCTGAATGAGCGCATCCACAGTTTGTGGACCCGATAAGTCTGGGACTGGAGACACCAATAAACTTGAAGATGCTGATAGCAGTATCCCCTAGAGATACCACTTGAGACAACTTATTATGAGAGCCTTACCGCCATTCCTGAGATGCATTTGATAGGGAGGTCACCCCTTTGGGCTATGCTGACCACTGCTGCCATGCTAAGTACCAAAACATAAGATTGATTAAAGAAACAAAGCAGATAGCTGCTAGCTTATAGAATAAAATCGAGAAGAGACATTTCATTTGCAAAGGAGACTCAATAATTTATGGTTTGGACACCTGCTTATAAAGATGTGGACAATCAGATAGGAGAATCCATTTGGAAACATCGCTTATAACTGTTTGCACTGCTGACTTTGTGATAGGCGATTCTATTTACATCACCAAGTCGAAGATAGCGCACCATGTCTTAGTGACTACAATTATTACAGGGATATTCCAGCAAACATTCTTTGAGGCACCGAAGAACTAGAGACAGGTTTATAAAAGCAGGCGTGGCCGGTGCAGGTAAGAGCGGTGGAAAGGGGTGGGGCAGGGGTGGGGAGTAGACAGATGACGGAATAGGGAAAATAAAATTAAAATTAAAAAAACGCCTTACCATGCGCTGTTATTTTCCCTATTCCGTCCTCTGTTGACCACCTCCCTCCCCGCCACACCGCTCTTACCTGCACCGGCCGCTAATGTATAAATGTGTTTTGCAACTTGTTTATGTAATTGATATTGAACCTTTTGGTCAAATCCTTGTACAAGCAAATGTCTGAATTTATCGCATCAGAAGAGTGCTGAAATCAGCAGCCCTGACGATAGCACACTGTCAAAATGGCTGACAGAACCTTTTCACTGAAGCCAGGGTTTGGAATTCCCTTCCTCTTCTTTATGCACAAAGAAACATCATTGTTGCAGTTTAAAAGTACCTCTTACTTAAGTTCTTTCCTACTATTGAAATTGAGGTCATACTGGTCACAGGTGGCAATGAGTGTGCTCTCAGACTTTTCAGCGCCAGTATACTTTGTTGTAAGAGCACTCTATACATTATAAAATTACATGTGTAATTATATGGGTAAATAAAGTTAATATAAAGGTGCATTTTGTGAGTGCCCAAATTCTACGAGTGAACTTGTGCTTCTGATCATTGCACTGCATGTGCCCATTTTAAAATTTGCACATGCACTAGGCCTGGTGTCTCCAACTTTTCTATATTGAGAGCTACTTCTGTTCAAGTTAATTCTCTAGAGCTAATAGCAACTTTTATCACTGTAAAATAGTGACCACAATTTTTAACAATACACTAGCACCCAAACTAAACAGGATCATCAGCAGTGATCACCCAAGCATTTCAGGCAACCAATAGCTTTAAACGTATTTTGGAAATGCGACACACGTAGGCGCACACTTTTTGGTCAGTTGTCGTTAACCATTAGAGCAGTAGTCTTCAAATGTTTTGATGCCACGCCCCCCAGCATGAAAAAAATCTCATTGGGTTCCTCCAGAATTTTTCATAATTATTCTATTACATTTGCAATGTTGAAATATGTATAGACTTATTTAAACATTATAGTAATGTTAAACCTTTCAAAAATGTAATCAATACATGATTGCCAAACATACTATTTTGGTTAGCTAGGCCTTACTAACTTGTAAAAGTATCCACAGTGTAATTGTCTGAAATGGGGGTGGTGAGGTTTTAAAGAATATTTGAAGTCCATTCTCTTTTGACACATGCTCCCAGCCAGCTTTAAATGTAGTTTTTTTAAATTAATGTCCCATTACAGGGTGGGTAATTGCTGATCATTTGTTTCAGCTTAAAACAAAGCACTGCTTTCAACATGATGCTTCTTTTAACCAGAGCCTGGCGCCCCCTCTGGGATCAGTCAAGGCCCCCCTAGGGGGGCCCACCCCCCAGTTTGAAGACCCCTGGATTAGAGTGTTCATATGTTATTCACAATTTTCTTCTGCTTCCCCCCCCCCCCCCCCCCCCCCAGCATGAGGAAATGGATCAGCCCACTTCAGCCATTGGATGTCTTCACCGTGAGTGACGCCTTTTGTTCTTGCATATGTGCACATCTGCCTAAAAGGAAGTGTACTTCAGTGAAATGTTTATTGGGCCGATCTCTGCTGTAATTTCTGCTTTAATTTCAGGATTTTTTAATGTATTTTTGCAATTGGGCATTTTTTAAATTTCTTTTGCAAATATTTTTTATCCTATTTTGTAATATGTTTGCATAAATTAAAGAAATACATTAGAGCACTAGCATGATTTTCAAGACCAGAGCAATTGAATTTGCCAATGTCTGCTTTTAGTGAGAAACTTGTTCGCTGTTTGGGGTGTTCTCATACCTGTGGTGTGTGCATCGCAGCTGTGTAGCTACCCCTCTTTGCGCCTTGCCTTCATTGTTTGCAATTACAAAAACTGCAATGTTTTGAAGCACAAAAGCCAGAAATCCTACATTTCCTCCAACAACTACACGTAGACACATATGCTAAGAGGTTTATGTTATTGCCAATGTAGATAGTCTAGAAAGCCATTTTGAAACTGGGCATCCCTACATCTTTGAAGGTATTGAGCGAAACTGATCGAAAGTTAGTCGCGGTTTTGGTAATAAGCTAATGACTGTGCAGACACAGCACTGGTCATCACCCATTAGACGGCACCATGTATTTAACGTCGAAGTGCTCCCGCCCCCCGCCCCTTCGAATCAATAACATCTGAAACGCACGCGCACTTCGTCAGTTTTCCACATACTTGAGCGCTGATTATATGTACATTGACTATATTTACATGTGGAAAACATTACAATTGTTTTTTATAAGGCAAGGGTTTCGGTAGTTTTTTTTTTGCTTCGACACCCCTGGTGAACTGGCCTTGCTTGGTGACATGATAAGCTCATTACTCTCTCAGTCTTGTAATGCCCACTCCAGGTAACCATTTTGCGAATAATTTGAGTGAGGGACGCAGACGTAGAGGGCAGACTGGCTTCCTGATCAAGGTTACTTTGTGTTCATTATGCAGAAGCACATCTGGCACGGCCCAGTGGTACCCCGAGGAGATCTGAGATACTAATAAAACCTACAGAGGCCCTAATTGCATTTTAACTGATTAATGTTGACCCCGCAGGTATTATCTTCAAGCAAGGCATCCTATAAGCTCATTAGCTCCGAGCACATTTCAGATTCATTGGTATGCCACCAGTCCACTAATATATTGACCCCAGCGTCTCACTGCTTAGCAGCTGGGAGCCTGAGTCAGTCCAAGTGTTCATTGAAAATCCCTGAAACAATAACTATTTGGCTGTCGGATGAAATAATTGACACCTGCTGCAAAGCATTACTCCATGGTCACCTACCAATCAAGGTGTTTACTCTTTAATTTGTATAACGCACACAATTAAACTGCATCAATTGTGAGAATGTGTCTTTAATTGCAAGAGATGAAACTGAATGCAAAGTAAGTAGTGTGTAATCCTTGAGCCAAGGCCACGTCTACAGGTCCATAATACACGCGGGCAGTTTGTTCTTGCAGTTTGCATTCTATGCAGTGGTGGACTATGCAGGCACACTGCACGCCCTCAGTATAAGAAGTCGAAACATGCCTACCCTGCGCTCCTATTGAATGGATTGAAGGATTCTTGCAACGATACATGGTGATTTGGATTCCTTTTTAGGACTGGAGCACTGAGTAAGCTGCCTGTTAATGCCTTTCAAATAAATAATATTACACTGAGAGTGTCTCTGGGTCAGCTCCCTTCAGCCCTTGAATTGTTGGAGTGCCATTCATGTTTTGGATCAGCCCACAGGACAGCATGCAGATCAATGTATACACAACAGCAATATTTTTAGCAAAAGGTCTCTTTGATCTCATGGACACAAAGACTATTGGTTTACTCAGGGTGCAGCACTTCTTTGGTGAATGTCTATGCAGTTCATGGGAGGGCAGTACTGCTGTTGAGAGCAAACCGTTGCAGTGGCGTAGCATGGGCGGGGCCACAGGCGCAAAATTCTTAAGGGGCACAAAATATTAAAAGAAAAGTGGAAGGGACTCTGAAAGTGCTAAAGGTCCACAGGTTAAGGGGCACAATACTTGCCCTGCCCCGGACGGCCCCGGGCACTGGCAACCCACTCTACATGACTGTTCAGTTGCCAAGGTTCCTACAGCTGCACCTAACATCACAAACACCCCCCCAAAAAAGGCACATAAGTCCAGTCCTCAGTGATTTCTTCAAGACTGTATCTGGGAAAGGAGTGAAAGTGGAGTCTTGGCATCCAGGAAGAAAGCAAGGGACCTCTATTGACCTAAATCGGTACTTTCCCAAAATGGAAACCAAGGGCAAGTGAATGGGACTCTCCGGATAATGCTCAGTGGTTACCAACATGTAGGATGCTTCATTTCAAATGGCCAAAAATATGAAGGAGAAAGTGGACTCCCACAGTTTAGATACCTCGGGAAGGACAGAATGACCAGGCTGCTTGTATCTATGTTCATGGGGTTCCTTGAGTAGTTGCAGCTAGCAACTGGTGTGATTACTGAATTATGAAGAAGACTTTCTGCCTTTAGTTTCATCCAGGTATTTCGAAAATAGGCTCTGGCTCTTCTGTTTGCAGAGCCACAAATAGAAGTTCTGAATGTTCATGACAAAGTTAGGTTCTTCGCAGTGGGTTTCTGGAGACAAGCAGTCATTTCTGGAACATGGCCACCATTGTTTTTTCTTGTAGGCCCATTACCTCTTGACTAACGTTCTCTCTACAAATACCACATGCATACTTAACAATAGACATGTAGGGTTCAGTCTCTTTATAGCGTCACGATGTCTCAGGAGAGCGGAGTTGAATTGCTGTCCTCAATTAAGTATGAGTATAGAGGAATAGGGATGGCTGAGCCTGTTTGAATGCCCAAACGCGAAGCTACATAAGTCAAATATTTGGAGGGACTCTGAAAATAGTGGATCTTCATACACATGAATTGACTAGGGATGACTCTGTCCTTTATATCTCGTGGTTCTGGAAGTATTCACCCAATCGGATGGCTAGCTTGTTTTATATTGCTCTGATGTTCAAGGCCTGTGGAGAGAACTGAAAGACCTATCTGTGACCATGCAGAATCCCAGGCTGGGTAGGAGTAAAGGACAGGATATTTTGATGATCCTCCTGACAAAGTGACTATTAGGTTCAAACTGTCAAGTGCAAATTTTTGAGCTGTTAAGAGAAAATTCTGCTCAGGCTTTTTCCAGAACTTTGATCTGGATCAGGCTGCTTACTCTATTCAGGACATTGTGATATTTTAAACATGTGCCAGGCTGGAGAAATGAAATGGGGTATTGCAAGCAGAAGGCAAATGGGGTTGATGAATTGGAAATCTGCATGATCCTTTAGCTCTTTATAGGGATTACCCTACACTTGAGTTATCCTGCTCCACTCACGCCCTATTGTTGCAGTTAAAAAGTTGTGATGGATTGTCAAGGAGGGACGCAACACGAGATCATGGTAAGGTGGGTTTTATTGCTATGAATTTGCGTTTGGTCCGGCTGATGATTCTTTCTCTGGCAAAACGGGCGGGATCCGTGGTGAGTCGTGGGTAGATGTCTTGGGGCCGTCTGCTTCCCAGGATGGGTCGGTCCTCTTCCATCACGAGGGCGGCTCCCGGGGTTCCCCAGAAGAGAAAAGAAGGGACTAGTTTAGGTGGGCTATACAATCTTGTCGCTCCTAACACCAGGGCCGGGGGAGTGAGGGGATCACCTTGTGGCAAGTAAATTAGGCTTCTCGAGTGGTATAACAAGTGAGGGGTTGAACTTAGAATAAGGGAGGGACATAAACACCCGCAGCGGTCGCTTAGCGTGGACGGTCCCGCCTCCCTATCCAACCCGCTACCCGGTCCCGTACCTGTCCTAGCCACGCTCCTCCCCCGGGAACGTGGCAGGGCGCTTCGCGGTCTCCGTATCCTGCGGTCCTCTCTGCTTCGGTTCCTCCGCTGTTCTATGGTTCACTCCGCTTGGCCTCGTCCGCTTCCTCGCCTCTCTCCACTCTCCACTCTCTCCCGATACTCCTCCAGGGCTCGCCGTCCGTTGACTTCCTGGTTCCTCCCTGTTTTAGAGATCCGGGCCTCGTGACGTCCTCGATGGGCGGTCCTGGTGTTCCCGGGGATTCCCAGTTAAAGGGCCCGGCACTGTTCAGGAAAAGACGATCCTCTGAGTCCGAAGCCCACTCGTCCTGCGAATAGGGGAGAATGTTAGAGACCCTTGTCACCGGGGTCCACCACTCAGTGCCTTCTGTTGCCCCCTGGTCAGCCCTCAAAGTCCCGTCACATACCACCCCCCCTGGCTGCTCCCGCTCGGGGAGAGGTGAAAAACGGGAAAGAAAGTCAGCATTACAATTGTCCCTGCCTCTGCGGTGGTGCACCGTGAATGCGAAGGGCTGTAGGGACAAAAACCACCGGAGGACCCGGGGGTTATTGCCTTGATTACGATGCATCCACTGTAACGGGGCGTGGTCTGTGTAGAGGATGAATGGCCTCCCCTCTAGGTAGTACCGCAGTTTTTCTATCGCCCACTTGACTGCGAGGCACTCTTTTTCGATGGTGGGATATGAGCGTTCTCTGGGAAACAACTTGCGACTGACGTAAAGGATCGGGTGCTCATGCCCATCGTCACCGGTTTGGGATAACACTGCCCCGATCCCGGTGTCCGCTGCATCAGTGGCTAATATGAACGGTTTCTGGAAGTTAGGGGATATGAGCACTGGGGCCGAAGTGATGGCCGTCTTCAGCTGCTGGAATGCCCTTAACGACTCGGGGGAGGGACATCTAAGGTGATGTGACGGGCACTCCTTCCTAAGGAGATCTGTTAAAGGGGATGCCAGGTCTGCGAAAGCTGGGATGAAGCGCCTATAGTATCCAATAAGCCCCAGGAAACCCTGCAATTCCTTTTTAGTGGATGGGAAGGGAGTGTCTACTATGGCGATGATTTTTTTTTTTCTTGGGGAGATATAACTCCATCCCCTAGGACATACCCCAAATACTGGACCCGGTGAAAAGCCGCCCTGGACTTCCTGGCATTTATGTGCAAGTTAGCTTGGCATAGGGCTTTGAGTACGGTGTGGACATGGAGTAGGTGTTCCTCCCAAGATCGGCTAAACACCATTATGTCATCCAAGTAGGCCGAGCTAAAGGAGGAATAGGGCGACAACACTTCGTTCATTAGTCTCTGGAAAGTTGCTGGCGCCCCGTGAAGCCCAAACGGTAAAACCGTAAACTCAAAAAGCCCAAGGTCGGTTGAAAAGGCTGTTTTTTTCCGGTCTTCTTCACGGAGGGGCACTTGCCAGTATCCTTTTGTAAGGTCAAACGTCGTAATGTAGGTGGCGTCTCCGATCTTTTCAATGAGGTCATCTACCCGCGGAATAGGGTAGGCATCGAAGGAGGAGATGCTGTTCAACGCTCTGAAATCCATACAAAACCGCGATGACCCGTCAGGCTTGGGAATCATCACTATGGGCAAGGCCCAGGGACTGGTGGAAGGTCGTATGACTCCTAGCCGTAACATGTCTTGTACTTCATTTTGAATAGCTTCTCGTTTGGCAGCTGGAACCCGATAGGCCTTTTGTCTTACTATCTTCCCCGGTATGGTTTCGATGGTATGTTCAGCTAGCTGGGTCTTCCCCGGGGAGTCTGAGAATATATCGTCAAAGCGGCGTAGAGTGTCTCGTAGCTGTTCCTTTTTTTCTTCGGGTAGTTCGGGGTTTATCACTAAGTCGCCCACTGTGGATGTTTTCTGTCGGTAGGAGGGTAGTAAGAAATGTGCGTCTTTCGGAAGGGGCCCTAGCCACTTTTTGAGTAAGTTAATATGATAACTTTGGGTTCGGGTGGGGGTCATTTGTAGTTTATACGTGGTCTCTCCAATGGTGTCCATCACCTGATACGGGCCTTGCCATTCGCTCTTGAATTTGCTGGAGCTTGACGGTAATAAGACTAGGGCCCATTCACCTATTTTTAGGGTTCGTAGTTTCTTTCCTTTGTCGTAAGACCTTTTTTGCTTGGTTTGGCTCTTTTCCATGTTGGCATGGGCTAATCCTCTGAGTTTTCCCAGTTTGGACTTGAGCTGTGATGTGTATTCGAGGACGGTCCGGTGGTCTTGGGGGCCTTCATGTATCCACGCATCTCTCGTCATCTCCAACAAGGATCTCGGCTGTCTTCCATATAGCAGCTCGAAGGCAGAATATCCTGTACTGCTTTGCACTTGGCCCCTCAACACATACAAGGCTATGGGGAGAAGCTTGTCCCACTCTTGGCGTTCTGCCGTCAGCATCTTCTTGAGGGTGGATTTTAAGGTGCGATTATATCTCTCCACCAGCCCGTCCATTTGCGGATGGTACACGGAGGTGTGCAACTGATGAATGTCCAGCGTGGCACAAACCTCTTTCATGAGGCGGGATGTGAAAGGGGTACCTTGGTCCGTTACGACCTCCTTCGGGAAACCAACTCGGGAAAACAATTCCACCACCTTATCGGCCACGTTCTTTGTGGTGGGGGAGGTCAAGGGAAAGGCCTCAATGAATCGGGTAGCGTAATCCACTATAACGAGGACATGTAGATGGCCCCGTTTGGTTCGGGGAAGGGGTCCTATCAGATCCATACCCACCCTCTCGAAGGGGACTCCAATAATGGGCATGAGTTGGAGGGGAGCGGCTCTCGGTTTATATGAGGATTTTCTTTGACATATGTCACAGGTTTTACAATACTCCTCTATGTCCCTATACACCCCGGGCCAATAGAAAAATCTCAGCACCCCACTAGTGGTTTTCTCTTTCCCTGCATGACCGGCCGTTAGATGGGCATGTGAAAAGAACAATATCTGCTCTCGGAAGGGTTGGGGAACTAACAACTGGAGACCCCCTTCCTTGGATCCTTCCCTGTATAATAGCTCGTCCTTTATCAAAAACCGGGGATATATGTCTTTCGGGTTTGTCTGGTGTATGTGAGCACTTTCCCAGGCATTAAACAGGGTACGATCATTGCACTGAGCGAAGCGGAAACTCCTGTCTGTTACCCACGGCTCCGCTGTGACGAGACCTGGTCTGGCCCTACAGTCTCCCTGGGTCTCGTGTTTCATAGACCTTTTAAACATCGACAGAAAGTCTGGATTGTCTACCCCCAGGATGATGTCTTCAGGTAGGGAGTCTACCACCCCCACCCTTACCGTACAGGCAGGTCCGTTCACGGGGGTAAGCGTAACCAGGGCCAAAGGGTATGGTCGGACCTCCCCATGTATACACCTTATGTGTACCAGTTGTTGGGACAGATACTGCTGGGGCAACACTAGTCTTTTCCGGACCACCGACTGACGGCATCCTGAGTCTAACAAAGCGTTTAAGGTAAAGCCATTCATCCCTACACGTACATAAAATGACGGGCCCATCTCAGCGGAGTAGAGGACGCTTCTGGGCATATACCCCACGTCCATGGGTTCCTCGGTCCTTTTTCGGGGGCACAGCCTGGCAATATGGCCCCACTCCCCACACTCGAAGCACTGAGAGCCCCGGGCTAGCGGCGCTTCTTGGGCTGGGGAAGTGCAGGGGGAGGGGCCACCTTTCTCTCGTTCCGTCCTCCCATCGGGGTTTTGTTGCCTTTCTCTGTCTCCAGGGGATAGGAGCGGGGTTGAGCCCTTGCGAAATATTTGGCCATATCAACCACTTGTTCCAGTGTTAAGTGGGGGTGTTGTCTTAACCATCTTTGGGTCCCGAAGGGTAAAGCTTCTAAGAATTGCTCCATGTATATCCGCGCCATGATTTCCTCTTTGGTACTGGCTTCTGGCTTCAGCCACTTGTCCCCCGCTGTTTTTAGTCGGAAGTATAATGTCTTTGGGTTTTCTCCCGGCACTCCCCTTTCTTTTCGAAATTTGCAGCGGTAGGCTTCCGCATCCAGCCCCAGGTGTTCCAGGATGACCGCCTTAATGTGCTGATAACCTGAGGCACCGTTCGGGTTGGCCACCTGGTAAGCGGCCTGGGCTTCCCCGGACAGGAGCGGAGCCAGAAAGAAGGGCCATTTCTCTTCAGGCCACCCGCAAGCGCGAGCGGCTCGCTCAAAGTTAATGAGGAAGGCGTCCGGGTCTTCTCCGGTCACATACTTTTGTAGGGAGACTCCGGCCGCACTAGAGTAGGGTAGCCGTCGCTCTCCAGGTACCTGCAGGTTTGCTTCTGGTATAGACTTGGGTAGAGACTCGAGGTGAGCTTTCATAGAATTTTGGAACTGTTCTCTATCCGCCTGGGCTGATGTCATCTGCCTCTCAACCGCCCAACTTAGTTTCTCTTGGCCTTGGATCAAATGCTGCACGAGGGCCTCCATCTTTGATTCACAGATGGAGTGAGATGTTAATCCCACTTCTGACACCAGTTGTGATGGATTGTCAAGGAGGGACGCAACACGAGATCGTGGTAAGGTGGGTTTTATTGCTATGAATTTGCGTTTGGTCCGGCTGGTGATTCTTTCTCTGGCAAAACGGGCGGGATCCGTGGTGAGTTGTGGGTAGATGTCTTGGGGCCTTCTGCTTCCCAGGATGGGTCGGTCCTTTTCCGTCACGAGGGCGGCTCCCGGGGTTCCCCAGAAGAGAAAAGAAGGGACTAGTTTAGGTGGGCTATACAATCTTGTCGCTCCTAACACCAGGGCCGGGGGAGTGAGGGATCACCTTGTGGCATAACAAGTGAGGGGTTGAACTTAGAATAAGGGAGGGACATAAACACCCGCAGCGGTCGCTTAGCGTGGACGGTCCCGCCTCCCTATCCAACCCGCTACCCGGTCCCGTACCTGTCCTAGCCACGCTCCTCCCCCGGGAACGTGGCAGGGCGCTTCGCGGTCTCCGTATCCTGCGGTCCTCTCTGCTTCGGTTCCTCCGCTGTCCTCTGGTTCACTCCGCTTGGCCTCGTCCGCTTCCTCGCCTCTCTCCGCTCTCCACTCTCTCCCGATACTCCTCCAGGGCTCGCCGTCCGTCGACTTCCTGGTTCCTCCCTGTTTTAGAGATCCGGGCCTCGTGATGTCCTCGATGGGCGGTCCTGGTGTTCCCGGGGATTCCCAGTTAAAGGGCCCGGCACTGTTCAGGAAAAGACGATCCTCTGAGTCCGAAGCCCACTCGTCCTGCGAATAGGGGAGAATGTTAGAGACCCGTGTTACCGGGGTCCACCACTCAGTGCCTTCTGTTGCCCCCTGGTCAGCCCTCAAAGTCCCGTCACACAAGTACCTCTTACTTAAGTTCTTTTCTACTATTGAAATTGAGGGCATACTGGTCACAGGTGGAAATGAGTGTGCTCTCAAACTTTTCAGCGGCAGTATACTTTGTTGTAAGAGCGCTCTATACATTATAAAATTACATGTGTAATTATATAGGTAAATTAAGTTAATATAAAGGTGCCCAAATTCTCCGAGTGAACTTGTGCTTCTGATCATTGCATTGCATGCGCCCATTTTAAAAGCCCCAGCAGAATTTTGCCACACAGCCTCCACACTTCCACTAATACATTCACTCAGGGGAAGTGAAAGTTCTCTGTGCTGGCTAACATAATGTACTTTAGATGAGAAGAAAAAATTTCCTCAGATGTGGCTGTGAAAATAGAAAGGACTGTGCATCTCACTATCAATTCACTGCTACCAACCGTTTGCTAACACTTTGGGGTCGATTCCGATCCTGTATTTTTTTTTTTCCGTACGACTCGTATCCGTATTTTTTTCCGTACGAATCGTACAAGTCACGTCCGACCGGTGAAGTACGATTTGTACGGGAAAAAGTACATACAGATCGGCCCGATCCGTACGAATCGTAGTGGGAAAAGTTGTACAAGACGGACCAGGACACTTTTCCGTACGAATTGCAAAAATACGGTCCGAGCGTACAAGTACGATCCAGACCGGCTTTCTGATTTACGATTCGTACGGAAAACGTCCCGTACACTGGGAATGACTGTACATATGCAATGTCGGTGTACGCACCGTACATACGCAATGTTGTTGTACGCACCAATGTTGTATTATGCACCGTACATACGCAATGGCGGTGTACGCACCGTACATACGCAATGTTGTTATACACACCAATGTTGTAGTACGCACCGTACATAGCAATGTCGGTGTACACACCGTACATAGCAATGGCGGTGTACGCACTGTACATAGCAATGGCGGTGTACGCACCGTACATAGCAATGGCGGTGTACGCACCGTACATACGCAATGGCGGTGTACGCACCGTACATACGCAATGGCGGTGTACGCATCGTACATACGCAATGGCGGTGTACGCATCGTACATACGCAATGGCGGTGTACGCACCGTACATAGCAATGGCGGTGTACGCATCTTACATACGCAATGGCGGTGTACGCACCGTACATACGCAATGGCGGTGTACGCACCGTACATACGCAATGGCTGTGTACGCACCGTACATAGCAATGTCCGTGTACGCACCGTACATACACAATGCATGGGGGTGTGTGCCTGTATGACTCGTACCCCTGTACCGTACTGAACCACGGACACTGTAAAACAGCACAAGGAGGGTCTATTCGACTCGCACAACACCACAAAACACGTCGTAAGTGCACAAAAAATGGAAATGACTGACCTGGACACATCCAAACAGGCAAACAGAGGGGCAAACTCACAACCACCCCTTATAACACACCCACCAAAAATTCAAACTGAGGCCCACCCACAAATGGACCAATAAAAAGGGCCCACACACACAAACCATGAGCCTTTGCAACAGACTCACTGCAGCTAGAGAGCACACACCAACAACTGCACCTTAACATATACACCTTCACACAACCTCCTTCACACATACCCCCTCTTCACATTCAGACCCACACCGTCACATTCAGACCCACACACCCACAACCATCCACACCCTCACCCCACACCATGCCCACAGAAAAGAATCCAAAGTTCACAAGGGAGGAGCTGGAGATCCTTGTCAATGAAATCATCAGAGTCGAGCCACAGCTGTTTGGAACATTGGTCAGACAGACCAGCATAGCTGAAAAATCACGCCTTTGGCAGAGGATCGTCGATAGGGTGAATGATGTTGCATCCATCAGAAGGACCAGGAATGAATGCCAAGCCAGGTGGTACGATCTGCGGAGGGCGGTAAAGCGCAAAATGAATGATGACTACGCCCAGAGCAACATCACTGGAGGTGGTGGGCCCCGCAGACCAGTACATTTCCATCCCTGGGAGGAGAAGGTGATGGCCCTGCTTCCGCCGGTGGGAGTACATGGACTGCAAGGAGTTCCAGAGCCTGGTGAGTACACAAACAACTTAGGTAACATGGGGGTAATGGCATCCACACCCCAACTACACCAAATGCATGCAACTACCCCCAAACCCTCACCGGCCAGAACCACAGTAAAAAATAACGCTAATGCCACTAACATGTGTATGCTCCATTGAGAAAGCAAGGCCATGCTATGTCCCATGCTACACGAAGCAGCAACCCAAGAATGGATGTCCGGTATGCTGGGAGGGTGGGTGGCACAAAACACATTGTTGAACTCCAAATCAGACACAATTGCCCTCATCCCATATGGCCCAGGTACATACCCATGCACCATGCGCAATGCACAGGGATTGGGAAAGTACTGACAAGATAGCTCACACTCCGCCCGGTGTAGGCAGGACAAGGCCCTCCTGTGACCAGTGCAAACACAAACACCAAGACAACAAGGTCAGATATCTAGGACAGGAACTCACACTCACTGTCATGGCAGCATGCTCCATAGGGGGACAGCTACATCACCTGGGAGCCCCAGTGCCAAATCACACTACACCCACCAGCAGGCCCTGTCACACACACCCCTTACACAAGCAGACACCCCCGGGACAGGCAATGGATTTACCCACTGTCACAATGGACATGTAACACAACAACACCAATACATAGCCGAAGAAGCATTCAAGCCAAAAATCTACATGTCAAAGACTAAGGAGAACATTTCAATCTGTCCCCCGCAACATACCCATCCACAAGTGAACATTGAGGAGAATGCTAGGCACATACAACTACCTGGAGGAACAGTGCCAACTTGAATGTGTATGATACATGCATGTTGCATGAAACAGCATTAACATTGTCTGTCTCTCACACACAGGGCAACGTGATGAATCTACCCCCAACAATGGGGGTGAAGATTCACAGTCCCTGGCCCGGGAGGAACCTGATCCCACCGGCAGCGACGCCTCTCAACACTCCGCGGATGACCCCGACCGACCTGGACCCTCTGGTGTCCAAGCCCCTGCAGAACCTGGTTCAGGACCATCTGTGCCAACCACCACCCCCATTCCTGCCACATCCCAGGAGACACCAAGGAACCCTGCCCGCAGTGAACAACTGAGCCAGTCTGACCAGGAGGGACAAGGAGCGCCGGGCACCCAGGAGGAGGCAGACAACACCGCCACTGCCATCCCTCAGGGGTCCCGTAGACCCGATGTGCCCACAACGGCAGGCCAGGCTCGTGTGGGCAGGGGTGGTGGGAGTGGAGGCAGTCGGAGGCGAGAACCTGACCAGCCAGCTGAAGGGACCGGTATGGCACACATACACAACATCATGGATGCATACCAGCGTGACACCAGGGAGTTCAGCCAGGTAGTGGTGACCCTCACAGAGATCAAGAACCAGCAGGCCGAGCAACACGCCAGTCAACAAGAACACCAAGGACGGATGGAGGCAAGACTGGTTGAGCTCCTGGCGGTGCAAAGGGACATAAGCCATTCACTCCGTCGGATCGCCGACAACATGGGCAACCCTCCCTGTGCCACCAGGCGAAGACCACCACCAGCCACAGGGAGGGAGGAGGAGGAGGATTCGTCCGACGGAGCGTCCCAAGCATCGTCAAGGCCTGCATCTGAGGGTCCCCCTAGGAAGGTGGGTCGTCCACGGAAAAGACCGAGAGAGGCAGCGGCGCATCTCCCAGGTCACCTGGCCTGGCACCTGGCCTTCATGTCCGACAGCATCACCTCATTGACCAACATCATCTGCCACATGGACCTGCTGGTCACAGTCTGACTAATGATGCCAAACACTGTGGTCTGGACTCTGATGACTTCAAATGGCAAGGATCCCATCTCCCCCTGAGAACTCTATGGTCCCTGCATTGCACCTTTTTCAGTACACAAATCACGCCACAGAGCTATAGTTAAATAATTGATACGTGAAATTTTATGTTGCAGTCGTTTAGCATGAGTCCACAACATACGTGTGGGGATATGTCAAAGTATGCCTGAGTGTGGAACTAACTCCAGCCATCCATACACTTGGATCTGAGTCCGGTCGAGGACACACATGTGTCTCAATGTATCACCAAATACAGACATGGAGCCCAATACTCACCCGTGATGGCCTCAAGCTGCTGAGGGGGGCTTGCAATACTGCTCAGACAGACCAATTTGGAAGAGTATCATGAAGGTTTAGAGGTCATGGGTCATGTTGATGTGCCCGGGGAGGGAGTCCCAGGTCTGTTTGGCGAGGTGGGAGAACTATCTCCTGCATGCAGTTTTTATGTGGATGTGATGAATGGTGGCCAGGGCAAGGTGGGCTGCATGGAGTTGGGCCAACGGGGTGTTGGATGACAGATGTCCAAGGTTTGTTTTGGGTCTGGGTTTGTGGACTGCCTCCTGAGTGTGGTTGAGGAGTCTGAAGGTGATCCTGCAGCAGACAGTGAGCCATTCTAGCTATCTCAGGTGGACGGTGATGTGGCTGGGGCTGGGGATGTTGAAGATGAGGTGTGCGGATGCACCCTGGATGTGGACAAGTTCTCCTGCAGTTTTGCTGTTGTTCTACCTAGAGGCCGGTGCTGTAGTTGAGCCGGCTGGTGTCGTGGACCTGGAGGACGGTCTGTCTTGCCTTGTGGTGGATCTATCTGTGGATCATTTGCAGCATGCGGAGGGTGTTGCAGCATGAGCTACAGATGGTGGTGAGTTGCATGGTAATTGTGAGCGATGGGTCCATGATGAACACCAGCTTGCGTGCGTGGCCACTGGGTGCTGGTGCGGTGCCCAGACCAGTGGGACACAAGGAGTTGACCCAGCCGTAAGGGGACAATCCTCAGATGATGACCTCAGTCCTGTCCAAGTCCAGCCTCAGGGGGCTGATGTTCAGCCATTCGTCAACGGATCTCATGCCTTCTTGAAGTTTGGATCTGGCAATGGCTGGCTCTTTGGTGAGTTGGACGAGCAGCTGGGTGTCAATGGCATACGAGATGATGATGAGGTTGTGTGCGCATGTGATGGTGGAGAGGGGGGTCATGGAGACATTGAAGATCGTCACGCTGAGAGAAGAGCTCTGGGGCATGTGCCACATGACCCCAGTGTACTACATGCTGCAGGGTGGAGGCCGACTCCCTGGGCCTTGCTGGTGAGCTACTTTCTGATTTAATCCTGGGCCCTCCTCTGGAAACTAGTGGTGGAGATGTGTGAGCTGACAGTGTGTTATCACATGGTGTACAATGCCATTGAGAGTTCAAGAGGGGTGGGCTCACCATTGTTGAGCAGGGCAAAGTTGTCGTTGGTGGTGGCAATGATGACGGTTGCAGTGGTGTGATTACTGTGGAATATGGTCCGGTGCTGGTTGCCTGGAGCTGGTTACATGGAGGAAATTCGCCAGTTGCTTGTTGAGTGTCTTCCGGATGACATTTGCTGGGTAGGGAAGCAGGGTGATGTACCAGGAGATCCTGCAGTACTGCCGTCCGTTGTTTAAGAAGGGCATGAGTCTCTGCATGCCTCCAGCACCCATGGAATGTGGCTAACTCAAAGGAGACATTCATGACGCGCTGGACGTGGGCTTCAAGGATGGGGAATGATGTGGTTGAGATGTTGTGTGGGAAGGGGCCTGATGGAGAGCCAGAGTGGATGGTGCACATGAGCCAGGTGGTGTACTTGCTGCTGACGGGAGTCCAGAACCTGAGGGGGGTTTGTCCTGCGGATAATAGTGCTGTCTGCCTCTGTGTGCCAAGGCTGTTGTGTATGGCCATGAGCTAGCAGTGGTACAAAGTTGCAAGGGATGTGATCTGCCTTGCAAGGGTGGGGTGTCTTGTATGGAGATCTGCTGTCAGTTCACTCACAATGCTGATGAGGTCCTTGATGTCGTGTGTTTTGGTGTCTCGGCACTATCTGAAGGATCTCCACTTGTCCTTGCTGATGATATGGTGATGTCTGTGTGTGGTCTTTTCCAGGCCTGTAAGGTAAATGATGTCTCTTTGTGTTGCAAGGTTTGCACAAGAGTCCGGCTAGGTCTGTAGGAGTCCAGTAGGTCTGCCTTGTCCCAGGTGCCTTAACTGTTGTTGTGCTTCACAGGAAAGTCCGTCAATGTGGCAAGATTGTTGGATCAGTTGCTGATCCAGTGCGTGAGGTTTCAGGGTGTTGCGGTGGTGTTGTTTTGAGTGTCCCACACAGCTTGTCTGTGGTGACTTACATCAAGCATCTTTGGGGGATCGTTAGCGGGGTGTGGGGCAGTGTGTTGCTTGTCGGAGACGTTGATTAAAATGTTGATGGACCAATGATGGATGGTGGTGTGGTTCTCCTCCAGCCAGAAGTTACTGGCCCCCAGGCACATGTAGCCTGTGGAGGTGAGGGCGTGCGTGCAGATGTACGTGTTGATGGCTTAGCGCAATTGTGGATGTAGGCCTGGAGATCTGTAGATGAGTGTTACTCTGAGGGTTGCCAGGGAGTTGCTGCAAACCTGGATTTGTGACTCTGAGGGTGTATTTGTGAATAAATTGCAATTCATCCTCCGGGATTGTTGGTGCCGTCCCTGCGGCTGATCTTGTATCCGTCTGAGATGGCAATGAAGAAGTCGTGTGCTGAGGATGCTTATGTCCAGGTTACTGTCATGAAGGTGATGTGTGGGGCTGTTGTGTTGAGGAGGTAACAGAGTCCAATGGCGTGCTGGTGGACGGAGAGGGTGTGGAGTAGGAGGCACATGACATGGTTGTTCTGACAGGGTCAGGTAGGCTGGGCAGCGCTGTGTAGGCAGTTGGAGTTGCACACTCAGCATGCGAAGGTGTCGTGTGTGCGCTTAGGGGTTGCCTGATAGCAGGCGGATGATTGTCTGGAGGACATTGCTTGGAGGTTGGCTGCAGCATGAGCCTGTTGTGTGACGTGGGTCATGCAAAGGCCAGAGGCTCGTGCACTGTGCACATTGCAGGCTCAGACGGTCCCGCCTTTGGCACGGCGTTGGCGCAACAGTGGCACAGACAAGCTGCTGGATGCATTAAGAATGGGTGGAGGGAGGAAGGGAGGAGCATTTAGGAGGCGTGTGGGTTGCAGAATCAGGGCACTCGGCGGGGCGGTGCCGCAGGTGAGGCAGCAGCAGGCGGAAGGGGTGAGAAACTAGGCAAAAAGTAGCACACAAAGACAAGGAGGTCAGAAAGGCACAGTGCAACAGGTGTATGTAAAGGAAGGAGTGTCAGGTTACTCATAGGTCACTACGAGAAAATGTATGAACAATCACCAACAATGACGGCCACAGTGTCAGGCAACAAAATGCGGAGCTGCGCACAGGAGACACACCATCAGCATGTGTTCACGTCCCGTTGTGGGGAGCAACCTACACAAATACATGCACAACCAGGGACTTCATGCACAATAGATATTATTAGCCATGAAGAACTGCATGCATGTTGCCGAAGTACACATACACATATGCTCAATATTTGACAAGTATGCGCATGAAAACTGGCAAGAGAGCTGCAGTGACAGAGATGAGGCACTTTGGATTGTGCTGAACACCTTTATTCCACATACACACACAAAGGGAAATGCATCCATGTGAACAGACTCACAGGTCAGTTGACAGAACATGTGGAACATACGCTGGACCACCCCTTCACGACACGGATGATGTCAATCCCAATGAACTGGCACACAAGTTAAGGGGATGAGCCAAACACATCCTGCTGCACACGGAGAGGCTGCAATTCCCCATAGAGCCTGTTGTTGTGATGTCCCACACTATGTCTACCCGTAGCATCCGCAACGTTTCAGAGGCAAGGTTTACACACATTGATACCTTCATCAGACGCCACACTCCACTACAGATGACTGTCAAGAAGGGTGACTATCATGACATGGGAGTGATGCTACATGTTATATGCTCCATGGTGAGAAGCTATGTATGCATGGTACCACAACATGCACAGAAGCAGGCCCACACATTCCCAACCCGTACCACCACCAAAAAGCCTTGCTGCAATCCTTACCCAAACTGACATTTCCACATGTCCATGCATGAAATGCTGATTCAGCACACGTTGCAATCCTCATGAGGAATGGCAGGAGGACAACGATGACACGAGCAGACAACATGCGCAAAAACCTGGGAATGACAGACACACAAGAAGTCACCTAAAACAATTCTCGCCACACACATAAACATTTACAAAACATGAACAATGTTGGACACATGTAAATTTCAAAGAAAGTCTCTCCGCAAAACTGTGTGGCATGACATCATCACTAGAGTGACACATCAGAACACACATCAAAGTCACTTTGCATTCAGTCAGCTAGACACACATTGCAACACATGCCACTCAATGCTACAAGCTTGCACACTCATACCCAGTGACTCACCATTATGAGAAGAAGTTGCGTATGAGCTGACTCCAGATATCATCATCCTCCTCCTCCTCATCACTAGCCTCGTGAGCAAGCCCTTGATCCTCCACGGGTGGATGTTCCTGCTCATCCGGATCCAGGATGAGTGGCACTGCCTTCTCAACTGCCATGTATTTTTATTTATTTATTTTTTTTTTAACTTATTTTTATTGCCATTTTCATATTTCACACAGTGTACATTATACAAAGTTTCGCAGAGTTAAGTCAATTGTACATTCAATGGTGGTACCGTTCATCTGTGTATACTGGTGGTACGTCAACGGGGAGCATGCGTAACGTATAGATATATCGTATTGCGTATACCCTGTTGTCTCAGGTTCCAGATATGGCACATGAACTGGGGTGGAACAGGGGTATAACCTGGGGGACGGGTGTGGAATAGGCCTGGGCAAAAATTTCGTTCCGTTCGCGGAACTTGCGATAATTTGACATTTTTGCGTTCCGCGGAGAGCGCGAAAATGTCAAAAATTCCGGTTTCCGCAGCTTGGCGATAATTTGTTTCTTGCTCGCGCTGTAAAATGATACATTCTCGCGCGCGCGCGATCGCCTTACCTGAATCCCTGCGTTCGCCGACAAGTTTTCTTGATCCGGTCGCGTTCTCCATGAGATGTTGTATTGTTTTTAGCCATTTGCGCTGTCTCGCGACAGTTCGTGCCCGCAGTGACGTCATGCGTCGCGCGATCACGTCTTTCTTCTCGCGATCATGCACCGCGAGAACAACTCAAAACAAGATGGCCGCGCCCGCAAGCAGCCACATGGGTAAGTTGGCGACCCGCAACCATGCAGAAAATCGCGCGAACATGCCGGAAAAAAACTTCCGCATCTTCGCGATATTTCTGCTTGTTTGCGATAATTTTAAACATTCTCGCGATAATTTGCGAAGGTTAATTCCGCAAATTCCGCCCACCCCTAGTGTGGAAGGACATCCCCAGTTACTCTTGCCTAGGTATGTAACGCCGTATGGGGGAGGCTCCTCTGTGACTCACGGTTGCCTATCATATGTGGTTCGACCTAGAGCTGTAACAGTATACCTGATACTGGGGCTGGCCATGCGGTCATGTGGTTGGTATTTCGGGAGATTGGTTAGGGAGGGTCTGTGACTGCGTGTGCCGGGCTGACGGTGTGGGTAAACCATCTGTTGAGTCTGTTCCCGGGGTTAGCTGCTTGAACTGATATAATAGCATGGCCCATTCCATAGATATAGGGGGCCTGATTCACAGAACTAACTTAAGACAAAATCCTAAACTTACTACCATTTTGGTATTCACAGAAGGCACTTACTCATTTTGGTATTCACAGAAGGCACTTACTCATTTCGGTATTCACAGAAGTTAGGAGTCCTAACTTTAGGACTCCTAAATGCCTTCTGTGAATACCGAAAGTCTTAAAATTAGGATTTTTCTCAGTTTAGTAGTAGTATAGTTAGGACTCCTAACTTTAGGACTCCTAAATGCCTTCTGTGAATACCGAAAGTCTTAAAATTTGGATTTTTCTCAATTTAGTAGTCCTAAGTTTAGGACTCCTAACTTTAGGACTCCTAAATGCCTTCTGTGACTACCGAAAGTCTTAAAATTAGGATTTTTCTCAGTTTAGTAGTAGTATAGTTAGGACTCCTAACTTTAGGACTCCTAAATGCCTTCTGTGAATACCGAAAGTCTTAAAATTAGGATTTTTCTCAATTTAGTAGTCCTAAGTTTAGACTTAGGACTACTAAATTGAGAAAAATCCTAATTTTAAGACTTTCGGTATTCACAGAAGGCATTTAGGAGTCCTAAAGTTAGGAGTCCTAACTATACTACTACTAAACTGAGAAAAATCCTAATTTTAAGACTTTCGGTATTCACAGAAGGCATTTAGGAGTCCTAAAGTTAGGAGTCCTAACTTCTGTGAATACCGAAATGAGTAAGTGCCTTCTGTGAATACCAAAATGAGTAAGTGCCTTCTGTGAATACCAAAATGGTAGTAAGTTTAGGATTTTGTCTTAAGTTAGTTCTGTGAATCGGGCCAAGGGTGTTTGCGGACCCCTCTCACCTCCTCCTCCCGCAATGTCTCCTCCTCCGCCGTCGCCCATTTGTGTGTAGCCCCCACCCAAGCCTCCAACGGTGGACCGGTGGGGGAGCGCCAGTGCATGGCGATGCTGCGTTTGGCTAAAAGCACCGCAAGGGAGAGAAACCGGGTCTGCACCTTGTGCTGTTTACTTGCGTGAAAGACGCCTATGGCACTGGCCTCCCATGTGTTCATGCAGGTCAGCCCCGTGAGGGTACCCAAAGTAGTGTGAATGTGGTGCCAGAAATTTTTTATAATGGAACAGTTCCAAAACATATGTCGGAAATCTGCATTCTGTTCGTGGCATCTGGGGCATAAGAATTGAGTGTCGGGGTAGAATCGTTGGAGGCGCGCGGGTGTTAAGTAGGCCCTGTGCAAAATGTAATATTGGATATTCTTAAAGCGTGCGTTCCTCGAGACCTTCTTAGGGTACTTCAAAGCCCTCTCCCACTCACTCTCATGGAGCACACGCCCGATTTCTGCCTCCCAGGTGGCTCTCAGGGTCTCCAGTGGTTTATTAGTCAGTTCCCGTATGGCTTTATAAAGCCATGTAGTTAGATGGCGTCCTGCTCCCATGTGTAGGATCGTGTGGAGAACTGGGTGTGTGCGTGGTTCCCCCTTGATTAGGTCCTGATATGGTCGGTAGCTATCTAGGAGTTGACGGTGAAGCAGGAATTGCCCCGGGGGAAGATCGTATTCTTCCTTCTCAACTGCCATGTTGTGCAGCATGCAGCACACGAGGAAGATTCGGCAGACCTTCTCCGGGGCATAAGGGAGGGACCCGCCTGTCTTGTCCAGGCACTGGAATCGGCTCTTCAGGAGTCCAAACGTCCTCTCAATCGCTCGCCTGGTCTGCCCGTGTGCATTGTTGTACCGGTGATCTGCAGCTGTTCTTGGGTTGCGGAGAGGTGTCAGCAGCCATGGCATGTTGGGATAGCCAGAGTCCCCTACATGGAAACATCATGTAAAAAAGTGGGTCAGGAGATGCCGTAAGAGCCAAAGATACCGCAACTCACAGGACAAACAGAGTATACCTACCAACAAGACATGCTCGTTCGTTGTGCAGCCGCAGCATCATTTGTGGCACCCTGCTACGCCTCATGATGTAGGCATCGTGTGCTGATCCTGGAAAACGTGCACAGACATGGCAAATCAGCATTTTAGCAAAACACACCACAAGGGCATTTATCGAGTGGTAATGTTTTCTATTGCGATAGGCTTGTTCCTGTGCCTGTGGTGATACCAAAGCCACATGTGTACCATCAATGGACCCAATTACATGAGGCATCCCTCCCAGGGCATAGAAATCACCCTTGACATCTGTCAACTCCTCAGGAGTAGGAAATTGGATGAATTCATCATGGTGCTCCAACATGGCTGCTAAAACATCACGCAGGACACGGCTGAACATTGTCTGTGACATGCCACCAACATCAGCTATGGTGAATTGAAACGTACCTGTGGCTGCCATCACCTTCATCTTGGGGGCCAGTGCAGTAGGATACCTGTGTCGCGGTTGCAACTGGCGAGTGAATCTGTAACAGCGGATGCAGGCACGTTCCCTCATGGCACCCAAGTCTGGCATTGTTCTTGGGACAGGCTGTGCCCTGCAAGACATTGTTTGTAAGAATGAAGATTGAGAGTCTGCCAATATCAATGTCAATGAACATAGCACATGCTACACTGCTAATACACATCAGGTGACTATGGAGTCGGTGTGTGCAATACATACAGGACACATATGCCAGCTTGCTGGCACTCCTACAAAAAGCAAGATACACCTGTTGATTGTCAAGTCTACATGACATGCCCTGAAATGAGTTGGTGGCCAGTCTGAGTGAAGAGCCACAGATATCACCGGAGTGACACACAACCACATAGCTGCATTGGAAGGATGTCATCTCATCCACACAGCTGACTGCAAGGCACACGCACATGTCACATGGAATGTCAAATGTACATATCAAACACATTGCGATGAAGGGATACACGTGACAAGAGAAAGACACAGCCATTGAGACAACGCAGAATGTATGACTGGGAAAATATGATGTCCAATGCACACAGACCCCACAGCGGTGGGAATCCACATGTGGCATGGTGTGCGTAGATGTGTTCCATGCCCATCTCCACACAGACCCATGTTGGATGCACCTACAGCAGATGCAGTTGACGGAACACTGACATCAAGCTCATGGGAACACATGACACACACCTGACATAGTCACAAAGGGGCACGCTGATCGTGACATGTCAGTTGATAAAGTGTCCCTGTCCCTGGCATCAGGAGACATGTGCGGGTGTTGATGACTGTGCCATCCCACTGCTGCTGTGCATGACACAGTTGGACTACAGACACACATATGGCAAGTGTCAAGGTGATGTGTGTCACATAGTGCCCCATCACACATGACATGTGTCCACAGGTCATGACACATCAGTTGTGCAACTAGATGAGATGACCTGTGCAATATCACTGGCTGCCACACCTAGGGCCTGCACATGACAGTATGCAATGACAACTACTTGAAGGACATCCTTGTGCTACTCGTAGCCCTCCATTCCTGGCATGTGTGCGCCTGTATTACCATTGTAAGCGTGTGAAATGCGTACCCGTACGTGTGAACTAGTGCGTACCCATACGTGTCAAACGCACTTTACTACTAGTGCGTATCCGTACGTGTGAACTAGTGTGTACCCGTACGTGTCAAACACACTTTACTAGTGCGTACCTGTACATGTGAACTAGTGCGTACCCGTACGTGTCAAACGCACTTTACTACTAGTGCATACCCGTACGTGTGAACTAGTGCGTACCCGTACATGTGAAACGCACCGTACACCCGCTATCATCGTGTGTGTACGCTTCGTTTTACCATTCTACTTGTGCCGTAGGGGTACGTGTGAAACGCACCGTACACCCGCTATCATCGCGTGTGTACGCTTCGTTTCACCATTGTACTTGTGCCGTAGGGGTACGTGTGAAACGCACCGTACACCCGCTATCATCGCGTGTGTATGCTTCGTTTCACCATTGTACTTGTGCCGTAGGGGTACGTGTGAAACGCACCGTACCTGTGTGTGGATTTCAAAATTACATAGGGGACACTTAAGGGACAAGTATTAGGCCCTAAATGCATGCTGGTTGTCATGGAGACAGAGTTTTCAGTTGAAAAGTGTCGATCATGTGTCCTGGAACAGTCAGTTGGCCACAAAATACAATGTTGCAAAGTGGTTGTTGACTGGACATGATGCTCAAAATGTGAACGATGCGAATGCTGTCATTGGTGTATGTTTAAAGTCATTGGTGTATGTTTAAAGGGATTGGAGTAAACGTAGGATGCGAATGATTCTGACCAATCACTATGTACTCCTCTAAATGAATGCCCCTCAGCAAGACAGATATAAGGCAGCCAGAACCCACGAGAGGGCACTTGCCTGCACAACTTTCCAGTCAACCACACTGCTGCTGTCTCTGCTTCCTCTGGACCATGTCACGGACTGTGGAGAGGGCCCAGCCATTCACCCAGGAGGAGAATGAGGCCTTGCTGGACTGCCTCCTCCCACAGTACACCAAGCTGTATGGGAGACCTGGGGAGCAGGTGAGTGCTGAGTCCACTACCTTTGCCTATGCACCTGTTGTGTGACCGTCAATATTGTGTCCAGGTGGGACAGACATGCAATGTTGTTTAGAGTGGGTCCCAGGGGAGGGACATGCTGATGTCTCTCATGCAGAGCATGATGTAGTTCCTGTGTGCACTCCTCACTTGCATTGTGCTTACTGTGACTTTCACTGCATAGTGCATGACACTTTCAGCCTGGCAAATCCTTGGTGGCTTTTTTTCCTATTGTCCTGAGGTGATTCAGTGGTCCCCCCGTTGTGACAGGTGACTGTACCCACAGATATGTATGAGTTGAGTAGACCTGTGGTGAGAGTGTCCAAATGATGTGTACGATCTCATGGACATTGATGTGTGTGAATGTTCCTTGTCATGTGGGTGAGTGTCTATGTGAAGTGTTGCACCACGGCTGCATGGAGGAGGCAACAGATCAACCCATCTGATGTGACAAGTAAGCTGTGCTGTGTGTCTGACTTGCAGAGCTAGCATGACACCTGTGACACCCCACTGGCAAGTGGCACATGTGCAGAGTGAGGGTTGTATCTGCTGTTGTCAATGACAGGCGAGTGCTCTGTGCTTGGGTGTGTCTGTCTAGTATGCTGATGGTGTGTCAGTGGAGTGGGACATGTGACTGCTTGGCACGTGCTGGCCTTCAGCCTGCTGTTGCATGTGCTGCAGAGTGTGGCATGATCAGTGAGTGTGTCGCACCCCTCATGCCAACCTGTTGACTTTCAACGCCATGTAATGCATTGGGGCTTGCACACAGGCCAATTTCTTATTGTGTATGATGTAATTCCTGTCTGCATCCTATGCCCTGTTCAACATTTCAATGATGTTCAAATGTGTGTCTCTGGGACATGGAGCAGGTGTATTGATGTTGTGTCACTTTGTCATCCTGACAGGTAACTGCCTACGAGAAGGGGGTGATCTGGAAAAACATCATCAGGGCCGTGAGATATGAGGGGGAGCATAGTCAGCAGCTGCCACAGGTCCGCAAGAAGTGGCAGGACATCCGGTGCTGGACCCGGCGGATCGCCCGGGTCCAGCTGGGGCTCGACAGTCCTCGCCCCCACGGCGGCCGCCGACGTCTGACCCCCCACATGAGACGTGTCCTGGTGGTGGTATTCCCTGAGCTTGATAGGCAGTTATAGGAGAGACTGCAGCAAGGAGGGGGTAGGTACATGGCTGTTTGTCGTGTTATGTGTCGCCAGCTTTTGGAAGTGCTCTGTAGCCTGGATACACTCCCAGAGTTTATATGTGCAGTGCATTTTCGGTTACCCAATGTCACCTGGTGCTCTTTTTCATCCCTTCCCCTCCTTGACATGTGTCCCCTGGTCTGTGTGTAATCACATTTGCACATGGTCATCTAGGGTGCCAGTAAATCTAAGTGCACATTGCTTTCTGCATCATGTGGGAGGGTGGTCTGTGACTTGTGTTGATACCTTGCCAGTGCCATGACCTGTTCACTATGTTGGGGGTCCATATTTGTTGTCACTGATGATGATTCTCAACATAGGAGTGTGAGCTTTCAACTGAACACCCTTGCAGCATGCATGACCAATGTTGTGGCCTCAGACATGATGTGCATGAGTGGGAGATATGCATATTGCCATGACGGTTGAACATGGTACAGTCAGCTCATTCCAAGACCACGGAGCAGTGTGCCCACTACAGTCCCGAGACACCCTGGCCTCCTAATCATGTGTGTCATCCAACACTGTGCACATTCTCTATGGGTTCAGCATAGGTCTGCCTCTGTGGCATTGTTCCCTGGCCTAGTTAGTATTTTGCAAATGTGAGCTACATGTGTCCACTGGACAGGGATACACCATTTTGCTTGTGCATACTCACACTGGGCATTGCCTGTGTGGCTATTCACAACAATCTGCTGATGGTTGTTCGTCGCAAATATGTGTTGCCAGCACCACGAGGTGATGTTGTGTACATGAAGCTATTTTTCCAGAACAGTTATTGTAACCCTGAATAAGAGGTGTCACTTCTTGATCTGTATCAATCACATTCACTCAGGTATGGGGTGGGGTGTGCGGGAGAGGCATACATGTGCAACCCTGATTTTTCATTGCCAGGTCTGACTTGTGTGTGAGACTTGGCTGTACAAAGAATCACTGCGCAGTGCCCCTGTGATGCTGGCCGGTGCTTAATGTTCGTGCTTTGCAGCCTGTGTCAGTTTTTTAAAAACATGATTCCTGCTCATGCATTTTTAGCACCTGTGTGTGGTTCAGATGCAACGCAGTTTGGACTTTGTGTTCTGACATCTGTGTGTACATTCTGGCTTGCCATGAGGGTGTCCCCACAGTACAGCTAGGCTTTTTTTCAACCCAATTGCAGGCCCGTTAGCTTATGCATTGTCCTGGGTGTGGACATGTGTGCCACTCAAGATGACAGGCAGTAGGTCATATGTGTAGCCAACTGTGTAATCAGGTGACGGATGGCCATGTGACAACTGACATAATTCAAGTTGTTACTCGAAAAAAATTGTACCTTGGCACTGACAGCACTTGTCAACAGCTCTTCATGTTTTAAATGTGGAAATTTGATGATTTGTTTTAAGAACACTGATGTGCCTGCATGAAAAAAGTCTCCCAAGGAAGTGCACACCAAACGACATTTCCACTTTCATGGAACACACTGGCACATTTTCTAAGAAGCCACTGTTAGAATTAAATGGTGTTGCAGATTCTCCATATACATGTTCCCACAGTGCTCTTGATTTTGTGAGACTCCTTTGTTGTTGGTGATACAAACTGACGAGTCTCAAGACATCAAGACCTCCGTGGGCCCATGTATATGTACTTTCTGCAACACCATTTATTTCTAACAGTGGCTTCTTAGAAAAGGTGCCAGCTTCTTCAATGACAGTGTAAATGTAATTTTGTGTGCACTGCCTTGTGCGACATATTTCATGCAGGCACATGAGTGTTCTTTTCACGAAATGGCCAATTGGCACATTCAAAACATGTAGATTGTGTAAAGTATTGTGAGTCCCAAGGTAGCTACATTTGTTCGTTTTGTGTTCCAAAGGACTTACAGGTCTCTGAGTGTGGTGACACCTTGAGTATTGAGGTGTGTCCATTTACGTTGGGTGCACCACTACTGTTTCTTTCAGGGTAAACAAGAGGTGGCATGACTTCATTGTAGTGCTGTGCTCACCGGTTCACAGACACTAGCTTCTCAGTGTATTTCTCATTCAAGTTGTGGCCTTTTGTGTTCTTTTTTTCCTAGTGTCCAAGTGGCATAGTGGGTCTACCAACTGGGCAGTACAGGGCTTACATATGTGCGGAGTTATCTAGCTGTTACTCATGATGCATTGCCTGATATGCACTGTGACCCTTTGTTCTTGTGCTCATGTGTCAGATGTATACATATGACTGATGCATTTCGGTTTCTTCTCCTTGCCCACAGCATCATCATCCACAACCGAGGGAGACACCTGCATGGACCTAGAGGAGGAACCCAGCGACAGTGCCACCAGTGCTGTGGATTCAGAAGGACCCAGTGGCACGGAGGGCGAGAGGAGTCAGTCGGAGGACCTGTCTGGAGGCGAGAGCAGCTACAACACCGACGGGTCCGAGGCTGACATCCTTGAGGAGACAGAGGCTGCAACACCAACTGGCAGCATCCCCACATCTGTCCCCGCCTCCTCCATTACCATCTCTGCCCTCCCAGTTGCTCCTGTCCCTTCTGTCCATGCAGAAGGCCACCATGTCTCCTTCGGCCCAGGCACCGCACCCCCTGCCCCTGTCACACCTGCTGCCCTCAGTGAAGAGTCTGTGGACATACTGCGACAGTTGCAGGTTGGGCAGGCATCAGTGCTGAATGTCCTGCATGGACACACTCAACTGCTCACACAGATGGTGTCGTTCATGCAGGGCATGTCAGAAACGATGTCTGACCAACGCAGTCCATGGACTCTTCCCTGATGGCAGCAGTTTCTCTCCTGCAGACCTTCTTCCCCCCCTCTACCCCGGACCCATCCACACTGCCCTCTCCCATGCCTGCCAAACGCACACCCAGACAGTCACGGGCACGCACCCCACCAGACACATCCAGCACACCCCCAAGTAAGGCACAGCGCACACCTCCTGGCACGCACACTCAGGGGGATGTAGGCACACCCAGAGGGTCTGGGGGCAGACGACATACACGCAGACACAGTCACAGTCCACAGTCCTCACAACCCTGTTCCTCCAAGACCACTCCCCTTAGCTCCCCTGCCAAACTCTCACCCAAGGAGATCTATATGTGTGGGCTGGACCTCGCCACCACCCCACAAGCGGGCGAGGAAGTCCCCGGGCACGGGAGTTGAGTCCCCTACCATGTCTACCCCCTCCCCCAAGAGCGCTTCACCCCATCCCTCACCCACCACACCCTCTGTTGACCCTGGGAAATCCTCAGGTGCAGGGGTTCGGATGGAGGCACTGGCAGTGGTGTGCAGCGCCGAGCTCGCCTCAACCTTCGGCGCTGCCCCACCCCCTGTGGTGGAGACATCCCCCCCTGCACCCGCAACACCTACCCTTCCCCCTCCTGTCCCTGCGGTGCCTGGTACTGCCACTGATGATGCCCCCCCGGTCGACAAACCTTGAGGTTCCTTTGTGCAGGCAAGGTAGGGGTGGACGCGGTCCCCTACGTCCACCCTTGGACTTGAGAAATGGACTGGCCATTGGCCTTTGTACATAGTCTCTTTTTAATAAAGTTTTGGCCTTTTCTTTTACTTTCAACACTATTGCATTTCAGGTACTTGATGTTGGTGATGAGGCTCCTGGAGTTGGTGTTCTGGTAATGTGTTAGGGTTCTGAGAAATGTTTTTGTATGATGGTCATGAGGTGGACCATGGTATCTGTGTGCCATCACAATGTCTCTGCAAAGAATCATTGGTAGTGTGTGTTCTTTTTGTTTGGAGACATTGTCCCAAGGAGTGTTCCTTCCTCTGTGGCACCTGACATCTTCCCTGCAAACAGTTGCACAATTGTTGTGCTGACCTGTGTCAAGATTTCCTTTGTTGGTGAGGGATCCCTTCAACAATGGCCATGCCTGCTCACCGATGTCTCCTGCTGAATCGTCTGCGCCATCCTTGCTAGTCACTGTACTTGTGTTTTGGGTATGTAGGAATGCCTTCAGGGACAAATTGGCCCTTATCAGCACTATGCATGTGTGTAATCACGGCCTAGGCTACCACACAAATGATACTTGTTATGCAGGGTATTTGGGCACCTGACTCACAATTGTGGGCATTGTATCTAGTGGAATAGAACCCTATTGCTTCCATGAGAGACAACATCTTGGTGGCTGGACCAGCACCTGAACATTCCTATCACTCCTGGGATGTGTGTGACAGTGTGTGTTCCCTTTGGCTCTCTTAGTTTTGTATTACATGACTATACAGTCTGTTGGCATGAAATCAGGGTGTGTATTGTGCTGCATCCGCCATGGGTGGGTATGAATGTGTTATATGTCCTCACACCCACATGTGGTGTGTCATGCAGTGTGTGAAAGACATCCATCCTCCTGGGAGTGGGACACTGCTGTCAGTGATGTGTTGTAATAGCACTAAAATCATAGTCCAAAGTTAGGGATGCGTCCATACCACCATGTAGGTGTGGTCATCTGATAATGATGTACAATCCCCCATATCTCTGTCCACTGCTAGGAGTCCTCTGCTCCCACCCCTCATATTGCAGGCCACTGCTGGGAGTCATATGCACCCACCCCTCATATGTCTGGACACTGCTGGGAGTCATATGCACCCACCCCTCATATTGCAGGGCACTGCTGGTAGTCATATGCACCCACCCCTCATATGTCTGGACACTGCTGGGAGTCCTCTGCACCCACCCCTCATATTGCAGGCCACTGCTGGTAGTCATATGCCCCCACCCCTCATATGTCTGGACACTGCTGGGAGTCCTCTGCACCCACCCCTCATATGTCTGGACACTGCTGGGAGTCCTCTGCACCCACCCCTTATATTGCAGGCCACTGCTGGGAGTCATATGCACCCACCCCTCATATGTCTGGACACTGCTGGGAGTCCTCTGCACCCACCCACGCACCCCCTTGGAGCAGTACACTGCTGGCCTGGACCTACACACACACCAATATGAAGGTAACATGCTGGGCCAGTCCTCTAAGCCCACATTCCTGGCGTGTGTATGCCTCTTATTCCAAATGTACAGGTGCTGTAACGGGCTACGTGTGACACGCACCGTACCCACACATTAATTGCGTGTGTACGGTCCGTATCACTGTTCTACTGTGCCGTAGGGGTACGTGTGGTACGCACCGTACCCACGCATTCATTGCGTGTGCACGGTCCGTATCACTGTTCTACTGTGCCGTAGGGGTACATGTGGTACGCACCGTACCCACGCATTCATTGCGTGTGTACGGTCCGTATCACAGTTCTACTGTGCCGTAGGGGTACGTGTGGTACGCACCGTACCCACGCATTCATTGCATGTGTACGGTCCGTATCACTGTTCTACTGTGCCGTAGGGGTACGTGTGGTACGCACCGTACCCACGCATTCATTGCGTGTGTACGGTCCGTATCACTGTTCTACTGTGCCGTAGGGGTACATGTGGTACGCACCGTACCCACGCATTCATTGCGTGTGTACGGTCCGTATCACAGTTCTACTGTGCTGTAGGGGTACGTGTGGTACGCACCGTACCCACGCATTCATTGCGTGTGTACGGTCCGTATCACTGTTCTACTGTGCCGTAGGGGTACGTGTGGTACGCACCGTACACGTCCACTTCCGTTGTTGCGGTACGCAGGGGTTGCTGGCCACACCCCCCCAAGTGACCAGACCCTGGTGGTAATGTCTGGCCTCCATATTATAGGTTCGGCTTTGAGTATGGGGTTTGTTTCCTGCCCCTCACCCCCACCCTGGCCCCTGGGTGTTGTTCTCACCTTCTATGGCGTGTGCGTCGGGTGCGGTGCACCAGGTCGTAGGCCAAGAGGACCGGGATGACACGTACAACGGGGTTCATGGTGTGTACGTCGCGTACCGGGGCTCCGTTGCGTAGCGGTTCGCGTCGGACTCTGCTTTTCCGGCTGTGTTTGACTCCCGTAAAAAAAGAGCCGTACGGAGTGACGTAGGGACGAATCGTACTTGCTGGGCCGGAAACCGCTGCCTGAATACGTCCGGACGTCGCGTACAGGCTGTTCTGGATCAGAATCGTAGTTTTTTTTTACCGGTACGGTCTTTTGTACGATTCGTATGGAAATAGGCTTTCTGTACGGATCGTACTTCCTAGGTTGTAGGGACAGTTTACTGGGTACGAGTCGTACGGAGAAAACGCTCCGTACGACGATTTGTACGGCCTTTTTCCAGGTTTGGAATCGGCCCCTTTATTGTGGTTCAGTACACAAGTTGCACTTTGTGTGCATCTCATCTTATAATCCTGGCAGGAACTAGTGCTCTGTCACTGAACAATAATCATAAAATGTAGTGCACCCTCTAACAGGCCATCATATGTGCAATAGGAAGCGAAAACACATAGTTTGTCAGAACGTTGTCTCCCGATAATCGTAAACATTGACTTAAATACATTGATGCGAATATCACAAAACAATCAAAAAATAATTACAGGGCAGTGTGGAACAAAATATGCCTCTCATAAGATAGGTAAAGAGAACAAAAAAAGAACGTTATCTTCACAGTTTATATGACCCCAAACAAGTATAGTGTTTAGAAGTTAGGTGACCGCGCTTTTATAGGGCTCATTGCGATCACCCACAACCAGTTGGCTTTGGTCAGGACCTCAAAGCCCCACCTTTACCTTCAAAGAAGACCATAGGTTTGATTTCCATGCCTTCAGTCAATGAATTTAAATAATACTTCTCTGTCTCAGGTCGTCTGGGCCAGATTCCTCAAAAGTAACACAGGAGATTTATTCCAAGCTGCAAACATAAATCCAAAAACCCAAGTGAAAGTGAACCAAGTCAAAAGTACATAATGGGTCCTCTGGTACTGGGAATGGACACGTCTTATGTGATGTTATTTTAGGGTCCTTCTGGTGCATCGGAGACACTGGGGGTGGTATATTGGTTAAAGGAAGGGAACAGCCATGGGCTGAAGGACTCAGTAGGTTCCTGCTGGTTATGATCCAGGTCTGGATGGAAAGGGATGCTCGGAGACAAATTAGTATTATTCTTTTTTGTAGAAAAGACAACAGCATGGGACTGAAAACTTCTCTAGTACATGGGGTAAAGGTTTCCCAAACCTGCTCTTTCATCTGCTTCTCAGGTTGAGAATAAATAAAGTAATAAATAAATAAGTAATCACTTTCATATGACTGAGCACAATATTTTGCATTAGGGAGACCTATCAGGCCCAACTTACCCATGGTCACTAAGAATCCTAAATCCTTAGCTAACTGCCCATAATCACTAAAGACACATTTCCTTGACCGCTTAGTTAAAGTAAAATCCGGCTCTCCCGCTGATATCTGCCCTCCACAAGTGCTAAATGAAGTGTTCTCTCTATTCCCTGATCCTGCTTTATCCCTAATAAATGACTCCCTAACACAAGGCATAGTTCCCAGCTACTTTATTGAAGCAATAGTGGTTCCAATATTTCAAAAAACTGGTGCTGATCCACACACATCGAACAACTACCACCACATCTCATTGCTCCCCTACTTGGCCAAGGTTCTGGAAATACATGTCAGCAAATGTCTCTGCACCTTCCTGGAGGAAAGCTATTTTCTTGATTCCCATCAAGCAGGCTTCCACCCGGTAATTCAACCATAGCAGTGATCTTATCTGTGTTGGATGATATGAGGGAAGTGGTTGATAAAGGTACCACAAAGGCACTGATGTTTCTCGACCTATCTGCGGCATTCAACATGCTCGACCATGAGCTTCTGGTAGACTGTGTTGGAGCTGCGGGTATACAGGGTGTGGTGTGGGACAGGTTTGTCTCCTTCTTCAAAGACCATTCCCAGTTAGTCTTCCTTCAGCTCTCCTGAGATCCAACTCACCTGCGGGGTGCCTCAGCGGTCATCCTTGTCCCCTCACCTCTTTAATTTATATATATATCCTCTAGTCTTCACTCTGAGGAAAATGAAGGTGAGAGTTTTTAATTATGTGGATGATGTGCAACTTCTTTTTGCTATCAACAGTCCATCAGATTCCAAAATATTCTTCCAAAATATAATGCTATTCATTGGGAACTGGATCAATAGGTACCCCTCCTCAACTAAAGAACTCAGTTAAAAGTCTTGGAGTCCTTGTTGAAAATAAACTCTCTATGAAGCCTCAAGTAGGGGCAGTAGTGTCATCCTGTTTTCTTCATCTCAGGATGATTAGGAAAATTGGCAAATTCCTCACCCTTGAAGCCCTCATTCAGGTTATCCTCGCTTTAGTTATTTCACAAATAGATTATGCAAACTCACTCTACCTTGGTCTCCTGCACTTCCTGACTAAGAGACTGCAACTGTGCTGATCAAGATGGCTGCCTCCCGCTGAGCTGCATCGAAGTTTGCCCGTTATTGACGATTATCTACAGAATAAGGCGAGCTTTACCGTTTCTTTTGGCAAACACACTCTGGCTGTTTCCTTATTGTGCCTTTCCTGATGGCTGGTTGGAGCAACGTGAGGTGAGCTGCTCTCCGGTGTCCTTGGAGCTGGTGCTGCTGAATGTTTCTGTCAGGAGGGTTGAGTGACCCCCAGGAAAGGGCGTGGATGTGGACTAGGCCACTCCCACAGTTGGTTTTAGCTGCTGCACAGCCCTTATTTAAGTAGAAGGTTTACTCCTGTTTACCTGTTACTCAATTATTATTGTGACTGGCTTGTTCTTTTATTTTTATTTTTGGGATTTGGATGGCAAAATATGTCTACTGAGCGATAACAAAATATTTCTCCTCCCCCAGTTAAGTCTAAATTAGTGGATATTAATGAGCCTTCATTATCCACTTTACTGGAGGAATTACAAGTTGTGCGATCCAATACAGATAACATTGCTGCTGAAATAAAAAATCTGCGAAAGGATAAGGCTTGTCTTTCCATGAAAATATCTGACAATGCTATTAAAATTAAGGATAATAAATCTAAAATTGACCATATTATACCTATTGCAGGTAAAATAGTACGAATGAATAAATTATTACTGCACTTAGGAAACTGGAATCGGCAATATAATCTGCACATTTTTAGTTTACTGGACGATGTGGAAGGCAATAACTGTAGGTTATATTTAGAAAACGTATTATCTTGTCTTTTACTTATAAATTTCCTGAAAAATTTGAGATTGATAAGGCACATAGAATTCCTTCTCATCGTAATCCAAGACAGGATAAGCCTTGTCAAATGATATTCAAAGTTTGTGTCATCATCATTTGGTTTTGATACGAAAGGCAGCCAGAGACATTCTTTCTTTAATGGTCAATAGGAATACAGTTTTTATTCATCAAGACTTCGCTAAGGAAACTGTCAACATTTGCAAGGAATTTGCTGATCTTTGACCCAGACTGAGAAATGCTGGTTATAAATATGGTTTATTTGATACGTCCACTATGCGAATATGGAAAGATGTGTCTTCTAAGTTTTTTCCAGCAACCAGATGATCTTCGTAGCTTTTTAGATCAACAGTTACAGTCCTCCATGGAAACAAATGAGACCGATACCTGATCTCAATGATATTTGAATTTATGTTTTGCTAGCCTTTTGATTAGAGTATTTTATAAGGGCATGTAGTAAGGTTTTTCTTGGCGTGTGTGTACAATTCAAGAGTACTATTCATGTTCTCTGTTGTCTGGTCTTTATTTTTAGTGTCAGTCTGTGTCCTTCTTTTCTTCTCTTTATTGGTGTTAGAGCTACATTTCTTTTATAATCTATCTGAATCGTCAATCATTTTATCTATCTTTGTTCTTCTTGCATAATGTCGAGTTATAACAGTATTAAAATTGTTTCATTTAATGTTAAAGGTTTTCGGGGCCCTGTTAAATACACTAAGGGTTTAGAATATTTAGCTATTCATAAAGCAGATACATGTTTACTTCAAGAGACTCATGTAGTCGATACAGTATTATCTTACATGAATAAAAAATGGGTGGGTTCTATTATTTAGTCTCTGGCTCTTAATAGGACAAATGGAGTTGCGAATCGTTTTGCAAAAAAAATTACATGTTCAGATTTTGCATAAACGTTCCGATTCTGATGGTCGTTTCATTATAGCCAATGTTAAAATTGACAATAAGGTTTTATACCTAATTAATGTATATGGGCCAACAAACGATGATCCTGATTTTTGGTCCAGATTTACTTCAGAAGTTCTTAAAATTGGGTAATGTTCCTTTGATTATTGAAGGGGATTTTAATCTTATTTCTGATCCATTGCTGGATAGAATGTCCCAAATCAAATTCCATCCTCCAAAAGCTTTTTTCACTCTCAAATCCTTCTTCAAAACTATCAAAATGGTAGATGTTTGTCGTCTACATAACCCTACAGATAAACAGTTTACATTTTTTCTAATCCACATAATTCTTCTTCTTGTCTTAATTATTTTTAAATTCCTTGTAGTCTAATATCCTCAATTTTTAATCCCCCTAGTCAGAAAATAGATATTTCTGATCATGCTCTCATATCACGCATTTTATGTTTTAACACCCGTCAACATGGTCAAGTTCGTTGGCGCATGAATACCAATATTGTTCTTAATGACAAAAATAAGCCAAAGCTTTTGTCGGCAATTCTTCATTCGATCCTGCAGGTTCCACATCTATCACTAATCGATGGGATGCATTTAAGGCATATATTAGAGAAGAAACTATTTCCATTATGGCACATGGAAACAAATCATTTAATACCATAATTAAAGATTTGGTTAAACAAATAGCTAAATATGAATGTCTATCTATTACTTCTAATCACATCAAATATAAGGTACAATTGCAGAAACTTCGCTATGAATTGAACTTTATTTTAAGCAATAGAGCAGGCATACAAATCTCTAAGAACAAAGCTAAATTTTGTTTTAGTGCCAATAGATCTGGTAGGGTAGACTTCTGGCTAACTAGCACAGTTTAAAAAAATCAAATTAATGCTATTCACTCTCCAAATGGTTCAAATGCTTTATCTTACGATGACATTATTAATGAATTCATGAAATATTATTCAGATTTATATAATAAAACACCTTCTAATGATATAGTGCATATTGATCATTTTTTGGAAGGTTGTGGTTTACCTAAAATTTCACAAGCAGATAGAACTAAATTAGATCTTCCTACTTCTTTAGATGAAATACTTTCAGCAATTAAATAGCTGGAGTTTAACAAATCTCCTGGTCCAAATGGTATTCCTGTAGAATTTTATAAGGAATTTTCACCTCACCCATCATCGCATTTGCTTTTTTTGTTTTCTTATTTTAGTAATACTGGGTCTACTTTGGGGTCGATCTCTGAAGCATTGATTATAATCCTCCGGAAACCAGATAAAGACCCTTCCCTGGTTACAAATTATCGCCCTATTTCTTTAATAAATCAAGATTATAAACTTTATGCTAAAATGATTGCGACCAGATTAGCTATTGTTTATCCTCATATTATACATGTGGACCTGTCTGGCTTTATGAAAAATAAACATTCGACAAATAATACGTATTATTTCATGCTATTGATGCTGGATCATTACTGCCGTTTCCAGCAGGAGTTCTAGCATTAAATGCGGAAAAGGCTTTTGATAAAATTCATTGGCAATACCTTTTTCACACCTGTCTACTTTCAATTTTGGTACATTGTTTGTTCACATGATTTCAGCTCTCTACTCTAGTCTATCTGCCAAACTTTTTACTAATGGTTGACTCTACTATAAATGTTTCCTCTTTAGGGGAACTAGGCAAGGTTGCCCATTATCTCCCTTACTTTGTCTTCTTACAATTGAACCCCTATTAACTGCTATTAGAAATCATATAGAAATGAAAGGCCTTCAGATAAACAAAGTTCCTATTAAAATATCAGCATATGCTGATGATATTCTCTTATATATTGCTAATCCAGAATCTTGTATCCCTTCATTATTGAATTTAATTAATATGTATTCTAACATTTTAGATTATAAGCTTAACACTAACAAAACAGAATTTTCCCCTTAAATATTCATTGTTCATCTGATATGCTTACTAATAAAGATATTTTTTGGCAAAAAGATAAGCTTAAATATCTAGGCATATTATTTGCTAACAACATAAAACAATCACTGTCTTTGAATTTTGATTCTACTTTGGCCTATATTAAGGATACATTTCAAAAACTGTCCTCCTTGTGTTTATACTGGTGGGGACGATTGGATGCAATTAAAATGATTATGGCTCCTAAACCTTTTCATCTTTTTTCAATGATACCTATTCAACTCCCTCTTAAATGTTATTAGACCATTGACAAATATTTCTCTTACTTTATTTGGAATAGCAAATTTCCTTGGTTACATTATAAAAAACTGAAAATATCTAAAAACAATGGTGGGTTTGGTTTACTGGATTTATGTGTGTATCATAAACCTGTTATATTAAAGCAAACTATTTTATGGTTTCAGCATTCAGAACCTAATAATTCACCTTCATGGTTTTGTATTGATCGAAATGTAATATCACCGTTGCCTTTACAAACTTTACTCACAATGTCCAATTCTTCTGCTTTGTTAAAGAAATCAGTAATGTTGAAATCTACTAAATTGATTTTACATGATTTGGATTCTATTTTCCAGTGTTATATTTCACATACATCATATTTAACTTTATGGCATAATCCGTCATTAAAATGAGCTCGCCACACAAATTTATGGATTTCATGGATAAGAGCTGGTATTTTTATTTAAAAAATATTTACCATAATAAAGCCTTTCTAAGTTTTGATGAATCACAACAAAGATTTAATTTGCAACCGTCAGATATTTTAAATATGAATTGCTATATGACTCTATTCTTGATTCATTCCCGAATGCCTTTCCTTCAATCGCTTCTTCTGATTTAGAAGTGTATCTCCAAACAATAGCATCTTCAGCCCATGGTGTGTCATTGTTATATAAAAAATTAAACAATTCTGTTGGGGGTAATATCAATTTTCTTTCTACCTTTTGGAATAAAGAATTAGATTTGTCTTTATCTTTGGATATATGGAGGAAGATTTGGTTGAATTCTGTCTCGGGATGGTTGCCTGTAACTTTATATCAAACTAATTCCTTTATACTTTTTAATTATCTGTGGACCCTCTTAAAATTACATAATGCAAAACATTTAAAATCTTTCACTATTCTTTAAATATAGGTTCGTTAAGACATATGTTATATGGTTGTCATGTTGTTAGGAAGTTCTGGGATGAAGTTTGGCAGATAATCACTCATATATTGAATGTTACATATACTTTATCATATACAATAGTTATTACTAATTGGAAAGATACCTCATTATTATCATTATATGCGTGCTGGGCTTGGATACGTTTCACTGAAAGAGGTGCTAATTTGACATTATCTGGTATCATTCATAATACTCCAAATTATCAAAATTTGTGGAAACCAATTGATGATTATTAGGTTTGAACTTTAGTAAGTGTTAGCATAGTATAACTTTCTGAGGTTAGGCTTAATACTTAACTGAGTAGCTCTATAAAGTTACAGATATAGAATTATGATGTTGTCCTTTTCATTTCTTTTACTGTGATATGATTTTTGTGTTATAGGTATTTTATAAAATATTCTGGATGCCTATTTATGAATTATAATGTTTATCTACTTCCATATTATTTTATTGGATAAATGTTTGTACCTTTTTGGACCTCTTTTTTCTCTTATCAAAAATGTAATATAATATTTTGAACAGAAAAAAAAGAAACATTGCATAGCCTTTAAGACTAGTTGTATCATTTTTAAATCCCTCTATGGCAAAGGCTCTAGGTTTATTTCTTCCCAAATTCAAAAGTTTACTTCCTCCAGTGACTTAATGTCACCCCATCTCAACCTTCTGGCTATCCCCTCCTTCAAGAAGAGGAGACTAGGAGGTTCTCGATTTTCTGTATTGGCCCCTCAGTTCTGGAATTCTTTTCCACTCAACATCAGAATGACTGTTGATTTCCTTAGATTCAGACAACTTTGAAGACATTGCTTTTTACACGAGCATACAAATTATATTTTGTGCTGTGGCTCTGTCCCTACACTCAACGCCAAGAAACAGATCAGTGAACAAGCGCTATAAAAATAATTTTAACATAACATTTAACATAACATTATGTGAGTGTTCCTATTAAGTAATACCTTTGCAAACTCTTCAAATGGTTGACCATTTACCACGTATTTATCTCTAGGTCTCGGAGACCCCTGCCCTGGCTCCGTTTCCCCCTCACACACATAAGAAAGATGTTAACAGTGACGGAGAAGTTGATTGAGATAGGGAATACCAAGCTCAGCAGCTTGGAGAAGACATGTCGCTCATCTGCTGGGCAGACTTCATAATTGCTGTAGGCAGCAGTGCCCTGAGAGGGCACACTCAGCCTCTGCCAGTCATCTTCCCTTGCGATCATTATTGTTGCATTTTCTCTGACATTGATGTCTCTTGGGGTCCGTCACCTTGTTTACCTCTTGCACTAATTATGGTTTGTAATGGTAAAACAACGGGGCAATATGGCGACACACAGCTTGTCCTACCTGGGACTCAACCATATTGTACGGTAATGGGTTTCCGGACCTGGATATCCCACTGGGCCTTGGAGGACACTTGGAGAATGCAGCATGCGGGGGATTGGGAGTACTCTTTCTTTTCGCTGGTCCACCAGGTTTATACCAGGCTCGATACGTTCCTCTGTTCCCCGGCCTTTAATTGTTCTGGTTCTCATTCCGAATATTTAGGGCGCACTCTCTTGGACCATAGCTCACTACTCATGTTATACCAACCACTGGGGCGGCGTCCTCCGATCCCTATATGGAAATTGAACCCATTGTTGCTTGACGATGTCCCCTTCCGGGCCTCATTGCTAGCTCTGGTCGAGGCATACTTCCCTATAAATACCAACACTGCCTCCCCTCTCCAGGTGGAGAGGGAGGCGTTCAAGGTGGTTGTAAGGGGACATTGCATGGCACAGGCATGTGGGGCACAGAAGGAGCTTAACTAGGAACTCCTAGACTTGGAGGGGACCATCCTTAGACTGGATAATTTACAAGGCACAGATGATGCGGCCCGGGTGCTCCTAAAAGACGTGTGGGCATGATATAACGACGCACTGGGCAGGTTGAGGTGCTACAGCTATAAGGACTACATAGATAAAGTGCAAAGAAAGGGCGTGTTGACTGTTAGCGTGATTGATTAAATCTGAGTTGGGGGAGCACCTGTTACGCTGCTTGGCTTGGACTCGGGAGATGTGGTGCACGACCCATATGCCATTAATGACTCCTTCTCAACGTATTATGAGCGGTTGTACGAGGCTCCGATTGTGGTCCCCTTGCCGGATATACAACACTTCTTAGCTCCTCTGCAACTCCGTGCGTTGGAGACAGATTCACAGGACGACCTGGGGAGCCCGATCACTGTGCAAGAAGTCAAGGCCGCCATAGGGGCGCTGGCGCCTGGTAAGAAGCCCGGGCCTGATGGCATACAGGCTGAGTTCTATCAGCGGTTCACGGATACACTGACCCCGCATCTTGTGGCGTTGTTTACGGAGGCATATGAGAGAGGGGGGGGTTTGCCCGACTCCACCCAGACGGCCCTTGTGATTCCGCTCCCTAAGTCCAAGCAGCCCGACACCGGGGTGAGAGATTATCAACCTCTCTCCATGCTCAACCTGGACTTCAAAGTCTTGAGCAAGGTGTTGGCGGGCAGACTAGTCCCGCACATGAAGTCCCTGATCCACCCGGACCAAAAAGGGTTTATCCTCCCTCGTAGCACTTCTTATAATCTCCGCAGGCTCTACTCCGTACTCTACCATGTGGATGCACCAACTCGCCTGCAGGCGGTGGTTTTAATAGTCGACCTGGAGACGGCGTTCGTCACAGTGAGCTGGAAGTACCTCTTTGAGGTGATGCACCGCATGGGACTGGGGGATGATTGGGTACGGTGAGTACAGCTTCTTTATGCCTCGCCCACTGCGAGAGTCAAGACGGGCCAAACCATATCCAGATTGTATAGGATTCCCCAGGGATCTCGGCAAGGAGGCCCCCTTGCCCCACTCCAATTTGCCCTGGCTGTTGAACCGCTAGTGGAACAGTTTCGCCTACGTGGCAGAGGACTGGGACTGACCTTGGGTGGGCGACGGCACCACATCTCTCTATACTCAGATGACTTGTTGCTGTACCTTGCAGAGGCAGTCGAGGGGGCTGCTGAGGCTCTACAAATTCTTGGCGACTTTGCTCTTCTTTCAGGCCTCATGGTTAATAAAACCAAGACCTATCTGTTTCCCATAGCTGGGCCTATGTCCAGACCTGAGGCGCTGCCGATCGACATTCTCTGGACACAGCGCACATTTAAATACTTGGGCATACATATTTTTCATGACCTAGATGATTTGAAGGATGGGAATCTGGGAGGGGCGCTGCGTCCTCTTCGCTCTTGTGTTCAGTTCTGGAGCACTTTACAGCTGCCCATCATGGCCCGGGTTACACTGTCCAAAATGGTTATGCTGCCCTGGCTGTTGTACTTTTTCGGGAATCTGCCTGTTTTGATGCCGAGAAGCTGGTTTCGACCTCTGCATGCACTCCTGCGGGGCCTGGTTTGGGGTTACGGATGCCTGAGGGCGCCTTGAAAACTCTACAGCGTCCTATGTCGGAGGGAGGACTGGGGGTGCCGAATTTTGAGTTTTACATGTTGGCCGCCCAGTTACAGTAGTTGGCACAGTGGGTGGAAGGAGTGAACGAGGAGGGAATGTGCCTGACGGACCCAGCAGCCAGTCTTGGACTGGTGATGGCGAAGCCCCTGCTATCTGCTACACCCACTACTTGTTGCTCCTTGCTGCAGTGCACGGCCTTCCAGAAGTGGAGACGGTGTTGCAATGACGGGCTTCAACCTGCAAAGTATTCCCCTGTGATACCGCTGATGGGGCTGCCACACGGGGACCCCTAATCTATATTTATGAGTGCCCAGCTGGCCAGATGGTCGGAGGCCAGACTGGACAACGTTGGGGACTGCTACTTAGATAAGGCACTGATACTTTTTGCGGAACTGGTAGCTAGTACTGGGCTCCACCCGGGTCAGTTCCTGCTTTATGTAGAGTTGACACGTACATTTGCGCATCTGTGTGGCTCCGGGAGGGAGGAACCCGACACGCACCCTGTCCTCCATGCTTTAATCACTCTTGGCACCGCGAGACACGTGGAGGCTTCCACTGGCCCCCTAGACAAATTGCGGGCACGTTGGACAGGATCGGGGGCAGAGTCCTTACCGACTCTTAGTGGCGAAAGGTTTTACACTATCCAAAGAGGGTCTCCCAGAACACCCGATTGAAATACATCCAATTCAACTACACACATATGACCTATATGACACCACATTGGCATAACGTGATGTATGGAGGGGAGGTGCGAAACTGTCCCAGATGTGCCCACCCGGATGCTGACTTTGGCCACATGACTTGGGATTGCTATTGGGTGCGTCCTTTCTGAGGTGTTGGGCAAGATCAAAGTCGTGCTTGGTAGGGAGTTGACCCTAATGATTCAGACGTGCCTGCTGGTTGTTTTCCCCAGGCCACCAAGCTCAAAGTAGGGAATCGGTTGATAGATCTTGTGCTGGGTCTCGCTAAGCGCAGATAGCGATGGAGTGGAAATCCCCAGGAGGGCCACAGGTTGCAACCTGGAGCAGGGATGTTATTGCATGCGCGGGGGCAGAGGGCAGAGTATTAGCATGGGAGGAGGCCAAGGGAGTGAGAATGCACCCGTTTGCTGAGCAGTGGAAGGAGGCAATGACCGAATGGGAGAAAGCGGCGGAATTTAGCAGTGAAGGAGGAGAGTCGGATCATGAACCCCCAATAGATGCCGCGGCACAAGTCGCTCTTTTAAGGTCTCCTGGAGTGCCAGGGGTTTGATTTCTGGGGAGGCGGCGCACTGGCTTCAGACGTCCCTAGGAGTGTTTAGCTAGACACAGGTAGGATGTCAAGCGTGGGGGGGGGGCCCTACCGGACCCGCTCGTGGGTTGTTTACTCTGTCATCTCCATTAGTTATCAGTGCTTCAACATGTCCACACCACTCCTTTGCACAAGTTACTCATTTTTTCTTCTTCCTCTTTTTTTTTTATATTCTCATTTTCCTGGGTTTGAACATCGTGACTGGCATGATATCACCATATTTATAAATATATATTCAAATGATGGACTGATGTTGGACGACTACCCACCTAATTGCCATGATATAACTGTCTTAGTGGAGCAAGTATTTGTGAATGTAGTCGGTAATTGATGATGTAAATTGTTTTGTTTTTCTTTCTTTTCTCCTTTTTGTACTCAGTGTGTCGATTTATATAAAATGGCAATAAAAGTATCTTAAAAAAAAAAAGGATATCGTGCGATAGGAGCTGCATTGTTGCTTATCTTTCCCCGGCTGGCAATAGCAGCATTCAACATCGAGGATGGGATCGTGGCTGGACTTGTGATCGAAATAAACAGTTGGGTCAAGATCAGGACTAGCGTGGAGCAGAACGTTTTATGAAAATAGAGCCGGAAAGCCATCCGCTTCTTGCGACTTCAGGGCCTTCTGTCGCGAAATGGCCAATATGAACTCTTCTATCTGAATCTGGTGGTCAAGAGTGTCCAGCTGCTCGTGGGAGAGCTGGGGCGTATGTGCCTCTGTAAGATAGAGATCAGGTCCTTCTGGGTCTAGCTCCTGCCCCTTGTATAGTTCTTTGTAGAAGCCAAGAAAGGCGGAGGCTATGGGACCGTCCCCTGTAATTTCTGAGCGATCTGAGCCTCGGAGGGATTGTACACCGGCAGCTTGTGGTTGTGCTCTCAGCTTATTGGCCAACAAGCATCCACATTTGTCGCCCTCAACATAATAGAAGTGTCTAAGCCGGAGCGCGGCATACTCGGACTTATCGAGATCAAGGTCCACCATCTTTGTGCGGGCCGCTTCCAACTGTTGCCAGACCCTCGGGTCCTGGTATGTTTATGTATGTTCTCCAATTCTTGCACTTGTTGGCTTCAATGCTATCTTTTGTCCCTACGGAGTTTATTACAGCAGCCGAAGCAGCAATTTCCCTCTCTTGACAGCCTTTAGAGTGTCCTATAGTGTGGCAATTGAGGTGTCTGCTATGTCATTTATTTCGAGAAAATCTATCTTGGCCTGTTCGAGTTTACCCACCACTTCTGGCCTGTGTGACAGAGTTTCACGCACTGGAGGGGGATTTCATCGGGGAAAGATCTAAGGTAAGGGATACTGCAGCATGGTCAGAAAAGAAGCGCTGTTCAATGTCTTTCTTGGTTACTAAAGTGAGTACCTCTTAGACTCCCAGAAATTGGTCCAGGCAGGTGTATGTTTTGTGGACATGTGAGTAGAATGTATAATCTTTCATTTGCAGGTGGTGTTCACACCATATGTCTCTCAAGCCCATTTCTTGGAACCATTGTGCACCCTCTCGCAACATGACCCCGGTATTGCTATACCGCTGTGTGGACCTATCCAGTTCATTATCGAATACTAAATTGAGGTCCCCCCAAAAGCACCAACCTGTCATGGGTGGACATCACCTCGGCCACCGCTCTGTGGAGGAAGTCCTCCTTGCCATCATTGAGGGCAGGAGAAAGGTGTGGTCTCCCACGCATACTGTGTGCGCCAGAATCCAGCCTATGATTTCAGCAACTTTAGCCCCAACTTTGCCACTGAAGGAGCGATCCACCAGAAGTGCAACGCCCACCATCTTAGTAAAGGCCGAGATGAAAAATTGATGGGGGAAATCCCTAGATCTTAACCTGTGCCAATCGCTAGCCAGTAAGTGGATCTCCTGTAGAAGGCATAAATCTACCCCAAACTGGACAAGATACAAGAGTATGGTACGACGTTTGCCTGGGCTATTGAGGCTCTTCAAATCAAGGGTAATGATCTTAATAGAAGTGTGCATTTCTTAAGGGGAAGCAGTATGCAGGTAGAGACCCCCATGGGTTTTCCCTGTCCAAGGTGTCCACCCTGATGTGGTAGGACCCAAGTGTGGGTGATTCAGCAATGGAGAGTGATCCCTGTGTCGTGAGTATGCACCCCCAGTAACCACAGTAACCACAAATAATAACAAAACAACATATTGAACCTGCTGAAAGCCTCAAAGTTGTGTAATGTCCCACTGAAGAAGGATTCATGGGTCTGTAATGTGGCTTAAGGCTTCTTGGGCCCTGCCCTGCCCCCCACACCCCACCAGTCTTGAGAAGTACCAGTGTGTCTGAAGTCCCATCGGCCTCAGGTTGCTTCTGTTTTGTCAGCGTCACCAGTCAGCATCCCCAGCACTGCCTTTCTCTCCATCGCCATAGTCTCTGGATTGGGCTGCAGTCCCACAGGTGGGCCTATGCCAGTGTGGGCGCTTTCAAGCTTTCCAGCCCTGAGGGCTGGCCTGCAAGTGATCTGATGTGGTGGAGTTTGCCCTTGTGATGAAAGATGAACCAGAATGGGTAACCCCAGGAGTATGAAATGCTTGTATTCCTCAGGTGAGTAGTGAATGGATGAAAGTTACAGTACTTTTGCATAGTAATGGCAGCCAAGTCTTGATACAGCAAAGGTGTGTAGCCTATGAACTGGATCGGGTGGAGATCACGAGTCTTGCGAAGTATGCTCCCATTCAGCTGGAAATCATGGACGCATACTGATGTCAGCTGTGGAAATTTAGCTTGTAACTGAACATTATCTGCGCCATCTTGCCTCTCCCCAGCGCCACGCACAGCGAACGCACGGCCACCATTTTAGGCACCCCACTCTCTCCCCGCTCATTCTCGATCGCCAGCGCGTTCCCCTGGCGCTGCGAGCATCCCCCGCGTGCTGGCCACCCCCGCTCTCTCATACACGGGCCATAAACCCCCTCATTCTGCGCGACCCTGCCATGGAACCACATCCCACGCCTGACCGACATCCCATACATGGTCATGCCTCTCTTTGATAACCCCCTTCCTCTGCGCCCCCTTGTCCGAACCGATCCCAGGCCATCACCTAGCCCTGCGGATGCAGTTTATTGCCCCTACTGTAAGGGAAACACCCCGCATCAAAGGGATTACAGTGGATCAAAGCCCCTACCCCCTGAGACCCGGCCGGTTGCACACACCCCCGGGAATTGGCGGAATGTCCAGCTGCGTGATAGCCATCTCCTACTGTAGATGGGGTGGGGACTTCCACTGTAGATATGTGTGGGAACGAGTTCAAAGTGGGGGTTCCGAAGACGTTCTTTTATACATCAAAGTAATCTCAAGAATGTGCCATGTACAATAAACCTGCAATAAAGTCATAAACCTGTGTATAAGAGGCCAGGCCTCAGAGATGCAGTTAGAGCACCTCGTGACGATACCTTGCTGTCTGATCTGATGTGTTCTGCTCCGACGGAATAAAACTTTGTTTCCTGCCTTCCAGTCTCCGGCGCCTGCCTCTTTCATTGGTAAATTATCGAATGGTATGAGAGGCGATTACCGCCGGGCAATACTTGAAGGGTTATCGACTGAAACTGCCGCTACCATTTAACACAGCTGGAAGGGCTTTCTCTGGTTTCGGTGGTCCCATCCTGTGGACCCGGTCTAGCTTTATCTCCTTGTCCCCTGGGGCCCACAGGATGTGGAGGAAGAGCGCCCCAACGTATTACCCCAGGTCGGCCCCTTCTGCATTTATTGACACCCCTCTGATTTGTACATTACTCCGCCTCAAGCGATATTCTAGGTCCTCGGCATGGGCATGTAGGTCGATCGGTTGTTCTAAAGTCAGAGCGCCTCTTGCTGCAGCCACTTGACCTCCTCAACTTGAACGGAGTCCTAGTCTTCCAGTGCAGAGATTCTGTCACCCATTTCCTCCAGGTCTTGGTGAACCTCTCAGAGATCATTCAATAAGTCTTTCTTGACCGTCTGTAGGTCATTGTATAGAGATGTAAACAAGGCCTCCAGGAAGGATCGGGTCACTGAACCCACCACGTCTTCAGTCTCCAGGGGGTGATCTGGACCAGCTGTTGATGGCCGATTACCTGCGTGGCCCCCAGCAGGTTTAATCAACATGTCCTTCGGGGAGCAGTCCTTCTTTGGCCGGCCCACGACATGGCAGCTCAATCCTCTGAAGGGGAGCCTTAAAACAGATGCCCGATCAGTGGTTTCCTATGCGCCCTCCCTGGGTAAGGGGGAATGTGCTCCTAGTACTAGGTACTTCAGAGGGTGTGTGTGCCAACTCGGTCCAAGGGCAGATCCCTTTGCACCCTCCACTGTTGTTGAATGATGGATCAGCTTGGGGGACTTTCTGGGGGTACAGGAGGAGGAGGTCTGAGGAGGAGAGCAGGCCCGAATCTAGCAGCAGCAGGAGAGAGCTATGAGCTGCGTGTCCACCATCCCACAGGTGGCACCAGGCCGACACCAAGTGCTCCAGACCCGGGCCGCATGGCAAGTCACAGACAACAGCCGATAGGAAATCTCCAAATCTTTAGTCCCCCTCAGCACTGCGTTCATCCCAGAAGCCAATAGGGGCGGCCGCTTTTCGGCCCTCGCAGTCAGCAAGCGTGGGGGTCCTATGGGTGCAGGGGTCAGCAGCGATGTGAGTGGTTAAATGTTTTGGGTGCCTTTGTCGAGGTGGGCCAGTTACTTTGGTTTTCATACTGCCTTGCCACAACCTCCATGCGGCCTAGGGACTTTGCCCGCAGAGCCCACAAACAAGCCTCACCCCCCTTTAGGTCTGTCGGGGGCTACCACTAGTGACGTTGCCCCTCATGCAGTCAGTGGTCGTGGCTCAAAATGTCTGTCACACCTTGACCACTGGTGGTCCACTGGAAGTGCAGCGGGCTACCAATAGCCCAGGCCCCTATGTCTCCGCCACTCACGACCGGGGGCCCAGAAGCGAACTGTTGGTGGGGCACTGTACCCAGGCAAGTTCAAGTCGGGAGGCCTCACCTTCATTGCATCTGCTATACCTGTGCTGAGGACACCGCACACAGCCTCAGGGGTGCTGCTGCTGGTCGGTCGCAGAGAGCTTAGTTTCTGCTCCACCAGTGGGCAACCAGACGTGGAGACGCCACCAGCCTGGCCCCAGCCACCGTCAGCGTGGGGTATCTATCGCTATCTTGTCACTGCTTGCAGCCTCTGCCTCAGGACGGACCTTCCGTCAGTGCCAGGGGGACTTCTCTGGGCTACCCCCCTGGCACCTCGCCACATCTGCTACAGCTCCGAGGCTGTGGGTGCGCTTGTGCGTGGCAGGCAGGGTGCTATTCAATGCTAAATTGTTGATGGAAACATTCCTTTGTGGTGACTAGGGAGACGAGACAGGGATGCCCCTTCTGTTTGCACTCTATATGGAACCGCTGACAGAGAAGATACGGTTGAATATATGTATCCAAGGAGTATCATTTGGAGGTCAACAACATGAACTGGCGCTTGCCACAGATGATGTGATGGTAATGGTCTCTGATCCTAAGAGTTCAATCCCATTTCTCCTGGGGGAGCTGGACCGCTACAGCCAAGCCTCAGGCTTGAAATGAACACTCTCAAGTCACAATTCATGAGTTTCTATGTCCCCCAGGTTGTTAAAGAAGAGCTCGTACAATCCTATCCACTATTGTGGTCACAACAGCATATACCATACCTGGGCATAAAAATCTTTTCCTCCACAGACAAAACCGTCTCACTAAACAGAATTACAGAATTGGCATATGAAGCCATTAAGAATCTCTATAAGATGCAAACTATACCCCTTACCCCACCCCCGGGGATACTACCGAAGTTGCTGCGACTTATCGATTATTTCATCTGGGAGGGCAAGGAACCCCACATTGCAAAATTCAAGTCATACTGACTGATAGAGGTGGGAGGTCTGGGGATCCCATATCTTCCACACATTTATGCGGCAGCTCAACTACAACATGAAGGAATGGCATCGCCTATCCACAGAGAAGCATTGGTGCTTCAAGGACCAAGTAGTTGCGCGCACACACATTTGGAATGTTCCCTAGGAAACCAAGTGACAAAGACACTGGGGTTTCTACACTTCCCCGTTATAATAGCTTCAATGGAATTGTATGGGACAAGCTTGCAGTAACAAGATGGCGGACAAAGCTCCCATCCACAATGACCCCAGTAATAGTCAATCTAGTTTTGTCCCAACAGCAATATGGTGTGGCAAAGGCCCAACTGTAAGAGAATAAGTGACTACCACATGCCTGGCAGCATAACTTCCTTTGAACAATTAAAACAGGACTTTGACATCTTGGAAGTCAAATGACTACATTATATGCAAATTCGACACTGGGTCACTCAACCTGTGCTAAAACTATCCACTAATACATCCTTAACGCCGTTTGAAAAGTGACTCATCACCAAACACGACGACAAACACATTGTATCTGATATCTACAAATTCTTGGGAAACCAAATCAAACCCACAGAGAGGAGATGAGAAGCGGACCTGGGGCGACCTATATCTGTTAGGGAATGGGGAAATATATACACCAGAACACGGGTCTTTGCTATCAGTAGCGTAGGAAAAGAAGCGCTAATACAAATGGCACAATATTGGTACTACACGCATGAACAAATACATAAATGGTGCCCATCTACACCTAATACTTGCTGGAGGGGCTGTGGCGGCGTGTGCACCTTAACTCCTTAACTCAACTACTATTGGATTTTCTAAAGTTTCACAGGTACTGGAAAGGAGTATTAGATATCATAAACAAAATGTTCAACACCGATATCCCACAGTTCCCTGCTAATATCCTTCCGAGTTTACCCAAACAACTGACATTTCCCCTTCGATCACAGAGAGGCAAAGCCATTGCAATGGCCTTTGTGCCACCAGACAGGCAGCGACCACTCGATGGAGTGCTGTACACCCACCCGAGCGTGGAAATTGGCTTCACCGACGTTGGGCCCTCCTGAGAATGGAGAAAATGATGTCCTCCCTAGAGAAACGAGAACCACAATTTGAAAACACTTGAGGGCCCTACAATGACTTTCTATCACAGCACTACAGAGAAATGATTTGCCCCAGATACTTGAGTGCTCCAATTGACGAAACCAGATATTCATTAAGCTATTATGTTGCAATGGACTTTACTGTCCAACAGACACTCAGATGGACGAGGGAACTTCCATTACATAACACAAGATCTTTACTTTGTTTTCTGAATCGAGAGGGGGAGGGAATGTTGGGGAGGTTTTGGATGGGGGGTTCTTGTGGGGATAAATTGGGTCTCGACTCAAAATGTCTTTTTGATTTTTTTTCGATTCTCTTCCACGTGCCCCAATCTTGACAGTAATGTAATATGGCGACCGGACAAGTGTGAGAGCCATTGGATGAGCCATTGATTGCAATCCTAACTACTATCTTTAAATCATTCATGAAGAACTTAATTAAAATAGATGTTAACCATAAGATGCAGCCAAGTAGTCATTTTGTAGTTTTATCTGGTGTCCCTGATCACTCTCTCCTACTAGTTCTGGAACCATAAGTACCTCATGACTCTACAGCACCCCATGGCCCTTTGAACAGCAACTTGCTGAACCGTACCTTCATGCCTCTCAGCTTCTGTGTAGCGTTATAGCCCTCTTTCCAGAACTCTGAGGAAATCTCTTAACTTACCCTACCCCTAACATTCATCGCCACGGCCTACAGACATACATGGTGCCAAAATAAGGGTACCACGATGACTAGCAGCCGGGAAGTACAGTCAGCGCCATGGCCAAGCATCTGACAATATAGCTCAAACATGCATACTGCTAGGACACAGGTTATAATCGTCCATTGGGAGAGGCTGTGGCAAATCTAACCAGAGAGCCATCACTCTATGACTCCTGGAGAACCTACATCCACAAATGACTTTAACACCTATGCATCACCAAGGCGTAAAAATGCATAAAATAATGCAAAACTGGTACAACCTCTATGCTCCAAGCATGCTAAACAGATTTCAGTAGGGTTAGTTGGATGCTTTGACCGTAGGGTCTGATCTGTCTCCCTGGTCGTCTGTAGATGCACATGTGCCTCAAGGCTATATTGTACCATATACCACTTTATTTGGAGACAGACATGTCCCTGTATGATTGCTGCCCTGCTGTATTGCTCCTGCTTGACATACCTCTAGATTGATAGTTCCGTCAATGAACATTAACAGCTGGCTGCAGAGAGAAGTAAAATCTTACAGACAGTACCGGTGGGGTTTCCCTGAGGATGCAGCACTGAAACGGTTGTGGTAGCTGCTTAGGCTGATCTCCAATGCCTGTGTTTGGACAGAATATTGAAAAAAATATTTTCATACAAAAAATATAATTGTAAGAATATCGCCATGTCAAAAATGTTTTAGGTAAGTATATCCTTTTTAGGTCTCGCCTGACCCAGTGCATGCGCTGGTCTGGCGAGACTTTTTGAGAGGGCTCCAAAAAGTGCCACCAGGCCAGCCTAGAGCTACAGTGCATGTGCGCGGGCACGCGTGCCGTGCTTGACCGCAATTACTTTCACTTTCGTGGCCGCACGGCCGCTTTGATGTTTGATCGTGATCACTTTAACTTTCGCGGCCGCACGGCCGCTTGTCATAGCCAATAGGTCTCGCTTTTGGGACCTTATAAGTATTTACTTATGTAACTGTTGCATGGCTAAATACTTATAAGGTCCCAAAGGCGAGACCTATTGGCTATGCCAATGCTTGTTAGTATTGTTTTTAATAGTGTTGTGCAATATATAGTTTATTAAACTATTGTTGTATAGAATGTGATTTGTTATGCTATTTTTGTTACATATATGTGGTAAGTGTGTATTTTATTTCATGTTTTTATACTAAAATATTTGTTTAATTACATTTTTTGGAGTGGGATGTTGAGTTTATAGGTAGGTCGTTGAACTAGTGACTGAGAAACTGGAAGAAAGAGAAGAGTTTAGACCAGGCCTACAAAGACCCCATACTAATCATATCTATAAAATGGACAAGTAGAGTGATATTGTCACTATTATCTAGCCCTTGTGATGCCCATCCGTCACTGCCATCCAGCTCTAGTACTAAAACACCATCAATTGTGTTACAGGTGGAGCAACCTCCAATTGAAAGAGAACTAGGTTGAAGCATAGATCAACCAGTAATAAGCACTGTGGTGGTTCAGAGTGAGTGAGAATTTGCTACAAACTCCACCACTAGTAAGGTGTGTCCCAGAAAAGAAATGAGGATTTACTTGATCAAAGCAGTGCAGTGTCACCAAACTCTGACTATTAGAATGTGAAATGCTTTTATAGGCCATCCTATTGATGATGAGCACACCTATGGATTTGGAGCAGCTATATGTCAGTCAAAACACGAATTGGTAAAGTAGATGTTCATGTTTAGGTGTGCATTGCATATACATATTGGACTTATGTCTAGATAGTGTTAGCAATCATCACATTTGCAATTTGGTTAGCAAAGGTATTGTTTCTAATCCAGATAATAAATATTGAATGTATACCAAAATGTTAAACCCCAAATTCAATTGCAGTGCAGCCAGGCAAGCATGGAGAGTTGCATACATCTACTAGCAGTGTGTCTACAGATAATCTCAAAACCAACCTCCTGCAGGACGGTGTCTGTTGGGAGGTGTTTGAGTACCAGATTCAGAGGCCAGCAGAGAATTGTCAGTTGCTGCACACTATTCCGCTCAACCTAGATGACATCATATTATCAGGACCTTTTGAAAATGACAGGGATAAAAACAGTTCTAAGAATGTATTTGAAGGTCTACAATCCTACCCATCCTTATATGATGCAGATCTACACGTAAACACCAATAATTAGAGGGAAATGTACTGCTATAACCGATATGCTGACTGGTGTTTTCATATTTCAAATGCAAAAAGGATGGTGAAGCAATAGGAACACTCTGTCCCAACTTGGGAGAGTAAACCTGAGTTTGTGTCCAAATTCTTCTATTTCGAAGGCTTCAAAAACTCAATTTGATCCAGATACCAACTTCTATAACTAATATATAAAAATGTGAGTTGTATGTTCCTTTCTAGACCTGAAATAATATAATTACCTGTGTTTTTAAACCAGTATGATAAACAGGGATGTGTGGCATGGAATAAAACAATTACTTTACAGTGGACGTGGGGAGCTGAGGAGTGGATGAGCCACGGAACGGGCATTCTATTTCCAGCATATTGTCTTAAATATTTATGGGCTTATTACGATGTCGGACGGAGTTGCCTCCGACCGCCATCGTCGCGGAATCGACCGCATGATTACGATGCGACCGCACACTCCCATTTCTCTATGGGAGCTTGTGTTACAGCTGTTAACCGCTCCTAACATAATCTTCCATAGAGAAATGGGAGATTGTACTCATCCCTGAACCCCGCGGCAGGCACCTTAAGGTGCCTGCAACAAGGTGCAGGGATCAAAAAGAGGGTGCCCCCTCTGCCCCCAACCGAAGGCCGCAAACAGAAGGAGGCCGTACCAGGGGCCCCCAAACATGCTTTCTGACAGGCTTTCCATGTCGTAAAGCCCGGCATGAAAAGCCTGTCAGAAACCGTGCATCATAATCCGGAAAGCGTAAAACACCGTCTATATGGATTACGGGCCAGCTTCCTACTCTCGTCTGAATCCAGCCGGAATGACCAGCCGGTTTCAATTCCGACCAGTTGTATTGTAATCAGCCAGTCGGAATTGAAACCAAGGATCTCGGTTGGAAGGACTCCGACCTGAGGTCAGAGGCTTTCCGACTGAGATCGTAATCGGCCCCCTAGTATTTCTAAATGATACTATTCAGCAGTGTATTTTGGTTTTAACAGTGTTAGGGAATTAATAATTCCAATAATAATCCTACACAATTATTCACATTTTCACAGTTGACGGTGAACAAGAATTTTAAGCAGTTACGAAATTAATGTTTCAACTGTGAATGCCACTTTTTTTAAAACTACACACGAATCTAAGAGAACATACATTTGGAATTTACATAGAAATGACTGCCACCAAAGATGCGAAAAAAGAGTTGTCACAACACTGGCACACAAAGTGGATTCTAGATACAAGTCTCATGTCAGCATATGTAGTATAGAAAAGTATGTCAAAATAATCTAATGAACATTTTCTTAGGTATAGTGAAACACCATGTCGAATCAGTCATCGACAATATGAATGTAAGTGCTTTTCTTGATGAAAAAAGAAAAGAAGGTCCAGAAGAGATGTGTTAAAACCAGCAATCTTGACACTTATGCAAACATTATCATATTATTCCAGAGAAGAAGCCAGGCGAATTAGGGAGAACTAATACCAAAATACTAAAGGTACACTCTGCATAATAAAACCTAGGAGTGCTGTAGGAAAAAATATATTCAGTTTTAGAGCTGACATCATCTGCCTTTAAAGTTGTAAAGGAAATGCTAGAAAGCTACAAGACAAAACAGGAACAGTACAAAGCTATATTTGCTTTACAATCTGGTTTGCCGGTACTGAAATCTCATATAGGGCCATGGATCCTTATCAATGAGGCCATAATATTTGAATCTTATAATAGGGATTTGCATCACAGAATGTTGAGTAAAGAGGTTCCACATATAGTTTAGTCACTGTACAAGAATTTGAAATATCTCCACACACTCCAAAGGCTAGTGTCACATTGTTTATTCATGGGTTCATTACAATACCAATAAATGTTCCACTGTCAGAAGGCTGTTTTTTGCAAAATTAAATGGAATGGTGCAACAGGTTAGTTGACTGAGGTGTGTACCCTAGTAAAGCAGCAACTACAATCCTCATCAGAATGAGGCACAAGTCAACCCTAAATTAACCTGCGCTCATCCCTCTGGTAACTTGTCACAGAGCAGTCAGACTTAACTTAGAGGCAATGTGTAAAGTATTTGTGCAACACTTCAAAGAGTAATAAAGTGAAAACACCACACAAAAAGAATCAAACACCAAGTTAGAAAAATGATATATTCTCTTTCATAAATAAAACAAGAGAAAAATGACAAAAGTATTCAGTTTTAAAGTTTTTTAGTGAAAATAGCGCCAAAAAGCACGAAGTGCCAAGAGTGGAAATCTGGTTGCACCGGACCGGGACAAAGTCACAAGTCCAGGCAGACTGTGATGGAGGGCAGGCAGGCCACAGGGACCTAGTTAGGTCCACTGAACAAAGTACCTTAAATCCTGGTTTGCGGAGTGGTAGGAGGATCCGCATTGAAGATGCATCATGCAGCTGAAGCAATGCGCTGGATCCGAGATGCGGTGAGCCTACAGAGCAAGGGCATGCATCATCATCTAGGATCTCGTCACTGAGGCTTGCAATGAGAAGTCCAACACCGAGGACGAGGCATGCAATCGGGGTGGTGCATCAGTTCCGAAGAGCTGTGTGTCTGCGAGGCAGAGTCTGGTGTTGTCATCGAGGCTGTTGTCAATGAGGGATGCAATGGCCTGCACCGAGGATGCTTTGCACAGTGGCAGTTCTGAAGGCGTTGCGGGCTGAGGCAGCGATGTGGGTCTTTGCAATAGTTCCAAAACATGCAGCAGTGAAGATGCGTTTGTTCGGCTCAGGATTCCCCCTCACGGCAGAGGAGATGTGACAGTTCTGCTGGGTCCAAAGAGGCTGCCAGAGCATCCCAAGCCCCCTTCTAAGGGTCCAGGAATAGGGTGGAACCACTTAACAGAATTGACTCGCAAATGGCACAGACCAGGTGCAAGGTTTGTTGGAAGAATGTTATGTCCCTGAGGCTTTAGATTAGGAGGCCAGCCAACTAGCCCTTGGAGCCACTCTGGTATGCCTTTAAAGTGCATAGGTGCACTGCCTTCCTGGCTTCAGACTAATTACAGGGGGTATGCATCCCTTTTTGTGGGGATAGGACACATAGCCTATTCAAGTGTAAGTGTGGCTGGGCCCAGCTCCTCCCATCCATCCTGCCGGTGATGGCCCATCCACTCATAGATAAGCTCTACATTGTGTGTGGCTTTCTAGGAGGAATACACAAAGCTCAACTGTCACCCACACCTAGTCATGTGGCCCAGAGACAGGCTGCAGTACCAAATGGCTAAGTCAAGAAAATGCTAACATTTCTAAAAGTAGCATTTTTAAAATTGTAATTTAAAATTCGACTACATCATAAGTTAAGTTTTGAATTTACAATTCCAACATGAAGGGTTACATGTTCCAATTTGAAAATTAAACCAATTAAATGTAATAAGGTCATTCCAATGTTATCCGTTGTGAGAGGTAGGCCCTGCAGTAATGAAAAACTAATTTAAGAGTTTTTCACTACCAGGACATTTAAAACTTTAAAGTACATGTCTAACTTTTAAATACACTGCACCCTGCCCTTTTGGCTGTCCACGGTGAACCTTAGGGGTGACGTATTACTATTAAAAAGCAAGGTTTGGGCCTGGCAAAAGTTTTTTATTTTACCATCTCAAAATGGCAGTTTAAAAACTGTACACACAGTCTGCAATAGCAGGCCTGAGACATATCTAAAGTGCTACTTAAGTGAGTGGCACAATCTGAGCTTTAGGCCCACTAGTAGCATTTAATTTACAGACCCTGGGCAGGTAGTGCCACTTTACAAGGGGCTTACCAGTAAATTAAATATGCCAATTGGGTATAAGCCAATTCTACCATGTTTTAAGGCAAGAGCACCACTTTAGCACTGGTTAGCAGAGGTAAAGTGTGCAGAGTCCTAAAGACGGCAAAAATGAAATCAGAAAAACAGGAGTGCTGAAGGCAAAAAGTTAGGGGGGAACCACTATAAGGAAGCTGGGTCTAACAATGTTATTCCTAGAAAGGTCAATACCCTTCACATTGTTCGATGGGAGAACAGAATGTATTTCTATTTACAGCAGAGCGTAGTGGTCCAATAAGCACTTCTTTGCCATGCAACAAATCACATTATACATTGACGGCAATTCAAATCATTTACATAACAAACGCACATTGATGGTGTCCACACAACAAACAATTGCTGAAGAATTTGCATTAATCAAAATTGTTCATATCTAATTATGTTTGCTAACTTGTACTGTTTTCTTTTTTTAAGATTTCAGCTACATGGTCACTGTGAGTGAGAGAGGCAAATATATTTGCCATGCATGCAAAGCGTGAGAAGCTTGTCAGTAAAGTAAAATTACTATAAAGGAAAGACATAACACTGAAGCCAAAAACTGCTTAATATAAATCTCAAGTGGCATATAGTGAAACCACGATCACACAACTATTACATGTGGCATATCCACCTGCATTTATTGAGACTTTGGAAGCAAATCTACATGCTTCGAACACAACAGAATTAGTCTTCCATTTTAAAGCATGCAGTAAAAGATTATTAAGGACATTGAAATAAACTTTAGGATCAGCCTCATCTGCTTTAGGTTATTTTACATTATGGTCCAGATTACGCAGCAGTCAGGAGACTGTCTGACAAGCAGTCAGCGGTTTGACCGCCCAGTTACCATGCAACCCCCTGGCTGGTGGTCGGAAAGTGCTCCTTTACAATGCGGCTTGTGCTATGGCCCAGGAAATGGGCCGTAGCACAAGCTGCAGTATAAAGTAACACTTTGTGCACATCCATGCACCATGTGGTGCATGGCACATGGTGCATGGAGGTGTGTGGCCACTTTACTGTGGCCCATGAGTGACTGGAGTCCTTTTTGGGGCCCCCAAAGTCTGTTTCCGACAGTCTTTACATGGCGGTCTTCCAGCCATAAAAGAGCTGTCAGAAAGGGTCATCGTAATCCCGACGGCGGTGTCTCGGCACCGCCTCTTGTCGTGACTACGATTCTAACTGCCGCCCCATCGGGATCTGAGATCCTGGTGGAGGAAGCAGTCTTCCCCCGACCGCTGACACTCCGACCGCATGCATCGAAATGTCGGACCGAAGGGACCCCCACCACAGTCTGTCCACAGAATGTGCATGAGTGGAACTGACTACTGATACTAACAAGGAACAAAGACATCATGCACTTGAGTGCTTCTGTTTATAATTGATGTTTTAAATAAAATTTCACTAACAACACAACTCGGTAGACAAATCTTTACTGAAGAATGGCCCCAAGCTATATATAATCATCTTAGGCACTTATGGCCAGGTTTATTGAAGTAGATGCTGCACTGCTCTGCGTGAAACAAATCATAGCAACGTGAGGAAATTTACTACGCTAAGCAGCACAATGCCGGAGTGCAAAGAAAGGGAGACATACTCTGCATCACACACAGGGGCATATTCTCAAGGACTCATCGCCGATTTAGCGGCACTTTTCCACCACGAAAGTGGCGATAGATTTATTGCCCTATTCACAAGCCTGCACTAACAGCCAACATCGCCAGTTTACCTGCGATAGCTGCAGCTAAAAACATCGCCAAGGCTGACAGCGACAACAAACGCTAATCATATGCAGAGTAGGCGTTCCCAGCCAAAAACTCACGAAAACACCACTTCGTGATATTCTAACCAGCCAGATCGGCGATGCGGTCCAAAAACAAAAACGTTAGCAGCAGGGACTTAAGACCTGCTTTTTACTGGTCTTAAGTAGGATGAAAACCTGCAGTAGAAAGGGAGCCCATCCCAGAGCCACATCTGAAGACCAACAGATGCCATGTTGCTACTAATCATGCAGCTTGGAGACCCAAGAGGGCCACAACACCCACCGCCACCACCCCCAGGACCACCCCCCCGGACTACCACTGAGCCAGCGCAGAACAAGACAGCGGACCTTCTGAAAACGCACAAGCCTCAGAGACCTAATGCCAGAGGATGCCATTGCCCACTACAGGCTCAAAAGGACAACCATCCTCTTCATCCTGACCCACATTACCCACAGGCTGACGGTACCAACACAGCGGACAACCAACATCCCTCCGCAGACAAAACAGCTGGCTGTGCTTCACTTGTTGGACCCTGGTACCTTCCAACAAACAACTGCCAGAGTCGAAGGAGTCTCACAGCTAGCCCTATCAAAGTTCCTCAAACCTGTCTTGGATGCCATCATCAGCTTGATACCCCGGCACCTTCACTTCCCCCACACTGTGCAGGAACAGCCGGAGACCAAGCAAGTCTTCTACGCCGGCGCACATTGCGTCATCGCCTGCAGGGGCGTGTCTGCCAGGGTGGCGCCCCTCACCCTGCCACGAGGCCGCCACCATGACAGGTGGTGCCTGCGTGATCCTGTGTGCCTGCTGCACCCAGACTGCTGGTCCCCAGACCCATCCGGCGCCCAGCAGTGATTGCCCTCCCCCGCATACCTAGGCCTCACTGCTCACCTGCAGCCACCAGCGTGTCCCTGAGAGGGCCCACCACGTGCCAGTGCAACCTTCAAGCCCGAGGCCTGCGAGCTTGGCAGCCTTCTCAGCCGATCGCTGGCTTCTGCGCAACAGGCCCCCAGCGCACCCTGCGGCACTGCACCGCGGAGTTTTGTGTGTGCTGACTGCTCTCTCTGGCCTGAACTGTGGTCCAGCAGGTCTCAGATAAATCCTTTCCAGTCCGGCCCGACATGCCTACTGCATCATCGCAGGCTTCACATCCACTCAGCTCTTCAGGTGGGCCTACCTCAGTGCACCGCAAGTCATTGTCCTGTGGGGCTACCCCACAAATCTGCCTCCAGCAGCCAACAGCATGTCCTCGGTAACCCCAATGGAGCCCTCCACAGTCAAGGGGCCACCCCGTCCCAGGCCGTAGGCCCGTGCCGGATGCAGTGCCTCAGGTGCCACTACCTCTGTGCACCACTAGTCACCATCCAGCCTCCAGGTCTCCTGCATCATCACAGACTGCACAGCCACTCAGCTCTTTAGGTGGGCCTAACTCAGTGCACCACAAGTCATTGTCCCATGGGGCTACCCCACAAGTCCACCTCCAGCAGCCAACAGCATGTCCTCGGTAACCCCACTGGAGCCCTCCACAGTCACGGGGCCACCCCTGTTATGTTATGTCATGTTATGTTATAATATTTCTAAAGCGCAAACTGTTACCCGAAGGTGTCCTGGCGCTATCTACAAAGAACCTCCCGAAAAGCTCACCGAAAAAGCCACATATTACACATTAAACATCCAGGTTTTTAAGGCTTTCCTAAAAGCCATTAGATCCATGTTATTACGAAGTTGAAACGGGAGGGCATTCCAAGCTTTGGCTGCCCCCACCCGCAAACTACTGCCTCCCCAGCCTGTTTTTTTGAAGGCTGAAACTGCTACCAGTTTAGCTCCGAGGGATCGCAATGGTCTATTTGGAACATACCACTGAAACTGCTGCTTTAGATGTTCTGGGCCGGTCTCATGAAGAGCTTTAAAAACAGTGCAAAGCAACTTAAACTGCACGCGTTTCTTAACAGGCAGCCAGTGGAGTCTTCGAATGTCGCCAGAAACAGAGGCAAATTTAGGTGTCCCTGTAAGCAATCTGGCTGCTGAGTTCTGAAGAAGTTGTAGTCTATGCAACAGACGCTTCTGGATATTAAGATAAAGGCTGTTGCAATAGTCCAGCCTAGTCATAGTCAATGCAGTCACTATTGTGCATTGATTTTCCTTAGGAAGATACTGCTAAATTTTCTTACAGGTTCTCAGGACAAATGTGGTAGCCGAGACAATTGAATTGACTTGATCTTCAAACTGAAGCTTATCATCAATCAAAACTCCCAGACTCTTTACTTTCCTGGAAGGGGTTGGGAGTGAGCCCAGCGATACCGGCCACCAACTTGGGGTCCAGAACTTGGGATCATTACCAAACAAAATGACCTCCGTCTTGCTTGAGTTGAGTTTTAAGCAGTTCTGGGACATCCATATACCCACTGCGTCCATACAATCATCTCTTGCCCTGGCCGCAGAGACACCACAATCTGAGTGTCATCTGCATAGGTTGTAAGATCAAATCCAAATGACCTGATCAAAGGGGCAAGAGAGGACACATATACATTAAACAATGTTGGACTAAGCGAGGAACCCTGTGGGACCCCACAGGGCAAAGAAAACGGTTTGGAGCAGAAAGTGCCAAGAGACACTGTCTGTTTTCTGTCTGAGAGGAAGGACTTCAAGTGTTCCCATGCTTTGCCTTGTACTCCACATTCCCACAGCCAGTCCATCAACAAATCGTGATGGACCGTATCGAAGGCCGCTGACAGATCAAGCATGATCATTGCGGCCTTGCCTCCCTGATCTAATGCGGTCCTAATTTCCTCTGTAGATTTTAATAACGCGGACTCGGTGCTATGACCCGCTCTAAATACGTATTGAGTTGGATCCAATACTTGGGCCTTCAGTAAGTATGTAGTAAGTTGTCCATTCATACTTTTCTCGGCCAGTTTAGCTGGCAGAGGGATACGCGAGATAGGTTGAAAGTTATTAGGATCCTTCGGGTTTAGGTTAGGTTTCTTGAGTAGAGGCAGGATTGATGCGGATTTCCAGGCTAACGGGAAATATCCTTGCTTAAACATGGCATTTATGATTGTGGTCAATGATATCGTAATTGGTTCTGGTGCTAGTTTTAAAGCTACCACTGAACATGGATCATAAGGAGAGCCTGATTTAGTGGACATCAGTAACTTATAAGTCTCACTAATGAGTAGAGGTGCAAATTCATCAAAACTAAGATATGAGCCTAGACGTAATTTGTACCTCTCTTCAACATTTAATTTCCCATCTGTTGTAGGGCCATTAAATGTGGTGAAAATAGCCTCCACCTTACTATAAAAGAATTTAGCTATTTTATCGCAAAGCTCCTGGCTCGAGGGGATATTGGGAGTGCCCGGGTATGCAAGGCTGATTACTATTTTAAAAAGTTCTTTAGCTGAATTTATAGCGGAGTTTATTCGATTGGCAAAGAAAGTTTTCTTAGCTGCTTGGAGAACGTGTTTATAGGCCACTAAGTTTAGTCTATATGCCTCTTTCTCCACGGCTTTATCCCTTTCTCCACTTCCTCTCTAATAGCTTTCACTTTAGTTTAAGATCTTTTAGTTCCTGTCCATACCATGGAGCAGAGGGCCGTACTCTATTAGAGTATAAAAAAAATTCCGGCGCTAACTTATCACCGGCTGCCTCAAGCCATTTAGAGTATTGGGTGGTCGCCTCTTCTATATCTATTGATAAGTGTGGAAGAGTAGCATTCAATAGATTTTCTAACTCTTTAGCCTCAATTTTATTCCATGCTCTAAATGTCACTTGCTTCTTTGCAAATTTATTCTCCTCATGTTGACTAGGAAATGCCAACTCGAAGCATACAGCCACATGGTCAGACCAGGGGAAGTAGACCAGTAAACGAGAGTTGCGGGTTACTAGAAAAAATCCCATCTAGGGTGTGCCCTGCAGTATGGGTAGGGCCAACAACCCGTTGATCAAGGCTAACACTTTCCATAAATTTCAAAAGATTTGCTGTATCAGTGTCAGCCGGGGCTTCTAGATAGAAATTAAAAACTACCAGCATAGTAAAGGAACTAGCACAGATACCTCTTTCAAGCAGATTTCCCACTGAAGTTAGAAAAGGCGTCCTAAGGCCTGGTGGTCTATATAGAGGAATGCCCTTAAAAGTAGCCTGGTGGGAGTAATATACACAAAATTCAAGTGCCTCACAGTCTGAGATGGATGCATTTTCAAAGGTCGCATTAATGGTGGAATGATGAATAACAGCAAGCCCCCCACCTCTCCTAGAAGGCCTATTTAAAGTATGACATGCATATCCAGGGGGCGTAGCCTTGACCAAATCCGGACCGGATGCCTCGTCAGTCCATGACTCTGTAATGAAGGCAACCATTATGCCCTTTTCCTCAATTAATCTGGCGCATTCACTACTATGCTTTACCAGGGATCTGGCATTCAACAAAATGCACTTCAGTCCCTGTGATTGTAATATGTCTGTATGATTCGGACTTAATTGGTCTTGTGGCCGAATTGGCTGGTATAACAATTCTGGAAGCAAGACTTTACACCTCGGACATATTGTGGGGCAAGTAGGCGATCCCTTAGCCAGGTTATGGTTAAAACATCCTGTCAGTCTGCCAATCCTATTTAGACTTTTTAGATAATCACTTGACCATTGTAAACTTACTGGTTTACCGCTTCCAAAACCAGCATGGGTACTGGCACTGGGCGCTGGACCGGCGCGGACAGGCGCAGACGGGCTTGCCTTTGGCGCGCCTTCGGCACGCGAGCGGCACACCCGCTGCGCGGTCACGTCGGCATTTGTAATTATACGGTCAGGGGCGCAACCACCAGCCCGCTGACCGTACTTCCCCCAAGATGGCAGCCCCGTTTATGCCCGATACGCCCTCCCGGTTCAATCCCCAACCGGGAAGTGGGCCTCCCTTTCTAAATGTGAATAAAATCAAATTGCCCCTAATGACAGGAAGTTATGTGCTAAAAATACTGTCGATATTAAAATAACATCCGTTTCACGAACGAGTAAAAACTATATTTAAAATCAGCCAGACTCATTTCTTTTAGCCAAATTCACTGTGCAAAGTAGCAAATAAGTGTGCAAATGTAGCGATAGCAGCTCTCCCGGCTCAAGCCTCAGGAGGGTGTAGGGTTTCGCGCTCGCGCCGGCCCTTCCAATTATACGGTCAGGGGCGCAACCACTAGCCCGCTGACCGTACTTCCCCCAAGATGGCGGCCCGTTTATGCCCGATACGCCCCCCGGTTCAATTCCCAACCGGGAAGTGTGCCTCCCTTTCTAAATGTGAATAAAATCAAATTGCCCCTAATGACAGGAAGTTATGTGCTAAAAATACTGTAGATATTAAAATAACATCCGTTTCACGAACGAGTAAAAACTATATTTAAAATCAGCCAGACTCACTTCTCTCAGCCAAATTCACTGTGCAAAGTAGCAAATAAGTGTGCAAATGTAGCGATAGCAGCTCTCCCGGCTCAAGCCCAGGCAGGCCACTGGAAAGCCTGGGTGGAACGTCTAGAGACGTACTCTGAAGCGCACGACATCCCAGCGCCGCAGCGGCGGCCCACACGTTGGCATGTGAGGAGTGTGAAGAAATGGCCTGGGGCTCTGGGTGTGGTTCCGTTCTGGGCTCTGGGTGTGGTTCAGTTCTGGGCTGGCCACAAAAGTAACTATGGCGTGTGTCTCTGTTGTAGTGTCGGCGCCACCCGGACCTTAATCGACAATGTTGCAATGTAGCATGCACCCAGAGGGCGGGCTCACCCAAATGAATAAATAAAGGAGCGCAAGACCACTCGTGGAGGGCCAGCCAGAGTCTTTTAGGGATTGACAAGTTCATTGGAAGAGGAAGAGTTCTGTCCGCAGTCTGATTGCTGGTCTTTTGTAACCAAACCAAATATGGCAGTTCATGTCGAGGGCCAAGGTGAGTGTCGCAGAGTATATCGGGGGACAGTGGAAGGTGTAATTCCAGGGCATGGTGCAGAGGGCAGAACCAAGCTGAAACAGGCCATATGGCGGAGATGAATGCTACTGCTTCCTTCTTACCAGAATGGCAGAATCATCCACATCATCGTCCTCTGATCTGTGATGTGCCTCACAGGTTGGTGGTGTTGTTATGTCTGCAGCACTGAGTGGCACTGACACTTCAGGGGCTAGAGGTGGAATGTCTGCCACACTGTGTGGCAGTGACACATCAGGGGCCGGAGGTGGAATGTCTGTGAGGCACTGACACTTCTGGGGGCAGAGATGTGGATGGAGTAGTAGCAGCAGCATTCATCTGCCCCAGGCCTTGTGGCAGCAATGCCATGATGAGAATCTACAGGGCATGGAAGGTCACAGCTACATCTCGCTGGTGTGCAGCCGTGGCAGCCATTCTTTCCGCCTGCATCCGCTTAATGTTCTCCATGATCCTCCGCATGTGTCCCAACTCCCGGGTGACATCGCTGGAGCCACTCTGACTAGACAGTTGTTCTTATCTCAGAGTCAGGACTCCAGCAATGTCAGCCATGGCTTGTTGGAGAGCATGGAGCAGACTGTGGGTGTCCGTTAAGGACTGTAAGTGGTCCCTGATGGGACTTAGACACCCATGTATGGCATCTAGTTTGACTGCCACGAGGTCGAACCCCCCCGCACCTGATCAGCCATCTCCTTCTGGCCCTCTAACACACATTGGAATGCCATGTGTTGGTCGTGAGGGTCCTGGGAGACAGCTGTGGTGGTGGGTGCTTCCTGCTGTGTGGTCTGTGCAGGGGGTGGGGTCTCCTCGATGCAGCTGGGCTGCCCTGCTCCTAGGGGTGGGGTGCTGAGGGTGTCCATAAGCTGTTGGAGGGCATCAGTGTCAATGGTGTGGAGGTCGTCTTCATCAACAGTGAAGAGATGAACGGTCTGCTCTGAAGGAGGTGTTGATTCTCCCTCTGCAATGTAAAGGGGAGATGCAGTTTAACAGTGTGTTCCATGTATGTTCACACATTGGACAAGTTTACAAACAGACTGCATGACAATATACAGTGTGACTGTTTAGGAGGAGATGCCTATTTGATGCGGGACAGTTGACATGTCTACATCATCAGGGAAGTGAGGTTGTATTATCATCTCACAGTTTCCTGCTATGCCAAATGTGATTGGCCAGTTTCTACGCACAAGCGGCAGCAGTTGTGTCCTCTGTTCTGTTGTGAAAGTGTTGCAGTTTGTACCACATTGTTGTCAATGTGGATGTGCTCTGATTCTTATGTGTGTGTGCTGCATTGTGGGAGAGTCGCCCCTGCAGCTCTGATTTTGCTGACCCTTATCCCTTTCAGGCGGTGTGCCTTTCACTTCTGTGCTCATACAGTGCTGAGATGTTGCAGACTTGGGTAAATTAGGCTCTTGGTGGGAGTTGGGACTCTTGGGCATGGTTTGTCCGCAGATGTCTTGTTGACATCAGGGGTTGTTTGTGCACGTGGATGTGTCAGGGTGTGACCTGCTCCTTTATGGATGTGGTCCGCACTCATACACCTCAGTGTTGTGGCGTGCACCATGTCATGATGATTGGACTGCAGTCATGCAGTGTCACTTGCATTGTCAGTGTGGCTCATGGACCCGCAGCTTTGCTGGGTTCAGCACATGTGCATGGGTTTGTTGTGAGATTAGTGATGTGTGGGGAGGGCCCCCTCTGGGCACATTGTCGATGGGGGCCTACTTGCGGTTTCTATGTTTGTTGCAGTATGCCAAGGAGACCAGGGACATGATCCAGAGTCATTGTGAGTGTGCACTGTGCTATACTTAATTGTGCATGTGTGCCATTGTGCCCATCTCCCCCCGTCCCTCCAGTCCCTGGTCGTTACTCACCCTGTTGCTGTTGGGTCAGGTCATGTTGAGCAGTGTCCGGTCCCCCAACTCCTGTCACCGTCTCCCCACTGATGACTGTGGACACCATTTCCTCCATCTTATCCAGCTCCTGATGTGGCGCTGGACTCCCACCTCCAGTCTGCATTGCGGCTTTCCGGTTGTTAGTGAGTTTCAGCTTGATTTTGCGCTTCACATCATTTCAGCACTTCTTTCAGTTGTCCACTTCCCTTCTCTTCACTCCGACAGCATTCACCTTGGCCAAGATGGATTGCCATATTGCATTTTTAGTTGCCAATGACACAGTGAAGGTGCTGAACAGTTGTTGGTGGTGTTCTATCACCTCCGTAATCAGGATCTTGTTTTCCTGCGGACTGAATCCCGGGTTCCTCTTCTTCTTCTCCTTCTCCTTGCCCTTCTCCTTCCTGAGGTCCCTGACTGGTCTTCGGGGGGGTTTGTGGGGTTCTGGTTGGCCTCTGTAGTTGCTCCAGCTTCCTCCTTAGTGCTTCTCAGTTGTTTGTTTTTTTGCAGTTTTTATGGTGAATTTTCCCGCTTGACGTGGGAATAGCAAGCCTGGCGCTGATTATCGCTGATATTTTTATCGCTGTTGGGTCCATCGCGACTTTTTTCACGTTTGGGTTTCCTTTTTTATCAGTGGTCCAGTAATTTTAACGCAGACCTTTGCCGCGTTATCGGGTAACTATCGCCTGTTTCCGGTGTGTTGAGAATACGCCGTTAACACGGCGTTAGTTTCCCGCGATAGATAGCATTATGTAAAATTGCATTAACCTAGGTTGGCGATTATTATCGCCTGTTCTTGAGAATATCCCCCAAAATGTGATTGTGCTGCACTAACATCTGAAAAGTGATGCAAACCAATGCAAAACTTCCAAAATGCTCAGTAAACATGGCAAGTGAGGACAGAGACGAAAGCACAAGCAAGAATGGTTCAAACCAGGAGGGGAGGGGGTGTCAGGAGAGTACCAGGAAAAGGAAGCTGAAGCCCACCCAGGAGTAGGTGGAGATTCTGAAAACAGACGTGACAAAATATGAGAAAGATCCCTTTGTCACATCTAAGCTCCCAAAGGTGAAGAAGGCTGCTTGTGAAAAGCATCTTTGATACGGTCAACGTCGTAGCCCAAACACGCAGGACTGCGAAGGAATACAAGAGGTGGCATGATTGTACACATAGGACAAAGAGGTTGGCCCATAACCTAAGGGAGTCTTTGAAACTGCTGGTGGCACAGACTCCAAGCTAGAGCTGATGCTCACGAAAAAGCAGGTGGCAGCAGTGGTTAGCCCTGATATAGTTGATGGACTAGATGACATAGAAACCTCCGATCGGGAGGACAAAGCACACCTCCGGATAAGCAAACTGTCAGACAAGAACATGGATCCAAACGGCTTATGTCCGAAGACTCAGGCATGCTGAATGGCAGATGCCGCGCACTCACACACACACACACACACACGCACGCACACACACACTCACATACACACATACTCTCTAGCTGTGCTTGTTGTTGGTTTGAAGTTGAATCTGTAAAGTGTTGGTTCGTCAAATTTAAATGGCAGATTCCCATTGTCAGATAGCGTGATAGATGATCATGGAGTGTATTTGTGTTGTGTGTGGCAACTTGTGTGACCTTATGATCCAGATTCACAAATGTATTGGTGGGCCTGGGTGACACACAACACAATTTTGGTTTGAAATGTGAAAGAACGTCGAGGGAAAAGGGAGTGTGTTGGCCATAATCACTTATGAAATGTATGCAATATCTGTCAGGGGGAGATTGTTCAAAACACTAATATTCGTTGGAAAAGATTCAAAGTAATGTTCATGCATTGCCCTCTCTGCTATCCACTCAAACACTGCTCTGCATTCGCCCTACCCTTTCATCTCAGTCACTGACCACTGGGCATTCTGGCCTCTTAGCTGATACACTCATCTGGTCGTTCCTGGTCCCTCTAGCCTGCACAAAGGCCCTGCAAAGCGGTGTTTCCTGCGTTGAAATATTTCTGGGGCCAAGCCCCAGGGTAGCAAAGAATGCAGCACTATTCCTGTAGGCCCCAGTCGGAAATGCAACCACGTTGTGAGTTTTTCGGTATAACTGTTATCAAAGCCATTAATCCGGCATCCCCTTTTTTTCACCAGGTTAAAGCATGATGGAAATTGTAGTTTTACTCCAAATCAACGAACATATTGAAATAACAAAACAAAAAAATAATTATTGGCCAATGGAAGGGGTGGGTGGGCCAAGACTGTCAGGGTGTTCCTCATGAGATGGTACATTTCATGCCATGTCTTAATCTACAGGTCACTTGTTGAAGGAATGCAAATCACCGCACCACCCACTGCAACGCTTATATCAGGTACAGTAATTACTACATTTACTATGTACAGCTTGCGTGCCCACTCATGTCTTATGAAATAGCATAGACATTACCCATTTGGTGCGGGGTGACAATCATCTGTGCATTGATGTACTACATAAAAGGAAAACATTGTGCAACAATCACGGTACAGCTTATGCTTATGGGGTGGCTGGGGTATTGGAAGATACCATTTAACAACCTAGCCAGAGGGATGTTGGGGTGATAGGTGTACTTCCAGAGTGACATTTGCCACATTATTTCATTCATGGGCTTTGGTATCATGCTGATATCACAGTCAATCTGTATTCCTCAATTCATCAGCATGTTCCGAATCGTGGCCTTTGTTAGCCCTCCAAATCATGTTGCAATGGTGTGTCTCGGTATTTATGGGGGTAAAGATCACAACAGAAACATATCAGACTTGAAAAAGGGCACGTAAGTGATGAGTTTCTACAGAGATGTCTTGAGGCATATGGTGTATATAGATATATATTCGTAAACTACTGTTGGTCCTGTAATTCTGTACCGCGTGGAATCCAGAATGAGGAATGGATTTATGTAACATTTAACATAGATACAGTACAATTCCCAACATGCAGAGCAAAACAAAAGTCATGACTGGCAGAATGGTATTGCATGTGACTGGCAATACACAGCAGAAATGTGCTTTAATATCATTTACACTGGCTGACCTTGTAGGACGAAAAATGTCGGCTGGATACCAGACTGTCACATGTGCTAGAAATACCCTGCATGTTGACAGAGAATGGTGATACATCTGTTTCAAATCTCTACATGCACCAAAGGTTTGTTTTTCAATGAAAATGTAACAGCCATATCATGACAATGCAGATATGGAATTCCCTTCCAGGCCTACATCTCTTCATCCATAACATTCACAAATTGCTTATTATGATTGGTCACCAAATGAAGTGTTCCTAATATGGTGGCATATGTCTTTGTTACCTACATTGCATTATGTACTTATGCAGTTGATTCTCCTATCTATTCTCTTCACTCCAGCATTGCCCCATATCATGGTTTATAATAAAATGGAGGTTTATTTTTTGGGTGGGCTACCATATATATATATATATATATATATATATATATATATATATATATATTATCTACTGGCGGTCGCCAGTAGATAGTTATAGTTAGGACCGAGTTTCCATAGGAAATCTCAAAATTCTATTTTGAATAACTTTGGCGCCGGTTGACGAATCCTCGCGAAATTTTCAAAACTAATGGGGCGCTCCGTTCAGCTCCTACCCTGAAAGTCTCGGGGTGATTTGTCAAGCGGGGGCCGAGAAAAAAGGAGGTCCCAAAACGGGTTTTCCCCATGCATTTTTCCATAGGACCTTTAGTCGCAGCTACAGCCCGAACGGCTGAACAGAATTACTTGAAATTTGGCAGAGAGGTAGCCATAAGGTCAAGGAAGTGCCTTTTGCAGGTCTGGTGTAAATCTGTTGAGTATTTCCGGAGAAAATAGCATTTAAAATCATATATATATCTATACGCGCGCAGGGTGCGCGCACCGTGCGAGCACCCTAACGTGCGCGAGCGTAATTCTGATTGGTGGTTACATGTTAGTCAACGTTCGAATCGGTCGAAATCAGGAAGTGTCGGCCGCCATTTTGTTTGTTTTCAGTGCGAGAGAAAAAGGAAGGTGGCGAACGTGAAAAGGGGGCAGGGTAGAGAGTTCCTGACCCCCTAGCCTTTGTCAGGGGGTCCCTGAAGGACCCCGAAGGCAAAAAAAAAAAAAAATTTTTTAAAAATCGCGGGGGTGCGTGCACAGTGCGCGCACCCTGAAAACCCCCCCCCAAAATTTTTTTTTTTTTTTTTTTTAAATCGCAGGGTGAAAACCAAAAAAAAAAAAAAAGAATTTTTAATACGTAGTTTATTGTAAAATAAATATATAAAAAAATAATAATACATAAATAAATTAGCATTTAAAAAACCGTACAAATTCACTTGAAAAACCATAGGTTTCACACACGTTATAGTTAGGAATTAGCATTTAAAAAACCTTGCAAATTCACTTAAAAAACCATAGGTTTCACTCATGTTATAGTTGGGTGGATATTTCACTCGCAAAAAAACAATGAAATTCCCCCGTTATAGTTAGTTCAGATAACTATAACTCGCGCGGCCGCCACTCTATCACAAGGATGATGTCATCAGTGATGTCATGAGTGATGCCACGGACCAAGTCATGAGTGATGTAATATGTGACGTCATGAGCACAGGATTGCGGGCGCGAGCTATAGTTATCTGAACTAACTATAGCGGGGGAATTTCATTGTTTTTTTGCGAGTGAAATATCCACCCAACTATAACATGTGTGAAACCTATGGTTTTTTAAGTGAATATATATATATATATATATATATATATATTCACTTAAAAAACCATAGGTTTCACACACGTTATAGTTAGGAATTAGCATTTAAAAAACCTTGCAAATTCACTTAAAAAACCATAGGTTTCACACATGTTATAGTTAGGTGGACATTTCACTCGTAAAAAACCAATGAAATTCCCCCGTTATAGTTAGTTCAGATAACTATAACTCACGCGCCCGCAATCCACTGCTCATGACGTCACATATTACATCACTAATGACATGGTCAGTGGCATCCCTGATGACATCACTGATAACATCATCCTTGTGATAGAGTGGCAGTCGCGCGAGTTATAGTTATCTGAACTAACTATAATGGGGGAATTTCATTGTTTTTTTACGAGTGAAATGTCCACCTAACTATAACATGTGTGAAACCTATGGTTTTTTAAGTGAATTTGCAAGGTTTTTTAAATGCTAATTCCTAACTATAACGTGTGTGAAACCTATGGTTTTTAAGTGAATATATATATATATATATATCGCGCTCAATACTCCGTCTTTTTCTCTTCACTCTCGGTCGGGTGCTTTCAAAGCGGTGACGGACACCGCGTGTAATATCCAGCTCGTGGTACCATAACAAAATACCAGCACTCACGGGAACAGTTGTCCTCAACTTATTGCAGGACAAACCTCACGACAAAACGCGTTTCGGCTGCCGCCTTTGTCAATTGTGCTCAGCGTGTGTGTTTGGTAAACATAAATGCTTTACAAATATCATTGAAATAAACATAGGACTTCCATCAGTCCTAGAATGGCAGCCATTATTGAACATGCAAATTCTCACATTTGTACAACGTATACTAATGTTTTCAAACTTAAACATCACGCCCTGAATGGGCTTTCTTGACAAGTTGAAAATCAAACTTATAAGCATAGAAACAATCACACCCGAGCTGGATATATATATATATATATATATATATATATATATCGAACCAGTTCCTTTGACAGGAAAAATCCACACGCACTCCCTGGTGTGATTATCCATTCGTTTTAATCAATTTCATAACAAGGCATGGCACATCAAGCAGGTTAACCCAACGCGTTTCAGTCTTCTCAGACCTTGTTCACGGGTAACGGACATTTTTTTCTTTACCTTTTTGTATATGTCTTGGTCACATGATATTACATCATATCCTGCTTTGCATTGTGGGCCTTGTAGTGCACATAATTCTGTTACGGTTGATTAACTAAGAGTCGTTTTCTTAAGTGTTTTTGCAACTTTGCATCACAATATGATAGTTTTTTGGGGAAACTTTGGTCAGCCGGAATTAAGGAAAACTCATGTGTTTCCATTGATTTGGCGCTCAATTGCCCGCTAGTGGGCATAGATGACAGGTAACAATTGGATTTACTGGTATGACCCTCCAGTGGGTATTTTTGTATTGACCAATTCCAGTTCCCCAATTGCTATAATATGGATGCAATTTTGCAGTGTGTTTAAAAATTCATAATCTTTACAGATAGTTTACAATGTTTTTTGTCCTATCTGGATATTTGAGAGGCAACATTGTAAATAAGACTCGGGTCCATTATCATGCATATACTTATTGTCCTGCTTCACAGATGTGAGTGCATCTCTTTATCTTTATTCAATCCATACGGAATTAATGTTCTGAAAGCCAGAATGTGTCGCGATTCTTTCTGTCGGAGACACCTTTCCCGGTTGCCACCTCTCACATGGCACCCGACCATTTCCACCGCATAAAAACTTAGTTTTTTCCAGTCACTTTGATGGTATTTTTCCATGTGTTCCGCAACAGCATAGCTGCGGTCTTTATTTATTGTCGCTCTTACGTGTTCTAAAATGCGCTTCTTGAGTTCACAGATCGTACTTCCCACGTACTTCAATTTGCATGGGCACTCAATAATGTAAATTACATATTGGCTTTTGCAGTTGATCATTTGGTTGATTTTCCATTTTTTTCTGTTAGCCATTGTGATCTCTTTTGTATTTCGTGCAATTTGACATACTTTGCATTTGGAACATTTATAAAATCCCCTCGGTTGTAACCAGGATTGTTGTTGTTTTTTCATCTCAAAGTGGCTGTGGACCAATTCGTCCTTCAAGTTCTTTGCTCTTCTGTATGTTATTTTGGGGTGGTTACCCACTATTTTGGTCATCGTGGGATCTAAGGTTAATATTTTCCAATGTTTCCGGAATATTTGTTCAATTTGTTTGGATTGTGTGGACAGAGTTGTGATCAGCCGGGGTGTGTTTTCTTCTAGTTCGGCACTTGGATTCTTGTCTTTGATAATATCCACTCTGTTTTGCTTTTCTGTTCTTTTTAGACAATCTGTCAGTATACTTATACTGTATTTTCGTTTTTTGAATCTCCGTATGGTTTGTTCACTGTGTTTTTTCCATTCCTCTTCTTCTGAGCAGATGCGTCGTATTCTTAACAACTCCCCATAGGGAATGTTTTTTATTAGGGATGGTTGGTGGAAACTTTCAGCATGTAACGTTGCATTGCTAGCTGTACTTTTCCGGTGTAATGTTGTATGTATTTTTTCCTCCTTGATGTAAATCTCTGTGTCCAGGAACACAACTTTATTGTTGCTGATGTTATACGTAAAGTGTAAGTCGGTATCCGTGTTATTGAGAATGTTAAAATACGAATCGAAATCTTCCTCTGATCCATTCCAAATTATTAATAGATCGTCTATGTATCTCATCCAGGATACTATTTTTTCCACATATTGATCATTCTCTGTTTTCCACGCCACTTTTTGTTCCCACCAGCCCATTGTTAAACATGCGTAAATTGGACTGAAGGAAAATCCCATAGCAGTGCCATCTTTTTGTTGGTATATTTCTTCTCCAAACATGAAAACATTTTTAGTGAGACATAACTCAATCATATCTGTGATCATATTGTTGTGATGTGTAAAATGAATATTCCGTTCTTTGAGGAAGTATTTACATGCTGTCAATCCAATTTTATTGTTGATGTTGGTGTATAAAGAGATAACATCCATTGTTATCAATTTATAAGTGGGTTCCCATGTGGTATCCTGTAGTATTCTCAATAGGTCTTTTGTATCCCGTAGGTATGATGTTAATTCTTTGACATATGGGAATAAGAATTTGTCCACAAAGTTTGCAATTGGTTCTAAGAGTGATCCCTTAGCAGATACAATTGGTCTCCCTGGTGGTTTAGTGGGGTTTTTGTGAATTTTGGGGAGGAAATAGATCGTTGCCATTATGGGATTTTCACTTGTGAGATATTTCAGTTCATCTTGATCTATTAAATTTTTCTCCCTCCATTCCTTCAATTTTTTGTCCAATTCATGTTTGATTTGGGTCGTAGGGTTCTCCTTCAGTCTTTCATAATATTTCGTGTTGTTAAGTTGTGCATGGGCTTCCTCCACATAAAGATTTTTATCTTGTATTATAATATTTCCGCCTTTGTCGGCCATCTTGATCACAATTTCCTCATTTGATTTTAGTTTTTCCAGGGCCGTTCGTTCTTCCAGCGTTATATTATACTTGTGTTTCTTGATATTTAGTTGATATAGATCTTTGATTACTGCTTCGTGAAAGATATCTATTTTGTTTCCAGCAGGAAATTGTGGATTGTATTTAGATTTCGATTTCTTTCCGCTGCTCCCTTCACCCAGTTGTGCGCAGTATGAGTCCAAATTACTCGATGGTTCACTGTTGTCCTTGTCTAGTTCCATCAATGTGATGAAATGCTGGGCATCTGCTGCCCTTAATTCCATGGTAGGTAACTCTGGTTGTTGTTTATTTTCCATTATTTTTGGATTTTCCTCAAAGGTTTTGGCGAGTTTAAGTTTTCTGATATATTTGTATATATCGATTCTTGTTTGGGGTATGTCTATTTCATTTGTAGGACAGAAGGAGAGACCTCTTTTTAGGATCTGGATTTCTATTTCTGTTATCGTTGTTTTTGACAGATTTATTACCTCAAGTTCCTGAGAATCTTCCTGTGTTTGATCCATTTCTAGTTCTTTTTCTGTCTCATGCTTCTTGTCCATGTTCCTGTTTTTTTGGGGTCTGTTGGGACGCTTCCCTCTTCTGGTTTGTTTGACTTTGGGCTGCCTCTTCCCCGACCTCTTCCTCTGGTAATTCCTGGTTGTACCCCCATGTTTTTCTCCCAGTTCCGCTGTTGCAGTGCCAGTCTCATTTCCCCTAAAAAAAAAAAAAAACAAAAAAAAAAAAAAAACTGGTTCGATATTTTAACGGCTGACTCCGCCGTCTCCACGCCTAGAGCACCGCCTAGAGCACCGGAATGCCGTAAAATTGAGTCAACGCTGTGCCATATATATATATATATATATATATATATATATATATATATATATATATATAAATATATATATATATCAACTCCACACTCCCTTCTATGCAAAAGAGAGTCGAGCACACACGGGTTCACCAAAGACACTGCTTTATTCCTGGCTATTGGCATGACGCGTTTCATCATAATTGACTTCCTCAGATGCCGCCAAAAATGTTCAAATCATTCTCCGCCCACATTTAAAGCTGCATGCCCCTCTCCGATTGGCTGAAGCACCGCCGATGGTTGTGCACGGGAGAAATCCCGGACTCAGTACTCCAAATCCGTACGGAGCAGACACCCGATCGTCAGTACTTTCCCAAGTGGGCGGTGTCTGCTCCTTCCCCACGCATACCAAGGTCTTAATGTGAGCAGCAAGCAGCTTTCTGGCCCCCTCACCCCTCCGCTTGATACCCGATGTCGTCCGCCGGCACACTTAGGTAAGTGGAGGCCCCCTGTGTAGTCACAGTCCAAATCAAAGTTGGCCGGGCATTTATACGGGATTGCGGTGGTCCGGCAGTTTCCAAAGAGTTTTTTAGAGCTTTTCAAACGAAGCCACACAGCCTGCCGAACACTTTTGGGGTTGGTACTCCAAGGTGCTTGTGGCCGCACCATAACATCAACTCCACACTCCCTTCTATGCAAAAGAGAGTCGAGCACACACGGGTTCACCAAAGACACTGCTTTATTCCTGGCTATTGGCATGACGCGTTTCATCATAATTGACTTCCTCAGATGCTGCCAAAAATGTTCAAATCATTCTCCGCCCACATTTAAAGCTGCATGCCCCTCTCCGATTGGCTGAAGCACCGCCGATGGTTGTGCACAACATCAGCCAGACTTGGATGTCTTACCAAATACGATGTTGAACATTTAAAATTCAGTGTTAATTTGCAAATGTTTACTTGTTGCATTTCACCATCACTCCATTATGAAATGTATGTGAATGTAACACAGCAGCAAAGAAACATAACTGACAGATAGACCTCTCATTTAGAGCATCCAATACATCAATGAGAAGATTGTCACATCATCAGTGTAGACTCACATGTAAGTATCACTTAATCTCCCTTTGTACAATCTAAACAGTCTGAAACCATTAAACATTCATATACACATTTGTGATTTAGGGCGCCTTTGTGGTCACTGGCAATACCATGGGTAAGGCAATTCTCAGGAACATTTGAAATCTAAACACAAGCCTATATACTTGGGTCACAGTCAGGCAACGAACAAGTGATTAGTCTACAAGGAAGTCGCATATAGCCAACACATTGTATCCCAGAACACACAGAGAACACTAATATGAAAGGGAAATGTGGGACGCCAACAAATGGATCATACAACAAAGTACACAAAGCACACACTGCAACACTTGTCACTTAGTTGTACGGTACCCTTGCATCTAACATATATCAGCATTAAATCAGTGTCATCATAAGTCTATTCCATCAAGAGAAAACTACCCATAAGTCCTGAAAAAATGTCTCAAGTACCGTACCGCCTATGTTGTTAATTGAAAAGACTTGGCCTCAGGTAAAAAGAATACTTTGCACTAATATGAAATTAATAAAAATGTAAATATCAGTATCCCTAATTTCATTTGACCCATGTTCAAAACACGTTTACTGTTCAGGCTTTTCACTAAAAAGTATTATACATCTTAGGTACATAACAGACTCTACACATTAGCTGCCAAATATCACAAGAAGTGTACATTCTGCTTCACTCACACAGAAATAGGTCTTGCGCCATACCTGGATGGCAGATGGTATGACTTCTCATTAAATAGGTACATGTCACCTTAAGTCATTCTTTGGAGTCTGGGTGCAATCATCTTGCCATCACTAGCAAAACTTACCTTGCTGAACAATTTTGAAATCAAACTTGTCTGAAGGTGCATGTGCTTAAGAAAGTAAAACATATACTACAATTTAGGTTTGTAAGGCAAATCGTCTTCATATGGCAAGATGAATATAACAGAGACTGGGTACATCTATCTGACATCTAATGACACCACTGTAGAGCGCCTGATGTTCAGTCTTGCTTGTGTACTCGAGAGTATGCGTCTCAGCATTGCCAGTGTGCAACAAATATAACAACATGCATGAGTACAAAGCATTTGCTTTAAACAAAGATTACATACATGACTATAATGCAGGCATCATGACAATTGAGATCAGCATTTCTTCTTTTTCTTCCTAGGTCCAACCATATTGGAGTAGCAGCCTGTGACTCGAGAGGCGTCATTGGACATCTTGAAGCCATCCCTGCCCTCCATATATGAGCACACATTATTCCAGCTCATGGATGAGCTCGAGGCCTTGTTAGCGACTTTGGCAAGGGATGAGACTGTCAGAGGGTCTCCAAGCCACACACCAAACAGTTCTTCCAGGGGCCTTAGAACAGCTTGGCCACCTGTAGATACCGAAGAACATACCGGGAGCTAAGAAAGAGGCATCCTCAGGGCACAGAAGGAGAGTGTGGAGTAGATCAACAAAGGCATGGAAGCACTCCTCTGAGAGTCTCAAGAAATCCAGAGACACCTCAGTCCAAATAGGAATATCAATGAGTTCATGAGTGTGAGAAGTTGGCCTGGTATATGATGTTCACTAGTTAAAGTGACCACCTTGTACCATGCCAAGCAACCCTTATGGTGTGGTTGTAAGTCAACCTTTTCGGACTAGCTGCCCTAGTGGTAGCGTAGGCTAAGCAGTCTTTGAGGCTAAACTCGTGAAACGTGTTAAGCAGGCTGTTTTACCAAATGTAACCCCCTTTTATACCAATGAAAGGACACCACACAGATATATATTCAAAATATATATGTATTTATTTCTCAAAGTAACCCCTAGTCTCTTTATGAGCACAGGAGCACAAATCGTCAAACAAGATTACAGTAGAATACACAGAAGTTGCACTTTAAATGGATAGGCCCTGGTGGCCGCTCAAACCATATACTAAAATAGTGGTATAAGTACCACGAACAGAAAAGGGGAAAGGCCTAGGGCCTCTAGAATCGCTGAGCCCACAAGGAGCTAACTTCAGTTAGTGACCAGGAGATCCACGGGTTGCGTGTGCAGAGCAAATAGTCACACGCGAGCTCCCATAGGTTTTCAATGGGTGCGTAAAAAGTACAAAGTTACCTCAAAGAGGATCTTCCGGATGGACTAGGAACTTAAGATTGGAAACACAGACACTAGAGATGATTCTCTACACTTGGGCACCGGAGTGCCAGCTTTACCTCACCCACAGGAAGCGGGTGCATAGGCGTCGAAGTGCGTCGGGTTTCTTCTATCTGTTCAATGGAGCCTGGGGGCAAAGATGCTGCAGGCGACCGGTCCGGAAGAGATGCGGTGGATCCAAGAGTGGATCGGAGATGTTGAAGACCTGTAAGCAGAGGGGACAGTGTTCACAGTCACTAGCCAGTGACCAGCGTGGCACCAGTTGGGTACCAGGCGATGTCGGGTGCAAACAGGAAGAAAGGTGTAGCTTGTCTCTGCAGCCACATGGTCCCTGAAGGTCGACGACGTCCAGGAGTCGAGTCACGAGCTGTCCCACGCAGGCTCTCGCTGTCGGCGGTGTCAGCGACTTGATCGAAGCAAACAAGCCTTGGCAAAAGCAATTGTTGTGGAAAACGAAATAAGCTGATGGTTCTGACCAGCAAGGTCAGAGGGATTGCTCTTTTGGAGGGGAGCAAGGGCCAGTCTGGAGCAACCAGACCAGCGGTGTATTTTGTGAAGTTCGTCGCCAAGATGGCCACTAGCCAGCGGGCCAGCAACCGGTTAGGCGCGTCGAGTGGCAAAATGCAGAAGGGCCCCACGCAGATCGTGGAGATGCTGGAGGGCTCACCTTTGGTGCAGATGCTGCCCGGGTGTTGGGCTTCTCAGATCCCAAAGCACAACTTGGAGGGAGCCTCGGTTGTTGCGCTTGCAGCTTGTCGTGGTCTTTTCAAGATGGCTGGCTCCACGTGTCTCGGTGCCTCCACGGGTCTCCTCTTCTCAGGGACTGTGGATCGGGCGGTGAGAGGTCTGGAGGTCCAGGTCTTGTCAGTCTCTGGGCTCGGGCTCCGGCGGGAGGCGGCGGCAAAGCAGACGTTGATTCGCTGGATGGTGCTTGCGTTAGCAAGGTGGTCACTCCCTGACCACAGGGGAGATTGGCTTCAGTCCTCTGTGCGGCAGAGCGTCGAAGTTCCCGTCTTCTTCTTAGTTTCAAGTTGATTCCAGGATGTCTGAAGTCTTAGGACACAGCTCCTACCTTTAAGCGGATTCTAGGGGGCCGGACTACCTGCTAGGTCCCTCCCTAAGGGTGGGACCAGGAAGGGGGGTGGTTACACCCCCAATCCTTTGTCCAGCTCGCCCCAGGCCCGGGACTGGTGTGCCCCAGGACCGGATTGAACTGGCATATGCACCGAGGCTCCTTGTGAGCCTCAGGCATGTCTGGTTTCTTTCAAGCCCTACCTGACCAATACACAAAATCCTGTCTGGGGTGGTGCACGCACCTCCCCTGGCAGGAAACCCTTTGTCCACACCTCCCAAGCTGGAAGGACTCCCAGCAGCAGGAGGGAGTTTTGTGGAGCTGAGGCTATGTCTGATTTTACCCGGGTTTCAGGTACTGTACATGTCGTGTCCCTCTAGAAGGGTGGAATGCTAACCCCGTCGCCAGAATTGGCGAGGGGTTAGTATTCCAATTCGTATGACACCTTACTCGACATGTTTTGATAAAGCCAAACCAAAGTTAGCATTTAACCGCGAGGTTCATAATGCACTTAAGAGTATATGGTATGACGATATCTGGAAACAGTAGAAGGAAGTTGTTCCGACCACTGCAGACAGGCTCAGCTCATGCCAGAGCACCATCTCACATGGAACCAAGCACTCTGCCTTCAGGATTGTTAAGGCCTGCCATAGGAGTGACTTATAGGTTAACATGTGTCCCATTTAAGGTTAGGTATAGGTATACTACACCTAAGTAAGAGGTGGTTACACCAACTTACCCCAGCTGAGTGATCAGCCAGTTGTGTCAAATTTGTTAGGCCAAGCCTGGGGTGGCATAATACATGCTTCAGCCCCTGGCAGGCCTTAGATACACCAATGCCCTGGGTACCTAGTGTACACTGGTACAGGGGCTGACAGGGTGATCCAACCAATTGGGTATGTACCTAGGGTACATGGAGTCCATTTTAAAGAGAGAACATCCAGGCTGAGATCCTGAATGGCAGGATCTCAGGCCAACTAAGTCGAAAAACCAGCTAGACACTAGGCAAAAATTTGGGGGTAACCATAGTCAGATATCCACCTTCCTACAATGAGTCATGCATGTATCGGTCCATCATATGGACAAATCCCTTCTGGACTTTGCGGCTGGCCTGGATGTCTTGCCAAAGGTGAAGAGAGCTGAAAGTCTCTTAATACAGTAACTATGTTAATGACATTAAGGAGCTTAAAATGCATTCATAGAGTGGCATGAGGAAAATCGGTGCTGTTAAAGTCCTTCAGGACGACATGAGGCAAGTTATTCAATGCTGTATAAGAGGTCTTACAGCAGCCTTCAATGGCTTTGTTCTGGGAAGGCATGAAGCCCACCTTATCATTCTCAGGTGTGTCCACAAGACAGACACTCACACATGTGCCCACCACTACCAGTGTTATGGAGGAGAAGGTGGTGACTCTGAGGAAGAGGAAGATGGGTAGTGAATACGTTGTGTTAAGGCATGCATGGTAAAGGGGTATGCGTGGCTAAGGTTACCACCCCCTCCCCAGCGCTCTAAGGTACAAAGTCCTCCTGCCCTGAAGTGAAAACACCCCTATCCCCTCCAAACCCCCAGGCTATTTCCTCCTCCTGCCCTAATGCCTAAAACCCTGTCCTAAATACTACCCCATCCTCCCGTAAGCCCTAACAATTTACCCGACCTACCCCTGAACCCTAAAAACGATCCCACCCTCCCCTAATCCCTAAAAACTACCCCATCCCACTTCCTGAGTCCTAGAAACAACCCCTAAAAAATACCCTGAACCCCCTGAAAAGTACACCGAACCCCTCATCCCTGAAAACTACCACAAGCCCCCCTCCACCCCTGAAAACTACCCCAATCCCCCTCCACCCCTAAAAACTAATCCAAACCCCCCACCCCTGAAAACTACCCCAAATCCCCACCACCCTTAAAACTACCCTGAACCTCCAGCACTGATGAACACTACACCGAACACCCACCACCCCTGAACACTACCCTGAACCCCCACCACCCCCAAAAACGACCCCAAACCCCTCCACCCCTTAAAACTAACCCGAACCCCGACCATCCCTAAAAACGACCCCAAACTCTCACCACCCCATAAAACAATCCGAACCCCCGCCACCCCTGAAAACTACCACAAACCCTCCCAGACACAGCCCCAGCCCCACTTACCTGTCTGTGTCCACTTACCGATGCTCCTCCTTCCCCACCCATTCCGAACACTAGAGAGCATTTGACTTAACCACGCATGTGCGTGGTTAAAGGCAAATTCGTTGGTCGAGCAAGCGTGATTATGCTTGCGGGCTTCCGGAACTCGTGGCTCTGGCCTCGTAGTTCCGGATGTTTCCCACTGAATACATACTCACAACCAAGTTGACAGTAAACAAAATTGCATCATCGGGCCATTACCCTGTTCACAGACATAATGACACAAAATATTGTACCTGCCACATTATTATGTTCCATGTGTCTTTGTGTCACCACAATTATTATTACATCTCAAATTCTGTCTCATGATTTAGACAATCTGTCAGTATTGTGTGCATATTTATGAGAGGAAGTTATCAATTCAATTTGGATTTTAGGAAGTAAATGCTCATACTGCCATGCAACACCGCTCTATGATGTGTTTCACACATCTTGAACTTGATATCCCTTCACACACATACACTTCGCCATGATGACACACTGGAAAGCATGAGGCAGCCAACACAACAATGTGGCATGCAAGATAAGATTTACTGCTGGTATTGCCGGTGTACCTGAGGTCCATATCGGAAGAAAACAAATTTAAAAAGGTGAAAACATTCTTCAGATTGTAGTGGTGTCAGCATTGTGTTGCTTCTCTGGTTCCATACTGACTTTTACCTGAAGCGCTGGGACACTCTTTGTGAGCAGCTGTGTGCTATAGAAGCAATTTCATTCATTCATTGCTCTTAGAAGAAAAATATGATAGCCCACATTATAAATAAAGATTCATCACATGTTCTCACACTTACCAAAGTTTGGACCATCAATAAACTGCCAATCGTAGCAAAAATTATAGAGAGGAAATTCAATATCAAGTTTCTGACTTTCTTGAAGCAAAAGGCTCTTTGGACAGCACTCAAAGCAATATTTTCTTGATTCGTGGCACATAAGTAGTTCTGATCTCAGAATGACCTACGATTCTGGCAGCTGTGTGGCTCTTATACTTTTCAACTAGAGTGCCGACTTTGACACCATTTCCCACCCCACCTCGCTGCATCATCTATCCCTCATAGAAATGTAAGACTTCTTTCCTTGCTGTCCTCCTTTCTTTCTAACTAAAACCAGGTAGATGTTATTTCTCCCTTCTTTCCCCACCTAGTCAGTCATCTGTAGGATCCCAGCAGAATAAGGACATCATAGGGACCTACAAGCTCAGTTAAGACATGTAATTAATAAGTTATGCCTACCTTCATTTAATTTTATGTGTTTATCCTTCACTGGATATGTGTTGTGACTATATTACTCATTTTAGTAACTACATTACTCATCTTTTTAAAATGATACACATTTTTTATTGAACTTGCACAAGGGGAAACCCTTTTTGGGTAGCTGTTGCACCTTACAAATGTAATTAATAATAATACTAATAATAATCTTATATTATGTAAACACACACAAATCAACTATGTGGCTGCATCATTCTTTTTATTACTTAAAATAAACAACTATTGAATATCATACACAAGAAGTATAATTCTCAAAATTCTCAAAACATATATCTCACTTTTAATTAAAAAAAAAACAATGAAAAAAATTAAATGTAACAGATATTCAAACATGGAGAAGATGAAAGTGACACCAATAAAATAAAGTATTCAACACCTTACACCAAAGTTTCAATAACCACAGAGCTAAAGATTTTTGTGACCTGCACAGTCTGAAATACATTTCATTTTTTTCATTTTGACTATTCAAAATGTTTCCTTCCATGACCAATCCATCAGTCATTTTTTCCGTTGGACAACTAGTTTTGTTTTTGCGTGCATTAAAGACAAATTCTTCTTTCTTTTCCTTGACGGTTCAATCCTTTTTTGGTGAGGATGATTACTGTGCTAGTACTGGAGGTGATGGGGAGTTGGGGTGCATTTTTTTGTAGTTTTGGTATTCATCCAAATACCCTTCCTCTGGACTCCATTACCAACCAATTAAAGATTTTGCATTGCAACATGCATTGCACTACACAGCACCTTGATGAATGGCCCACATGCTCTGTAAATGGAATATGTAAAATCTGTATTTAATATATATCTTTTATAACTGTGAAAGACATACCGTTGTGTCATTTTCTAATTTTTATGAATTTGAAAGATGGCAATTTATAACACTACCCTTTTAATTAAAATATAAAAATAACCACTATATTTCATTATCATATATTTATTATGTGATCTAAGTAAAAAAACATGCTTTCTTTGAAGAAAAATGAAAGACACTTACCCAAAAATTGAATGGGGATTTATATACGTTACTCAACGAAAGTGGAAAGTATCTTCTTGTGTTAACTAATGTAAATCTTACCCTGTGAGATTGTTATACAGCACATAACTTTGCAAGACATAGGACCTCAACTCTTAATTAAGTAGGCAAGTTGAATTTCAAGATTTGTTCAATCACAGAATTATATGTCTGATACCCACAATCATATTTTTTATCAATAACATTTTCATTTTTATAAAACTGTCTAGGTCTTTAGTTTTTCAAATATTATAATCTATTATTTGGGGGGAAAGTGATGCATTTTGCTCTTGTTTATAGGTTTTTTAAAAATGTCCTCATTTACAATTCTTGCAGTGCAACACAGTGGGGATAGTTGGTCTTGGATTTAAAGCACTTGCAGTGCCACAAGATGTGTGTGTTTTTTCCTGGATTTCCTCTTGCTATGCACAACTTTAATTTCCGCAGGATGTTAATTCCCAGCTATGTAAATGTAAAATATGTCTGAATTCTGAAGCTCAACATAACATTTTAAAATGGTCTATGTGCACAACCAGGCGCAATATGCTACTGCCAAATTGTTTGTGGCCCATAACATTTGGACACTCCTCTAGCTGGATGACCATGCCTAGAACATGGATAAAAGCATCTTATTATGAGAAGAGGCACATTGTCAGACCACTAAATGTTAAATAAGGACATCAGTATATGATTTCTACGTAAAATTTTATTGACCAACCCGCCTTTTTTAACAGTACTATATGCTTCACACAGCATAAAGCAGTAAAAGGCAACTTTATTCAGACTAAACAAAATTTTAGTTTGGGTATTTCCGATATTAGACGACAATTAGGGGCTGATTCGGATGGCGGTCAGACTTTCGTCCGACTGCCACACTATCCTAAACGGGACCGCCGTACATGTTGCCAGAGGAATTAGAATGCAACCGCCACCACAGCAGTCGCAATGGCTATGTTTTGCATTGCGGCGGGTGCTGCTGGCTGCAGCACCCGCCGCAATGCAAACAAGCATTGGCATAGCCAATAGGTCTCGCCTTTGGGACCTTATAAGTGTTTAGCCATGCAACAGTTAATGTTACTGCACCAAGGATATTGTGCTGGATAACTCAACACTTAAACGGTCCCAAAGGCGAGACCTATTGGCTATGCCAATGCTTGTTAGCATTTGAGTGTGATTATAGAGGTATGGGCGAAACCGTTTAGGGCCGTTCCGTCCAGAATTTGATGGCCTGTGGTATTGAAAGCACTGCTAGATAACAAGGGTATAAGAAGTCGGGAATGGGCACAAGTGAAGGGTATGATATGAAATTCCAAATGTCAAAATCATAAAATGTGTGATTTAAGATATGGATGTCGTTTAAGAACAAATGTGTTATTTTCTTGAAAGTTAAAAACAACCAATAACTGCATTGTAAATAGAGACACGAGTTTTCCATTTTTACTATAAATGCTTCCCTCTCTTTATTTTAAAAATCACAAAGAAGTAGAGGTTAAGGGTCTGATTTGCAAAGGGACTTACGTGTAGTAAAGGTACAAGTGTGGAGTCTCTGCACTCTGGGCAGCCTCTCTGTCCAGCGCACTGCAGTGAGTGCAGTGCGGAGATTCTGCCATGAGTGAAGAGACGCGTAACTTTATTGCATATTAGTCCCTTTGTGATTTGAGCCCTAAGCCTTCATTTAAGGGTCTCACCATATGTTCAATCATGTCTGCTAGATCAAACGTTAGGCATATAATCAGAAGCCCTAGTATTAAAACATGCCATCTTGTAATGTGCCATACATTGTCATTACCTTTTCTGTTTGCAAAAGGCACCAGTTATCGAAAGTAGTAAAATAAACTTTTACTAAACTCACCTTGGTGAAACTGCAACGATTGCTGCTGCTTATTGAGGAGCATAAGGGCTGGTACCCAGCTAATGCCCCGTGCGCTCATTGAGTAAAGTGTGGGGTGACCAGCAATATCAAAGGAGAGGCAGAACGATCTAAGAGTATGAGCATAGACCAAAACAGAGGAGATGATAGGATAGTGGAATGAAGGGTCCCGAACACAGGAGAGGGTTGAGTAGTCGGTTACAGGACAGGCAGTCAGTGCGAAGGGAAACGCAGGGGAAACTGTTGGATGAAAGAGGCAAAGATTTGATGAAGGGACGACGAAATGGTTACAGGGTGGGGCACAGAGTGGATTAGCTACTTTCATAAGAGGAAACGTTTGTTAGGAGGATGTTGTGTTAAATCGTAATAATGTAACTGCGCAGGGTTGAGGCGAGTGAGGACTTGAGCACTGTGGACTAATTATAGTGTTAATCTTGGAGCAGATGTAGCAGGGTGAAGTCATGAGCAGGTAAGGATGAACAATAGAATACTGATAATTGAAGATGATGGAGAGAGTAAAGAGCTGAAGGTTTGCACAGAGCGCTTGTGGATGGTGAGGTAATGATGTCCTGGAAATAGATAGATTTGACACCTCCTAGATCATTATGCAGTGTATGAAGGGCTTGCTTATTAACCAAGAAGTTAGCAGTGAATATGTGCTTTCGCCATTTATGTACTGCTGCCCTCATTTACTGTTATGCACTCTTATTTCAAGTGTAATTCATGGCTGAGGCCTATCTTTGGTACAAGGTGGACAATGAAGCAGTTGTATGAGCTGTAGTGCAAGACTGAAGTGAGGTCTTTATGAAGATCACGTGGAAAGCAGTGAGAGCAGTGGGGTCCTGTTTTCTACAGCAGATGGGTACATGAGAGAGCGATCTACAAGGAGGCGAACTGATTTGCATGTGAAATGTGTGATGTCAGATGGAGCGATGATGGGTTTAGATTTGGATAAAGTGTTTGAAATTAGCATAAAATTGAGTGGCTTACCTTGCTTGTGGGTGGGATTAAGGAAGGCGTCATTTGAGGAGTGATCAGACAGAAGTGGAGACACTACCGAAAGCATCAGTAAAATATTTTGGCAAGTTATGGTCACACCAGTGAAAGCAGAATCGTTTGGTGAAGGCAATAAATAGGTGTGTAGCATAATTTCCGCCAGATGTAACTGAAAGCCATTACTATATAGTTACAGAGACGAATGCGTTTCCAGATGTTTGGAATGAAAGAGGCTTATGGTGCGAGTCCTAATGAGAAAACATCTTGTCATCCATAATAAAACACTGACCAAGGAGAGTAAGATCACATAGGTATGCTTTACTAAGGTAATACCTAAAACAAAACAAATGTTAGATTGGTTTTGAAATAACAGTAAAATCATGAGTCTGAGTCTTAGGACCTGGAAGGCCAGTGCAATCAGGAGTGAAATACGGACAGTATTGGAGCATGCTAGTATAAACTATGTTCATGATCCTTTGAGACACCTTTAAAAATAAATTTTAATACAAGTAAAAGAGATAGCTCCTTTCCGCTCCTAAAGCGTCTTTTTTTTAACGCAGAACAAAATGCTGTATGGTGCTCTGTAAAACACGTTAGCGCCACCTGGTGTATTTCATGCAATACGGCCCCAGAAATGTTATGCCAAATGCAATGGATCTCCGTCACATAAACAAAGGCAATAAAAATCAAACATCAAAGCGGCGAAAGTGAAAGTAATCGAGCAGAGCATCAAAGGGCTGGGTGAGAAGGGAAGGGGGAATGCAAGGGTCAAAGCGGCTAAAGTGAAAGAAAGCTATAGAGAAGGGAGGGGGGAGTGGGAGCATCTGTGCACGTGCATGTGATCGTGCACTCAAGGTTTAGGCCAGACAAAAGACTGTGGGTAGCACTTTGAAAATCCCACATACAACATGTCTCTTCGAGCCTTTGGCTCAGCGAGACCTAAAAAGGGATACTTTACATATCCCTGCACTATGTGGCAGACACCATGTGGTGTAGAGATATATAAGGGGGCACCATAGGTGACCTCCAAATCACACAGCTTAGGGCCAGGGGCGAATGGGGACCCGCTACAGGCCCCCAATGTCCCTTTCCGCCTGCCTTTTCATGGCAGTTAACAAAGGCGGCAGAAAGGGACATCTTAACCCCTATGGCGGTGCGTGGAGGCACCGCCACCATTGTAGGGATTGGATTACCCTCCAAAGCACCGGCGGGCTAAAGGTGCCCGTTGGATGCATGGCGGTGGGTATTTCTGATGGCCAACCATCCGCCTGCCATGGTAATATGGTGGGCGAAATACATGGTTCCCATGGCGGTGGGATCGCCACTGACGGGATGTTGGTGGCGGTCCCACCGTCATTGTAATCATCCCCTTAATGTCTTAGGAGTTGAAGAGGAGGCATCTAATCATAGTTCACATTCCAGGTCTATAAAAATAGCAATTTCTTTATGTCCATATCCTATTCAAACTTATTGATAAAGCAACACAATTCATCCACGTGGATCTTAAAAATCACCGTCTCACACTATTTACAGCTTCTTCAAAGCTACATAATCACAACTGAATACCATATGGTGTAGCCAGCGTATATCGACATGAATTACCTTTAAATCTGCAGGTATGTGCAACACTTATCAGCGTCAGAAATCAAAACAATGCCCAACCTATGACTCCATATCTCATATCAAACACAACAAAGAGTATTGGAAGTATGCTTGCAAATAGTCTAGACACTGACAATTGCATTCGGTAACATTCCAACCCATTATTTTTCATTTGTTGTTCCACTCTATCAGAGGCCAGCAGAATTTAATTCAGTACTGACCCCGCTCCTCATAGTAATACTCCATCTCACACCTTTTGTCAGTGACACCGCTAATCACGGCATCACATTAGAATATAAATTGTATCGTTACAAATGAGAACACATGAATGCACAAGTAATCATCTATTGTTCTGGAAACAGGCAGTGGTACACATACTCACTGATCCTTTACCGTGGCTTTAGGTCTCAGATTTATTTAATTCCTAAACTAACTAAAGTTTACAAAGGATTTTATATCTCTATTACTTTCGCTCTCTCTTTCAATTTATCTCTCTCTCTCTCTCTCTTTTTTCCCTTTCTCAAAAGTTACAAAACTCACACTCCCCCCCCAAATTCTATGTTGCAATCTATATATCTCCCTGTCAGTTATCTTTTATTTTTTACCAAGCTCATGTCTTTTTCATGCATAACTGTTTGAGAGTCTGCATACCTGTTTTCATTTCATCATAGAAAGCCATAGCTTTTTCACCTTGCATCAGCACGCACAATCATGGGTGGGAGTAGAGGTGTTTGTGCAGCACAGACTGAGACCCAGAGTGGGACTCTTTGGTCTGGCAAGGAGCAAGGCTGCCGTCAGCTAATGACTGACAGTGGTGGGAGCGATATCCATTAAGTCTCTTAGACAGGCATTTGTACTTTTTGCCAGGGACAGCTCCCTAGTGGCCTCTCCAACCTTTTTAAAGTGTTCTGCATTCAGACATTCTAACATTCCATGTTTCTGTGATGTTTGATCACTCTATTCATCTGACCGTTCAGATCTCAGGTATAGCTACATGGTTTTTGTCCTCATGAATAAAATACGTTTGATATCTCCTATTTTTTTCACACTCTAAGTCCATTTGATTGAGGTTAATAGACAATTTTAAAAATGATGCTGTTTTGAACAATTAACTCAGACCCTTCCAATAAAATGGACCTTTCTACACCTGTGGACTTCTCTTTCAGTGGGTCGATCACAAATTATTGTCACACACCATGTACCTCAACCAATATTCCTAATATGTAAACATGATCTGCTAGTTGTTAAGAATTTTGGTTTGTGGTTTCATACTTAGCTGGAATTGGATATAATTGATTGGTTGTCTTTAGTGACAGTGACTGCATTATGTTTTTTCTGTAATGTTATTTCTGCTAGGTGATGTAGTGGAGAGAAGTACTGGGCATGTGGCCAAAGAGGATCAGTAGCACAGCAATGTTTTACCTTCTGATTTCAGCGACCATGGGGACAGTTTGTAGCAAAACTTCTCAAGTAATCTGGGGCACTAGAAAAAGTGACTTGTGTAGTAAGGTGAAAGATTTGAACTGTATTCGGCCACAACTGGCAGCCGGTCTTGTTTCTGACAACAGGCATAGATGTTTGCCATCTTAGAGTAGTCTAAAAAATAGATTACTGAGTTTTGTCATAGTTAACGTTAAACGCCCCACCAATAAAGCGTTACCATAGTCAATTGTAGATCGGAGCACAGCTCTTGCAATAGTAGATCTGTCTTCTTGCGATTATAAGTTACCTGGTCTTACACAAGATCTTTAGATGATACATGAATGATCTAATGACGTTATTTTCTTGAGCATCCATTGAGAGTTGTTGGTCAAACAGATCTTAACAATATCTTTTACTTGAATTTTAAAATTATCATCACTGTGGAACATTTGGTATGAGTGGCTGTGCGTTTTTAATCAGTCGTCCATCCCCACGATATCTTTCAGGTTCAGGATCCAAACTCAAACAATTTTTTGAATGTAGAGACCCGGGGCTCTTTCAGGTATTTGGCATCAATCCTTCTCTCAATCGCCTTTATGAACATTGCAAATTCCAAAGAAGCTTTCTTAAATAAATGCATCAGACAAGGATCACCTACACAGAAGGTAGGTTTCAAAACAGATAAGCCTCAGAGTTTCGTCCAAGGAGATTTTCAGAAATCAAAAGCAAATGTCATGCCACTCATAAGAGCGTGATCTCCCAGCCAATACTGGGATAATCTCTTATGTAGGAATGGCGCTCCTAATGGATTATATTCTGTTATGAAAGTGATTGTGTATGATATTGCACAAATTAACAGGCATATTATACTTAGGCCCTGACTGTGAGTTAGGTATAGTGATAATGACCTTATACCAGGGTAAATAGTGCATGAATTTAATGACTCGTCTGATCACAAGTTAAACATTGCATGTACTGTTTATCACATGAGCTAATTACTACATGTCGGTGGTCCACATGTGCTATTTATCACATGTGCTACTTACCTCTTGGGATATTTACCACATGCTACAAATAACACATGTGGTAAATAATAACACCCAATTACAAATATGAGAGGTCATTGAAAACCAATGGAAAATAGCTCCTTAAAATACCTCAAGTCAAAAGCAGATGGTCACAATTCCTGAAAATGTAGGGAATTAAAGAAAAGCTCTAAACCAATACAACAACAAAAAGGGCAGCATGCCAAATGCAAAACACACAGTAAATGTACTGGTTGAGTTGTAAAAATATAATCACACACACCTGCACACATCTACACATAGGGCCTGACCTACATATACAGCCATGAACAGGTGAAGCCCCCGGATGTTCATTGCAGCGGGTCACACTTTCAGTTTGCATAACACCACCATGTTTACAGCACTGCTACGCCACTAAATGTGGCTATGCCAGATCCATGTTCTGCTACCAAAAACCATGCAGCATAACAGTGGAAATCAGGTCACCAATCAATGTTGGACTTAGGCAGAGCTGTATCCTGGCTCCAGTTTTATTTAATATTTGCATTAATGATGATAAAAACTTTCTGCGGGCACTAAATCTTAACACGCCAGTTAGTGATGGACAAAAAGTGACAATTTTATTATTTGCTGACGACTCATCTTGTCATCTTGTCTTTAATGGAACTTGCTATGCACGAACTGCTCCAGGAATTTGAGGCCTATTGTAATAGGAAGAAGCTCCAGATGCACACTGCTAAAATGAAATATATGCTTTTGATCACCAGAGTTAAGATTAGGAATACATTCAGAATCTACAGAACTCCTCTGGAGTAGGTGAAGCATTGTAATTACTTGGGAATAAGATTCAATGCAAAATTGATCAGATCCCCCAACTGTGGTGATCGGTTAAATGCCACTGCTATTGAGGTATACCAAGTACAAGCTATAGCCGCCAGATTAGAGCTCTAACCTACGGTTGCAACAATAAAACCTTTTGGGCGTGCCCTAGAGTTAGTTTTATCTCACATACACCTATCTCTCTTTCTCTTCCTCACCACACCCTGCTTTTCTATTGGTTTTAAGAGACCTCTTTTCGAAAGACTGAAAACTCCTCCCGCTCAGAGAGGGGGCTATAGCCCGCATTGCGACCAGGTTCGCAATGCAAGCAGGTTTCCCTAAGATGAAACATGCCACCTATGGGTGGGTGAGGGAAATCGTCCTGTAAAAGGGATACTCCAGCACTCTATTTGTATTTCCTTACATTTCTATTTCGACCCAGGGGCCTTGTTGTGGTTTGTTCCTTCTAGTTTAGGGGAGCCGGTCCCTGCTGGTCTTTAAACCTCCTCAGGCCCTCTCTTTTGTGTGCAAATAATCTTCCAATCTTATCACCTTAGTACGTAGGATTTTAAGGTCATTCGTGAACCAGGCCTATGATTTGGGAAATTTATTGTGGCTACCAGCTTTTATTGGGGCATACCAATCCCCAAATGCTATCAGAGTCACATTCCGCTGATTGACTTTTTGGAAACAGTATTCCCTTAATTAGCCAGCTTCCCTGTCCTAGCAACTGTCACAATAATGCTTGGTTAACCTACATGCCAGTTCAGTCAAACACTTCTTTTATGTTATAAACATGTCTTGAGACATAATTTTGTTGCCACCTCTATTGATATGACTTGATGTATAAAGTGGAAAAGGTAGTTCTTGAATGTGTGTCGTCATTCCAAGATTGAGTATCCTGGTGCAGTTCTAAAATTTCAGTCAAACACTTCTCATATATATATATGTGATATTTATTAGATGTTTAAATACTAAACTGCCATGTAAAACAGATGACTGTTAAGGGAAGTGACCCAATATAGACAGTAAAACATTTTGCTGGATGAGCGCTAGGTGGCGCCTGACCGGCATGGCCGCCTTTCACTAAGGCTCCCGGCATCGGTCCCCGCAAATCCGGCTTCCTCCTTTCCTGGACTGCCCTGGCCGGCTCCCTCGGAGTGCGGGGGTCCGTGAAGCTGCCCTGCCGCCCCGTACCGAATCTGGGGGCGCTGCGGGCTCTGGGAGCCTCCCTAGCCGTCGCGGAGCCAGACCGACGGCGTGCAGGGGCGGCTGTGGAACCGCGGCGCGGCCACGCTGAAGAAATTTAGCCCGCGGCGCCCACGAGGGGAGCAGGCCTAAAACTGCTGGCTGGGGGACGCGGTGGCCGCGGGGCTCCCGCGGGTGCTGCTGACACTGGCCCGGTGCTGCCCTGCTTTGCTGACGCCATCCGGAGCCCCGGGGGTGCTGGATCGGACCCCCCCGCGTGACGCAGAGCGGCGAATCAGGCGGTGAGTGGGGCTGGCCGCGACCGCTGCATCGGGGCAACTGCGGGGTTGGCTGTCCGGGGGAGCCCCCCCCCATCGGGCCGTGTGTCGGCGGCCGGGGGGGCCTGGGCCCCTGGCTCCCCCCCCTTCTCCCTCCCCTCTCCTCCTGGTGGCGGCGCGGAACCGGCTCCATCGATCCCAGACCGGCTGCGGACTCCGGGTGCGGGGGGGCCCTCGCGGATTCGGGCCGCATACCGGCGGTCGGAGGGGGTGTATGTGCTGTCCCCCCCTCCTCTCCCCCCCCCCCCTCCATCGCTTGGAATCCCGGCTGCGGACCCTGACGAGTGACACTTTGCCCCTCCTGGGCACTGAGGGGAGACCCGGCTAATTGTTCCCTTGGAGACCTGGGCTGCGCCGGAGGTTGCGGCCCTGCGGCGGCCGGCTGGGGGGCCCGGGCGACGGCCGGGGGCCTGGCACTGAGACCTACATTGCTGGATCCCGCTTTGCTGGGCTGCCCGGCGGGGCTTGACCGCTGAGGCTGGTGCTTCCGGGCCGTTCCCGGCCGGTGGCCCTCCCGGACGAGCCTCCTGTTTGTCCCGCGGCGGCCCAGCTGCCCGCTGCCGTCCCGCGGGCCTGTCACCGGCTAGTTGCCCTCCTTCGCTGACGGACGGCCCAGAAATGGGTAAGGACAGAGCCGCCAAGCCGGTGTCCGGGGCCACCCAAACCAGGATGGACAAATTCACAACCTCCGACAAGGGGCCCGGCCCCACGGGCGAACAGGCCCCGGCCCCTGCTGCAGACCTGGCTGCCATCCTGCAGGCCATCAACTCGTCCCGCGCCTCGCTCGAGGGCATGGTGGGTGAGGTCAAAGTGGACGTTGCTCTTCTCCGGCAAGATCTGAGGAACGCCACCGCCCGCATTTCAGAAGCTGAGTCCCGGATATCCACGGCCGAGGACGACATCCGCCAGCTGCAAGACCAGGTTCGGGAGTTGACCACCCACTCTAAGGAGTTGCACCGCCGGGTCGAGGATGCGGAAAATCGCGCCCGACGCAGCAACCTGCGCTTGGTGGGTTTCCCGGAAGGAGTTGAATCGGGCCGGGCGGACGATTTCATGGAGCGCTGGTTCCGATCCTGGATGCCGGAGGACAGCCTGTCGGCTTCGTTCGTGGTGGAGAGAGCCCACCGCTCCCTGGCCCCCAGGCCCCTAGGGGCTCCACCCCGGCCGTTCATCCTAAAGCTCTTGAACTTCCGTGACCGCGATGCCATTCTCCGTGAAGCCCGGCGCAGGGATGCCCTCCACTATCAGAACCACAAAATCATGGTCTTCCCGGACTACACTCGCGAAGTCCAGGAGCTGCGCCGCTCCTACATTGAAGTGAAACAAAAACTGCGCTCCCTGGGACTCCAATACCAGCTCCAATTCCCAGCCCGCCTCCGGGTCATCTTCCAGCAAAAGACTCTCTTCTTCGATACCCCGCGGGCGGCCTGGACCTGGCTGGCGGAGGAGCACCCCTTGCAGCATTCTGGGCGCGGATCGCCTCTGGGTCCTCGGGGGAGACGGGGGAGACCCCGGACATCGAAGACCCGTCGGCGGCATCGGACATTGCCCCGGGAGCGCACAACGGGGGAGGCGATCACCACGCGCTCTGGGGGCCGGCCAAGCCAGAGATCGAGAACCTCATCGGCCTCCTCAGCCGCGCACGCCAGTCCCGTGGCGGATGGGCAGCGGGCCGCGTCACCTCGGCTTACAGGCCCTGCAACCCACCCGGTTGAATTGGCGGACACTTCGGACCTCTCTCGCAGCCCTACCATCTGACTTTCTTTGCTTACCTTTGGGGTGGGGGGGGTGGGAAATGTTTGGGCGGGGGTGGAACGTCCCGCTGTCAGTGTTGCTCTAGGCCAGGGCAGGTAAATCAGGCTTCACTTTTGATGTATCAGGGGTCCACTAGCGCTCAAGCCCAAGCGTTTTAGTTTGGTGGTTCTTCCATTTGGTTCGGGCGACAGATGCTTCCGTTTTCGAAGTATAGGGCGGGGGGTGGGGGGTTGGGGTTGGTTTGGGGTTGCTTCTTCCTCGTTGGGGAGAATTTGTTGGTGGGGGGTGACTCCCCCTTATCTGTTGTGCTAAGGTATCATGTACTGTCTATCCCGCTCTCTCACCCGGCGCTCCGCTGTCCCTCCTCTCTGGGCACCTACTCGGACGCGCCTCCACTGGCTCATTCTTCTGTCCTTGATTATGGCTGACCCACCTGTCCCTAGGGCCGCCATGCGCATACTTTCCTGGAACGTCAATGGCCTCCTGGACCGTTTCAAACGCATGGCGGTCCTCAAATATGCACAACGGGCAGAGATCGATGTACTCCTCCTCCAGGAGACTCACTTGTTGGGTAACAACTGCCCCTTCCTTGGCCGTTACGGCTATGACAGGGTATGGCACTCAGGTTTTGCTCGGGGATCCCGGGGGGTGGCCATATTGCTTCGCAAGTCTTTTCCCTTTGTCCTGACTCGGGTGCTTTTAGACCCACAGGGTATGCTACTGGTAGTGTGTGGCACTCTGGAGGGCCGACCCCTTACCCTGATGTCCCTCTACGCAGCACCGTCCCTCCTGCCGTCAGCCCTTTCCCACGCAGCGGATATCCTCCCGACACTTCCTGCAGGGGCCCTGATACTCGGCGGGGACTTTAACGCTGTCTACTCGCCCCATATGGACTCGACGGGTCCGGTCTCTTCGACCCGCGTCGCCCGCGCAAAACAACTCTCCTCTTGGGCGGAATCCCAGGGCCTCTGCGATGTCTGGAGGATCTGGCACCCGCAGGAGCGCCAATACACCCACACGTCGGCGGCCCATCACTCCCACGCCCGGATCGACCTCATCTTTGTGCCCTCTACCGACTGCGTGGGGGTGCGGGACGCACGCATTCTTCCGAGGGGCCTTTCGGACCACTCGCCGGTGCTCCTCGCTCTCGGTCCCCCCCCCCTCTCTGCCCGTCCGATATGGCGTCTGAACGCTTGGTTCCTTCACGACAAGGCTTTTCGGAGGGCGGTCGGGGGCGAGATAGTCGACTACTACTCTCATAATGAGGGCTCTGTCGTCTCCCCCGCCGTCCTCTGGGAGGCTGGCAAGGCGACTGTTCGGGGCGCCGCTAAAGGGCACCTGCAACGTCAACGACGGGCTCAATCCCAGAAGCTCGCGGACTGTGAGGCCCAGGCCTTAGAACTGGAGCGTAGTCTGGGTAACTTAGCCGATGCCGCACGGTCTCGTCGCTTGGCCTTCCTGCGGGAAGAGATTCGCCTGCACTCCCTGGAAGCGGCGAAGATCCTATGGCGCTCCTCGGTGGCCCGGGTGTACGGTTGGGGAGACAAAAACGGCACTCTTCTCAACCGCCTGGCGACCTATCCCCGGGCGGGCAGGATCATTTCAGACGTCGCGGACCCCGCGGGTGGAGTCCACACGGTCTCAGTGGCGATAGCCCAGGCATTCGCTGACTACTACTCCCGGCTGTACCGTCTCCGACCGTCCACGCTCTCCCTGAATGAGCTACTGGGAACAAACGGGGCGACACTTGCGCGGCTGCAGCCTGAGATTTCTGAGACCCTGGATTCGCCGATCGAGCTACAGGAGATTGAAGAAGCGATCGGCCGCCTGGCACCCGGGAAGACCCCGGGACCTGACGGATTCCCCCAGGAATATTACGCTCACTACCGTGAGACACTGGCCCCGAGGCTTCGAGACCTCTTTGCGGCCGTGGTGGAGACGGGCTCGTTCCGGCCCGAAACGGATACAGCAACCATAGTTGTACTCCCCAAGACACAGCCTCCCTCGCGGTCCTGCTCCGACTACCGGCCGATATCCCTTATTAACACAGAACTCAAAATCTATGCCACGGTCCTGGCGCAACGGTTACGCCCATCGCTCGCCTCCCTGGTCCATCCGGACCAATGTGGCTTTATGCCGGAGCGGGGGACCAGACACTGTCTACGGCGCCTCCACCTCGCGATGGCGCACCGCGGCCGCCTTTCCCCCTATCTGGCCCTCCTCTTGGTCGACTTTGAAAAAGCCTTTGATTCCGTGGGATGGGCGTACTTGGGTGAGGTCCTGGAGCGTATGGGCTTCGGCCCCCGGTTCCGAGCCATGGTAATGGTCCTCTATGCGCGCCCGCGGGCCCGTGTGTTGGTCAATGGGGCACTTTCTCGCCCATTTCCCATAGGCCGGGGGACGCGCCAGGGTTGTCCGCTCTCGCCCCTCCTTTTCGCTCTGGCGATGGAACCCCTGGCGGTGCTGATTCGCGCGGATCCTGTTCTTCGAGGATGGGAATGGCCGGATGTGGCCCCCGACAAAATCGCCCTATACGCGGACGACGTCCTCCTCTATCTCTCGGACCCAGCGACCTCGGGACCCCGGGTCCGTCGGATCCTCCATCGATTTGGCCAAGCGTCGGGTCTTCACCTGAACCCCAAAAAATCCGTCCTAGTCCCGCTACACCCGTCGCGGGAATGCTTCGACTGGCAGTCGGACATCCCCCTCCGGAGACTCTCCTTTAAATACCTGGGGATTTGGGTCACCCTCCTTCCGGAACTATGCTGGGCCCTTAATGTGGCTCCGGTAGTCAACAAAACCAGGTCAGACATGCTCCGGTGGCAGTCCCTCCCATTGAATCCGCTAGGGAGAGTCGCTCTATACAAGATGATGATCCTCCCCAAATTTCTTTACATACTACAAAATACTCCATGCCCTTTTCCGCGCCCGTGGTTCCGAGACCTGGATAAAATGGTGACCAAATTCCTCTGGGGCGGCGGTAGGCCTCGGCTGGCCTTGGATCGATGCAGGGTCCCCTCCTATGATGGCGGTCTGAGCATGACCAATCTATATCTTTATTACCTGGCCACCCAGTTACTGGTGATCCATGACTGGTTCTCGGGAGGCTGGGGCGACCCGGCTTACCGTCTCGAGGTGCAAGGCCTTGGGTTCTCCTCCATCCAAAACATGCTCTATGGCACAACGGTCCCCCTATCACTCCCCGACGTCGTGCGGGCTCCTTTCCTCGCGTGGCGCGCGGCATTGCGGCACACTAGATGGTCGGGGACGTCCACACAACTCACTCCGCTTTGGCACGGGACCTGGCTGCGGGAGGTGGTGGGATTGGCGGGCTTTCGGCAGTGGGATCTTCTTGGTATCTCCTGTCTGGGCGACTTATGGCGTGGGAGCCGCATGTGTTCCTTCCAAGAGCTTCAGACCCGCTTCTCGCTGCGGCCCTCCCAATTCTACCGCTACCTTCAACTGCGCCACGCGGTCCGGGCTCACGTCCCTCTAGACTCCAGACTGCCTCCCCATAGCCCACCTGAAGCTCAGGTGATGCTGGGGTATCTGGGAAAGGGGGGTATATCCCGCATTTACAAATCCCTGATTAACAATTCCCCGGTGGACTGGAGCGGGCTCAAACAGCGATGGGAGGCCTGGGTGGGACCCCTGGACGAGGCGGACTGGAGGGACGCCCTTATGGGCCCTCGGTCGCTTACCACCTCCGCTAGGCTGCGGCTCATCCAAATCTACTACCTACACACCGCCTATCTGACCCCAGACCGCCTGTACCGGGCGGGTCTCCGCGTGGACGCCTCCTGCACCCGGTGTGGGGTGGCTCCGGCAGATTTTTTCCACATGGTGTGGTCTTGTTCCCGTCTACACGATTACTGGGCAGCGATTGAAACTGAGCTAGCGGAGGTCTTGGGTTGGGAGGTTCCCCATGAGCCTAGAATGGCCCTGCTGGGCATCATGGATGGGATCGACGGATCCCGTAACGAAAAGTACTTCCTCACCACTGCCCTTATGGTGGCTAAGAGAGACATAGCGGCAGTATGGTCACAACCGGACCCACCCAGAGTGGCTACCTGGAGTAGAGGGGTGGACTGGTGTGCGGCCCAGGAGCGGTCGTTGTGTGCTGCGCGAGGCTGCCCCAAAAAATTCCGCAAGATATGGGGGAAGTGGCTGGGGGACATGATTTGAAGGGTGGGGGCGCGGGGGGTGGGGACGGAGGATGGGGGAGGGTGGGAGGGTCTTTGCAATGGTTTATTGATGCTTATCCAAATGCAGTTACTGATGCCTTGTTCAATGCAACGCTGTATCTTACTCTTGATACTGTCTTTTATGCCGCAAAACACAATAAAAACTTGTTTATCAAAAAAAAACATTTTGCTTGTATAAACACATTTTTACATAACACCTTAACAAATTTGTAATCTCCCAACAAGCAGAAAACAATAGCAAGATGGAGGAAGGATTGAGTGCAATGAGAGATGGGTTTGCATGTTCAGTTAAACACATCTTTTAAGTTACAAACATTTCTTGACATAAAAACTTTGTTCTGTTCTCTGTAGACGTTGCACGTTACAGAACCCATTTTTTGTGCTTGGCTTAAATATGAGTAGCCTTCCATAGATTGAAGGTCTGCATTACTATGATTTTGCGTCAGGGTTGCGTCTCATTTGTGGCCCAGTCCTGACTCATTGCGCTGTCTTGCGTTACTTTGCAATGGGCAGGCGTTACATGGGTGGTGCATGGGCATTCCCCTGCATTCACCCATGTTTTTTAGCGCAAGCCCAAATTTACCAAGACAAGTAAACATGGGTTTGGGCCAAAACAGTGTGCCTACTCGACAGAGGGGTAATGGAGAGACATATCTTCATTTCTCCTTGTTATTTCCATTTTTTATGTGGGCTGCATTCTGCTTTCTGTAAAACACATAGCGAGAGGAATATGCATCTAAGGATTGTTTTTGTTTGGAAAGGATTCATTCATGTACAAAAACAATCATGATCGCAACGCAGGGGTGCTTGTAGCATAGTGGAAGGAGCAGGGCGTAGCTTGGTCACTATTGGGCAGGTTTAAGCTTCAGATTTCCCAACAATCATGATAGCATATCTTTTTAAAATACATTATGAGAAGCAGGAGGGCGTAAGGGGCAGTAGAAAGAGAGAGGAGAGCGGATTTTTAGGGGTATTTAATACACAATTATTTTAAAACGAAACAAGTTTTTAGGCAGAGACGATGGAGTGTGTGTGTGTGTGTGAGGGTATGTGTGTGTTTCTGTCTGTGTCTGCGTGTAAACATCCAGGGTGAAATAGACAGACCTCACCATACGCGACCGAAAGCACCTGTACCCAACTATTTATTTACTACACAGTACATTTTTAGGGGACTGTAACGACCCCAAACACCCTCTCTGACGCTCCACCCGTGGCGAGGAGAGAGAAGAAGTGTGCCCTGTGTTAGTAGGTATAGCGCACTGATGCTCTGATGCGTTCAGGCAACGTAGGAATATTTGTAAATCTGCCCCACAGTGTTTTGAAAGCGATTTTTTCAAGCAGGGTCATCTGCACAGCAAAGGCTTTTTTTATTCTTTGTGGTTTTTAATGTGTTTTTAGAACTTAAAAAAATTCAGCTGAGCCATAAACACTCCGTTCCATCAACCAGCTCGTGATTCAAAATGTACCACCGCATTTTGCTGACATTATGTTTTTTTCCTCGTTTCCATTAATCCTCAGCAGCTTCGACTCTGCCTCTGGTAGAGAATTTTTTTATGGGAAATTGTGAATTTTGTGAACGAGGATATGTTCTTTTGTAACCATAGAGCACAAGGAAAGTCTTACATAAAAACCAAAAGAGTGTCCAATATGGATAGCAAATCATAATATTATATTCGAGCAATCTTTAATACAGAGCATACAGAATGAATTTCTCTTTGTCAAACAAGACCACATATTCTGACGACAGTTTGACAATGTTTGCTAAGCACCATCCCAGGAACACGCCGCTGCATGCTGTTTTTTCCTCTTTATTTCCCCTCCAATGAGATTTATTTTTACATCCTGTAATTCACTTACACTCCTTTTGTAATGGGCTGTATTTTGGGAAATGAAGACAAACGGCTTAAACCTTGAAAAGCACATGGGCTACTTAGATAGATGGCATCTGGAGGGCCCAGCACTCCCCTCCACATTCTATAGGGAAAAACAGAGCCAGGTGCTTTTCTCCCAAAATTGAATTAGCTGCAAGATGCCACATCCAATTGTAGTAAATTGATGTGAGAGTTTGTGATGTGTATAGCAGATCTTACAACAAAGGTCAGCGCGCAGAGGCAGACAACAGCCTGGCGCGCGCGGCGACTTGTGGGCAAAGTGCTTTGTGAGTAGAGGGGAAACGCGAAATGCAACCAACCCCGTAAATATTGCAAAAGAGCGCCCTTTAATTATGTATTAATTCTTTATTCAATGTATCAATTTACATATTGTGCAACGCGTTGGTGACACCAAGATGTTTATTCAATTATTGCGCGTTTCAGTTTCAACGCCATGTTTTTCAGCAGTCGGGCATTTTATGCAAGCACATGCCGAATTCTGAGATACAGTTCTATGTTTCTAAAGAGCCACACGATTATTGAACAGACATTACGATTTATGATGTTGAAAACATTACGATATATGATATAAAGATGTTGAAAGCAGTCAGGCCTGCCAAATGTAGTGTAGGCTATGATAAATGTTTTCAAACAGTTCTCAGATAATGAAACAATTGCCCTCTTGTTTCAGATATTTAATTTGATTTCACCTTAATTATTAATACATCTCAGGTTATGTTATTTTATATTACGTGATGTTAGTGTTATTAGGTTAGGTCTATATAACAGTTCATATGTTATATAATGTTTTTGTATGGGATGGTATGTATGTGATGTGATGTCATGCCATGTTATGGTATGATATTTTAACATGTTGCCCCAGAACTGCTTTAGTCAACAAATGTCCATATTGGATAAATGCAAAGTGTAAGACAAATTAACAGGTGCTAAGAGGAACCCGTGGTATTTTGTTTATGCAGCTGTGGTAGACATCTGTAACCGTTACCATGGTTCATGTAATTTAATATTAATCAGAATACCTACTGTTTTGTACGTTTATATTGAGCAGATAAGCTAGAGCACATAAGCTGACCTGTAAGTTGGGAATCTTGTTTCCAGTGAGTGACTGAGGGAATGCCTGCCATGGAGTCGTCACTGTACCACTAGATTTAGTAGAATGGCAACAGGGGAGGCGCTAGGGTTGTTCAAAACTCACATAAAATATGCAAATTTAATCAACTATAAATTTAAACAAAATTTTATATATTAGTAATATAATGCTACCAGCAAAATACAAAGAAAATATTATCACACATATATTACACTTTGGCCCTCATTACAATGTTGGGTAGACCGCCACTGACAGGCTGTCTGTGGCAGTCCACCCGACATCTAGGGCAGTGGTCCGACTGCCAGATTACGATGCCGGCAGTCGGATCGCAGAGGGCAGGGGGAAAGACCACCGCCTCCCACAGGCTCAGGGAGCCTGTCAGGGTGGCGGTCGGACTGTAATCCCTGCAATAGGGGTGGTGCCTGTGCCGTAGGGAATATGATGTCCATTTCCAAGCCTTTTCATGGCGGTTCCACTGCCATGGAAGGGCTGTCAGTAAGGGACTTTAGGGGTCCCTAGCAGGGCCCCCTCACCGATGGGCCTCCACTATGTGGTCAGGGGGCACATGTGGTGCCCCCCCAAACATCCATGCACAGTGTGCCAGGCACCACATGGTATCTGGCACACAGTGCATGGATGTTTAAAACATTCCTTTTCTACTGCAGCTTGTGCTGTGGCCCTTTTCCATTTTTTAGCACTCATTCGCACACTCACTCACACACCCACACACCCACACAACCACTTGCATGCCCATACACACATCCATACAAGCACTCACACATCTGCTCACTCACTCATACAGCCATTCACACAGACACTTACTCTCCAATGCAGCCACTCACACACCAACTCACTTAACCAAACAGCTACTCCAATAGCCACTCACACACCCATACAGCCACTTACACATCCAGCCACTCACTCACACAACCATTCAGACATCCACTCACTCACCCCTAGTCACTTCACACCCACTTACCCACCTATCAAGCCCCTCACGCCTCCACTCACTCCCTCATACAACCACTGACACATCCACTCACTCACTCACCAATACAGCTACTAACACAGCATCTTACTCACCCATACAGCCACTCACACACACATACACACAAGGATGCATACAATAACACCACCACTCACATAATATATGTTAGAAGTAGTGTCACTCAGCAGTAGTGCACTTAGTATACTAATTTCACTTTTGTAGTAGGTTAGTATATATATTTAACACCTATAAACTCTTGAAAACACACTCACTTGATGATGTGATCAATGATGTCATCAGTGATGTCATGTGAGATGTCATCAGTGATGTCACTGACCGGGTCATGAGTAATGTGAGGGCATAAGCAGTCCATTGCAGGGGTGTAAGTTATAGTTAGCTCAGGTAACTATAACTGCTAAATTCCCTGTTTTTTTTCAGTGAATTTCTAAGCTTTTTAAATTTTATTTCCTAACTATAATGGCCCTATAACTTTTGTTTTTTTAAGTGAATTTTGAAGGTTTTTCAAATTCTATTTCCTAACTATAACATCTCTGGAATGGTTTCTTTTTTAAGTGAATTTCTTTGGTTTTTTAACTAGTTGTTACATTTGCAGAGTGGTGGAGAAAGGGGGCGGGGTCTCCAACCAGATCTCAGAAATCCCGCTGTAAGGGACTTACTAGAGGTAACAGGAGGGCTTCTTGGCCCCAAGGTCTCTCAGCAGCCAAGGAGACTTCATCCCCCAAACAGTTTTGTGCCAGGAGGCATGTTTTCAGAGTGGTGGAGAAAGGGGGTGTGGCCTCTGACAACCTTTCAGCAATCCCACTGTGTTGGCCCTCAAGGACCCTCAGAAGCCAAGGGGACTTCATCCCCCAACCAGATGTGCACCAGGAGGCGCATATGCGGAGTGGTGTAGAAAGGAGGCATGGCCTCAGACAACCTCTCAGCAATCCCGCGGTGTGGGGCTTACTGGAGATAACTGGAGGGGTAGCTGGCCCCTAAGGACCCTCAGGGGTCAAGGAGACTTCATCCCCCAACTAGTAGAGCACCAGGTGGCGCGTTTGCAGAGTAGTGGTGAAAGGGGGTGGGCCTCCTGCGACTTGCCAGGCTAGTGCTTCTTTTTTTATTTCTTCGATAAGGGGATTGGGCCGCGTGGCCCCCCTTCCCTGGACTGATATCGGGACCCCATCCCACAGGGCCCAGACTATATGTAATGGGAGAGGGGGGCTGCATGGCCCCCTCACTGGGCAGATTTCAGCCCAGGGGACCACATCCCCTAGGGCCTAGCCTTTCTCAAATGGTGGAGGGGGGCCTGTGCCCCCACTTTACAGGCAGATTTAAGCTCCGGGGACCCCATCCCCAGGGCCTAGACTCTATTGTGGGTGTCCTGGTCCAACCCAGGGCACCCACTCACATCTTTTGGGGTTTATTGGTTGAGCATCAATGCCCCTGCGGTCCTTGCAGGAGCCAGCATTGATTTTAGACATAGGGAGCTGCTAAACATGCAGCTCCCTCTGTCTAAAAGCAATTCTGCTCTGCTTTCAGCAAGCAAGAACATTTTTAATGCTCTCGCTTGCTGGAAGCGGAGCGTTTGCTGTGGTTTGGTGGGAGTGGTAAAGCTCCCGCCAAGTCACAGCAAACAGCTATGTCCTGGGGGTGGGCACCCTGGGATATAGCAGGAGCCGGCCTTGGGAGCTGGCAGTCCCCAGGGCCATGTATGGCTCCAGGAGGGGGGGCTGCACTCCCCCTCCTTTCTTCGATTTTGCCCCGAGGAGGCAGGTTCAATTTTACTTATTATTTCAAAAGCTTTTTAAATTTTATTTCCTAACTATAATGGCCCTATAACTTTTGGTTTTTTAAGTGAATTTTGAAGGTTTTTCAAATTCTATTTCCTAACTATAACATCTCTGGAATGGTTTCTTTTTTAAGTGAATTTCTTTGGTTTTTTAACTAGTTGTTACATTTGCAGAGTGGTGGAGAAAGGGGGCGGGGTCTCCAACCAGATCTCAGAAATCCCGCTGTAAGGGACTTACTAGAGGTAACAGGAGGGCTTCTTGGCCCCAAGGTCTCTCAGCAGCCAAGGAGACTTCATCCCCCAAACAGTTTTGTGCCAGGAGGCATGTTTTCAGAGTGGTGGAGAAAGGGGGTGTGGCCTCTGACAACCTTTCAGCAATCCCACTGTGTTGGCCCTCAAGGACCCTCAGAAGCCAAGGGGACTTCATCCCCCAACCAGATGTGCACCAGGAGGCGCATATGCGGAGTGGTGTAGAAAGGAGGCATGGCCTCAGACAACCTCTCAGCAATCCCGCGGTGTGGGGCTTACTGGAGATAACTGGAGGGGTAGCTGGCCCCTAAGGACCCTCAGGGGTCAAGGAGACTTCATCCCCCAACTAGTAGTGCACCAGGTGGCGCGTTTGCAGAGTAGTGGTGAAAGGGGGTGGGCCTCCTGCGACTTGCCAGGCCAGTGTTTCTTTTTTTATTTCTTCGATAAGGGGATTGGGCCGCGTGGCCCCCCTTCCCTGGACTGATATCGGGACCCCATCCCACAGGGCCCAGACTATATGTAATGGGAGAGGGGGGCTGCATGGCCACCTCACTGGGCAGATTTCAGCCCCGGGGACCACATCCCCTAGGGCCTAGCCTTTCTCAAATGGTGGAGGGGGGCCTGTGCCCCCACTTTACAGGCAGATTTAAGCTCCGGGGACCCCATCCCCAGGGCCTAGACTCTATTGTGGGTGCCCTGGTCCAACCCAGGGCACCCACTCACATCTTTTGGGGTTTATTGGTTGAGCATCAATGCCCCTGCGGTCCTTGCAGGAGCCAGCATTGATTTTAGACATAGGGAGCTGCTAAACATGCAGCTCCCTCTGTCTAAAAGCAATTCTGCTCTGCTTTCAGCAAGCATGAACATTTTTAATGCTCTCGCTTGCTGGAAGCGGAGCGTTTGCTGTGGTTTGGTGGGAGTGGTAAAGCTCCCGCCAAGTCACAGCAAACAGCTATGTCCTGGGGGTGGGCACCCTGGGATATAGCAGGAGCCGGCCTTGGGAGCTGGCAGTCCCCAGGGCCATGTATGGCTCCAGGAGGGGGGGCTGCACGCCCCCTCCTTTCTTCGATTTTGCCCCGAGGAGGCAGATTCAATTTTACTTATTATTTCAAAAACTACTGAAAGGATTCACACCAAATTACAGAAAGCCAAATTTGGTGTAATTCCATTCAGCAGTTCGGGCTGTAGCTGTGTCTAAAGTTCCTATGGGAATTAACATGGGAAATGCATGTTTTTTGATCCCCCTTCTTTTCTGCCCCCGCTTGTCGGATCACCCTGAATCTTTCCATGCGACACAAGAATCAATCTCCTGGGCGCTTTTTTGGGATAATTTCGTGAAGATTCGGAAAACGATACCAAAGATATATGCAAGTCAAAATCGCATTTCCTATGTAAACAAGTTCCTAACTATAACTACCTACTTGTGATATATATAAACCACTTAATAGAGGTAGTCAATATAGAGGATGCAATATTATTGTAGGTTCATATTTCAACCACAATGTACTGACCCCTTCCCACCAAGAGGAGAAATTCTAATACAGACCATGCTATTTTCAATGACACTGTTTGTGCCCTTCATACTGTCTCTGTTGGGTTTACATAACATGTGAAGTTATTGGTGCTTAATTGCTTGTTAGTCCATTATTAATCACATATCTTTCTTTGAAGTCCTTTATCACTTATATTTCTGTTGTCACTTTTTCACTATTTCTGTTGTCACTTTTCCAAATGTGGTACCTTGAATGCGGCCCCTTTCCCATGCCTTGGCTGCGGATAGCCGCTATATTCCTGTTTGTCATTTACACATGTGATTTGTTAGAGTTCAGAACTTAAACCTACCTAAATTCACACTTCAAAAATATCTTAATGATACTTGTACCTCCTCAACATTGTAATTTTTGTACTATTTTCCAAATTTTAAAATGTAATAAGAAATGTTGTGGTGATAGTACTGTACAATGTTTGTTATGATGATGATCTCAGTGATTTAATTGAATATATTCTTTCCGCTAAAGAATAAATTTTGTTTCACAGCTTTTGGATGGATATGCTATTAATAAACTGTTGGTCTTTACTGATCTGGTTTGTAAATATGTATGCCATATATTATATTTACATGTTATATGTGTTTCTAAAGAAGTAATTAATATGTGTTCCCCCACTTCTGTTTATGTTGTGTGGAAAAACAGCAGACCATAATAGTTCTAGTTCTATTTCTGACCAACTGTCAGATAGCTCATCAGTAAATCTCCATCTGTTGAGGAGTTTAAGATAATACTCCATAGTGTAGTATTTTGATGAAACATATGCATGAAGATGTTTGCATATGATGGGGCCATGTTACTTCCCAGAGCCATCCCAAGAATTTGCAGATAATACATAGGTATGCCAAAAATAATTTCGACGAAACAACAAATGAAGTAGTTTGAACAAAAGTATATTATTTTCCATGGAATTAAATCTGCTGGATGATTATTTTCAGTTGATGAACAACGTGGTTGTTTACATATGATCACAATGTGTCTCAGGGGTTCTAAGGAGCACCTGAGGTTTTTTATTTCTCCACTACAAATAATCAAGTACAATAACAATTTGATTTTGATGCAGAGGTTTAGTTCCATGTTTGCTCTCCATCTGCAACTCATCTTTGGGGTATCATTTAACTTTGACCAAAAGCTCCCATTCTCAAATTTAAGAAGCTCTTTTGTTATGATATATGGCCTTAAGGCAGCCAGCAAAGATTCCAAATGTTGAAAGGTTATAGATGGAATCAAGCCAGGCAGTACCTTAAATGTAAACTCATTTTGTCGTGTGGTTGTCAACATATTAGCAACTTAATTTTGTCAACTTATAAGCAATTTACATGAAATAACTTATTTGATTAATTTCATACACCTCAAACAGCAGTACTTCTAGTCTCCCTAAAAATGAAATATACAAACAAAGAAAACCAGTTAATATTTTTTTATCATATTTACATACATAGATATATTTTACATCTGTTATAATTCACAGATAATTGTGTAAAATTGAACAGAATACACAATTAACAAATTCTGAAAGAAATTTTCCATTGGCCCACTTCTGAAAGTCGCAAGAGACAAGTTATGCCCAAATAATTTGCAAACAATCATACAGAAATACAAAATGGGGCAAATTATTTTCTAGCAAGCATGCTGAAGCAAAAAGTATTTATAAGGCCATGTTTCATAATAGGATTAACGTGGTAAACTCGTAGTCAGTTTTAGTGGAGGATAGAGTGCTTACTTTATTGCCATTTGTGCAGGTGATTGCAAGAGAACGAACGTCATGAAAGGGTGAAAGAAGTAGGAGAAAAATAGGAAAATATTGACAAATGGAGAAATCAGGCTGAGCAAGAGTGAGATAGAGAAACACAAATTTTAGGTTGGTGGATGAAAGGTATACAAGGTGGGTTGAAGACTATGGAGCCTAGGTACTGTTCTACCACTGCATCTGGTGGTGGGTTCCTAATAGAAACTTGGGCCCCTGCACCTATCAATGATGTCTATTGTGCCAGTGCTCAGTTTATGTCATAGATTGGCCCCAAGGATAGAAACGATAATGCCAAGGACACATAGTATACAAAGACTGACCCCATTGTACAGGGATTACCATTAAGGCAGGGCTGGACTACATAATACCGTGCATGGCCAGTGTTATGACAGAGCTGAGTCATAAATTGCATTAGGTGCACTGTATCATCTCAAGAGTAGACACTATCATAGCAAGGATACCCCTAATTTTGCTAAGAACAACCATTATCTCTAGACTACCATGATGCTATAAATCACCATCATTATGCTACGGCCACCGTTATGCCCACCATCCGTGCAGGTTTAGATACATGTATCCCAAAGATGGTAATTAGCCTGGCACAAACAAACACAAACACACATAGATAGAAATAGACACACAATTTTCTGAACTTTCTACAAGGAAGATGAATTCTTAATCAGTGTGCTATCTGATTAATCAAAGTTCCCAGAAGCAAGATGGAAACTTACTAGGTTAAGAACATGAAGGTAATAACACGAAGACTGACACATATTTTCTTCAACAACATAAACATTAGCAGATTTTCAATGGTGGCAACTTCTTGGCATTATCGGAACTTTGCAAGTAATTGCCCACTGTAAGAAACTGGGTTCTTATTTGAGGGGGTAGAAGCACCACTTAGGCAACAACCACAGTCCTTGTCGGATTGAACCACAGAAAGTCACCATATTAACCTGTGCCTAACCATCTGATAGCTTGGCACAAAAGCAGCCAGGCTTAACTTAGAGGGAATGTGCAAAGTATTAAAGCAGCACACAAACAGTAAGAAAGTGAAAAAAAAACACCAGAAAAATCCAATCAGATCAAAGCGCCAACTGCGGATATCTGGTTGCGCAAGACCGGAGGAAAGTCAAAAGTTAAGGCCGACCTCAATGGAGCGCGAGTCAGATATAAGGGGTGGCTAGAGCCTGGGATTGGTTTACTTTGGGACTTAGAAGAAATGTCAAGAAAAAACTTCTGGAGAAGCTAGAGTTTCAGGGGGCAAGGTAGCAGGCTGTAGCTGAGAGGAGGTCGTGAACAACGGGGCACCGCTGGATGAAGTCTCGGTGAAGCTGGATATGATGGTAGAAAAAGCACCTAGCAGGAAAAGCTGGATTTTCAGGCCAAGGAGGTTGTCGTTGCTGAGGGGATGGTGGTCATCATCTAGCCCAGTGCAGATTTCTACCTTCGGACTTAGGAGTTTTTCCGGAGTTCGGATTCACCCAGTGGGACAAGGCAGCAGGCAGTAGAGGACCCGACAAGGCCAGATACAGCTGCCAGGAGGTCCCACTGAAGAGGATTTGCTGCTGTGGAGAAGAACGTAGCGGGTGCTGTGGTGAGGTCAGTCTCACCGCCGATGCACTTTTGGTGAATCGGCTTGCAGGTAGATCCTGTTCTCCTGACGGTTCTCAGAGTAGTTTTGGGAGAAAACATTTTTAAGTCCCAGATTTTTTTTTTTTTGGTAGGAGGAGGCCACTCCAGCACCACACCAAGGGTCCAAGACCTGGGCGGCACCACTTGGGGGGCTCAGACTCACTCCAGCAGAGGCCAGCAGCAGGGTTCACAGCTGTAGGAGATTGTTAGGCCCCTGTAGCTCATACAGGAGGCCAGCCAACTAGCCCTGGGAGTCACTTTGGTGATGCTGCGTTCAAGAAGCAAGTCCAATACTCCTTCTTTAGACAGTAGGGTAGCAAGCCAGTCCTTTCAGCAGTAGAGCAGTCATTCTGGCAGTAGGGATCCAGGGTAGCCCTTCTTTTGAATCTTCCAGAGGTCCAGGAGTGTACTTGAGAGTGGTTCTAGTGATTCAATATTTAAACCTGGTGCCAGTCTTTGTGTGTGGGGGGACTTCCTGTCCTACCCACACATCTGGAAAGTTCTTCCCTTCCCTGACAAGGCACCAAATTGCCTGGGTTGACCAAAGACTGGTGTCAAGTTCCTTTGTGTGTGATGGAGGCAAGGCCTTTGAAGTGTAAGTGGGGCAGGGCACAGCTCCGCCCTCAGCCATCCTGGCAGGATTGTCCATCCTGCCCACACCTTGTCCCTTTTGACTCACTGTCTGGAAGGAATACATAAACCCTAACAGAGACCCATTCTCAGTCATGTGACAAAGGGCACAAATGGTTGGGACAAGAAAATGCCAACTTTCTAAAAATTATATCAAAGGAACAGCGGTTCTTATTAGAATACATATGGATACATCATGTACAGAAAAGCTCAATGGCAGAATACAAATGTACTGAATACAGGTTGCAGGAAGTTGTCATACATTCGTTGTGTTGAAAATTATCTGTATTTATCTTAAATACAAGTGTAGGATGTACAGTGTGTCCCACATGAACAACGGAAACAAAAATTAACAATATAGTACATTACATTTGTACAAACAGTACAAAAAAGAAAATTTCGGATAGCTGGTTTATTTGTATGTGTCAACCACATTTCTACCCCCTTCATAATGTGGGGTCTCATCTCATGAGGACCAACAGATAAGAGGTGCATGCTTGAAGGAGAGAGCACGAGCATTGTAGCATTGGTTAGCGGTGGTAAAGTGCACAAAGTCCTCCTAAAGCCAACAAAAACACATTTAGCAAACAAGTGAGGGGAAGGCAAACAGTTTGGGGGAATACCACATCAAGAATGCCAGGACTATCTTGCCCGGGGGAGCTATGATAGGGCACTCTACACTACACCAGCGAGACTGCGACTTACGAGCCCCACTAAACACATAGTCCAGCTCTGGCATGCAGTAAATAAGAGCCTGGGATGTGTGGGAAAGATAGCAAAAGCCACCCCAATATGGGATACGTAACGGCTGGGAACTCTGAGGGAAGTCAAGGGATTCGATGGTTGGGATTTAATAGGCAACTCCTGAGTAAGTAATTTGTGGTCCTGGGGAGGGGTAGTCCCTCTTACTCAATTACAACGACAGTGTGCCCCGGCTGCCACAGAGATGTTTCGATATATGCAAATTAGACATGCTCTCCAAGCAGCAATTACCAAGGAGGGGGTGGGGGGGTACTTCCAGAGTCCTCTCCACTGGAATGTAGAATTCTTATCGAATATATGCATTGAAAAGCGATCTCTTTAACCTACCAAAAATTGATTGATTGATGCTCTTAACACCCTTTCCCAACTCCGAGTGAATTGGAAATATGATATTGAGGAGCTAGATGACGAAGATTGGCAAGAAGCGTTGGCCTCCCCGAAGGAAGTACCAAGTTCATCTATGTTCAAATTTGTACAACTTAAGATCCTGAATAGAATGTATCTCTCATGCCAAACACTAGACAAGATGGGCTACAGGATAGATCCTAAATGTAGGAGACAACGTAACCAGGAGGGTATGTTCTTTCATATAATTTGGGATTGCGTGTACATTAAAAGATATTGGGCAGAGGTGCTACGCTGCCTAGGATAGGTGCTAGGGATAAGATTGGAACCAGGCACCAAATGGTGCCTCCTCAACATATGGGGAGCCACCGACTTGAATAGTAGGAAAAGGACCTGGGTAACACTGGGAATGATAATAGCCAAGCATAACATAGCAAAAGTATGGGGTGCCCCAAAATGCCAACAACCATGCTTGGATGGAAGATATGGACTGGTGTATGGTAACAGAAAAGATAGTATATGAAAGTCGGGGCAGACCTAGGAAGTGGGACCAAATATGGGGCAATTGGAATTCATATAGAGGAGGCAAGTGTACTACACCCCTACTCAGTACTCACCCCTGAGTCAGAGAGTCGTAGGTCAGCACAAAGTAGAAAATGTAAAAATAGCAAGACAACACACAATGCTGTAAATGTGATGTTTATTGAATATGTGAATGATCTCTGTGCTTCACCAAAATCAATACAACTGTAAGGAAGTTTCTTTTGTCATCAATGTCAGGTCTAACGTGTCCCCCCCCAGCTGAAAGTAGGGTGATGTTCTACAGTAAAGTCCATTCCCTGTAGGAAGATGGAGCACCTCAGCCGCATTAGTCATCTGAGGTGTCTGTGGTCTGTCTGAACCTGGAAGTGAGTCCCAAACAAGTATGATCTCAACTTCTTCAGTATCCAGACCTATGCAAAGACTTTCAATTAATTACACTCCACCTCTGTTCCCTGGGAAGTAGCCCCCAGCTAACGAAGGCTACAGGGTGGTCTAGCTGTGAGAGTCCAGGCCCTTTGCCATGCTCTGAGGCACCCGGTCAGCCAATAAATTCCTGGAGAAGTCAGGTGCCTTGAGCACTGTTGCTGAACACATAACCTCTTTCAAGGTGTTAAACGAATTCTGCCACGTCTCTGTCCAGATCAACTTTTTATGATGCTTATTAGAAGTTAGTTCTGTCAAGGGAGGTTAGATATGTGGTTACAGATTGCCAGGAGTGTGAGCCCTGATCAATTAGGAACCACAATCCTAGTGAGTTTAAGGCACAAGCAAACCCCAAATTAATCTGTGTTCATCCCCTAGCTTAGTACAGAGCAAGCAGGCTGAATGTAGAGGGAATGTGTAAAGTATTTGTGCAACACTTCAAGCAATAAACAGTGAAAATATAAAAAAAACGTATCCCACACCAGGTGAAAAAAATAGGGCAACATGTTTATAAATAAAAAAAGGCCAGAATGACAAAAATCCAATCAGTAGAATTGGAGTTATTAATTTTTAAAGAATAAACTGCAATATAGTGCCTAAAAACATAAAGCGCCAACCACGGCTATCTGGTCATGCTGGATCCGGTCAAAGTCAAACGTTCAAGCCAACCGTGATGGAGCTTGGGTCAGATAGAGCCCCAGATTAGTCCCGCTGAATGTTTACCTTCTCAGGTTTAGTGCTAAAATAGCCAGGAGCAACAAGAACATTACTGGCGGTGGCTAGCATGGGGCAAAAAGCAGGACGGGCGTCACAGACGAGCAGGTTGGAACATCAATTTGGCGGTCAACTCAGGTGATCGAAGAGACAGACTTATGGTGGCTTGCACTGATTTTCTATGCGAGCAGTGCGGTTCTGGTGTATATGGGTTTGTGTGTGGTCGCAAAGAGCCCAAAATCTCAAATTATGAACCCGCTGAGTCACACCAATGGTCCAGGACCTGAGGGGGTACCTCTTAGGGGTCAGGAACTCACTGAAGACAGGTCCAGGAGCTGTTGGGGAGCCTTTAATGTCACTGAGACTCAAATCAGGAGGCCAGCAGACTAGCCCTTCAAGTAATTCTGGTGGTCCTGGGTTCAAGATAGGTTGCAATCCGGTTCTTCCTTCCCAGGCAACAGGGCAGCAGGTCAGTACAGCAAGGCAGCGGCATCTTTAGAGTAGCTATCCAGTAGAGTGGGAATCCTTTCAGGAGAACAGTAGTCCTTCTTCCTGGCAGCATATCCTAAGCTCTAGAAGCGTACTGAAGTGGTGGTGTCTGAGATCCATATTTTATACACAGTTGAGCCTTTGAAGTGGGGATAAGCTTCTAGAGGCATGCCTTTGAAGTGCACAGACTCCCTGCCTTCCCTGCCCTGGCTCTCGACTAACTAGAGGAGGTATGGAGCCCTTTGGGTGCAGACAGAACAAAGCCCATTCAAGAGCGGCTGAGCTCAGCTCCTCCCTCCCACCCTGCCAGTGATGACCCATCCAGTCTCCCCTAACCTCCCATTGTGTGTTACTGTCTAGGAGGAATGCACAAAGCCCAACTACACCCAGTCATATGACCAGAGACAAGCTGCAGGCACCAAGTGGCTAAGGCAGGAAAACGTCAACTTTCTAAAAGTGGCATTATCAGAATTGCAATTTAAAATCCTACTTCACGATAAGTTAGGATTTTAAATTAGGATCCCAGAGACACCAAATATGAACCAGTTATCTCTGCTCATTTAGAAATAACACTTATAAAATGTGATAAGGCAACTCCAATGTTATCCTATGGGAGAGTTAGGCCTTGCAGTAGTAAGACATGAATGTAAGAGTTTTTCACTATCAGGACACATAAAAATTAAAAGCAGATGTCCAATAAAGAAAAAATACATTGCACCCTGCCCTTGGGCTGTCCAGGGCCTACCCTATGGGTGACATATGTATTAAAAAGGAAAGTTTGGGTCTGGCGAAAGGTTTATTTTGCCAGGTTGAAAGGGCAGTTTAAAACTGCACACGCAGGCTCTGCAGTGGCAGACCTGAGACATGGTTAAAGGGCTATTTAAGTCGGTGGCACAATCAGTGCTTAGACCCACTAGTAGCATTTAATTTACAGGCCCTGGGTACATGTAGTACCACTTTACTAGAGATATATAAGTAAATACAATATGCCTATTTGGTATAAACCAATTTTACCATGTTTTGAGAAGAGACACAAGCACTTTAACACTGGTTAGCAGTGGTAATGTGCAAATTCAGGAAAAGTAGGAGGAGGACGGTTAAATGTTTGGGGATGACACTGCGGAAAGGGCCATTTCCAACAAGGGAGCAACAATGGTGCCATACCCCTTGGCTGATCTTCGGTAGTAGCTGGTGATGCCCAGGAAGGCTCTCATTTCCGTCTGTATCTTGGGGATTTCCCAAGCCAGGATGGTCTGAATTTTTAGTCTGGAGAGACTGCACCTTTCCCCTACCAGCTTGGTGTCCCAAGTTGACCACCGATTCTTGTCCTATCTAGCGCTTAATGGCCTTTATAGTCAGGACTGCCTTCTTCAGGGCGTGAAGTACCTCCTGAAGGTGGCACAGGTGGTCCTCCCAGCTCGAGCAGAAGAGTTCAATGTCGCTTAGATAGGAGCCACTGACAGCCTCCATCCCAGCCAGGACTTGGTTGACCAACCTCTGTTAAGTGGCAGGGGGAAGCTTTAACCCAAAGGGCATCACACTTAACTGGAAGTGGCCCTCCAGGGTGGAGAATGCAGACTGCTCCTTGGCTCCCTCAATTAAGGCAATCTGCCAGGCACAAGCGTACTCAGTAAATTGGCAGCTCCTAATCAGTCAATAAGCTCATCAGCTTGGGGAATGGGCTGAGTGCCAGTCTTAGTGAATGCATTGAGCCCTCTATAGTCCACACAGAACCAGAGTCCTGAAGTGGCACTTTATGGGGTGCACTTAGGTACCAGAACTACTGGATTGGGCCATGGTCTGTGTGAGTACTCAATCACTCTCAACTCCAACATCTTTGACAACTCTTCCTTGATGTTGGCACTCACCTTGTCAAACAACTTGTGGATTTCATCCTTGACAGATAGGCTGTCCTCAATGTCAATATAATGGGTGCACCAAGTGGCAAGCCCTTGGGTCCGTCAGGAAAGAGAGGCGAACTGCCCCCTCAAGTGACAACAGTATCTCTGTTGCTCACCGGTCTGGGTAAGGGAAAGGAGGACACAATCAACTGACCAATCCTACTCTTAGGAAGATAGAAGGTCGGGGAGAGGTGTCCTTCACCCCATCATTCATCACCAGGAGCGTGGTTACCTCGGTCCTCTCAAATTGGGGGTTGAAGTAATTGACATGCAGGACCCATAATGGGGACCTGGGGGTGCTGAGGTCTACCAGGTAGGTGACCTCTACCTTGCACTCTGTCACCTCACAGAGTCTGGACCATCGCTCCTGCAGGACCTGGGGCTCCACTGACTCCGTCATCCACTCTTTTAACAGGCTGAAAGTCAACCAGAGAGACCTTCTGGTCATAACAGTGTTTCATGACTTCCTGTCTGGCAGGTTATCAGTAGCTTTCTTCGAAAAGCGCTTCATCTGAGTCTGGAGTACATGCTGGTGGACTTTCTTGGAAACTTGCTACCACCCCTCTGGCCCTCAGGCCCTCTGGCAGGGTGGCCATAGAAAAGCTCAAAGGGACTGAACCCTACTCCCTTCTGTGGCACCTCCCTGCATGCAAACAAGAGTCATTACAAGAGAATGTCACACTTCCGCCTCAAAGCCTGTAACAGGCCAATAATCATGACTTTCAGGGTCTTGTTGAATCTTTCAAAAAATCCATCGGTCTAGGGATGACAGGGTGTAGAGCACTTGTAGTTTACTCCACACTCGTCCCAAATGGACTTCAGGTATGCTGACATAGTGGGTGCCACAGTCATACACTACCTCCTTGGGGAATGCTACTCACGTACAGATCTCCATCAGTACCCTAGCTAATACAGGTGCACTCACTGTCCTCTAGGGTATAAGTTCAGGGTACCTGGTGGCATGGTCTACCAAGACCCGGATTAACTTGTTGCCTAGGGCAGTCTTGGGGTCCAGGAACCCAACAATGTCCATGCCCACTCTCTCATTACAGGAAAGGTAACCAGGTGAGCCATCCAATTTCCCCTTGACTTCCCACTGGTCTGGCAGGTAGGACAAGACCTGCAGAATTCATCTGAGGTCACTCTCATCCAGGACCAGTAGAAATGGATGACAGGCCTTGTCTTGCCCCAGATATCCTGCCATGGGTACATTATGTGCCAAAACCAATAGGAAGGCCCTTGAGCCCTGGGGGATTACTAACACATGGGTCGTCTCAGGCTCAGAATCCTTAGGCTCACTATACAGGAGATAATTTACCCAGTAAATTAGGTGAAAATCAGTAAAAAGGTGTCACCAACTTCCTGGGCCTCAGCCTGCTGAGATAGACCTAGTAGAGTAGGTCATTCTTTCAGGCTCTGAAGAACGCTTACCTGGATGGCCCCCTTCAGCTTGCCATCCAGCCAGCAGCTTACATAAGATTTCCTAAGAAGGACTTCCTTCATGTATGGGTACTTATTCTGTAACCCTTCTCTAGATCTAGCAATGAATCCTCCCCTTATTCCAGGGACCATGTGCATCTCTAAAGATCCCTCAAATGCCTCAAACTATTTGTCGATATAATCTCCCACAGCAAAGTTAAACACCAGGTTCTTGAGGATGTGGACTCTTCTGTCTCCATTAGACACTGGATTATCACTGTCACTATTACTACTGGTCTCTGTGTGCTGTTTGACTTCCATTCTTTCTGACTCATCTCATGAGCGAGAATTTCCTTCTCCTCCATAGCAAGTTTCTTTTTCTCCAAGATCCTCTGGGCAGCTGCTTCCTCCATTTTGAGTTTGGCCAGCCTGACTTCAAGGACATCAGATGTAACCCTCACTTTGCCACAAAGGTTAATATTTACTGCAAAATAGTAACAACAGCTTTTACTGCGTGATCAGGAGGAAAATCATCAGGCAAAACTTTGCGATGATGAGAATGTAAGCAGATTAATGGACAAACTCTGAGGCAGAATGAACTGTTGTATAGACTGAGGTTAGATTTAAATTATTCCAGTAAAATGTGTGTAATTTTGGAAAATTTGTGTTATGCATGTTACTTATAATTACATCATGTTCACAGCACAATCATAAAAGAATACGAATAACCAGAACACGACCTACTGTTATATGCAGCACTTTTGTCTTTCCTGCTATTTTTTTTAGCAAGAAATGCGTCTTTGTGTACAACATGGATGCAAGGATTCGTTTTGCGCTTGCTCCCAGGTTTGCTTTTTGGGTAATTAAACTTAATTTCATATAATTTTCCCCAAAAATTGTGGAATTCTGCAAAAGCAAATCACACAAATTCTGAACACTTTTACTCATTACTCCAAGTGAAACGGAGGGAGACCATTGAAAAACGGCACTTATACTGAGATACTTGGGAGCCTACAATCACTGCATACAAGTCCATCTCTAATTTCCTCATTACAGTCGAATTTTGATGTCTCTGTAGCTGCTCAACTGTAATAAGCTATCAAATTTGAGCTGTGATGTCATTATGGCTGCTGCGAGCAGCCAAGGTGAAAGCAGGTCGCACAGCATGATTACAGCTGCAATTTAAACAAGACCAACAAGAACTCATTTTTCACTATTCATTGACCAGCAGAAAGGAGGTTTTCTGTTTTAATATCACTTACAGTAAACATTATGATATCTTTTTGCAACAAATTACTCACTGCTTTTTGATGTGTTTAATTTCACTCTAGAGATTCATCTTGTATTCTTCATGTATGCAAACTTTGTATCTCTTTCATTGGCGAGAGTAAACCCCCAAGGATTTAAGGGGTTTATGGGTTATAAGGAATAAAATACCCTCTGTCATACATTAAAAGGGATATTGAAAGGCACCTCAGAGTTCCAATACCTTATATAGGAGCTCGCCCTTCAACCTTGTTTCTTTGTATGGTCATGGAATGCCATGATGACTTGCAATATCCTTATAATGTACAGCAGCCGATAGTTTAGCCCATATATTATACCGTCAAAAAACGTCATACTTGGAGTTCAGTGGAGTCCAAAACATGCTGGAGAAAGTGTGGGGAGATGGGTCTTTCTAACACTTACTATGGCAATGCCCAACACTGAGGAGCTATTGAGATGAGCTCCTCAGAACTATGCCTGATATGCTGAAAGTCCAGATCCCAAGGGATGCTACTGTGGACCTGCTGGGTCTGATATTCCCTGGTGGCCACTCTCTCAAATACAGGATATGCAAACAAGTTACCTTTGTGCCGGGAAGAAGTCCAGGCTATTTTGGCATTATAGAGCAAGCTGGAGGGATCGGATCTGGAGATTGTCTCAAAAGCTTATGGGACGCACTGGGCCATTAACTTAAAGCTTTCGATATTGATTGGTCCATTTTCCTGAACTGCTTGGTAACAGCATTCCACAAACGTACATGCCCATTCTCATTAGAGGTTGTATCGTATGCACAATTCTGTCTACACTTTCTCTTAGCCCTCACAGGTTCACTAGAGCACGACATTGCGTAAACTTGAACACCAATACAACTGCATGTGACCCTGACTTGAATGAATATTATAATTTTTGAATTGCACCTGTTGTCAACTGGGAGGGACATTGCAGCAGGAAACAACCTTTCTAACGAAGCCGAAATCACGTTGAGCCATAATAACACCAGCAATAGAACGAAGGCGTTGTTATCACACATTCGTTTAGCGCGTAAGCCGTTAGACCGACTTGCTTTAGGGTGGTGCATTGGTGGAGTGGTGTTGGATTTGAAGTCGAACACCTTCCCTACTGTTGTGCAGACTAGAGATGGAATAGTAAATTATGCTACTCCAAAGTCCAGAGCCCCCAAGGCAAGTGGTTGTAACGACTTGAGTGCTAAAGGAGCGCGTCATAGTGAAGCGTTTGTTCAAAAGCCGTTGTTGTAAAGGCATGCCTGCTAAACGCATGGGGGATTCCGTCATACAACCCAGAAAACACGCATTAAGAAAAGAACTAGGTCAAACACGCTGGATGATTGTTATTACGCTGACATTGCCGCTACACCTGTTTATTGTGTGATGTGGTTGTAGCTCACATGTAAAGTAGGTCTACAGCTGGTTGCCCTGTGCCACGTACTACCATAAAGGCTTTTTTTGCACAAGTTACACTGCCATGGTTGATTTTTCTGTCCTATCCTCCCATAGTTACATGGGTCACAGTACATCGTTTATCCAGCGTTTAATTCCCTATTTATGCATGCCATTTGCTCTACAGCTGCTGTGCTTTGTTTACCATTATTTATGTTTCATTGCTTTTATTGTTGCACTAAAATCCACAGTACACTTTTAATTCCAAACTTCCCCCTTTTTATTGGGTGTGACAAATACCGCCCAATTACGAGTTTATGCGGAGTGGAAATTTGGCAGGTTTTTGTCGATACCACCCCGTATGATTGCATTTTACTGTGTGCGAGATTGTGCCCAGTAATATCACCTGCATGCCTGCAAGCAAAAAACAAGACCTGGAATTAATAAAAAGCATGCAGCAAACGGACTGCTAATTCCGGACCTGCATTTTTTGTTCCATTTCTACCCCTCAAACTTGTAATGGCTGAGAAATGGGGCGGTACTACCCCCCAGTCAGGGTAATATGGGCTTGGTATTACCAAGCCCTTTCACCAGTTAACAACCAGTGGGGCCATTAATTGTTTCTAAAAGCTGCTCACGTGCACTGACATTCTGTGTTTTGTATTTTATCGTTCCTGTGCCTAAATATCCATGCATTTTATTATTTACTTGCTTCTCATCGGACATTGCAACTTATTTATTTTTCAGAGCGGCCAATCCCTTGGTGACTCTAAAAAGTTGCAAACCGTTTTATTTGGTGGGTGTGTCCATAATCCTATGAAATTGCCTCTTTTATCTCCAATAAAAAATTATGACACACATTTTTTTTTGTTAAAGTTTGCTCCGCTTTTAATGGCGATTTGGCTTACTTTGCCTGATGCTCATCTCACAATGCACACATCACTTCTTAAACGTGCCTCCATCTCCACGGCGCGTCTTGGCTCTTTTGGGCGCGTGGGAACAATTCCATGCTTGTTCAATAGGGCCAGATACTTTTCACAGCTGAGGAAATAAGATAGAGTGAGGGGTTGGCCATTTAAGAACGCATGCTCCTTGCCTCAGAGAGGATTTTGTGCAAACAATATCACTTGCACATATATGTCACTTTGCACAGATTTCTAGATTAGTGTGGTTATTCATTGCAGCTTTGAGGTATATACCATTCACATTGTTATTAACACAGCTTAGCCCTGAGTTCATATTGCATGTAGATTAAAACAAAGGAAATGGACAACAAAGGTCTTGATCACTGCCTCAGACACATTGAGAATGAATGTCAGAAAGCATTAACCTTTGTTAATAATAGGTCTAACAACCTTGAACACTCGACCCAGTGGGAGCGATGTGCTCTTTTAGCAGTCACCACATCTATAGTGCATACATTGAATCAATAGTATATGGGGGAAAGGGGGAAATGGCACAAGAAAAAACAGAGACACTGACATCACTGCTCTTCAATATCTATCTTTATAATATGCTATCTTTAATAATCTGCCAAGAATGTTCTGCATCTAACTTTAACCACGAAAGGACCATGCCTCAAAGGTTTCTCTGCTTAATCAGTTCTCTTCTTGGTATGAAGCTGACCTTTCTGAAACTGAAATACAGCAAGATATTAGTGGCTGCTCCAATGCTTACAAACCTTCCCTCTATTGGCAAAATAAGTACCATACATTTTAAAACATGTGCCTATTGTTAAAGATTGATTGAGGTTCTAATTTGTCTCTTGTGCAACTAGAAAACAATAAAAAGTCATTACCACTTGGCGATTCCCCTCCTTAGCCATATATATATCACTTACCAAATATCACTGGTACATGTATATCATAGTCAATGATACTTGATGCAGGAATTCTATCTGTCCTTTACAAAATATTTCAAAGTTCAAAAGACTTTAATTAAATCCCAAAGTCTTTGACTATATCAGTCTTTGGGCCTGATTGGAAGATAGAGTAAAGGCGGACAGGGTGGTAGAGGATTTTACGTCCGCCATCATGGCTTAACTATGGCTACGAAATTGAGAGATGTCCACCAGCCCCATTGACATCTCTGTACAGATGGCACCGTCAAACCTGTTGGTCAGACATCAAATGTTCCTAAAGTTTTTTATTTTGAAAACCCAAACTCCCAACATAGGAGTTTGCTGATGCAAAAAAAATGTTTAAAAACGAATTGCCCCCACTCCATTGGAGTTTTCTCCTATCTTGAGGGGGGTCATTATTTTCTTTTCTTGTCCCTCTCCGCCAGGCTTTAACCTTCGGTGACAGACAGTAAAAAAAGAAAATACATAATGCCATCCACTTAATTAGGGCAGACAATGATATGCGCTCTCACGACTGCCTCCAACCTGTCCGGCCATCAGGGGAAGGTTGACATCGACAGACTGAATTTTGCTCCATTGGGGAAAACCTGGCAGTCTGTCCAACTCAATATCAGGTGGGTGGCACAAATGTTTGGCAGAGAGGGTACTCTGTTGCCATTGATTTTCTAGCAAAGGCACTGTGCAATGCAAGGACATTTTTGGCTGGTAAACCAAGATGGCTGTCACCATCGCCAAACATCATGAGAGTTCACAGATTCTTGGCCATTGTAGTTGGGCGTCATGACATAATGCAGACTTCACACATGTGAAGCCTTAAACACTGCCAGCAGCTCTGCTTTCTGAATAGAGTTGGCATGGGCGGATTAACAGTGATTTGCTTGTGTCTGCTGAGTCAGCATTCGGAAGCGATCTGTCAAACTCTGCCTTCTTGACAAATGAATGCTGAAACTTAACTCTTTCAAAACTGAGATCCTGCCCAACAGCAAAAGGAAGAATTTCCAGCCTACAATCATGTGGCACCAGGAACGTGACCCAGCACAAGCAGCATGTACCCAAGTTAGAAACTGGTGAGTGAGTGATCATGGAATCTACCACTTCCACGAACCTACATGTGAACTATTTAATATTGGTTCCTATTATTCGCATTCTATTTTACGTGTCTTTCATTTTGTGTCAATTCCAATTACTTTTTACTTGTGAAAATGTTTCTTTTACAAACTGCGGCTTCCAAGCGTTTATCAATTATAGGTCCTAAGAATACTCTGAGCCTGATTCACAAAGGAAAACGTACTCTTTAGTGTACGTTCCTGATTTTTCGCAATTCACAAAGGAACTTTACGAGTAGTTTCTTCACGAGTGCAAAGTCTCCGTACTCATGGTGGAGACTCCGCGCATAAAACGATGTGTAGTAGTAAAGATACTACTGGTACGATTTCTTTGTGAATTGAACAAAATCATAAACTTACACTAAAGTGTAAATTTACGTTTGTGAATCAGGCCGGAGTGCCCAATTTCATGCATTCTTGATATGTATTATTTATAATATTACATCACTGGGTATTCACAAATGATGATCCACATGCAAAAAATCATTAAATTAACTCACAGTTAAATGTACTATCCCTCTCAATGTCAAAATAAGAGATCAAAAAAATAAGTGTGCTAGTACTTGTAGGGGAGTGAAGTAAAAGGATAGCGCGAACCTCACAAATGCGTACACAAACAGCTACAAGTTCTGTCCCTTGCACATAAGTACTATATCCTTGCTTCACATAAGTGTACATAAACACATTTTTGTCAGCAAACTGGGATCATCCACTGATGTTTCAGCTCTATTAGTTATTTAGTAGAGCCTTCCTCGTGAAGTGTAGCGTATAGCCCATTAAAAGTCCAGTATTTCTGAAATAAGTTGCAAGTTAGAAAAGTATTGAGCACGTACACATTTTCATTTTCAACAGTTGTCACCATTTACCAACTTGGCTTACAATTCAATAGAGTGTAGTATTCGTTCTTATATGACATACTGGCATTTGCTTTCCACATTTAGTAATAAAAACATAAATCATGTGTTTTTCATTTACGTTCCTGGCAGATTTCTTAAAGTATAACACAGATTTTATTTTTCAGTTTTGTTAGGAAATATTTTTTCTGCCTCACACAATATGTGGAAGTAATTTTCTTGGGCACATAAGTGTAGGAGAAAGTGTTTCTCTGTCTCTACTTCGCTTAGGTCACATTTCTTATATTTTCTAGCCTCTCAGTGCTTCTTGTTTTTAATTGTGTCAAATAGTATCTCTGGCCCATATGTACGAAATGCCGATTTTGCAATTTCCAAATAGCGAATCCGTAGGAATCGATATTTGGGAATCGCAAAACGGAATGTATTTTATTTGCGATTTATTAATAGGGATTCCTACAGAGTCGCAATCGCTACTATAAAATCGCAAATTAGGAAATCGCTAAATTGTGATTTCCTAATAGGAAATCATATAATTTACACATATGGGCCATGGGCCTTAGAAGCTATTTTTCAACAACCTCCAACAAAATAACAAAAAGAGTGTGACATGGCACAGACCATAAAATGGTGCCAGCATCACCACAACGCCCCAGTCACGGTTTGCTGCCTAACAGGGGTGACTGTTAGGATGCTGTAATGGGTGTCAGGATGCTGACAACTACTAAGCCATTCAAAATCAATACAAATGTCAGATTCCACCAAATTACACAGCCCAAGGGTGGATCACTGAAAATTGTGGCATGTAGTGGTGACACAATCACAGTCACAGAAATGCTCCTGGCCAGAGTTGGCCTAATACACAGCTTACCTGAACCCTACTTCATGATCCACATAAGTTTGACTCAATAGACTGAAAAAAAGTAAAATAAATATGTGACCAGCTATTCGCTGTTCGTCAAAAATGAAATCCTCCAAGAGGAGAACAATAAAAGCACCTTCACAGGTAAAAATAACTGGCATTTAGCAAGGTATGGGAGATTGCATTCATCTGTGTTTGCTGCATGCACGGCTGTGGTAATGTCATGGAACTCATGGAATGTCATGGAACTCAACAGTAAAAACAAGCTTTGCCAATGTCAATAAGACTGACTTTACAAGAATGTTGTATAGCAATGTAAGCATTGAAAATAAATACCATGCGAACATGTATGTATTTTTGTGGACGGAAAGAACTGTACAATAATATTGGTGTAGGTTAAGAGGTCAGATGACAGGTGCTGAAGACACGCCAAAGGCAAGCCCATCTGCGCCTGTCCGCACCTGGACCATACCCAACTTCAGGAACTCTGCCATCCAAAAAGGGTTTATACTTACCCATATAATACTTACTTACATTATCGCAGTTTTCCTCTGCAAAGGCGTGCCACGGTGAAGGCAAGCCTTTGCAGCGGTAAAAACAATTACCAGGTAGGTAAGTATAATCCATATATATATATATATATATTCACTGAAAAAAACAAAGGTTTCAGGGACGTTATAGTTAGGAATTAGCATTTTATACTTTGAAATTCACTGAAGAAAACAAAGGTTTCAGGAACATTATAGTTAGGCTGAAATTTCACTCATACAAAACCAAAGAAATTCAGCCATTATAGTTACCTGAGTTAACTATAGCTCACTCCCCCACAATATATTGCTTATGATCTCACATATTACATCACTCATGACATGGTCAGTAACATCACTCATGAAATCACTGATGACTTTTCATATAATTATTTGAAAAAAATGTTTTTTTGGCCCTGTGTGTCCCTAGGTGGTCAGGGTGTTTCTACCCTGACCCATTTTCTTGTTTTTTCTTGTATTTTACCTTTTTTCTTCTGACTCAGTTCAACTAAGACACAAGATGGCTGCCAAAACTTCCTGGTTTGAAGTGTTGGCAGCCAGTCAGATCTCAGGCATGAGATCGGGAGGGTTCACGGATCCTTTGCATCCTCATTTGAATATCTGAGAAATGTTTAAATTTGTCAGGAACTACTGAACGGATTTACACCATTTAACAAAAAGAGTGTTTTCTGAAACAAGAGCTACCTTTTTGTCAAATTTGGTGTTATTCCGTTCAGCAGTTCAGGCTGTAGCCCTCTCTAAAGTTTACTATGGAAATTAACATGGAGAAAAAATATTTTGGGACCCCCCCCCCTTTTTCTTAGCCCCGGCTTGACAAATCACCCCGAAACCTTCAACACAATAGCTGAAGTGAGTGGGCCATTAGTTTTGAAAATGTTGTAAAGATTCGTCAAACTCCAGCCCCCCACGCAGCCCCGGGAACAGCCTCCTCCCCGGGCTAATTATCCAAAATGCGGTGGGGACCACCACTTTCCAGGGGCTATACTAAAATAGGGAGCATGGGTGGGCTCTGGCCTCCCCATGCAGCCCCGGGGACCACCTCCTCCCCTGGGCTAGAATTAAAAAATTCAGGGGGCCACGGGCCCCTCTGCTGCCCTGAGGACCACCACCTTCCCGGGGCTATTTTAAAAATGGGAGGGGGGCCACGCGGCCCCCCTCCTCGAGTGTAAAATTGCCCTGGGGACCACCCCCCCAGGGCCGGCTCCAGAAATGTCCCGGGGTGTCCACCCCCTGGGATATTGCAGTTTGCTATGGCATGCGCGGGAGCACTGCTTCCGCCAAGCCATAGCGAACACTGCTTCCCTTGATGGAAGCAAGAGCATTGAAAAATGGTAAAAAAGGTAACAGGTGGGCTAGTTGGCCGCTAAGGACCCTCACCAGCAAAGGGGACTTCATCTCTCAATCAGGAGCACGCCAGAAAGCGCGTTTGCAGAGTGGTGGGGAAAGGGGCATGGCCTGCTATCAGAACTCAGCAATCCTGCTGTGTGGGACTTACTGGAGGTAACAGGAGGGGTAGTTGGGCCACAAGGATGTCCTTGGTGCCACCTACCCTTCCTGTTCCCTCCAGTAAGTCCCACACAGTGGGATTGCTAAGAGGTCTTCGGAGGCCACGCCCTCTTTCTACACCACTTTGCAATCGCACCTCCTGGCACACTATTGGTTGGGGGATGAAGTCCACTTCACCCCTTGAGGGACCTTGGGGGCCAAGGAGCCCTCCTGGTACCTCCTGCAAGTGCTACTAGCAGAATTCCTGAGAGCTGGTTGGAGGCCCAGCCCCTTTTCTCTACCACTCTGCAAACGTGACTGCTAGTTAAAAAACCTTAGATATTCTCAGAAAAAAACAAAGGTTACAGAGACGTTATAGTTAGGAATTAGCATTTAAAAAACCTTAAAAATTCACTGGAAAAACCACAGGTTACAGGAACGTTATAGTTAGTCTGACATTTCACTCGTACAAAATCAGAGAAATTCAGCTGTTATAGTTAGCTAAGATAACTATAACTCGTGCCCCCGCAATGCACTGCTGAGTGACATCACATATTAATTCACTCATGACATGGTCAGTGACATCACTGATGACATCTCAAATGACATCAGTGATGACATCATCCACATATTCTCTGATGCACCTACTCACACCCCAATATAATCTTTCATACACCCACTCTAAATGTCATTCTCGAAACCATAGACACACCAATCCCAGTATGTAAATACCCACTCACTGATTCATAGGTCTACACACAAATCCACTCACTCACCCATACAACCACTCATACACCCAGTCACTCACAAATACAGCCACTGATATATCCACTCACTCACCCATACAGACACTCACACACCACCACTCACCCATAGAGTTACTCACACACCTTGTCAGTCACCCAAAGAATCAATCACACTGCCATTAACTCACCTATACAGTTATACACACACCACCCCACTTATTCATACAGATACTAACACATACTTCCTCTCTTATATAATCACTGACACAAGCACACACTCATCCATCCAGCCACACTCACAATCACTCACTCTCTTATACAGTCACTTATATACTCCAACAATCATATGTACTGCCTTTCACATATGCAGTAACTCACCATATACCACTGAGACATCATTCACTCACGACACAGCCATACGCATACTCACTCACCCATACAGCCCCTCACAGATGCACTCATGAACCCAAACACCCAGTGAATCACCCACTCACACATCCATTCAGGCAGTCACACACCCCACCCACCCACACAGACACTCAGGCACCCACACAGGTACTCAGACAACCAATCAATAACCCATATAGAAACTCATGTAGCATATCACCAACCCATGAAGCCACTTACACACCAAATGATAGACTGCCACAGACATTCACACAGATTAGTCACTCACCCATGCATTCACTGAGACACATATAATCATTGACATACAGTCAGTCACACACCCACCCACTGTATCATCCAGCTGGACACTCATACACCCATTCATTCTTAAATACACCTTGGCATACCTGCTAATTAACAACCCCATTGGTAAGAATACATATGTCAAATAATCATTTAATAAAGAAAGTGATCGAATGATCCTAGCTCATTCCATGACCATCTATGAGTATACTCTTTAACTCATTGTCATGACACACATGTGTGCTGTGGGTCTCATTCAGATCATGGATCGTTCTGGACACTATTATTAACCCATAAAACAGTTCATGCCCAGTGGCCTTACCGTACATCAACATGCTTGACCCCTCAGAGGGTTACCATACAAAGCTTTGGCCAACACCTCCTGACCAACATCAACTAAACAAGTGAGGGATAAACACCATGCAAATAAAATATAATGGGGGAATTTAAAAGAAGCAAGGGGGATGGTCTACCTTTTACATGGCTCAACTACAGAAATATAACATGTAATCTATCCGCTGCTCATAAGGCCTGGTGTCGGTCACTCACTGCCGCACCTGAATATTAAGCATCTTGTGAAGCTTTTCAAGGCTGATAATACTGGATATTGGTTGGGAGCTCCCACCATGACCCAGTATGTGCAGGGAAAACAGTGATCACAGAGGAAGCATGTCATATCCTAGGAACATGATCTGTTACTTATCCAATGTGGACAAAAAGTTCCACATCCTCATTGATCCCAAAGGGGAACTTTCTGTCAAGAAGCACAATGTATAGGGATTCCAGGATTCTCAGCTGTCCCTCTCTGTCTCCCCCTCTTGGGGTTGCCGTTACCCTGTCAATGCCACAGAAAGAAAGACAATTAGGATGCCGATTATGATACTTCAACCAATGCCTGGCTGTAGAGTAACTTAAATCACCATTTTTGATCGCTCTTAGGTGCTCCAAAATCCTCTTTTTTATAGGGAAAATTGTGCTCCACACATACATTTTTTCACAGGGGCACATAATCACATACACACAGAAGTATGTATTGCAGTTCATGAGTTTTCTTATATCTCCTGTTTTGCCTGTGAGTAAGGGAAATGGTTTCCTGTTCTTGCTTCCCACACACACTTTACATTTACCACATTTAAAGAAGCCCTTTGTTGCTGCAACCACCCTTGCTGTTTAGTGTTGCCCTGGTAGCTACTCAGTAGCATATCATTCAGTGATCGATATTTCCAGTATGTAACCAATGGATGTGTGGTAACATGTGCACCTATCACTTGGTCATTTCTGATTATGTGCCAGTGTTTATTGAGGACGTTCCGAATCATGGCTGACTCTATGTTGTAAATGATGATCAATCTCACTGTATTTTCTTCTTGGGTGTTTTTTGATTTCTTGATTAGCAATGCAGATCTACTCAGATCAGCTGCCTTTTCCTTTGCTGCCTCTAACACCTTAAGAGGGTAACCCCTACTCCTGAATCTGCCAAACATCCTCCCCTTTACCTCTTCAAAGGACTGTGTTGTGCTGCAATTACGTTTTGCCCTAATGAGCTCCCCAAATAGAATGCTCCACTTGAGTTTTTTAAACAATTTTGGCGGGAGTCGCGCTGGCACTGCAGCTCCCACTGAAAATGTAAAAAAAAAAAGCGCTATATTTTCAAATCCTCAGGTGGGCCAGGTCCTGGTAGCATGCAACCGTTATATTTAAAAAAAAATGGAGGGGTCTCGTGGACTCCACCATGCCCCGGTGACCGCCACCTCCCCGGGGCTTATTGTAACGCTTGTCCTATGCACAAGCTCGTATCATCAACATAAGTGTCTAATTATACATCTCATGTCTTCATCATATTCATGTAGTACAAACAACACAGTAAGATCAATTATTGTTATTGCTTTTCCAATAATTAGTCATTGGGTGTTCTGTTGTCCCTTTATTTCACAAGCAATTGCCCAGCCAACATGTGTTTCGTCGTGGGAAGTATCCCAAACGACTTCTTCAGGGCTACAAGAAAGAACATTGTGTATAGGATCAGCCGATCCGAGCTGATCAAGAGGGGTGCAGAAACAGGCAAGAAAGATACAGAAAGATGGAAGACAAGTACAGAAAGAGACAACAGGGGTGCAGAAAGAAGCAAGACAGATGAAGAAAGATGCATGGAAAGTGCAGAATGAAGCAACAGGGGTGCAGAATGAGGCAAGAGAAGTGTAGAAAGAAGCAACAGAGGTGTAGAAGGAGGCAAGAGAACTGTAGAAAGATGCAAGAGATTTGCAGAAACAGGTAAAAGAGGTACATAAAGAGACAACAGGGGTGCGGAAAGAAGCAAGACAGGTACAGAAAGAAGCATGGAAAGAGCAGAATGAAGCAACAGGGGTGCAGTAAGAGGCAAGAGAAGTGTAGAGAGAAGCAAGTGAAGTACAGAAAGAGACAAGAGAAGTGCAGAAAGAGGCAAGAGAGGTGCAGAAACAGGCAAGAGAAGTGCAAAAACAGGCAAAAGAATTGCTGAAAGAGGTGTAGAAAGAAGCAAGAAAAGTGCAGAAAGAAGCACGTGAGATGCAGAAACAGGCAAGAAAGTTACATAAAGAGGGAAGAGAAGTGCAGAAAGATACATCAGGGGTGCAGAAAGAAGCAAGTCAGGTGCAGAAAGAAGCATGGAAAGTGCAGAATGAATCAACGGGGTGCAGAAAGAGGCAAGAGAAGTGCAGAAAGAAGCAACAGAGGTGCAGAAGGAGGCAAGAGATCTGCATAAAGAGGAAAGAGAGTTGCAGAAACAGGCAAACAAGGTACAGAAATAGTGAACAGAGGTGCAGACAGAGGCAAGAAAGGTACAGAAAAAAGTAAAAAAAGAATGCAGAAAGAGGCAAGAGGGGTGCATAAAGAAGCAAGAGCAGAACAAAAGAACTAACAGAGGTTTAAAAAGAGGCAAGTGAGGTGCAGAAGGAGGCAAGAGAACTGCAGCAAGAGGCAAGAGAGTTGCAGAAACAGGTAAAAGGGGCACAGAAAGAGGGAACAGGTGGGCAGACTGAGGCAAGAGAGGGGAAGAAAGATGGAATAGGGGTACAGAAAAAGGCAAGAGGGATGCAGAAATTTGGAACAGAGGTACAGGAAGAAGCCAGAGCAGTGCAGAAAGAACCAACAGAGGTGCAGAAAGAGGCAAGAGGGGTACAGAAAGAGGCAAGTGAAGTGTAGAACGAAGCAAAAGAGGTGCAGAAAGAACCAACAGAGGTGGAAAAAGAGGCAAGAGGGGTACAGAAAGAGGCAGGAGGGGTGCAGAAAGGTAAAGAGAAGTGCAGAAAGAAGCAACAGATGTGCTGAAAGAGGCACAAAGGGTGGAGAAGAGACAAGACAGGTAAAGAAAGAAGGAACAGAGGTACAGATAGATGCAAGAGTGGTGCAGAAAAAGGGAAGAGAGGTATAGAAAGAGGCAAGAGAGTTGCACAAAGAGGCAAAAGGGGTGCAGAAAGATGCAAGTGAGGTGCAGAAAGAGGCAAGAGAGGTGCAGAAAGAAGCTAGAGACCTACAGAAAGAGGCAAGTGAAGTACAGAAGGAGGCAAGAGAACTGCAGAAAGAGGCAATAGAGGTGCAGAAAGAGGCAAGTGAGGTGTAGAAAGAAGCAAGAGAAGTGCAGAAAGAAGCCACAGAAGTGCAGCAAGAGGAAAGAGGGGTGGCGAGAGAGAGACAAGAGGGGTGCGGAAAGAAGCAAGACAGGTGCAGAAAGAAACAAAGGAAGTGCAGAAAGAAGTAACAGAGGTGCAGAAAGAGGCAAAAAGGGTGCAGAAAGACGTAAGAGGGGTACAGAAAAAGGCAATATAGGTGCAGAAAGAGGGAAGAAGGGTGCATAAAGAGGCAGAGGGGTACAGAAAGAAGCAAATGAGGTGCAGAAAGAGGGAAGAGAGGTGCAGAAAGTAGAAGGGATTTGCAGAAAGGGGCAAGAGAAGTGCAGAAAAAGAAAGAAATGTGCAGAAAGAAGCAACAGAAATGCAGAAAGAGGCAAGAGAGGCACAGAAGGAAACAAGAGTGGCTTGCACACCATTAGTACCAATTTAGCACCCACATTTAGCAATAAGTAACAGGTGACCATTCTAGGTTTGCAAAGGGCCTTCCACCACGCTGTAACACTTGTCGCTGCAGTTTTGGTAACATTTGAGCCGTTTGAGCTAGAAACAAGGCTTTTTTGTTCAAATCTGCAGATTAGGGAGCAGATGATGAATTATGTGGCTAATGCAGACAATGTATAATTGGGCGAAAGTCGGTGCAGCCAAACAGTTGCATAATTCCAGTGGCTCTGCTCATACCTTTGACTAGGTCCACAAGTGCTCCTCAGTGATTCCTTCTTTTTTTATCTCACTGAGTTCATAGTTGAGCTTTTATGGAAACAAGGAAGACTAAACCTGACGTTACCACTCCACAACACAGACTACCATACCACATAATTACTCTACATAACACATAATCCCACTCTACATCATTCCTATACACTAAATACCACATACTTTCTATCCACATAATTTCACTGCACAACATACCACATAATTCCACTACACACAACGTACATCCACTCCACTCCCAAAAACATTAGTAAAAAACGTTTACATTTACAACGCCAATAGCTCTAATTCTCGCAAATGCGAAACCTATTACATTGCAAACACTTCTTTAACTAGTAGTCGCGTTTGCAGAGTGGTGGAGAAAGGGTGCTGGGCCTCCAACCAGCGCTCGGGAATTCCGCTGTGTAGGACTTACAGGAGGTACCAGGAGGGCTTCTTGGCCCCCAAAGTCCCTCGGGAGTAAGTTGGACTTCATCCCCCATCCCGTAGTCTGCCAGGAGGCGCGTTTGAATGATGCAAAGCAGTATTTGCTATGGCAGGGCGGAAGCTGTGCTCCTGCCCTGCCATAGCAAACAGCAATGGGCACCCCGGGACATTGCAGGAGCCGGCCCTGAGGGGTGGTGGTCCCCAGGGCCATGAAGGGCTCCAGGAGGGCCACCCCAGCATTTCAACAGCCCCAGGGAGATGGTAGTCCCCGGGGCTTGAGGGGCCCCTGAGGCCCCTTGCAAATAATTGACGAAAGCCCCGAGGAGGTGGCGGTCCCCGGGGCTTGTGGGGTCCATGAGGCACGAAACCCAAACGTTTTTTAATGAATTTAAGCCCTGGGGAGGTGGTGGTCCCCCTGGGGCTGGGGGGGGGGGGCCCACAGGCTTCCAATATATAAATTTGGCATTGCCCCGATACCTGGCCCACCCGGGGGCTTACAGATAATGAATCGCAGAAGCTCGCTCTTTGTTTTTTTTTCCCGGCAGATTGCGCACCCAGCGTGAATTTGTCTGACCCCATGAGCTGGCCTAGGGGGTCTGGGTGTTTCTACCCTGCCCCCTTTTCTATTTTCTAATCCTTTTTTCTACTGATTTCTTGTGACTCGGTTACCGAGTCACAAGATGGCTGCCTACACATTCTGGTTTGGAGTGTTGGCAGCCAATCAGAACTCAGCTCATGCTCGGGAGGAGTCACAAATCCTCCTCGGAAAACTAGGTCCTAACTATAACTACCTACTGGCGACTGCCAGTAGATAATATATATATGTATATATATACATGTACATTACCTACTGGCGGTCGCCAGTAGGTAGTTATAGTTAGGACCCTGTTTCCATAGGAAAACGGCAACATTCTATTTTGAATAACTTTGGTGCCGGTCGACGAATCCTCGCGAAATTTTCAAAACTAATGGGGCGCTACGCTCCGCTCCTACCCTGAAAGTCTCGGGGGGATTCGTCAAGCGGGGGCTGAGAAAAAAGGGGGGTCCCAAAACGCATTTTCCCCATGCATTTTTCCATAGGACCTTTAGACACAGCTACAGCCCGAACAGCTGAACAGAGTTACTTGAAATTTGGCAGAGAGGTAGTCTACAGGTCAAGGAAGTGCCTTTTGTAGGTCTGGTGTAAATCTGTTCAGTAGTTCCTGAGAAAATAGCATTTAAATCAATATATATATCTGTGGCAGCTTACCGTGCGCTTACCGTGCGCTTACGGTAAGCTTACCGTACGCGTACGGTGCCGTGCGATTCTGATTGGCTGTTAGATCTTAGTAAACATTCGAATTGGTCGAAACCAGGAAATGGCGGCCGCCATTTTCTCTCCCGCACTCTGAGGGGGGGAGGAAAAACAAAGTTGGATATCAGGAAAAGGGGCAGGCTAGACAGCTCCTAACCACCTAGCCTTGGTTAGGGTGTCCCAAAAGAACCCCCAAGGGCAAAAATTCTTTTTTTTTTTTTTCAAAAACGCCGATTGCGCTTATTGTACGGTAAAAAATAATTAAAAAAAATAAATATCCTCATTTTCCCCCACCCGTGTGCAATAGATGCCCGCAGGGCACCTTTTGTGCATGGCATATCAATTAATCGATCATTCAATAGATAACCTTTCACAACGAAGCGCATAATATGTCTTCCGTGTGCGGACGGTGCGCGAAGCGCATCGTGCGTACATGGCCCATCAAGCGTAACGTGGGCACGCGGTGCGCGTAGCGCACCGCGTGCCCACCGTGCGTGCACGGCACTAACTGCGTAAAGTGGGCGCGCGGTGCGCGAAGTGCACCGCGTGCTCACTGTGCGCGCACGGTCCGCGAAGCGCACCGTGCGTGCACGGAACGAACTGCGTGAAGTGGGCGCGCACGCCACGAACGGCGTAAAGTAACTTAGCATTTAAAAAACCGTACAAATTCACTGAAAAAACCATAGGTTTCACACACGTTATAGTTAGGAATTAGCATTTAAAAAACCTTGCAAATTCACTGAAAAAACCATAGGTTTCACACACGTTATAGTTAGCGGACATTTCACTCATAAAAAACCAATGAAATTCCCCCGTTATAGTTAGTGCAGGCAACTATAACTCACGCGACCGCAATCCTCTGCTGATGCTAATACTGTATTTAGACACTTATTTGCCCATGTCTTCTTCCATTAAATTTTAGCTATACATATATTGCAAATTTTTTTTTTTCATAAAGACACATATGTCATCAGCAGAGGATTGCGGTCGCGTGAGTTATAGTTGCCTGCACTAACTATAACGGGGGGAATTTCATTGGTTTTTTATGAGTGAAATGTCCGCTAACTATAACGTGTGTGAAACCTATGGTTTTTTCAGTGAATATATATATTCATATATCTAACTAGATAGATAGATAGATAGATAGATAGATAGATAGATAGATAGATAGATAGATAGATAGATAGATAGATAGATAGATAGATAGATAGATAGATAGATAGATAGATAGATAGATAGATAGATAGATAGATAGATAGATAGATAGATAGATAGATAGATAGATAGACCAAGTAGCCTTCAATAAGTAAAAGAAGTCGCACTCACGGATGCAGGTGAACAAATTTTAATTTGTGTCGACAATTCAGTCCCAACGTGTTTCAGTCTTTACAACCTTTTTCAAAGGGAATCTCACATCTCTCATGGCAAATGACAACTAACCGTACCAAATTGCTCAATTTGTATTGTTGGCCCCCCTATTGGACCTCCATAATGGATGTGATGAATAGCATTATGGGTCTTGCAGTTGTTCATATATTTATCATCTACCCTCCAGTGGGTTTTTAATGCCATTTTCAAGTTCTTATTATGTTTGTTTGCATCTGTTCCCATACACATATATTTATTTTAGATTTACCCGCAAAGTACTTATCCTTTCCCTCCTTGCCAAGATGTCCATAGACGCCGTTGGGAATGATCCTGATGCATTTTGGGGGCATTTCTTTTACTTTGCACTTGGTTACCACCTAATCTAATTCAGTAGTAATAGCATTGCCTAACTGGTCATTTTGCAATTAGGAAATGCTATGTGCAAGCGCTTAGGAGATCACAAATAGGAAATCCCTATTAGCATTTTCCTATTTTGCAAATTGTAGAATGCGATTTCATTGAATACAAATCGTATTTTGCGAGGCCGCACAGGCTTTTCACACATTATGAAAGGTTGTTTTGCACTTCTTAATGGCCCGAAATAGTGATTCGGACCGTTAAGAAATGCAACATCCTTTTCTACATAACGGCCTAAGTCCCCTCTGTGTCCCATCTCAATCAGAGCCCTTTATTTAACACCTCCCTTAATGGTGGAACGCCTAACCTGTCCACCTGTGCCTTTATCTACTGTAACCAAATTCAAAACTGTATTGAAAACACTTGTCATCTCTTGCCCTGCACTCAAATTAATTGTGTATAATGTTACAGTGACTTCTGAGTTAAACATACAAGCTTTTTTCTAATCATGTAAATGTAGTGTCAGTAAAACAGATGCTTTTATAATAAATACTATTTGTGGCAAATTTTTCACTCTTTCATGCCATCAAGTGGTTGCGACCTAAGGCTTAACCCGCCTCACAGAGACGCCTCCCCTGGGTAAATGAATACATAAATCCCTTCTCAGGCATAGCTCAAAATGCTGAAATACATTTTATCCTTGCACAGCTGGGCCCCAAGAAACACAGAGAATGCTAGAACTGTCACCCTCCTTGTTAACTTCACATGTTTGCATGTTTTAACACTAAGAATTCTTGTTACACAAAAGAACCAGAATTTGAGTTACAATATTATATTGCAGAGAATTCTTAGTGTATTTATCTTCTGCAGTATCTGTTCTAGTTATTTGTATATTTTACAATCCTGTCAGTGACTGTGGCTGTCCATACTGATTCTTTGATTGATTTGCTGTTAAAGACCTTGAAGCATTGCCAATTATTGGTTTTCAATTACATTTCTTTAAGGGAATGCTGGAGAAATGTAATTTATTTGATTAGCAATGATATTATATTTTGAAAATGCTAAAAAAAAAAGGAGGGAGTTGAATGGACAGAAGATTACTTGTCATATGCTTAACTAAGTATAATGAGATGACATTCCTCTCTTTCACCTGTTCTCAATAGAGTTCAGTGGCAGTCCTGATTCCTCACACAAGGAGTGAAGCATGATGTGGTGCCTCCATACTGGCAGAAACCAATAAGAACTCAGGCATTCTGGATGTTGAGCTTCTTCGGGATGGCGTAATTTTCGAATAGCTAAATAATAGTTTGAAATCCATCCCTAAAACCTAAGAAACAAGGGGGCATATTCTCAGGGACTTATCACCGAGTTATCGGCACTTTATCGCAGCAAAAGTGGCGAAAGTATTATCGCCTCATTCTCAAACTGATGCAAACTGCCCATTTCGCCAGTTTTCCAGCGATAGCTTCCGCAATAAACATTGCCACGGATGAGAGCGACAACTAACGCTATTGATATGCAGAGTATGCTTTCCCGTGGAAAAACACACGAAAACACCACTTTGCGATATTCTCAACGACCAGCCAGATCTGCGATCCAAAAACAGGCGATAAGGCGCGTTAGCCGCAGGGATTTAACACCTGCCTTTTACTGGTGTAAAGCAGGACGTCTATCTGCAGTATGAAAGGTAGCCCAGCCCAGAGCCACATCTGAAGACCAACACATGTCATGGAGTCACTGATCATGCAGCTCGGAGACCCAATAGGGCCACAACACCCACCGCCACCACCCCCAGGACCACCCACAACCCCAGGACCTCCCCTAGACTACCACAGAGGCAGCACAGAACAAGACAGTGGACCATTCGAAAATGCACCAGCCTCAGAGACTTAACGCCAAAGGATGTCATTGCCCACCACAGGCTCAAAAGGAAAACCATCCTCCGCATCCAGACCCACATTGCCCACTGGCTGATGGTACCAACACAGCGGACAAGCAACATCCCTCCGCAGACCAAGCTGCTGGCTGTGCTGCACTTGTTGGTACCTTCCAACCAACAACTGGCAGAGTCGGAGGAGTCTTACAGCCAGCCCTATCAAACTTCCTCACACATGTCTTAGATGCATGCCCATAAAAGCAATGGCGGGACCCTGTATCCACACCACACCCTAGTCCCAATTCGTCGTGTCCTGCACAATCAACCCCAACCCCAGCCGTTGCCTGGCACCATTGTTCTCCAGATCCAAGTTTGTAGTTTCTGAAAGGGTGTGCACCAGGTCATGAAGTCCAGTAGTCAACAATAGTGGAAAAACAGTTTTTTATTCCAAAAACATAAATTAACAACACGAAAATATCAGCCAACGCGCTCCATTCCCAACGGGGAACTTCATCAGGGCAGCTTCTGGATCCAATTAACTGCATATGGTCCGGGAACTCCCCAATACATTCCATATTCCGAAAGTCCGTATTCAGAAACCTGTGGGATAAATGGTGACAATGGTTGTGAGAAGTTGGCCTGGCATATGCTGGTCATTAGTTATAGTGGCCACCTTGCACCAGTCCAATTCGACTCTTATGGTAGATAGGTTTAAGACAACCTTTTAAAGAAAGCTATCCTAGTGGTAGCTGTAGAGAGCAGCCTTCAGGCTAAGTCTCAGAGGAATGTAAAGCAGCTTGTTTTACCTTATAATCTCTTGAATTACCAAATGAAAGGACACCATACAGGTATATATATCAAATATATATGTATTTATTTCTAGACACACTCTACTAATCTCTTTATGAGATTAGAAGCCAGGTACACATTCAAATGTCAACGTTTCACAATAAATTAAGCACAAATATGGCTGGAGCCCTAGGGGCGTACCAGACCATAAACTAAAAAAATGGTATAAGAATGTTGACTTGCAAAATGACAAGGCCTAGGGCCTGGGGAATCGCTGGGGCTTCACTACTGCAGTGTTAGCAGGTAAGTAACAGGCCCACGGGAGACGCGTGCAGTGTGTGAACACACCCGCGGGTTCCCTATTGATTATAATGGTGCGAGTCGCGGTTTGATTTTTAAAGTTCTAGGGGACTTCGAGGAAGTCTACAAGCAAGCCACTTACAAGGTAAGTAATTTGAGGGCCAACACACACTAGGGCACCGGAGTGCACGAGTAACCACACCCAGGGAAGCCGGGTGCATAGGTGTCTTTTGGTGTCGGGTCACGTCGCTGTCTTCTATGGAAACCAAAGAAGACTTGCTGCTTGCGTCGACTGAAGAAGTGTCCGGTGGAATCCAAGGGTGGATTCAAGATGCTGAAGACCTGAAAATTGAAGGGACAGTGTTCAAAGTCACTTGCCAGTGACCGGTGGCCAGGAAGATAGCTGACGGATGTTGGGTGATTTCAGGTCGTCAATGGTGTTTTGACTCTTCACTCACGAGGTCCAGGAGGGATCGACGATGACTAGCAGCTGGATTCGGAGTGTACCACAATGTCTGCAGCTGATGGCGGTGTCGGCAACCGGATTGGCGCCAACAAGCCTCGGCAACTGCAAGTCTTGTGTGAAGTGAAGAAAGTTGATGGTGCAGACCAGCAAGGTCTGAGGGACTCGCCCAGCAAGGATAAGTGAGGACAGGCCTGGAGCAACCAGGGGAGCCCTTTGAGTCATTAAGAAAGTCTTTGGGGGACCCGCAAGCCAACGGGCAAGGGATCACAAAGGTGCCTCTTCAGGAAATGCTTCATAGGAGCCCACGGTCACTCGGGACGGGGTAGGCCGCTGATTTTCGCTGCAAGACCTGCTGGAGGCTTGGGACATAAATGGTCCAATGCACAAGTTCGTTGAACGTCGTGAAGGGGTTGCACTCGACAATAGTGCACGGTCCCCGGGTATTGCTGTTCCTCGTCACTCGTGGGGTCCACTCGCCACAGCTCTGCTGGGGACTCACAATGGCCATCGAGAAGTCAGGAAATCCACTTCCGGGGCAGCAGGGACTTCGAGCTCCGGCGGGAGCGGGAAAGTTTGCAACCGTTGATTAAATTTTTTGGTGTCTGCCAAGCAGGGGAGTTACTCCTTGACTCCAAGGGAGATTCTTCTGTCTTCCAAAGGTAGTGGAACATCAAAGGGCCAGGATTCTTCTTTGTAGAGCGTCGTCCAGGGTTATCTGATTTGCAATGGCAAAATTTGCTATCTTATAGTGAAGATAGGGGAGGGACTAGCTCTATGACCACTCCTCTGGGAGGGTCAGGGTAGGGGGTGGTTACACCCACTTCCCTTTGTCCAGTTTCGCACCAGAGCAGGGACAGGTAGCCCCTGAACCGGTTTGAGCTGGCATATGCACAGAGGAGCCTACTGCTCCCCCAGTGCAGGACTTCAAAGCACTCTAGAAGTGCACCCACCCAGCCCCAATACACTAAATCCTGTCTGGAAGGTGGTGACACCTCCCTGTGACAGGATGCCTATTGTTGGGCTTCCTCCACTGCGAGTTTCAGTCAGCAGCAGGAGGGCAGCCCAGTGTCTGTGCTGGTGGCATCCATTTTGTGATGCAAGGACTCTATAGGATTTCTGTCGTTTTACATGTCGTCCCCTCTAGAAGGGTGGGATCATGCTCCCACATCATGGACTGATGTAGGGGTATGATTCCAAGTTGTTTGACACCAAACGACCTGTTATGATGCAGTCATTCCAAAGTTAGCATTTATGGTTTAACCGCATCCACAAACAGCCATAGAGAATAGACTCTGGTAGCTGCAGAGGGGCCCTGCTCACGCAGAGGCACCCCCTCACATTGTAAACCATGCACCATGCCCTCAGGATTGATAGGGCCTGCCATAGGGGTGGCTGATAGGTTTATATGTGTGTGTGTGGTGAGATATAGAAACCTATATCTCTGTGAGGAGTGCTAACACTACCTCACACAGGCTGCAGTAGCAGGCCTGTAGTGTCAGATTGAGAATGCCTCCCAGGGGTGGCACAATACATGCTGCAGCCCCTGGTAGGCCTGTGAAGTACCTATGCCCTAGGTACCTAAGGTACCATATACTAGGGGCTCATAAGGTACCACAGTATCCAATCACTAGTGCATCTAATATGCACACCAAGTCGTTTAGAGAGAACAGAGAGACTGGGGCCCTGATTAGCAGGGACCCAGCCAGACTATAGCCAGAAACCAGTGTATACATCAGAAAAAAAGTGGGGGCAACATAAGTGCAGATCCTACTCTCCTACAATGGTCAAGCGTCCGTATAGTCACAAACTTATTCATGTACAGTGTATTGCACTTGGACAAACAGGAATTACAGGTATGATCAATCCTGCACAAAAAGACCGTAACAGAAGTTTGTGTGGTCGTAACCTTCAAAGGAAAGAAAAGGAAGGTTACGACCACACAAACTTCTGTTATGGTCTCATTAGGAAGGATTTATCATCCCTGTAAGCATCACGGTTTGTAATTTAGGGGTGGGCGGAATTTGCGTAGTCGCGCTACGCGAAGCTCTGCGAAATGGTAAAAGATCTCCGCGAGCACGCAGAAATTCCGCGAACACGTGGAATTGCTTGTTCATGATGCTTTTTTCCTGTCCGCGAACGCTGTTTGCGGGCTCGGGGGGAAATATCTTGCAAACACACATTTTGAGAATGCGAACAAGCAAAATATTTCGCAAAGCTGCGGAACACAGAATTTTGGGCAATGCCGCGTTCTCAACGGAACGCGAAATTACCCAAATTCTGCAAATTCTGCCAGCGGTACGGAATTTACCACCCAGGCCTAGTTTGTATCAGCTTGATACCCCTGCACCTTCACTTCCCCCACACTGCGCAGGAACAGCTGTAGACCAAGCAAGGGAACTATGCAATAGCAGGCTTCTTGCACGTGTTGGCGGCAATTGACTGAACACATGTACTACTTGTCCCCCCTGCCAATGCTGCACATAATCACCACAACAGAAACCACACGCATTCCATCAATGTGCAGACAAAAGTGGACCACCGGTCCCTGTTCACCAATGTCGTCTCAAACTTCCCAGGTAGTGTGCATGATTCCTACGTCTTCCGCAAGTACCCCAGCCCTGATCCCCAGACCGGTCCGCCGCCCAGCAATGACTGCCCGACCCTGCGCACCCGGGCCTCAATGCCTGCCGCCACCGGTGTGTCTCCAAGACAGCCCACCACGTGCCAGTGGAACCTCTTCAGCCGATCACTGGATTCCGTGCCACAGGCCCCCAGCGCACCCTGCTGCATCACGCTGCGGAGTCATGTCTGTGCAGCCTGCTGACTTTGGCGTACACGCGGTCCAGCTGAGCTCACAATTCAAATCAGGTCTTGATTAGCAGGACGGCATATCGAGGCCTACGCATCATCGCAGGTTCACACCTGCTCAGCTCTGGTGCCATCAACTCTGTGCACCGCAAGTCACCATCTCGTGGCGGTAGACCCATGCCGGCCAAAGTGCCTCGGCTGCCACCAACTCTGTGCACCGCAAGTCACCGTCTCGTGGCGGTAGGCCTGTGCCAGCCAAAGTGCTTTGGCTGCCACCAACTCTGTGCACCGCAAGTCACCGTCTCGTGGCGGTAGGCCCATGCCGGCCAAAGTGCCTCGGCTGCCACCAACTCCGCCAAGTCATGGGCCTTTTATGATTGAGTCGCGTGGTGCGGATGCCATCATATCATCTCCGATAGTGGGAATGTAATGTGGTAGGGCCCTAGGCCCTCATGCATAAATAATGGCCACATGGGCACACTCCAATAGTGGAAATGGCTTCGAGCACGTGCGCCCGGTCCGTTTTATTGGCAGGGTCACATGTCCTGTGACGCCTGTGCTGGATGGGTGTGTTGTTGGTGCAAACAGCCCTCAGGGAGTGGCTGTGGCATGCTGACAACTAGACCTGTGATCAGCAGATCACTACAGGGAAGACCTGGGACATGTTGCATTGTCGTCCCCCCCTGTAAGCATAAGCGGAGTGGGCTGGCCTGGCATATGCCAGTCCAACGTAGGGGTGTGAACAATGACCCCGCGGCTCTGGGCGTGGTTCCGTTCTGGTTCGGACAAGGAAGTAACTAATGCATGTGTCTCTGTTGTACTGTTGGCGCCACCCGGACCGCAATCGGTAAATGTTGCACCCTGTGACTCAAGTCCCACAACATGAGCAACAAAGACGTAAGGGGGAATCACTGACCCTACATTCATCCATACTTTCACACTTGAATGATCATAGACATGACACATCTGTGTGAATTTCAATGTTTAATGCACATTCAGTGGAGTGTTGTAGCTGGAGCAGTACAGGGCCATGCAAACCCCACTTTACATTGGTAGCCCGCGGAGGGCCAGCCAGAGTCCTTCAGAGAATGACAAGTACATCGGAAGAGGAAGAGTTCAGTCCACAGTCTGATACCTGTGTCATTGGCGACCAAACAGAATATAGCAGTCCATGTCGAGGTCCAAGGTGAGTGTCGCAGAGTGCATCAACAGTGGAAGGTAATGATGCAGAGGACAGAACCAAGCAGAAACAGGCCATATGGCGGAGATGAATGCTACTGCTTCCTCCTTACTAGTACAGCAGGATCATCAGCATCTTCGTCCTCTGATGTTTCATGTGCCTCACATGTGGGTGGTGGTGTTCTTTCTCCAGTACTGTGTGGCACTGACACATCAGGGGGCGGAGCTGTGGATGTTAAAGCAGCAGCACCATTCATCTGCGCCAGATCTTGTGGCAGCAATGCCATGATGATGGTCTGCAGGGTATGGTAGATCCCAGCCACATCATGCTGGTGTGCAGCCGTGGCAGCCATTCTTTACGCCTGCACCTGCTCCATGTTCTCCATGGGCTTCCGCATGTGTCCCAACTCCCGGATAACTCCGCTGGAGCCACTCTGACTAGACAGTTGTCCTTGTCTCTGAGTCAGGACTCCAGCGATGTTATCCATGGATCGTTGGAGAGCATGGAGCGGACTGTGGGTGTCCGTTAGGGACTGTAAGTGGTCCCTGATGGGACTTAGACACCCACGTATGGCATCTAGTTTGGCTGGCATGCGGTCGAACCCCACCTGCAACTGATCAGCCATCTTCTCCTGGAACCCTAACACACGTCGTTGGAAGGCCATGTGTTGTTTGTGTGGGTCCTGGGAGACAGCCGTGGTGGTTGGTGCTTCCTGCTGTGTGGTCTGTGCATGAGGTGAGGTCTCCTCGATGCAGCTGAGCTGCTCTGCTCCTGGGGGTAGTGTGCTGAGGATGTCCATGAGCTGTTGGAGGGCGTCGGTGTCGAAGGTGGGGAGGTCCTCTTCGTCATCAGAGTTGTTGGGTCTACTCTGCAGGAGGTGTTGATTCTCCGTCTTCAATGTGAAGGGGAGATGCAGTTTAACATTGTGTTCACATGTATGTGGACGCATTGTACAAGTTTATATACAGACTGCATGACAATGTACATTGTGACTGTTTGGGAGGAGCTGCCTATTTGATGCGGGACAGTGGACATTTTGACAACATCACGGAAGTGTGTTTGTACTTGTACATCATCATCTCACATTTCCCTGCTATGCCAGATGTGATTGGCCCGTTTCTACACACAGGCGGCAGCAGTTGTGTCCTCTGTTCTGTTGTGAACGTGTTGCAATTTGTACCACATTGTTGTCAATGTGGATGTGCTCTGATTCTTTTATGTGTTTGCTGCATTGTGGGTGAGTCGCCCCTGAAGCTCTGATTGTTCTGGCCCTTTTCCCTTTCAGGCGGTGTGCCTTTCAATTCTGTGCTTATTCAGTGCTGAGATGTTGCAGACTTGGGAGTTGAGACTCTTGGGCATGGTTTGTCCGCGGATGTCTTGTTGACATCAGGGGTTGTTTGTGCATGTGGATGTGTCAGGGTGTGACCTGCTCCTTTACGGATGTGGTCCACACTCAGCCACCTCAGTGTTGTGGCATGCACCATGTCATGATAATGGAACTGCAGCCATGCTAATCGTCATGCAGTGTGACTTGCATTGTCAGTGTGGGTCACGGACACGCAGCTTTGCTGGATTCAGCACATGTGCATGGGTTTGTTGTCAGATTAGTGATGTGTGGGGAGGGCCCCCTATGGGCACATAGTCGACAGGGGCCTACTTGCAGTTTCTAGGTGTGCTGCAGTGTGCCAAGGGGATCAGGGACATGCTCCAGAGTCATTGTGGGTGTGCACTGTGCTATGCTTAATTGTGCATGTGTGCCATTGTGCCCATCTACCCCCGTCCCCCCAGTCCCCCCAGTCCCTGGTCGTTACTCACCCTGTTGCTGTTGTGTCGGCTTCTGTCAAGCAGTGTCCGTTCATGGTTATCACTCCACCTAATTCTCTAGCAACTAGGGGCCACATGTATAATGCATTTCACAGAATCGGGTCGTCTGCGACCAGTAAAATGCACTTTGGTATGTATGAATTCCAATTTGTGATTCGGTAACATGTTACAGAATCACAATTTTTAATTGTGAATACATACTGATTCGGTGTTAGAAAAGGACGGGTTCAGGGCGTCCCTTCCTAATACCGAATTGCAGTGGTATGTAGGAATGTTTTGTGACCGAAATGCGGTCTCAAAATATTCACATTTCACCATTCACTACCATTCCCAATTATTTTTTTTCATTTTCGGAGCAGGCAGTGGTCCCACGGACCACTGCCTGCTCTTAATTTATGAAAATAAACTTTACATTTTTGTTTTTTAAGTGCAACTCGGCTGCATTAAAAGAAATGAATGGTTTATTTATAAAGCAATCACGAACATGGTGGTCTGCTGACCCCAGCAGGCTACCATCCCGGTGATTTTAGCGATTCCCAATGGGTCGCAAAATGCGACTTACCTCATTAATATTCATGAGGTAGGTCAATTCACGGCCCACTAGGAATCGCTAAATGAAACTCATGGAGTTTCATAAATTAGGAATAGAGATTACCTAATTGCGATTCACAGAAAATTATAGATTACCTGAGTCACAATAAAGGGGAAGGGGAGGAAAGCTAGTTGATGGTATCAAAATATATCCTCTAAATCCTTAACCACAAAATGTATTTGACATATCCTAGTAATATAAATGGATATTTTCTTAACAAAAGAAATTGTAGTGAATGGTTTTCCCAAAAAAAGTACAAAGGCCCTCACTCACAGATGTGACATGCTTCATCATCGGGCCCCTTCTTTACAGGGAAAATAGGACTGTTACACTTGGTGAGCCCTACCTGGAGCTCTTTAGGTGGACAAGTGGGTGAGTGTGCCTATTTAGTTGTTTTCAATTTTCCTGAGGGACCATGAGCTTGAAAATTAAAAAATGTGAAGAGAGGTGAGAGCTGTATAGTTTTTATTATTCGCTCCTCTATCACATGATTAAAACATAGAAACCTGTAATAGATTTATGGTGCAGTCCCCCAGATTCATGCCAATATGCCCCCAATTTAAGGCCAGATAGGATCTGGGGCATGAATCAGAGCAAAAAGTCACTTTGTCCCTATAGTAAACCAAATTTGTACTTTGTGTTTTTGTTGTTAAAATTATGCAACCTCCTCCTAAGGAAATGACAATGAAAACATGCGTTTTGGGACTCCCGCCTATAACTTTGCCTCCCTTTGATCAACCTGCACAGAATTGTACAAAATCAAACTTAAATGCGTATACATTTTTTGCCAAATCATATACAGGCACATGCATCAAAGAAAAAAACGCTCGCAAACGGGCAGATTCTCAGAATCTGCCCCTTTGCGACTGGTATTTTTGCATTTGGGATGCATCATCCCAAATGCAAAAATCGCAATTTATGGAATCTCTCAATTGCGATTACTTAAATTGCAATTGCATTTAAGGAATCCCAAATTGAGATTCCTTAAATCCAATGCATTAAAGGGAAAAACAATAGCGATTTCGCTAATAGGGGGAGCAAATTACCATGAAGTTGAACCTCATGGTAATTTGCAAAAACTTTGAAAAATGCACTTTCGTGCATTTTTCAAAGTTTCATGTTGCGCACACACATGCCCTGTGTGTGTGCAACATATGTGCACAGATCAATTTAAGGGGTGCAATAGGGTTTCATTTTGACACCCTTGCACCCTTGAAATTGCATGAGCTATTTGCGAGTACCTACTGGTACTCGCAAATTGCTCATTCAATCTCCAAATCATTCCTACGGGCCAGGAGGCCCATAGGAATGATTGGGATGGCATTCCTTAATTGCGACTCGCAATTTGCGAGTCGCAATTAAGGAATGTGTAGGAATCGCTATTTTTATAGCGATTCCTACATGCATAGGCTTTTGCAATTCCTTAATTGCGATTCCTTAATATTCGTAATTAAGGAATCGCTAAAGCCTACGTTGATGCATGTGCCAGATATACATTTGTGAAATCTGGCTATTCTACCCTTCTCCGAGAGCCCACGGGCAAAGGTCTTCTGCGATGATCACCGACTTTATGGTACATTAATTGGTCTTCCGCCAATATCCTGTGCCCCTGCCTCTAAAGTCTTCAGGGAATATCATTCTGGCTTTTCCAGCAGACACTGGAAACAAAGGCCCTGATACTAAAAGCTGATTGCGAAAAACTGGTTGTCATTTGCGATTAGTAAATAAGTCTACGAACTGCCCTCTATGTATTAATAGGTCGGTGGGTAAAATTCCGATTCAGAGTTGCAGCAATGCAACCTACCTTATGAGGTAGGTTGCAAATTGCCACTCACTCACTCTGATTGGTGGCTATCACAGAGATGGTGGCCTGCTAGAGTCAGCACTGACTGCGATCACCTTTTAAAAAAATATCTTTTTAAAATGCAATCCGTTTTCCTTAAAGGAAACAGTGCTGTGGGTAAATATATAAGTTTACTGTTTGCTAAAGTTTGTTTGAGAGTTGACCGTGGTCCCTAGGACCTCTGCCTGCTCACTATCATTCTTTTTTAACATTCACATAGGGGACCCGAATGGCCCTAAATGGAAGGGACCACTTCCCTTTTGTGATTACTTTACCACCCCAACTTGGGAGTCTGTAATGTTTTGTGACAGGGTTCCATTGCAAAACATTGATACATCTTATACCAAATCGCTGTTTGGAAGGGATGCCTACAATAAGCCTCTTCCACATAGCGATTTGGTATGAAGTCACCAAGCCAGGGCTTTAAGTGGGCCGGGTCTCACCGGTGCTGGGCACCGGCAGTTCTTTAAAGGGGGCCTCGAAACGGGTCTCTGTCAGGCTCTGTTTTGTGCCCTGACAGAGGCGGTCTGTGTTTTTCCGGACTGCAGTGACAGCAGGCACATCGATGTGTCCGCTGTCACTGCTCACTTCTCACTAGTGGGGAAGTTACAGCATGACGTCATGCCAGGTGAGCGTTGTAGGGGAAGGGACATCCGTTAAAGAGAGTCGTTTTCTCTCTGGATTCCCTTCTCTTTATGAAACTCAGGAGCAGCAACATTGTCGTGGTGTCACCAGGGCTTTTAGTGGAAGCTTTTTCAATATCATATACACGCTACAGTTGCTGCTTATTTATCTTATGCAACCATTGACAAAGCCAATTGTCCTGACTTGTACATATGATGTTGCTTTTTGTATCATATATCTGGATGCAATGACAAAAACAGCAAAATACAAGTCGGGCGGCACACTGTGCTAAGCACAGATTTTTAACTTACATTTTTTTAAGCCACACCCTTAGTTTAATTGGCCACGCCCCTTTGAGAGACCCCTCAGGTTTTTTCATCCCACTTAAAGCCCTGCGCCAAGCCATTACAGGAGTCTCCTGCAATGGCTTTAGCACATTTTAGAAACACTTTTCCAGTGGCAAACAGCGATTCGGCCTGTTTGAGACTGTAAAAACCTTTAGGACATCTGGTGCAAACTGCAGCTTGTGGCCGCTGTCTCCCGCACTTCTTGGGTTTATACCCAGTCTCAAGGGTTTTCATAAGTGTTTTAGTATCCTAATATGTTTTTTGTTTTTAATTTGTACATCGCATTGGCAATTGGAAACTAATAAAGAGGTTATGAACCGGTTCTCAAACCAAGCATCTAAAATCTTACTTATCAATGTAAAAAAATATTCTCACTCTTCTAGGATAAAGTCTGTTCTTTTAGTTTGGAGTGTGCTCAATATTTCTCCACATATCCACAACAATGTTTTGTCACAACCAGTTGGTTGAACCAGGAGAGATGGTTTACAGACCACCTCTGACAGAGTGTGGGAAAAGGTGATCAGGTTCATGACCCTTTTGTCTTAACGTTGACTATTTCTGTAAAACGTTATTATCTACTCGTCAGGAATTTGCTCTATGCTACAAAAAGAATGGGGTCTGCTCTCCATGTCCTCACATTTTCCCCATAATGGCCACAGCAAAGTTTTTCAAGGCAAAGCTTAGGAACCTGGGCCAGGGTCTGCTGCCTGGAAGAGGCAAATGGGACAAATGGGCCACTGGCAAACAAATGTCAAATTAGTTTCAAATGTTGGTTTGTTATGCACTCCACAATCGCACCCATCAATATATGGGTACAACATTCTGTTCTGGATGGGTCAAGAAGGGCAGGATGGAGTAACACCAGATTACAGGAACCATCAAGATTCAGTGGGACAGTGTGATTGTGCCCCACCGGAGACAGGTAGCTAGTGGCATAAGTCATCTCTCTTTTCTCAGAAAACCTGGAGTGAAATGGTCAGAATTCCGCTCTATTCACCCTCGGGCAACCTAATGACAGAGTTAGCATTCTGGCAACCTAGGCCCAAATGCCACGGCAGCAGAGAAAACAGCCTTTACGACTCGGACTGAGCCATGCATGCCTTTTCCCCGCAAGCGTAACCACGCTTGCCTGAACCACGCATCTGCCTTAACCACGCAAATGAGTGGTTAAGGCAGATAGCGCTCTAGTGTCCAGATGGGCTGGGACGGGAAGAGGAAGCATCGGAACAGGAAGCTCCGGACGCGGACAGGTAAGCAGGTCTGGGGCCGGGTTTGGGGGGGTCGTTTTTAGGGGTGGGGATCGGGTTTAGGGCTCGGGGGGGCGGGCAGGTAGTTTTTGTAAAGGGGTGGGGTTTTAGGGCTCAGTGCGGGGGGTAAGGGTCAGGGTAGTTTTAAGGGATGGGGTCGGGTTTGGGGGGTAGTTTTCAGGATTGAGGGTTGGTTTGAGGGTTTGGGGGGTCGAGCAGTCTTATTAAAAAGGGGCAGTGTTTTAGTACTCAGGGCGGTTAGGGTGTTGGGGTAGTTTTAAAAGCTGGGTTTTGGGGTAAGTTTTTAGGGGTGGGTGTCGGATTTAGGGCTCAGGATGGAGGTGTCGGGGTAGTTTTTTAAAGCGGGGTTCACTTTCAGGGTGGCGTAAGGGGTAGGGGTAGTATTCAGGGTAGCTTTAAGGCTCAGAGCAGGGGGGCTGGGTCAGGGTAGTTTTTGGTAGGCAGCAGGGTTTTAGGCCTCAGGGCAGGGGAAAAGGGGCATGGGTAGTTTTAACGGCATGGCGGGGTATGTTTTAGGCCTCAGGGTGGGGGCAAAGGTAGGGGGATAGGATTTTAGGGCTTAGGGTAGGGAGGGGGTTCGGGATAGTGGTGACCTTTACCATGCATATCCTTTAACCAATCATGCCTTTCCAACGAAATTGCGTGGTAAAGGCATGAGTGGTAAAGGCATGAGTGGTAAAGGCATGCATTGTAAAGGAATGCACGGTTAAGACACATTTGTGGTTGTGGGTTGTGCGTTTTGTGGGTGCACATGTGGTTCAGCCATGCGTACCTCTGTCATACAACCGCAGAGAGTATCGGGCCAGGCTTATTTACTACTGGATGATGGCCTGTGGCTGAAACACTGGTGTCCCTCTCCTCTCACAAGGCCAAACAAGCATCTAACACTCACTCCGGCTTACAACTCTCTCTCCAACTTTGTTTCCATTGGCGGGAGGGACCAGCGGTCTCAGCCGTACCTTCAGAGTCGTGGTGGCCGAATCGGTCATTAAAACACATATCTGATTGATGTGATTGTGAATGATCAGTGTGTCTAATGATGGCATGCAAGCAGCGTCGGCACTGGCATGTCAAACACACATACTAGGGTTGAAACCTAGCAGCACTCATGGGTATGTACTCGAGGGTATTTAAAGGTACTCTTCTAAAATAATTGGGCCATTCACCGGCACGGATGCTGAAAATAAGAGGAGAATGATACAGTACCTTAGTTATGGGTTTTAAACTTGGATTTTAATAAAACACTATTTTTCTCTTCTTTTGTGATGTTACTGTGCTTTTTGTCCTTTTAGATCTTTTTGGACATATCTGTTATCTGCTTCATTAGGTTTAAAGTGCCAGAATGAAGTTATCTGTTGTGAACAGCCCTGCAGTGAACAGCAGAGGAGTGGGAGGAGTGAAAAGTACTTAAAACCGAGAAGCAAAATAAATCAAAATGTCACCTCTTCGCACAAGATACTCTCCTGCATTAATCAAGCGGTCATTATCTTACGATGACTGGCGAGATGAGGCAAGATGGATGTGTCTGGATTCACCTCTTCGTCTGTGAGTCTCTCAATGCGCTCTCACCTCCATGGAACTTGAATGAAGCAGGCAAAGGAGGCCCTCCAGCATGCAAGCAGCCTTCACAACTGTCACGGTACAGAAGCAATGAATGGCGGCCAGGGGCTGACATAAAAATGAGTTGGCGCTGAGATGAGTCCCCCTAGAAAGAGACTTCAGGGCCTTGCAAATCTCAGAGGTCCCTGTTGTACATTCTTTCAAGGTCTCTGTCTACCTTCCAAACTAGGTGTATGCACGGTCCACATTTCAAGACTTTGAAACAGGAAATGAATGAGTGTGGCCTGCATAGTGTGACAAATGAGTGTACGTGGCTTGCATAGTGTGGCAAGCTGTGCCTTGTGGTGTCACTTGGTTGCAGAAACCAGGGATTTGGGGTCTGTATCTTGCCACATTAGGTGTCCATGTGTGAAGAAACTTGTCTATGCTGACCCAGCAGAGTCAGCATAGACAATCAGGACGTTTCATCTCTGGTGAATAAGAGCACTTAGTTGCCTCTGTGGTAAAATATTAACAGCCTGGTATGATGGCAAGTGTGCAGAGCCGTAACACTACTGGGAGACGTGGGAAATACAGGGTGTCAGCTGAGAAGGGTCATAACGCCTGCCCAGCCGTGCAGCTAGAGGGGTGCAGTTGGAACATACTACACGTGCAGGTAACAAGAAAGGTGAGTCTGTGGGCCCTATGCGGCTGGGCGTAATTGGGTATTGCAACATCAGTGCTTACTACAGTATATACAAAATATGAAAATCTGTTTTTTAAAATTAATTAATCCTGATCTGGTCTCAGATGCCAATCTGATTTTGGGCAAGCAAGGTTTGAGCATATTATTTTTATCCTCCGATTCTTTTGGTGATTGCCCATTAAAGGTCACATCCACTTTAAATTGGCTTATCCGCTAACATAGCCTACAACTTGCATCAACCCTCACACATCTCCACAAAACGTCGAATCTCTGTGGGTTTGTGTACTATTCGAAGTAGACTTGTGGCCCAGCTCAAATGCTTCTTACTAAGAAATCTGTCCTTTCAAACAGGCCTTCTCTATGTGAGCTCCCAAGCCATCGACCTCCCTTTCTTCATCCCTTAGGCTTGCTCCCACACACATGGATTCCGGGACAAAGCTGTAACTTGTTTAGCTACAAAGTATTTGTTATAAATACATTGTATCTGCCACTGCCCATTTTTAACTTTTTACTGATATGTAATTGTATTTATCTTTCTTAACTTCTTCAGTACTCTATCAGCCTTTGACTAGGGTTGAATTATTTATAATTCTTACTTACAATTAAATAAATATACCGAAATCATTCCCAAATGAACTTCTAAACTATATGGGTGTCCTCATTACTTCACTAGTACTTCTTCCATGAGGGCTCTATCTATCGAAATATAGTCTGTCCCAGTCCACCACTGGTTTAAAGCGCAGCAGTACATGTAGAAAAACACAGCAGTGGGAATCAAGTCATTGTGCATCATTTCTTCATGGGCCCAGTCACCAAAATATGTCAGGCAGCTGAGAAATTGGCCTGTGCTGCTGCCACCATATAAGATTTTGATTGATTTATGAATTTATAAGAACAACATACTTTTGATGGATTCCTTTAGAGCAGTCTTCTGGACTGAATTACTGCCATGTCTGAAAACCTGCCCCTTCACAATACAAGCCCTAGAAAAACTGGAAGCTGATGCCCACCATGCCTCTCTTACACCAGACTCAGTGTGTTCACCCTCTTTCCAGCTGAGATTGAAGCAGGAGCCATGAGACTTGCGACATTGCCCAGATATTGGCCACTTTTGCCTATCCTGGGCTGAGTATTCTGGATAATTTTCAAAAGATGGGTAAAGATAAGTTTCAGAAAACTGGCAGATACTTAATTCAGACTCTGTTATCACATCTTCTCAAAGTATTTTTGTAAGTATGTGTCTTTCATGTGCAAATCATTAATGGGTCCGTCTTTCACAAACTGAAACACCCCAAAGCTTCACCAACGAGGAGCAAGGGTATGAGAAAATATCTCAAGTCTCAACAAATCTTAAATTGTTGCCTATTAAGGGGTGCACTTTTAGCACCAATGCAGTGGAAAACAGAGCTAAATAACATGTATACAAACCTACTGATGTCTATATGGGAAAGAAATAGTTAATAAAGGGAACAAGCTCTGTCTTTTCCAGGGCCCGGGCACCCAAGTTCATACACATGCCCATGATTCCTTTCCCATAGTAAGACAGTGAAGGTGATACCCAGGTCTCCAATGTGCCCCCAACGCCTCTGGCTTCCTCTTCTCAGGCGCTGGCACGTGGTCCCTCTTTGCACGCTTCTTCAGCCTCTCAAACCAGCTGTGCTGTTTGGACTTCACCATCACGTCAGGACCTCAAAACTGTAAGGAGAAGATTACAGCAGAAGTGTTTCATATGATTTTCATGATGTACACTAAAATGTCAGTAAAACTTGACACCAAAACCTTTCTTGAATGAAAAATGGGCCTCAATTTTCTTCAAGGAGCAAAGAAAAGGTCTTCAACCCATGGACTGTTATGCTTTATTAATGTTACCAATTTCTTGAATATGTATTTTGGCCAATAAATTCCTCTCCGCCGGTGGAGTTTGTGGAGAGTTGTCCACTCTGCATTACGCTTGTGACATGGAGGTCCGGCAAAAATCCACTGCAGTTTTTTCCCGCACACGGCTCATCAACTGTAAGTTGCAAATGCAAGTGAATTGGCATCCCTTGCGTGATTTTCGGGAGCTAGGATGGCACCCGGCAAGATTTTCTCAACGCTGGCGGTCGCGGGCACTTGTGACCATTCGCTGTGAAAAAGCTGCTGCTCGAGTAGAAAACCTACTCAGCTGACAGCATAGACGCAGCGCTCTTATGTGCCATTAGCACTGATTTTGAAGTGCAGAACAAGCTCCAGGTGCTAAGAATCCGGTCGAGCAGCACGACCTGTGGACTCGCAGAATTCTGCGAAATCTCTCAGAGTTTTCGTGTAAGTCCACGGAGTGAAACTCCGCGAGTTCTGCCACCCCTAATTTCAACTGGCATCAGCAATGTCATTTGTGAGGGGTCATGTGTGTGTCAATCAAGGTTTTAAAGTATCTTTGGAAGGATGTGTTACACTTAGATCCCTTGGAGTTAAATGTTATTTTAGCATAAACAAAATTCCAAATGACATTGCCTTTTCTGAACTGTGCGGAAAAACTGGCTGAAAATCCACGATGTTGCCATCAGAGTCTCAACATTGTTTTGGGAGCGAGGGAACCTTAAACGCGCCTATGAAGGGTCAGACTTTCTTGGCACACCATGAAAGTACTTTCAGGGCCATTGGCTCACTACGATACGTATGTGAAAATTGTGCTGTACAATGCATACTAAAAACACATTTTTTCAAACTTTTTTCAGGAGAAAACTTTCCCTGCTACCAAGCCTTACTCAAGGAAGTCAGGCTTATTTGTTCAGAACGGAAATCATGTATGCCACTTTCAAAGCTCACCACTGTCCCAAACCGTATCAGCTGATTCACAAAACGGAAGTACCAGATTTGCTTATGATTCTCCTCAGAGGTAATGTGTATCTGTTTCAGCCTGGTACAAATAAGGTATTTTAAGGGCTGCACTGAGTGAGCCATTTTGGATTTTTTGTTATTTTTCCTTAAGGAAGAACTCTTCCTCCATTTAAGAAATCCACTATAAATAACTGGGAGGACACTATCTGCCACACTTATTAAAGAGGCCATTTCAACAGGAAAAGTATATATTGAGGAAAAGTTATTTTAAAAGTCGACAATAGTTTTATTGGTTCTGTGCTGATTTCCTGTTCAGATTTTGTTGCAGGTCTTATGACCAAAGAGGTCTAGACTTTCTTAATCACTTTCAACTGAATAGGTATTCTACACATGCTGAATATACACATGTAAATCAAGGGGATGCATGTAAATTTGGGGCTTGGGGGACGTGTCCAAGATGGTGTAGTAGCGGATCTTTGGAGCTCTGCCACACCGTGTCATTATCTGGCGGATTACGGGGTCTGGTCTGCCCTGGGCCCCGGTGCGGTGAAGTGGCAGTGGGGGGACGTCCGCCGGCTGTCCCCATAGCTGAAAGCGGCGAGGTTCCACAGACGAGGAGCCGTTAAGTCAAGATGGCGGTCGGAGTGGAGCGGAAGGGCTCCTAAGTATCAGAGAAGCTCTGTTGTGCTGAATGCCCCCTCTGCAGACTCCATGGGCAAGTGATTCGGGTCAGCGGCCTGGGAGCGGCACTCTAGCTTACGAACAAAAAGAATAGCGCTATTGTCCCAGCTGAAGGCAACACAATGCAACATATACCTCCTACAGGAGACTCACCTTTAAAAAAAGGACTGGAACTGTATGTGGTTGAAGTGGTTTGACCGCCAGTTCTGGTCAGCAGGGCCCGGCAAGCGGACGGGGGTGGCCATTCTAATAGCCACACACTTTCAAGGCTAGGTCCTTCAAACACACTCAAAGGTCACAGACCGCATGCTATCTATGTGGATCTTCTTCAACCAATACATTTTTACAGTTGCATGCCTTTATGCACCCAACAACCGTCAGGAACCCTTTATCCACCAGGCGATTGGGACGATTCTCACCACACCAGATATTAATATCCTGATAGGGGGAGTCTTCAACCTAGTACTAGATGCCTCATTGGATCGCATCCCGCAGAGGGCTGGCCCAGCAGGAGCGTTTATTCCGCAGGGACTCTGGTGACTTACAGATGCAGAGTTAGTTGATGCCTGGAGTGCGCTACACCACCCCACAAGACCACAAGAACATACTCACACATTTCAGCCGCGCACCAGCCTTATGCCAGACTCAACTTTTTTTTAGTTTCTGTCTCCCTTCTCCTGACGGTGATGAAGACGGACATTGAGGTTGCTTCCATCTCAGATCACTCCCTATCATGCTCATGCTGCGCCCTCCCAATAACAGCCAGGGCCCCAGGATGTGGCGCCTTAACCCTGAATTGCTTTCTTATAACTCTGCCATTAAAGAAGTTCAGGGAGTAATCCTAGACCACCTCGCTATCAACGATACATCACACATTTCAATCTCCACACTGTGAAACGCCCTTAAAGCAGTAGCAGTGCGGCTCAACGGGGAGCATAGGGCTAAGCGAGCAGAGTTAGAGGGCAAGGTGAGGGACATGGAGGAGGCGCATAGGTGGACAGGATCCCTCAAGGCACAATGACAACTAACCATTGCCAGAAAACAGCTTAGGGCCTGAGACATGGACGTAGCAGAATACGCCCCACTCCGCACAAAACAGAGATTCTACGCCGGGGGAAACAAAGCTGGTAGACTTCTTGCTCACAGGTTACGCACTCAGACACAAGCATGCCGCATACATGTTTTAGTAGACCAAAACCAACACACCCTGACACGAGACGTGGGGATTGCTGTGGAATTTGGTCAGTTTTATGCTCAGCTATATAGGACGAAGACCCTGCTGCCCGCAAACTGCGCCTCATATATGGAACAGGCTCCCTTAACAAAATTATCAGAACTCGTAGCAGCACTTCTGGATTCAGACATAACTACACTGGAAGACCTTGAGGCAATATGAAGCCTCCATGTGGAAAAGGCACATAGACAAGACGGGTTTATAGCTGCTATTTATAAAACATTTGCAGAGCAACTGTACCCTATATTGGCCCGGCTATACAATTCCTTTAGCTCTACGGGTGCTCTTACAGAGACCATGAGAACGGCCATTATAACGGTCTTACAAAAAGTAGGAAAGGGCCCTCAGCAATGCATCTCCTACCGCCCCATATCCTTGATCAATGTGGATGCCAAAATATTTACAGGGATTCTTGCAAGCAGGCTGGGACAATATATGCCAGGTCTGGTAGACCCAGACCAACCGGGCTTCATTCCTGGATGCACATGTGGGGGCAACACGAAGCTCCTATTTCATCTAATTGACAAAACTAACCGCTCCAGACACCCACACTGCTTCTATCAATAGTCGCTGAAAAAGCATTCAACCAGATGCATTAGCCGTTCTTGCGGATGGTGTTGGAGGCCGTAGGCTTGGGCCCCTGCTTTCGCCAATGGATCTGGGCCAGCTATGCAGAACCAATGGCCCTAGTTTGTGTCAATAACTCACTATCTAACGCATTTCCAATTTGGAGGGGTACATGACAGGTGTGGCAACTTTCTCCACTCCTGTTCAAGCTCTATATGGAGCCACTCGTGGAGCGCATTGGGGGACACCCCCTCATTGAAGGGGTATGAATGGGCGGTCAAGCACACAAGATAGCATTATACGGGGATGATGTGCTGCGCACTATCACCAAACCACTCCAGTCATTGCCCCCATTGTTGGAGGAACTTGCAGCATCAGGGTTCAAGATGAATGCCACCAAATCCCAAGCCCTTTATTCACCATTCCCCGAGATGAGCAAGCACACCTAGCCAAAATATCCCCCTTCACATGGGCCACGCAGGGTGTCTCATACTTGGGCATTCACTTATTCCCCACTGTTGACAGGTCCCTGTTGCACAATTATTCCTCACTGCTGGCCACAGGGTGCACACTTATCCAGTACTGGCATGGGGGACCCATCTTGTGGTCGGGACAAATAGCAGCCGTAAAAATGTCCCTCCTGCCCAAGATTCTATATCTCATGCAGGCAATGCGGCTACAACCGCCCCCCTCAGTTATGAAGAAACTACAATCCTCATTAGAGCCCTTCATCAGGTGTGGTAAGAAAGCCAGGATGGCTAAGGAGCGTACATATCTCACGGTAGCTAAGGGTGGTTTGGGTATACCCCATCTAGTGCGTTACCACCCAGCGGCACATTTGAGATTCCTAGTGGAGTGGCAACGTACTGGACCAGGCGGTAGCTGGCATCCATATATGGAAGATACCTTGACTCCATCGTAAGAACCGCCCCCGGGAGTGCACATCTCCTTGGTGGTCAGGACCACGGTCGGGCCTTGGACAGACTGAGTGCCCCTAAGTGCCTCTCCACCCCGATCTCTCCCTTTACTCCGGGATCCAGCAGGATTTCGGACTCCCAGACTCTGAACGGTGGCGGTACGCAGTAGTCCATCACTGAGGTGACCCAGCCAATGGTGTGACCCTACACAAGCAGTCCCCTCATGTCGTTCGAGAGCTGTCTCCTGTCACGGAGGGATGACCGACGCCTGCTGTAAGATATTTATCTCTTTTTAAAGACCTCTGCCAATCCCCTGCTCTCGCCAGCCAGGACAAGGTGGGAGGCAGAGTGTGAACGCAGGTTCACAGATAAGGAATGGATGGACGTCTTGCACCAGGATCGCACGTCGGCTTGTAGCACCGCAGGGAGGGAGACACTCCTTAAGCTAGTGTACTATTGGTACTACACACCTGCACGTCTGACTAATTGGAGAAAGGGATGTGATGAAAGGTGCTGGCGCCATTGTGGCCACTCTGGTACACTATCTCACCTGCTGTGGCATTGTCCCAAACTGCATTGTTACTGGTCAGTGGTGTTTCCTGATGTTAACCAAATGTTTGATACCGAGCTACCCCACTTCCCTAGCAATATCTTACTGGGCATCCCTAACGCACTAACATACCCACTACATTCCCCTAGGGGGAGGGCTATTACCTTGGCTCTTTGTGCAGCGAAGCAAGTCCTGCTATCAAGATGGGGAACTGATACCACACTCACACACATAGAATGGATACACAAACTCTGGGACCTGTTAAGTATGGAAAAGCTAACAGTGGTAGCATACCAATCCTTACCTAAGTTCCAGAAGACGTGGGGTCCCTGCCTAAAAAACGTATCCAACACCTTCCGGGAAATCACCTGCCTAATATACCTACGAATCTTGCGCCTCACAGCTGGTACACAACCGGACGCCTAAACAGTTGTATGGTGGGAGCCGGGACAGCATCGACATCACTCCACTGCACGCGGATATGGCATGTCTTGTTTATTGAAATTCCGTTGACACCCTTTGTTAATAAATAAACGGTTACACCCCTCCCCCTATTCCGCTCTTCGCCGGCCATTGGATGTAGGCGCTGGCGAATGATCTGTACACTCCTCTTAAAACAAAAATTGATACAACCCTAAATTCGGGCCTTGATAAAAGTCACCCTCATGTTATAGTTCATCTAGCAGTGAAAGGGATCTGAGGTAACATGCTGATCAACAAAGTGTGAAAAAATCGGAGGCAACAAAATATAAATGCGAAAAAACAGCTTCTCTTTGCATTTGATCAATGTAAACATTCCAGAATGTTTCGTGAAGTTTCTTTGCTCAATCAAATCATAGGAGAACCGTGCTTAGAAATTGGGAATGCAAAACTGAGATTGATTTATAGAGAGTGGTAGAAAAAGGAAGGGTGATTGACAGGTCATTGACTGGCCTGTGTGCAGTTTCTATGACATCACTATGCCACCAGTGCAGCCAGTTTACATGCCTGACAGCAGTGGGGGGAAAAAGCACACGCTGAACTTGTGACGATGGCTACAGAGATGCTCGGCTTCCATGAGTGCAGAGTCTGTTGTGCACAGGAGATGGCAATGCCCTCTTTCATTTTTGGACCAACCACATGGTAATTGCGCCTGGCTTCCATTACAGGCAATTATCTACCGCCAGAGCCCGATCAACCATGGGAGTTATTGTTTTCAATAACCACCAGGGAGGCAGGGCTCTTCTGAGACAAGGGTTTGTGTCATTGCAGTCCATCTGGACCTTCTGAAGCCACAAACATCAAAGCGGTTCTGTTGTGCTCTAAAAACACATTTCCCCGTATCTTTTTGAGGGTGCTGTGACCTTTGCGGTTGCCTCAGTATGACAGATGCCCTACTGTATGTTGAGACCTCAAGTATTGTGCAGGCTACTTTGAATTATTTTAAAGAGATGTGTAGCTCGATGTATCCGCCCTGCCACAATTGTTGCATGATATAGAGAATAAATTAGTGTGGTATGTACACACTAAAAATCAAGCCACCCTGCATGAAAGCAGCAGAGCTTCATTAGGCGAATGATGGAAAAGAGCACAGCGCCATTCTTACAAAGTGTTGCATTTCTATGACAATATTAGTGATGCACACACAAGTAACACCGTGTGTACCGTGCGCGGAATGTGATTTAACATTGGCCAACGGCACACAAGCAGAATATTTGAAAGCGAACGATGGCTTGCATAACTTTTGCATTCAGGGCAACCCATGACTTCGTATATCTTCCCACAGAGACCACCCAAGGATACAGTGAATTTGTGATAAAAGTAAAAGTGTCACGCACTGTAAATTTGTCCCTAGGATTAGATGCAGCACTACTTCATGGTACTTTGAATGACTTTTGCAGGTCTGAGTTTGCGTAAAGTTTAATGTGTGCTCATATTTTTCCAACATATTCAACTTTTCATGCAAAAAATCCTTTGCGTTGTACACGGCAACTGTGCGTGATACGCCTGCCCATACTAAACATTAAACCTTGATCCCACTGTTATGATGTCACATATGTCAATGTATCTAGGTCTACTGCAAACATTTAAAGAAAGTTTATAAAAAATGACTGCTGTAGTCTTCTTCAGGATTCTATTTAACGCAAAATAAGACGAGCATGGATGGGAATCGCAAAAGATAAAATAGTGGTCAGTGAAATAAGGACTCATCACCAGAAAGCTCCTCTTGCAGATACATGCCAGTGCTAATTTAGTCTCCTATATAGCCCTTCGCCTGAATCATGCAAGATACCATATGAAATGTACCTATTGGTTGTCTCCTTACCATTTGCTTGAATTCCGCTTCCTCAGTGCAATGTTCTCCTTGTATCACGTAGCACTATTGTGATCAGCCGGTGTAAGCCGATAGCGACACTCATGTGCCTGCATCTTGTAGAGGCTTACCTTTACGACACAACAAGAAAATCCGAAACAACCATAGCCCAGCTGTGTAGCACATGCCTTATGGGCCTTATGGGCTGGTGGAATTGTGACTTTTGGGTGCCTGGTGACTGAGGGCAACCACACAAGCACACGAGAGCCTGTGACTTCCTCAGCTGCGCCAAGACACAGCAGCAGTGGAGGAATTTCATCTTTGGCATGACAATCTTGACCCTGGTATAATACAAGTACTTGGGCATTAATGCTAATGGCGTACAGCTGTAGTCTAGCTAGAGTGATGGGATGCTTGCAGTGAAAGAGAGAGCCCCCTTGTGGAAAGGGTGCAGATGTGCACTATGACTGGGTGCCCTATGGGGGAGAGGGCACAGCGAAGAGAGGGCGAGTTGTGAGAGATGGCGCGTTCTGGGATAGACAACACAACAGCCGCAGCCTTAGATTAGAGAATGCACACTCTCGGAGAGAAATGGTAGGTGACAGACCGAAAGAGTGCACTGACCAAGAGATGGCACGAGCGAGCACATTCTGGGACAGAGCATCAGCAGGGATGGAGGGTTCAAACACCGTGCTTGAAAGGGCAGAGAATATGAACACGTGTACAGACTGAGAGAGAAGGCAGGCAGTGTGAGAGGGCACAGAATGCGAACATGTAGCCAGAGAGACGGGGAGGGCTCAGCTTGAGAGAGAAGGCTCACAGCAAGAAAGGTAAGAGTCAAAGAGAGCTCACAGACTGGGAGAGAGGACAAAAAGTGGGGGGGAAAGCACAGGCAAATAGTCAGATACTGCAAATGTCAATGGAAATAGTTCACAATTCTGGCATGCAACCTGCCCAGGTGGACTCCGCATCTGCATGCGCACATACAACACGTGGCTTACATGCTTCCATGCCAAGTGGTATTCAGACACAGAGAGTGTGTGGCGTGTCGGTGTGGCCGGTCAAGCACTGGGCAGCTTACCATTCAGCTGCCATTTTAGACCCACTGGATTCATAGATGTCAGAGAGAGATTGATGGATGGCAGACCCTGGAATAAGCTGGTTGCTCTTTACTGCAGCCTGGTGTGGCACAGAGAGGGCCCTTAGGGGTGAAGACCTGCCACAGACATAAACAGGAGATAGACAGAGACCAGAAGAAATAGAGTGAGTGAAAACACGGAAGTAGAAAGAGCAAAAGTGGGTGGGGAAAAAGAGAACATAGACAGGTGGGAAGAAGTATAAAGAGATTCTTTGTTAGCAGAGTTACTATGAAAACGCAAACTCAATGCCAAACATATGTACGTTGAGAGGGATGACTTAATAACACCATTACATGCAAAAATGCAGTGAGTAGAAAGAATGTAACGACGGTACTGATAGTCTACGGGTAATTGTGTTTTGTAGGTGTTAACATAGCAAAGAATAACCCACGTTGGAATTACCATGATGAAGGAAGAGAAGTAGGGAGAGAAATGCACTGGTTTGTTAGGAGTTTATACGAATACATAACAACAAATAACAACAGTAAACTGAAATACTTCAATGAATTCTGAGGTAAATATTTCAACTAAGCTAATGTAAATGTTCACACAGAATGGCATCCTTAAATGAATGTTTATAAGAGTAAAAGATAAATGTTGACGTTTATATTACGAATAAACTCAAAACAGAAACGAAAATTAACTATACACAGACTCCAATCTATGAAGGTAATCCTTCCCCTTGCCAGGAGTTTGCCAGTCATAATATGTGACCATAATATATCAATATATTTAACATTCTGTGTAAATGCATGGTTACCCTACTTATACGATCTCCTGGCTCATTCCCGAGTAGTAGTAACACAAAGTTGCAGAAAGAGAAGACCATCTGGATATATCCGATCAACTGAAATAAATATGTATTCAGAAGTTTTTGAAAAGAAATAGGGCTTTGAAGAGGTATCTCTTGTGGGTAGGCACCAGTGAAGGGATATCAAATGAGGACAGTTTAAAAAAAAAAAAATAATAATTTTTTTTTTTATTACATTTATTTATACTTTTTCAAAAAAATACAAAGCAGAAGAGTGATCTGAGGCTCAATAAAACACAATGAGCGAATAATCCATGCAATGGGGCATTAGAGACAACTTAATAAGAGAAACCACACACTACACATTGTAGCAGAATTCAATCATAAAGCGCTTGCAGAAAAGGGGAGGATTAAGGGGGGGCCTAGGGGGGACGCATGTCAAAGTGTCAAGAATCTGGGGGGCACAAGCAGTTGTCACAATGTCGGGCTGTGTATCATCAGCAACAGGAACCGGATGAGTAAGCAAATATGTTGTGAGGGGTCCCCAGTCATCGCGGGGCCGGGAAGAAAGCGGGAGTAATTCAGCAAATGTATACATTTGGTCCTGTAGAAAAAATATGATATCTTGGATCCATTCCTTAAACTTAGGTGCCCGACCTCGACCCCAACGGCATGCGATACGACGTTTGGCGAGAAGGCTGAAGGAGACGAACTTCCTGTGCTTCGTTGCTATGGGTGCGGTATAGACAAGAAGGGCGAAGAGGGGAGTGCGTGGAAGGTGTAACAACGTCATTTGTTCCAAGGCTTCCAAAACCCGGAGCCAGTACCTCTGCACGGCAGCGCAGTCCCATGCCAAATGGAGAAAGTCAGCCCCTGCAACCCCACATCGATTGCATCTATCATCGTCACGCAACCGAAAGCGATGGAGTTTAACAGGTGTATAATATGTACGATGGATGTACTTATAGTGGAGTATCCGGAGGTGGCTACTGGATGTGCTATGTTCCGTTTGCCTGCAGCAATAGGTCCACTGCTCTTCAGTTACAGTGAGCTGCAATTCTGCAGACCATTTATCTTTGGAGGAAGTTTGTGAAACTGCCTGAGTGGTGTACAGAGAATGATAGAGGGAAGACACTAGATGAGATGGTGCATCTCCTGTCAATATAAGACGAAGGGTAGCAACCTCTGGTGGCTCCCTAGGGAAGGAAGGGGTGTGGTCCTTGAGGTGAATAAAGCATTGGGGCCCGGGTTCTGGCAACAATATTTTGCCATGCCTTAACAGTGGTAGTGATCCGGGTCTGGACCGCCGCACGACCAGCACCAGTAGCAAAGATAGCGCCGTCTAGTGGGATGGGATCTGACAGCCAGTGCTCAGCCGCCACTGCAGGCATGTACTTGGGGGGGGTGAAACCAGAAGTGCGCGTAATGGGCTTGTGCCAGATATAATAGAGTTCAAAATTGGGGACATCAAACCCCCCCTGTGCATAAGGGCGAGTGAGGATGTCCTACTGCACTCTGGGCTGTCTACCTCCCCAAGTGAGGCGAATAAGCTCCGTCCGGAGCATTGAGAAAAAAACCCTTCCTGGATCATAGGGTACATTTGTAAAAAGATACAGGAGTTTAGGAAGGATGATCATCTTAATTAAGGATATAGGGCCTGCCATGGATAGCGGGAGGGCGATCCAGCGGGTGACATTGTCTCTTATCCCATCTAGAGCACGGCCATAGTTAAGGCGCATCAATTCATCGTGATTTGCGGATATCCAAATGCTGAGATACTTAACCTCGTCAGGGCACCATTCAATTGGAATATCCGGGGCGAACTCCGTGACTAAGGAGGTGAGAGGAAAGAGTTGAGATTTGGTCCAATTTATGTGGATCCCAGACAGCCCCCCAAATGCCACAAATTCTCGAAGCAGCGGATTGAGGTTTATCTGTGGCTCCCTGACGTATAGCGTGATGTCATCCGCGTACAGAGAGATCAGGATATGTCGGAGGGGGCAGCGGAGTGCTTTATCTTGATAATATTGTCTGATTTTTGGCTGCAAGGGGCTCGATTGCTAAGGCAAACAGGAGGGGCGACAGCGCACACCCCTGCCGGGTCCCTCGTGATATCGGGATGGGAGATGAGGAGTGGCCATTGATATGGACTTTGGCAACGGGTTCAGTGTAGAGGAGGCGAACCTAGGATATAAATCCCGCAGAAATCCGATGTTTTGTAAAATCACGAAGAGGTAGTCCCATTCCACCGAATCGAATGCTTTTGTGGCGTCGAGGAATACCGCGGCAATGGGTAACTTTGGGTCTATCGTATGCAGAGTGGAAAAGAGCGTGCGTAGATTATGCGATGCCGCTCGCCCAGGAACAAAGCCGGCCTGGTCCGGGAGCACCAGTTGATCCATCAAGAGGCTGAGGCGGTTAGCTAGAGAAGCCTTGCAAGGATTTTTGTGTCTGTATTGATTAAGGATAAAGGTCGGTATGAGTCGCAGCCGTCTGCTGCCTTACCAGGCTTGAGGAGGGACGAAATTAGTGCTAGTCGCATGGAGGGGGGCAGGCATCCTGCCTCAAGTGCTTCATTAAAGGCAATCTTAAGAATTGGACGAAGCTGGGTTATGTAAGCTTTATAAAAATCTACAGGAAGGCCATCAGACCCCGGGGCCTTACCAGACTGCATTTGCATAATTGCCTCATGCAGTTAATCATTTTCAAATGGAGCCACGAGGAACTCCCGCTGCGCTTCGCCCAACCAGCCCAGCGTGATGTCTTGCAGGAAGGGGGCGAAGTCAGGAGGCTCGGCTCTGCAAGTGTTGTATAATTGGGTATAAAAGTCAGTGAAGGTGCGCAGAATATCCTGACTGTCTTTGCGCTGTATTCCCTCCGAGTCTTTAATTTTGAGAACATAATTAGCAAATCTTGGGCGCCGTAACATTTGTGCCAACTGCCTGCCCGGGCGCTCGCCCTCCCCATATTTGCGCGCAGTATGGTATTTCCTGAGAAAGCGTGCCTCCGATGCGGCTGTTTCTTTATATTCCGTACGTTTTTCTCTAAATGTAGAAAGATTGTGACCCGAATTCGGTCCCCAAAGATCAGCTTCCAACTGTTTAAGTTCAGTCTCGAGTCTATAAAGGGTACAGCACAGATCGCGCAGGACCCCGAAGCTCTTAGCCATGCAGGCCCCGCGTATGGTAACATTGAAAGCTTCCCATACCACCCCTATCGATGGGACGGAGTCAATATTATTCTGAAAGAAGGCGGTGATTTCCTCACCTATCTCCGCTCTGAACACTGTGTCAAGTAGAGCCTCCGGAACAAGCCACCAGATTCGGGGTGTGGAGCGCAGAGCAGGTGCGGCAATAGTGATAAGTACTCGCGCATGGTCTGAATAAGTCCTGGTGAGATGGGTAGCACGTTCAAGCCATGAAACAGCACCTCGGGAGATCACCCAGTAGTCCAGCCTGGCCCATGTGGAATGATGAGCAGTGCAATGGGTACCCTCCCTATCCCCGGTGTGAAAATGGCGCCAGGCATCCGTAAGCCCATGGGCTGTGAGAATACCCTGTATGGTTGCTTGTGTTTTGGTGTAATGGATGGGAAGAGGGTTAGACCTGTCCATCGCCGGATTGAAAGCAGAGTTGAAGTCACCCCCCCAAATAATATGAGTGGAGCTTATTTGCAGAATCCGACCCCATAATGCGGTGTAAAAATCCGGGTCGTCTGTGTTAGGACCGTAGCTACACACCAACATAACAGATTGAATCCCAAGCGTGCCCCAGAGTATACAACTGCGCCCTAAGCGGTCCTGCTGCGTACCTCCCAGTATAAAGGGTGAATTGCGCTTAACCAGAATGGCCACCCCCTAGAGTATGTAGAGTAAGAGGAGAAGACACGTGTCATGGCCCACTTACTGGCGAATGTGGCCGAGTGGGAGGGGTCAAAGTGGGTTTCCTGCAGTACCGGTGTATGTATATGATGTCTGTCTAGGTAGGAGATGATATGCCTACATTTCCGAGGGTCCCGTATGCCCCGAACATTCCAGGAGATTAGATTAAGTCGTAGGGGCTCAGCGTGTTTTTTACAAGAAGAGATACGTTAGTAAGGAGAAGTGGCCTGCGAAGCACATAATACCATGCATGTCCCCGAAGAGTGCCTGCGCTTGTCAATGGGTTAAAAAAACAATACAAACAATGAGCATAGGGCAAGATGGCCGCTGGCTGAGTGCAGCGCATAGTCACAGTTCTCTCTCCCTCCTCTGAGACGCCCTGAGTATGAGACCAGAGGGGATGCGTGATGTGTAAGGCCCCCTACGTGATCGTGACCTCTATCTGGAGAGTCTGCTCAACACGCTCGTTGCTGCGGGCTATTACGCGGATAGATATAATTAAATTGGACTTACTCGGTAAAGTTATCCGGATCATGGCGCCGAGGGGACCTAAACAGCCCAAAGAGGATCTAACCCACAAGGATCATCCGGACGCAGATGCCGGCAAAGATCCTTTGCAACGTGGAGCGCAAGTACGGAGAGCTCCGAGGAAACCAGACGACCCGCGAAATGGTGCTGGAAGCGTTGGAGCCACCGCAGCGGGAGGCGGGAAAGACACCAGTGCTCGTAAATCAGTCCTAGCAGTGAAGACGGGACTCGACGGGGGCAAGATTAAATCAACCAAGGATCCCAGGCAGCCTTCCGTACATGAATCGTTTAAGGTAAAGGCACTGGAAACTGACGAGATACAAGGCGGAGGCATTCTCGAGGAAAGAGACGAGGCGTCATCAGCTCCGCTACCCGATGAAGTTGTTGGTGTTAGGCAACCGGATACAATGTTGCAGGTACTCTCTTCGAGCCAGGGGGGAAAGTCGATCTCAAGCTCAGTGACTGATGAGACACTGTTGAGTAAGCCTGGTAAGCAAACGGGCGGGGAAAGATCCTTGACCGATAGTATGGTTGGTAAAAGCGGGGACTTAGTACAGAATAAGCCAACAGGTCTGACAGAGCCCTCAATGATCCATGAGAAGTCAAGTCTTAAAGGGGCAACTGCACAGGCTCAGGTTCATCGTTTGGCTTACAATCAGTCTCAGCTATTGCTATCTAGGCGAGGAATCCCTGGAACCCCAGATGGTGAATGTTTCTTTTCCTTAAATGATGACACAGATTCTTTCTTGTCTAGTGAAGGAAGTTTGAATAGTAGTTCTGATCTGGACTCTGCAGTGAGTTCGTCGGTTCAGAAGGCGCCTACTACACATAAGGTTTCATATAAGAAAAAGACAAAATCTAATCTAAAACATACGCCGAGCCCCCCTGAAGCAGGGGAGAGCAGGAAGCTTTGTTGGGATTATTCAGCAACGTCCCAGCTACATCAGGAGGGACCTGCGTCTAATTCTCAGACAGTTCAGGATGATATTGGCAATGAGCCCCAGGCTATGTCACTGGATCTCCTCTATACCACTCTGAAGCAGATGCAGGGCGAGGCGAGACTTGAGAGTCGGAGTGCCAAACAGTCGGCAAAAAAAATTCAGAGCTCTTTGCGAAAAATGAATAAGCTATATGAGGAGATGGCGGACAGGGACGCTCATGTAGAGGAGAGAACAAGTCAGCTGGAAGACGATGTGAGCAGGTGGCATTCGTTTAAGGAGGCACAGGAGAAACTCTCTGAGGATATACAATGGAAACTCGAGGATTTCGAGAATCGCCAGAGGCGTAACAATATAAGACTTTTGGGGGTGGCGGAAGGGGTTGAGGGGCAGGATACAAGGGTGTTTGTAATTAAATTGTTTAAGGGCGCATTTCCGGAGATGGAGACTTGGGACTGGGAGGCTGAGGTTCAAAGAGCTCATCGGTTCCCGGTCCTTCAGAAAAAAAACCTCAGTTCATCACAGGCAGCAAGACCCCGGGCGATTCTGGTCTATGTTGGAAACTTCCTCCTTAGGCAAGAGATTATGGAGAAGGCTAAACCTGACGCTAGACGTTCGTTTGATAGAGTTACTTTCCTTGCCTGGCCTAATTTATGCCACGTTACGGTGGAAAGAAGGTGGAATATGAGGCAGCTCATTGGTCCTCTTCAGAGCCTTGGGCATGAGGCCTACCTGATGTACCCGGCGAGGCTTAAGGTTATTTTTAAGGGCCAGGTTAAGTTTTTTACATCAGAGATTAAGGCTCAGCAATACTTGGCGGAAATGAAAGAGCAGAAGGGAGGGTAAAGGCCTGCTCCACTTCCCGATCCTTGGGAGGTGCAAGAGATTTCTAGGTTTCGGGGTTGAGGTATACGGAATATAGGGGGTCTAAGAGTGAGGAGGGGCGGCTGCTGCATTCATAGCTACCACACATGGGTCAGGATTGACCCATTTGCCTGTAAACCGGGAGGGTACTGGGGGGGGGTTCTTAGGGTGGGGGAGGGGTTTGTGGGGGGTTGGGCACAGGAATGGGGGTTTGTATTGTGTTGCACAGCATCAGATTTGAGAAGTTTTGCTTGGAAAAGGGAGGTTAAGTCACAATCTGAGCAGGCGATGAGGAATGTAATTGGAGCATATGCTAATGGTCTGTTTCTATGGAAGGCCTACAATTATGTTGTAACTTAATGAGTATAAGGATTGTTTCAATTAACGTGTGTGGGCTGAATGATCCGCTGAAAAGACAACGTGTTGCGGCTGCCCTAAGATTAATGCGACTGGATTTTGTATGTCTACAGGAGACACATGTAGAAGCCGCAAAGAGTTACCTAATGGAACAGCTCGGGTTCTCATTGTTGGCTTTTTCAAGACCGGGGGTTAGAACTAGGGGGGTGGCTATCTTGTCCAAAAGAAGGGATGTCAAGGTCATTAGAAAGAAGGAGGATCAATGGGGGAGATGGGTCTTGATAGAGTGTTCAATTAATAACCAAATAGTTACCATTGGATCAGTCTATGGTCCTACCGAAGATGACCCGGGTGTCATTCAATATTTAGACTCGGAATTGGCTTTATGGCCGGAACCTGTTATTTTGGCGGGGGATTTTAATATAAATGGGATTGGTGGACTAGGTATCGATGAGGGACAGCAATATCGGGGGCGGAAGAAAAAGCTATCCAGAGCAATCATTAGTATGGCACACCATAATTCTTTAATTGACGCATGGGGGCGTCTGAACCCTTCGGATGATGGTATAACCTATTATTCTGCCCCCCATAGGGTCTGTGTCAGGCTGGATTATTTCTTTATTTCAAATTCTTTACTTTCGAATAGTAAGATTGAAAAACTCCCTCGGCTGGTCTCGGATCATAATCCATTGGTTTTAACAGTAAAATTACAAGGAGGTGAAAGGTGTCGGACCTGGACATTTGAGAGGAGGTTACTTAAAGATGAGGATTATGTCAAACATATGAATAGATGGATAAAAACCTTTTGGGAAATAAATAGAGGTAGCACCTCCGCGGGGATGATTTGGGATGCTTTTAAGGCTGGGGTACGGGGAGAGACGTTAAGTTATAGTCTACATAAGCAAAAACTAGAGCAGGCCAGAGTCAACAAATTGGTGAGAGCTCTTGCAGAGGCGGAACACGAGCTGGCCCTTCTGGTCCGAGCTGGTGTCTCCCCGACTTCGGTATTACTTAATATAGTACGTATCAAGGCAGACCTTATCGAGGGGCTCGCTATAAAGGTAGCTGCGACTTTTCTGTCCAAAAAAGAACAATGCTATGAGCTGAGTGAGCGGGTTGGTCGTATACTTGCTATTCGCACTAGACAGAGAACAACGGCAGGACGGATTCATGAGATTTCTGACGGTAAAGGAGGCAAAGTCACAGATACCGAGGAAATTAAAGAGGTTTTTAGACAGTTGTATGGTAAATTATATAGTAAAGACCAGCTAGGAGCTTCCTCAGACATCCAGCGGTATCTGTCGGATTTATCTCCTCCGCACCTGTCTGATCAGGACAGGGAGGCACTTGATGTACCTTTTAAAGTCGAGGAAATATTAGTGGCTCTTAACAGTCTCCCCTCTGGTAAGGCTGCGGGGCCTGATTTAATCCTATTGAGTTTTATAGAATGTTTCAAAAAATACTAATCCCTGATTTGGTGGATACTATCCTGCAGGCTCAGTCTGGATATTCTGTCCCAGAATCATGAGCAGGGGCAGATATGGTGGTGATTTTAAAAAAGGGTAAGCCTTCTCTGGAACCAGGCTCATATAGGCCTATCACCCTTATGAATGCGGACGCCAAAATATTCTCAAAGGTAATGGCAATTAGACTCTCTAAGATAATAGCACAGTTGGTCAGTCCTACACAGCACGGGTTTATACCAGGGAGGGGGACGGCGCACCATGTTCGAAAAATAATTACCTTGCTGGACACAACGGAAGTCTCAGGAGACCCCATGTCGGTTATGCTTTTAGACGCAGAGAAGGCATTTGATCGGGTCTCCTGGGACTACCTTTGGGCTGCATTAGCATGGTGTGGTATTGGGGTAGGCTTCATTAAATCAATACAGGCACTTTATCGGTCACCTACAGCTCAGCTTAGAATTAATGGAGAGCATACACTGCCTCTCCAGATTAACAGAGGCACCCGACAGGGGTGTCCATGCTCGCCGTTGCTATTTGCAGTTTATATTGATCCGCTGATCCGTAGGCTTGAATTAAATGAACAAATTGCTCCGATTCATATTCAAGGTCAGCTCTGTAATACTTTGGTCTATGCAGACGACGTGGCGATAGTGTCTCCCTCCCCAACCAGAACAATGCTGGAAGTAGAAATGGAGGCTGAGGTCTTTGGACTGATTTCTGGATACGCTCTAAATAGCTCTAAGACACAGATTATAAAGAATGTACAGACTACCTGCAACGATGGGCGAGTAGTGGATTCAGCGGTCTATTTAGGTATCAACATTTCGGCAGATGTAGGAAAGATCGTGGAGCAAAATATTGAGCCAATAATGGTAAAATGTAAGAAAGATCTTGACAGGATCCACAATCTCCATCTTTCTTTGGTGGGTCGATCAAATGTGATTAAAATGCTTATTCTGCCCAAATTTCTTTATTTATTCAGGACAATTCCTCTGTTATTCGAAGGTAAATGGTTTCTTGCAATTGAACATTTGATTAATACATTTATTTGGGCACAAGGGAAAACTAGGAGGGCACTACGGTTCCTATCTCTATCTAGGGATAGGGGAGGCTGGACAGTACCGGACTTTAAGTTATATTACTGGGCATCAGCCATACAATATATGAGGGGGCTTATGGGAGGAGACAATTTAGATATCCAGATCAAATCAGACTCAACTGATATTTAAGCAATGCTTATAGGGGAAGATGCCGGCAATTGTTTTTTGAAATATACGGACCCTGGGTATTATAAACGAACCAAATTTAAGACACTATCAGCAGGATTTAAAATCTGGGCAGCATTGAGTAAAAAACGTGGGATGGGCAGATTTAATGCCTACACTAGGATCAAGGGGAATAAATCTCTTCCAGTAGAGATATTTGCGGACGGGATTATGAGTGATTGGGGACGGCGGGGGATCTGCAAATTTGGGGATTTTATGGGAGATCAAGGTTTCTTAGAGTTTTCGGAGCTTCAAGGGAAGTATGGTTTGCCCAGGAATAATTTCTTTAAGTTTTTACAAGTTCGGAGTTACCTGCAGAATAAGAAGGGTGGGTCTGCTGGGTTTAGTAAAAATAGGGTCTTCGACATGATTGAGTCTGGAGCAGACTGTTCCATAAAGAAAATTTACGCTGAGTTGTCTTTATTAAAAAGCGATGATTTGGAAAAATATGGAAGGAAATGGGGCGATAAACTTCAGATCGATCAGGACTGCTTCCAGGACTCTCTTGAATTAGGGCGGACCATACTCTGCTCGGCAGCCCTACAGTCTCAGCATTACAAGACGATTTATTCACTATACCATACTCCCGATAGGATTCTTAAATGGGGGGGTACGACAGGAATTACTTGCCCTCGATGTAATAGTAGTGAGGCTGATATTGTTCATATTTTTGCATTGTGTCCCCATCTCAATCTTTTGATTAAGGCTATTGAATCTTTTCTAGACATAAGTTTAGGAACTAATGTTGTCCTTACACCAGTATGGATCCTTCTGGGAGTAGGAGGGGCAGAAGAGCAATCTGCCTCATCTCTTTTTCTGTTCGTGGCTATGTCCGTTTATAGAATATGTATTGCATCAGCCTGGTTGGATAAGACAGCTCCAACATTCCATCAATGGTTGGCCAGATTACTGTCAGCATACAATTTGGAAAAAGGGATATACGATAGAAAGGGGAAAAAGGGTAGAGCCTTAGGTAAGCGTATATGGGAACCTGTTAGGAGATGGAAGGAGGCTCCCTGAATATAGCGTGATTGTTTTGGGAATGTAAATTCTTGGGTTTCTTGGTTGTCTTCTCTATTAATGTTCCTCCCTTGTATTGTTTAATGCATGTGCAAATTATTTTGATGTAATGAGTACGGAAAAAATGTAATAAAATTTTTAAAAAAACAAACAAACAATGAGCATAAATCCCCCCCCACCCCCCACCCACAGCGGCACCCCCAATGTGCCGGCAGCACTATCATCACAAACACATTGCAATTGTGCAATAAGAACAAAGTCATCACGAAGGTAGAGCGATCTGAGGGGATCTCCCATGTAGGAGTACGCCAGTGTGCAACGAGTGCCTCCCCCAATGCAGGTGTTCAAAGGGGGAGGGTACTTGGCAAATACAGTGCAATGATCGAATGACCGTCAGCCGCAGCCACACCATACAGTTGGATACGTTGGGAGACTGAAGAACATAAACCATGAAAAGAAAACCAGCACCCAGGGGGCACCAGCAGTCGGGGAACAGATCACTTTAACAGGAGGATTATAATGTTGATAACACACAACGAAGTGACGACACAGTCATTATGTAATCAGCATCAGGGTGTATCTGTGGTCAGAGAGAGGAGCATAGAACGGTGTAGTCCGAAACCAGCTGGGTGCCTCAGGGGTGTAAATAACGTGACCTCACTCCCCAAAGTTCCGAGCCATATGGTCAGAGTGACGGCAGGTCAGATGTGTCACTGAAGAAGGAGAGCAGAACTCAACGAAATTGGACGGCTCCTCACTGAGAAGAGATGGGAAGGCAAACAGCCATCAGAGGCACAAAAGAAATGGAGGTCAGTCGGCACTCAGAGATGGCGATTGAGAGAGGCGTTCCGGAGAGCCCCATGTCTGAGTGCCCTTTCTGATGGTGCGAAGAAAGTCCTCCACCTGCTGCTCATTCGTGAAAAAGTGGTGCTTATCCCGGTAGGTAACTTTCAGACGCGCTGGATAGAGCAGTGCATATTCGATCTGGAGTTTGCGGAGTTTTTGCTTGGCCAGGAGAAGTTTACGACGGGCCTCCTGCACCACCATCGTGAAATCGGGGTAGATTGAGAAGCTGTTGCCCTCAAATTGTAAGTTCTGGAGGTCTCTGGCCAGCCGTTGCGCCACATCCTGATCCCTGTAATTTAAGAGGCGCGCAATTATCGGTCTCGGGTTGGCCCCCGGTGCAGGGCGCGGACCAAGGGATCAATGCGCCCGCTCCACTATGAACTGGGATGAAAAGGCCTCTGCCCCGAAGGTGGTGCGCAGCAGGCGCTCGAGGAAATCTTCCATCCTGCCGGTGTTGGCGCTCTCAGGAATTCCAGTAACGCGGATGTTATTACGCCGGCTCCTAGCTTCCAAATCCTCATTCTTGGCAGCAATCACCTTTAGGAGCTTGTCCATCTGGAGCATTTGGCGGGACATCCGCGAGGTAGTGTCCTCCGTATCAGAGATTCTTTTTTTCGCCTCTTTGATCCACTCATCATGTTTCTCCACTTTTTGGACTATGTAGTCCATGCGCGTATTCATTGAATCCATCTTGGTGGAGAGGTCAGTCAAACTGCGTCGCATGTCCAGTAGTAGGGATTTGATCTCATCATCCGAAGCTGGTGGAGGGACCGAGGCAGACGAAGTAGTTGATGGATCCCCTTCTTTAGTACAGGAGCGTGCGGCGGATCTCTTGGCATCAAAGATGAGCCTGGTTTGGTGGCCTTCAGACTTCCCCATAGTTCCTGTGCACCGGACCAAGTGAACGGGCACAGATGTGATGCAAGGCCAACAACCAATGCGCTGTTCAACAATGGGGGTGGTGAAGCTGGAGGCAGTCCGCCCCCTAAGTAGAGGATCGACAGCGCGGTGCAAGGCGGCGAAGGCAGATGCAGTTGGGATGCAGCAAGAAGATCCGGCAGCCAGGGGTGAGGAAAACAGTCCCCGATGCAAGGTCCAGAAGTAGCACAGCCAAAGCTGAGCGCAGTCAGCACCACCAACAAATCACTCGCGCAGCACTTCATGGAAAGGTGTGTAGAGGATGGGAGAGCGCTGTCCACCTGCGCAAAAATGCGCGCGCTATGCCCTGCTATGCCCCCCCACCAAGTCAAATGTCACAAGTTGGCATTAGGCTAAGATTCAGGCGTGGCTGCTTGTGGGGCGTAGATTAGCAAGACAAAGTAGATAACTGAAGTCAAGGCGCCCTCATCTGAGGGAGTGAAGCAAGGGCCTGCAGTCAAGTTCCAGTGTAAATAACAAGGTGACCCGAACAGGTAGCTTTGGACCTCGGAGGCTTACTTATTTTTAAAGAACAAAGGTCCTTGGCTTAATGATAGATAATAAAGACATTTCGACATAGACTTCAATGAGACCTATGGAAAGACTTCCAATGTCCAGCCGGACAAAGGAACATTTATTTCTTACAATTCAAAAGGAATAACAAGGAATGAAAGACCAGGAAGAAAATAAATTAAGGGCACAATCCTGTACCGAGTTTTAACAAAAGAAAAATGAAAAAGAGAACAGAAATGACAGGCAAAAACATGGGGAGCAAGTAGTGGCTTACAATACAGTGAAAACTTAAGTAAGGTCTAACCAACAGTGGCCACAATAAAATTTTCACAATGGATAAATTGCGGTACTGTTTGGAAAGTCGACGTTTCGATACCTAGCTCCAATGCAATGGGACCATCCTCAGGACTACAGAATAAACTATTGCCTGAATATATGACGCCTGTGGGATTTAAATCAGGAAAAGAGGAGAAAAGAAAACATAATAATGTCCACCATTAATTACACGGTAGTTTGTCAGCAACATAAAAAGTTGTAAGGAACAGATGTATTGTCTGTGAATAAGAATAAGGAAAAGGACACAGGGAAAGTAGCACATGCAATGGCAATTAAGTGCATATAATGCATCGGTGAGCAAACAAGGTGAAGAGCCTTATGCGCGTGAGTAACAGAAAATCACAATTATAGCAGCGGGCTGGGCCAAGGTGCCTGAGTGAATAAAGAGCAGTGACAAACGACGCAATGGAGTAAGACAAAACCATGCTGAGGCGTTTTTCGGAAGTGGACTAATCAATAATCACTATACGTTGTCAATTTGTGGTCGTAGCGTGTTAATTGAACCGTGGTCGGCAAGAGTTGCGACAGCTGTGAGGGAAACGGTCACGTATATTGACGACGGAGGCGATGCGATTGTGAGATAAAACAATCTAGTTGTGGTGATTACGGGTTGTGAACAACTATGTTGCGAAGCATCGTCGTGAAAGTGATAAGGAGCTAATGAAGGCTAACCTTGTGATTTGGCTCATAGTGTGCCAGAATCCGGGTAGATGGCCATTAGAAAGCCGTTCAAAAATCTGGAAAAAACGGAGCGAGAGAATTTGTGAGCCGTTAAGTTGGTCACGTCAAGTGCCCAGGGAGTGGGGAAGCGGGAGGTAGAGTACCTTGAATGCGGAATATGGACCGTTGTATGGGAGATAAGGAACAGTTCCTGATGTCCACTAAAGGGGGGTGTCTGAAGACGTAACAAGGATTGTGTAACAGCAAACGATGGCTGTTGGAATATATAGAGCGGTAAAAACAGAATGGGGCGTTAATATAGGAATACCGAGGTCAGGAAATTATGCCTGATATCTCGGGTGCTATGTGTAGTGCTTACCTCAAAGGAGGTTCTAGGGACCGGGGTGAGTAGTCGTCCGGTCTTCCGTTCGTGCGAGCGTGATAGCTGGAACGGGTTGTTGGACCTGCCATGACGTATTTGTAGGAACTGCAGATGCCAAGCGTGCATGGAAATGAACGCGGGACTGGGCGGTGAGAATCTGAAACGGCACCGATGGGGGCCATTTTGGAAAGGGATTGCTGATTGTGCCGACAACTTGGAGGGGTGGGGGGGAGAGAGTGAGGGTGGTTGGCGCTGAGTGCTAATTAAGAGGAAAGACGTCGCTAGTGCAAGTGTGTTATCTAAATAATTGTTAAGTGTGAAAGGACAAATGTGGTATATAAACATCTATGATATAAATGAAGTTCAGACAATAAAATGCATTATCATTACATACAAGGTGGTCAGTAACAGAACAATTGGAGACTGGGAGAACCTGTGGTCCGACATCTTGAGGGAAGGATTATTGCGCTTATGAAGGGCATACCAAAGGAAACACTTCTCACGGTCTTAACTTGTCTAAAATTACAATACACAAGCATTATTTATCATAGAAACGATCAACATTAATTATTCGCTGCTAATGGTAAATAGGGACCGGATTGGCATTATGTACAATTTATATCAACAATGTTTAGTGCTCAGAGCAAAGTTGTCCAGTCCTCTTTTCTATTGAGTCCATTGCGAATTAAATCAAAGAGGATGATTGATTTTAGTTCCTCTCGGTTGAGCAATTGGGCCATGTTGCTGCCCCTTGGGGGCAATTTCAAGACTTTGAGAACGGTCCAACGTATGTCATCCTCGTTGTGGTTGGCATCTGAGAAATGGTCAAGAAGGGGCGCATTTAGTGTCCTACATCGGATGCGACTTCTGTGTTGGCAGATCCTTGTCTTGACTCTATGTGTTGTTTGTCCAATGTAAACTTTCTGGCATGGACAGTGGATGAGATAAATCACATTGGATGTGTTGCAATTTGAGAATGATTGACAGTGCACTGTGATGTTGTTGAAAGTAAAACTTTTGCCCTCGATAGTGAACAAACAAACATTACAGACACCACATTTCGAATGCCCAATAATGGGGGTAGCCCCCAGACAGCCTCGAGAGTAGAGGCGTTAGAAGAGACAGGTAATGCAGCTCTGATCAAATGGTCCTTCAAGTTTTTGCTCTTTTTGAATGCGAATAAGGGTTTATCAATGTTGAGACTCCCTGCATTCAAAATGGGCCAGTGGTGTAAAATCATTTTCCACAGTTTGTTAGACACAGGGGAGAAGGTTGTGACGCATGCAATTCTTTGCAATTCTTTTTTTGGTTTCGGGGTCAGCAGAACTTCTCTGGGACAGTACCAAGCTCGTTTGGACGCATTTTTTTCCAATTTTTTTTGGGTATCCCCTGTTGTCTTTGAGTTTTGATGCAAGGACAGTTGCCTCTCTGAAGTAATCAGCCCTACATGAACAATTTCTTCTGATTTTGAGGAATTGGGAATACGGCAAAGAGTCCCTTAGGGCCCTGGGGTGATTGCTGGTGTAGCTTAGGAGGGTGTTACGCTCTGTGGGTTTACGGTATAGGCGTGTAAGTAATTTGCCTTCAAAATGGAAAACCGTAAGGTCTAAAAAGGCGATGGAGTCACTGTCAGTGGTGATGGTAAAGGACAGCCCTGAGCAATTATTATTCATCCAGTGTAGGAATTGGTGCAGAACAACGACTTCTTGTCTCCAAATAATGACGATATCGTCGATGTATCTGCGCCAAAAGCCGATACCTGGAAAAAAGGGATTTGTAGGGGTCAAGATGACATTAGTTTCCAATTGGTCCATGAAGAGCACCGCTAGATTTTAGGCAAAAATAGCCCCCATAGAAGTGCCCTTGATTTGTTGGTAAAAGGTATTGTTAAACATGAAAAAATTGCGGGTAAGACATAGTTCTAGAAGCTGTAGGATGAAATTACTGGGAAAAGCATGTGGGCGTGGACGTGAGTCCAGTGTCTTTTGTATTACCAGGAGGGCAGCCGTCTGAGGTATATTTGTGTACAGAGACTCCACGTCCATGGTACACAGAGTCTCTGACTCGGGATTAAAGGGATGGTGTTCAATCATATTGATCATTGCCATTGAATCTCTCACGTAACTTTGAGTAGTTGGGATGAAATCTTTAATGAAGAAATCCACATATGCACCGAGCGGTTCTAAAATAGAGCCACATGCGGAGACGATTGATCGGCCAGGGGGGTTGGTGCTATTTTGGGGAATTTTTGGGAGTGTGTATATTACAGGAGTACGTGGTGTTTTTACGTTCAAGAAATTGGACTCTTTTTTGGAGAGGAAGCCTGCAATCTCACCCTCTGTAGTGGTCTTGAGGATCAGTCCCTGTATCTCTTTTGTGGGGTTTGAAGCAAGCCTCAAGTAATGATCTCTGTTATCGAGTTGGCGTTGAATCTCTGCTATATATGTTGTTTTTTCTTGGAGCACTATGCCGCCTCCTTTGTCTGCACTTTTAATTACAAGGGTGTCATTTGCTGTGAGGTGATTGATTGCTTGTTTTTCTTTGAGAGTGATATTGAAGAGAATGAACCTTTTGTTATTCTGTATCAGTCAAGTTCCAGAAGTGGGACCAGCCGGTACATCAGGGGTCAGTGGCAGCAAAGTAGTCCCCAGCGCGAAAGTGCCCCGCACAGCCCCCTGCACGGGCAGCAGTATGTGTGCAGGAGGAGAAGGAGGGAGTGGGATGCCGAGGTCTGCAGCGCCCCACGAAAGAACCGAGTATTCGGGCACTAGGTATGACGAGCGCCGAGACCAGAAGGGGGTGAGGATCGCGCCGGGGACAGCGCACAGCCACAGTTTGCCTCACCGCCTGCACCGGCCCGATCAGCAATCAACACACCGGGTGTCTCCGCGGCAGGTCCCGCGACGGTAGGCCGACCCCTGACGCCTCTGATGGCAGTGACGTAGAAGCCAGCAGCTCCGCTGATCGCGCGGCCCAGGCACCGCGTGGACAGCCTCGTCACTCCCGTGAGCAGCGCAGCTGCTCTCAGATCACTGCAGGTCTCCGCCTCTCCACCGGGCAACTTCACCAGCTGACAGCAGCGCGAGGGGAGATCTTCAGGAGCCAGTGTTAGGGTGACACAAGGTAGGAGGCATCAGGAAGCTATCGTCGTTGCGGGGCCGTAGGTTACCGCCACTCAATCAGGATAAAAGCCAAAATAGTGAGCCAAGTGTCCGGAACCTCACAGGCGTGCGGCCATTATGGTCGTGCGCCACCTAGTGCCCCCCTCAAATGAGGACAGATCCAAGCGTTCCTTTAAGGCCGAGGATTAGGAGAGGAGCACTTTTTAGATAAGTCTGCAAGTAAGGTATCCAGGTATACTGAGAGAAAGAGAACTACAATAGTACAGCCGGGATAGGATGAGAGATTGCACAACTGTACTTCCGTGTCTGGCTGGGAGCAGATGAATGTTCTTTCTAATCAACTGAAGCATGTAGCAGCAAGTAGCGGATAGTTTTTCTGTTCGGCACTGAAATTAGAAATATGTCAAAGATTATTCCAAAATGTAATGCTGTGGACGTTGGGGTCCTAGGGAGCCTTCATTCTGATGATGGTCAACATGACTGGGTCAGATTGAGTGACCCAAAGATGAATACTTCATTTGTATTAAGTCTTAAAGAGCTGGTGTTCATTGAGTTTGCGACCACATAGAGGCACCCTTTAAAATCGTTTTAGAATTGTTTTCCCCATCAAGATGGAGGCTGATTTGTGTATCATCTGCATATGCAGAGAAGTGCATGTGAAAAGATTAAATAAGGGAGGACAAAGGGGTGATATAGGTATTGGACATGGTAAAATTAAAGGCTGAGCCCTGAGCAACTCCACAAGAAGAATCATTGAAAGCCGGCTGAAATGAACCTACACCAACCACTTGATGGTGATCTTTTAGAAAGGAAGCTAACCATTTTAGTGCTTGATCATTGAATCCAATATTAGCCATATGGTTTAATAGAATATCATGTGAGACCGTATCAAATGCTCAGATAAATCTCATACAATTACTGTGGCTTCACCTCCTTGATCAACGATCATGTGAGCGTCATTGGTGACATTCACTAGGGCAGTGTCTCTACCAAATGAGGGGTAAAAGACTGAATGTTGGTGGCTTAGTATATTAGGAGATTTGTTCAACTCAGAAAGCTGTGAATTTATAAAGATCTCTTCTACTTTTGTTGGGAGAGCAAAAAAGGTGATTTGGCGTATCATTTGCCATGATACTGGGGTCAGCATTTGATTTCTTAAAAAGAGGCTTGATGAAGGCTTTTTTCCAGGAAGCTGGGACACACCCCAATTTAAAAGGGAGAATGTAGAGATCCTAAGCACAGATGTGAGGCATGCAGCAAGCAATTAAACTACATTCATAGGAAGGTAGAGCAGGGATAAATAACACGGCAGATAAATCAAATGTAGGAACTTATGTGGTGCTCTGAGCACTAGAAGAACTACCAAATAAGCGCTTAGTCGCCTGGCGGTTTTGAAGTTTGAAGATTTGGATTTTGGAGATTGTCACAGAGACTGAGTGGGAGTTGCAATGTAGGAAGTGGCAAAGTTATGGCTAAGTTGATAATTACTGAAAAGAACCTCTTAGTCATGTTGTGAGCTGTTTCAGTACACATAATCTAGAAGTTGACTCAAATTTGTCAAATTTCTTTTCATATTTCTGGAGTTTAGTTTTATGTGTGCCACTAGTTTCTACAGAATAGGAGAGACTCCAGTTACTCTCCATTTTTTGCAAGACCTTTTGGCTTTGGCTAGTTCATCTCTATTGAATAGCCTGGAGGGATCTTGCCTACTGTTGAGCATGTTTTTTTATAGGAAGGGACTTGTTAATAACTGTGGCAATCTAATTATTAAACAAATCGGATGCTTCATTGATGTCAGCCTGGTAGTAGTGCTCTGTTATACAGCAGAGCAAACCGGCCTTGTGATATGCCCAAATGAGTTCCTATGTGGCCATAAATGTGACTAATTTGGAGTTGATGCAAAGTAGATATAGCGTATTATCTCTTTTGTGGGTGGGGCCAGAGACCAGCTGAATAAGCCTAATGTCTACATAGGAATCCACCTTGGTGTTAGCTTCCTTGGCCTCTGGGAAGAGTATGTTAGATTTCTTTGATAGGAGAGAGATGCAGGGCCTGATTTTGAAGTCGGCGGACGGAAACACTCAGTCGCAAATGTGATGGATATCCACTCAGCCGTATTACGATCACATTCTATTCTAGGGGGATCATAATACGGTGGATGGGACGTTTGCATTGTTTGTGATGGAGTATTTCCTTCACCGACTTCTAAATCAGGTGCTCAGTCTGAAAGGGTGCTTGCTCAAATGTATCCACAGGTGATAAATGAGTACGAATTTGAAGGTCAAGGTTTGCTAACTGAGTCATTGAGTGAGAGAAGTTCAGCTGGAGGGTTTCAATCCCTTTAAAGTATGGAAATCTTATAGTTGTCTTTGTTTATTAAAGCTACAGTGCCCCCAGGATGGGGTTGCTAATCTAACTGTATCTGTATCTAAATATATTGTTGGACATTTGCATTTTCGGCAGGGTCACCCTGGATTTTTAAAATTTTTGCTGAACGCAGTATTTGTTGGTCATAAAACGTTGTACATGTTACTCATGCTAAGTAGTAGTAAAGTGATTGTGCTCTCCATTTTGGCATTTTGATATTGGTATACCCCGAATGGCACATTTAACTTATCTGTAAGTCCCTAGTATATAGTACAGAGTGCACCCAAGGTATGTAAGTTAATTGTCACTAGTGGGTTGCAACAGTTGTTGTGCCACCCACTGATGAGACCAAGCAAACCTGTTACCAGGCCTACCAATGTAGCCTGGCTGTGCAGTTTTTAACTGCCAATTCAATATGTAAAAATAAACTATTTTTGATAGGTCAAAACCTTCCTTTTAAATATCCTGCTCGGATGTATTGGGACTTAAAGAACTAAGCCAGAAGGCAAAATCTTTGACCAGAAGGATAACCTGATTAGTGTATCCGACCAGCGTTCTATCGCGGTCAGCATAAAACTGCGCCTAAATCCATGCTACCTCGACCATTGACTATCACTGGCACTATGAGCTTCTTGGTGCTATTTTTACTTAGAAGTTTGAAAATCCATATCTACGGTTCCGTTTATTGTTCAAATTAATTTGGGGATTTCTATTGTTTTGTATTTTGACTTTGTTATGTTATGTTACTAGTATTTATATGGCGCCCGTACACCAGGTCAGTTTCTTGGCACTTAGGCAACATAAGCATAATACCCTACCCACAGCTTTAGCCATAAGCTAGTCTGAAGAGCCATGTCTTCAGGGGTTGCCTAAATCTTATATATCTGGGGGTAGGTCTAATCTTAAGAGGGAGGGTGTTCCAGATGTAGGGAGGGGGCTCAATAAATCTAGACCCACCCAGTCTCTTCTTTTTGAATACAGGGATTGTAAGGGGATTCATATGGGTGGGCCTTAAGCTACGACTGGGGGTACATTTCTTATTTGTACATTAGTACTTTACTACTGTTTAGGTACTGCATACATAATGTACACATTGCCTCCAGGTTAAGCCTGTCTACTCGTGCATTATATACCAGGGTGTTGGGGTCAGGTTTATTTAGTGACTTTAATGGTTAACCATGACAAGGACTGTGAATATTACTTGTGGTGTGTATGCACCCCTCAACTAATAACCTAATTTCTTACAAATGTACTGTAGGAACTGATGTGGGTTACAGAAACCCAAAGAATCCTTTAATAAGGTCTCTTTGATAAAAATCAGGTTGAGAAAAGATTTAGAATGCAGTCATGCAGTACCATGATTTAATAAAATCATGTAGACCCTATATCTATTTTTTAACAGTACACGTAAAATGTATGTGGTCCCATGTGTGAGTGGGCGATATCAGTGATAACAGGTTTGGAAGATGATGTGGTAGTGAATAGGGAGGTAAGATAGAGTTACTTACATGTCAGGTTGTCTAAGAAGCTGGTTACAGGAATACTACAATTGGTGCACTGTGAATTGATAAAACAAATTGTCTGCTTAACTAATCTCATGTGGAAGTAGAGCCACCAGCATTTCCAGCCCTTTTACCTGCTGGTATGTGGAAAGTTGCAGACAGGCTTAGCCTACAAATGGTGAAAGATGCTATGCATATCTTGAAAAATGATAGGCAGCCATGACAAATTCAGAGTTTTTTAAATGCCTATAAAGTCGATTCGCTTTTCACCAATGTTTATGGAATTGAGCTAGCAATGGCACTATTTTGTCACCATGTTTTCAAAGTTTTGTTGGAGAAAGAACCCCTGTGCCACCTGTGCTGGTCTGACATACCAGGAAGATATTCAAATATTTCAGAGTTTCCTGTAAACCGTGGGTTTTAAGCCGATTTGTTTGAATATTGTTCAGTAATGGTTCATTATTTGGACCCAAAGGTTCTGGTAGCGGACCCCCTAGAGCACCCTCAAAGGCATTGCCATGGCTAGGTTCACTTTAACATTCAGAGTTCAGGGGTCATCCCCAATGGCTTTCAGAGATCCCCAGCTGCCACGGGGGTACACCACATACAAATGTACATTTCTGAAAGTTGGTCTATAATATTACCAAAAGAACATAATCTTTTGTGTACTGGAATGTGAACAGCAGTAAATAATGCATGTTATTTCACCTTAACAATTGCTATTCACAGGGGCGGGTTTATTTCCACTAAACATGATTACTGTATCCCATAACAAAGACTTTTGTGACTGTGTCTATTCAGATCTAATGAGATATGACAAGTTAATTTCCAATTTTGTACTCGGTTTACTAATGTCATTTGTTTATATGTTGAGCCACGGTATAGCAGCCAATGCAAGCATCCGTAAATGCATTACAAAATATTTTTCGTTTCTGAAAGAATACCTTTAGGGTGTATTTTAATGAAATTGAAACACTGCCATGGTTTTAATTTATAACAAAAGCCTCTAATAACAATACATTAATAAAGCAAATCATGGCAATTAACATACCATATATGCTTGTGAATTTTATCATTTGTTTCCTCAGATTATGACCTAGGCAACTCTCTTACATGAAGGTATAAAAGCAGATTGCATCACTGACATAAGGGACAGCGTAAGTCAAGATACACATTTACGACAATGACGACAGGAGGGGGATGGTAAGGGGTCAGTCATGACAGCCCCGCCTGTCCTTGGAATTTGCCTACGCGTGTCTGCACTGGATGCAAGCCAATCAGCTAAAAGACTGTGGTGAGTTGGTTCGGAAGCAGGAGAAGCATCTAAACATGCCATATTAAATAAATATATAAGACGCGCTATACCATATCCTTTCGCAGCAAACATATGGTCACTTTTATGAGCCATTGCATTGCCACATCTCTCTTAAGGAAAAAACGCCCCAATCCAAGCCTGCTATCATGACCGTGAGCTTGAGACTATTGGACTGTGTGCAACCAGATCTCATGATCTTAGACTGTCTCTGAGGGGTGAGCCAAGCCTACTTCACAGTCCAACACCCGCCGTACAGAGCAGCGTGGGATTCAGGTGAGTTACCTGTGCATTGAAGTGGTGGGGCATATTCGAGATGGAACTCGCAGATCTTCACACATCTTGACAAAAGCAGGTGTGGGGATCAAGACACAGCTCTATAATTCTCTTTTACCAACTGTAGATGACATGCAACCATCTAAAACTGAGACAATTCCGGCAAAGCTTCAACAAAATGACATCAAAGGATGGGATGAGGGAAAAAGGTTGACTTTAAAGGGAATTTTTACCCAGTTACTTTGTCATTTATGTGACTGGACAGTGCATCCATATAAAGTAACAAAGTTACATGTGCTTCTCTTCCACTTACTACACCAGGGAAAAGCTTGATGGTAGAAGGGAGGTGGCTGCCTTGTGTTATATTTCAGCTGTTAACGCTGGAAAGAAGTTACAGAAGTTACTTTGTATGTATCTACTGGGAGATCGCTGGTATTTTCTATTGTGGGCAATACAAAGTCCAAAAATGTGCTCGACAGAAGGTCATTCAGAGAGTAAATTTTGAAGACACTTACCTACACTTGCAGATTTTCCACTGCTCCTGAATTTTCAGCATTCGTGGCACATAAAAGAGCAGCTGAGGGCTTTTAACAGAACTGCGTGGGAGAGGACAAGCAAACGCATTAAAAGTAAGGGAACATCCACACAGTCATAACTCTGAGGGTTATTCTCAAGCATTTGAAATGCCATTCCAAAACCTATATGCATTTCCAAACTGGTGCCACAATATTTCAGATGAAGGGGAGGAATAAGTGTGAGCATGTGAGAAAGTACACATATATTTTCAGAAGGACTGTATGGAAACTAAGGACTGCGAAAACTATTTTCCCAGGAAAAGGAAAAAGAAGCACAAGATCATTTTATAATTTGTGTCGTTTCATAATCCTACCTATGCGAATACAATGCAGAGAACCCATATACACAGAGATAGGAAAACGAGCGTACTCCAGCACTTTAAGTGAGCCTGGGCCTGCTGGTGCAGCTGTGGAAAATGGGCCTCGAGGCGGGCCCCTTTCATTCCCCTTTTTCTTAGCCTATGCTTGGCTGTGTCTGTATAAAAAAAGGCATAGGCTAAGTGATTTAGCCAAGGACTTCCTTGCTGATGTCGACCAGAAAGTGCAGGGCAAGTAAGAAATGAAGTGGTTACTACATAGCAAGTCTTCTTGAAACCTGTACTTGTGCTACATTTGATGTTGTCCACCACCACCTGTTTCTACAAATAATTCATCATCTCAGAATACATGAAACTGCTCTGATATGGATTGCCTCAAAGTCAGACAAACCTGGTGTTCTGATCACCTCTCAGATCAGTCCCCTCACCAAACAGTGGGGCGTCCATCAGGGGTCCATCATAATTACTCTCTTATTAAACATCTACCTAATCCACATAGAAGAACTGATTAGATTGTTCAACCTCACCTGTTATAACTATGCAGATGGTAGGCAATCATTCTAAAAATGGACAGCCTATAACACCTCTAAACGTCAAGACTTCATAACTACCTCCATGACTAAAATACATAGATGATAAGTAACCACCTAAAGCTTAACACCGCAAAGACAGATATTATGATTAGGGCTGGCAGAACCCATGAATTTGAATCCGCGCAATTCCGCGGAGTTACAAATAAACTCTGCAAGAGTTCATGGAGATCCACCAACGGGCAGAAATAGGCATGTCACACTTCTCACTGTGATTTAGCACTGGGAGCACGTTCTGCACTGAAAAACCAGCCAAAATAGTACCATGAAGGCGCTAAGGGGGCTTAGCTACTCAAGTTGACTATGCTGTCGCTTGGTTACATTTTTTACTTGAGTGGCAGCCTTCTGACCGCGAACGGTTGTAACTGCCTGCATTGGAAAAATCTCACTGGATGTCCTCTTAGCAACTGAAAACTGTGCTAGGAAATGCCAAATATCGCTCAAGCTCGCCAACTTATAATTTTGGCGCATGTGCAAGAAATAATTCCGCCACGCTGCAATTTTATGGAATTTGGACGGAACTCTGCATTACAAGAGTAATGTGGAGCCGCCACAATTCTGCCAATTCCACCGGTGGAAAATAACATTTTGCCCACCCCTAATCACGACCTATGGACAATGGCACAAAACACTTATATGTTGGGATATCGACAACATAAACATTCCACTACTGGATATCATGGCAAAAACATTGAGTACCAAAATGCCAACAAGGTAAGTTCATATGGGTAAGGATAGATTTAAACTTATCCCTGATACCATATTTCAACAAGGTCACAAATCCACAAATCACATCTTCTACATAAATAAAACACTGCAATACTTCTTCCCATACTTTAGATACAATCTATTCTCACACTCGTGATCTCCAAACTTAACTTTGCCAGCAGCCGAACCTCAATGCCCCCAGTTTCATCATAAACAAAGTACAACAAATTCACTATGCTTCTGCAAGACTCCTTCTCTGCTTGCACCCTAGTGAACACTTGACACCAGTTTTGCAATCCCTCCACTGGCTACCTGTAGCTAGATGACCAATCTTCAAGGCACTTTCCATCGACCACAGGGCCTTCCAAGGAAAAGGACCCCTAGACCTACAAATTAAATTCAAGCAATACAAACAAAATAGGACACCGTGCTCCAGATTTGCTCCGCTGGACGGACCACAGCTGCGTCCACTTCACCTTCAAAAGAACGACGACCCACCACCACCAGCAACCGGTCGCCCGCAGAAGCTGGAGCAAGATCACAGCCGACCAGCTCGCCGCTTCCCTGAGCCAGCACCCTCCCGCCAGCTCAGCGAACCCCAGCCAGGCCGCCGACAACCTCACGAAGTGGATCAGCAACTGCGCGGACGAACTCGCCCCACTGAGGACCCCGCCCAGCAGACCCGGCAGCAAGAAGGCCCCATGGTTCACCGACGAACTCAAGAGCTCCAAGAAGAACTGCCGAGCCCTCGAGAAAGCCTGGAGAAGGGAGCCAACCCCGGACAACATGACCACCCTCAAGCTTGCCACCCGGAAGCATCACCAACTGATCCGCGACACCAAGAAAACTGCATTCAAGGACCGGTTGGATAACAACGCACACAACAGCAAGGAACTCTTCAACATCGTGAAAGAGCTCTCCAACCCCAACGCCGGAAACAACGACACCACCCCATCGCAAGAACTCTGCAACTCCCTCGCCTCCTACTTCCACAACAAGATCGCGGACATACACAACAGCTTCAACACCCTACCGACGAACGCCACGTCCAACCCGACCGAACCACCGCCCCCCACCTCCACCCGCCGCGCCTGGACCCCGATCTGCACCGAAGAAACCGTCCGCATGATGAACTCCATCCACTCCGGATCTCCGACCGACCCCTGCCCTCACCACGTCTTCAACAAAGCCGACGCCGTCATCGCACCCCACCTGCGGGACATCATCAACACCTCCTTCACCACCGCCACCTTCCCTGAGAGCTGGAAGCATGCCGAACTCAGCGCTCTACTCAAGAAACCAACAGCGGACCCCACCGAACTCAAGAATTACCGCCCCATCTCGCTGCTCCCGTTCCCAGCCAAAGTCATCGAGAAGACCGTCAACAAGCAACTGGCCGCCTTCCTCGAGACGAACGGATCCCTCGACCCCTCACAGTCTGGCTTCCGAGCCAACCACAGCACCGAGACCGCCCTCATCGCTGCCACCGATGACATCCGAACCCTGATGGACAACGGAGAAACAGCGGCCCTCATCCTCCTAGACCTCTCCGCGGCCTTCGACACCGTCTGCCACCGCACCCTAGTGCAGCGCCTCCGCAACGTCGGAATCCAGGAGAAGGCACTGGAATGGATCATCTCCTTCCTCGACGGAAGAACACAGAGAGTCCGTCTACCACCGTACAAGTCAGAGGCCACCAAAGTCATCTGCGGCGTCCCTCAAGGATCCTCGCTGAGCCCAACCCTCTTCAACATCTACATGAGCCCCCTCGCGGCCATCGCACGCCAACACAACCTCAACATCATCTCCTACGCCGACGATACCCAGCTGATCCTCTCCCTGACCAACGACCCCGCCGCCGCCAGAGCCAACCTTCACGAAGGAATGAAAGAGGTAGCCGAGTGGATGTCGACCAGCCGCCTGAAGCTGAACTCGGACAAGACGGAAGTCCTCATCCTGGGATCCTCGCCCTCCGCCTGGGACGACTCCTGGTGGCCCCCCGCCCTGGGCACCGCACCCAAACCGACAGACCACGCACGCAACCTGGGCTTCATCCTGGACTCCTCCCTCTCCATGACCAAGCAAGTCAACGCCGTCTCCTCGTCATGCTTCAACACCCTGCGCATGCTACGGAAGATCTTCCGGTGGATCCCCACCGAGACCAGGAAGAATGTCACCCAGGCACTCGTCACCAGCCGACTGGACTACGGCAACGCCCTCTACGCCGGAACCACCGCCAAGCTCCAGAAGAGACTCCAACGGATCCAGAACGCCTCAGCCAGACTCATCCTCGACATCCCACGACACAGCCACATCTCCGGACACCTAAGAGACCTGCACTGGCTCCCGGTCAACAAGAGAATCACCTTCCGTCTCCTCACCCACGCACACAAAGCTCTTCACGACCAAGGCCCGAGCTACCTCAACAACCGCATCAACTTCTACGCTCCCAAACGACACCTCCGATCAGCCAGCCACGCCCTCGCCGCCGTCCCCCGCATCCGAAGAACGACAACAGGAGGAAGATCCTTCTCCTACCAGGCCGCCAAGACCTGGAACTCCCTCCCGACCGACCTGCGCCTGACCCAGGACCACCTCGCCTTCAGGAAGAAGCTCAAGACCTGGCTGTTCGGGCAGTAGCAGCACCCCCCCCCCCCCCAGCGCCTTGAGACCCTCCGGGTGAGTAGAGCGCTCTATAAATGCCTATGATTGATTGATTGAATACTGACTTAGTTAAAAAAAGACATAGGAGGCAGTGCTTTTTCAGTACAAGCCACAATTCTCTGGAATTCACTACCAGCCAAGATCAGAAACATGCAGGAGCATTTACAATTCAGAGGAGAGGTGAAAACATGACTGTTTCCAAGATAGACACAACGTCCCCTAACCCAGAGATAGAATCCATAACAATAATTGCACTCTCACGCACAGTGAAAATAAAAGAAAATGCAGACAGCATTTAAAAAGCATGTGATGACTGAATAATGTAACCAAGAACAAGGAAGGGAGAAAAGAGGTTAGGTGCACTGTGAACTCAGCCTCCTTTAGAAATCGAGAAAAAACAAAGAAAGTCCACCCTTCATTCACGAAAATAGCTGTACTTCCAGTGATTGCTTTTAGTATTTAAAGAAAATGATGAGTTTTCTAAAAAATAACACTCACCCACCAAAAGGTCCCTTGGTGGCATGCTTCATTATCGGGTTCTTCCTGTCCCGCTGCGGGACGGGCGTGCTGTGACCGACGGAGACGTGGGAGCACTTTTGTTAAGTAATATTATGTGTTATTTGTGAGAGTGGAAGGGTCAGAAAAATGTGAGTTAAAAAATACCTGGCTACGTGGAAACTATACTTTAATAATTCCTGTGGCTGGTATTGTTAAAAAGGAGAAAGGAGAAATGCACATTTTAATGAGTGGTGTTCTCCTTGGTCTACATGTTTCAAGCCTTCCTCTAGGCTTTTCTTCAGGACCAAAGCGATTGCTCCCCGTCTCCACTCTTTTGTTAACCTAAATGGTCTACCTGATTAATATCTATGGTGCAATGTGCATTAAAACATGCATGAATACAATATCTAAGTGGTATATTTCTTCAAAACAATCTGGAAGGATAGAGTAAAACAAGCCATAAATTATCATAGAAATATATACTTTGGGAAAACCACATCACCAAAATCGTAGAAGGTAAAAAAGAAAGTGATATATTTTCACTTGTGCACGACTACTCATTTCCCTCATATGTGAGTGCTGTGCCGCCCTTCTTTTATATTTAACAAACAAGACAATACAAGACACAAAACAAAAATCACACACTCTATATGTGTTGTCATCCATTGGGATTGTTTCAGTTTCTGATGCTCTTGAAGTGTTACTGATGTCTTAAAACACGAGAGTGACATAGTGTAGCTGCCCACTAGAAACATAATGGTGAATTAAATGAAGAATTAAATGAATAAATGTACACATTTGGTGCCTAACTAAGACCCCATGAGCTTAACGAGTGGAGGGGCGCTTGTATTCAAACACTGTGGGAGAAATGATCGAGAAAATGAGTAAAAAGAAGTAAGTCTATTACCTCTTTTGATGGCAATGCTCGTTGCAAAGGAGGTCGGTGTAGAACCACCAGGGTTATGCCCAGCTGTTCCAGCCATGTCCAGAGATGCAGGGCCTTTTGACGAAGGGTCCATGACCCCACCCCGCCCTGCTTGTTGCAGTACCACATGGCGGTGGCGTTGTCCATGAACACATGCACTAACTTCCCCTTGACAGTGGGAAGAAATGCCTTTAATTCCAACCGAACCGCTCAAAGCTCCAACAAATGTATATGGAGACCCGACTCTGCCAGAGAACAGTGTCCCCTGATCTCCACCTCTCCCTGCGAGTCCGGCGTGAGGAGGTCATGTACGCGGATCGGCGCCTTAGTTTCTTTTGAATACAGATTGAAGCTCTCGCCGTGAAAGATATTTTAAGTAATGAGATTCGGACATACTGTCAATAAAGATTCTTCTCCTCACGCCACAGGATTAGTGTGGCTTGGAATTATCGCCCCACTACAAATCTACATACACCGATGCTTTTAAGCCGTGATCAAGTTGCATGTATTATCTACAGAGGCGACGAAACACGTGTTGGCTTGGGAACTGCATATTGACTGAAAACCATGAAGATCCATTAAACTATGGAAAGAAAGAAATAGAAAGAAACCGATTGTTTATTTCTTTGTACCTTTTATGTTACTTCCTATGAAAAATTGACAGTGATAATCTATGTGTGCTTGGGTTTCCAATGAACGTTTCTTTGTTGCTCTAGCCACAAAAACTAGAGAGGCAGGTGGTTCTCTCTAAAACCCTTAAGCACCCTTGCGATTAGAGTTATTATTTGAAATACCTAGTGGATTTACCTTGAGGCACCTTTTCCTATCGTCTATACCACCATTCCCATTGTTTCAGCAGATCTCTCATAGTTACCTCTAAGATTTGGACCACGTTGGTGAGATTTCCCCAATGCTGTGCCCACTGGAACTTCAAGTCCCACTGCAGAGCCCGCATGCACCACCTGGCATGCTTTACAAATGAAATGCAGGAGGCCATGAGGCCCAACAGTCTCAGAGTCAGTCTCACCGAAATCCAGGATAGAGGCTGAAACATCGGAATTATAACCTGAATATCCTGGACTCTCTGCTCGGGAGGATAGGCACGAAACTGCACTGTGTCCAGAACTGCTCCGATGAAAGGAAGCATCTCAGAAGGAGTCAGGTGTGACTGGGGCAAGTTTATAGAGAACCCCAGCAAATGCAGGCGGTTCGCCATAGTCTGAAGGTGATAGACGACAGCCTGGGGTGAAGACGCCTTCAACAGCCAGTCATTGAGGTAGGGGAAGACTGACACCGATAACCTGATTAGATGAGCTGTGACCACAGCCATCAGCTTGGTGAACACCAGAGGGGCACTGGTAAGGCTGAAGGGAAGCACGGTAAACTGAAAGTGCATGTGGCCTACCTTGAACCTCAGATAACGGCTGTGGCCCGGCAGGATGAGGATGTGACAATTCGCATCCTTCAGGTCCAACGCTACCATCCAGTCTTCTTGGTCTAGGGCAGACAACACCTGAGCTAGAGTGAGCAGAAAAGACCTGAGCTAGAGTAAGCATCTGAATTTCTCCTTCCTGAGGAAGAGATTGATACTAGAAGATTTAAAATGGGCAGCAACCCTTTGTTCTTTTTCGGAATCAGAAAGTAACTGCCTACTTCTGAAGCCGGGAACCTCTCTATAGCACCCTTGGCCAGGAGAGTTGTAACTTCCTCTTGGAGCAATTTCAAATGATCCTCCATCAGCCGTTCCTGATTTGGCAGAATGGGAGGAGGAAAAGAAAGGAAAGGAAGACAATAACCCTCCTGAATGATTTGCAAGACCTACTTCTCTGATGTTATAGACCTCCAGTGGGGGAGATGATGATGGATTCTCCCACCAACTGGAGTGGTGTGGTCTTGCAGAGTCAGACTAGGAGTGCTTGGAGGCTGCAGCTGTGGCTGCCGAGGGCAGTGTGGCTGGCGACTTCTAGCTCCCACTCCTAGGTTGGAATGATCCACATCCGCATCCCCACAAGGCTTGGGAAGCCTTCGCAGGATGGTGGCTGGGAAAGGGCTGATGCAGTTGGAAAGCTCTTCCATTGCCACGAAAGGCGCAAAAGATAGACTGGCCACGAGGAGTAGAAGAGAGGCCCAAGGATCTGGCCGTAGCTCGAGAGTCCATGAACCTCGATAGCGCCAAATCTGCCTTTTCCCACAAAAAAAGGTTCCATCAAAGGGCATGTCCATCAAATTTGCCTGGACATCACCCGAGAAGACAGTTGTCCTAAGCCAGGCATGGTGCCTCAAGGCCACTGTCGGGGAAATCGATCTGCCCAGCTAATCTGCTGTATCAAGGCCACACCTTATGGTGAGTTTTGATACATCTCTCCTGTCCTTAACTGCTTGAGAGAGCACAGCCTGGACCTCCTCCGACACCTGTGGCAGCATTTGCGCAACCGGCCCCCAAAGGGAGTGGGAAGAACGTCCCAATAAGCATGTGGTATTCACCGACTGCAATGCCAGGCTGGAGGAAGAAAACATCTTCTTTCCAAACTAATCTAGCCTCTTGGATTTACTATCCGGAGCAGTGGAAGGGATTTGTAGCGATCGCTAGTACAATAAAGAGGCTTGGGATGCGATATACGCGGTCCCGTGTCAGGATTGCCCTATCGAGAGTCAAAGGACGGCGTGAAACCGTCTAGGGGCCCTCGAGGTGCTGAGGACTACAACTCTCAGCTGCCCGACGGCCGGAGAACCGGAAACGGATACTCGCTTCACGGCGTGGAAAGACGCTACAAAGCCCCGCCTCTGTTACGGCGCGGGGCTTTGCAATCGCCTTCCAGCCTGAGTTCGAACGGAATTCCTTCGCTGCTCTTGTTTACGAAGCCACAGGTTAGACACCGCTGTTCCTTGTTGACTGCTCGTCCAGACGCTTCCTGAGCACCCCGCTGCCCTCACCTTCGGCGCTCCGCTGAACGGACCAGGGATCTGGTCCTCCTAGCTTCGCTTCCTCCTCCCCCATCTTGGCTTGCTGGAGAGGAGTTCCTGGGAGCTTTCTCTACGTCGGAACCCGAACCCTCAGTGTCCCGGAGTTAGGCAGAGCGGAAGGTAATCCCCGCAGGACTGCTGTAGCTCCGCGAGATGCTCCCTGGTGGACACCGTCGAAGCTCCGGATGTCCTGTGATTATTGAGACTTTACAATTCAGGTATTTAGGTTGAACTAATAACTGTCCTGGTGCGCAGTTGCGCTCACTCTAAGGTTTTCCTTTGGGTTCTTCGTTTACCAGTACTTGCACTTGTTTTTCTCTGCTGCCATTAGAACGTGCCTAGACCCTGCTGAGGTGCAGCAACTTCCAAACACCTCATTGAGGTTGCACTGGTCCCCAGAGCCTCTTTACAGGGTTTTAAGTCGCGTCCTCAGTAAGTACAAGACAGGTGTAGGAGTAGTCACATCTAGGAAACGCTACTGTACTGTCTCTCCCTAACCCCATGATTCCTCTCTCCTTTGTGCATACAGTCCTGCTCTCTAGATCTCTACACGTCCCCCAACACGCTAGAGGGTGAACAGGAGAAGGAGGACACCAATTGGCAGCCACGTTTATTGTTTTCTCCACTTCCCCTTTCCCCGAGGTGTAGTGTCGCATAGCAGCTTTAGAGTAGCTTTATTCGTTGCTACGCTCTGGGGACCATTGTTCCCGCTGACGATCTTCAGAGGTTAGTGGCTTTATTACATGTTGTACGCCATTGACATCCGACAGATTGCAAAGCCCACGAAAAGTGGTCAGCCTGAGCAATGGATACTAACGTGGTTCTCGCCTCACTGGTGGAGAGCCTCACCGCTCTTCAACAGGAACAACACACTTCTAGAACAGAAACCCAAGAGTTGAAAAGCGAGGTAGGATCCCTGCGAAGAGAGGTAGTGGGTATCTCCAGAGCAGGGAAAACTTATGCCTTTGGTAAGGGCTCGTACATCAAAGAAGGGACTCTTCCCCCTCCTTCATCTAGCGGGGTGGGTTCACAGGGTGCAAGTTTCTTACCCGACCCGCAACACTACCACCTTCCCAAGGCACCTCACCCACCGTCCACATTGTACAGAACCCTGGTGTCCCTTTAGCGCCCCCTGAACGTTTTTATGGGGACCCAAAGAAGTTCGAGATATTTCTCAATCAAAGCAGACTCCATTTCCTGTGTAAGCCTGTCATCTTTCAAGATGATGCATCAAAGACGTCATTCATGATGTCATACATGGGGGGTAATGCTGCTAGCTGGACTATTCCCTTAATGGAGCGAAATGATCTCCACAACTTTCCGGAATTCTGCATCGAAATGCGCAAGCTCTTTGACAGGAAGACGCATATGATGGCACTGGATAAAGAACTGATTACCCTTCGGCAAGGGTCTCAAGACCTGCTCACGTACATCACTACCTTCAACCGTCTCGTGGTAGAAACCGATTGGCCACAAGAAAAACGGACGACTCTCTTTTATCAAGGGCTACGTAGTGAGATGAAGGATGTCCTCTCTCAAGTAGTACGACAGCCAAATACTTGTGAAGAATTGATAGAGCTAGCGGTCCAACTTGACCATCGGCTGCAAGAGAGAAAGGGAGATAGAAGCCGTGGGGAATCCCGTTTCTCTGTACCCAGGTCCCGTACATTCCCAGAGGAACATGTAAAGACTTCAAACGGAGCAGAGCCTATGCAGATTGGGGGAATCAGAGGTCTCCTTACCCCAGAAGAGAGGGAGAAAAAGCTCTGTTTGTATTGCGGCAAAAGCGGACATTTCATCAGGGACTGCCGAGCCAGAGCAAGAGGACCAGACCGAGGAGTAGTGGCCAAACCGCAGGCACCCGCCGTTCCGCGGACGGAAAACTAAAAAACCCAAGTATGGACGGGATCTCCTCCTTGGGTTATGGATCACATCAGATCCCTTCTCTGCTAGCCAACACCATTCAGCCCTCTGTGGCTCACATCAATGTGAACGCTACCTTATGGGTCTCCACCACCAAGTCTCTTTGTGTCTCTGCCTTAATCGACTCCGGAGCCACCGGGAATTTCCTTGATCAACAGTATGCCCAGAATATAGGAGCACCTTGTGAACGTAAAGACACCCCTGAGATTGTAAAAGCAGTGGACGGCAAGGCGCTGACTTCTGGTCCTGTTCGTTTCCACACTACCCCTTTGGAAGTACGAGTGAGTGCAGACCATTACGAATTTATCCAATTCGATTTGATAGACGCCCCGCAGTTTCGCCTAAGCCTCTGAATGCCATGGTTAACCCTGCATGACCCTGTCATCAGATGGACTGATCGCACCGTTTCATTGAATTCCCCTTTTTGTCGAGAACATTGTTACAGGAGGTCCTTTGTGCAGGACGACGCCATCAACTCCCAAGCTACGCTGCTGGCCACAGGATGCGAAGAAAAGAAGTTCTGCTGCTCGACGTCCTTACCCGATGAGTATAAAGACTATCAAGAGGTCTTTGACAAACAAAAGGCCACCCAGTTGCCACCTCACAGACCCTACGATTGCCGAATAGATCTCATTCCCGGAGCCGACATCCCGTGCAGTCGGGTGTACGCTCTCACGGAACCCGAAACACGGTATCTCAAGACTTATCTAGAAGAGAACCTTGCCTCCGGTTTCATTCGCCACTCTACTTCCCCAGCTTCATCTCCTCTTTTTTTTATTTCTAAGAAGGACTGTGATGAGCTCAGAACATGCATAGACTACAGAGCCATAAATAAGGTATCAGTCAAAAATCGATATCCGTTGCCTTTAATACCCGTGTTGCTGGACCAATTGAAAGGAGCCCGAATCTTTACAAAGTTGGACTTCCGAGGTGCCTACCACCTAGCAAGGGTCAAAGCGAGAGACAAGTGGAAAACGGCGTTCCGGACAAAATTTGGGTTATATGAATACCAGGTGATGCCTTTTGGTTTATGTAACGCCCCCGCGGCATTCCAATTTTTTATGGACGACGTGTTACGTGGATTGCTGGACACCATATGTATTGTCTATACGACGATATTCTGATTTACTCTGCTGACCTTCAGGATCACATTATACACGTGAAGACGGTGTTGAACAGGTTACTAAAACACTCCTTGTTCGCCAAGTTGGAGAAATGCCTGTTCCATGTCGAAGAAGTGGCCTTCTTGGGCTATGTCATCAATGCCGAAGGCTTCCAAATGAACAAGAACAAAGTGACAGCAATTACACAATGGAAAGCTCCGCTAAACGTAAAATCAGTACAGAGTTTTTTAGGATTCGCTAACTATTACAGGCGTTTTATAAAAGACTTTTCAAAGATCATACACCCTATTTCCAGTTTGCTGAGGAAAAATACCCCGTTTGCGTGGTCCAAGGAAGCCGACCACGCGTTTGAAACACTGAAAGAACTTTTCACCCAGGCTCCCATCTTACGTCACACAGACCCTTGCTTACCATTCGTGGTAGAAACGGATGCCTCGCAGTATGCCCTGGGAGGGGTTCTATCCCAACGACACCCGAACACCGGTCAACTGCACCCAGTTGCATTTTTTTCAAAGAAACTCACCCCCTGTGAGGTGAACTATTCCATCACAGATAAAGAACTGCTGGCCATTAAACGCGCGTGTGAGGAATGGCGTCATTATCTCTTAGGAGCACATCACACTGTAGAAATCTACACCGATCATCGAAATCTTCTCCTCCTCAAAACCGCTAGGGCCTTAACACTGCGCCAGTTGAGTTGGTCTTTATTTTTTTCTGATTATGATTTTATCATTAAGTACAGACCAGGACCACAAAACGGTAAGGCAGACGCCTTATCTCGTAGAAACGAGCCCGGAAATCCACCAGTGGAGGACATTAAAGAACCTACTGCCATCATTCCTGTCTCCGCCTTCCCAGCACAAGCTCTCGCAACCACCCTCTCACAAGATTTCCTCGAGGAGATAAAGGCTAATCTCAAACAAGTGGATATTCCCTCTTGGATTCAAACAAACCCAGAACACCGGAGCGCGACAGGAGATTTAATGTACCAAGATCATGCCTTGTACGTGCCTGTAACATCTCTTCAACTACAAGTGTTGGCCTGGGCCCATGACTCTCCTCTAGGAGGACACTTGGGAGAAAATAAAACCATCGCCTCAATGGAGAGATCTTTCTGGTGGCCCACTTTGCGGAAAGACACTAGAGACTATATCAGGAATTGCGCTATTTGTGCCCAAGGAAAGGCCAGACACACCAAACCAGCTGGCTTGCTACAACCCATTCCTATCCCTCCTTTTCCGTGGCACACTGTATCTATGGATTTTATAGTTGAAATGCCACCATGCAAGGGGTATAACACCGTTTTAGTGATAGTGGATCATTTAACAAAGATGGGACATTTCATTCCACTCAAACATCTTCCCACTTCGCCTGAACTCGCCAATCTCTTCTTGCAACATGTAATCAGGGTTCACGGAATCCCCAGAGCACTTATAACAGACAGAGGAACACAGTTCACTTCACGGTTTTGGAAGGAGATGTGTACCACGCTAAATATAGAAGCCCGTTTGTCTTCCAGTTATCACCCCCAGACTGACGGAAAAACGGAGCGTCTTAACCAGACCTTGGAACAATACCTCAGATGCTTTACACTCCAAAACACCTCTGATTGGTTTCCCCTGATCTGGATGGCAGAATTTCCATACAACAATGCTGAACACTCCACCTTGGGGTGCTCCCCTTTTTTTTGTATGTACAGGTCTCATCCAAACATTCTCCCCTTTGACTGGCCAGTCGTTTCCAATCACCCCAGCATACAAGAGCACCATGCTCACCTAAGAGCGGTGCTCCTCGATGCCAAACGCCAATTGGCCCTGGCACAAACTGAGCAAAAACGACATGCAGACACAAAAAGGGCACCAGAACCCACATATCAAGTAGGGGATAAGGTATGGCTGTCCACAAAAAATCTGCACCTTAGAGGGGTGGGCAAGTTGGCTCCCAAATACATCGGGCCCTACACCATTGAGAAAGTTATTAACCCTGTAGCTATGTGCTTATCCCTTCCTAGTTCATGGCACATCCATCCTGTCTTCCACGGTTCCCTACTCCTACCTTGTCCAATATCTACAAGATTACCCTCCAAGCCCCTTCCCATTGAGATAGACGGGGATAAAGAATACGAGGTCAACAAACTTCTGGATTCTCGAGTGGTTAGAGGTAGGGTACAGTACCTTGTGGATTGGAAAGGTTATGGAGTAGAGGATCGAACCTGGGAACCAGCAGACAATCTGCATTGCCCTCTCCTGTTGAACAGGTTTCATGCGGAGAATCCCGGGAAACCAGGGCAACCGCCGAGACGGCGGCTATTAAGAGGGGGTTCTGTAGCGATCGCTAGTACATTAAAGAGGCTCGGGATGCGATATACGCGGTCCCGTGTCAGGATTGCCCTATCGAGAGTCAAAGGACGGCGTGAAACCGTCTAGGGGCCCTCGAGGTGCTGGGGACTACAACTCCCAGCTGCCCGACGGCCAGAGAACCGGAAACGGATACTCGCCTCACGGCATGGACAGACGCTACAAAGCCCCGCCTCTGTTACGGCGCGGGGCTTTGCAATCGCCTTCCAGCCTGAGTTCGAACGGAATTCCTTCGCTGCTCTTGTTTACGAAGCCACAGGTTAGACACCGCTGTTCCTTGTTGACTGCTCGTCCAGACGCTTCCTGAGCACCCCGCTGCCCTCACCTTCGGCGCTCCGCTGAACGGACCAGGGATCTGGTCCTCCTAGCTTCGCTTCCTCCTCCCCCATCTTGGCTTGCTGGAGAGGAGTTCCTGGGAGCTTTCTCTACGTCGGAACCCGAACCCTCCGTGTCCCGGAGTTAGGCAGAGCGGAAGGTAATCCCCGCAGGACTGCTGTAGCCCCGCGAGACGCTCCCTGGTGGACACCGTCGAAGCTCCGGATGTCCTGTGATTATTGAGACTTTACAATTCAGGTATTTAGGTTGAACTAATAACTGTCCTGGTGCGCAGTTGCGCTCACTCTAAGGTTTTCCTTTGGGTTCTTCGTTTACCAGTACTTGCACTTGTTTTTCTCTGCTGCCATTATAACGTGCCTAGACCCTGCTGAGGTGCAGCAACTTCCAAACACCTCATTGAGGTTGCACTGGTCCTCAGAGCCTCTTTACAGAGTTTTAAGTCGCGTCCTCAGTAAGTACAAGACAGGTGTAGGAGTAGTCACATCTAGGAAACGCTACTGTACTGTCTCTCCCTAACCCCATGATTCCTCTCTCCTTTGTGCATACAGTCCTGCTCTCTAGATCTCTACACGTCCCCCAACACGCTAGAGGGTGAACAGGAGAAGGAGGACACCAATTGGCAGCCACGTTTATTGTTTTCTCCACTTCCCCTTTCCCCGAGGTGTAGTGTCGCATAGCAGCTTTAGAGTAGCTCTATTCGTTGCTACGCTCTGGGGACCATTGTTCCCGCTGACGATCTTCAGAGGTTAGTGGCTTTATTACATGTTGTACGCCATTGACATCCGACAGATTGCAAAGCCCACGAAAAGTGGTCAGCCTGAGCAATGGATACTAACGTGGTTCTCGCCTCACTGGTGGAGAGCCTCACCGCTCTTCAACAGGAACAACACACTTCTAGAACAGAAACCCAAGAGTTGAAAAGCGAGGTAGGATCCCTGCGAAGAGAGGTAGCGGGTATCTCCAGAGCAGGGAAAACTTATGCCTTTGGTAAGGGCTCGTACATCAAAGAAGGGACTCTTCCCCCTCCTTCATCTAGCGGGGTGGGTTCACAGGGTGCAAGTTTCTTACCCGACCCCGCAACACTACCACCTTCCCAAGGCACCTCACCCACCGTCCACATTGTACAGAACCCTGGTGTCCCTTTAGCGCCCCCTGAACGTTTTTATGGGGACCCAAAGAAGTTCGAGATATTTCTCAATCAAAGCAGACTCCATTTCCTGTGTAAGCCTGTCACCTTTCAAGATGATGCATCAAAGACGTCATTCATGATGTCATACATGGGGGGTAATGCTGCTAGCTGGACTATTCCCTTAATGGAGCGGAATGATCTCCACAACTTTCCGGAATTCTGCATCGAAATGCGCAAGCTCATTGACAGGAAGACGCATATGATGGCACTGGATAAAGAACTGATTACCCTTCGGCAAGGGTCTCAAGACCTGCTCACGTACATCAATACCTTCAACCGTCTCGTGGTAGAAACCGATTGGCCACAAGAAAAACGGACGACTCTCTTTTATCAAGGGCTACGTAGTGAGATGAAGGATGTCCTCTCTCAAGTAGTACGACTGCCAAATACTTGTGAAGAATTGATAGAGCTAGCGGTCCAACTTGACCATCGGCTGCAAGAGAGAAAGGGAGATAGAAGCCGTGGGGAATCCCGTTTCTCTTTACCCAGGTCCCGTACATTCCCAGAGGAACATGTAAAGACTTCAAACGGAGCAGAGCCTATGCAGATTGGGGGAATCAGAGGTCTCCTTACCCCAGAAGAGAGGGAGAAAAGGCGCCAACAAAAGCTCTGTTTGTATTGCGGCAAAAGCGGACATTTCATCAGGGACTGCCGATCCAGAGCAAGAGGACCAGACCGAGGAGTAGTGGCCAAACCGCAGACACCCGCCGTTCCGCGGACGGAAAACTAAAAAACCCAAGTATGGACGGGATCTCCTCCTTGGTTTATGGATCACATCAGATCCCTTCTCTGCTAGCCAACACCATTCAGCCCTCTGTGGCTCACATCAATGTGAACGTTACCTTATGGGTCTCCACCACCAAGTCTCTTTGTGTCTCTGCCTTAATCGACTGTGGAGCCACCGGGAATTTCCTTGATCAACAGTATGCCCAGAATATAGGAGCACCTTGTGAACGTAAAGACACCCCTGAGATTGTAAAAGCAGTGGACGGCAAGGCGCTGACTTCTGGTCCTGTTCGTTTCCACACTACCCCTTTGGAAGTACGAGTGGGTGCAGACCATTACGAATTTATCCAATTCGATTTCATAGACGCCCCGCAGTTTCGCCTAAGCCTCTGAATGCCATGGTTAACCCTGCATGACCCTGTCATCAGATGGACTGATCGCACCGTTTCATTGAATTCCCCTTTTTGTCGAGAACATTGTTACAGGAGGTCCTTTGTGCAGGACGACGCCATCAACTCCCAAGCTACGCTGCTGGCCACAGGATGCGAAGAAAAGAAGTTCTGCTGCTCGACGTCCTTACCCGATGAGTATAAAGACTATCAAGAGGTCTTTGACAAACAAAAGGCCACCCAGTTGCCACCTCACAGACCCTACGATTGCCGAATAGATCTCATTCCCGGAGCCGACATCCCGTGCAGTCGGGTGTACGCTCTCACGGAACCCAAAACACGGTATCTCAAGACTTATCTAGAAGAGAACCTTGCCTCCGGTTTCATTCGCCACTCTACTTCCCCAGCTTCATCTCCTCTTTTTTTTATTTCTAAGAAGGACTGTGACGAGCTCAGAACATGCATAGACTACAGAGCCATAAATAAGGTAACAGTCAAAAATCGATATCCGTTGCCTTTAATACCCGTGTTGCTGGACAAATTGAAAGGAGCCCGAATCTTTACAAAGTTGGACCTCCGAGGTGCCTACCACCTAGCAAGGGGCAAAGCGAGAGACGAGTGGAAAACGGCGTTCCGGACAAAATTTGGGTTATATGAATACCAGGTGATGCCTTTTGGTTTATGTAACGCCCCCGCGGCATTCCAATTTTTTATGGACGACGTGTTACGTGGATTGCTGGACACCATATGTATTGTCTATAGGACGATATTCTGATTTACTCTGCTGACCTTCAGGATCACATTATACACATGAAGACGGTGTTGAACAGGTTACTAAAACACTCCTTGTTCGCCAAGTTGGAGAAATACCTGTTCCATGTCGAAGAAGTGGCCTTCTTGGGCTATGTCATCAATGCCGAAGGCTTCCAAATGAACAAGAACAAAGTGACAGCAATTACACAATGGAAAGCTCCGCTAAACGTAAAATCAGTACAGAGTTTTTTAGGATTCGCTAACTATTACAGGCGTTTTATAAAAGACTTTTCAAAGATCATACACCCTATTTCCAGTTTGCTGAGGAAAAATACCCCGTTTGCGTGGTCCAAGGAAGCCGACCACGCGTTTGAAACACTGAAAGAACTTTTCACCCAGGCTCCCATCTTACGTCACCCAGACCCTTGCTTACCATTCGTGGTAGAAACGGATGCCTCGCAGTATGCCCTGGGAGGGGTTCTATCCCAACGACACCCGAACACCGGTCAACTGCACCCAGTTACATTTTTTTCAAAGAAACTCACCCCCTGTGAGGTGAACTATTCCATCACAGATAAAGAACTGCTGGCCATTAAACGCGCGTGTGAGGAATGGCGTCATTATCTCTTAGGAGCACATCACACTGTAGAAATCTACACCGATCATCGAAATCTTCTCTTCCTCAAAACCGCTAGGGCCTTAACTCTGCGCCAGTTGTGTTGGTCTTTATTTTTTTCTGATTATGATTTTATCATTAAGTACAGACCAGGACCACAAAACGGTAAGGCAGACGCCTTATCTCGTAGAAACGAGCCCGGAAATCCACCAGTGGAGGACATTAAAGAACCTACTGCCATCATTCCTGTCTCCGCCTTCCCAGCACAAGCTCTCGCAACCACCCTCTCACAAGATTTCCTCGAGGAGATAAAGGCTAATCTCAAACAAGTGGATATTCCCTCTTGGATTCAAACAAACCCAGAACACCGGAGCGCGACAGGAGATTTAATGTACCAAGATCATGCCTTGTACATGCCTGTAACATCTCTTCAACTACAAGTGTTGGCCTGGGCCCATGACTCTCCTCTAGGAGGACACTTGGGAGAAAATAAAACCATCGCCTCAATGGAGAGATCTTTCTGGTGGCCCACATTGCGGAAAGACACTAGAGACTATATCAGGAATTGCGCTATTTGTGCCCAAGGAAAGGCCAGACACACCAAACCAGCTGGCTTACTACAACCCATTCCTATCCCTCCTTTTCCGTGGCACACTGTATCTATGGATTTTATAGTTGAAATGCCACCATGCAAGGGGTATAACACCATTTTAGTGATAGTGGATCATTTAACAAAGATGGGACATTTCATTCCACTCAAACATCTTCCCACTTCGCCTGAACTCGCCAATCTCTTCTTGCAACATGTAATCAGGGTTCACGGAATCCCCAGAGCACTTATAACAGACAGAGGAACACAGTTCATTTCACGGTTTTGGAAGGAGATGTGTACCACGCTAAATATAGAAGCCCGTTTGTCTTCCAGTTATCACCCCCAGACTGACGGAAAAACGGAGCGTCTTAACCAGACCTTGGAACAATACCTCAGATGCTTTACACTCCAAAACACCTCTGATTGGTTTCCCCTGATCTGGATGGCAGAATTTCCATACAACAATGCTGAACACTCCACCTTGGAGTGCTCCCCTTTTTTTTGTATGTACAGGTCTCATCCAAACATTCTCCCCTTTGACTGGCCAGTCGTTTCCAATCACCCCAGCATACAAGAGCACCATGCTCACCTAAGAGCGGTGCTCCTCGATGCCAAACGCCAATTGGCCCTGGCACAAACTGAGCAAAAACGACATGCAGACACAAAAAGGGCACCAGAACCCACATATCAAGTAGGGGATAAGGTATGGCTGTCCACAAAAAATCTGCACCTTAGAGGGGTGGGCAAGTTGGCTCCCAAATACATCGGGCCCTACACCATTGAGAAAGTTATTAACCCTGTAGCGATGTGCTTATCCCTTCCTAGTTCATGGCACATCCATCCTGTCTTCCACGGTTCCCTACTCCTACCTTGTCCAATATCTACAAGATTACCCTCCAAGCCCCTTCCCATTGAGATAGACGGGGATAAAGAATACGAGGTCAACAAACTTCTGGATTCTCGAGTGGTTAGAGGTAGGGTACAGTACCTTGTGGATTGGAAAGGTTATGGAGTAGAGGATCGAACCTGGGAACCAGCAGACAATCTGCATTGCCCTCTCCTGTTGAACAGGTTTCATGCGGAGAATCCCGGGAAACCAGGGCAACCGCCGAGACGGCGGCTATTAAGAGGGGGTTCTGTAGCGATCGCTAGTACATTAAAGAGGCTCGGGATGCGATATACGCGGTCCCGTGTCAGGATTGCCCTATCGAGAGTCAAAGGACGGCGTGAAACCGTCTAGGGGCCCTCGAGGTGCTGGGGACTACAACTCCCAGCTGCCCGACGGCCGGAGAACCGGAAACGGATACTCGCCTCACGGCGTGGACAGACGCTACAAAACCCCGCCTCTGTTACGGCGCGGGGCTTTGCAATCGCCTTCCAGCCTGAGTTCGAACGGAATTCCTTCGCTGCTCTTGTTTACGAAGCCACAGGTTAGACACCGCTGTTCCTTGTTGACTGCTCGTCCAGACGCTTCCTGAGCACCCCGCTGCCCTCACCTTCGGCGCTCCGCTGAACGGACCAGGTATCTGGTCCTCCTAGCTTCGCTTCCTCCTCCCCCATCTTGGCTTGCTGGAGAGGAGTTCCTGGGAGCTTTCTCTACGTCGGAACCCGAACCCTCTGTGTCCCGGAGTTAGGCAGAGCGGAAGGTAATCCCCGCAGGACTGCTGTAGCCCCGCGAGACGCTCCCTGGTGGACACCGTCGAAGCTCCGGATGTCCTGTGATTATTGAGACTTTACAATTCAGGTATTTAGGTTGAACTAATAACTGTCCTGGTGCGCAGTTGCGCTCACTCTAAGGTTTTCCTTTGGGTTCTTCGTTTACCAGTACTTGCACTTGTTTTTCTCTGCTGCCATTATAACGTGCCTAGACCCTGCTGAGGTGCAGCAACTTCCAAACACCTCATTGAGGTTGCACTGGTCCTCAGAGCCTCCTTACAGAGTTTTAAGTCGCGTCCTCAGTAAGTACAAGACAGGTGTAGGAGTAGTCACATCTAGGAAACGCTACTGTACTGTCTCTCCCTAACCCCATGATTCCTCTCTCCTGTGTGCATACAGTCCTGCTCTCCAGATCTCTACACGTCCCCCAACACGCTAGAGGGTGAACAGGAGAAGGAGGACACCAATTGGCAGCCACGTTTATTGTTTTCTCCACTTCCCCTTTCCCCGAGGTGTAGTGTCACATAGCAGCTTTAGAGTAGCTCTATTCGTTGCTACGCTCTGGGGAATAGAGAGGCCATTCTGCAAACCATTGTTCCCGCTGACGATCTTCAGAGGTTAGTGGCTTTATTACATGTTGTACGCCATTGACATCCGACAGGAATGCACCCTGGGAGGTAGAAGCATGTGCCACCATGCTCTCAAGGGTGGGGTGCTGGCTGAGGAACTTTGGGTCTCCCAGAGTCAGGCGATGGCAGCGTGCAATTGTCCTATTCACAGGAGCCCCTGTGCTAAGCTTGGACCACGTGCCTAGATGTACATCAGTTAGTGCTTCGTTAAAGGGCAAAAGGGGTTTGGTGGTGGAGGCACCAGGTTGAAACACCTCAGTCAGGAGATTAGTCCTGACCTGCATGGAAGACAGATCTAGTCTAAGGACCTCGGCTGCCCTTTTAACCACCATGGCATAAAATGCCCCCTCCTCCGTAGCCACAATTGGCAGAGAGAGCATGCCAGTATCTGGAGAAGTGTCCAGTCCACTGGCTTCCCCAAATTCCCCATACCAGTCTAACTGCTCTGCATAGTCATTCTGGTGTTCTAAAGGGTCCATATACCCCTCTCATTCCTCTCCTGAGCCTAAACAATCCTCAAAGGGTTCAGGCAACAATATGGAACCCATGGGTTCAATCGGCGCGGGAATCGGTGTCGAGCTACGCCGTTCTGACTCTGTGTCATCAGGAATAAGGATGGAGCTGGTGCTGCCGATGGGCACCAGTGGCACCGTCTTAGGGTACGACATCAGATGAGGTTGCGAAGGTATGACTGGCGTTAACCCAGATCTGGGATCAGATCCCTGAGGCCCCACCGGCGCCGTGACCGGAGACGACAGCGTAGAATCAGATGGGGCCCATTCTTACCCCGCAGGGCCCGAGGGCAAGCCAGAGGGGTTGGCCCGCTCAAATACGCGGCACATGGATTCGTAAAACTCTTTAATTTAGCGGGGGTCGCTCCGGCCCCTGGAAAAGGAGGGAGGCGCAAAGACGACCCTGGCTCCGGCTCCGCAGAACAGTGCTTAGAGAGTCAGTGCTCCTTACCTCTTTCATCAATGGACAACATTCGAGGCAAAGATGAAGTCTGCTTGGACTTCTCCTTCTTGTGCCTCTTCCCTGAGTGTCCCAAAGTCCTTGAGTGAGATGAAACGAACTTTGGGCTCCGGGAGCGGTTCCGCGACCTCCTCTTCCCTGATCGGGACAGTTACCACTGCTGAGTCTCACTGGACGATGTTGACTGCCAGGCTACAAAGAGCTTCATAGCCATCTCCCGCAAGGCCTTCAGAGCCATAGTCCGACAGTCCAAGCATGACTTTGAATTGTGGTCGCACCAGAGACACCAGAAACAGACAAGGTGGGGGATAGTAATCAAGATCATGTGGTGGCCGGCACTGCACGGCTTGAACCCTTTCTTCCTCGAAGACACCCTCGCACTCGAAGTTGGAAAAAATTCCGAATTCGACAAAGAGTCGAGAAAAAGCCTGTCAAAAAGAGACAGAGGGGTAGCTCTTTCCAGATCGGCGCTTAACTGGCGCAAAAAGAAAAGAACTGACCTCCGCACGCTTGGGTCGGTATATAAAGGTACCGCAATGTCATAACCGGCACTACCGACGCCGACTACGTCACGTGGAGCCGAATGAAGCCACCGACGGCTCACCCAAAGGGGATTGCTCAGCGAAAAGTTCAGTATCTAGCCTGACACTTGGGAAATTCAAAGGTAAGTAATCTGCAGCTAGAAGTCTCTATCAGATGAACGTACACCAGGTGATCATCACACACAAATAATAATTGGATTCATGGTAAAAAAAAATCTTTTTAAATAAAAGACGGATGTTTGCCTTGGAATCCAGAGGAGAGAGGGAAAAGAAATGTACATGATACTAAAAACCTTTTCTAAATAAAAGGTGCAAACTCACCACAGCGTCTGGAGGAGAAAGGGGGAAGGAATTATATGCAGGATTGGAGAGATTGCTCATAGTTTACTATTAGGGAAGCTATAATCAGAGGAATTAACCTCTTTTTAAGCAGAACTTTCCAAGATAACCGGGATGGTGAGCAGTCTAAATATCGAGTTTTAAATGTCGACCTACAAGTATATCGAGTTGTAAATATCGTAGGTAAAGAATATCGAAGTCAAGAATATCGATGGACAGAATATCGACCCCAAGGTAAGTATTATCGAAGTTAATAATATCGAAGTCATTAATATAGATGTAAGTAATATCGTAATAAAAAATTTCGATGTCAAGAATATCGATATTTTATTAGTGTAATGTATTTTAATATGTATTTTATTTGTATGTGAAAGATTATTGTAATGTATTTTAATACATTTAAAAATAAATGTTTAGAGATTAATAATTATTTAAAATATAATTTAGCGTTTTAGTATCAGAGCGGGTTGTGGGTTTATAGGGGAATAGGGTGGGAAGTAATTTAATTATAATTAATTAATTAATATGTATTGTTTAATTGGTATTTATGATTAATTAATTGTTAATTAATTACTAATTGTTAATTAAATATATTAATTGATTAATTAATTGTTAATTAATTATTAATTGTAAATTAATTGTATTAATTGGTTAATTATATAAGTTATAATTAGTTTAATATTAATATTTCTTTATTGGTATTGTTAATTAATTAATTGTTAATTACTAATTAATTGGTGATTTAATTTTATTAAGTGATTAATTGATGCTTAAATTAATTATGTGAATTTTTATGTGTAGTGGGTTGTGGGTTTATAGGAGAATAGGGTGGGATGTAATTAAATTCAAATAATTACTGATAATTGTTAATTATTTGTGATTAATAATAATTATTTGTTAATTAATTATTAATTGGTAATTAATTGTTATTAGTACGTTAAATATAGTAAATATAAATAATTTATTATTTCATGTTCTTTGTTGTTATTGCTAATTAATGTATTGTTAAATAATAATTAATTTGTGAATAATTGTAATTTGGCAGTTAATATGTATAAATTTGTAAATAATAAGTATATTAATTATAAAGAATGTATTATTAATTGTAAATAATAGATAAACTGATATTTAAATGTATTGTGTATTTTGTATGTGTAGTGTGTTGTGTGTTAAAGGGGGAATAGTGTGGGATGTAATTTAAAGTTATTTATATAAATATATTTTTTAAATAATTGGTATTTAATAATACATATTTTGTAAATTAATTATTAATATGCTATTTTTTTATAACTAATTATTTAATTGGTTATTATGTTTATAGAATCCCTATGCTATCCAGTGCTTTCCCAACTGTTTTACTATCTGGAGTTGGAATAGTAATTTTTAACCCTATGCTATCCAGCGCTTTCCCTAGTGTTTCACTTACTGGAGTGGGAATAGTAATTTGTACCCCTACGCTATCCAGCGTTTTCACTACTGTTGCACTCTCTGGAGTGGGAATAGTAATTTTTACTCCTACGCTATCCAATGCTTTCCCTTGTGTTGGACTCACTGGAGTGGGAATAGTAATTTTTACCCTTACGCTATCCAACACTTTCCCTACTATTGCACTCTCTGGAGTTGGAATAGTAATTTTTACCCCTACGCTATCCAACGCTTTCCCTACTGTTGCACTCTTTGGAGTTGGAATAGTAATTTTTACCCCTACGCTATCCAGCGCTTTCCCTACTGTTTCACTTACTGGAGTGGGAATAGTAATTTGTACCCCTATGCTATCCAATGCTTTCCCTACTGTTGCACTCTCTGGAGTTGGAATAGTAATTTTTAACCCTATGCTATCCAGCGCTTTCCCTAGTGTTTCACTTACTGGAGTGGGAATAGTAATTTGTACCCCTACGCTATCCAGCGTTTTCACTACTGTTGCACTCTCTGGAGTGGGAATAGTAATTTTTACTCCTACGCTATCCAACGCTTTCCCTTGTGTTGGACTCACTGGAGTGGGAATAGTAATTTTTACCCTTACGCTATCCAACGCTTTCCCTACTATTGCACTCTCTGGAGTTGGAATAGTAATTTTTACTCCTACGCTATCCAACGCTTTCCCTACTGTTGCACTCTTTGGAGTTGGAATAGTAATTTTTACCCCTACGCTATCCAGCGCTTTCCCTACTGTTTCACTTACTGGAGTGGGAATAGTAATTTGTACACCTATGCCATCCAATGCTTTCCCTACTGTTGCACTCTCTGGAGTTGGAATAGTAATTTTTACCCCTACGCTATCCAGCGCTTTTCCTACTGTTCCACTCTCTGGAGTTGGAATAGTAATTTTTAACCCTACGCTATCCAGCTCTTTCCCTAGTGTTTCAGTTACTGGAGTGGGAATAGTAATTTGTATCCCTACGCTATCCAGCGTTTTCACTACTGTTGCACTCTCTGGAGTGGGAATAGTAATTTTTACTCCTACGCTATCCAACGCTTTCACTTCTGTTGGACTCACTGGAGTGGGAATAGTAATTTTTACCCTTACGCTATCCAACGCTTTCCCTACTATTGCACTCTCTGGAGTTGGAATAGTAATTTTTACCCCTACGCTATCCAACGCTTTCCCTACTGTTGCACTCTTTGGAGTTGGAATAGTAATTTTTACCCCTACGCTATCCAGCGCTTTCCGTACTGTTTAACTTACTGGAGTGGGAATAGTAATTTGTACCCCTATGCTATCCAATGCTTTCCCTACTGTTTCACTTACTGGAGTGGGAATAGTAATTTTTACCCCTACGCTATCCTGCGCTTTTCCTACTGTTTCACTTACTGGAGTGGGAATGGTAATTTGTACCCCTACGCTATCCAGCGTTTTCACTACTGTTGCACTCTCTGGAGTGGGAATAGTAAATTTTACCCCTACGCTATCCAACGCTTTCCCTACTGTTGGATTCACTGGAGTGGTAATAGTAATTTTTACTCCTACGCTATCCAACGTTTTCTCTACTATTGCACTCTCTGGAGTTGGAATAGTAATTCTTTTCCCTACGCTATCCAACACTTTCCCTACTGTTGCACTCTCTGGAGTGGGAATAGTAATTTTTACCCTTACGCTATCCAACGCTTTCCCTACTATTGCACTCTCTGGAGTTGTAATAGTAATTTTTACCCCTACGCTATCCAACGCTTTCCCTACTGTTGCACTCTTTGGAGTTGGAATAGTAATTTTTACCCCTACGCTATCCAGCACTTTCCCTACTGTTTCACTTACTGGAGTGGGAATAGTAATTTGTACCCCTACGCTATCCAACGCTTTCCCTACTGTTGCACTCTCTGGAGTTGGAATAGTAATTTTTACCCCTACGCTATCCAGCGCTTTCCCTACTGTTGCACTCTTTGGAGTTGGAGTAGTAATTTTTACCCCTACGCTATCCAACGTTTTCCCTACTGTTGCACTCTCTGGAGTGGGAATAGTAATTTTTACCTTTACGCTATCCAACGCTTTCCCTACTATTGCACTCTCTGGAGTTGGAATAGTAATTTTAACCCTACCCTATCCAACGCTTTCCCTACTGTTGCACTCTTTGGAGTTGGAATAGTAATTTTTACCCCTAAGCTATCCAGAGCTTTCCCTACTGTTTCACTTACTGGAGTGGGAATAGTAATTTGTAACCCTACGCTATCCAACGCTTTCCCTACTGTTGCACTCTCTTGAGTTGGAATAGGAATTTTTACCCCTATGCTATCCAGCGCTTTCCCTACTGTTGCACTCTTTGGAGTTGGAATAGTAATTTTTACCCCTACGCTATCCAACGTTTTCCCTACTGTTGCACTCTCTGGAGTGGGAATAGTAATTTTTACCTTTACGCTATCCAACGCTTTCCCTACTATTGCACTCTGGAGTTGGAATAGTAATTTTAACCCTACGCTATCCAACGCTTTCCCTACTGTTGCACTCTTTGGAGTTGGAATAGTAATTTTTACCCCTACGGTATCCAACATTTTCCTTATTGTTGTTTTTGTTGGAGTTGGACTAGTAGTTTTATTGTGTCTGATATTTCATATGTTTTGTATTTTTTTTGCTATTGTAATATATCATTAATAATAAAAATTAATCACATTAAAAATATTGATTATTATTTGCTATATGTAATTATTAAATATTTATTAATGTTATTATTTTATGTGTATAGATGTATTGGTAATTTTTAAAAACATTTAATAATTTATACGTTACAGAAATTATTAGTAAAATTAATTATTCAGTAAGTATATATATTATATATTATATGTACATGTTTAATTAAAGTTTTGTTAAATTATATATATTAATTATACATTTTATTTATCATACAATATATTTAATTATGTTTATTTAATTTCTAAGTATAATTTAGTTTATTTTACATATATTTTTAAAGTAAAAGAAAAACGATATTTTTAATAACGATATTTTTGACATCGATATTTAATTTTCGATATTTTTGTACTAACCATGTTGTAGATAGGATGTCGATATTCTTGTCATCGATATTTTTGTTGCGATATATTTGTAGGTCGATATTCTGTCTGTCGAAATTATGTCATACAACCATATGGGATAAAGTACTCTCTGCTGTACAGTATAAGGATATTTCAAAGCACTGAGGAGTTCAATGACCACACACAGAAACTAGGTCACAGGACGGGTTTGTTTATAGGTTCAGGGAACTCTGAAGTGACTTGCAATATCCTTTTAATGTATGGCAGAGGGTATTTTCTTTCTTATAATACCAGTAGAGCGGCTCATGAAGGGAGTGCCGCAGGGTGGGGGACGGACAGGGTGGGGGTTAGTAAAGCCAACCGGAGTAATATAAATAAATAAATAAAACGAATTTCATTACGCGAGCTGTAACGCATGTGGCGTTATACTACCCCCCACCCTGCCCCTCTCCCGCCCCGCCCCACGGCACTCCCTCCATGAGCCGCTACTGTATAATACATGGTCATAAATCACACTTCTCACAAACAAATTAAACGCTGGTTCTTGTTCTCTCATCTTCATTACAGAGAAGAATAAAAGCAAAACATGTATGGCAACATCGAACACATCAAAAAGCAATTAGTTATTTTTGCAAAACGATTTTAGAATCAATTTATTATAACTTTAAATTGCTGTAGCTTTAATTATGTAAAACATGCAGAGATCCTGTCATACCTGCATTTAACCATAGTATGGAAGAAAATAAACATATGGCCATAAATATCTCCTTTTGGCTCATTATTTTTTCTTTTTCGAAAAAGATATGAGAAAAAGAAAAACTCAGTTCTATCATGCTCTATGGCCTGCCTTTCACCTTGACTGCTGGCAGGAGGAATTGTTAGAGGTTCAGTAGATGCGTCATTTTTTTATGACAGGTGACTAGATATGTGACAAGTCAAATACAATAAGGAAACTAGAGGAAGGCTTTTATAAAATGTTGTTGGAACTCATGTATTATCAGGTAATGTACCAGAGAAAAATTAATACATCAAAACATTCGCAATGGACTAAGGGGCTTTTCTCGATTTTGGCTGGCAGGGTATTCCACCACAAACGTGATGGAGTACCCTGCCCACTAAACGGATGGTCAGCTCTCTATTTACAGTTGGGCATACCGCTTGTTCCCCCAATCTAAGTACCTCAGTCCATTCACCCTATTTAGAGGGTGCGGTCCGACATACTTTTTTAAGTTCAGGACCACCAGGAAAAGAAACATCTTAAACAAACTCCCACTTTGGGGTCTTGTTTTTGAAAAACAAAAAAGTTTCCCGAAACCACATGAAACATACATAACACACTTAAGCGAACTTACGATGCCCTCAGAGGGTCCCCTCTGGCTTGGGCTTTTCTGAAAGCATACAGAACACACACAGGCAGGCAGAGAACTCTACATATGGCAGGCCGTGGTTTACCACCGCACGTCTCCACTGACCTGGAGGAAAGGGGTACAGACTGACAGACTCCAAATGAAGCCCTTTCTACGTACCCAGATTCTTCGTTACTACTGAAATCACCTGAATCAACCCTGAATTCAGTTTTAGCTTTCAAATGTAATGGAAACATTTTTTACCTTGCTCGATGTTTTAAAATCATTTTTTGCCTTCAAAGGTACTCAATGAAAGCATGTGTGGCAAAGGCACAGACCTCATCATAATGCCCGACAGAGTACAGGGATGTGTGACCAGTATTCTGACAATATGTAATCTTTTAGCTGTAAGAAACTTGCAAGGCGGTATTTAATTACTAATAAAAGGTGTTCATGCAAAAGAGGAAAGAAGCCTTTAGAAAAAGAAGAGTTGACTGCATGTTCTAGCAATTAGGTCCATAAATCATTCTGAATGTAAGATTCTATATTGAATTATATGCTGCCAGTAAGTAATCACAATATTAAAATGCACTAGATCTTAGAATGAGAAATATACAGGGCTCGACGAGGGAATCAAAAGCAGCTCTGTCAAACGTGCTCAAACCAACCTCACTCCTTTGTTCCTCTCCTTGCTCTATCTCTACCTTTTCAGCATCCATTCTCTTTTCCTCCTTCTCTACTTTCTTCTCCCTCTTTGACCTCTTGCTCTCTCTCCAGCCCTCTTCCCTCCCTCCATGTATCTGTCTCTAGAAGCCACCTGTGCCTACTGCAATTATTTTCGGGGAGCTTGGGGAAATGACAGAGGCTTCAGCAGCGACCTTGGGCTTTCAAAACCGGCCTCCAATTGCTCCAGTCCATCATGAACATGCCTGATGAAATAAAAGGCCAGTCTGACCCTGCAAATATGCAGGAAATTTGCAAATGTCCAAAGCTAAACTACAAATGGAGAATATATGTCATGAGCGCCATGGAAAAAAGACAAGCATTGGCCAAGTCCATAGGTGAGGCCATGGAACGCCGGTACGATTTACTTTGAATTTTATTGAATGTATTTTCCTCAAATCTAAAAAAAATGGAAGCAACACAATACACACCAAATGAAGGTCACGGTGGCAGATGTAAGAGACTTAAAGAGGATGCATTTGGTTGTAGGAAGCTAATATAGAGACTTGAGAAGTACTGAGATGAAATATCAAAAATCAGACGTGCAGCTGTGTTTGAATGACATGCAAATGGTGGATAAGACAGTAGTGGGAATTACTGGAGTCCATGCACAAAAAGATTATAGCTTGGACCACTGATACATGAGTGTTTTTTGGAAGGTGAGAGGTGATTTTTTATCAGTATTCAAAGATAAAAAACAGACTAAATAATGTTTAGAGATTTGAAAAAAACGTTACAGAGCAAACAAAGTTTCATATCAAATATGAGAACTTCCCCTTTCCTCCGATTTAAATTAAGGTCTTTGGACTTCATCCAGATCACTTTTGCAACTAGGCAAGACTGGAGAGTGGATTGAGTGTTTCCAGCATCACCATTGAGGGAAACATTAATCCACCTGCCATCTGCATACATCATTAGTGAAAACCTGAAGATTCGATTTAGGAGGGGAAACAATCACTGCAGGAAAGGGACAATCAATGAGAGGAAAGAAAGATTGTGTATGATTAGAGAGAAAGTAAAAGTTCCACGGCTTTACCATGTACAACAGCAGCCTCAAGGCGACTCAGAAGAATGTTGTGAAATACTGTGGTAATATGGATATCGATGCGTTTATCCATAATAGAATCGCCTGTTCTGAACCCCACATCTACCTTGACACGCAAGTATCTAGTCAGGTAAGCCCTGCGACCTAGATACGGGATTACTGATTGATGGGTCATAGGTGGGAGGTTACATATCTGGTAGGCAAACAGTAAACACTCAGGCAGGAAACTCTTGATCAATTCCACAGATAGCCGTAGAGACATTACAGTGTTATGGGGAGATTGCCCACGAAAGCACACATGGCCGATGGGAGTACACACCCCTAAAAAACACCATAAAGTCAGATGGTGTGGCTCACTGGTTAGAGGTGGCAGACCCGGGAGCAGAAGTCGGCCCGGGAGATCAGTGTTCGATTCCCGAGGCGGCAGGGTCTTGGGCCAAGGTCAGCGGACTCGACAATTCTCGCCTCGGTGCCTACTCTAACCATGGATCCCACTCAGCAACTCTGGGCAACAGCTTGCTTAATCTCCACTTACGGCCCCATCAGCGCCGGGGATGCTTGTCTTCACCTTGGAGATGCCCAGTAGGGACCATCTCACAGGGAAAGCCAGGATGGGTTCCCCAGCGGTTTACAGCGCCGGGACACCCCGTTGCTGGGGCAGCTGTGCGCTTTACAAGTCTACAACATTACAAGTCTACAACATGCCACGTGAGTTAGGAACACCTAGCCAATCAGGGCCTAGCATACGTATTGATCACACACTTGCCATGCCAGGTATCTGGACACATTCACCACTGGCCATACTGTGTCCACGCAGGTCAAGAACCATCTGTAAAAACCATTGACCATTAATTTGTGACCCTAAAAGCAGCAACCAACATTCCTCACCATATACGGTACGCCAGAAACCTTTATTGTTTGTTGTAATATTGAATATAAGAGACCTCAAACTCGATGTAAATCGAGACAGTCCTCAGACCTAGTGCCTTTAACTGCTCTCTTGGCCGCACAGTTTTTTCTCTCTCATTTCTGACATAATTACATACCCTCATTCATTTGTAGGGCTCAATTGGTCCCCTGCACATACTGCGAGGAATAATATGGCCAGGTACTACCTAAACCCCCTCCTCCCTTATCAAGACCCAGATAATGACATGAGAAGAGTTTTGGATGTGGGGGTCATAAGAACCCCCGGCAGTATTTATTAAACATACAATTAATAAACATAAATAATATATACAATATTTACAAGATTTACGCAGATACAATTGATACGTACAGATGTCAGATGGCTAACCTTAACATAACTCTAGTACAAAGGTATTTCCTATCTGAATCTAAAACATATCATTAATAATCATCACAGCATTTACTTTTTCTGCGTATCCTATTTGGGCCTACGGCAAGGTCACTAACTAATAATAATTAAATCACAACACCAAATATTTGCTTTAGGAGATGGTGGGTGGGGAAATCCAATTACAGCCTCCTAGCGAGGCTGGTGCGGCAGGCTGGGAAGCGAGGAGCAAAGAGACAGACTCCTGCGCTCCCCAGCCTTTTAAGCTACTTCCATGCCAGGCCGGTTCTAACCGGCCTGGCGTTAGCCCATCGCACGACCCGGAAGTGATTCCTATCACTTCCGGGTCATGCCCAGGACCCGGGACCAATAAGGAATGAGGCGCACCTGTCGCGTCACCAAGGTGCGCGACAGGCTTGCCTCTGTGGTCGTAGGGGGCCTGCACAACTGCCATACCTTTGGCGTGACCGATGCCGGCCCCGCCTTTTCTCTTACATATTGGTTTGCAGATAAATATGTAAGTACTGGAAAGGAACCTAAAATCAAACAACATCGAGGTATGACTACAGATTTGGCATAATCTTGGACCAGGACATGATTCTTTTAACTCAGCCACAAATGAAATTGATTCCTTTAAAGGAAAGAATGGGGGTATGTAAATATGTCCGAAATGGTAAAGAAAAAAAGAGGATATTTGAAATATGTGATGATTGGGGCATTGACATTGTTAGGTAGAACATTGTGGATTTAATTTTGAGTTTGTTGTCGTACTCCTTTGAAACAATGTTTTTTGTCCCTGCTTACTGTTGAATAATATCTGTTTTGAATGAGATATAAACGAATGGCTATTGTGTTAAGGCATATGATTAAGACTCAAATGAGTCGAAACGCATCATGCCATTCATCCCTGCACATAAAAGGTGGTATTTGTTACTGACCGGTTGGTGGGCCCATTTGTGCACCATGGAAGATGTGGTGTGCTCTCATATGGAATATGTTAAGTGGTTACGCCCACTAACAAGCCCCAGCCCTTGAGCCTAGGCACCCATTTGCAGTGTCAACTTCATTTGGAATATATATATAGATATATCTATATATATAAATTTATGTATACATATTAGATAGATAGATAGATAGATAGATAGATAGATAGATAGATAGATAGATAGATAGATAGATAGATAGATAGATAGATAGATAGATAGATAGATAGATAGATATAGATATAGATCTATCTATTTATATATAGATATATGTATGTATTACCTACTGGCGGTCGCCAGTAGGTAGTTATAGTTAGGACCTATTATCCATAGGAAAATTGTAACATTCTATTCCCAATAACTTTGGCGCCGGTTGACGAATCTTCGCAAAATGTTCGAAACTAATGGCCCGTTCCGGTCAGCTCCTACCCTGAAAGTTTGGGGGTGATTCATCAAGCGGGGGCCGAGAAAAAAGGGGGTCCCAAAACGCATTTTCCCCATGTTATTTCCCATAGGAAATTTTAGACACGACTACAGCCCGAACTGCTGAACGGAATTACACCAAATTTTGCAAAAAGGTGGCCCTTGGTTCAGAAAGCGCCCTTTTTTTAAAATGGTGTAAATCCGTTCAGTAGTTCCTGAGAAATTAAAAAAATAGAGGTAAAAAAATCAATTTCCCATAGGAAACTTTAGACACAGTTATAGCAAAAACTGCTGAACGGAATTACACCAAATTTGGCAAAAATTTACTGCTTGGCTCAGAAAGCAACCTTTTTAAAAATGGTGTAAATCCGTTGAGTAGTTTTTGAGAAATTAAGAAATAAAGATAGTGATATCTAGAGGCACGGAGGATCCGCGTACCCTCCCGAGCTTCATGTTAATTGGCTGCAACACTCCAAACCAGGAAGTGTTGGCAGCCATTTTGTGCCTCGGTAGAACAGAGGCAGAAGAAAACCGAAAAACAAATGTGGAAAAAAGGAAAAGGGGGCAGGGTAGAAACACCCTGACCCCCTAGGCCTGCTCAGGGCGTCCCACAAGGACCCCCAGGGACCCCCCAAAAAAAAAAATATTTTTTAAATCGCAGGATGCGCGGATGATCCGCGGACCCGGCCATGAAAATAACAAAAAGCGCGGTTTTGTTTAAATAAAACCCCCGGGTGGGTCAGGTCCTGGGGCAGAAAGATTTGCGGGGGGCACACGCCCCCCCCCCCCCCCCCCGCAGCCCCGGGGCTTTGATTTTTTTTCATGGGAGGCATCCAACCCCCCCCAAGCCCCGGGGACCACCACCCCACGGGGCTTTTATTAATAAATTTGCGGGGGGAAACACGACCCCCCTGCTGCCCCGGGGACCGCCAACCCTGGGGCTCTTATTTTTTTTAATTATTCCTGTGTGGGGGGCTTGAGCCCCCCCACATGCCCCGGGGACCGCCACCTCCCCGGGGCTCTAATTATTAAAATTGGGGTGTCCGTGACAGACCCCCAAGCCCCGGGGACCACCACCCCCCGGGGCTTTGCAAATGGTGGGAGGGGGGACGCGCAGCCCCCCCTTCTGGAGCCCATGATGGCCCTGGGGACCGCCTCCCCCCAGGGCCAGCTCCTGCAGTGTCCCGGGGTGCCCACTCCCAGGACACTGCTGTTTGCTATGGCAGGGCGGGAGTCTCGAGGCTCACACTCTGTGATAGCAAACTCTGCTTTGGTTTTTGGAAGAGAGAGCAGGGAAACCTGCTCTCTCCCAAAAACCAAAGCTGATTGCTTTTCCACATGGGGAGCTGCATCTTAGCAGCTCCCCATGTGGAAAAGCAAGGACCGTGGGGGGATTGGGGACACCTCCTCGGTCGCCAATGGAGAGGGCCAGCCCTGGGGGATGGGGTCCCCGGGGCTAGAAGTGGCCTGGGATTGGGGCCACGCAGCCCCCCTCCTCAAAAATTAAAAAAAACATTTAAAAAAACAAAGGCCGGCCCCGGGGGATGGGGTCCCCGGGGCCATAAATGGCCTGAGGAGGGGGGCAACGCAGCCCCCCTCCAAGTAAATTTAAAAATAAAAACTGGCCATGCCCCAGGGGATGGCCTCGGGAGGGGGGCCACGCGGTCCCTTTCCAATTTAAAAAAAGAAATAACTAGCCCACCAGGTATCTCCAGTATGCGCCAGGGAGCTGCGTTGCAGAGAGGTGTTCAGAGGCCACGCCCCTTTTTGCACCTCTCTGCAACGCAGCTCTATGGCGCTTACTGGAGGTACCTAGTGGGCTAGTTGAACCCTAGGGACCCTCAGGATTCAAGGGGACTTAATCTCCCAACTTAAAACAGCCACAGGGCGTGTTTACACAGTGGTGAAGGGAGGGGACGGGGCCTAAGGTGACTTGTGCAAACACGCCCTGTGGCGCGTTTTAAGTTGGGGAAATAATTCCTCTTCAATCCTGAGGGCCCCTGGGGGCCAACTAGCCCACCAGGTGCTTCCAGTAAGCGCCACTGCGCTGCATCGCAGAGAGGTGGTCCATGCCTTGCCCCATTTTACACCTCTTTGCAATGCAGCTCTTTGGTGCTTACTGGAGGTACCTAGTGGGCTAGTTGGACCCTAGGGACCTTCAGGATTCAAGGGGAGTTAATCTCCCAACTTAAAACGGCCACATGGCGTGTTTACATGGTGTTGAACGGAGGGGACGGGGCCTGAGGTGACGTGTGAAAACACATTCTGTGGCGCGTTTTAAGATGGGGAAATTATTCCCCTTTTATCCTGAGGGCCCCTGGGGGCCAACTAGACCACCAGGTGCTTCCAGTAAGCACCAGTGCGCTGCGTTGCAGAGAGGTGGTGCAGGCCGTGCCCCTTTTGACACCTCTCTGCAATGCAGCTCTGTGGCACTTACTGGAGATACCTGGTGGGCTAGTTGGACCCAAGGGACACTCAGGATTCAAGGGGACTTTATCCCCCAAATTAAAACGGCCACAGGGTGTGTTTGCACACATGTCACCTCAGGCGCCCCCTTCTCTTCACCAGTGTGCAAACGCACCCCGTAGCACGTTTTAAGAGGTAGTTTTAATCCCCCTGCCCTATTATGTGCTAGGGTCTTACAGAGGAGGTCATGCTAATCACAGGGGTACCCCAACGCATAGTGTTCCCTAGTGTATGTAGGTGTTTTCACTGTATTCTAAGTGTCTTTTAGCATAGCACTGGCTCTAGGCCTGGTTAGTCAGAGTCAGTTACCACCAGTACCCGTCTGAAAAAGTTGTGGGCACAGGATGATTTTGCAACAAGGCCTCTTTCTGCTCCTCTGTTGGTTCTTTCTGCACGTCTTGCTTCTTCCTGCAATTTTCTTCGTCTTTGTGGACTTCTGTTGCCTCTTTCTGCATTTCTTTTGCTTCTTTCTGAGCGTTTTTTCTTCTTTCTTCACATGTCCTACCTCTGTAGGCATAGTTAGAAACTAGCATTTGAAAAACCTTTGAAATTCACTGAAAAAAACAAAGGTTTCAGGTACGTTATAGTTAGAAAGTAGCATTTAAAAAACCTTAGAAATTCACTGAAAAAAACATAGGTTTCAGGGGCGTTATAGTTAGTTGGACATTTCACTCGTACAAAACCATTGAAATTCCCCTGTTATAGTTAGTTCAGCTAACTATAACTCGCGCCCCCGCAATGCACTGCTGATGACGTCACATATTGCACCACTCATGACATGGTCAGTGACATCACTGATGACATCTCAAATGACATCACTGATGACATCACTGATGACATCATTCAAGTGAAAAATTGATGCATCTTCTCACACCCTAATATAACGTTTGATAAACCCACTCTAAATTACAGACTGCCATTCTCAAAACCATAGACACTCCAACACCAATAACTACATACCCACTCACTGATTCTTAGCTTTACACACACATCCACTCACTCACCCATACAGTCACTCATACTTATGGTCACTCAGTACAGGACTATCAAATGCACTCATACACCTATATAGAAACTCACACACCGCCACTCATTCATAGAGGTACTCACACACCTAGTCAGTCATGCAACTAATTAATCACACTGCCATTTACTCACTTATACAGTTATACACACACCAGCTCACTTACTCATACAAATACTAGCACATACTTACGCTCCTATACAATCACTGATACAAGCACAGACGCATCCATACAACCACTCTCACAATAACACACTCTCACTTATAGCCATTTATATACTCCAACACACATATATACTGCCTTTCACATATGTAGTTACTAACACATATATAACTGAGATATACATTCACTCACTAACACACCGATACACACACTCACCCACCCATACAGTCCATCACAGATGCACTCTTGAAACCATGCACACAGTGAATCACCCACTCACACATCTATGTACAGAGTCACATATACCCCACCCACACAAACACTCAGGCACCCATACAGATACTCAGACAACCAATCAATAACCCATATAGACACTCATGTAGCTATTCGCAAACCCAAGCAGCCGCTTACACACCAACAGACAGACGGATACAGACATTCACACAGTTTACTCACTAACCCAAGCATTCAGTAAGATAAGTTAATTCACTCACTTATAGAGTCAGTCACGCACCTACTAAATCATCCATTCAGACACTTATATGCCCACTCATTCTTCAATACGCCTTTCCCTATATATATTAAACATATTTAAACTTTACAGAAACACACAGTCACTGGATGATGTCATCAGTGATGTCATCAGTGATGCCATTTGAGATGTCATCTGTGATGTCATCAGTGATGTCACTGACCATGTCATGAGTGATGTAATATGTGCTGTCATCAGCAGTGCATTGCAGGGGCGCGAGTTATAGTTAGCTGAACTAACTATAACGGGGGAATTTCAATGGTTTTGTACGAGTGAAATGTCCAACTAACTATAACGTCCCTGAAACCTATGGTTTTTTCAGTGAATATAGATATATATATATATATATCATATATGTCATCCCACAGCGTTCTCCTCCCAAACCACCACACAGCAGCACACAGATTCCTCGGCAGCCAGGTATCTTAGGATTTCAGTTTTATTAAGTATTTAACCAACTTTTCTTCTTGACACAAAAAATTAAGATTAATGAAACGACTGACGTGTTTCTACTGATGCCTTCAACTGGGTCTCACAGACTCTGTGATGTTCATAGTCCTTCCTTCACCTCAATGACCCTCAGAAGCTAGAACAACACTCTAGTTTCTCGTACTCAGGAGGTTTCATCCTCTGTGTTGTAATTTCGCATACACAGTCAAATTCAAACATTAGCAATGGTAATTAGAGTTCAAACAAATCAAGTCCAGACATGAGTCCAAAATATATGTACAGCACCTTATTATATACAATCACCATGTAAAATATTTGAAGTTTATTTTTATAAAGACCTTTTTGAGAAATGTATGTAAAAAATATTTTTACATTTTTTTGTATTTAAATTCATATTCATTTATACAAAAATATATAAATACATGTTTAGATCATTCTTATGCAAACCACGTTTCTAATAGCCTATTTAATATGAATTGATGTGACCTATCAGACCCCAATAAAGTGCTATTGCATAGCTTGCTTATTTGAAGTGCGTAATATATATAGTGCATATTATAATGATGATCCGCCCTCACAATTTACAATTTCTATGGAGCATTTTATGCTGCATAGCTAGGTTATCTAAAGTGCGCAGTGCATATAAAGTGCATTGTGTAATTATGATCAGCCATTGTCACTCCCAATTCCTGGAGTGCTATGCCACCCTGTTCACTTTGGTTACAACCATTTTTCTGCCTCTTTAGGACATTTGTGGTGAACCTATGTGACGTATCTAGCCACCCTGAAGTGTATATTATATAAACAAATCATCTAAAATGCATAAAGTAAAGTGCATTGTGCCATGATGATCAGTCCCTGTAATTTCCAATTTCTACAGAAAATTATACAATTCTGTTCTCTTAGTTTATATGTAGACCAGACCACCTATATGAAGTGCAAAATATCTAATTGCACATTTGCACAAAGATGTACTAAATGCATGATGAGGCATTAATCTTCAACAGCTCATAAAGTTTTCATAAAGTGCACATAAAGTGCAAGGTGCTTAATTGCACATTCACCCATTAAAGTACATTTCTATTTCTACCAAATATTGTGCAATTCTGTTCTCTTCATTTACATGTAATTAGAGACACATTCATAAAGTGCAAAATGCTTAGTTGCACAATTGCCCATTGATGTACCGAGAACATAACGAGGAACCTTTCCTCAACAGATCGTATAATTTTAAATCCTTCAAAATGCTAAGGAACACGACGCTACAATAAACAACCGTAATATATGTAAAATGTATAACACCGAAATAGTGACAACATCAATTTTTCTTCAATTATCTTTCACGACTCACACCTTAAAACCTTTTTTTACAGTATATGAATATATACAAGTGAAGCATAAAACACATATCAAAGGCAAGAGCTGAATGTTTCAAAAGAGTCCCTATATCACAGTAATAATTACATATAGTTCAGCATCAGCATTATGGCGCCACGGTATCTCCGTTCCTATTGAGATTATTAATTGGGATTTTTGTTTTCTAAGTTCTTTTTCTCAGTCTCCTCCCCTTGGGTGCGGCTTGACATGCTTTATTCCACAATTGCTGAATGTGTACAAGGACCGACTATGCATTTGTCCAAAATGGGAAGCCATCGGAAAATTCTTGTATCCATTCCTTATTGCTCTTATGTGTTGTAAAATTCTCAGTTTTAGTTTATTGATTGTGCTACCAATGTATAACTTGTCACAGCCACATCTAAGGGCATAAACAACATGGTCAGTATCGCAAATGATTCTGTCATTGATTGTTACCATATGACCTTCAAAGGTTCGATCATTTTTACAATTAGATCCATACTTGCATGCTCTGCATGTGCTGCACTTTGTGAAACCACCCATGTTTGCCGAGAGCCACTTTTTTCATCTTTCTTCGGGTCATAATGGCTGGAAGTTAAAATATCTCCAAAGGTTTTGACTTGTTTTTAAGTTATCCGCAGACCCATTCGTACAACGTTTTCAAGATGTTCGTCATTTTTTAGAATGTGACAAATGTTTGGTAAGATTCTTTTGATACTTGATTGTGCCATGTCAAAGCCCAGGAATAATCGTTTCACCTCATTGTCCTTCTTGTTCAGATCATTACCTTGCACGTGCAGCAGCTGAGCCCATGTGTTTTTTCACTGGCTCTCCTTTTAGCGTCTTCTAAAACATTGCTGGAATATTCCCTTTTCAAGCAGTGCTCAACCATATTGCATACCTATTTATTGTAAAGTTCTTCCATGGAGCATATTCTCTTGGCCCTTAGCATCTGGTTATATGGGATGCTCTATTTGAGGGCAGCTGGGTGACCACTATTTGCATGCAATAAGGAGTTAGTGGCAGTCGGTTTTCTGTGGATCCTAGTTGTTATATAGGCTCCAATTAACTCTATTTCCACATCCAGAAATTCACAGTGTGAACTACTCTGTGTGTTCGTAAATTGCAAGTTAAGATCATTGTAGATACATTTTTCTAAAAGGGTGTTCAGTTCAGATTCAGTTCCTTCCCACAAGATAAACAAGTCATCTATGAAGCTGGTCTACAGAGCAATCTTTTGGGTAAATTTTCATTTTCCTCAGTCCACCGCCTTCTCCCACCACCCCATGAATACATTTGTGTAGGTGGGGGTGAAGTAGGTGCCCATCGCTGTGCCTGGCTGTTGCAGGTAATATTTCCCATTGAAGATAAAAACATCGCGGCTAAGACAATATCTCAACATGGACGATCCCTGAGAAAATGTTCACAAGCCAGGATACCTTTGTCATGATCTATAGATGTATACAACGAGACTACATCTAGAGTCACCATTATGTAGTCTACTTTCCAGAGTAAGTGATTAAATGTTCTTAAAAAGTCTGTACTGTCTTTTAAGTACGATTGAAGGTTGAGTACATACTCCTGTAAAAATAGGTCCAAATATCAGGAATTATTCTCTAGCAAAGATCCAACTGAGCTCACTATGGGTCTCCCCGGTGGATTTTGGAGATTTTTGTGAAACTTCTGGAGAAAATAAATACTGGTTATCTTTTCATTTTCTACCCTAAGATATTGATATTCCTGCCATTCCAAAAGATTTGAGTCATCTCAACTTCAAATGACATTCCTTCTTTAATTCTATTATGGGGTTCTCATCCAACTGAATGCAATGCATTATGTTGTTTAACTGCTTTCTCATTTCCAACAGATAGGTTTTTCGATCCATGAGGACGATGTTTCCACCCATATCTGAGGGTTTTATAATTATTGATGGATTATTTTTCAACTCATTAATATCCTTCCAGTCTTTTTGGGAAAAATTCATCTTGTTGGGATTATTCTACCATTTGTTTCGGAGGTCATTTAGGTAATCTACGACTAATTCGTGAAATAAATCAACCCGATTCCCTGGGGGAAGTTGAGGACAGAATCTACTACTTTGTTAAAAGCCACTCACCACATGATGATCTGTTCTAAATCCCATGTCCCTTAAGATGTTTCCATGTTTCACATCTTCTAATTCGTGAATTTCTACTTGCTCTATTATATTGGTGGATACTCCCTCGTTGTTTAAGGCAATGCCAGTCGGGCCTTCTGTTGCCAATTCCTGAATATTTACAAGGTCAGGGATATCGGAGATCTTGAAGAGGGAGGGTGCAGATTGTAACATGGTTATAACCTCAGTCCTCTTGGGTTTCATCTGGTGGTACTTATGGCGCTTTAATTGTTTTACGTACTTGTAAATCTCAATCCTTGAATTTGTAAAGTTCGGACGTGCTGCTGGACAAAATGTTAAGCCCAAATTGAGTAATCTCTCCTGATTGCTGTTTAAAGTTGTTGTTGATATATTTACAATTAAGGGCTTATCTCTAAAAGCACCTCCAATTCTATTGTTGTTATCTGGGGTTCCTTTTTTATCCTTCCCCCCTTCCTCTTACACCTCATTGTTCTACAGTTTCTTTTCCAAGGTTCTGCTGTAACCCTGGGCGTAGTTTGCGTAGTCGCACTAACCTACGCTACACGAAGTGCACTTCACACTATGCAAGCTACGCGTAACTACGCGAGTTGCGTAGTGCGGTAGGAAAAATGCTGTTCGCACTGATTGCACAGTGCCGGATGCTTGTCTTTACTGTGCAATCATTGCAAACGGCATCTTGCACAGTGCAAGTGGTCGTTTTCTGCCGCTCGAGTAGATTTGTACTCGAGCTGCTGTTTTCTCAACGCGGACAGGTAGTTTCTCATCGCGAGCGGTTGCGAGCATACGCGACCAGTCGCAATGAGAAACCTGACCTCCCCACGTTTAGAACCTTGCCGGGAGGTTTATTTTCCAGGCTCGTGATCGGCAACTTGATGTTGCTGATCGCGAACGAGGAAAAAGTCTCGCCGGGAAGTCATTTTGCTCGCTCGCGGTCGCTAACTTGACGTTGAGGACGGCAAGCAAGCAAAAAATGCCCGCTATGCTACACGTTTTTGCACTGTGCTACGTGCAATTCGCGTAGTGCAAAGTAGCGCAAACTACGCAAGCGTACCATAGTACTACGCCCAGGGTTATTCTGCTGTAGTCTGTCTCTTCCCCCTTGTCATGTAGTCATTCTTAATAGTCGAAGTTCCTTGTGAAAATCTGTCCTCTCTGTTAGTCCTTCAACCGCACTGAGAGAGAAAACTTTATTTATTTAGACCATAGTCTTTAAAACAGTACAAAGCACAATTGGGATCCAATAGTAGGGACAATATGAATTCTATACCAAATAAATAATTAAAATTCCATCAAAGTAAGAAGAAGGTAACACCCTCAAACAATCACAGTTCATTAAGCACAATTTATAAAAATCTCTAAATTTCAAAAAATTCACATTGATGGGATAGCCCTAAAAACATTTAAGATCAAAGCCCCTCCTTTAATTTCTCCCTTACAAATTCTCTTGTTGCCTTCAGAAATTTTCCCAATTCGATTGCAATTTCTGATGATGGCAAATCTGTAAGTAAGCAAACCGCTTGGGCACGCGAATTTAATTCGTGTGATAAGAATATTGGGCGTAAAAACAATTTCCGTATGGCTAAGACAAATGTGCAATAATGCAATGTGTGCAAAATGTTATTTCTTATTCCTAGCCCACACTTACAAATACCATCTGAGCTAAATCAATGCAGCCTTTATTTTTTCTTCCGACTTCCAAGGATTAATCCCAACTCGGGTCCTTAGGATTTCATGTCTTAAATCTTGGTTGGGTAAATTATCTAAATACGGAAACCAGGCTTCGTTTGCCCATGAGCTTTTTAACCACTGGACCGATTTTTTCCCTATCATATAATCTAGGTCCTGTGATCTTGAGTAAGCCTGCCCTTGTTCCCTAAGCATTCTCTTTGTAAAATCGACTACCAGGGATTGCTGAGAGAGTCTCACATTAAGGCGCACTGCTATTCTCTGGAGATTTCTTCTCACCTCCTTTGCCCAACTAAGGCTACTTGTTTGAATCTCCTCTCTGCACCACTGTGAGACCTTCTGTACATCCCCTGGGTCCTGACGTTTCCACAATCTTAACAAAGACATTTGGGTCTGCACACTCCATGATGTTAACCCTAGCTCCATTCTGATTGTTTGGATCATTGTGCTACTAGATAGTGACATTAATATTTTTTAAATATTTCCTTCTTCCCGATCCCACCCACATTTACCACTCAGGTAAATGACCCCTGCCCCGTACAGTACTTGCGGGGGGATCATTGCTTCAAATGCTTTTAGCATGGGTCTGTGTGACATATCACCATATTCTTTGTTACATTTTTTAAGTCCACATACTGACGAAAAAGCTTTTGCTTTTTGTGCCTCCAGGTGGATGCGCCATTTTAGATCACTATCAAACCAGAGGCCTAAGTATCTATATTTTTTGACTACCTCCAATTTGTCTTACCTAAAAACCAGTTAAAATTCGTATGACTCTTCCCAAAGCATAAAACCTTAGTTTTTTCCATATTTACTGTTAAGAACTGTCTATCACAATAATTTTTAAAAGAATTTAATTTCCTTTGGCGTCCTATTTCTGTTTGATCAAGGATCACAAGATCATCTGCATATAGAAGGCAGGGCCCTTTATTACCATTCATTCTTGGTATGCGCTTCTTTCTACTACTAATACTACAGGGAGGTCTGCTAAAATAAATTGCAAATAAAAGGGGTGCCAAAATGCACCCCTGTCTAAGACCATTCCCTACAGATATCTTATGAGTTAATGACCCCTGTGTATCTCTAATGACCTGGGCCCAATTCCCTCTATGTAACTCTTTTAAAATCATCAATATACCATCCGGTATTCCATATTTTATCATGTCTTCCCAGAGGCTATTGCGGTCAACAGAGTCGAAGGCTGCCCGAATATCGACAAAGCAACAGTGCAGCTTCCCATTTTGCTCTATCGATTTCCGGGCCAGTGCCCATAGGGCAAAACAATGATCTATTGTAGAATGGCCTTCTTTAAATCCACCCTGTTCAACTGGAATAATTGATCCCCATTCTGCCCAGTCTTTTAACTTACCTAGAATTATTTTAGCAAAGATCTTTTCACCAATATCAAGTAAGTTAATTAATCTATAGTTCTTTGGTGCATAAACATCCCCTTTCTTATGGATCGGCCTGATTATAGCACCCTTCCAATTAGTCGGAATCGTCCCCGATTCTAAAATTACTGAGAACATTAGGGAGAAAAATTCTGCCCACCAGGACGGGCTTGATTTTATTATCAGAGCTGGCAAGTTATCTGGGCCTGCAGCTCTTGTTAAATTCAAAGACTTTATCGTGTTAAACACATTATCTACTGAGAAATCTATTTTTAGGTCATCTACCAGGCCGCTCCAATCCCCTAATACTTCCTCTTCTATTTCTCTCTCCGGGGTATATAATTCCTTCAGGTAGTCCTCCCAGGCACCCTCTTCTACCACACAATTCATTGAGGCAGCTGAAGGTTCTGTTGCTGATTGTACCAACTTCTAGAACTGCCGTAAGTTCTTAGATTCGATGGCCTCCAGCAATTTTCCCCAATGAGTTTCCTTGTGGGCTCTTTTGGTACTATAGAGAAGCATGGTATATTATTTCTTTAATTTGACGAGAATCTCAGCCTAGTCTTATCAAATTTTTTGCGCAGGCTACGCTGTTCTCTCCTTAGTTCTCTTTTCTTGTTCAGACAGTCTATGTTGAACCAATTTCCTTGTCTAACCAATATATTTTGTTTACACTTAGTAGCCCTTGCGTCTGTTCTAAGTTCTACCTTGATACTTTGTACCACTTGATTTATTTTTTCAATGTACCAAGCCAGGTTTAATCCACTCACACATCCTAGATCAATGTTTTGTTGGAGCCTGGTTAACCTTTCAATATATTCTTCTGTTAACCGTGTTGTTGTGCGCCTTGGGTAGTCCATCTGTTGTATAATTACTTTCTCACAGACAATCTGCTGGAAGTTTACCAGCTCTAATTCTAGAATATTGTGGTCACTGCCTTCTATATGGCAAATCCTGAAGCCCTTTATTAAAGCAAAATTCCATGCTGGCATAAAAATATAATCTATGGGGCAATTTTGTGTACTTTGTTTAAAGGTTTTCTTTGCTGGGCAATCTTGGTATAGTCTACCGTTCAAACAAAAAATACTTTTTGTCGCTAGGTTATTTCCCAACTTTGCATCTTGCATTGAACAAACGCTTTCAGGAAACTTTGCTTGATTTATATCATAGGACTAAATACAAAAGATCTAATTGCTTTGGGTTTAATTTATGATTAAAATCTCCCACCAACATGATCATATCTGAATCATATTTTTTGCACAATAGATCTATATCATTCTTAAAATGTCCCATTTCAACACCATATTCCACCTGAGAACCCCATTGCATATATACATTTAAAAGCAACACATTTTCCTTCTTTTTATCAGCAGCAATTATGGTTACTCTACAGCCAAGCAGCCATTTGGATGTTACAGTTAGCTGAAATACATTTTTCACTAGTTTTGTGGATCTTAATGTCAATAAGCCACCTGCAGGGCGGCCGGACCTAGATTTTATTGCCGGACGGTAGAATTGGCGAAAGCCATCGACTACAGGGGTCTCGCCACATAGCCAGGTCTCTTGGATACAAATGATCTCATTATTTTTTGCCAATTCTTTTAACCGTTCATGCTTTATTTGATTTCCTAATCCATTTATATTCCAAGAGACCAAATTTAAGCCATGTGGCAACCCCATTGCCTATTCTATGTCACTAAGGAGCCCATACCCATTGGTTTCCTCTAAGTGACGCTGTGAAGGCCCTGGGGGACTTGTACTATAACTCCAATTCTTCCAGGAATCCTTCCCCCGAGATAATCCAGATTTGTGTTTCGTGCGGAGTTAATTGTTGAAGCGGCGTCGCGGCTTCATGGCGTCTCTTCCTGCCTCGGACACCGGGTGCCAGATTCTACTCGTCTCGCGTCTCTCGTCCTCTTTCCTCGCGTAGCATTGCGTTGCGTAACCTTACGGATCACGGGTCACAGGATCACACAGCTGCACGCAAAGCGCAACAACAGAGAGGGAGTGATCTTTCAACCGCACTGGATTCTGCATCTGAACTCATTTCACTCATACTCGGGATGTTTTTCAATTGTTTGTATGTATTTTCTTTTTCTTTTGCTCTCAAGCTATCAAACCTTTTAGGAAAGGTATAGACCCGACCGTACTGGTAATCCAATCTATTCCTTGTGAACTTCCTTGCTTTGCGTTACATAATCTCTTCATCGTATTCTCTCAATGTTTTTTTCCATTTTTGTAATTAAGTCCTTTATCGTCACATCGTCCTTATATTTCTCCAATTCTTTATTAATCATCTGAATCCTTGCTGTTTGTAATTCCATTTTTCTTTTGACAGTTTAGTCAAGGTTCTCATTAGTTTTACTGAGCATTCTTCCGTGCTTTCACACCATTAATTTATCAGATCTTCATCTATGTCCTCGTATGTTGGTAATAGCATGATCCTTAATCCTCTCTGAACTCTTTTGCATTCCAAATATTTGGTGAGAGATGTCCTCTCCCACCATTGTTTGGCCTCTGTTCTTCTTACTTTCTCCAAATCCCTCACCAATTGAGTTGGTGTTCTATTCACAGCATTCGATTTGTTCTCATTTTCCAAGAATTCTCTTGAAATGTACGTTCTGTAGCTAATCTCCATTTTGCTTGCCTGTCCTCCATCTTATTTGTTTTTTTAGATTTTATTTAATCTTTGCTCTCAATTGTGTATATATTACAATTTCATGAGTGTTTTAACTCAAATCATTCTGGTTTTAACTGTGACCACACTCCTCACAGTCTTTCAACTTCCAAATATTTATTTCCCAGCTTATAGCAAATCTGATACGCTTCATTGGTTATCCACGCTTACTTTTCAACTATTATTCAATAATTGCTGTATGCCGATCGTCTGACTCTTTTCTTATAGGCGTTTGTGCGTATTGGCAATGCTTCCACTCGCCTTTTTCAATGTGGGACTGCACTCATATTTTGAATTATTCTTCCGATGCAACCACATAGAGGAAATCACTGGCTAACACGGCAGGCAGTTAGTTATTACCCGTGCCCCCTCTGAAACATGGACAAACCACCTGCTTACCTCTGTGCAGTCAGGTCGCTCCAGATGGGTACGCGTCCCAAATTCAGTGTAAGCAGAGGGCCACGGCTCTTCTCTATATAATGCACTTAAAAAACCAAAGCTTACAGCGACATTATAGTTAAATTCAGATTTCACTCGTACAAAACCAGTGAAATTCAGCAGTTATAGTTACCTGAGCTAACTATAACTTATGCCCCCGTAATGCACTGCTTAAGACCTCACATATTACATCACTCATGACATGGTCAGTGACATCACAGATGACATCACTGAACACATCTCAAATGACTTCACTGATGACATCATCTACAGAACCACTCACATATTGATCACATCATCTACAGAACCACTCCCAAATACACTCACACACCCATACAACCTCTCGAACACCCACTCACACACCCACACAACCACTTACATACCCATTCACAGACCCATACTAGTACTCACATACCCACTCACTTCTCCATAGAGGCACTCACACACCCACTCACTCACCCACTCACTCACTCACTCGTACAGCCACACCTACAGTGAATCAGTGGGTGTATGAGGTCTATTACCTAACTTTAACATCCCTGTAACCTTTAGTTTTTTAAGGGAATTTCTATGTTTTTCACTAGTAGTGGCGTTTGCATAATGGAGAAGAAAGGGGTCGGTGCCTCCGACCAGCTGTCATGAATCCCTCTGTATGGGACTTACTGGAGGTAACAGGAGGGCTTCTTGGACCCCAAGGTGCATGAGCATCCAAGTGGACTTCATACCCCAACCATTAGTGCGCCAGAAGGAGCGTTTGCAGAGTGGTGGAGAAAGGGGGCGAGGCCTCTGAAGACCTCTCACCAATCCTGTTGTGCGGGACTTACAGGAGGTACCAGGAGGGCTTCTAGTCCCCCAAGGTCCATCAGGAGTAAAGTGGATTTCATCCCACAACCATTAGTGCGCATTTGCAGAGTGGTGGAGAAAGGGGACGTGGGCTCCGAAGGCCTCTTAGCAATCCCGCTGTGTGGGACTTACTGGAGGTAACAGGAGGGATAGTTGACCCCCAAGGGCGTCCTTTGGGGCCAACTACTCCTCCTGTTGCCTCCAGTACGTCTCACACAGCAGGATAATTGAGAGGTTGTCGGAGGCCACTCACCCTTTTCCACCACTATACAAACGCACCTCCTGGTGCACTACTAGTAGGGGGATGGACACCCCTTGGCTATTGAGGGTCCTTAGGGGCCAACTACCCCTCCTGGTACCTCCAGTAAGTCCCACACAGTGGGTTTGCTGAGAGGTTTTTGGTGGCCAGGCTCCCTTCTCCACCCCTCTGCAAACACGTCTGCCTGCACACTATTAGTTGGGGGATGAAGTACCCTTGGATCTTGAGGGTCCTTGGTGGCCAAGTACCCCTCCTATTACCTCCAGTAAGACCCACACAGCTGGATTGCTGAGAGGTCATCAGAGGCCAAGCCCCCTTTATCCACCACTCTGCAAATGTGCCCCCTGGAGCACTACTAACTGGAGGGAGAAGTCCACTTTAGTTCTGAGGCACTCAGGAGTAAAGTGGAATTCATTCCCCAACCAGCAGCACACCAGGATGCTCGTTCGCAGAGTGGTGGAGAAAGGGGGCGTAGCCTCAAAGTTCTCTCTGCAATCCCGCTGGCTAGGAGTTACTGGAGGTAACAAGAGGGGTTCCTGGACCCCAAGAAGCCTCAGCATCCAAGAGGACTTCATCCTCCCCAACTACCACTGCACCAGGAGGCGTGGTAAATATATTTTATTTATGGGAGGGCGCTGTGTGACCCTCCTTCACTGGGCCATTTTTGGTCCTGGGGACCCCTTCCTCCGGGGGTCAGGCATTTTTAGAATTGGAGGAGGGGCCGCGTTGTCCCCCTCCCCGGGTTGAATTCAGCCCCAGGGACACCAACCACGGGGCCCAGCCTTTACTTTTTTATATATATATAGGCTTTCCTTTTTTCAGTTTCTATTTTTGGTAAATTCTAGTTGGGTGTTTTCAATGTTGTCAAGTGATTTCAATACCTTTAAAAAACAGTGGTTATCAGTGGTTACACATTTTCTCTACATTAAAAACAACAGAAAGTGTTTTTCCAGTGTTTATGGAGCATTTTACTTTTATTATTGATTCCTGCACTGATAGTGCATGGTATATAGACAGTGAACATACAGTGTATATGAGGTCGAAATAAATTTTTACAAATTAAACTTATTGTAGTACACCATGCAATGCTTCTTCCGTGAGTCTTCGGTATTGCACTGTCGCTCTTTCCTTCCCATGTGAGCTTTTATCCGTGAAAAGGCCCTCAACATTGGCATTTGAGACAGCCAATGCCAAAACAGTCACTACACAATTTGCTAACTCTGGTCCCTGACATAGCATTCTATGCCAATACTGGTGCACCTGAAGATTGTGATTCTCTTGTACAGGTTCTGCAACAAATGCGTTGAGCTGGGCGCATATGCCCTGAGACTTATTGAAGCAGTCAAAAATAAATCAGCACTTTTGAAAGTTCAGAGAAAATTCCCCTTTACAGAAGGGATCTAGAACATGTGCAGAGAACCACAGTGAGGCTTCATTGACTTAAAATGCCTTGTTTGGTGAAGGGACATTTCTATGCATCATTGCAAGTCATTTCTCATACATTGTAAAATGAAAGTTCCGGAATTGCTCCTCAACCTTTCTTTGCTTACCAACAGGCAAGCACTCTAACATGGAATATGTTGCAGTGCAAAGTCAATAAAAGTGTTGCTGAGCCTACTCTCAAGGAGATGTCTCACATCTACACCAATTATGCTAAACACGTGGCAGACATGGGTGTTTTTAGACTCTGGTTGTTTAATTATTGTCCACTACAGTAACTCATGTTTTCTTCTAAGAATGTGGTAGAGTGTACTTTTTTCACATCACTATCAATATGCGGCCACATGGATAATATAGCATTTATGGCCTCTAGGACTGAGAACCACCAGCTAAATGACACACTTGGGATGACTCTTTCTTTGATGCCACATAAAGCACAAAATGAGAAACAGTAGCCTTTTAGTTCCCATGCATAACAAAACAATGCACCAGAATGGACTAAAAAGCCGATAGCATTCTTCATTAACTCTGAAGACTGTAAAGATGCTTTCAGCATACCATCTAGCAAGCGGCAAGGATCTATTACAGGGAAGCACTTCAGCTCAGGTATCGATTTTCACAGGTCATCACACAACTTTTTGACATACGTAGCTGAATCCCTGCAAATACAAACAATAGCACTCCATTCTTTGTTGAACTTTGTAAGAACATTTTGCAGCAGCATTCCAAGAGACACTGCATTCCATGTTTTCCAAATGTTAGGTGTTATGTTTTCACCACTATTCCAGATGCTTGGTGACAGCACTCTTTTCACACATACCTGTCACTACACTTTGCATTGAGGGCCATATTTGTGAGGCCTCACGCAGCATTTGCATCACTTTTATGTGATGCTGTAGCGGTGTTAAAAATGCGCCACACTGCACCCTATTTACAAAGTGACGCATCAAGGCAGATGCATCACTTGTAAAGCCCTGAACTGCATTATACCTGCTGCAGCTATAGTTTATGCTGGGTGGGCGTTCCCAATCAAAAAAGGCTCAGAGAAGTGCCACAGTGAAATCTATGAGATTTCACTGTGCCACTTCTACAATTTCCCTGCATCAAATCCTTACGCCTGCTGCACAGCAGGCATAAGGAGTGACACAGGCCCTTTTACATGGGACTTGCCCATGTGTAATTCCACATTGCTGGAAGTGCGTCTGTTTTGCAACACACTCCAGCAATGTGTCATTACTGCGCCAATGGTTCCTAACGTATCTGTTCAATCCTTGCAACATGGAACGCCGTAGTTTAAATACGGCGCATCCATGGTGTTGCAAGGAGAGCTCACTGAAAAGTGTTGCATCACTGATTTTGTCCAGCGTTGCAACCCTTGAGGCCCTGAATATTTAAAGCCTGTGGTGTTTGGCAATTCACCTACTATCAATATGGACTCACTAGAAAAGGGGGTTGATGTCTCAACGGGCTTTATTTATTCTCTGTGTGGAAATGTGATGGTACATATTGGGAAAGATTCTTATGAAACCAGCCATTTTACCTATCAGTGTAAGAATCAAACGTAGCCAAAATATCAAATATGATTTTGATATTTCCTGATTCTCTACAGTTTATAAAATAACTAAACAAGACCTAAAACATGCTTCTAAACCCTGCATCTTTAGACCAAAGACCACAAAACTGGAAAAAAAGGAAGAAGAAACAATATTTTAGTGAAATCACTAAAGTACAAAACTCAAGCAGGCTAATGTTAGCCCAGTCTTTCTTGCTGCTACCTTGTATAACAAAGTTACATTGCATTGGCCCCTTCGGAAAGAAATAATGATGACTCTTTCTTTCTCCTTTTCCTTTCTTTGAATGGCATTTAGTTTGTGGTTGTGTGGGTGTTTTTTCAGTGTTTATATGTTTACACTGGTGAGGGCTATTTCCCTTTCGGTGGGGTTTTATCAGTTCTTATAGGTTTAAACCTAAAACAGGATGGCCTATATATATATATATATTCACTTAAAAAACCATAGGTTTCACACATGTTATAGTTAGCTGGGCATTTCACTCGTGAAAAACCAATGAAATTCCCCCGTTATAGTTAGTGCAGGCAACTATAACTCACGCGACTGCAATCCTCTGCTGATGACGTCAGATATTACATCACTGTATTTAGACACTTATTTACCCATGTCTTCTTCCATTAATTTTTAGCTATACATATATTACAAATATTTTTTTTTCAGAAAAACACATATGTCATCAGTGATGTAATATCTGACGTCATCAGCAGAGGATTGCGGTCGCGTGAGTTATAGTTGCCTGCACTAACTATAACGGGGGAATTTCATTGGTTTTTCACGAGTGAAATGCCCAGCTAACTATAACATGTGTCAAACCTATGGTTTTTTAAGTGAATTTGCAAGGTTTTTTAAATGCTAATTCCTAACTATAACGTGTGTGAAACCTATGGTTTTTTCAGTGAATTTGTACGGTTTTTTAAATGCTAAATTATGTATTTTTATTTTTTTTTAAGGTTTTTCACCGTGCGTGTACCGTGTGCGCGCTGTTAGCGTTCGGTGCGCTTCGCGCACCAAACGCCCACGTTACGTAGTTCGCGGAATTTGCCGTTTCTACCGTGCGCGTACGCTACGTGCACTCCGCGATTTTTCATAAAAAATTTAAAATACATTTTTGCCTTTGGGGGTCCTTCTGGGACCCCCTGACCAAGGCTAGGGGGTCAGGAACTGTCCAGCCTGCCCGCTTTACAAGTTATCCACCTTTGTTTTTCACCCCCTCAGACTGCGAGAGACAAAATGGCGGCCGACACTTCCTGGTTTCGACCGATTCTAATGTTTACTAAGATCTAACAACCAATCAGAATCGAGCTCGCGCACGGCGGCGTGCGCGTACGGTAAGCTTATGGTACGCGCTCGGAGCGCGCCTATAGATATATATATTGATTTAAATGCTATTTTCTCAGGAAATACTGAACAGATTTACACGAGACCTTCAAAAGGCACATCCCTGACCTGAGGGCTACCTCTCTGCCAAATTTCAAGTAATTCTGTTCAGCCGTTCGGGCTGTAGCTCGGACTAAAGGTCCTATGGAAAAATGCATGGGGAAAACGTGTTTTGGGACCCCCCCTTTTTCTCAGCCCCCGCTTGACGAATCCCCCCGAGACTTTCAGGGAAGGAGCGGAGCGGAGCGCCCCACCTATTTTGAGAATTTCGCGAGGATTCGTCAATCGGTGCCAAAGTTATTCAAAATAGAATGTTGCGGATTTCCTATGGAAACACGGTCCTAACTATAACTATCTACTAGCGACCGCCAGTAGATAATATATATATATATATATATATATATATATATATATATGATACCTACTGGCAGTCGCCAGTAAGTAGTTAAAGTTAGGACCTATTTTCCATAGGAAATCTGCAACATTCTATTTGGAATAACGTTGGCACCGATTGACGAATCTTCGCGAAATTCCAAACTTTTGGCCAGCTCCGGTCCGCTCCTATCCTGAAAATTTCACGGTGATTTGTCATGCGGGGGCCGAGAAAAATGGGGGGTCCCAAAACGCGTTTTCCCTATGAATTTTCCCATAGGACCTGTTGACGCAGCTACAGCCCGAACTGCTGAACGGAATTACACCAAATTTGGCAAAGAGGTAGTCCTCAGTTCAGACTCGTGTCTTTTGCTTAAATGGTGTAAATCCGTTCAGTAGTTCCTGAGAAAATTAGAGATAAAAAGATAGATATATCTGGGCGGAGCCTAACCACACATCTCATCGTGAGATCTGATTGGCTGTCAGTACTTCATCCAAGAAGTGTTGGCAGCCATCTTGGGACCAATATACATGATAGCACCTCATTAAAAAGCATTACAGTTAATAGAAGGTTTTTAAGACTTTAGTTACATTATAAATCATTTGTTGATGGTACCATACACATTTTAGGAATCGTGGTGTGTTCTAAGGTGATTTACCATGTGAAAAAGCCTTCTGCTGTGATATCATGAATCATGTTTGAGAGAAAACTATTTTCTCATGCTTTTCCCACAGAGGTTTGGAAGGCGATCTATAAGCTAAACTGAGAGCATATTTTCTATCAATTCACATTATCTTTCTCAGTCATGTGAGAATGAAGTCTGACATTCTCAGTAAAACATGTACATCCAACAAGGGCAGAGACTGTCAGTTGATTCTTTTGTGTTCTACTGCAGCTTCCCAGAGTATTCTAAAGAACAACTAGAGCGCTAACAGTCCTACTTATGACAAACGTATTGCACACCTGACGCCATCTTGATTGGAATAAAGTGGTAACTCTTCAAACATTTAATTTAAAAAGGAACAAAATGAGGGGGTCATTTTGCCATTGAAAGTATGATTAGTGCTGCAGAAAGAAAAATTAGGGCACATTTTGACTTCTCAAACCCTCTTTCTATTTCATTAAAAAATTCTGACATGCAGACTGAAAAATGCACTTTCAATACCAGCAGCAGACTTCCCTGGTGAGCAGTAGCTTTACTACAGTGATCTAATAAGCAACTAGAGTGCTAACATTCTGAATTTATGGCAAATGTGTGACACATCTGAATGCCTTCTGGATAGAATCAAAGTAAAAAACTGAAAGTATTTCCTACTGAGGAGACTGTAGTAAATGAGGAAATTAGGAAACTTCATAACATATAAGTCTCCCAAAATGGCCACAGAGACAAAAGAGCCCAAATGTAGCACAAATATCACCCAGATGTAGCCCAAGTATAGCCCAATGACAGAATGTCCCAGAGTGTTCTAACGAACAACTAGAGCGCTAACAGTCTTACTTATGACAAAAGTATGGCACACCTGAAGCCATCTTGATTGGAATAAAGTGGTAACACTTAAAACATTTAATTTACAAAAGAACAAAATGAGGGGGTTCATTTTGTCATAGAAATTATGATTTGTGCTGCAGAAAGAAAAATTAGGGCACATTTTGACTTCTCCAATCCTCTACTATTTCATAAAAACATTCTGACATGCAGACTGAAACATGCACTTTGAATACCAGCAGCAGACTTCCCTGGTGAGCAGTAGCTTTACTACAGTGATCTAATGAGCAACTAGAGTGCTAACATTCAGAATTTATGGCAAATGTGTGACACATCTGAATGCCTTCTTGATGGAACCAAAGTAAAACACTGAAAGTATTTCTTACTGAGGAGACTGCAGTAAATGAGGAAATTAGGAAACTTCATAACAAATAAATCTCCCAAGATGGCCACCAGAGACAAAAGAGCCCAAATGTAGCCCAAATATCACCCAGATGTAGCCCAAGTATAGCCCAATGACAGAATGTCCCAGAGTGTTCTTAAGAACAACTAGAGCGCTTACTGTCTTACTTATGACAAAAGTATGGCACACCTGAAGCCATCTTGATTGGAATAAACTGGGAACACTTAAAACATTTAATTTAAAAAGGGGTTCATTTTGCCATAGAAATTATGATTAGTGCTGAAGAAAGAAAAATTAGGGCACATTTTGAGTGACTTCTCAAATCCTCTTCTATTTCATTAAAAAATTCTGATATGCAGACTGGCAAATGTGTGACATATCTGAATACCTTCTTGATGGAATCAAAGTAAAAAACTGAAAGCATTTCCTACTGAGGAGACTGCAGTAAATGAGGAAATTAGGAAACTTCATAACAAATAAATCTCCCAAGATGGCCACCAGAGACAAAAGAGCCCAAATGCAGCACAAATATCACCCAGATGTAGCCCACATGTAGCCCAATGACAGAAGTGTGCAAAACACCTATTTTTGTGTATTTTCAGTTTTATATAGTGCAGACTTGTCAGGTATTGGAGTGCTTTACATGAGCATTGGTTACATCACACAAGATCAAATTTATCAAATTTATTTTGGTTGTAGACATTGGGAGATTAAGTGATTTGACCAGAATCACAGAATGTTGAGCTGAAGCAGAAACTCCAACCTGGTTCCCCAGTTGCAAAGTCTGCAGCTCTGGAAGTAACACCACATCCTCTCCCCCAAGTGCAACATTTAATCAAGTGGTCAACTGGATAAAAAACATAAAGATTACAAATAATTGTTCTTTGACGCTATTTGAAAACTCAGAAAATATGTCCTCATTTTAGTTTTTTAGAGCACTAACCATAATTTTGATGCAAATAAGACCCTCTCATATATGTAATTTCTAAAGGAAATGCTCTACGTATTACAGTTTTGAATACATCAAGATGACGTCAGGCGTTCCACACTTTTGTAATAAATATAGAATGTTAGCAATCTAGTTGTTCATTGGGATACTGTTGAGAGGCAGAGGCCAGGGGCACGGACTCTGAAAATTGAAGGCAGGTAGGAGAGTGCAGAGGCAACAATTTGACTACACTGGGCAGGCAGGAAGGGCAGTGGCAGCACAACAGACTATGGAGGGCAGTGGAAAGGGGGGCAGGGGCAACAAACCAACAATACAGGACTGGCAAGAGAGGCTGCGGCAATATAATAGACCATTGTGAGCAGAAGGAAGAGGCAGTGGTAGTACAACCATACATGCCAACAGACCCGTTTCAGCCAGGAAACGTCCAATGTTTTAAAGCTCAAATGGGCTTTATTTGATCTGTCTCCTATCTAAAATCTCCTCTTTTTCAATGTAACTTAAAGGGGAAAATCAATACCCCAGTTTTTTTTCAAAATCTCTCTCTTACCAAGTTCAAAATGTTCGCAAGTATGGTATATTGGATCATGGTAGGCAGGAGGAATTGGGGTAGGGACATGGACTCGGATAACAGAGGACAGGAGGGACATGGAGAGGTGCACCAAACTGACACTACAGGGCAGGCATCAGGGGTTGCAGCAGCACAATACACCACACAGGGCATGCGGGTCGGGAGTGCAGCACAACAATCCATAAAAAGCAATAGGGAGGGGACAGGACCATGCATATGGACAACAGAGAACAGAGGGGAAAGAGGTAATGGTAGCTAGCTGACCATAATGGACAGACAGGAGAGAAAGCTGCAGCATAACAGACCATAAAGGGCAGGAAGGGCGGATCAGGGGCATTACAATGGAACAGACAAGCCAGGAGGGAGGGAATAGGGGTCTGTACATGGAAACAGAGGGCTGCGGGCAAGGGGGCAGGGCAGGAGCAGCAAGATGACCATGGAGGTCAGGCCGGACGGGCACTAGAAACAAGACACACCATGGAGAGCAACAGTGAGACTATGATGGCATACACACAGACCATGGAGGGACGGTGGGAGGGGGTCAGGGGCAGCTAGCTGACAACACAGGGAAGGTGGGAGGGGCCATGGCAGCACAGAAGACCCTGCATGGCAAGCGGGAGGGTTAGTGGCAGCACAATGGCTATGATGGGCAAGAAGGAGGGTGCAGGGGCATGCACAAAGGACCATGGAGGATAGAAGGGAGGGTCAGGACCTGGGCACAGACAAGAGAGTTCAGAGGAAGGGGCCTCACAACAGACCGTGCGGGGCAGGCAGGAGGAGCAGTTGCAGCACAACAGACCAGGGAGGGCAAAAGGGTGTGGCAGTAAAATGGACCATGGAGGACAGGAGGAAGGGGATAGGGGCATGGCATGCAGACAGGCAGGGTAGAGGTGGCATGGACAGGTTACAGTCATTTGACAATGCTAGGCAGGTGAGAGGGGAGTGGCAGCTCAACAGAACACTCAGAGTAAATAGGAGTAGCAGGTACATGGAACATGGTGGGCAAAAAGGATGGAGCAGGGGCATGCGCAAAGACATCGTAGGGCAGGGGGAAGGAGAATAGGGGCAGCAAGCTAAGCATAGAGGCTAAGCAGGAGGTCAATGATGGGCCATAGAATTGGGCAATGGAGGGCAGGAGGAGTGGACTGGTACATCATGCTAAATGGAGGGCAGTGGCAGCACATCAGACTAAGCATGGCAGGAGGGAGGAGGCTAGTCCATGGATTCAGACAACAGAGGATAGGGAGGAGGTTGATGGGACAGCAAGCTAGCTGTTTAGAGAAGGTGGGTATTAGGAACTTTATTGTTTTTAAAATGTGTGTCTGTGCGAACTACTTAAAATATGAACAAGTATGCAGCATAAACTCACTTTTATTCAGGTAGAAGAGGACGTTTGTGACTGTGACTCCGGGCTCACTTGGCAGAAACACCACCTGACCCTCCACCCCCATCGCAAAATGTAATGCCCGTAAAAAGAGTAGGTGGACGCAGTGTTATATAGAACATAGTCCTGAGAGCACGATTGAAAATGAAAACTAGATATAGTATATGGTATAAACTATGCACCAAAAAGTGTGATATAAGATGAACCGGGGCATGAAATATAATATGCTATACATTGTGCGCAATGACAGATTCATTGGAGAGCGCGAGATAGCACAGGCACTAGTGCGTGCTATGCGATATGCGCCTTAGCGTGTAATAGGGCAGTGTTGTGTAACCTAACTAGTCTCTAAAGTTGTAATATAAAATATGTGCTGGGGAGTGTAACGTTGCATATGCACTGTGACAAAGATATGGATCCCAGATTGTAATATGTATGGCATAGCGCTGTGCGTTATAACATAGGCATCGAGGAAGGCACGTTAGATGGGGCAATATAACCCGCGAGAAGGCAAGTGTGGCATGACATATTCACGGGGTGGTATTACAGTGCACATGGGCTAGAGATTGTCATAGCATACGCACTAGCTGGTGGAATACAACACAGAGGTGTGAGGCACTCGGCGGGCACTGGTGGGTGTAACACAGCATTGGGCTCAGCCAGTAGCACGCTGTGACTCTCAAGTGAGGTTCGTCTCCTTTCCAGAGAGTAAAATAAAAAGTATTACACATCCGGCGGTGGATGTGTGTTTTATTAACCGTGAGGGGGGTTTCTTGCATAGTTTGGTTGAATTTTTGTTGAATCCCCTTTGAATGGCTTGGTGTGCGTGTGTATTAAATGTGCCTGTCAATAGCTACCCATGTTTGTATAAATAAATGACAAGGGTGTCTACTTGGAGAGTACCCACCGGCGGGGGCGCCGGTATTAGGCACGGTAGGGCGTCAGACACGTCAGAGCTTCACTAGCGGTGTAAATACATTCCATGTGGATTCATTGTATGCATAGTCGCCTTTTAATGAATATCACGCAAATCGCCATGGTGATGGGTACATAAGGTTTGTCCAGCATGTCCTAGGTGTTTCTATAAATATATATTTGTTTAAAATAATAAAAAACAAAGGCCGGCCCCGAGGGATGGGGCCATATGTGGCCTGAGGAGGGGGGCAACGCAGCCCCCGCCTAAAGATTTTTTTTTAAAAAGGCCATGACCAGGGGGTTGGGGTCCCCGGGCCGATTAAGGCCTTGGGAGGGGAGCCACGCGGCCCCCTTCCAAATGTATTTTTTTCAACAAAAAACATTAGGGTGCAGGCCCTGGGGGATGGGGTCCCCAGGGCCAATAAATTAGAAAAAGAAGGGGGGCCACACAGCCCTCCTTCTTAAAAAAAAAAAAAAAGACCGGCATCGCGCCGGAGGCCACGCCCCCTCCTTGCAGCACTCTGCAAACACGCCCCCTGGCCAGTTGTAAGTTGGGGAATTAATTCCCCTTCAATACTGAGGGTCCCTGAGGGCCAACTAGCCCAACAGGTATCTCCAGTATGCGCCAGGGAGCTGCGTTGCAGACAGGTGTTCTGAGGCCATACCCCTTTTTACACCTCTATGCAACGCAGCTCTGTGGCGCTTACTGGAGGTACCTAGTGGGATAGTTTGACCCAAGGGACCCTTAGGATTCAAGGGGACTTAATCTCTCAACTTAGAACGGCCACAGGGCGCGTTTACACAGTGGTGAAGGGAGGGGACGGGGCCTGAGGTGACGTGTGCAAACACGCCCTGTGGTGTGTTTTAAGTTGGGGAAATCATTCCTTTTCAATCCTGAGGGACCCTGGGGGCTAACTAGACCACCAGGTGCTTCCAGTAAGCACCACTGCTCTGCGTTGAAGAGAGGTGGTGCAGGCCGTGCCCCTTTTTACACCTCTCTGCAATGGCGCTTACTGGACATACCTAGTGGTCTATTTTGCCCCTAGGGACCCTCAGGATTCAAGGGGACTTAATCTCCCAACTTAAAATGGCCACAGGGCGTGTTTACACAGTGGGGAAAGGAGGGGACGGGGCCTGAGGTGACGTGTGCAAACACGCCCTGTGGCGCATTTTAAGAGGTAGTTTTAATCCCCTGCCCTATTATATACTAGGGGCCTACAGAGGAGGTCATGCTAATCACATGGGGACCCCAACGCATAGTGTTCCCTAGTGTATGTAGGTGTTTTCACTGTATTCTGAGTGTCTTTTAACATAGCACTGGCTCTAGAACTGGTTAGTCAGACTCAGTTACCACCAGTATCCGTCTGAAAAAGTTGAGGGTACAGGATGATTTTGCAGCAAGGCTTCTTTCTGCTCTTCTGTTTGTTCTTTCTGCACGTTATCCTTCTTCCTGCACTTTTCTTCGTCTTTGAGGACTTCTGTTGCTTCTTTCTGCATTTCTTTTTTTTCTTTCTGTGCGTTTTTTCTTCTTTCTTCACATGTCCTATCTCTATAGGCATAGTTAGAAATTAGCATTTAAAAAACCTTTGAAATTCACTGAAAAAACCATAGGTTTCAGGCACGTTATAGTTAGGAATTAGCATTTAAAAAACCTTAAAAATTCACTGAAAAAAACATAGGTTTCAGGGGCGTTATAGTTAGCTGGACTTTTCACTCGTACAAAACCATTGAAATTCCCCCGTTATAGTTAGTTCAGCTAACTATAACTCGCACGCGGCAAGGCACTGCTGATGACGTCACATATTACATCACTCATGACATGGTCAGTGACATCACTCATGACATCACTGATGACATCATAAATGACATCACTGATGACATCATCCTTGTGATAGTGGCAGACCTCCTCTCCCTCTAATATAACCTTTGATACACACATTCAAAAATAGAAACTAAAATTTTCAAAACAATGGACATACCAATACCAGTTACAACAACCTATTCAGTAATTCTAAGATCCACATACACATCCACTCATTCACCAACAGTCCTATACAGTCACTCATACATGTACTCAGTCATCATATGTACTCATACACCTATACATCCTGTTACACAACGCCACTCATCCATAGAGTTACTCACACACATAGTCACTCATGCTAATAAAGAATCAAACATCCATTTACTTGCATATACAGTTATACACACACCACCACAATTACTTCTACAGAAACTTACACATACTTAGTCTTTTAAACAATCCCTTATAGAAACACATACTTATTCATACAGGAACTCTTCCAATCTCTCACTCTCACATATACTCACTTATATACACCAATAGTCACATATACTAGTTTAAAACATATGTAGTTACTCATAAAGACACTATTGAGACAGTCATTCACTCACTAATACACCCATGCACACACTCATCCACCCATACAGTCCTGCACACATGCTGTCTTCAACAAATACAAACAGTGAGTCACTCATTCATGCACCTATGCACTACGTAATACCCCCACCGAACCATACAGACACTCAGACACTCATACTGATTCTCAAAAAACCAACTAATAACCTATATAGACACTCATGTAGCTAATCACCAACCCATGCCGCCACTTATACACAAAGTGAGAGACTGATACAGATATTTATATATTTAAACATTACTCACTAACCAATGTATTCACTAAGATACACTCAATCAGTCAGTTATACAATCAATTTTTCAACAAAAAAATAATTCATTTAGGCACTTATATACCCATTTATTCTTCCATCGACCTTGAGATATACAGATATAAAACATATTTAATTTTCAGAAAAACACACGTTCACTGGAAGATGTCATCAGTGATGTCATTTGAGATGTCATCAGTGATGTCACTGACCATGTCATGAGTGATGTAATATGTGATGTCACCAGCAGTGCATTTCGGGCGCGCGAGTTATAGTTAGCTGAACTAACTATAAGGGGGGAATTTCAATGGTTTTGTACGAGTGAAAAGTCCAGCTAACTATAAAGCCCCTGAAACCTATGGTTTTTTCAGTGAATATATATATATATACATATACATATATATTCACTGAAAAAAACATAGGTTTCAGGGGCGTTATAGTTAGGAATTGGCATTTAAAAAACCTTAGAAATTCACTGAAAAAAACAATAGGTTTCAGGGGCGTTATAGTTAGCTGGACATTTCCCTCGTACAAAACCCTAGAAATTCCCCCGTTATAGTTAGTTCAGCTAACTATAACTCGCGCCCCCGCAATGCACTACTGATGACGTATAAATTAGTGCATCTTCTCACACCGTATTATAACCTTTGATACACCGACTCAAAATTTCAGACGGCCATTTTGAAAACCATAAATACTCCAATACCAAAAACGACATACCCACTCATTGACTCTTAGGTCTACATACACCTCCACTCTGTCACCTGTACAGTCACTCATACTTACAGTCACTCCGTACAGGACTATCATATGCATTTATACACCTATACAGACACTCACACACCGCCAATCATCCATTGAGGTACTGACACACCTAGTCAGTCATGCAAATAATTAAACACAGTCCAATTTACTCACCTATACAGTTAAACACACTCAAGTTCACTTACTCATAAAAATACTAACAAATTCTGACGCTCTTATACAATTACTGATACAAGCACACACTCATCCATACAGCCACTCCTGCAATCACACACTCTCACATATAGATAGTTATATACTCTTACACACATCTACACTGCGTTTCACATATGTAGTTACTGACACATGTACAACTGAGATATACATTCAATCACTAACACACCCATACATACACTCACCCAACCATACAGTCCATCACAGTTGCACTCTTAAAACCATGCACCCACAGACACACCCACTCACACATCTATGCACAGAGTCACACACACCCTACCCACACAAACACTCAGACACCCATACAGATACTCAGACAACCAATCAATAACCCATAGAGACACTCATATAGCCATTCACAAAACCATGCAGCCACTTATATACCAACACACAGACACATACAGACATTCACACAGTTTAGTCACTAGTCTGCAGTAAGATACATTTCATGACTCACTTATAGAGTCAGTTACACACCTAGAAAATTATCCATTCACACACTTGTACACCCACTCATTCTTCAACAGGCCTTTCCCTATATATATTAAACATATTAAAAATTTACAGAAACACAGACTCACTGGATGACGTCATCAGTAATATCATCAGTGATGTCTTTTGAGATGTCATCAGTGATGTCACTGACCATGTAATGAGTGATGTAATATATGACATCATCAGTAGTGCATTGCGGGGGCGCGATTTATAGTTAGCTGAACTAACTATAACGGGGGAATTTCTAGGGTTTTGTACGAGGGAAATGTCCAGCTAACTATAACGCCCCTGAAACCTATGGTTTTTTCAGTGAATTTCTAAGGCTTTTTAAATGCCAATTCCTAACTATAACGCCCCTGAAACCTATGGTTTTTTCAGTGAATTTCTAAGGTTTTTTAAATGCAAATTCCTAACTATATCAGGCCTGAAACCTATGGTTTTTTCAGTGAATTTCAAAGGTTTTGTAAATGACAATTTTGAATGTATTAATTGTTATACTGAATTTTTTTATACTGATTTACTACATTTTTTAAACTATTTAATTTTAGATATATTTTTTTAAATTACATTATAATTACATTATACATTACAATACAAAATATACTTTCTCAGAATGAATTACTTTAGTTTAAATACTTGGCAAATAGACAACAGACTTTTAAGTACAGTAGTTACAGTTGTTGCAATGGGCAACACAATTTCAAACACAAAGCAACATTGAGCTCAATGTAAATTTCTAATTAAATGCAATTAGTTACTTTATGTATTGATTTTCTAACCACAGGACTGGATCCTAGATTCAGTCCTTGGACATCTCCTGTAAACAGTTGAGCAAAAGCGCTTTGGTTACAGTAGTAATTTTTAAGGAATATTATTGTATTTTAAAAGTTGACACTTAGAAACTTTTTCCCATAGAATCACCAATGTTATCCTATGGCAGAAGTTGGTGCAAACTGCAGATATCACCAGTATTCCAGCGATAAGTGCCCCAAAATTTAACACCATGGTGGACTCCATCAAATAACAGTAATAAGAACAAGAAAGAGTCACACAGCAGTTAAGAGAACAACCAAAACCGTTATTAATTTTTTTTTCAAACTTTAGTTTTTTATAATCATAAATATGTAAACGATAAACTATTTTCAAACTTTATTTTTTTATCAACATATATATGAACGATAAACTAATAACCAAAATGTATCAAAAATAATACAAACAACAAGGCGGAACACTCCTGTGGGAACCATGGATGTCGACGACAGACCTGGAAAATAAGAAAGATTGTTAAAAAAAAAAACAACATGCTATTCTCAACAAAATACCACAAGAAACAAATCACAGATATATAAAATGCATACAGCTAACAAAATTTTATAAGTTTAACTTACAAAAACTGTAAATGTTGCCGCTTTAAAATATTTACCGAATCTGAGGAAAATTTTTTGCAGAAGGCACCACGCCCACAACGTTTTTCTTCAGTGGTGAGGACATTTTTTACTTCTCCCAATGAGCAAACAAAGACCAATGCCACCTTAGTCACGTGCAAGATTTGCAAAAGAGTTCTGTCACGAGGGGATCCTAACAAGAAATACTCGTACGGCACGGCAAGTATGATGAAACACCTAAGGACCCTTTATCCGAACAATCTTGCACGAGAAGAGTGCAAACAGAGGAGAAACACTCCTATTCTGTATCTGTAAAAAAGAATCACAAATAAATGTATATTAATAACTTTCAAAATGATACTATTCCATTACTGTACAAACACATTTTATATAAATACTGACTAAGAAACTGTGTCCCTGAACCACAAGTGTGACGATGGTTAAAACACTACATGCATAGTGCATACTACTTTGAAGCAGTTCATGCCCTAAAGCCTACCTCACTAAAACTCTACATGCTAACTGACTAAATGATTACAGTACTATAAGGAGACACACTGGGTGAGTGACAGGGTGTTTGCTAGAAGAGTATGAATACTAACTAGGGAATTGAAGGTGTGAAACACAACTGTGTAGGTGATTAGAGGACTGCATCCATACTGCATAGGCATTTAAAGCAGTCCATGTGCTAAGGCCTGGCTCACTGCATGACTACTTGGGTACTAACTGAATGATTAGAGTACAGCAAGGAGAGTGCCTAGGTGAATTTATAAGTGCTCGGCTTTTCGCACAGGGAATGGATTAATACTTGGTACTGAATGGGTCACTAGAGGAGTGCAAACGCAGTGACAAGATGTTTGCTGGACTGTATGGATACTGACTAGGAAATTGAAAGTGTGAAAGACAAGTGTCTAGGTGGTTAGAAGACTGCATGCATAGTGGATAGGGGTTTGAAGCAGTCCATGTGCCAATGACTGGCTCAGTGCATGAATACTTAGGCAATGACTGAATGATTAGAGTACTGCAAAGATAGTATCTTTGTGAATTTATAAGTGTTTGAGTTTTCGCACAGTAAATGGATTAGTACATGATGCTGAATGGGTCACTAGAAGACTGCAAAGGGAGTGACAGGGTGTTTCCTGGAAGTGTATGGATACTGACTAGGGAATTGAAGGTGTGAAAGACAATTGTGTAGGTGGTTAGAGGACTGCATGCATAGTGGATAGGGGTTTGAAGCAGTCCATATACTAAGGCCTGGGTCACTGGATGAGTACTTGGGTACAGACTGAATGATAGAGTACTGCAAGGAGAGTGCCTGGGTGAATTTATTAGGGTTTGGTGCAATGAATGGATTAGTACATGATGCTTAATAAGGTCACTAGAGGAGTGCAAGGGGAGTGACAGGGTGTTTGCTGGAAGTGTATGGATACTGACTGGGGAATTGAAGGTGTGAAAGACAAGTGTGTAGGTGGTTAGAGGACTGCATGCATAGTGGATAGGGGTTTGAAGAAGTCCATGTGCTAAGGCCTGGCTCAGTGCATTAATACTTAGGCAGTGACTGAATCATTAGAGCACTGGAAAGAGAGTATCTTGGTGAATTTATAAGTGTTTGGGTTTTGGCACAGTGAATGGATTAGTACATGGTGTTGAATGGGTCTCTAGTGACAGGGTGTTTCCTGGAAGTGTATGGATACTGACTAGGGAATTGAAGGTGTAAAAGAAAAGTGTATAGTATGTTAGAACACTACATGCATACTGCATAGACATTTGAAGCAATCTATTTGGTACTTAGAAACTGACTAAATAATCAGACTACTTCTAGGACAGTGCTTAGGTAAAACTTTTTAATTTTCAGTTCTGCCACAGTGAAGAGAATAGTACATGGTACTGCACCTTAGTGTCAAACCCTGACTCATTTTATCAATGCATAAGCAAAGACTAGCTTCTAATGCTACTAAAACTTGACAACATGACAGGTTTTAAAAGAGTTATCTGCTAAAAAATACACGATGTTACCAAATGCTTCTCTCACAGTGGTTCCCAAATGCACACAGACTCACAGTGTGATTCTAGACAACAACCACTATACCTAGGAGTTTACCAAAAATCATTCACTACTGTGGAAGTGGTAAGGGAACTGCACACAATCTTCATATTTCAGGACTGCACTTTTGTGTCAAAGCCTGACTCGTTTAATCAAAGCATAAACAAAGACTGGCTTCTAATGCTACTACAATTTGACAACATGACCGGTTTTAAAACAGTTATCTGTCAGCAAATACACGATATTACCAAATGCTTCTCTCACAATCCTTACCCAAATGCACACAGATTCACAGTGTGATTTTAGACAATCAACACTATCCTAGGAGTTTACCAAAACTCATTCACTAGTCTAGAAGAGTTAATGGTACTGCACACAATGTACAGCACATCAGTGTCAAAGCATGACTCATTTAATCAACGCATAAGCAAAGACTGGATTCTAATGCTACTAAAACTTCACAACATGACAGGTTTTTAAAAAGTTATCTGTCAGCAAATACATGATGTCCCAAATACACACTAACTCACACTGTGATTCTAGACAAGCACCACTATCCCTAGGAGTTTACCAAAAGTCATTCACTACAGTGCAAGTGGTAAGGGAACTGCACACAATCTACATATTTCAGGACTGCACTTTTCTGTCAAAACCTGACTCATTTAATCAAATCATAAGCCATAACTGTCTTCTAATGCTACTAAAACTTCACAACATGACAGGTTAAAACAGTTATCTGTCAGCAAATACACGATGTTACCAAATGCTTCTCTCACAGTGGTTCCCAAATGCACACATACTCACTGTGTGATTCTAGACAAACAACACTATCCCTTGCACTATACCAAAACACATTTCTTCATCTAGCAGAAGTACTACATTTTAGTATAGAAACATAACATAACTCATTGTCAGAGTGCTCCGACAAATGAACAAATTTCCTTCCGCTGATGCGAATGCTAAAATCCCAACTCCCGCAGGCAGGTAAGTGACCAGACTGAGGAAACAATCTCGGCAACTCACCTACACGGGGGAAAGGGGAATGGGAAGACAAAGAGAGACTGCCTCCCGATCCAGTATCCTCTGCTACTTCTTTCACTGAACACTCGTGAAAACTCGCATCAGAAAAAGGGGAGAGCAGAACCTGTACAATATTAATGTGTATAAATTAGTACAGCAATTTTTAAATGAGAATCTCATTAATATCTCTAGTCAGGAAACCTTTCGACTAAATGTGTAGGTACACTAACCTGAACACTATAGAAGGCTAGCCACTCTCTGAATAGATGAGTTCAACCTCTAGTCAGTGTTTAAACTCAATAGTTCTTGGCAGATCATTTAAAAATGTACAAAAGGTCTTTGAAATCATATAGACGAATTAGAACATTCTTACTTCAGAGATGTTTTCAATGCTTCAGAACCTTCCGACTCGTTTACATAAACGCTGAGAAAAAACGAGTCTTCACCCAGAGTTCTGAGAACCCAAATTGAAGTTCTTCGTGACTGAAGAATTGAGACACTAGTCTCCTTAGAAATATTGTCCTTGGTGTGCACACCGCTATTTGAGGGCGGAGTTCAATGCGACGACTACCAGAAAATCTCCACAGAATTCGGCGCGTAGATAAGACACTTCTCCTCAGCTCTGAATCCACAGTTGAAGTGCGCCGGTTGGAGGGCTCGCGCGCTGGAAGAACACTTCAGCGCGAGAGCAAAAGACTAGACTGCAACACTTGATCTTGAAGGCGGCCGCCATCTTGGAATTCCGGGAAAACCAATGCTGGCGAGTTTTGACAACAAATTATAAATAAACATCTTAGAATGGAAGCGTTGCTGATACCAATGAGGGTAAAGGGCAAAGAAAGTCTTTTTCTTTTTGGGGGAACAATTAAGCAGACAAGCTATAGTTTTCCTGACACTCATTTCACAAATTCATAAACAATGACTGGTTTCTAATTCTACCAAAATATAGAAACAGCACAGTTATCTGTCTGCAAACACATGAAAAACACAAATGCTTATCACAGAATGGTTTCTACATGCACACACACTGTCAATAAGATTATAGAGAAAAAAAGTACTCCCTACACTTTAGCAGGAGAAATACATGTCTGATTAAAATCAAAATAGTCTACATACATCCCCTCATAATTAAATAACTCATCTTTCAAGTTCTTTTGTAGATTAAGAAGTATATCAGTCACTCACCATATTTTCTTTTACAGAATCTCTGCACTGTGCACCTCAGCAAAAACAAAGAATGGAAAACTTTCCCTTTCATTTTCCACACATATACATGTAAACATCAAATCACAATCCTTCACACATAAACTCAAAAGCAAACACACATTTCTATTGGTTAAACATTTCAACCCTTTCCAACTGAAATACATTTCAACCCTTCCCCCAATCTGCCTTCTGCCTGTTACCATAGAAACAGGTCATGGAACACTGCACTAAGCACACAGGTCAGAAGTTCAGCAGACAATGTTCCTACACAAGAGAGGAAGTGTGCTTCACTTTTCAACATATCAGCTAATCATATATAATGTTTCTTACAATCTGTTTTTGTTAACCAATAAGAATCATACCTTTAAAAAACAGAAATATACACCCTACCTTTCAGTGTACAAATTAGTCATACAACCAATGATTTCTTGTCTTTTTTTAAAAAGATTCTGTGGATCCACGCACCCAACGCGATAGGATGCGCGCACCGTGCGCGCATTTCGCCGTTTTTTTAAAGGGGGCCCCAGGGGGTCCTTCTGGGACCCCCTAAGCACCTCTAGAGGATCAGAGTATTTCCACTCTGCCCCCTTTATATGTTTTACATACTTATTCCCCTTGCTTCTTCAGCCTCGCTTCTACTGAGGCAGAAAATGGCCGCCAACAGTTCCTGGTTTCAAATGTAGAGAGACACTCGACAGCCAATTAGCAATCAGCGCGCGATCGGGAGGGTGCGCGCTTGGTTTGGGGAGGGTGCGCTTACGGTGCGGGTAGGGTCCGTGGATCCTCCCAGGCCATAGATATTTATGTACTTTTAACTCTAATTTTCTCAGGAACTACTGAACGGATTCAAACCATTTATGCAAAAGGCACGAGTCTGAACTGAGGACTACCTCTTTACCAAATTTGGTGTCATTCCGTCCAGCGGTTCGGGCTGTAGCTGCGACAACAGATCCTATGGTAAATTGCATGGGGAAAAAGCGTTTTGGGACCCCCTTTTTTCTCGGCCCCTGCTTGACGAATCACCACAAAACTTTCAGGGTAGGAGCAGAGCGGAGCTGGCCAAAAGTTTGGAAAATTTGTCGAGGATTCGTCAACCGGCGCCAGACTTATTGGGAATAGAATGTTGCGGATTTCTTATGGAAAATAGGTCCTAACTATAACTATCTACTGGCGACCGCCAGTAGATAATATATAGATATATATATATATATATATATATATATATATATATATATATATATATATATATATTACCTACTGGCGGTCGCCAGTAGGTAGTTATAGTTAGGACCCTGTTTCCATAGGAAAACCACAACATTCTATTTTGAATAACTTTGGCGCCGGTCGACGAATCCTCGCCAAATTTTCAAAATAGGTGGGGCGCTGCGCTCCGCTCCTACCCTGAAAGTCTCGGGGGGATTCGTCAAGCGGGGGCTGAGATAAAAGGGGGGTCCCAAAACGCGTTTTTCCCATGCATTTTTCCATAGGACCTTTAGACACAGCCACAGCCCGAACGGCTGAACAGAGTTCCTTGAAATTTGGCAGAGAGGTAGTCTACAGGTCAAGGAAGTGCCTTTTGTAGGTTTGGTGTAAATCTGTTCAGTAGATTCTGAGAAAACAGCCTTTAAATCAATATATATATCTGAGCCAGCTTACGGTGCGCTTACGGTGCGCTTACTGTACGCGTACGGTGACGTGCGCGAGCGCGATTCTGATTGGCTGTTCGATCTAAGTAAACATTCGAATCGGTCGAAACCAGGGAGCGGCGGCCGCCATTTTCTCTCTCGCACTCTGAGGGGGGCTGCAAAAACCAAGACAACAAACATCTACCGGGGGAATATATTCAGTTCTTAAACACCCAGCATCCATATATGTGTCCCCAAACAACCCCCAAGGCCAAAAAAACCAATTTTTATTTTTTTCGAAAAATCGCCGATTACGCTTACCGTACGCGTACGGTAAAAAATTTATAAAAAAACAAAATTATCCACACTTTCCCCACCCCGTGTGCAAATGGTGACCCTAGGGCACCATTTGTGCATGGCATATATAATTAAATGGAAAGTACAAATGAATAACGTTCACAACGAAGCACAAAATATGTCCCCCATGTGCGCACGGTGCGCGAAGCGCATCGTGCGTACATGGCCCATCCCGCGTAACGTGGGCACGCGGTGCGCGCAGCGCACCGCGTGACCACCGTGCGTGCACGGCACTAACTGCGTAAAGTGGGCGCGCGGTGCGCGAAGCGCACCGCGTGCTCACTGTGCACGCACGGAACGAACTGCGTTAACTGGGCGCGCACGCCACGAATGGCGTAAAGTAACTTAGCATTTAAAAAACCGGACAAATTCACTGAAAAAACCATAGGTTTCACACACGTTATAGTTAGGAATTAGCATTTAAAAAACCTTGCAAATTCACTGAAAAAACCATAGGTTTCACACAAGTTATAGTTAGCTGTACATTTCACTCGTAAAAAAACAATGAAATTCCCCCGTTATAGTTAGTGCAGGCAACTATAACTCACGCGACCGCAATCCTCTGCTGATGACATATGTGTCTTTATGAAAAAAAAATATTTGTAATATATGTATAGCTAAAATTTAATGGAAGAAGACATGGGCAAATAAGTGTCTAAATACAGTATTAGCATCAGCAGAGGATTGCGGTCGCGTGAGTTATAGTTGCCTGCACTAACTATAACGGGGGAATTTCATTGGTTTTTTACGAGTGAAATGTACAGCTAACTATAACTTGTGTGAAACCTATGTTTTTTTCAGTGAATATGATATATATATATATATATATAAATATATATATATTTATATATATATATATATGTATATATATATATATATATATAAGGTGGCGTGTAGACAGACAAACGTCTATGCGTTTCGGCTGTAACAGCCTTGTTCACAACGTTTTGCTAGTCGGAACAGCAAACAATAAATAACGTTTTCAAGAACCTAAACATAGAAAGCGGCTTCACTCTCCATTTCAACAGCCACATTATAGTGTCAGCCATCTTGTAACATGTACATGCAAGTTTGTTTGAGGCACAAGAAATTAACCCCTTCAGTGCCCATGACGAGATGGTCTCGTCATGGGCCGCGGTTGCGCTGTGCCCATGACGAGACCATCTCGTCATGAACCCCGCCCGCTAATGAAACGCCCGGCACAGGGCGTGGAAAGGGCGGGGCACTGAAGAGGTTAACAATGTCATATTTTTGTTGTCAAACTCATATAGGACAATGTTCTAAATAACATATATCCATTTCAAAAGGAATCAACATTAGTATGAATTTTCAACTGTGCAACTTCGCAAAATTGTAAACAAACAATAAAGCCCCATTGTACTTAGCCTGAATCACTGTAAATAAACAAGATCAGCTGGTAGCCCCATTGGGCATATATACATCCATGTAAATGAAGTACAATAATAAGAGAAGCCTCCATTATCTCATGGTTATTCCAGTCATTAAATAAGAGAAGAAAGAATAATATAACTTCATATAAGTGGTTACCGCTCCATTGGGCATGCAACTATCAGAGCTTGGGTGATAGAGACATGATTGACAACATGCAAAATAGAACAAAAATTACAAAAATTAAAAAGAAAAAAGAAAGATATCTTAGCTCTATTGCATTCTCCTCACGGTGTTCTTCTTGAACAACCTAGAACAGAAATAGAACAATTATAATGTTATTGTGTTGCGGTAAGGATTATAAACACAACAAAAAGAATTAAAACCAATTCAATTTACATGCGAATTCTTAAAGACAAGGAAAAGGGAAACTAAAAGGTAGCTGAGTAACAGCGGAGAGTAACACATGTTGATTACAGACACAGATTTAGAGAAAGGTATACAGCTCCTCGTCAATATTAATGCCATTTGGCTCTTTGGTGTTCATCTGAAGGATAGACCTGTACTCTAGATTTCTGAGGGCTTTTTCTCTATCTCCTCCTCTAATCGCAAAATTTGCACTTCACACTTTGTTATCCCCCCGCTCTGCTTGGACCTCTCAGTGCGGTCTCAGCACCTCCCCACCCTCGTATTCTCACTCTTACCGGGTCCGTCCCAACCGACTCAGGTGCTGAGGACATTTCTCCATCCCCGGGCGAGAACTAAACCGCGGTGGCCATCTTAGGTTGGGGAAAGCGTCAGACGCTTCCCAGTGGACAGCATAAAAGAGGAAGGGCATGCCTTCGCGCAGCGGACGCGAGCAGTGGTCGCGCCGGGTCCGCACCGGAGTCGTGCCAGAGTCCTGCCCGTCTGCGCCCGTCAGCGCCAGGGAGGCACCAGGGGCCAGGCATACCACTCCCCAATATATAGATCCAGGTATTTCCAGGGAATTCATACTTTCTCTCAATAATCACTCTATACATTGTCACAATGTTCTGAACCCCGACACATGGGTAGGCCCAGTCGGCTGTCAGCACTGTAAAGCTACATTTGCCCCAGAGCCAGCACCCAATGAAAAACCGCGGCCTATTGTCCTGCAAGGGGGGCTCATTAACACTAGGTCTCTGTGCAAGAATGCTCCACACATCCATGACCTGATCATGGAGGGGGATTTAGATTGGCTCCTTATCACAGAAACCTGGCGAAAGGCCTGGTGCAATCCGGATATAGCAGTGGCCCTCCCGCAAGGCTACTTAATTCAACATCTGGATAGGCAGAAGAAACGGGGAGGAGGGCTGGCCATCATCTATCGTGACACCATGAAATGTACCACGTATGAGTTGCCAGATATCAAGGGTGCAGAGGCCATGGCCTTCTGTTTAAATATCCATGATTCTTTTACGTTCTCCGGTGCCCTGGTGTACCGTCCCCCGGGCCAACCCAAAGATTTCCTGGAAAGCATTGGTGATGTTCTGAGCGAGCTCACGCTCAGATTTGCTCACTTTACGCTGCTTGGAGATCTCAATCTCCATCTAGACTCCCCGGAAGGACCAGGGGTAGCCTTTTTCATGGACATAATCAGCGTCCTCGGCCTTAAACTGATGATGCAGGAACCTACTCATACCGCAGGCCACATACTAGACTGTATTTGCTCCAACTCAGACGCTCTGACGATCAAACCCCCTAGCATCCAAACCTGGTCAGATCATAAATGTGTCCCATTTGACCTGTCACTGGGAAACAATGCTCCAAGGAAAACCACTAGGACAATAACCAGGAGTTCCAAACCTGACTGGAAAATATCACTTACCCAGCCAGATCTTTTAGGGAAAGCAATAGAGAGCAAACCCACACTAACTGGCCACACCTCGACAGACAACCAGTTGTTCTGTGAATGGATCATGTCACTTAGCAAGCCCTCAGATCCAACGAGCTCAAGAAACAACTCACGCGGTATGAAAAATAAAAAGAGTGCCCCATGGTTCTCACAAGCGTTAAAAATGGAATTAGGCGAAGTCAGAACGTTGGAACGAAGGTGGCGTAGATACTATGAGGCCAACGATTATAACATCTATAAAGCAGCCAGGAGGCAGTACCATGCTTCAATTAAGCTGGCAAAAAAGCCTATTACTTAGAGGCGATTTCCTCTTCTGATAATGGACGGAAAGAAATCTTTAAGATCGTAAATAGTTTCACCAACCCCAGAGCCCTCTCACAGGAAATCCCACCATCCTTGCCCCTCTGTAACTCCATTGCCAACTACTTTGAAAAGAAAATCCTAGACATCGTCAAGGACTTTCCAAAACCGATACTGACCGCCTCAGAAACTGAAAGGAGGGAGTCAATCAAGGAAAACACCAATATGGCCTGCTTTAACGCATTTGACCCCATCTCCCTAGAGGAGTCTCATCAGGCCATTCTATTGAGTAAATCCGGATCTCCTTTCGACCCCTGCCCCCCTTCGTTCCTACAAGCCTTGGTTAACGAGGTGAACCCCCTCATCAACAGCATTATCAATTCCTCACTCTCCTCGGCTGAAATCCCTAGCGAATGGAAACTAGCAGCCGTCAAGCCCCTCCAAAAGAAACCCCTGTCTGATCAGACTATCCTCTCCAACCTACGTCCCATTTCGCTGCTCCCTCTGTTATTTAAACTGACTGAAGCATTTGTCAACAAACAACTCACAAAATTTCTGGAAGAAAATAACATCCTGCATGCCAACCAATCTGGCTTCAGGGCCAAACACTCAACCGAATCCGCCCTTCTATTCACCGCAGAGACCCTGCGAACGGCCATGGACCAAGGTAAGAAGGCCGTCCTGATCTTACTTGATCTGTCGGCGGCCTTCGACACGGTCTCGCACACTATCCTGATTGACCGTCTATTTAACTCAGGGATAAGAGAGGTAGTGCTGACATGGTTCAAAAATGTTCTTGGCCAAAGACGTCAAGTCACTGTACTAGGGGAATTCAGATCTGAGGAAAAATATATCAGCGCAGGGGTCCCTCAGGGCTCTAGTCTGAGCCCTGTACTTTTCAATCTATACATGGTCCCCCTGATTGAGCTTATTTCCTCCTATCAGATCAGCACAATATCATACGCTGATGATACACAGCTCATCCTGTTGCTGGACAGAGAGCTGCCTGGAGCTGAAGAAAACCTCAAAAACTGCCTCACTGCTACTTTCGAGTGGATGAAGTGCAACCATCTCAAATGTAATTCGGGGAAAACCGAAATCTTGCCTTTCGGTCCTCAAAATCTGTTCTCGCCCAAACAGTGGTGGCCTGAAGATGCCGAAGCTCCCCCAAACACCATCTCCTCTGCCCGTAACTTAGGCATTAAGTTCGATGACGCTCTGTCATTTAAGCAACAAGCAGTGGTCATGGCCAGCACCTGTTTTCACATCATCAGAACCCTCAGAAAGTTTTTTGACCTCCTCCCCCTCCCAGCAAAAAAAACGGTAGCGGTTGCACTCATAACATCTAGACTGGACTACTGCAATAGCCTGTATGCAGGAGCAAATAATTCCGTGCTCCACAGACTGCAGATGGTCCAGCACGCAACGGCCCGCCTGGTCCTTGGCTGGCCCAGGAAGTCATCTGCTTCGGCTGCACTCAATGCCCTTCATTGGTTACCAATACATAAGCGTATCTTATTCAAAATACTGGTTATCACTTTTAGAGCCTTTCACTTACAGGGGCCCAGGTATCTGTCGAATGGCTTCAGACGCTATCTGCCTGCGCGTAGCCTAAGGTCCTCCAATCAAAACCTACTAGTGACCCCTAAATTCAGGCTCACCAATAAGGGTGGGAAATCCCTGGCTGTCATTGGTTCCAGGGCGTGGAACAAACTGCCACCACAGCTTCGGCAAATCTCAACAGAAAGGCTCTTCAGGAAAGCCCTGAAGACCTGGGTTTTCTCCCTTACAGACACCGCCTGTAAAGCCCTAGTATATAAAGTGTACAGGACCCTTCGAACGACATCAGTTAGACAACATGTTCCACCTAGGTTGGCACCAAGCGCCAAGATGCTCCTTGGAGTGATAGCTGCGCTATATAAATGTATTTTCCATTCCATCGATTTCTCCACCTGATCTAAGACACTATATGAAAGCATTGAAGGATCACTGTTGTGGTGCTCCATGAAGTGCCTTGCCACTGGATACGTAGTGTCCGCATTTTTAACACACGTAAATGCTGCAAAATACCCTCATGAGATTCTAACTTGGTGCTCCCAATATATCCCTTGGGACAAGGGCATTCAAGCAAGTAAACCACAAATTCCGATTTACAGTTCAGTGGTTTTGAGATAGGTAATCGTTCTCCAAAACAAGTTTTAATCTCAGTTAGATGTTTGCCTTGTTGACATGCCTTACACTTGGTACACTTTTTGAAACTATTGCTTGGTTTTAGCCACTTTTGTTTTGTTTCAATGTATGTTTTCACTGGTTTATTGCCCAATGAGGGTGGTCTGCGATATGTAATATCGGGCCTAGTGCTGACATCTCCTCCTATAACTGGATCTCTCTTTAACAGATGCCAATGTCTATTAAGGGCTTTTCTCAGATCTATATGGTGTGGATTTAATGTAATAATGAATCTATTTACCCTCATATCTATCTTGTCAGGTTTATCTTGCTTGAATAATAGATTCATTCTTCTAACCTCACTGACCTTAGTTTTGGCCAACTTTAAGACTGGTTTTTGATGCCCTCTTTTACTCAGTCTGTCACAGATCTCCGCTTCTACTGTCTTATATTGTTCAATAGAGCCACAGATTCTCTTGGCTCTAAGTAATTCCCCATAGGGTATACTGTTCTTTAGTGATTGGAGGTGCGAGCTACTAGCATGCAGTGTGTATTTCCCACAGTAGGTTTGCGAAAGATAGATGTAATGAGGCATGAATCTTTGACCTCAACCTCCACATCTAAAAAATCAATCTCAGTGCTACTTACTTGACCGGTAATACATATATATCTGTGTAAAGAGTAGTCACCCAGGTACCGCAGTCAAAGTCTAATGGAACGTAGTCCAATCACCAGGCCAAAAGGACCCCATTTCCTCTGGTCTCATGCCCAAGCTTGATGTTTCCTTCATGGTGTGCAGTTCCAATAGCACCCCCAAAGCCATTCTCGATGACGAGATCCAATGCTCATCTCACACCAAGGATTGCAAGACCTCAAAACTCTGCAGTTACCCCCACATACAGGAGTTGTGCTTCTATTGGTTGGTGGGGTTATACAATTGGAGATCACCTGCTGTAAAAACGCAGTCCTTAAACTAGGTAAAATGCAAGTAATTAGGAAGGTTGTCATAGTCAAGAGCGAGCATAGGGAAAGGCAGACCCAAATAAAATCATGGTACAAACATATGAGTTAGATAGATTAGTTGAAGAATCAAACAGAGTGCTGAATGTTAATATGGATACTGATGCGTTTATCAATAAAAATTAACTTTTGTCCTTATTAACCCCTTCAGTGCCCATGACGAGCTGGACTCGTCATGGGCTGCGGTGGCGCTGTGCCCATGACGAGTCCAGCTCGTCATGAACTCCGCCCGCTAATGAAAGGCGCGGCACTGGGCGGGGAAAGGGGCGGGCATGCAAGGGGTTAAGAGAATAGCCCGTTCTGAGCCCAACATCAACCTCTATGTGCAAGTATGCAGTCAGTTAGGCCCTGAGACATCGGCCCGAGATTACTGATTGATGGGTCACAGGTGGGAGGATGCATAGCTATCAGGCAAACACTTGGGCAGGAAACTCTTGATCAATTCCACAGATAGGTGCAGCGACATTACAATGATATGGGGTGATTGCCCCAATAAAGCACACATGCCGGTGGGGGCAAAAACATCAAAAAGTCAGATGTCACATGAGTTAGGAACACCTTGCCAATCAGGGCCTAGCACACGAAGCGATCATGCACTCCCCATGCCAGACATCTGGACACATTCACCACTAGCAACAATGTGTCCACGCGGGTCAAGACTCACCTTTAGTGATCACTGACCATTAATGTACAACCCTATAGGCAGCATCAACATTCCTCACCATATATGGTACACCGGAAACCTTTATTGCTTGTTGCAATATTGTATATAAGGGGACCTCAAACTAGATGTAAATTGAGACAGTCCTCAGACCTAGTGCCCGTAACTGTTCTCCCGGCTGAACTGATTAATTAAACAAACTGTTGCTGTTTTGCCAAATGCCTCTTGTCTTCTGTTTTTAAGGAATTTTGATTCAAGCAACTACTGTATCAAAAGCTGTCAAGAAATCAAAAGGGCTAAGTGTGAGAGATTCTTGCTATTTTAGGATGAGCCTTAGTGTGTTAGCTACCATCCGGGCTGGTTCAGATCCATGTACACGAGGGAAACCTGGCAAGATCATATTAAGAATGTTTTTTTTTCAATGAAGAGGGATAGCTGATGATGTAATTCCTACTCTAAGATTTTAGAAGGAAGAAAGGATTTGGATACATAATTGTTGAGCACATCTGGATTAACTGATGAGATACCGCAATAGAGCTTGTGGAGTCTCAGTAAGTACTGTACATAAGGCTTGTGGAATAATTTTACCCTAGGCACAAGAGAACTGGTTAACATTGCTACACTTGATTATAGAAGAAATAGGTTTAGAGTTCTGCACTTTAAAAAAGATGGCAAGCTGATCACGCTAAGCCATAGAAAAGCTGCCTAATCATCAGAGAGCTTAAATTGGATATCAGGTTTAACATTTGTGCCATCAAATGACTACAGGTGAGAACAAGTGGACTACAACTAACTGAGGATAGGAAATCTAAAAGGGTGTGCACCTCTGGGTGTGAAGCATCCGCAATACTAATATTAAGATCTCCCAGAACTGTAAAATAAGTAAAATGAGAACTAAAATGAGTAAGACACTAAGACGCTCTGCAAGTTGGAAAGTGCAATTAGATGCGGGAACCAAAGAATAAGAAATGAATACTCCTGGGTGAGTGAAACAGGGATTAAATAGAATATCCAAAAAGTGACCTGGTACATAAGAAAGCAACAATACCTGAAAAGTGGCACGAGAAATTCAAGAAATTCCTCTGTGGGTTTAGTAGTACTATCCACATGAAATAGTAATTTAGGAAGTACTGCTGCCATAATATCTGAGCCCGAGGAACTCCCAAGCAATTTTTCAGTGCGACACAGCACATTTGATTTTCACAGTAAATACGTTTGAGAATTCAGTTTTAGGGAACTGCAGAGAGCTAAAGAGATGTACTAAATACTTTTGCATTTGCAAACTCTGTGATTTGCAAATATTCAGGGGTTCGTGAATATGTTATGTATAATGTAGTACACTCATTTTGTGAGACAGGAAAGCCATTCTAACTCAGAAAATGGTTTTAGCTATCCAATCTGAATCGCAATCATGATGGGGTGTGAAAGGGGCATGCCCTCTTAATTGTGAGTCGCAGTGTTATGTATCTATGGTTTGCGTCCATAATTGCATTTGCAAATCTTTAATCAGTTACTCAAAGGAGGTAGTAACTGATTTGCAAAGGACACCTTTCCCCTTTTTGAATCCTGCTGTTTAGCCTTGTGACAAGCAGGCAGTGGTTCCCAGTTAATGGTCCAGGGGACCACAGTCTGCTTTCATTGCTGTGTTTCCAAATGGAAAACTTATTTTAATAGCTGCATCAGTTTCTTTAAAGAATTCAGTCTGCTTAAAAAAATAGTTTCCTGTTTGGGATGCAAACACAGGAATGTGGGGCGGCTGTCTCATCATCCCTGTCTTTGCATCCAATCACAGAGTGTCGCAAATAATCACCTGCCTAATTAATAGTCCTTGGGAAGGTCATTATACACCTCCATCCAACTGGAGGGTTTGCAAAGCAACCTTTCAGTAAATATGTGGCGCCACAAAATCAAAAACAGGTAAAAAAAAGTTAGAGTGCAATTTGCAATAATTTTTTGTGACCTGTCTCTTGGTACAAGAAGCCCTGATATTGATACCTATGCTTGTTTAAGTGGAGTCCTCAGCGGCTCTGAAACTTCAAGTGAGACTCTAAAATACATTATTCCTGAGGTTGTTAAGGACCGACAGTTGCGTAACAATAGCCCTCACAGCCTCAGCGGTGCGGGGGACCCCCCGAGCTCCAGGGGGCCCCTCAGGCACTGTGCTTAGACTGAGGGCCCTCGGCCTAAGAGCTACTGACTGGGTCCAAAGCATGCCCCCCATGTACCTTGCGGTGGGCTCCTCAAGTTTCGTTATGCCAACGAGGGCAGATACCTGCATGTGGGAGTAGCACATGATAAAAGCATCTTCCTTTATTCGTATGGCAGAGTGGTCTATTTATAGTTTGAGGTTGAGACCGGGAGTAAGAAAACATTGCGAATACAGACCAGGGGTGATGATGCTTGGCGCAGTCTGTGTGGAGACAGGCTTGCCTTGGTTTGTGTTAAACCTATCCGCTAACTTATCAGGCTGATGCACCTTACCTGAAGCCAGTGGATGGGATGGGCCCCCACCCAGTCAGCCATCTAGTGGAAATGAAGAAAATAAAAAAAACAAAGAGGAGACAAAGGAAAAAAAAGCTTGAAATCAGCAAGTCCAAGTGAACTGGGCTTGGAGATTCAGAATCGCCAAGTGAAAATAAAATATAACACAACATTGAAGAATAACAAATCAAAAAAAAATAAAAGTAAAATAATAAAAGCGCTTTCTAAAACATAATGGAAAAATAACAGAAGAAATAAACTGGGTGTGAGATCCCTAAAATAAAAAAACAAGAAACATAAAATGGGTTTAAAGTATTATGAAACTGACTCACAATCATAAAGTCATGCTAAAATCCAGAAGTAGCTTACCAATATTCCTTCTCACTCACACTTCCATGCTGTGCTTTTGCCACTGGGGACCTGCACTCCGTAGGCCACTATGAACAGTGCACCTTGCTTTAAACGAGGAAGAACCACCTTCCCAGACCAAAAGGTTTTCTCACTCTACCTATGGTCGTGCCCTATCTTCCACTGTCATACTCTTTCAAAGTTCCCGAAAGAAGAAGGCACACTGCCAGACATAAAAGATCCCCTGCTATTAGCAACTGGAAGCATGTAAACGCATCTACGTTTTAGGAAAGTGCCTCAATCTAATTACACAGCATGTAGGCACCAGTTTTCATACTAAGTCATTTGTCAATGCCAACCTCCTTTGTCTGTGGTGGGCTCTGTACTCAGTGAATCTTAAATAACATTATGTATGTATATACGGATGCATTTGTATAACCTTAACCTAGCCAAAAGGCAGCTAGCATAGGGTCGAATACAAAGATACAATTAACAAATTATTGAAGAGGTAGCTGATATGTTAAAACAAAAGTGGTCCATTACTGCACCATGGTGTAGTTTGTTTTTTTCAGAAGTGTGTCTTCAGCTCCTTCCTAAATTGCAGCAGGATTTCGGCAGTCTTGATGAATACAGGGGTGTTGTTCCAGATCCAGGGTGCATAGATGCAGATTATGTATCACCTTGTTTTTTTCTTTTTTACACTTGTTTGTCTCTGGTCTGATGGTGTCCTGTTCGCTGGTTTGCCAAAAGCCACCGGAGATGGTGCACTGGATGGTTGGTCATTGTTGGCTTTATTAATAATACAGCTGGCTTTGACTATGGAGTGCCTTGGCTGAAAAGAGAAGCCAGTGAAGTTCCATTAGGATCATACAACATATCGTGCATAGTACCCACTTATTTCAGTATCCCATAACATTTCCTGTCATTTTGAAAAAATATGCTGCATGCGTCTATATTTATTTCAGGACGCCTGCTCTGAAATTTAGTTAAAGCTGCCCGTCAGAACCTATACCAATCTCTCATTCACAGCAATGAAACGTAAGCATCTTACATTTTCATACACTGTTGTCTTTTAATGTTAATGGCGGGGTGGGGGGCCAGACGTCTCGTTGTCCCTTTTATTAATTTCATCACCATTCAATCAATCACCCTCCATACCACAGTTAGCCAATAAATACTCATGTTCCGGTGACTTTCTATCTCTACATCTCGGGTGAAACGCTCCCAGGGTTATCGAAGAGGAAGTCTGGTGCGCTCGGCGCGAGACAGCAGTCCGTCAATGAAAGCGTCAGCGTGAGGGCCGGCGCACGTTATTGTGTCACGCTGACACTAATCGGTTAATTCCAGTGAAGCCTGAGGTAAACAAAGAGGCTTGTTGTCTGTTGGGATGTATGTGTGATTAGCTCTCGGTGCGCCCGAGGGCTGTGTACAGCCACAGTGAGTGGGCTCTCTGGCAGCCCCGCCGCCCCAGGGCTCTATCTGTAAACTACGACAGGAGCTGAGAGTTAATGACGTTGACCCTGACACCCCGCCACCCCTCCCACAGCAGACCCCTAATCTAGTCTTCATAATATCTCGACAGCTGATATGCAGAATGGGCTAAAAATGATATGAAATGCCAGTTAAGCAAAAACAGTTTTAAAGGTGTTCTAGAGCGGAGAGGGTTTCCACTTATTGTCATTATTGCACGAGTTCTCACTCCCAACAGACTCCTGTCTCGCGATTAGTGAGTTTGAAAGAATCATTCACTGCACACTCTTCATCCGCTTCACGAAGAAGGATTTGGGCGTGCATCTTCTGACGTTTTACTTGTGCACATAATATGTATTAAACAGAAATTAATGGCTAAGACATACCAGTGTCACTCGTCCTCTGCTTAAAAGGCCAAAGCAAAATATATGATCTTCAGCAGAGAACAAGAGGCCTTAGACAGAGAAGTGATATGTTACTTATGTCATACCATGCGAAGGTACGCTATGCTGTTATGTTATGGTGCTTCTATAATACTCTAATACCACCAAAGTGACTTATTTGCACTAACACACCTTGGGCACCTGAAGTCAACTTAGGCTAGTCTCACACATAACTGTACGGATAGGGACAGTGTATGCCTTGATTATATTTGTCTAGTGCTAAAAACCTGAAAAAGGGTATCCACGCGCTGAGAGACTTTGGCTTTTTCATTTTTAGCAGAGTTCTTTGATGTTACTACAGATGGGAGTATTCTCAGGTAGGACATTCGAAAGCTGTGATTCTACAAGGGAGAAAGCTACCTGAACTTAAACATCCACAGGAAAATACAGATATATACATACGTTATTTATATATGTATTGCCAGTTTTTAGATAGCACGAAGAAGAAAGGCCCTGCAAGACACTAGAACGCTATTAAAGGTTTGAGGGCCAGCATGTTGTAAAATAATGCCCAGCCTTAATAATAAAAAAATACATATAAAAAAACACAGATATTACAGTAACATTCGACCTGTCAACAATTCTGAGTGAGGAGGCAACTTCTCCAATGAATTTGTGTAGAAGAAGCATTAGTGTTAATGAGGATACTAAGAGAGCCCGCTAGAGACAGACAGGTGGACAGACAAGTGGGCAGAAAGTATAAGAGACAAAAACAAGCAAATAAATAGAGAGAGCATAGATAGGCAGGCAAAGGAATAGAGGGAATTACAGGAAACCGACAATTACATTAACAGTTGGGACACACAGAGGACGACAGACATACATTTAAAGATCTGTATTAAGGATCATCAATGCAATTTTTGCACCAGCACTAATTTCACAAGCTAGAAAAGGGTTGTATGTGAGAATATCTTTAGTAAAAATATCACCTGACAGAAATATTGTCTTAGTGGGAGTACATGTAATATTCTTAACTCCTATGGGCCAATATTTTTTTAAAAATATTATCATACAATAAACAATATTTTAGCTACGAGATTCCGATGCCATACCTAGAAGAAGAGGGAATGTTTTCTAATGGCAAAAACTGTTGTTATACCCCAGATTCCCTTCAATGCCCATTGTTTTCGATAATTTTTTGGGCTTGGCCCTGTAGGAGCAAACTACCCCAGAAGTGGACACTTGTAATTTTACATCCACACCATAGAAGTTTCATTGTGAGCAAATCAATACAACAATCAAAATAAACTAATATGACCTCAGTTTGACTGTGTGCTGTGGAGCCTTAAGGGAGAAAATGTGTGCAGGGGGAAAAGCACGAGTGAGTGACAGAGATAGCATCCATCTTGTCTAAGAATGGCGTTTTACACAGAAATGTGGTATAACTAAAACACGTTATTAAAAACACGTCTACACATCATGCGAAATTAATTTGAAAGGCAATTGCACTATATTAATCTGTAGATGTAAAATAATGTTTTAAAAGGCAGATTATACATTGTTAATGATACAAAAAAATAAAAACCTTTAATACACTTTATATAATCTATGTTGAAGGACATCATAACCTGTAATCAAAGCCAGTGAAAGTCATCTACTGGCTGCCACCTGCCTACGCTGATCATGATCTGCCGCAAACCTTCCACTGCCACCTGCTCTGAGCCTCTGTGAAACACCACAAACCCTCACACGTCACCTGCCTGGAGCACACAGTAACTAGCCTGTGCTGGAGCACTCTGTCACCATCAAGAGCTTGTCAGCCGAAGTGACTTAGGTCAGTAGTCCAGGGTCGCCTGCTGACCTGCCTCATGACTCTGGCAGGTCATGGTGAGCCCCCATCACTACATTGACAACTTCCTTTCAATGACCAGGAGTTACAATGGTGGCTATTGTGTGCCGCCTTCCCCTGCAGGGCTTTAAGTGGGCCGGGTCCCTCCAGATCTCAGCAGTAATTAAAAATTGACATTGAAACAGGTCCCTGTCGGACCGTATATTCATGTCCTTAACTTAAGTGGCAAAAAACACATCTGTTTCTGAACATTGAATGGAAAGAAAAGTTACCATGATAGTCCACATCAGCAGTTTAGTTCCTCTTTAAATTTAACATGTTTTATTAAATCTTGCGTTCCCTAAGAGTGTTAGCTATTGCCAGGAAGTTGTGTTTCACACAATATAGCTTTTTTTTGTTAAGCCACGCCCCTAATTACACAGGGCACGTCTTTTTTAGACCCCCTTCCCATCCCCACTTTCTTCATCCCACTTAAAGCCCTGTTCACCTGTATCTGATGGCTTCCATCCCTCTGTGAGCCTCCAACTCAGAAGAAACCGCTTCCTTGCAAAAGATGGTACAAACTGATCATGGCTATTAATAGACAGGCCCAGCACTGGTGTGGGAGGAGGATACCTCTAGCTCTGGCTGAAGACATCGGACTGCAGGCAAAGCCAGCTAGGGATAACTGGGTCGACTGGAGTTGCAATGGTGGTGCCTTGGGCTTGAGGGCTGCTGCCTCGTGTATGCCTCCATCTATGCAGTGAAGAGGCTTTGAACACCCACAACCCACTAAATAGCCGTAACCCAGGCTCAGGGGCGCAGAGTAGCTCAGGGGCGTAGCTTGGTCAGTAAGATTTGGGGGGGTGAGCTTCAGATTTCCTTATACTGGCATATAATTGTAAAAAAATGTTGACGACAAGCAGGGCACATGAGAGGGGCTTAAGAGACAGTAAAAAGAGAGAGGAATGCAGATTGGTAGGAGTACTGAGTGACAGAAACACGATATTTTGTAAAATGATAAATATTTTTTAGGAGTTTCAAAACAGAGATGAGTGAGAGTGTGTGTGGTTTTGTCAGTGTATACATGTAAAAGTCTCAGGTGAAATCTTACAGACACCTCACCATACACAACTAAAAGAATTTGTACCCAACTATTCATCTGAAAATGCATTTATTGGGGGGGAGGGGGGTGACACCCCAAACGCCTCCCATGAAGCTATGCCCTGAAGTAGCTGTTCACAGGAGGAAAGAGCACCGCAGGACCACACCCGTGGAAGAAGGGCACTAGACAAGTGATTTTTGGGGATTTAAAAGGCATAGAGATGAGGCTGATAGGGAGACGGATAGAAAGCCCATCAGATAGATTGGCACACAGATACACAAGAGTAGAGTGCAAAGATGTTAACATATAGAGACTGACCGTAGTACACAGAGGGAGGTTCACAGGAAGATGTACATTACGAGAGAAGTATATGTAGGCAAGCACAGTCACTGACAGCGAGTGGTACATGCAGAGAGCAGGGTGGATGGATGAACAGAGATGCAAGTATGCATGCATGGAGAGGTGGGTGAGCGGACAAACAAAGAGAAAGTTACAGTTAGATAAAAAGACAGATGGACAAGTAGGCAGCAAGCAGATACACACCCAAATAGTCGCACAGACAGATAGGTATACAGATCAGCAGAAAGGCAGACCCAGACAGGTAAATAGATATGAATGTGTCCTCATATACTGCAACTGGTGCTATGTAAAGCGCTCTGATACCCGAGGTACTGGGTCAAGTTCGCGCTATATAAAACTCCGTTAAAAAAGACAGACAATACAGACGTATTTGTAGACACAGACAGACAATGAGACATATATATATATATGTATATATACTTGAAGATGAAGGATCACAAGAAAACAACAGCCAGCCAGGGCAAAAATCTGGATCCCAAAGGATACAATGAGTCACAAAGAAATAAAAGTAACAGATTTGCACTACAGGGGAATGTGCTGCAGCTTTGGTATAATAACGAACTTAATTGTTTCCTCACAAGCGATTTACATGGGGTTTGAAGGACAGACTACCAGGCCCATGATGCACTAAAACAGGCGGAGACTGAGCTTCCGGCCCACAAGGGCGTGTCTCAATCAATTTAATAAATTGAGGGATTTACCTGGCAGTGTTGTTTGTTCATCTCTGTGGTAGCTGCCAAGAAGAAGGGCGAAAGGCCCGAAACGCGTCGCAGCAGGAACTGTCTTGTGGTTGCTTGCAGCGGGTCCCTGGTGCGATATGAATCTGTATCGAGTGCTTCCCACAAAAGGCAAACTTTCAATTCATTTAAATCGGCCTGCCAGGTCGAGGGCAAGCACCACCGCGTATTATCAGCGGGTCCGTGGCTGTTTATTGGGGCAGCCATCATCGTGAGTAACAGATTCGCACTACATGGGAATGTGCTGCAGCTTTGGTATAATAACGAACTTAATTGTTTCCTCACAAGCGATTTACATGGGGGTTGAAGGACAGACTACCAGGCCCATGATGCACTAAAACAGGCGGAGAGTGAGCTGCCGGCCCACAAGGGTGTGTCTCAATCAATTTAATAAATTGAGGGATCTACCTGGCAGTGTTGTTTGTTCACCTCTGTGATAGCTGCCAAGAAGAACGGCGAAAGGCCCGAAACGCGTCGCAGCAGGAACTGTCTTGTGGTTGCTTGCAGCGGGTCCCTGGTGCGATATGAATCTGTATCGAGTGCTTCCCACAAAAGGCAAACTTTCAATTCATTTAAATCGGCCTGCCAGGTCGAGGGCAAGCACCCCCGCGTATTGTCAGCGGGTCCGTGGCTGTTTATTGGGGCAGCCATCATCGTGAGTAACAGATTCGCACTATAGGGGAATGTGCTGCAGCTTTGGTATAATAACGAACTTAATTGTTTCCTCACAAGCGATTTACATGGGGTTTGAAGGACAGACTACCAGGCCCATGATGCACTAAAAAAGGCGGAGAGTGAGCTGCCGGCCCACAAGGGTGTGTCTCAATCAATGTAATAAATTGAGGGATTTACCTGGCAGTGTTGTTTGTTCATCTCTGTGATAGCTGCCAAGAAGAAGGGCGTAAGGCCCGAAACGCGTCGCAGCAGGAACTGTCTTGTGGTTGCTTGCAGCGGGTCCCTGGTGCGATATGAATCTGTATTGAGTGCTTCCCACAAAAGGCAAACTTTCAATTCATTTAAATCGGCCTGCCAGGTCGAGGGCAAGCACCACCGCGTATTGTCAGCGGGTCCGTGGCTGTTTATTGGGGCAGCCATCACCGTGAGTAACAGATTCGCACTACAGGGGAATGTGCTGCAGCTTTGGTATAATAACAAACTTAATTGTTTCCTCACAAGCGATTTACATGGGGTTTGAAGGACAGACTACCAGGCCCATGATGCACTAAAACAGGCGGAGAGTGAGCTGCCGGCCCACAAGGGCGTGTCTCAATCAATTTAATAAATTGAGGGATTTACCTGGCAGTGTTGTTTGTTCATCTCTGTGATAGCTGCCAAGAAGAAGGGCGAAAGGCCCGAAACGCGTCGCAGCAGGAACTGTCTTGTGGTTGCTTGCAGCGGGTCCCTGGTGCGATATGAATCTGTATCGAGTGCTTCCCACAAAAGGCAAACTTTCAATTAATTTAAATCGGCCTGACAGGTCGAGGGCAAGCACCACCGCGTATTGTCAGCGGGTCCGTGACTGTTTATTGGGGCAGCCATCATCGTGAGTAACAGATTTGCACTACAGGGGAATGTGCTGCAGCTTTGGTATAATAACAAACTTAATTGTTTCCGCACAAGCGATTTACATGGGGTTTGAAGGACAGACTACCAGGCCCATGATGCACTAAAATAGGCAGAGAGTGAGCTGCCGGCCCACAAGGGCGTGTCTCAATCAATTTAATAAATTGAGGGATTTACCTGGCAGTGTTGTTTGTTCATCTCTGTGATAGCTGCCAAGAAGAAGGGCGAAAGGCCCGAAACGCGTCGCAGCAGGAACTGTCTTGTGGTTGCTTGCAGCGGGTCCCTGGTGCGATATGAATCTGTATCGAGTGCTTCCCACAAAAGGCAAACTTTCAATTCATTTAAATCGGCCTGACAGGTCGAGGGCAAGCACCACCGCGTATTGTCAGCGGGTCCGTGGCTGTTTATTGGGGCAGCCATCATCGTGAGTAACAGATTTGCACTACAGGGGAATGTGCTGCAGCTTTGGTATAATAACAAACTTAATTGTTTCCTCACAAGCGATTTACATGGGGTTTGAAGGACAGACTACCAGGCCCATGATGCACTAAAACAGGCGGAGAGTGAGCTGCCGGCCCACAAGGGCGTGTCTCAATCAATTTAATAAATTGAGGGATTTACCTGGCAGTGTTGTTTGTTCATCTCTGTGATAGCTGCCAAGAAGAAGGGCGAAAGACCCGAAACGCGTCGCAGCAGGAACTGTCTTGTGGTTGCTTGCAGCGGGGCCCTGGTGCGATATGAAGCTGTATCGAGTGCTTCCCAAAAAAGGCAAACTTTCAATTTATATATATACATATATATATATATATATATATATATATATATACATATATATATATATATATATATACTTGAAGATGAAGGATCACAAGAGAACAACAGCCAGCCAGGGCAAAAATCTGGATCCCAAAGGATACAATGAGTCACAAAGAAATAAAATATCCAGTAAAGAAGTGACTCAAACAGATAGATTCACCAAAGAACAAAAATATATGGAATCTTCACTCATGATGCTTTTTGAAAATTCACCTGTCATCTGTGCAGCCACAGAGCAAACCATCTTGTACTACCTGAGGAAGGCGGAAGCTGAAACGTTGTAGTGGAAATATATTTTTGTTCTTTGGTGAATCTATATGTTTGAGTCACTTCTTTCTTGGATATGTATATATATATATATATATATACATATATATAGATATATATATTATCTACTGGCGGTCGCCAGTAGATAGTTATAGTTAGGACTGTGTTTCCATAGGAAATCTCACAATTCTATTTTGAATAACTTCGGCGCCGGTTGACGAATCCTCGCGAAATTTTAAAAACTAATGGGGCGCTCCGCTCAGCTCCTACCCTGAAAGTCTCGGGGGGGTTCGTCAAGCGGGGGCCGAGAAAAAAGGGGGGTCCCAAAACGCGTTTTCCCCATGCATTTTCCCATAGGACCTTTAGTCGTAGGTACAGCCCGAATGGCAGAACAGAATTACTTGAAATTTGGCAAAGAGGTAGTCCTCAGGTCAGGGATGTGCCTTTTGCATATATGGAGTCAATCTGTTCAGTAGTTCCTGAGAAAATTGCAGTTAAAGTACATAAATATCTATAGCCGCGCACCGTGCGTGCACCGTGCGCGCACGGTGCGCGAACCCTAACGTGCGTGAGCGTAATTCTGATTGGTGGTTACATGTCAGTCAACGTTCGAATCGGTCGAAATCAGGAAGTGTCGCTGCTATTTTGTTTGTTTTGAGTGCGAGAGTGAAAAAGGAAGGTGGCGAACGTGAAAAGGGGGCAGGGTAGAGAGTTCCTGACCACCTAGCCTTTGTCAGGCGCACAGTGAAAAACCATAAAAAAAAAAATGTAATACGTAGTTTATTGTAAAATAAATATATAAACGATATAATAATAAATACATAACTTAGCATTTAAAAAACCTTACAAATTCACTTACAAAACCATAGGTTTCACACACGTTATAGTTAGGAATTAGCATTTAAAAAACCTTGAAAATTCACTTAAAAAACCATAGGTTTCACACATGTTATAGTTAGGTGGACATTTCACTCGTAAAAAACCAATGAAATTCCCCCGTTATAGTTAGTTCAGATAACTATAACTCGCGCGACCGCCACTCTATCAAAAGGATGATGTCATCAGTGATGTCATGAGTGATGCCACTGACCATGTCATGAGTGATGTAATATGTGACGTCATGAGCAGTGGATTGCGGGCGCGCGAGTTATAGTTATCTGAACTAACTATAACGGCGGAATTTCATTGTTTTTTTACGAGTGAAATGTCCACCTAACTATAACATGTGTGAAACTTATGGTTTTGTAAGTGAATATTCCCAGAAGTCATTGAGGCGCAAAGTCCCACATGGGCGTGGCAGTAGAGTATAGGTCCACACAGCTGCCAGGACTTTTGTGATAAGCCATTGAGAAAGGGCGCGAAGCCTGAAATGCATTTGGCGCTTGAGATGGGGGAGTAAGCGGGCTGTTCCTGTGCCCGCAATGAAGAAAGGTGCACAATTTCAACTATGTTGGCGTTTCTATCAAGGGCAACCTTTGTGATATGGAACTAATTTGCGGCGCGCCTCGTCGCAGAAACGCCCTGCCGCAGAGAGAGCGGACCTGGCACCTGGAGTTCCTAGTGCTGTGTGGGGTTGAATAACTTACCCTTATTGCGGCAAAAAACACTGGCAGGAACGGAAGCGGTTCACCTCCACCAAACCCACTGGGGGAGTACAATTTACCACGAATACCTGAGAGCATTCCACTTTGGTGAAAAAGCACGGACTACCTGTCCCAGAAGTCATTGAGGCGCAAAATCCCACATGGGCGTGGCAGTAGAGTATAGGTCCACACAGCTGCCAGGACTTTCGTGATAAGCCATTGAGAAAGGGCGCGTAGCCTGAAATGCACTTGGCGCTTGAGATGGGGGAGTAAGCGCGCTGTTCCTGTGCCCGCAATAAAGAAAGGTGCACAATTTCAACTATGTTGGCGTTTCTATCAAGGGCAACCTTTGTGATATGGAACTAATTTGCGGCGCGCCTCGTCGCAGAAACGCCCTGCCGCAGAGAGAGCGGACCCGGCACCTGGAGTCCCTAGTGCTGTGTAGGGTTGAATAACTTACCTGTATTGCGGCAAAAAACACTGGCAGGAAGGGAAGCGGTTCACCTCCACCAAACCCACTGGGGGAGTACAATTTACCACAAATACCTGAGAGCATTCCACTTTGGTGAAAAAGCACAGACTACCTGTCCCAGAAGTCATTGAGGCGCAAAGTCCCACATGGGCGTGGCAGTAGAGTATAGGTCCACACAGCTGCCAGGACTTTCGTGATAAGCCATTGAGAAAGGGTGCGAAGCCTGAAATGCATTTGGCGCTTCAGATGGGGGAGTAAGCGCGCTGTTCCTGTGCCCGCAATAAAGAAAGGTGCACAATTTCAACTATGTTGGCGTTTCTATCAAGGGCAACCTTTGTGATATGGAACTAATTTGCGGCGCGCCTCGTCGCAGAAACGCCCTGCCGCAGAGAAAGCGGACCCGGCACCTGGAGTTCCTAGTGCTGTGTGGGGTTGAATAACTTACCTTATTGCGGCAAAAAACACTGGCAGGAACGGAAGCGGTTCACCTCCACCAAACCCACTGGGGGAGTACAATTTACCACGAATACCTGAGAGCGTTCCACTTTGGTGAAAAAGCACGGACTACCTGTCCCAGAAGTCATTGAGGCGCAAAGTCCCACATGGGCGTGGCAGTAGAGTACAGGTCCACACAGCTGCCAGGACTTTCGTGATAAGCCATTGAGAAAGGGCGCGAAGCCTGAAATGCATTTGGCGCTTGAGATGGGGGAGTAAGCGCGCTGTTCCTGTGCCCGCAATAAAGAAAGGTGCACAATTTCAACTAGGTTGGCGTTTCTATCAAGGGCAACCTTTGTGATATGGATATATATTGCACTTCACTAATAGTTGAAGAGGCAGGTTTTCAAATGAGTGGCTAGAATAGCGGTTCTTAACCTTTTGACTTCTATGGAACCCCACTGAGTCACAATTAAAAGCTAGGGACCCCGACCTAAGAAATGTCAACATTTTACACCTCAAACCAGAACACAGAAATACAGAACCAACTATTCGTTAAACAAATACACGAATTATGATTTTATTTTTAATGCACAAAGGTAAAAATGCAAAAAACAAAATGTTAATTGTAATGGAAGGTTGAAACTTCAAAATGTAATTTTCTTTCTAAAAGACGAAGCGATATGCTACTCTGTAACATATCACTTTGTCTTTTTTGCTCCAGATGCATGCCCTCTTTTTGTTGGTGCGTACCAGCCCTTTAATTGAGGCCACCAACCGTCCACGCTGTATTCCAGTTCTATTTTTACAACGCTCCCACTTATCAAGACAAGGACACCATCTTCATTTTGAGCCTACATTTTCAAATTCCTACACATTAACAAAGCCTTTTAAAATGTTCAGTTTTCAATTTTGTTTGTATGTATATGCACACTTTATTAATCTACTAATTTCGTTTAATTTTCTAAACCTTTGTGAACCCCCCTAGTAGACATCCCAGACCCTCTTGTGGGTATGGACGGCTGGCTGGGTGGGGGAGCGGACAGCCAGCCAAGGGGCAGATCCAGCGATGGAGAGTTATTCATTCAGAAAGATAGAGGCACAGACATTCACAGTTAGATGGAGGGACAGATTGATGAATGAATAGATGAATTGTTGAATAGTTAAGGTGACTGTGGAGGAATGGATGGTTATGAGGTCTTGGTATTTTGATGGGTGGATTTATCGGTACATGTAACATAGCATGTATTTGTAAAGCACATGTTCGCACAAGGGTGTCTTGGCACAGAATATCAGATGTTTATTGTTACCCAACTCAATGGTTCTCATTTTATCGACCTCAGAAGGATGAAAGTTTGAGTGGACCCGCTGGGATTTGAACCTGTGCCCAGGAGGTCGAACACAGGCCTGTACAGTGGACACATTAATCCACTAAACCATTAGACCATGTAGGCAGACCTGCACACAGATAGATGGAAAAGAGGATAGATACTCCATTAGAGAGATGGGGAGGTAGACCGACACAAGGGGCTTTGAGCCCTGTCAGTGGCACTCAAGGATCGATGCTGGCTGCCCGTGCCCTGGAGGCGGGCGCCCAGAAGCCCACAAGAGCAGGGGCTGCAGTTGGTGCAGTTGATCCCCGCCTCCTCCCTTCAGAGAAAGTGTAGGACATAATCTGGGCTATTCTTAAATGCAACGGCAAGTCCTGGATGAAACGATGACAGCGGGCACCGTCAAAAATTACATTCTGTCTTATTTGTCCCATTCTTGCGAGTCACATTCGTGAATAGTAGCGAGAGATTTAATGATCGCATATTTTGATCTTATTTCACCTCGGTCGATGGCAATTCTTTCTGTTAATGTCGACTTAGAGCTTTGAGTAATTTAGTAATTGATTCGAAGCACGGCAGCTCGCCAATACCAGCTGCATGTACTGAGGAATATCTCAGCTAATTTTATCCATCAGAACAAGATTACTATGCTAATCCTCCCCAGCCCCAGCGCTTTGGTCATCGGGGACCGACTGATGCAAATTATGTTATTAAACACAGTTCGCCCGGCCAAGAGAAAGGAAAATAACTGCAGATCGAGACAAAACCCCTGTACCAGCATCCTTCGGACCCTAATGGCATTTGGTATTTTTTACATCTATTTCGTATAGATCCTCTGTGCATCATGCAGGTTTTTATCAATAGCAATACGATTTATACTCTATTAGGCTAATTGTTAAAGAATGCGATTTTAAAGAAGAAACCTACGCTTTCTAGCTTATTTCTAGAGGGTTGTTCAGGGGGATACATTATAGCACTGAGGGCAGATTGAGGAATGGAAAACAGACAGATACATACACCACATATGCGTCGCCATATACGTATACTGGAATCCAGTTTATAAAGTTCTGGAATTTATGAACTGGAGTTATCAGCACTACAACCTCTAAGCGCTTTGTCGTGTACATAGTGATGGAAACATTTATTTTCTCATGCTTAACCTAAATCAAGATTGAGCGCACACATAATCTGTGCTATTTTTGGGGTACATGGCCTCAAATTTGAGACATTTTGTAATGTTTATGGCTCCTATAAGGTAAATGTGGGCATATACGGATGGCATTGCATTCTTCTGTAATGTTTGCTCATACATACTCTCAAGGTAAGAGTGGGGTGTTCAAACATGCATATAAAGTAACTTATATATGTGCTCTGGTGGGAACTCTTTCAGGAGTCCCAGGACAGTTAGAGGTTTTGCCACGCATTCATTTTTTGGTGCCTATACTACGTATACCATTCTCATGCTTGGTAGCTCTTGTTAAGGTAAGTATATGTGTGTGTATGTATATGTTTGTATATATGTATATATATGTGTGTGAGTCTATATATAAATATACGCACACACACACACATATATATACACACACACACACGTGTATATATATATATGTATGTATTCACTGAAAAAACCATAGGTTTCACACATGTTATAGTTAGCGGAAATTTTACTGATAAAAAACCAATGAAATTCCCCCGTTATAGTTAGTGCAGGCAACTATAACTCACGCGACCGCAATCCTCTGCTGATGCTAATACTGTATTTAGACACTTATTTGCCCATGTCTTCTTCCATACATTTTTAGCTATACATATATTACAAATATTTTTTTTTCATAAAGACACATATGTCATCAGCAGAAGATTGCGGTCGCGTGAGTTATAGTTGCCTGCACTAACTATAACGGGGGAATTTCATTGGTTTTTTATCAGTAAAATTTCCGCTAACTATAACATGTGTGAAACCTATGGTTTTTTCAGTGAATTTGCAAGGTTTTTTAAATGCTAATTCCTAACTATAACGTGTGTGAAACCTATGGTTTTTTCAGTGAATTTGTACGGTTTTTTAAATGCTAAGTTACTTTACGCCATTCGTGGCGTGCGCGCCCACTTAACGCAGTTCGTTCCGTGCGCGCACGGTGCGCTTCGCGCACCGTGCGCGCACAGTGAGCACGCGGTGCGCTTCGCGCACCGCGTGCCCACTTTACGCAGTTAGTGCCGTGCGCGCACGGTGGGCATGCGGTGCGATGACAAAGCAAGAAAGCACGTCAACAAATCTGTTTCTGCTTTCCTCCGTGACTATGGTATGGGTGCCATTTACCACAACAACTTGCGTTATGACGTGCAAGACATTTATAGAGGAGATGGTGTGCACTTCAATGATGAAGGGAACAGAGTCTTCCTCTTGAACCTTAGACTCTGCATCGGTACTTACTTGTAGGTACCACTAAAAAATCATTTCATAAACACAACGGCTCTTTTTAGAGCCCCCTAATATCTAAACACTTAAATCTGATTTTCATATTTTTTTTTTTTTTTTCTACCGTACGCTTACCGTAAGCTTACCGTACGCGTACCCCGTGATTTTTTTTAAAATCAATAAATGTTTTCTTTGTACTTTACAGTCCTTCTTTGACCCCCTCACAAATGTAAGGGGGTCTGTAACTCTCCTCATTGCCCCCTTTCCTTGTTTTCACTCTTTTTTTTCAGAGTGAAATACACAAAATGGCGGCCGCCGCTTCCTGGTTTCGGCCGATTCGAATGTTTACTAAGATCTAAGAGCCAATCAGAATCGCGCTCGCGCACGCCACCGTACGCTTACCGTAAGCGTACGGTAAGCGTACCGTAAGCGGGCTCAGATATATATATTGATTTAAAGGCTATTTTCTCAGAATCTACTGAACAGATTTACACCAAACCTACAAAAGGCACTTCCTTGACCTAGGGACTACCTCTCTGCCAAATTTTGAGTAATTCTGTTCAGCCGTTCGGGCTGTAGCTCGTTCTAAAGGTCCTATGGAAAAATGCATGGGAAAAACGCGTTTTGGGACCCCCCTTTTATCTCAGCCCCCGCTTGACGAATCCCCCCGAGACTTTCAGGGTAGGAGCGGAGCGGAGCGCCCCACCTATTTTGAGAAATTCGCGAGGATTCGTCGACCGGCGCCAAAGTTATTCAAAATAGAATGTTGAGGTTTTCCTATGGAAACGTGGTCCTAACTATAACTACCTACTGGCGACCGCCAGTAGGTAATATATATATTACCTACTGGCGGTCGCCAGTAGGTAGTTATAGTTAGGACCTATTTTCCATAGGAAATCCGCAACATTCTATTCCCAATAAGTCTGGCGCCGGTTGACGAATATTTGCGAAATTTTCCATATATATATATATGTATATTCACACATACACATTTAAGGTTTTACGGGTCGGTAGGGCTATAGGGTGGTAAGGATATTTTTAGGGTTTATGGGAGGGTAAGGGCATTAGGTGGTGAAAGCATTTTTGGGGTTTACGTGTATTGGGTTGTAAGGGTATTTTTAGGGTTTAAGAGTGGGTAAGGGTATTGGGTTGTAAGGGTGTTTTTAGGATTTAGGGGTGGGAAATAGTATTGGGTGGAAAGGTTATGTTTAGGAGTGGGTAAGGGTATTGGGTTGTAAGGGTATTTTTCGGGGTTAGGGGTATGTGAGGATATAGGGTTGTAAGGGAGGGTAAGGGTATTGGGTGGAAAGGATATGTTTAGGGTTTGGGGTTGGTAACGTTATTGGGTTGTAAGGGTGTTTTTGGGGTTTAAAGGTGGGTAGCGGTATAGGATGGTAAAGGTATTTTATGGTTTAGAGTTGGGGTGGGACATAGGGTGGTAAGGGTATTGTTAGGATTTAGGGATTGTACGGGTATAGGGTGGTAAGGGTATGTAATAAAGTGAGCATTTGGAGGGGTTCGCCCAATAACAATACATTAATTTATTGGAAAAAAATAGGGGATTCCCCCCAAAAAGTTAAAAAACGATATGTATATGTTTATCCAGATCTCTCTATATATAGATATATATAGAGAGATATAGATAGATGAAGTAGGCTTAATATAAAGGCTTCACATTGCTCTCATTGGAGAGCTACACATGAGCAGAAAAAGAGGAGTATTAATGGCCCCCGTGATTGTCCTTTCTGTTTCTTTGGAGGTGATGTTATACATGCGTCCACCCTCACGAACTGAGGCACCCACCCTAACAGTTCGGCAATATAGTGGTGGAAGTAGTGGAGCATTCAAATTGTACACTGCTTGAAGCGCTGCATCTGGAAACTGGTAAATAATAAAAACAAGGACATGGAAGAATCCCGTTGGTTGAGTGCTAAGGGTATTGATCCAGAGGATGTACTGTCATTCCACAACTACCACGGGTAGGTGCCAGTCATTTTGTTTGTGTGATTGCAACGAGGGGTGAAACCAGGAGAAACGCAGTGATGAAGGGGCATTAAAAAGACTTGCAATGGACGTGAACTGTGTATTTGCCCATTGCACAAGCAATAATTTGGAGGAGCAGTTGACTACTTGGGTCACAAATGACAGCCGATTCAGGGCATAATTAGTATTGGACGGCTGGCTAAATTACGGCCATAATTATGTGAAAAATTAGTTCAGTTCATGAACGTTGGGGCATATTTACAAGGGCATTGCACCACCTGAAAGTTACTTTTACCGACGTTTCAGTGGTGCAATGCCCTGCTCCAAATGTACAAAGTGGCATTAGGAAGCCTTTTGTGGCCTAATGCCGCTTTGTAAATATGTACCCTGTCACGTAGTTTTCTGCGTGAAAGATAAGTGCAATTTGTGTTGCTGTGGGCATTCCACCGCAGCAGTCATTGCTTTTTGACGCTGCCCCAGATTTACATGGATCTGTAAATCTGAGGCAGCGGCAAAAACTAACGCCAAGCAAAATCAGGCGTTAGATTGGCGCGACAGGAAAAAGTACTTTTATTTCTCCTTCTTTTTGCTTTTTCTATGTGTGCTGCATTCTGCATCAGACATAGAAAAAGCAAAACACCATTAATGATTGTTTATGTGCAGGAAGGTGTTCCTTCCTGCTCTTTAGTTAACATCACATGAAAAGGTTGCATTTTTGTGCAAAACATAATGCGCTCCTATTGGGGATTCAAAGCGGCCCACTGGTGGGTACTGTTGTTGTCTTTGTTTAAGTACAATTAGTGTGGCAGCCATCTTTCAGTGGCAACGTATACATGATTACAGATGGTGGTACCCACGTCCTTTCAACAACTGCCAATGAGTTCTTGCACATTCAATAATCTATTAAGTCGAAAGTAGGCAAAGGAACGTATGGGTACAGTTACACATATCACCACATCGATGGCCCAATTTGCCGAGTCCTCTCCACAAATTCACCCATGATGGGTGGCAACCATTTCCTATAAGAGGCTATAGTAACTCCACATGCTGTTCTTTATTTAATCAATGTTCCCCTTGCCTGAACCTCAATAATATACCTTTTAGCCATATATCTGCAGGAGTCGGTCATTCCTGTTACCTTATACAAGATTACAGATGATGGTACCCATGTCCTTTCAACAATCACCAATGAGTTGTTGCGTGTTTGGGTGCTTACATATATAAAGAGTTTCTTGCTTGCCTATATCTTTGGCACCGCTTGATGAATCTTCATTAAAATTTCCAACAAAAGTGTCATAGTGAGTCCTGTTGTGCATTGAAAGTTTCGGGGTGATCCTTCAAGCAGGGTTTGAGAGAAAGGGTGGGGTCAAAAAAAGTGTTTTTCCAATGTTAATTCCTATAGTGATTTTGAACACAACTAAAGCCCAAACCATTAGACAGAATTACACCAACTAGGCAGAAAGCTAGCTTTTGGTCAAGAAAGGGTGCTTTTGGTTATTTGGTGTAAATCCATTCAGCAGTTTTAGAAAAAAATAACAATTTATATATTCCCCGTGCTGAAATGTGATTGGCTGCCAACACTTCAACAAGGAAGTGTTGGCAGCCATCTTGGGACTCAAAAAACACAAGAAAAGAGATTGGGCAGAGTAGGAATACCCCGAACCCCTTGGCCTCTTAGGGGGGTTCCGCAGGGTCCCCGCCAGGGGCAAAAAAGCATTTTTGTTTTATTTTTCACCACCTCCCCTGGGCCAAAATGCTATGTTTAAAATGGGAGGAGGGGCCATGCGCCCTACTGTCCCAGGCCGCTCTTGGCTCCAGCGACCACCACCTCCTCTGGGCAGAACCTACTAAATCAAAGGACGGAGGCTGTGTGGCCCCCCTCCTGGAGCCATACATGGCCCTGGGACCTCCAATACCGAGGCCTGGCTCCTTCTATATCCCAGGAGGTCCACAGCTGTTTGCTGTGACTTGGCAGGAGCTTTGACAGCTGTCAAGTGAGCAGGGAAACAGATGAAGGCTTGCCTGACAGACAGGGGCCTGCTTTTCAGCAGCTCCCTGTCTGTCAGAGCAATGGAGGCCCCCACGGGAGGCAGGGTGCTAGAAAGGATCGTGGGGGCCTTCAGACTCTTCCATGGTCCCATTGTACATTAGGTGCCCTGGAGGAACCCAGGAAAGATGGCTGGGCCCCAGGCGATGTTGTACATGGGGGCAAAATCGGCCCGGGGAAGGAGGCAGTCGGCTCCACTCCGCTAGTATTATAGCCAGGCCCAGGAAATGGGGTCCCTGGGCCCAAAATTGGCAGGGAGCGGAGCCACAAGGCCCATGTCCCCTATTAATAAAAACAAAAAAAAAACAAGGCAGGGACCCTGGGATGTGGTCCCCGGGGCAGAAATCTGCTCAAGGAGGGGGGTCATGCAGCCACCTCTTGCATTAAAAATAAAAAAATTAAAGACTGGGCCCTGGAGGATGAGATCCCGGGCTGAAATCGGCCTGGGGAATGGGTCCACATGGCCCCTCTCCCTCATTTGTATATGGATGGGGAATGGGGTACCCGGGGCCAAAATTGGCCCATGGAGGCGGCCCGTGGCCCCTCTCCCCTATTTGGCCACACTCACAGACCCTCTCAGAGACTTACACAGTCACTCACAGACCCATTTAGAGACTTATGCACCCAGTCACAAACCCACTCAGACACTCATGCACCAAGCCACAGACCCATTGAGACAGTAACACTCAGTTACAGACCCACTCAGTTATGCTCCCAATCAGAGACCTATTCAGACACTGCCCTACCCACTCACAAGCCTATTGATACACTCATGCACCCACTCACAGACCCACACAGACTCACACCCACACTCACAGACCCACTAAGACACTCGTGCACCCTCTCACAGACCCACTTAGACACTCACTCACCAATTCACAGACCAGCTCAGAGAGCCATGCACCCACTCACAGACCCACTCAAACACTCATGCACCCACTCACACATTCAGTGAGACACGTATGCAGCCACTCCCAGACCCATACAGATACTCACACCCCCATTGAGACACTCACACACCCACCAAGGCACTCATGCACTCAGTTGCACACTCAGTCTCAAAGGTAACAGGTTACAGAAAGAAATAAACAAGAAAAACCTTAGAAATTCACTGAAAAATCAAAGGTTACAGGGATGTTATAGTTAGGAAATGGAATTCAGAAGTTAAAGTTACCTGTGCTAACTATACTTTACACCCCGCAATGCACTGTTCATGACCTCTCATATTACATCACTCATGACATGGTCAGGACGTCACTGATGACATCACTGATGATATTTCAAATGACATCACTGATGGCATCATCCACAAAACCACTCAAACACCCGCTCACACACCCATGCAACCTCTCAAACGTCCACTCACACAGCCACACAACCACTCACATACATATTCACAGACCCATACAAGTACTCACACACCATCTCACTTTTCTGTAGACCTACCCACAGATCCACTCACTTATATAGCCACTCACACATCCACTAACTCACCCAAGGCTCTGGAAGGCAGGTGAAAACCAATTCTCTTCCTCAAATAGAGGGCACCAGTGCCATGGAGTGCCTTAAACGCCATGGCGAGAGTCTTAAACTCAATGCGTTTCTGAATTGGCAGCCAGTGAAGAGACTCCAGCAGTCCCGCAGCATGGGATTGATGGCCGAGGCCAAAGATTGCCCGTGCGGCCAAGTTCTGCACTACCTGCAAGCGTGAAAGAAGGTACTTCGGGAGACCCAGGTAGAGGATGTTAGCGTAGTCCAGCCTTGATCCTATCATAGCTTGCACTGTGGTTTTCCTATGGGCAATAGATAGGAAAGGGAGGAATTTCCTTAGCATTTTCAGTATCCCAAAACACTGACCGACCAGGCTCAGAATCTGTGGCTTAAGAGTAAGACAATTGTCCATCCTAACACCAAGATTCCTAGCCACCAAGGCCACAGCGGAAGGAGGAAACATATCCGCCGGCCACCAGGACTTCCAACAGGGATTCGGAGGACAGCCGAAGAAAAGAACCTCAGATTTGTCCGAGTTGCATTTCAACTGATCAAGTTGAAACCAGGCAAAACCGCACCCAGACAGCTTTTAATACGATCCCCGTTAAAGTCCATGTTTTTTCCGCATGTGAAGAGAAGCTGAGTGTCATCAGCATATGAGACAATCTGGGCGCCAAATGACTCAGCCAGCGCCGCCAGAGGGGACATATATATGTTGAAAAGAGTGGGGCTTAATATCGACCCTTGGGGTACTCCCACCTCCAGATGCGGCACTGCCGCCGAGTACGGGGAGCCCAGACTGTCTGTTGCCAGTTGGAGAGAAAGGACTTAAACCATCTGAACACCGTTCCCCCGACGCCAATCTCCAAGAGTCTAACCAATAGGCGGTCGTGTGGAACGGTGTCAAACGCCGCCGAAAGATCAAGCAACACCAGCAGTGCCTTCCCTCCGGTGTCCTGGACCTCCTTAATTGCCTCCGCCACCTCCAGCAGTGCCGTTTCCGTGCTCATATTCGCACGGAATCCGGATTGGGTATAATGCAGAACACCGTGTGACTCAACAAAGTCTGAGAGAACGGACTGTACATGCTTTTCCGTAACCTTAGCCAGGACCGGGAGCAGAGAGATAGGCCGGTAATTAGCATGGATGGTGGGGTCCAGAGAGGGTTTCTTCAAAAGAGGAAGAACCAGCGCCTGTTTCCAGGCAAGCGGCACTATCCCTGTCTCCAATGAACGATTTAAAATCGGATTAACAATGGGGTTGATGACATATGCCACTTTGGCTAGAAATTTAGCGGGACAGGGGTCCAGCGGAGATCCAGATTTCATTTTAGAAAGAAGTTCCAGTGAGTCAATAGGAGGAAAGCTCGACAAACTGCACAGCCCCGAATCAGACACAAAGGAAAGGGGTTCTGGATTAGACACTCCCCCTATCACAACAGATGGAAAAGTTGCCTGGATGCTTTTGATCTTGTTAGCAAAGAAGCCTGCCAGTTGCGTAACCCAAGGTTCCGGAAAAGAGCACTTTGGAGTGAAGGAGGCTGGCGATGTGAATTCCTTCACAATCAGGAAGATTTCTTTGCTGGTGTTAGTGGCCTCCTCAATCCTTCGAGGAAAGTAGGCTTTCTTAGCCAGATAAATTTCCTTGTGATAGGCCTTAGTGCAGCACCTATAGGCCTCCCTCATGGTTCCAGATAGTTTGATCGCCATGCTCTTTCGGCCTTCTTACAGAGCCGTCGACTGGTATTGAGCGCTGGCGTGAACCATGGGGAAGACGCTCGCGTAGAGTTCTTAGGAGTCCGCCCAGGCGGTGCCAATTCCCCCAAATACTGCGTGAGCCACGTTTGAAAGCAGACTAAGTCCTCCTCTATGTCACGCGTCGACAAACAGGGGTGAGTTAACAGATATTGTTCAATCATATCCGGTGTTACTCGATGGAGGGCACGGGACAACCGGGGCTGACACCCATTGTCTCTAATAGTCAGGGTGGTTTTATACTGGATATTAAAAGTCACTAGTAGGTGGTCAGACCACAACACGGAAAGGGGGGGAGCCACTGTAATAGGCATAGTGGAGAAAATTTGGTCCTATATATGCCCCTTCTTGTGAGTAGGAGACACTACATAGGGTGACAAGCCCAGTGGAGTAGTGATGTCTAAGACTTTGATGGTATCCGCAGCATCCGCTGCATCAAAATGAATGTTAAAATCGCCCAGGAGAACGAAGTGTTTAAACTGTACACTCATTGCCGAAATCACTGAGTCCAGCCCCTCGTGAAATGATCCAATAGGACCTGGGGGTCCGTAAACCAGCAGACCCGCGCAAGATTGGGCGGGTGAAAGTGTTAGACAAAATCCCAATGCTTCTGCCCCAGGAATGTCTTCCGTAGGCACGATAGAGCACTCATAGCATCTATCTATCACCAGAGCCACTCCCCGTCCTTTACCTGTGCACCGGTCTTTCCTCAGCATAAAGTAGTTAGAGGGCAGGGCATTAGCTACATCTGGACTTGAGACTTCGCCAAGCCAGGTTTCCGTCAGGAAAAGGCAGGCGGGATTAGATTCTGATAGGTAGTTAAACAGATCCAGAGCATGTTTGCTCGCAGACCGAGTGTTTAGAAGGGCGCAGCTGAAAAAGCGTTCAGATGGTCCCCGCCCCACCGTCGGGATGACATGGTGCCCTGGCTCCGCGGGGCCCCTCTCAGCCCATACTTCATTCAATGACCAAACACAGCCAGTGCAATGGAAATTTCCCTTAAAACAGTGGTCATGGACAATGCAGCCTCTATGAATAGACTGTCTTAAGCCCAGGAGATGTGCTGCAGAGTAGCCTCGGGTTCTTCCCTGGTGCTGCGTCCAAAGGTCGCCCACCCGTCCGCCTCCGGGACGCTGACGGACGCAGACGGGCTTTCCTTAGGCGCTCCTTTGGCGCGGGTTAGGCACATCCACTGCTCGCGTCCGCTGCGCGGAGCCATCCCCGTCTAAATTTATACTTCCCGCCCGTGAGGCAGCAAGCCTAGTCCGCAAACTAGCAAGCCTGCCTCACCCAAGATGGCCACCATACTTGTGCGCAGCCTCCCCGTCTGTCCCTCAGCTCCTAATCGGCTGAGAGGGGGGCACCCAGAAGAGCACGGCAAGAGGGTGGCAAGGGAAGAGCGGCGCGGCCACCTGGGTTGCAGGTAGGTGCGCAACTGCCCCCAAATAGGTAAGGAACCGAGTCCCCCACACAATGAAATAAAAGAGTACAGAGAGAGATCTCCCGGCTTTTCGCCTCAGGAGAGAAGAGCAGTAAACAATTAAAACAGTGGCAAGAGTCAAAGACACAGTGCAATGCAGATACAGTGACTCACACTCACTCACCCATACAGCAACTCACACATCCACTCACACAATCATACAGCCACTCAGACACCCACTCACATACAGATACACAGTCACACAGCCACTCACATAATATGGTGCCGATTACGATCCGGTAAAAAAATTCCCCGTACGACTCGTATCCGGTCTTTTTACCGTACGAATCGTACAAGTGCCGTACAAACTGCCAATTACGATTCGCATGGGAAAAAGACCATACGAATCGCATTGGGAAGAATTCCCCACACGTCCTCGGGTCGGAAAATGTGTCCGACACGTCCACGGACGATTTACCGTACAAACGTGAAAAGTGAAGTCCGACCGCGGAATCACGATCCATCCCGTGCGTCCGATGTTACAACCGTATGGAAAAAACACCGTCCGCACCAAACACCCATAGCAAACATGGAGACATGTGCCCGCATACGCACCGAACACCCCCCCAGCCCCCGTACGTTCGAGTCGTACCCCCCCAGCCCCCGTACGGCCGAGTCGTACCCCCACCCGTGTATGTACACCCCTGTACGTTCGAGTCGTACCCCCACCCGTGTATGTACACCCCTGTACGTGTCGTACTCCCCCGTGTATGTACACCCCTGTACGTTCGAGTCATACCCCCACCCGTGTATGTACACCCCTGTACGTTCGAGTCATACCCCCACCCGTGTATGTACACCCCTGTACGTGTCGAACCCCTGTGTATGTACACCCCTGTACGTTCGAGTCATACCCCTACCCGTGTATGTACACCCCTGTACGTGTCGAACCCCCCGTGTATGTACACCCCTGTACGTTCGAGTCATACCCCCACCCGTGTATGTACACCCCTGTACGTGTCGAACCCCCGTGTATGTACACCCCTGTACGTTCGAGTCGTACCCCCACCCGTGTATGTACGGTGCGTACCCCCACGGGGTACGCACCGTACATACACGGGTGGGGGTACGACTCGAACGTACAGGGGTGTACATACACGGGGGGGTTCGACACGTACAGGGGTGTACATACACGGGGGAGTACGACACGTACAGGGGTGTACATACACGGGTGGGGGTACGACTCGAATGTATGGGGGCTGGGGGGGTACGACTCGAACGTATGGGGGCTGGGGGGGTCGGCGCGTACATACGGGGGCTGGGGGTGGGGGGGGTACGGCGCATACCGGGCCACCTACTCTGGTCGCTTCGCGCCGTACTTCGCTTTTCCAGCACTTTTTGGGTGCCGTGAAAATATTGCCGTCCGGACTGCTGTCGGTTCGAATCGTACTTCCTGGGTCGTGAAACGCTGCCTGAATACGTCCCGACATCACGTCGCAGCATTCCCGGATCACATTCGTATGTATATTTTCGTCGGTCGGTGTTTTTTCCGATTCGTACGGAAATGGTGTTTCCGTGCGAATCGTAATTCCATGTTTGTAAAGTTTTACGACCGGGTACGAGTCGGACGGAGAAAACGCTCCGACCGACGGTTCGTACCCGGTTTTTACCGGATCGTAATCGGCACCTATATGTTCAAAATGGTATAATTCAATACTAGTACACCAACTATACCAATTTAAGCAATGTATTTGCTTACTATATATACTTAACACTCATAAATGTTTAGAAAACACTCACACTTAATTGATGATGTTATTAGTAGTGTCATCAGTGATGTTAGCTCAGCTAACTACAACTGCAGAACTTCTCTGGTTTTGTACAAGTGAAATCTGAGCCTAGCTATAACGTCCCTGTAACCTTTTTATCTCCGTAAATATATATATAAATATGTGTGTGTGTACATATATATATTCACTTAAAAAACCATAGGTTTCACACATGTTATAGTTAGCTGGACATTTCACTCATAAAAAACCAATGAAATTCCCCCGTTATAGTTACTGCAGGCAACTATAACTCACGCGACCGTAATCCTCTGCTGATGCTAATACTGTATTTAGACACTTATTTACCCATGTCTTCTTCCATTAATCTTTAGCTATACATATATTACAAATATTTATTTTTCAGAAAGACACATATGTCATCAGTGATGTAATATCTGACGTCATCAGCAGAGGATTGCGGTCGCGTGAGTTATAGTTGCCTGCAGTAACTATAACGGGGGAATTTCATTGGTTTTTTATGAGTGAAATGTCCAGCTAACTATAACATGTGTGAAACCTATGGTTTTTTAAGTGAATTTGCAAGGTTTTTTAAATGCTAATTCCTAACTATAACGTGTGTGAAACCTATGGTTTTTTCAGTGAATTTGTACGGTTTTTTAAATGCTAATTTATTTATGTATTATTTTTTTTATATATTTATTTTACAATAAACTACGTATGAAAAATTTTTTTTTTGGTTTTCACCCTGCGAATAATTTTTTTTTTTTTGTAAAAATTTTTTTTTTTTTTGTGTGTTTTTCAGGGTGCGCACACTGTGCGCGCACCCCCGCGATTTAAAAAAAAATAATAATTTTTTTTGCCTTCGGGGTCCTTCAGGGACCCCCTGACAAAGTCTAGGGGGTCAGGAACTCTCTACCCTGCCCCCTTTTCACGTTCGCCACCTTCCTTTTTCACTCTCGCACTGAAAACAAACAAAATGGCGGCCGACACTTCCTGATTTCGACCGATTCGAACGTTGACTAACATGTAACCACCAATCAGAATTACGCTCGCGCACGTTAGGGTGCTCGCACGGTGCTCGCACGGTGCGCGCACCCTGCGCGCATATAGATATATATATGCTTTTAAATGCTATTTTCTCCGGAAATACTGAACAGATTTACACCAGACCTGCAAAAGGCACTTCCTTGACCTTATGGCTACCTCTCTGCCAAATTTCAAGTAATTCTGTTCAGCCGTTCGGGCTGCAGCTGTGTCTAAAGGTCCTATGGAAAAATGCATGGGAAAAACGCGTTTTGGGACCCCCCTTTTATCTCAGCCCCCGCTTGACGAATCCCCCCGAGACTTTCAGGGTAGGAGCGGAGCGTAGCGCCCCACCTATTTTGAAAAATTCGCGAGGATTCGTCGACCGGCGCCAAAGTTATTCAAAATAGAATGTTGCGGATTTCCTATGGAAACGTGGTCCTAACTATAACTACCTACTGGCGACCGCCAGTAGGTAATATACATATATATATATGTTTTTCACGTCCACATACTCTTAACGGGTATTTAACCTGAACCTATTATGTTCCCAGATCGTTTTAGTGTCATAAATTTGTCTGAGAAAATGAAAGAAGGAAAAAAGAAAATAAGATAGAAAGAATCTCTCTTTAATTTTAAATTTCACACTTTGCACTAATCTTGCACTTTCTCTTGTGTGTTTCTATGTATAAAGATTTGCAGTATGTATGTCACTCTTGATGGACTCGGACTCACAAAAGAACGCGGTTATTGAAACATTATATGCAGTAATTTTGTACTCCATGTTTTGATTATTAAGTAGATTTATCTTGCTATATTAGGCCTTTCATGATTTTGCCTTGGTCAAAAAATGTTTTTATGGAGGTATTTTAACCGACGGATCTGTAGTTCACTACTAGTCTTTCGTCCATTTCAATTGCTTTTGTATGCTTATATGCTCCAAAGACTACGTCTGCAACTATATGCTATTTAAACCAATGTGAACTCTTACACTGTGTCATGTGATCAAGGCCCGTGGGAAGGGCTGAAATGCGTCATGGCGACCTCTTACACCGATTAAATTCTTTTGCACCTATTTGTGGTCCGTATCCGTTTGTTTGCCTGAAGGAGTATGCAGTACGAACAGAGCATCTGAATATATATATATATGTATATACTCACATATACACCTACACACATGTATATATATGTGTGTGTGTGTATATATGTGTGTATATGTAAGGATTGCCGTATTTTTGTTCAATTGACCACAATAACGGGATGCGGCACACCAGAAGAAAGCACAAAGCTTTTATTGTGCACAAATCAAAGGGCGATGCGATTCGGCGTGAAGCCTTTGTCAAGCAATTTCCTGTAAGGCAACCGCCCATACAAATACATCCAAATGGCAAATTCATAATAGTTTGGCAATTCCAATGGCAGTATGTATATACGCAAATGCGCATGCTCAATTGTCCGCTCTGGCCTCGGAATCGCAGAAGAAAATATGTAATAATAACGTTTTTCAATCTCATATTCCAAGAAGAATAACATTTTTGACATGTCATCACATTTTGACGTTATAAATCAGCCAACAGGTCCAAGTCTCGATAAAAACAACACAAATCATATAACTGGCAATTGTTCTCCAATAACGAACAATAAAGTTATTACCGGCACCTTGTTGCCACAACATACTGATTTTAAATGCCGCGCAGTAAACGGTACCTTCGGTGCTTTAAGATTGTGTGCACCGTGTGGAGCTGGAAATGCCAGTATTGCCAGGATTGACATTGACTAGCACTGTGGCAGTTTTTCCTCGCAGCACCCACTTGGGATTTTATTTTTGTTATGTAATGAGCCCTGGCAGCAATCATTTGATTTAGACACGGACTACCTGCCCCATAATGCCACTGTGCTGAAAGGATTAAGGCAACGAGTCCACACAGCTGCTGGGACTTAGCACATGCAGCCAGTGAACAAGGGCATGGAGCCCGAAACATGTTTGGCGCTTTGCTGATGGGGTTCAAACGCGCTGTGCTGGTTACCTGCAATAAACGAAGGCTACATTTCCACCTGAGTTGGCGTCTCTATGCAAGGAAACTTGAACTTTGGGATGTTTAACAGCGGCGTGCCTCGTCGCAGAGATGCCCCGCCGCGCAGTAAGCGGTACCTTCGGTGCTTTAAGATTGTGTGCACCGTGTGGAGCTGGAAATGCCAGTATTGCCAGGATTGACATTGACTAGCACTGTGGCAGTTTTTCCTCGCAGCACCCACTTGGGATTTTATTTTTGTTATGTAATGAGCCCTGGCAGCAATCATTTGATTTAGACACGGACTACCTGCCCCATAATGCCACTGTGCTGAAAGGATTAAGGCAACGAGTCCACACAGCTGCTGGGACTTAGCACATGCAGCCAGTGAACAAGGGCATGGAGCCCGAAACATGTTTGGCGCTTTGCTGATGGGGTTCAAACGCGCTGTGCTGGTTACCTGCAATAAACGAAGGCTACATTTCCACCTGAGTTGGCGTCTCTATGCAAGGAAACTTGTACTTTGGGATGTTTAACAGCGGCGTGCCTCGTCGCAGAGATGCCCCGCCGCGCAGTAAGCGGTACCTTCGGTGCTTTAAGATTGTGTGCACCGTGTGGAGCTGGAAATGCCAGTATTGCCAGGATTGACATTGACTAGCACTGTGGCAGTTTTTCCTCGCAGCACCCACTTGGGATTTTATTTTTGTTATGTAATGAGCCCTGGCAGCAATCATTTGATTTAGACACGGACTACCTGCCCCATAATGCCACTGTGCTGAAAGGATTAAGGCAACGAGTCCACACAGCTGCTGGGACTTAGCACATGCAGCCAGTGAACAAGGGCATGGAGCCCGAAACATGTTTGGCGCTTTGCTGATGGGGTTCAAACGCGCTGTGCTGGTTACCTGCAATAAACGAAGGCTACATTTCCACCTGAGTTGGCGTCTCTATGCAAGGAAACTTGTACTTTGGGATGTTTAACAGCGGCGTGCCTCGTCGCAGAGATGCCCCGCCGCGCAGTAAGCGGTACCTTCTGTGCTTTAAGATTGTGTGCACCGTGTGGAGCTGGAAATGCCAGTATTGCCAGGATTGACATCGACTAGCACTGTGGCAGTTTTTCCTCGCAGCACCCACTTGGGATTTTATTTTTGTTATGTAATGAGCCCTGGCAGCAATCATTTGATTTAGACACGGACTACCTGCCCCATAATGCCACTGTGCTGAAAGGATTAAGGCAACGAGTCCACACAGCTGCTGGGACTTAGCACATGCAGCCAGTGAACAAGGGCATGGAGCCCGAAACATGTTTGGCGCTTTGCTGATGGGCTTCAAACGCGCTGTGCTGGTTACCTGCAATAAACGAAGGCTACATTTCCACCTGAGTTGGCGTCTCTATGCAAGGAAACTTGAACTTTGGGATGATTTTAAATGTTCCATGGCGAATTCCTAAGATCCCATTTAATTTAAGGCAAGTGCCTGGGTGTGGATAGGTGCTTATTGATAACAAGCCCTAGTCACCATAATAGAATTTCTTGCGTTATAACAGATTAATGCAATCAATTTAATAACGGGCAAGTGCCCATATGCGAGGCGGTGGCTATTAATAAACCGCACCCATTCGCGGTATGTGTCGCCATGGCAGCAAAATGATGTGTTGCTGCAGGCACCGACGCCGGAGGCTGGGAACCACGAAGTGCAGCAATTGTGAACCCATATGTGTGTGTATCTATACACACACACGCACACACAAATATATATATATATATATATATATATATATATATATATATATATCAGTAACGGTCCGTGGAGGGAGTTCGGTGGGGCAGTGAGGCAGGGGAGGGGCAGAGTGGGGAAATGTAAACACTGGAATATGGATATATGGATGAACGGAGGTAAGTACACATTTAAATGTAGAAAACGAATTCCTTTGCGCGCGCTGCATCGCAAAATGCGATGCAGCGCGTGCAACGAAATTCGCTTTATTTATTTAAATGTGTACTTACCTTTGTTCATCCATATTCCGGTGTTTACATTTCCCCACTCTGCCCCATCCCCCGCCCCGCCTCACTGTCCCACCGAACTCCCTCCACGGACTGCTACTGATATATATATATATATATATATTAGAAAGCACTCTCCTTTGTCGTGTATTACCCAACTGAAGCCGAGTAAAGAGAGCACGGACCACAGGATTCTTGTTCAATATCCGTTTATTCGCTGAATCTCAAAGACAAACGGCAGCCATTACGCGTTTCATCCCTCCTGGGGGACTTGATCACATGAAGCAGATCTACCACTGGCTCTTGGTTTTAAAAGGTTACCTTTTTTTCCTTTTTGTATTTTTCATTGTGATTGGGCAGAATTCGCCACATGATTCCTAGTGCAAAATATATTGTGTTTCAAATCACTTTTTCACATACTGTTCAACATTGAAATATTACAGTCATAGTGACTCAAAGTGTCGGGATAAATCCCACGGCAACTAGCTCAGAGAAGCTTAATAATATCATGTCAATGTGCCGTTTGATAAGAATCAACAACAATCAAGTTACATTTTCTTCTTTGTCGACACCTTGATGTACTAACCCAATACTGAATGAAGTACCGAAGGAGTTTTAACTGTGCAAAATATAGCCATAAATACATATGATCATCTCCAAATATATACATAAATAAATAAATATATAAATAGAAATTCAAATATGACCTAATAGATTAGATAATAATAAACATGTTTTATATATATAATACATATAATAAATATTAGGGTTTAAAATATCCATAAAATCATGATAAATATTTCATTGACCAAACCTATAAATACATGGAATCATACACTGTAAACATGTTCTGTTTCTCCTTCTCTGTATCTCATTATTTCTGGATCACAGTAAGTTCTGGGCCTTGTGCCTTATATTGTGCTTGATTCAGTCAATTATATCTGGCAATTTACGTCCTCTTGAATCCTGACTGACTATGTGTTGAACAGTATTGGTGCCCTAACATCTAAATTGGAGAGGGAAGGAAGGAAAACGGGAAGGTGAGGAAAGGAGTTCTTATAGAAAAAAATGTGCAAATTGTGCCTAATTAAAAACAAAGGTAGTTAAAAATGATACGCGATTCAAGGGGGAACTTATTTATTCTTAATATACTGTATGTATGCTGTTAGGCGGATCGGTGGTATATTTTCTAAATAGGTATTACAGCTATGTGATGCGTTAGCTAGGAATATCCTGTTTGTTAATTTATGAGGTTTAGTTTTGGGTTTGTAATTATTTATTTATTTCTCATATTTTTATTTTTTATAGACTTGCATGTAGCTCCTCTGAACTGTAAAGTCCATTAGAATGTTTGCTGTCCAAATTCAGGATATAGTGCATTTCCAATAATCTAAGGGATTTCTCCCTATCACCCCCTCTTTTGTTCCTTGGGACAGAGTCGATGAAAAAATATTTGAGATCTTTGGAATTGCCATTATGTTTGTCATGAAAATGACGTGCTACTGGGTACGCCTGATCATTGTTTTTGATGGCTCGTAGATGTTGGAGCACCCGTTTATGACCTGGTAGAATGGTACTACCAATGTATCTTAATTTACACGGGCACTCCAACATGTACACCACATAGTCTGTTTTACAATTTAGAACTTTTGTGATTTCTTTGTTAGGGCCGCCAAAAGGAGTAGAGTAATTGGTTGTAGAAACCCCATGCTGACAGGCTTTGCAAGTCTTGCATTTATAAAATCCCTGTCTTTGTGCCAACCAAGATCCCTTGGCTGGTGTGCCACACGGGTCATTGTCAATTAGCGAGTCTCTCATTGATGTTCCCCTTCTATAAGTTATAGATGGTTTTTTGGGTACCAATTTACCTATAATGGGGTCCTGTTTTATGAGGTGCCAATTCTTATTGATAATTTTTCTTACTGCCAATTGCTGTTGATTGTAGTCTAAAATGAATCTGAAATTGCTTGGGGTGTCTTTAGGGATAGTTTGCTGTGATTTCTTTTCCAGTGTCTTTTCCCTATCAATTAGATTACTTTTAGTAAGAGCCTTTTCTAGACATTTGTTGCTGTACCCACGGGCTCTAAACCTACTAATGCATTCCTGTTGTGCTAATTTTAAAGCTTCCTTGTTAATAATCCGCACCCATTTGCGGTATGTGTCGCCATGGCAGCAAAATGATGTGTTGCTGCAGGCACCGACGCCGGAGGCTGGGAACCACGAAGTGCAGCAATTGTGAACCCATATGTGTGTGTATCTATACACACACACGCACACACAAATATATATATATATATATATAACCTCCAAGACAGCGCTCCTTCCGATTGCTGGGGACCCGAGAGAGCTGGCGCACACGCCGGCGGAGCACGCCGGAAATTAAATGTTTCAAATGTTCAGATGTCGTGCGCTCTCAGGAACAGAATAGTTCAACACAGATGGCAGAACAAACGGGTGTTTATTCACAACGTGTTTCGACTTTCACAAGCCTTGCTCACGTGAATAACAGTGCTACAGTGATAACAAACTAAATAAAGTTAGAGAGCTGTGAAAACAAACAATGGACCAAAAAATCATGGTAGCAGAAAACCAGCCCAATGCAGCAGCCATCTTGAGGTGGTTAAATAACCATCTCGAACATGAATGTTTACATATACATGTTGTCCAAATGAGCCATGGCAATCAAATTGACCACAAAAATCTTGTGAAAAGTAAGTACTGGCTAGTATAAGGCATAATGTTAAGATACCTGGCAAGTGCCTATGACGTGTTTGTACAAACCACCCCATGTAACTACAATTGGACGGTAGTCAGAGGCAGAGATCTAACCCATATGTGCGGGATATCATATATCAACAGGTATATTGATGGACAACAATCAGCAAAAAGGGGGGGGTTATTTAGTATGTGTTCCCCAAGTGGGGCTAACCGTATTGACCAGGAGAAGGACCAAGTCTTTCACACGCCCAAATATCCAGAACTGGTGATGACCTCGGTGAAGTGAAGGGGGAGAGAGGGAGAAAACTGCCCGTGCAGAGTGAGTGTCAGTGTTGCGGCCCCTGCCTCTCCTCCTAGAAAGAAATAAACAAAATCAGATGAAAAAACATGGTTAAAAACAGATGCAAAAGAATCTGCATCTAACAGTTCTAGTACATGTTCTAAAATTGGAAGAAGGGAGGAAGGGAAGAAATGTATACTGGTTATACAGACATAACATAATGTAACTTAAAGTACATCACACATATCAAATGCAGATAGGCTGGCGACAGTGTACCAATTGTCACTCTCTGAGGTGTACGGCTAATTCTTCGTCCTGATTGAGACCGCCAGGGTCCTTGCTTTGAAAATCAACAATGTATTTAGATTCCCTTTGTCTCAGCCTCAGTACCCTATCTCCTCCCCTTGGATTACTGAGGACTTGTTCCAAGATGAAGTATCTAAGTAGAGTGGAATCAGAGAAATGGTGGTCCCTGTAGTGACGTGCGACAGGATATTTTTCGTCTCTGTGTGTTATGGCTCTACTATGCTCAAGTACCCGTTTTTTGGCTTGGAGGGTAGTGCTTCCTATGTACCACTTGTTGCAAGGACAAACAATCACATAGATGGCAAATGTAGTGCTGCATGTTAGAAATTGCTCTATCTCCTTGTCAACTCCATTGTATGTGGTCGTTTTGAGGAATGTGCTCTGTTTACACGCTTTACAATGGCCACAGGGAAAAAATCCCTGAAGCCCATGTGTATGTTTGTCAGGGTATTTTGTCACATCACTGCGTACCAACATGTCCCTAATGTTCTTCCCCTTCCTGTACGTGATACTTGGTCGCTTGGGAATACTGTTACCAATAACATTGTCAGTAGTGAGAACATTCCAGTGTTTGGTCAGTATGTGTTTAATGTTATCAGAATTGGTGTTATAGGTCATGATGATACGCGTGACATCGTCACTCTCCTTAGATGTCTGAGTGGGTTCATTTTCCAACGTAGAAGTTCTAGAGATCCCGTTGGCCCTCTCTCTAGCTCTATTGAGTACCCAATTGGGATAGCCTCTGTTCCTGAAGCGTTCAAACATCTCCTCACTCACTTGTAGATAAGCTTCTTCTGAATTACAATTTCTTTTTGCCCTCATAAGCTCACCAAAGGGGATGCTCCATTTTAGGGTCTCTGGGTGACTGCTCAATGCATGTAAAATGCTATTGCCAGCAGAGGCTTTCCTGAAGAGAGTGGTACACAGTTGGTTGTTAATGATGTCAATTTTGACATCCAGGTATTCTGCCCTTGTACTGCTAACCTGTCCTGTGAGAACAATATTGCTGGAATTTTGATTAAGGCATTGGATAAAATCCAAGGCTTCATCTTCATCACCCTCCCAGACAATAAAAAGGTCATCAATATAGCGCATCCATCTGATGACATGCGCAAAATGATGGGCAAGCTCCTGTTTGGCCAGTATGGTCTCCTCCCAGTGACCCATAAATAAGTTGGCAAAGCTAGGGGCAAAGCAAGATCCCATCGCCGTACCTGTCGTTTGTCTGTAGAGTGTACCGTCAAATAGAAAAATGTTGTTAGAGAGACAGAACTCTATCATCCCCAACAGCATCCTGCTATGTTCCCTAAGTCTAAGAGATCTTGCATTAAGGAAATGCTCACAGGCCCTCAGTCCTTGTTTGTGATCAATGATTGTATAGAGGGATTGCACATCAAGTGTGATGAGAAAGAATTTCTCATCCCACTGGATGTCTTGGATCTTAGTCAAAAAATCTTTCGTATCCCTCACGTAACTGGGTAATGCCATAACAAACTCCCTGAGGAAGTGGTCCACGTATTTGGAGACATGTTCCGTAACACTACCTCTCGATGACACGATGGGGCGCCCCGGGGGGTCGATAGGATTCTTATGTAACTTGGGCAAAAGGTATAGTACTGGGAGCACAGGATGATCGTTTTTGAGGTATCTGTACTCCTCCCATTCTAGAATCCCTTTGTCTTTCCATACAAGAAGTTTGTCCCATAACTCGATGATGCTGCGGTTATATGTTTCCATGGAAACAGAGACATAACTGTTAGAATCATCCAGCTGTCTAAGAGCTTCCGCTACATACTTGTCTCTGCTGAGGATGACAACGTTGCCACCCTTGTCAGCAGGGCGTACTACCACACTAGAGTCATTGGCAAGATCATGGAGAGCTTGTCTTTGACCAAAAGATAGATTGTTATGTTTGGTATTGTTTTTCTTAGTTCTGTAAGTACATAAAGCCTTGACAACACAGTCATGGAACGTATCGATGTTGTCGTGTGGAAGGGAAGGGAGAAACGTGGATTTCGGTTTGAAACCCGTCAAGGCACTGTCATCCATAGTGACCCCATATTCTATAAGGGTCTGAGTGCTGGTGGTAGGAACACTGTTATCGTCAGCATTGATGGAATTGTGGATGTTAATGTCAGTGACACTTGTTGTTTCACGTTCTAATTCAATGAGATTAATCAGGGCATCCATATCACCTGTGGTAATCTCATTGTGACGTCTTGGAATGGATGATTTGGTCCCAATGGTATTGCCCAACCTTTTGAGCGCATGCCATTTTTTTAACTTCAATTTCCTAGTAAATTTGAACAAATCTATCCTGGTCTCAGTGAAGTTAAAAGATCTGGAAGGGCAAAAGGACAGACCCAAACATAGAGTCCTTTTTTCCAAATCGGTCATAACCCTATTGGACAGATTAATGACAGTTTTGTTTACCATTGTCATATCCATTATCGCATCCTTCTGGAGCGGGTTCTGTAGCTTCCCACGCCGCCCCTTCCTCTGCCTCTCCTCCCATCGTTGGTGGATTCTCTTTCTTCTCTTCCTTCGTTTCCTCGTCCCCTTCCCCGTCCTCGTCCCCTCCATCCTGATGCAGTCTTCGCCGGAGTCTCCTTTGTCTCCCGTCTGCTCCGGCGCAGGTGACGATATTCCTCCAAAAAATTCACTTGCCGTGTTGTCGTCTCAAGGCTGTTGGTTTCTTCTGTGGAGATGTCAGATTCAATGTCACTCGCTGTGGATGTTGATGGCGTTGGCTCCGTGTCTCTGTCTTCCCTCGTGGATGGCGGTTTTTCTTTATACTCATAGAGATGGTCATATTTCCGGCTGAAAGTGAGAATTCTACCAGACTCATAATCATTGTAGTCTCTGTTCATTTTTCTCTCCTTCCGCGCTTTGATCTCCTCTTCATGTTTTTTCAACCGCTCTTTCATGCTTCCTCAGGGAGTTTGTTATGGCATTACCCAGTTACGTGAGGGATACGAAAGATTTTTTGACTAAGATCCAAGACATCCAGTGGGATGAGAAATTCTTTCTCATCACACTTGATGTGCAATCCCTCTATACAATCATTGATCACAAACAAGGACTGAGGGCCTGTGAGCATTTCCTTAATGCAAGATCTCTTAGACTTAGGGAACATAGCAGGATGCTGTTGGGGATGATAGAGTTCTGTCTCTCTAACAACATTTTTCTATTTGACGGTACACTCTACAGACAAACGACAGGTACGGCGATGGGATCTTGCTTTGCCCCTAGCTTTGCCAACTTATTTATGGGTCACTGGGAGGAGACCATACTGGCCAAACAGGAGCTTGCCCATCATTTTGCGCATGTCATCAGATGGATGCGCTATATTGATGACCTTTTTATTGTCTGGGAGGGTGATGAAGATGAAGCCTTGGATTTTATCCAATGCCTTAATCAAAATTCCAGCAATATTGTTCTCACAGGACAGGTTAGCAGTACAAGGGCAGAATACCTGGATGTCAAAATTGACATCATTAACAACCAACTGTGTACCACTCTCTTCAGGAAAGCCACTGCTGGCAATAGCATTTTACATGCATTGAGCAGTCACCATAGAGACCCTAAAATGGAGCATCCCCTTTGGTGAGCTTATGAGGGCAAAAAGAAATTGTAATTCAGAAGAAGCTTATCTACAAGTGAGTGAGGAGATGTTTGAACGCTTCAGGAACAGAGGCTATCCCAATTGGGTACTCAATAGAGCTAGAGAGAGGGCCAACGGGATCTCTAGAACTTCTACGTTGGAAAATGAACCCACTCAGACATCTAAGGAGAGTGACGATGTCACGCGTATCATCATGACCTATAACACCAATTCTGATAATATTAAACACATACTGACCAAACACTGGAATGTTCTCACTACTGACAATGTTATTGGTAACAGTATTCCCAAGCGACCAAGTATCACGTACAGGAAGGGGAAGAACATTAGGGACATGTTGGTACGCAGTGATGTGACAAAATACCCTGACAAACATACACATGGGCTTCAGGGATTTTTTCCCTGTGGCCATTGTAAAGCGTGTAAACAGAGCACATTCCTCAAAACGACCACATACAATGGAGTTGACAAGGAGATAGAGCAATTTCTAACATGCAGCACTACATTTGCCATCTATGTGATTGTTTGTCCTTGCAACAAGTGGTACATAGGAAGCACTACCCTCCAAGCCAAAAAACGGGTACTTGAGCATAGTAGAGCCATAACACACAGAGACGAAAAATATCCTGTCGCACGTCACTACAGGGACCACCATTTCTCTGATTCCACTCTACTTAGATACTTCATCTTGGAACAAGTCCTCAGTAATCCAAGGGGAGGAGATAGGGTACTGAGGCTGAGACAAAGGGAATCTAAATACATTGTTGATTTTCAAAGCAAGGACCCTGGCGGTCTCAATCAGGACGAAGAATTAGCCGTACACCTCAGAGAGTGACAATTGGTACACTGTCGCCAGCCTATCTGCATTTGATATGTGTGATGTACTTTAAGTTACATTATGTTATGTCTGTATAACCAGTATACATTTCTTCCCTTCCTCCCTTCTTCCAATTTTAGAACATGTACTAGAACTGTTAGATGCAGATTCTTTTGCATCTGTTTTTAACCATGTTTTTTCATCTGATTTTGTTTATTTCTTTCTAGGAGGAGAGGCAGGGGCCCCAACACTGACACTCACTCTGCACGGGCAGTTTTCTCCCTCTCTCCCCCTTCACTTCACCGAGGTCATCACCAGTTCTGGATATTTGGGCGTGTGAAAGACTTGGTCCTTCTCCTGGTCAATACGGTTAGCCCCACTTGGGGAACACATACTAAATAACCCCCCCCTTTTTGCTGATTGTTGTCCATCAATATACCTGTTGATATATGATATCCCGCACATATGGGTTAGATCTCTGCCTCTGACTACCGTCCAATTGTAGTTACATGGGGTGGTTTGTACAAACACGTCATAGGCACTTGCCAGGTATCTTAACATTATGCCTTATACTAGCCAGTACTTACTTTTCACAAGATTTTTGTGGTCAATTTGATTGCCATGGCTCATTTGGACAACATGTATATGTAAACATTCATGTTCGAGATGGTTATTTAACCACTCCAAGATGGCTGCTGCATTGGGCTGGTTTTCTGCTACCATGATTTTTTGGTCCATTGTTTGTTTTCACAGCTCTCTAACTTTATTTAGTTTGTTATCACTGTAGCACTGTTATTCACGTGAGCAAGGCTTGTGAAAGTCGAAACGCGTTGTGAATAAACACCCGTTTGTTCTGCCATCTGTGTTGAACTATTCTGTTCCTGAGAGCGCACGACATCTGAACATTTGAAACATATATATATATATATATATATATATAACGCTCCAAGTTCCACAAAATGAACAAAGGACCAGCACTCCGGTTGGATTTTAATCCCAATTCGGATTTATTGGTGCAAACATATATATATATTCACTGAAAAAACCATAGGTTTCACACACGTTATAGTTAGGAATTAGCATTTAAAAAACCTTGCAAATTCAGTGAAAAAACCATAGGTTTCACACATGTTATAGTTAGCTGGACATTTTACTGATAAAAAAACAATGAAATTCCCCCGTTATAGTTAGTGCAGGCAACTATAACTCACGCGACGCAATCCTCTGCTGATGACATATGTGTCTTTATGAAAAAAAAATATTTGTAATATATGTATAGCTAAAAATTTATGGAAGAAGACATAGGTAAATAAGTGTCTAAATACAGTATTAGCATCAGCAGAGGATTGCGGTCGCGTGCGTGCGCGCCCACTTAACGCAGTTCGTTCCGTGCGCGCACGGCGCGCTTCGCGCACCGCGTGCCCACGTTACGCTAGATGGGCCATGTACGCACGATGCGCTTCGCGCACCGTGCGCACATGGAGGACATATGATGCGCTTCGTTGTGAAAGGTAATATTTTAATTTTTCACTTATGTTATAAGTCATGCACAAATGGTGCCCTTCGGGCACCATTTGCACATGGGGTGGGGAGAGTATGGATATTTTTTTTTTTAAATAATTTTTACCGTACGCGTACGGGAAGCGTAATTGCCGAAATTATCGAAAAAATGAAAATTCCGTTTTTGGCCTTAGGGGATCTTTGGGGACTCCCTCAACATGGCTAGGTGCTTAGGAGCTGTCTAAACAGCCCCTTTACATGTTTTCGCCCTTTGTTTTTTAACCCCCTCTCAGAGTGCGAGAGAGAAAATGGCGGCCGCCACTTCCTGGTTTCGACCGATTCGAATGTTTACTAAGATCTAACAGCCAATCAGATTCGCGCTCGCGCACGTCACCGTACGCGTACGGTAAGCTTACCGTAAGCGCACGGTAAGCGCACCGTAAGCTGGCTCAGATATATATAGTGATTTAAAGGCTATTTTCTCAGGAACTACTGAACAGATTTACACCAGACCTACAAAAGGCACTTCCTTGACCTGAGGACTACCTCTCTGCCAAATTTCAAGTAACTCTGTTCAGCCGTTCGGGCTGTAGCTGTGTCTAAAGGTCCTATGGAAAAATGCATGGGAAAAACGCGTTTTGGGACCCCCTTTTATCTCAGCCCCCACTTGACGAATCCCCCCGAGACTTTCAGGGTAGGAGCGGAGCGTAGCGCCCCACCTATTTTGAAAATTTCGCGAGGATTCGTCGACCGGCGCCAAAGTTATTCCAAATAGAATGTTGCGGTTTTCCTATGGAAACAGGGTCCTAACTATAACTACCTACTGGCGACCGCCAGTAGGTAATATATATATATATATATATCAGTAGCAGTCCGTGGAGGGAGTTCGGTGGGGCAGTGAGGCGGGGGAGGGGCAGAGTGGGGAAATGTAAACACTGGAATATGGATGAACGGAGGTAAGTACACATTTAAATGAATAAAACGAATTCCTTTGCGCGCGCTGCATCGCAAAATGCGATGCAGCGCGTGCAACGAAATTAGTTTTATTTATTTAAATGTGTACTTACCTCCGTTCATCCATATTCCGGTGTTTACATTTCCCCACTCTGCCCCTTTCCCCGCCCCGTCTCACTGCCCCACCGAACTCCCTCCACGGACCGCTACTGATATATATATATATATATATATATATATATATATATATATATATATATATATATATATATATAAAAACCTACTGGCAGTTGCCAATAGGTAGTTATAGTGAGGACCGAGTTCTCATAGGAAAAGCATTTTTTGACTTGGCTATAACTTTGCCATCGTTAGACCAATCTTTTTTTATTTATTTTTAAAGGATTTTCTTGAGCATAAAAGGAAAAAACAACATACAAAGAAAATTAACATACAGGCTTGTAAAGGCACCAGCGATCTGTACAATTACTTACACGTCAAATGGATATAAGGCAATACAATGTGCGACGTTAATTCTACAGAGACTAAATACCACACTTTACACATTAGCATTCGATGTCATAATCGGACGATTTTGTAAATACACTGTCAAGGGTCCCCAGTAGTCTCTAGGTTTGGACCCCGTGGGCAGTTCTTCCTCATAAGTCCGTAGTGTATCCTTGCAATAACACAAGTCTTGCAGCCATTGTTCATGTGTGGGGCAGTTCCTACCATTCCAGTTCATAGATATCCATCTCTTCACCAATAAGAGAGCAATTACAGAAAACTTACGTTTAGTTGACCTGAGAGTGGATACTATACTCAATAAACAGATACGGATTGTGCATTCCATATTAGTTCCCAAAATAACATTTAGAATGCCTATTATCTCTTCCCAGTATTCTCTGATCTTTGGGCAGAACCACGCTAAATTAATAAAATCCTCATTGTCGGCTTTACATCTTTTACAATATGCATCAGTTCGGAGCCAATGGGCCAGATGCATCAAAGGGTTTTGCCCATAATGTGTCTATGGGAAAATGTGTTCATGCATATGGCCCTACATTTCTTCAGCTTAACCGGTGTATGGTACGTTTGATGAAGATATTTGTAATGTATAAGTCTTAAGTTACCATTCGGGGTGAGCATGTCCGTCAATGCACAACATGTGGCCCATTCCTCGTCGGTCAGGGGCATCTCCAAAACATTTGACCACCTTTCTTGTGCTTTTCGTGTATTACCAGTTATATCAGATTGTAATAGGTCATATAGTTTGGACACTAAGGTGCCGATCACGATCCGGTAAAAAAATTCCCCGTACGACTCGTATCCAGTCTTTTTACCGTACGAATCGTACAAGTGCCGTACAAACTGCCAATTACGATTCGCATGGGAAAAAGACCATACGAATCGCATTGGGAATAATTCCCCACACGTCCTCGGGTCGGAAAATGTGTCCGACACGTCCCCGAACGATTTACCGTACAAATGTGAAAAGTGAAGTCCGACCGCGGAATCACGATCCATCCCGTGCGTCCGATGTTACAACCGTATGGAAAAAACACCGTCCGCACCGAACACCCATAGCAACCATGGAGACATGTGCCCGCATACGCGCCGACCCCCCCCAGCCCCCGTACGTTCGAGTCGAACCCCCCGTGTATGTACACCCGTGTACGTGTCGTACCCCCCGTGTATGTACACCCGTGTACGTTCGAGTCGTACCCCCACCCGTGTATGTACACCCGTGTACGTGTCGTCCCCCCGTGTATGTACACCAGTGTACGTGTCGTACCCCCGTGTATGTACACCCGTGTACGTGTCGTCCCCCCGTGTATGTACACCCGTGTACGTGTCGTACCCCCGTGTATGTACACCCGTGTACGTTCGAGTCGTACCCCCACCCGTGTATGTACACCCGTGTACATGTCGTACCCCCGTGTATGTACACCCATGTCCGTTCGAGTCGTACCCCCACCCGTGTATGTACACCCGTGTACGTGTCGTACCCCCCGTGTATGTACACCCGTGTACTTGTCGTACCCCCGTGTATGTACACCCGTGTACGTTTGAGTCGTACCCCCACCCGTGTATGTACACCCGTGTACGTGTCGTACCCCCCGTGTATGTACACCCGTGTACGTTCGAGTCGTACCCCCACCCGTGTATGTACGACCCGTACCCTCACCCGCGTACGTATGGAGCGCACCCCCCACCCCAACAGTGTAAGTACGACCCGTACCCTCACCCGCGGACGTATGGAGCGTACCCCCCACCCCAACCGCGTATGTACGACCCGTACCCTCACCCGCGTATGCATGGAGCCTACCCCCACCCCAACAGTGTAAGTACGACCCGTACCCTCACCCGCAGACGTATGGAGCGTACCCCCCACCTCAACCATGTATGTACGACCCGTACCCTCACCCGCGTATGTATGGAGCGTACCCCCACCCCAACCGTGTATGTACGACCCGTACCCTCACCCCAACCGTGTATGTACGACACGTACCCCCACCCACGTATGCATGGAGCGTACCCCCACCCCAACATTCTAAGTACGGAGCGCACCCCAGGCCCCAACACCAGCACCTTCACACAACATCGCGCATGTACGAGTCGTACCAAGCCAGACACAAGGACAGCACTGTACAACAAAATGCCCGAAGTACAAACCGGACACACGTTAAAAACGCACGTACACAACCAGGACAAAGCAAAACAACACAAGAATACACCATTCAATGGCACAAAGCCACTAAACATGTCCAACAAGCACAAAAACAACACATTCACTGACCTGCAACTGCCAAAATCCAAAACAGAGACCCAATACACAACCACTCCTTATAACACACCCACCCAAAGTTCAAACACAGCCACACCCACCAATGGACCAATAAAAAGGGCCCACACACACAAACCATGAGCCTTTGCAACAGACTCACTGCTGCCAGACCCCACAGACAACCTACAGCACCATACTAGAACCTTTACTATACCTTACACTTGCACACCTTCACACACACACCTTCACAAACACCCCCTCATCACATTCACACACACACCTGCACAACCACACCCACACACCCACAACCATCCACACACCCCCCACCATCCACACCCACACCCCTCACCATGCCCACTAACAAGAATCCAAAGTTCACTAGCCGAGAGTTGGAGGTCCTTGTCGATGAAATCCTCAGAGTCGAGCCACACCTCTTTGGAACATTGGTCAGATAGACCAGCATTTCAGAAAAAACAGCCATGTGGCAGACGATTGTCGATGCTGTCAATGCTGTTGCGGACACCAGAAGGACCAGGCATGAATGCCAAGCCAGGTGGTACGATCTGCGGAGGAGGGTCCGAGCCAAAATGACCGACGAACACAACCAGGCCAACATCACTGGAGGAGGGCCGCCCCGCAGACGCGTAGAATACCATCCCTGGGAGGAGAGGGTGATGGCCATACTGCCGGTGGTGGCAGTGGACAGATTAGACGGACTCCGAGACCCGGGTGAGTACACAAACAACTCACCTCACATGGGGGAACGTCATCCACAACCAAACTCACAAACAGGCACGCAACCACCCCAAGCTATCGCATGACTCAACCACACTCCATGAACACGCACATGCCACTGGTGCCACCATGCCCCATGCACCCAGCTGGACAATGCAAAGTCACAGGCCACAGAAAACACCAACACAAGACACGGTAACCCGGATGGCGGGAGTGTGGGCCACAAAAATCACATAGTGCAACTCAGAAGCAGACAACAATGCCCTCTGCCCATATGGCCTAGGTCACAGCCAGACAAACAGTGTGTCCCCACACAGGAAAGACTTGCCAGCAAATGGCGCACGCCTTGCATTAACACATGGGGTGAAGGCACTTTTTGCACATGACAGCAGCTAATGAACAGCCAACACTGTGAAAGAGTGGCAGCACACACCACCACAGCAGCAGCGCACACACAGACACTACACCCAATGGCTGCCTGGAGATCAGACACAAACTCACATCAACAAGCCAAGGGCCATTCAAAGATCTGCTAAAAGTGTGTGCCTAGGAAGCTGGGCTGAGGTGACAGAGGGTGACACACAGAGGGAGGGAGAGGGGGAGAGAGAGGGAGGGTGACGGACAGAGGGAGGAGGCTGACACACAGAGGGAGGGAGAGGGGGACAGAGAGGGAGTGAGAAAGGGACACACAGGGAGACCAATTCAGCCTTGTGGGGTGTGGGAATGTCTGCTCATCAGCAGGTGGACTGCGTGCATGTAGACAAGGGTGGCCAGTGCCAGAACCCCCCCTCTTCTCCATGGCAAAACACAGGGCCATGTCACAACCTGTGCACGAGCACAACGCCAGCTACCTGCATTATCTAAGTGTGTGGAACCACTCCATGTGCCCACGTACAGTGCAACACGGAAGGCGCCAATGCATGGCTCACCACACCTGCCCACTCCACTGCTGACTGCAGTCACAATTGACAAAGCAAGTAAGACTGTGCCACACATAGGTAAAGTCGCAAAAGCTGTGGCCAAGGGACATACCCATGCACAAGTGCACTGTGAGTGGAATGCAAGACATATCCAAATTCCCAGAGGAAATGTGCCAACTTTGAAATGAATGAAACATGCATGTTGCATGGAACAAAATTAACATTGTCTCTCTCACACACAGGTCAACGTTGTGGATCACCCCCCAACACTGGGGGGGAAGACTCACAGGACCCGGCTCGGCGGGATGACGGAGCCACCGGCAGCGACGACTCTCACCACTCTGTGGACGAACCCGACCCCGACCAACCTGGCCCCTCTGGTGTCCAAGGACCTGCAGCACCTGCGTCAGGTACAACTGGGCCAACCACCACCCCCACTCCTGCCACATCCCAGGAGACACCCAGGATCCCTGCCCCACCACCACAATGCAGCCAGGCTGGCCAGGAGGGACACGGTGTCCCTGGCACCCAGGAGGAGGCAGGCGACAACGCCAATGGCACCCCTCAGGGGTCCCGGAGACCCGATGTGCCCACAAGGGCAGGCCAGGTGCAAGTGGGCAGGGGTGGTGGGAGTGGAGGATGGCGGAGGCGCGAGCCTGACCTGTTGGCTGGGGAACCGGTATATTCCCATGTCCGAAACATCCTGGACACATACCGGCAGAACACCACGGGCATGGCCCAGGTTGTGTCCATCCTCGAGGAGATCAAGACCCAGCAGGCCCAGCAACATGCGGAGCAACATGCCTGTCTACAGCGACACCAACGGCGGATGGAGGACAGACAGGCTGAGCTCGTGACGGTGTTCACGGGAATTCACAGTACACTCCGTCGGATGGCCGACAACATGGGCAACCCTCCCTGTGCCATCAGGCATAGGACATCACCACCCACAGGGAGGGATCAGGAGGAGGAGGAGGAGACATCCGACGGAGCATCCCAAACATCGTCACGGCCTGCTTCTGAGGGTCCCCGCAGGAGGGCGGGTCATCCACGGAAAAGACCGTGAGGGTCGGCGCAACAGCACCATCTCCCAGGACACCTGGCCTGGCACCTGGCCCACTGGAGCAACAGCAGCACAGCAGCAAAAGACATTCTCTGCCACATGGACTTGCTGGTCACTGTCTGACCAATGTTGACAAAGACTGTGGCATGGACTCTGAGGATTTCAAATGGCAAGGACACCAACTCCCCTCGTGAACTTTGGATTCCACACACCCGGAAAGCCCCTCATGTCAACCCCCCCCCCCCCTACCCCAACCAAAATAAAAAGTCACACCATAAAGAGAAGATGCCCACTGATTGCATTATTACCTTACATGTGTCTTGTAAAGTCTAACCATGCCCGAGTTCTCATTTGACTTCAACCATCCACACCCTGGGGCCTGAGTCTGGCACAGGACACACATGGGTCACATTGTGCACCATACACACCCGTGATGGGCCCAACCAGCTGAGGGGGTGGCCGCACAACCGTGCCGACAGACACACTGAGTACAGCGACAGCCATGCGCAGAGGTCAGGGATCATGTGGAGTGTCCTGGGGGCACCCAGGTATGTGTGGACAGGTGGCAGAACCATGTCCTGCAAGCTTGAGTCAGGTGGATGCAGAGAATGGTGGCCTGGCCAACGTTGGATGCATGGGGATGGCACATGTCACAATACCCACACAGTCATGGACATCATGCACAATACACAGTCTAATCCCACACAAACAGCTTGCATCTTGCTACTCGACACATAGACACATAGCCACTATCACGGAAAACCATGCCATACAAGCCGGATGCACCGTGGCAACACACCAGCATTGACTGAGAAGAGGCACCTTGGAGGCATAGGGACACCTTTATTATTCATGTATTCGGGATTGCAGAGGCAACTCGGAGTACACATGAACGGGTCATGTGGAGTAACATGTGGGTCCAACACTGGCACCCCCCTTCAGCAGCACAAATGCGTGATAGCCATGGAACTGGCACACAAGTGTCGGGTAACAGCTAAACACCCCCTGCTGCTCACGGAGAGACTTCCATACACCATTGATCCGCTGATGTGGAAGTCCCACACCATGTCAAACCAATGCAAACCGTATGTGTCCGAGGGCAGTGTCACACACATTGATGCCATCATCACATTCCACAATCCCATCACTGATGACTGTCAACAAGTCTGACCATCTATTCAGGTGTACCCAGCTGCATGTCATGTGTACCATGGTGATGCGACATGTCTGCAGAGGAACCAAACATCGACAGGGGCAGTGTGCATACATCGTAAACAACTGCCACACCCAATACACCCCTGATGCATCCCTTACCCTAAGGAGACTTCCAAACTTGTCCGTGCGTGTAATGCTGAGTCAGCACACGATGACGTGTCCATGAGGAATAGCAGTGCCACAACAATGCAACCAGCAGACGGCATGCGCAAGTACCTGGGGAAGAGAGACACACAAGAAGTCAGCCACAAAAAGCACTGCCACTTGCATGTGCATGTACTCGACACATGTAAGGATGACAACATGCTAGGTCACAATTATGACTGTGGAAATACACTCATCACTGGCACCATCACTCCAGTGACACATCCACACACACCTCTGACTCACGTGGCATACATGCAGATGGACACACACATCGCAACACATGCCACACGGGGACCAATGCGTGCACACACAGACACTGGTACTCACCACTAAGCAAAGAAGTCGCGTATGAGCCGAGTCCGGATGTCCTCTTGCGGAACCACATCCTCCACATCACTAGCCCCATTGCCAAGACCTTCGTCCTCCACGGGTGGATGGTCCTGATCATCTTGATCCAGGATGAGTGGCACAGCTTTCTCAACTGCCATGTTGTGCAGCATGCAGCAGACCATGAAGATTTTGCAGACCTTCGGCGGGGCATATGGGAGGGCGCCGCCGGTCTTGTGGAGGCATCTGAATCGGCTCTTCAGGAGGCCAAATGTCCTCTCTATCACTCGCCTTGTCCGGCCATGGGCGGTGTTGTAGCGGAGCTGGGCCGGCGTGATGGGGTTGCGGAGAGGTGTGATCAGCCATGGCATGTTGGGATAGCCAGCGTCCCCTACATGGAAAGCACATGCACATAATTAGGACAGGAGAAGTGGTCGTGCTGGAAGTCTACGCAAAATACAGGACAGACAGAGTGTACCCACCAACAACACATGCTCGTTCGTTGCGCAGCTGCTTCATCATTTCAGGCACCCTGCTACGCCTCATGATGTAGGCATCGTGTGCTGATCCTGGAAAACGAGCACAGACATGTGAAATCACCATGTTGGACAGACACACCACGAGGACATTGATGGAGTGGTAGTGCTTGCGATTCCTGTACGCTACCTTCTGTGCCTGTGGTGGTACCAAAGCCACATGTGTCCCATCTATGGACCCAATGACATGGGGCATCCCTCCCATGGCAAAGAATCCACGCTTGACACCAGTCAACATTGCAGGGGTTGGGAAATGGATGAACTCATCCAGGTGAATCAACATGGCCTCTAAGAAATCATGCAGCACACTGCAGAACATGTTTTGGGACATGCCACCAACATGAGCTATGGTATTTTGAAAGGTACCCGTGGCAAGAAAATGTAGTGCGGCCATTATCTTCTGCTTGGGTGTCAGTGCCGTAGGATACCTGTGCAGCGGTTGCAGGTGTGGTGCCAGCCTTGCCGTCAACTCCAGAATCAACGGTTGGGGGAAGCGGTAGCACCGGATACAGTCATTCTCCCGCATGTCAGCCAAGTCCGGAAGTGCTCGGGGAAGAGGCGGCGCTCTGCAGTAATTTGGAAGTGACAAGGAAGAGTGAGTGCACTACAACAACAATTTGTTGGTGCTGAGCACATGTTAATCTGTCAATACACATATGCGACATACGGAGTCAGGTATGTGCCACATGCCCTGGACACGTATGGCTGGCAGGTGACACTCCTACCAAGACCCAGCTACACACGGAGATTGTGAACCTCCACATGCCATGGCATGGGATTAGCTGTGTCCCAGTGTAAGTGAACAGCCAGACGCAACACAGGAGTGACATACATCCACACATCAGCAGAAGTAGGATGTCGATTGCAGAGACTGTTAGCGGAACACTAGAGCCACAGGTCACATGAGATCACACTAGGACAGCCCACACACCTTGCCATGAAGGTGTACATGTCATGACTCACCACACATTCATAGAGAGGATGCAGACATGTCCTTGTTACGCTACTCCGTGTCCCATGCATACATACGCACCTCACATCCGATACCACATGTGGCCTGGTGTGCGGAACAGTGTGCCATTTCCATCTACACACAGACACATGTTGGTTGCTGCAACAGCTGATGCTTTTGAGGGAGCTCCAACATCAACCTAATGGGAACCCCCCACACATACATGACATAGTCACATCGTGCACCGTGGGTAGTGACATGTCTGGTGTGGTAACCCCTGTAGCGGGCATCAGGGGACACTTGCGTGTGTTGTTGACCGTGCCATGCCAGTGACGCTCATCCCAAGTGTGCAGTACGACATGCACACATGTCAAAGGAGTTAAGGGCATGCCTGGCACACATTGCACCGTCACACATAACATCTGTACACATCTCATCATACATCTGGTGTCTTCTCGACTCAGGAGTAATGTGCCACATCACAGCCTTTCACACCTGTGCCCCACACATGTAGTACTGCCCAGACAATGCCTTGATGTCCATCCATGGACAAGTATGTCAGCCCTATTCCTTCCTGTGTGCTGCCTGACACCACTGTGATGTGTGAAAGGCACCGTACTTTCGCTAAGAGGGCCTGTGTACGTTCCTATCACTATGGGAGTGCTGCCGTATGTGTACCCATAGTGATAGTGAGCGTACGCACGCGTGTGCGGTCCGTACCACTATGAGTACGCATACGCGAGAACACCCATAGTGATAGTGAGCGTACAGGCGTGTGTACGCTCCGTACCACTATGAGTACGCATACGCGAGAACACCCATAGTGATAGTGAGCGTACAGGCGTGTGTACGGTCCGTACCACTATGGGTGTTCTCGCGTATGCGTACTCATAGTGGTACGGAGCGTACACACGCCTGTACGCTCACTATCACTATGGGTGTTCTCGCGTATGCGTACTCATAGTGATAGTGAGCGTACAGGCGTGTGTACGGTCCGTACCACTATGAGTACGCATACGTGAGAACACCCATAGTGGTACGAACCGTACACACGCCTGTACGCTCACTATCACTATGAGTACGCATACGCGAGAACACCCATAGTGATAGTGAGCGTACAGGCGTGTGTACGCTCCGTACCACTATGAGTACGCATACGCGAGAACACCCATAGTGGTACGGACCGTACACACGCCTGTACGCTCACTATCACTATGAGTACGCATACGCGAGAACACCCATAGTGATAGTGAGCGTACAGGCGTGTGTACGCTCCGTACCACTATGAGTACGCATACGCGAGAACACCCATAGTGGTACGGACCGTACACACGCCTGTACGCTCACTATCACTATGAGTACGCATACGCGAGAACACCCATAGTGATAGTGAGCGTACAGGCGTGTGTACGCTCCGTACCACTATGAGTACGCATACGCGAGAACACCCATAGTGAGACGGACCGTACACACGCCTGTACGGGCCGTTGCTATGCATTTGGGGTGCCCTAGGGCCCCGGGACGCACCGTACCTGTGTGTGAAGCTCCAAATTACATAGGGGACAGATGAGGGACAAGTATAAAGGCCTACATGCATGTTGGTTGTCATGGAGACCAAGTTTAAAGTTAGAATTTTTTTAAGCAGGTGCACAGCAGTAGTCAGTTTGAATGAATCTACTTTGTTGCAATGTGCTTCTGGAGTTGACATCATGCTGAAGAAAAAAACACAATAAGAACCCACTGACTGTGCTAGGTTTGAAGGGATTGGAGGAAACATAGGATGCAAATGTGAGTGACCAATCACTCTGTACTCCTGTGCATGAAACAGGCCAGCAAGGCAGATATAAGGCAGCCAGGTCCCATGAGGGAGCACTTGCCTGCACATCTTTCTATTCGACGACCCAGCTGCTGCTACTGATTCCCTGGAACCATGTCAAGGTCTGTGGAGAGGTCACAGCCCTTCACCCTGGAGGAGAACCTGGCTTTGCTGGATGTGATCCTCCCACAGTACCCCATGCTGTATGGCCGACCAGGGTATCAGGTGAGTGCAGAGTCTACTAGCACAGACTGTGTCCCTTGTTTGTGACTGTGACTTCTGGCATTGTGTCCAGGTGTGACACACATGCTATGTACTGTAGGGGAGGGTCCCGGGGGGGGGGGAATGCCTGATGTCTCCCAGCCAGTGCATGCTGTGGTGCATGTCTGCCGTCCTCACTTGCATTGTGTTTACTGTGACAATCACTGCATGGTGCATGCCACATTCTGCCTGTCTTGTCCTCCTGGGAATGTAGCCTCTACAGTCCTCATGTGATTATGTGGTCAGCCCAGTGTGACAGGTGACTGTACCCACAGATGTATGCTAGTTCTGTGTACCTGTGCTGAGAGTGTCCACATGATGTGTTCGTACCCTGGACATCGGTGTGTGTGTAAGTCCCCTGTCATGTGGGTGGGTGCATATGTGGAGTGTAGCACCCGGGCTGCATGAGGGATGGATATACCCTGCCCATGTGATGTGAGCAGGGAGCAGTGCTGTGTGTCTGACGTGCAGAGCCAGCCCCACACCTGTGAGCCCCCCCGTCTAGTGGCACATGTGCAGAGTGAGGTTTGTGGCTGCATTTGGCAATGGCAGGTGAATGGCCTGTGCCTGTGTGTGTCTAACTACTCTGCTGCGGTAGCGTCAGTGGCCTGTGGCATGTGACTGCTTAGAGGTGCTGTACATTATCCTGGTGTAGCTTGTGATGCACAGTGTGAGCCTGGATCATTGATTGTGTAGTTGCCCTCATTCCACCTGTGTACTTTCAATGGCACGTACTGCTTTTGCCCTTCCCCAGAGGATCATGTCCCTATGACAAAGGTGCAATGCGTTGGATGCATACTATGCCTTGTTGTAAACAGCAAATTTGTTCTAATATGTCTCTCTGTGACATGTGCCTGGTGTATTGATGTAGTCTCACTTGTTCATCCTCACAAGTAGGCGCCTCTGCCAAGAAGCAGATATGGCTGACCGCCGTCAGTGCCGTGAGGAGTGCGGATGGTCGCAAGCGGCGCCTGGCCCAGGTGAGGAAACGCTGGCAGGATATCCGGTGCTGGACGCGGAGGATCGCACGGGTCCTGCTGGGGGACTCACCTGAGACCCATAAGAACCGCGGGCGCCGCCGTCTGACCCACATCCACAAGAGTGTGCTGGCGGTGGTATTTCCAGACTTGGAGAGGCGCTTACAGGAGAAGCAGCAGCAGGAAGGGGGTAGGTACATGTGTGTTTGTTGTGTGTCACCAGCATTTGTAAGTGCACAGTTGCATGGATACACTGCCAGGGTTTAAAGGTGCTGTGCAGATCCAGTTACCCACAGTATAGCTGTGCTCTCCTGCCTCCCTTCCCCTCCTTGCAATGTGTTCCCTGGTCTGTGTGTAGTCACTCCTTCACAAGGTAATGTAGGCTGGCGCTTTCTCCACGTGAACTATGCCTGTAGCATCATGTCTGGGGGTGGTGTGTAACAGGTTTGGGGACCTTGCCTGTGCCCTGTCCAGTTCAGTACATGTGGGTTCCATGTCAGTTGGCACTGATGCTGAGTCCAGACATGGGAGTTAGTCTCTCAAGTGTCATGCCTTACAGCACGCATGTCCTATGTTGTGGCCTGTGACATGATGTGCATGAGTGTGCAATACGCATAGTGCAGGGATGGTGGCGTGTGTTGCAGTCATTCCCATTCAGGACCATGGAGTTGTGTGGCCACTACTGTCCCCTGGGGCATATTTTCATAGGTGTCATGTGTGTCATCACAAAACGTGGACACTCTCAGTGTCTACAGCATAGGTTGTGCTCTGTGCCATTGTCCCCTGGCACCATGTATATTGACGTGAAATGTAGTACAAGTGTCCACTTTACAGCCTGACCTGATTTTCCTTGTTCATACTCACAGTAGCCAGTGCCTGTGTGTCTTGTTACAATCATCTGATGATGGCCATTTGTACATGATTATTTGGACAGGCGCACCTTGGGTATTTGGCGTCCAATCTTGCATTTATGCAGCCCCTGTGTATTTCACCCAGACTAAGAGATGTAAGTGCCACCTGTGTCTCAACAAATTGTCTCATGTAGGGGGTGGTTGGTGCGGGCCAAGCCTACATGTCAAAACCAGAATTCTCCTTGCTAGGTCTGGCCAGTGTGTGATGTTTGTCTGGACATACACTCAAGGTGCAGTGAGCCAGTCATGGTGGGCATGTTTTCAGTATTACCTATGCAGCATGTGCCTCAAGTTCATGGATATGGTCCCTCCTCATCCCTATTTTCAGCACCGCTGTGTGGTGCAGATGCAGTGCTGGATTGTCCCCAGGGCCTGGCTCCTATGTCAAACACAATTTCATGTCATTTGCTATTGTGTCATGCTCTCCATGGATTTTCAGTGGCATGGTGGGTCAACCACCTGTGTGTTGCATGCCCTACATCTGTACCTTGTTTTGGAGATGTTACTGATCTTTCTTTGCAGGCTATGCACTGTAACCTATGTAGATTTGACTCATGTGACATATGTATACAGGTGTGTGATTAATTGCTGTCTCTTCACCTTGCCCACAGCATCGTCGGGGGACACGGAGGGAGACATGAGCACAGACGGAGCGGAGGGACCGAGCACCAGTGCCAGCGTTGACATCGTGGCTGGCACATTGAGTGGTACTGAGGCGGAGGAGAGTGAGGCCGAGGACCTGTCCACTGGCACGACAGAATATGAAGCTGACGGGTCCGAGGATGATCTCTCCGAGTGGGCGGAGGCTGCACCAGCAGCTGACAGCGGCACAACATCGCACCCCGCCCCCTCCATTGCCATCAGCCGCCTCCCACTTGCTCATGTCCCTTCCCAGCGTGCCCGGTCACCACATGTCTCCTTCCTGCCAGGCACCGCACCCCCTGCCCCTGTCTCCACTGCTGCCGCCAATGCCGAGTCTGTGGACATCCAGCGGCAGTTGCAGGTTGGTCAGGCTGCGATCCTTAATGTCCTCCATGGCCATAGCCAAGTGCTGCACAACATGGAGGCATACTTGGAGGGCATTTTTTCATCGCAGGCTGACCAACGCCAGTTGCTGAGGTCCATAGACTCGACACTGACTGCAGCAGTGGGTCTCCTGCAGCGCTACGTCCCACCCCCTACCCCTGCCCCATCCACACTTCCCACTCCCATGCCTGTCCCACGTACACCCAGACGTCAGCATGCACCCACCACAACAGACACAGGCACCACACCAGCAGGGAAGGTCATACGCACACCTCCTGGCACGCACACCCAGGGTGAAGTAGGCACACCCACTGGGTAGGGGGGCAAACGTAAGTCATGCAGCCAGAGTGGGAGTCCGCATTCCACCCAATCCACTCCCTCCAAATCCCCTCCCCTCAGCTCTCCTGGCCACATATCCGGCAAGGACTCATTCATGGCCGCTCTGTCCCTGAGCCCCACTGTGACACCACCCCGCAAGCGGTCAAGGGAGTCCCCGGTCAGGGTGTCAGGGTGGTTGAGTCCCCCCCTGTCCAGACCCTCCCCCAGTGGCGCTGCGACCCATCCCTCCGCCCCCCCCTCCTTGGGGCCTGTGGTTCCTTCGGGTGCAGGGGAGACGCTGGAGGACCTTGCTAAGGTGTGCAGTGACATCCTGGCCTCCGCCTTTGGCCCTGCCCCACCCCCTGTAGTGGAGTCCTCCATCCCTGCACCCACGACGCCTACCCTTCGCCCTCATGTCCCTGCGGTGCCTGGTCCTTCCCCCCCACATGATGCCCTCCCCGCTGTGGAAGACGAAGGAGTCTGACTGTGCAGGCAAGCTAGGGGACACGCGTCCCACTGTGTCCCCCATCCAGCTGTGACTCATGGACTGCCCTATGGGCTTTGTAAATATTGAACTTGATCCACACACACATTATTTGGAAATGCTGAATAAAGCCTTTTTATTTTCCTTAGAACACTACTGCTTTTGTGGTGTTGCTGTTGGTGGGGCTGCTACATGATTTTGGGTGGTGATCATGTGTTGGGTGTGTGCGAAATGTAGTAGTGTGCTGGTCATAGGGGGGACCCTGGTATCTGTGTGCCATCACAAGGTGTTAGCTAGGTTTCTCTGTTCATGTAAGCAGTTACTTCATGGTGAAATTGTCCCAAGGTGTATTCCTTCCTCTGTGTACCCTGACATCTTCCCTGCAGGGTGTTCCCAATATTTAGCGCTGAGCTGTGTCTACATTAGCTGGGTGTGTGACGGACCCCTTCAACTTTGGCCATGCATGCAGAGCGATGTCTCCACCTGCATCATTCGTGGCATCCTTGGTGATCACTGTACTTGTGTATGTAGTCTGTTGACATGACTTCATGTGGACATGTTCCCTTTTAGGCTGTATGCATGTGTGTACTCCCAGCCTCGCACACATGTGTTACATGTACTGCAGGGTCTTTGTGCACCTGACTGACAATTGTGGCAATTGGATCTGTGGGTACTCCACCCTTATTTTTTTCCATGGGCAATGCTGGGGGCCTCTGCACCCACCCCTCCTGTCTCTGGGCACTGCTGGGAGGACTCTGCACACACCCCTCCTGTGTCTGGGCACTGCTGGGAGGACTCTGCACACACCCCTCCTGTGTCTGGGCACTGCTGGGAGGACTCTGCACCCACCCTCCTGTGTCTGGGCACTGCTGGGAGGACTCTGCACACACCCCTCCTGTGTCTGGGCACTGCTGGGAGGACTCTGCACACACCCCTCCTGTGTCTGGGCACTGCTGGGAGGACTCTGCACACACCCCTCCTGTGTCTGGGCACTGCTGGGAGGACTCTGCACACACCCGTCCTGTGTCTGGGCACTGCTGGGAGGGCTCTGCACCCACCCCTCCTGTGTCTGGGCACTGCTGGGAGGACTCTGCACCCACCCCTCCTATGTCTGGGCACTGCTGGGAGGACTCTGCACCCACCCCTCCTATGTCTGGGCACTGCTGGGAGTGATAGGCACCCACCCCTCCTGTCTCTGGGCACTGCTGGGAGGACTCTGCACCCACCCCTCCTGTGTCTGGGCACTGCTGGGAGTGATAGGCACCCACCCCTCCTGTGTCTGGGCACTGCTGGGAGGACTCTGCACACACCCCTCCTGTGTCTGGGCACTGCTGGGAGGACTCTGCACACACCCCTCCTGGTTCTGGGCACTGCTGGGAGGACTCTGCACACACCCCTCCTGTGTCTGGGCACTGCTGGGAGGACTCTGCACCCACCCCTCCTGTGTCTGGGCACTGCTGGGAGGACTCTGCACCCACCCCTCCTATGTCTGGGCACTGCTGGGAGGACTCTGCACCCACCCCTCCTATGTCTGGGCACTGCTGGGAGTGATAGGCACCCACCCCTCCTGTGTCTGGGCACTGCTGGGAGGACTCTGCACCCACCCCTCCTGTGTCTGGGCACTGCTGGGAGTGATAGGCACCCACCCCTCCTGTGTCTGGGCACTGCTGGGAGGACTCTGCACCCACCCCTCCTGTGTCTGGGCACTGCTGGGAGTGATAGGCACCTACCCCTCCTGTGTCTGGGCACTGCTGGGAGGACTCTGCACACACCCCTCCTGTGTCTGGGCACTGCTGGGAGTGATAGGCACCCACCCCTCCTGTGTCTGGGCACTGCTGGGAGGACTCTGCACACACCCCTCCTGTGTCTGGGCACTGCTGGGAGGACTCTGCACACACCCCTCCTATTTCACGATATGTACGCTTAGAACATACACGGGTGTGGGTTTGCTCCATGCATACGAGGTGGGGGTACAGGTCGTACTTACACTGTTGGGGTGGGGGTAGGCTCCATGCATACGCGGGTGAGGGTACGGGTCATACATACGCGGTTGGGGTGGGGGGTACGCTCCATACGTCCGCGGGTGAGGGTACGGGTCGTACTTACACTGTTGGGGTGGGGGTACGCTCCATACGTCCGCGGGTGAGGGTACGGGTCGTACTTACACTGTTGGGGTGGGGTAGGCTCCATGCATACACGGGTGAGGGTACAGGTCGTACATACGTGGTTGGGGTGGGGGGTACGCTCCATACGTCTGCGGGTGAGGGTACGGGTCATACTTACACTGTTGGGGTGGGGGTAGGCTCCATGCATACGCGGGTGAGGGTACGGGTCGTACATACGCGGTTGGGGTGGGTGGTATGCTCCATACGTCCGCGGGTGAGGGTACGGGTCGTACTTACACTGTTGGGGTGGGGGTAGGCTCCATGCATACGCGGGTGAGGGTACGGGTCGTACATACGCGGTTGGGGTGGGGGGTACGCTCCATACGTCCGCGGGTGAGGGTACGGGTCATACTTACACTGTTGGGGTGGGGGTACGCTCCATACGTCCGCGGGTGAGGGTACGGGTCGTACTTACACTGTTGGGGTGGGGGTAGGCTCCATGCATACGCGGGTGAGGGTACGGGCCGTACATACGCGGTTGGGGTGGGGGGTACGCTCCATACGTCCGCGGGTGAGGGTACCGGTCGTACTTACACTGTTGGGGTGGGGGTAGGCTCCATGCATACGCGGGTGAGGGTACGGGTCGTACATACGCGGTTGGGGTGGGGGGTACACTCCATACGTACGCGGGTGAGGGTACGGGTCGTACTTACACTGTTGGGGTGGGGGGTACGCTCCATACGTCCGCGGGTGAGGGTACGGGTCGTACTTACACTGTTGGGGCGGGGGTACGCTCCATGCATACGCGGGTGAGGGTACGGGTCGTACATACGCAGTGGGGGTGGGGGGTATGCTCCATGCGTCCGCGGGTGAGGGTACGGGTCGTACTTACACTGTTGGGGTGGGGGTACGCTCCATACGTACGCGGGGGGGGTACGGGTCGTACTTACACTGTTGGGGTGGGGGTACGCTCCATACGTCCGCGGGTGAGGGTACGGGTCGTACTTACACTGTTGGGGTGGGGGTACGCTCCATACGTACGCGGGTGAGGGTACGGGTCGTACTTACACTGTTGGGGTGGGGGTACCCTCCATGCATACGGGGGTGGGGGTACAGTCCGTATATATGCGTCCCCACGCTATGTGATGCTTGTGCGGGCCGTACCCAGGCCTTTGCCACGTGGGTACAGCCGCATCGCCATTGTTGGGATGACGTAGGTGTGGGCGTGGTACGACTCGTACCCACGCTCTTAAGGCGTGGGTACGGGACGTACCTGTATTGTTGTGTTGCCGGTTCGCGTCGTCAAGCACTTCCGTTGTGGCGGACGCTGGCTTTGCTGGACACGCACCCACCCCCTCGTAGTGACCAGGGCCTGGGGGTCAGGTATGTCCAGGGCATGTGTGCTGTGTGACTTTGGTGGGGGTTTGTGGCCCGCCCCTGCTCCTGCCCCCCCCCCCTTTCCCTCCTCCCTTTGTTGTTCTGACCTTCTGCGGCGCCTGCGTCCGAACCTGTAGAGGAGGTCGACTGCTATGAGGGCCGGGATGACACGTAGGTTCGGGTCCATGTCTGTCCGTCGCGTACAGGTACTCCTTGTTCGCGTCGTCCTGATTTCCCGGCAGTTTTTGGCAGCCGGAAAATATTCAGCGTGCGGGATGACGTCGGTGCGAATCGTGATTCCTGGTTCGTGAATGGCAGGCTGCGTGCGTCCCGACGTCACGTCGGCGCTTTCCCGGATCACATTTGTATGTTTATTTTCGTCGGTCGGGGTTTTGTACGATTCGTACGGAAATGTTTGTATATTTTGACGACCGGGTACGCGTCGGACGGAGAATATGCTCCGTCCAACGGTTCGTACCCGGTTTTTACCGGATCGTGATCGGCACCTAAGTGTGTATTGTGTGGGACAGTGATAATCATTTGCAGGACTTGCAGTGTTTTCGGCTCCTCTGGGAAGGTCTGATATAGGTCTTTGATTGCCCTGCTGAGTCTATGATAAGCAAATTTAAAAAGAAGAGTATGATTACTAATATAATCTAGATCGTCGAGTGCCAGGAAAATGCCATTTTGGTATAAGTCCCCCATTTCGGCTATCCCATCCTGCAGCAGTAGGGACATACTCACTTTTTCCTGAGTTACTGATAAAGCTGGGTGGTTTGGCAGTGGCAATTCTGAAGCATAGAGTGAAAGTTTATGCGCTAATTTCCCCATTCTCTGCCAGGCCAGATTCGTAGTATGAATAGTGTTTATTTCTTTTTTTGGTACATGCGTGCGCGGATGTGGTAAGATGTGTGGAAGCGGTATTGGGTGGGTGTCACCAACCTCCACTGCCATATGAGGCAGGTATCGCACTGGGTGATACCAGTATTGCACATACTGTGCTTGTGCACACAGGTAGTATAGCAGGAAGTCAGGTACTGTAAAACCCCCTTTAAAGTGCGGTAAAGTTAATGCCTGTAGCTCAACTCGATCTTGTTTTCCAGCTCATGTAAGGCGGGTCACACACGCGTTTAGGCTTTGAAATACCGCCCTAGGCGGAGTGATGGGGACATTATTAAATAGGTATAGGAACTTGGGGAGTATGACCATCTTTACCAGTGCCATCCTATCTGCCAAGGACAGCGGCAGATGGAGCCATCTTTCTATGGTGTCTTCCAGTTTACTAATGGCTGTGCCATACTTGGCTCGTATAACCTCTGCAGGGCCTATGTGATACCAGACACCAAGATATTTAACGGGATCTCGCTGCCATTCCAAGGGATACTCCACCGGATGTGGCTCCGTAATGTCCGTCAGGGGAATTATGCTGGATTTGCTCCAGTTTATTTGGAGGCCCAATTGTCTACCAAATTTTATATATTCGCGTAATAAAGGTGGGAGATTTATATGTGGTTCACGTACATATAGGACCATGTCGTCCACATACAGAGAGATATTTATAGGGCGTATTGTAAAGCTGCAGCTTTGTGATGTCGTATTTTACAAGTGAGTGGTTCCAACACAATAGCAAATAGCAACAGGGAGAGCTGGCACCTTTGTCTAGTTCCCTGCGTTATACTTATTGTATCGGAAACGTATTTATTTATCCTGATGCGTGCCACAGGTTGTGTATATAATGTTTTAATCCATTTCAGGAATATCGGAGGCATACCCATTTTGCGTAACACTGTAAAGAGATATGGCCATTCGACCGAGTCAAACGCTTTTGCAGCATCTAGCAGAACAGCCGCAGCCTTTAGTTCTGGATTAAGTTGGTGTGATATTGCAAAGAGGGTTCTCAGGTTGTAGGCGGTGGACTGGTGAGGGATAATCCCGCTTGATCTGGCAGGACAATATTAACCATGAGTGGTTGGAGCTGTTTAGCAATAATTTTAGCCAAAATCTTGGTGTCTGTATTTATTAGAGACAATGGGCGATAGGACTCACTATTGTCAGGGCCTTTACCTGGCTTTAAGAGAGCTACAATCATGGCTTCTCTCAGGGTGGGTGGAAGGATTTGTTTCTCAAGGGCATCTCCATACATGTTCACAAGGTGTGGGGCCAGGAGATCTATATATGCTTTGTAGAATTCACCTGTAAACCCATCTGGGCCAGGTGCTTTTACGTTGGGTAGAGATTTTACCACTTCAGTAACTTCTTCTATGGTGATGGGTTGTGCTAGATATTCTCGCTGGGCATCTGACAACCAGGCTATCGCCACATCTTCCAAGTATTCGAGTATTTCCGGCGGATCAGCCGGTTTGCGGGTGGTGTACATATGTTGTCATGAAAGCCGAGAGAATACTCTGTGTATCATACCGTGGGGTGCCCTGTGAATCCCGAATTTTGATCACTGTGTGTGGGGTATAGTCCCGGGAGATTTTTTTGTGCTAATATGTGCCCTGTTCTGCCGCCCTACCCATACGCTCTTGCCACCTGCCTTCTCAATAGGTATTTAAGTTCACTATCCGCGTATTCCTGGTATTCTGATAGCGTTTCACGAATTTGGCCCAGTATAGCCTGTCAGAGGTGTGTGCATAGTCCTGTTCCAGCAGTTTTAGTTTGTCTTCACATTTGGTAAGCTGGGTTCGTATATCCCTCAATATGCCCGCGTGTGTGCTAATGCATACTTCCCTAATGGTGCCTTAAAGGCTTATCGTTTGACCAATCTTCATGAAAGTTTCCCAAAAAGCGTTGAGGTAAATTCTGTTTGTCATGGAAAGTTTGGGGGGTGATCCGTGCAGTGGGAACTGAGAATTTGGGGTGGGAAATAAGGGTTCATTTTTTATGTTAATTCCCACAGGAATTTTTAGTCACTTGTACGGCTCGAACTGCTGAACGGACTTACACCAAATGTGGCAGGGAGGTAAATGTTGGTTCAATGAAGTGCCTTTTGCCTATTTGGTGTAAATCTGTGTAGTAGTTTTTGAGAAATGTAAGCCGAAAATTATAGTGATATCTTTGACCGCGGATATTTCGCTGTGGTTTTGCGATTAATCAGGAATGCAAGTGACAACGCGAAAGCTCTGATTGGCAAGACGGAACCCGAACAGAAAGTTGCTGCTGCCAGTTTATTGATCAGGAATGGTTTCCGGGGCTGAATATTTCTGGAAAAGCTAAAGTAAGGGGTCAGAGTAGAGGTACTTTGACCCCATGTTTGAGAAATGAGAGTGTTAGTGACACAAGTTATGTGCGAAAATTGATTTTTTTAATCACGCATGATATTCACGATGATGCCGCAAGACCCAGTGTGGTCCCCCTGTGTACAGTCGTGGGGGACGTTGCGACTTTTGCGACATCATCACAAATATTGGTAAAAATATTAAAAACAATAGCAGTGAATCATCAATACGCATTGTTGTAGAGATAATGAGATTCTGATAATTGTTTTTATAGAGTTATTTATATAGTGAGTTAACTACTGTGAGGGTAAGAATTAATTATATAGTTATAATTTTTTTATGTGGTGTTGGCTATTGAATTTCTGCTTTTGCGATGTAACCACGGGGATCGCGATTACCGACGTCATTGCGATCTCCGGCCTCACCGCGAAACCGGAAAATAGGTTTTAGAGATGGTTGTTCTAGAAATATACTAGAAAAACATGAGTTTGAAGTGTACAGTAATAAACCCCTAGTGTTTAAAATATTGTAATATGTGTGCATATGTGTGTTTACACTTTATAGAAAAGACACGACTTCGCAGTTAACAGCTACGTCGCGATGCCCTGAATAACCGTGAAAATGGAAAATAAGTCTTAAGGATGGTTTTTAAAGAAACTTAGTACAAAAATATGATCTTTACCATGCTTTGAAAGAAGTATGTATATAGTAATATGTGTAGTGCAATGTTCAAAATGGATATTTACATAATATTTTGGGATGTGTTGGTGGCCAATGAATGTCTGCTTTTGTTTTCCGTTTTCGCGACGTGTCCACATGGATTGCAATGTCGTCGCAAAGATCCCCTAAAACTATAAAAAAAAGTTAGAAAAAAACTTCACAATATTTCATGTACTAGGGTGGCTCTGACAAGAGCAGTTGCGTTGGTTTTGTGTATATGGCTGCTACACATAAGACCGGATGCAGAGTTTTAGGTTACTTAGAAACACCCTGTTGCCTTCATCTGTAAAATGCACTACATCATTTCTATAAATTCCATGCATGTCAAAATGCAGATTGTTTTTTATAGATATAGCCCATGCAATGGTCTCTGAGGAATCTAGAAACAGTTTTAATAACATGTTTCCTGGCTTTGTCAATCTGTGAACAGAATTGATTTGACCACTTCCATTTATGTCTTTGGCATATATTAGAGTACACCAAGACAGTGTGAGGAAAAAGCAACATCGGCTTTGCAAAGGATTCTTTCATTAGGATTTCCAGCCCTACCCCAGTCAATGTGCCTAGTTAATTGCCACCACAGTACACAATCATGAGGTGAGGAGTTTGGGACTCCACAATGGATTTAACCACAGTCAGCAACTGATGAAACCTTTACCCTCTCTGGGCAAAACCAAGTAATAACCCAAAAACCAAGTAAAAGCCCAATAGATATAGCTGTGGCCCACAATCCATACTCTAAGCATTTTGTAGTGAAGGGACAGTAGTAGTCAGGAAAAGGCTGGAGCTAAATTAGATAGTTTTCCAAAGGAAAAGCAGTTAAAATGGAGGCGTTTAAAACAAATATATATACAGGTATGTATTAGGAAGTGTTTGTCAATGTGATTTTTAACTTATATAATTGGTTTGCATATGTTTAGATGGTAAGATATGTTTTTTTCTGGTTGCAGATAGTTATATGTACGATGAAACTGTTGAGTTTACTTAAAGATGCAAAGAAGTATATATTTTTGGAAAGATGGCCTGAAGGTGTATATCTTTCACAAAATCACATATATGTTTACATAGTGCTCTATGTTCTTCAAGGCTGTTGAAAATGTCATGTATATAGCGAGGGTGGTGCATTTCTTTCAACATGCTCTGTTTAAAATTGGGTAGGCGTAATAGTGAAGGATGTCTTTTGAGAGTTTGTGTGCTAGCTTCACTCGACATGTGACTTTTCTTTGAGAAATTCTGAATATATGTTTTTAAACAAGAAATATTTGAGAAATGATGCAGATATGTAATTAGGAAAAAGTTGTGCGCTTTCGAAAGGTGAAAATTGTTGTTTTCAGTTTTAAAAACGCATCGATGCATGTGGAAGCTGAGCAATGAATACTCTTAGAGAGCCATGTATGAAATTACATATCAAGTGTGATATCTAGACTTATTCAATCACCCAGGTACTACACATCTACTCTTCCAAACACACAGGCGCTAATTATGAACTATGCAGGCAACACCCATACGTTCATCCAAGCACCCAGATAGTAGCAATTTAGGTATGTGAATACACTGGCACTAACTATGAAGATATGGAACCATTGTTGAAGTTCCTTTATACTGCTGTGATCCACATTCATGTGCAGATTTTTATATGGAGTGTTTCCCACATTTTAAATCTGACATATCTAAGTAGAAAAGTATTGAAACACTAAATGTACCAGTGACACAGTTGTAGAGAGGTACAGAAATAGGTCATATGCTGTGTTTTTGGATTTACCGTATTGAGACACTGTTTGTACTTTACAATTTGGTTAGTATTTATTTTAAAATTGAGTACATAGGGATAAAGGGGTCTTTTAGCGTGTATAAGTGAGAGCTGAAATATGGTGCAGCTGTGTTGTAGGAGTGGGTGCTATAATATTAAAAGGTAAGTAATAAATTAAGTGTTGTGTTTTGGTACATTGAAGTAAGTGCTTCAAGTTATGTAGGTAGGTTGATTTGTACATTTAAAACTGCAACATAACATAAAAACTATTTTTGTATTATGTGTAAGCCAGTAGTAAAGTAGATGGAGCATTGGCTAGAAAAAAAATTATTTTTACAGAACAATATGTGCATAGTTACAGACAGATTGCATACTAAAGCTTGGAGAAAAAAGGAACAGAGGTAAGTCGAGTATCTATGCAGAACTGAGACTCAAAATGGGCAAAATGAAGAAACAGTGGTGAACGAAAAAAGAGCTATTGGTAAGAGGGCAAAATCATTTCTTAAAAATATAGGTGAACATTTCCAAAGATTATGAAATAATGAAATTAAAATTCAAACAATGAGAAAGAATAACAATGGACTAAATCTATATAGCATTAACAGGAAAGAATGTAACAAAGATGTACACACCTTAACAGGAGACAGAAGCAGTTTAAGGAAATCAGAGCTAGGATGTTTCGAAGTAGAGTCGTTATAAATCTACTGAGAAATATTAAGAAGTATAGAAGACAGAGACATGCAGTGAAACACAAAGAACGAGTTGAGAGAGTAGTTTATAAGGCCTTTGCTTTGAAGGTGAAGGTTTTTATTGTGATTATAAATAGAATGAAGACTCTTGACAAAATGGTGTTGTACTTGAGTTGAGAAAACAAGAAAAAAAGATTAGTGAACAGAAGCAAGCTTTGTACAGTTTTTAGTGGAGAATGCATACATACTTCCAGTACAGAATCTTTCTTTAAAGTAGAAATCAATCTCCAGGATGATAGTTTAGTTCATGCTATTGATTACAGTGGACAATGTTATGAAATGAAGAATGGCATTCCTATAGCGAAAGAGGTGATGGTACCTAAAAATGTAGAACAAGTTATTGGAGCACAGGTACAAGGAAGGTGGAGTCAGGTGCCTGTATAGAAATGGAATTGTAGTAGTGTTTATAGTATTCAACAGCAATTCACTGATATATTAAGGACATTCCTACATGTTTTTCCAAGGTAAAGCTTAAAACAGAAAATAAGTACTTTACAAGGATTGGATCCTTGGGACACTCACTAGCTTGTTTAAGTGTCAAAGCACTTTTCATCATTTCAGGATGTTAGTTGTATACCAATCAACAATTCAAACTTTAGTTAGGAGGCTGTACTATGTAAAAACTCTTGCTTTATGTTTAGGAGATATGAATAGGGCACTTTTGTATGGTACTGTGGCAGATGTAGAAAAGGTTTGTGATGATGTGCGTTTTGTTTCTTTGGTCCTCAGCAGGATTCTAGGGAAAATGAAGAGTTGTTAAGAGGAGGAGTTGTAGAACAGGACACAGATATTACAGTTGATAGTTTTGAAGAAGAGATTACAAAACTTTACACAGTGTGGTCTAAAGAACCAGAGTATGTTTCTATGTGTTGTCGACGCACTCACTGGAAGATTTAAACACAGGCTGTGCGTTTATTTGCAGAGGAATGTTTTGACTTGTCCAATGGGCAAGTTATATGTAACTAGTAATACAATAAATTAGAAAATAAAATGAACAGCACATAGCTATTAGATATCTATTTTGCAAGATAATAAAATGCCTGCTAATGTAGAAAAATTCCGAAAGGCCAAAAATAAAAATAACTTTACATTTATGATTCTTTGCAGCATTGCGAAGGGCTCTTATGGACTGCTGTCCAGCCCTCACTACAACTCCACAATCCATGCAGTATGATGCCATCCGGGAAAACTGTGGAGCCAACTCTGGAAGTTGAGATTGGACCTCTGAAGGGACTCTCTGCCCCAGTGTTGTTGTGGCTAGTATTGAAGTTCAGGGTCCTTCAGCCTTGCATTGCTTTCTTGTTGCTTTTACACTATTGCTTTGGTATGTTTTAGATGGTAGAGCATGGACGTAGTCCCGCAAAAATATTTTTTATTGGTACCCCTTGACAATGTCTTGTGACATATTGTGCATTCCACAAATCTGCTCACTATAAACTCCTCTTATGAATGTTCAAGATAAATAAATGGGCATGTTCTTTTAATTTTTTTAGTTGAAAAGTGTATTATCCTATGATATTCCTTTATTTCTCAGTGACATGATTTTCTTTTGTGGGTTTGTACGTGGCCATTCTTGAAAACTCTGGAGCCATATCTGTTGCAGTAGTCTGCACCTCTCAAAGGACTTTATGGTTGGGAATTGTTGCTTGTGCCCCTGAAGTAAAAGGTCTCTATGTTAGATGTTTTCTATGTTAAGTTTTAAGATGATAGACTATAGATGTCATACCACATGAATATTTTTTATTTGTCCCTCTAGAGTGGATTTTTTCACAGTGTGTGCATTGTTATAGTTTTTGATTCTTGTTGAGTTTGGGTAAGAATGGGTAGTTTTATGGGTGTTTTGTAATTGTGCTTTATTCATGAGTTCAGATGTTGAAAGTTACTTTTTGAAATTGTTGATTTTGTCAAATGTGTTGTTAAAATAAAGTTAAACAATTATGTACCTAAACTACCAGATCAAACTTTGTGTAATATATGTTTAAATATCTGTTTTACATTGTGTCATTTGTATTTGTGACTACTGATGTCATTACGACCTTCGGTATTGCTGTGAAGAAGGAAAATGCATTTTTGATGTAGTTATTTCAGAAAATATATACTAAGGGGAGATTTAAATTAGTATCTTATTAAATAGCTGTACTGAAACTTTACATTAAATATGTCTATATATGTGTTTTACACTTTGTCAAAAACACCCAGTATTCACAGTATGTTCTTGGCATTGGCACTCATAGAATCACACGGGCACTACCTGTGCAATCATGAAGGACGTCTTTTCTCCACCACTTTGCAAACGCGCCTCCTGACAGAGTACTAGTTGGGGGATCAAGTCCCCTTGGCTATTGAGGGTCAATGGGGGTAAACTACCTCTCCTTTTACCTCCAGCACGTTCCACACAGTCCGTTTACTAAGAGGTCATTAGAGGCCACGCCCCCTTTCTGCACCACTCTGCAAACACATCTCCTGGCACACTACTGGTTGGGGAATTAAGTTCTCTTGGATGCTAAGAGACCTTGGGGACCAAGAAGCCTTCCCTGGTAAGTCCTACACAGTGAGATTCCTGAGAGCTGGTCAGAGGGCCCGCTGCCATTCCCCATCACTCTGCAAACACCATGGCTACTTAAAAAACCATAGAAATTCACTGAACAAAAACAAAGGTTACAGGGATGTTATAATTAGGAATTAGCATTTAAAACACCTTAGAAATTCCCTCAAAAAAACAAAGATTACAGGGCCATTATAGTTAGGGAATAGAATTTAAAAAAACATAGAAATTCACTGAAAAAAACAAAGGTTACAGGGACGTTATGTTAGGATCAGATTTCACATGCTCACAACCAGAGAAATTCCTCAGTTATAGTTAGCTAACTCACACCCCTGCAATGCACTGCTTTATGACCTCACATATTACATCACTCATGACATGGTCAGTGACATCACTGATGATATCACTGATGACATTTCCAATGACATCACTCATGATATCATCCACAGAATCTCTGATGCACCCACTCACACCCCAATATAACCTTTCATACATTCACTCCAACTTCTACACTAGCATTCTCAAAACCTTTGACACACCTATACCAGTGCTTACATACCCACTCACTGATTCATAGGTCTACACACATTTCCACTCAGTTACCCATACAGCCACTCATACACCAACTCACTCACTAATACAGCCACTAATGTATCCACTCAAACACCCATACAGCCACTCACACACAGTCACTCATAGAGCTACTCACACACCTACTCACTCACCTATAGAGTCAATCACATAGCCATTTACTCAGTGATACAGTTATACACACGCCCATTCATTTAATCATACAGATACTAACACATACTCACTCACCTATACAGTTTCTGACACAAGCACACACTCACCCATACAGCCACTCTGACAAACATTCAGTCACAAATACAGTCACTCATATACTCACTTCTACTGCCTTCCACATATGCAGTTACTCACCCATATACCACTGACGCATCCATTCACTCACCGACACAGCCATACACACACTCAGTCACTTATACAGCCCTACAGGTACTCAGACAACCAATCACTCACCCATACAGAAACTCATGTACCCATTCACACACCCATACAGCCACTTAGACACCAACTGACAGACGGATACAAGCACCTAATCACTCACTTATACAGCCAGTCATGCACCCACTGAATAATCCATACAGGTATTTATACACCCACTGATTCACCAATTCACCTTGGTATATTTATTTAACACTCATAAACTTTATTTGAAAAACTCAGAGTCACAGGATGATGTAATCAGTGATGTCATTTGAGATGTCATGAGTGAAGTCACTCATTTGTGCCATATCTGGATATTACCTACTGTGTATATACATTTAAATAAAATTGTTTTTTAGAAAGTGCCACAAGATACCCAAAAAAAGGGATATTACCAAAAAACGATTTTTTATGCAAAATAGAACCTATGAGTGGATTCAACGCGACTTTGGGGAACTCATTGATCAAACATTTTTGACCAATGAATGACCACAGCTCCTCTTCACTGTTGAGTCCCCAGGGGGTGAGGGGTCTTAGCTCGACTATATTTCTTGCTTCAAGTTGTCGCAGCAATTTGACCCTGTCTCCTCCCCTCTCTTTAGCTGGTACCTGATCCAAACAGAAGTAGTGACCCTGTCGCTTCTGGAGTCATGGGTCTCAGTAAAATGGCGGGCCACAGGGAAAGAATTGCTACGCAAACAAATGATGGACAGAATGCTGAATAAATCATACATTCACCCCCAGTCAAGAGATCTGGGTTAAATCCATTGTTCTTTTTCTCACCATGCCACCCCAGTTTAAACCCAGCCATATGCAAATCAGTCTTGACCCTGTGCCTCATGGGAACAGTCCAGTCCGAACTGCTAAGCCAGGTCCTCCCTGGACCGGAAACAAGCATCCTGGGACCGGTTTCTGGGTATTTCCCTTCATCAGTCAGGCTAGCTTGAATCCAGTTAAATGAGAAACAAGGAGACCCTACCCACAAGGAGCCTGGGTAATATATGTTGTGAGGAAACAATAGCTCGTGTGGATTAATATTAATCAATACAGTATATAGTCTATAATAATGATCAAAAAAAGGAAGGGGTTTAAACGAGATGTCAGAAGAAAAGGCAAAACCATACACAGTAGGTCTTATTGTAAAGAATATTTTTCTTTTATATTACAAGAATATTTTCATAGAAAGTGGACATAAATACAGAATACAAATTGACATTATTCATACAATTTACAAAATAGTGTCCCAATGAAAAAAATAAACCTAAACAAACAGTTAACATAAAGTGCAACATACAAAAAAGGTTTCCATTTTTCTTTTACAAGGCAATCATAAACAAATAATAATTCAAGTTAACACTCAAGCATTCTAAGTGTTGCTTTATTGATTTGCCTTTCAAGTCAACGGCGTTTCGACCCTGTTCCAATTTAAGGGTCTCGTCAGGACAGTCTAATAAGGGGACACCTTATCGTCCGGGGCAGGTCTAGCGTTTAAGTGTACGGTGACACCGTGCTCAAGGTGAAAATTAAATACTCACAGGTACCCGGCCGGGTGCCCTGTGAGGAAGAACTCACAAGGAGGCAGTATGTCAGCTCTTGAATTAGCTCGATGCGAGAGTTTAATAATATACCACACACCACGTTTTCAAAAGTCCAGTCAACTTTTTTCTTTGCTTCCGGGTTTACGAATGTCCCGAAAGTTGCTACAGCAGGCGAACAAGGTCCTGTCTGCTTGGTACGATCACCAAGATCGAAACGCCGTTGACTTGAAAGGCAAATCAATAAAGCAACACTTAGAATGCTTGAGTGTTAACTTGAATTATTATTTGTTTATGATTGCCTTGTAAAAGAAAAATGGAAACCTTTTTTGTATGTTGCACTTTATGTTAACTGTTTGTTTAGGTTTATTTATTTTATTTTTTTCATTGGGACACTATTTTGTAAATTGTATGAATAATGTCAATTTGTATTCTGTATTTATGTCCACTTTCTATGAAAATATTCTTGTAATATAAAAGAAAAATATTCTTTACAATAAGACCTACTGTGTATGGTTTTGCCTTTTCTTCTGACATCTCGTTTAAACCCCTTCCTTTTTTTGATCATTATTATAGACTATATACTGTATTGATAAATATTAATCCACACGAGCTATTGTTTCCTCACAACATAGCTTGAATCCAGTGGCACAGTGAGCAAGGGACCCACGTCTGGGTATACCCATCCCACTTAGGGTTAAAAGTGCTATACAAACAAATGATGGACGGAATGCTGAATAAATCATTCATTCACCCCATGTCAAGAGATCTGGGTTAAATTCATCGTTCGTTTGCTCACGATGCCACCCCAGTTTAGACCCAGTCATATGCAAATCAGTCTTGACAGGGTAAGAATTATCACAGTTGGTGATCGCCCGTGTGTGCTCCAATATACGTTTTTTGGCTGGATGAATCGTGCTTCCTATATACTGGAGACCACACGGGCAAACCAAACAATACACTACAAAACTGGTATTGCAGTTGAGAAATTTACTGATGGTTTGTTTGGCTTTCTTGTCCAGGACTGAGTAGTTTTTCACTCTATGGCTATTCTTACATGCCTTACAGGTCGCGCATGGATAGAACCCATTTAATAACATTTTCTTTGTTGCTGCCTCCTCAGAGAAATGACTTTGTACCAAAATGTCATTAAGCAATGCATTTTTTCTGTATGTAATATTTGGTCTGTTTGGTAGTAATCGTCCGATCACTGTGTCCGTCTGTGGAACTTTCCAGTTCTGCTGGACCAGACCTCTGATTTTATGTGCCTCTGCTGAAAAGTAAAGGTTCAGCCTAACCACTACTGTATCATCTACCGTTTCAAGTGCAGTTACTGGCTTATGTGTAAGCAGATCCTGTCTCTCTTTTGATTGTGCCTTAACAGCAGCCTCGTGTAAGACATAGTTTTTATATCATCTCTTTCTGAATCTACTAAGAGATTCACTTGCAGCCACCGAGTAATCATCTATACGTGTGCAATTCCTTTCAAGTCGCAGTAATTCCCTATAAAGGATGCTGTGAATTAGACTGTCTGGATGCTGGCTCCCTGAATGGAACACAGTGTTTCCTGCAGTTGGCTTTCTGTATAGTTTTGTACAGATTATATCTTCTGCCACGAAAACCAATAAATCAAGAAAGGCTACCTCAGTGCTGCTGATGTTACTTGTGAATTTGCAATTCAGGTCATTGCTGTTTAGGATCTGAATGTATTCCTCAGCTTCAGTGACAGTTCCTCTCCAGACAATAAAAAGGTTGTCGATATTTCTTTCCCAAAGGGCTATCTTATTGACCCACCTCTCCTTGTCCTCCGCCCAGGCCACGTGCTTCTCCCACCAGCCTACGAAAAGATTTGCATAGCTGAGGACGAAGCCCGTGCCCATGGCAGTTCCTTGGACCTGTAAATACAGTTGCCCCCCAAACCAAAAAATATTATTGTTCAAGCAAAATTCAACAATCTCAAGAAGCACCTTGCTGTGGGCCTGGAATTTTAACGGTCTCATTCTGAGAAAATATTAAAGAGAAGACAGGCCATGCAGTGTGCAATACAAGTATACAAACTTGTGATGTCCAAGGTGATTAGTAGGAAGTCAGGTTCCCAGCGTATATTCTGTATCTGCCGTATAAAATCCGTGGTGTCCTATATAAAGGAACTCAAGTCTCTTACCAATGGTGAAAGAAAATAATATGCATATGTTGATGGTCTTTCTAAGAGACTTCCTTTACTGGACATTATTGGTAGTCCTGGTGGTCTGTTTAGGTCTTTATGGATTTTGGGTAAGTGGTAAAAGGTGGGAAGGACAGGAAAGTCCACCTTCATGTATTGGTTTTCATCCTCCTCCAGTATTCCACTGGTTCTCCATTTGTCAAGTACCTCATAAAAATCCAGAACGCACAAATTAAAGGTTTTTCTATTGATTTTTTTGTAGCTTTCCATGTTGCCTAAGGGACGTAATGCCTCCTCCTTGTAGAAATCCTTGGACATGATGACGATGTTTCTGCCCTTATCCAATTGTTTAATGACCAGAGTTGTGTCATCCTTCAGTGCTTTGACCGCTGCCCACTATGCCCTGGTGAGATTATATTTTCTTTTGTTTTTTGGTTGCACGTGAGCTGTTTTTAATTCATCAAGGTCTTTAATCATGGCCTCATGAAAACTATCTATTGTATCAAATGGTGTCCTAGGAATAAATTTGGATTTTGGTTTAAACTTACTTGTACCACTTTTCTGTTCAATCCCAAATTCCTCCACAGTGTCAGTTGTGCCTCCACTGTTACTTTCTACCCTATCCTGGCCAGAATCATGTAATATGTGCATAGTCTGCAAAGTTTCATAGTCATGTCCCGTAAGAATGTCAGTTGCGGCTGGCCGCATCGTTGTTTCTGGTTCTGGACGTCTTGCATGTTGAGTGAAGGTTTTCTTTAATTTTAGTTTTCAAACGAACTGATGGAGATCAATCCGAGTTTGTACATAGTCCCATTCAGTTGTGGGGCAGAAGGTCAGTCCTTTTTGTTGAACCTGTATTTCTATGTTAGATAGGGATCTTTTCGACAGGTTCACCACTGAAAGAGGGTTTACTTCTTGTTGAAGCCCTCTTGCTCCTTGTCACCCGTGGTTGGAAAATTCTGTTCCTGGCTGATCGGAGCCCCTGCACCCTGGAGCATAGCTGAGTCAGCCCTGAGGGATGGGGCCCACAGGACAATTAATGGCTCCGGGAGTGGTCCCCGTGGCACCCCTCTACTTTTTTATTGTACATTGGACCACAGGGTTGTGGTCCCCGGGGCCAAATTGGCCCGGGAAGGTGGCCATGTTTGCCCCCTATTTATTATATAATTTGGCTGGGCCCTGGGGGATGGGGCCCCTCTCCCCTTAATTATAATAGTATTTTCTCCCAGGACTAGTCCACCGGGGGGGGGTAAATAATTAAACAAGTGCGGGAGACCGCGTTTGTTTTGTAAAAAATATTTGCCACACATTTGTGGAACCTCTGCGATTTCACAGCAAAAATAAAACAAATAATGTTTTTGGCCCCAGCAGGTTCCCTGTGGGACCCAACCACTAGGCCTAGGGGGTCAGGGCATTCCTACCCTCCTCCCGTCTGTTTTTATAAAAACATTTTCTTTGGGACTTGGCTGAGTCCGAGCCCCAAGATGGCTGCCAACACTTCCTGGTTGAAGTGCTAGCATCCAACCAGATCTCACCATAAGATCTGCCGGATTTGTGGAGGGTCCACTTCCCTAGATATATACATTTATTTTTCCTTTAATAACTCAAAAACTACTGAATGGATTTAGACCGACAGCACTGTTTCTGGACCAAGAACTAGCTTTCTGCCAAATTTGGTGTAGTTTCGTTTAGCCGTTCAGGCTGTAGTCGTGTTCAAAATCCCTGTGGGAAATTGCATAGGGAAAACGCGCTTTCGCCCCTACCCATTTTCCTACTATTTATCACACATTCCTAATGTTCCTTTTTTGTAAAAATTGCATTCAGGCCCAGTGATTACACTTCATCGACAATTCCGGCCCGACTGCTGACATAAAGATACTACTCATAAATTACCTCTGTGAATACCAAAAGTCATAAAGTTAGACTTATGTCACAGATTGCTGCTGTAAATTGGGCCCAATGCATTTTGGCCAGAGCATGCCTTGATCACTACACCGACTTGCAGTGAGAACACAGTTTTTAAAAACCATCGTAACTATCATAAACAAAGGACTGAACTCAGCTTCTTGTTATGGTCACCATCTTAAGCTGGTGTGGTATAGTTACATAGACATATATATCCTCTGCTCTGAAATTGGTTAAATCGTCGATGCATCCGTAACACAGCAGGGCAAGGTGTCTTTTTCCAAGGAGTATCAACTCCTCAAATTAAACAATGAAAGTCCTATCAGAGTGGGCGAAGGAGCAGAGGAAGAAAAAGCAAAACTGTAAATGACGAGAAAGGAGGAGGGGACAGCGGAAATGTCAAGAACATTAATGATTATTGTATGCTAATACTAATGACCATTTGCTAGAAACATTTAGCACATGTTACATCATTTGTGTTTACAAATCTATAGTTGACTTGAATGATAAGAACTGATAGAATATTCTACCTTTTAGGATATCTCTGAAAAAGATTTATTTGAACGTTTTTTAATAATTCTGATCACTGTTACATTGATAATTGTTTTGAGGACAAATTAGAACTATCATATATTTAAAAAAATGCACTGTGGATTTTAGGATTCAGAAATCCCGTATTGAACCAAACAACAAATATTGGTCCATTGTTTGTAATGATATTGAAATAATGCTGGCAAATTGTCTCATGAGCACTTTACAAGTGAAATGTATCCACTAAAAAAAGCAGAAAGCAACAAGTCGAGTTTAGAACTTTGGAGCATTAGAAAATACTGTAACATTGATTGTTTTTTTAAATCACATGTGTGGTAAAGGGATGATTTATACACATTTTCACTATATATTTATATATTTCACGTACCTTATTTAAACTTACCTGCGTGGTAAAGGCAAATGCATGGGAAAACAAGCAGATGCGTTGTAAATGTATGCGATGTAAAAATACATTTTGTGGTAAAGCCATGCATGGTAATGCCATGCATTGTAACATCATTCAACTCTATCCTTCTTGTGTGTTTTTCTCTCTCTTGCTCTGGGTCGCAGTCTTCTGAGAAAAAATACGTGGAAGTCCAAAAAATGAGTGTCTATGGGCCTCACCTGCAACACTAGCTCAAATTCAGCACTGCCTTTGTGGTAGAAATAATTGTTATTGCTAGTGCTGTTCTTAATATTTGGCACCACAGACTCCACCTCAAAAATAAAGGAAAGACATGTGTAATGTTTCCTTGGTATATCGTGCCAGCATTGGGATACTGGTGTATATCGGATGTATGTCGTTACAACGCACACTTTTACAACGCATGCACTTACAACGCATTTTTTACAACGCACAATCCATTACAACGCATGACATTACAACGCAGGACACTACAACGCATTTTTAAAAACTACCTTTACAACGCATTTCCATTACAACCCATACTACCTTTACAACGCATACCATTACAACGCATAATATTAAATTGCATTTAAGGTAAGTATTAGATAGTATAGGGGTAAAAATTACTATTCTAACTCCAGGGGGTGCAACAGTAGGGTAAGTGTTGGATAGTATAGGGTTAAAAATTACTCTTCTAACTCCAGGGGGTGCAACAGTAGGGTAAATGTTGGATAGTGTAGGGGTAAAAATTACTATTCTAACTCCAGGGGGTGCAACAGTAGGGAAAGTGTTGGATAGTATAGGGTTAAAAATTACTATTCTAACTCCAGGGGGTGCAACAGTAGGGTAAATGTTGGATAGTGTAGGGGTAAAAATTACTATTCTAACTCCAGGGGGTGCAACAGTAGGGAAAGTGTTGGATAGTATAGGGGTAAAAATTACTATTCTAACTCCAGGGGGTGCAACAGTAGGGTAAGTGTTGGATAGTATAGGGGTAAAAATTACTATTCTAACTCCAGGGGGTGCAACAGTAGGGTAAGTGTTGGATAGTATAGGGGTAAAAATTACTATTCTAACTCCAGGGGGTGCAACAGTAGGGTAAGTGTTGGATAGTATAGGGGTAAAAATTACTATTCTAACTCCATGGGGTGCAACAGTAGGGTAAGTGTTGGATAGTATAGGGGTAAAAATTACTATTCTAACTCCAGGGGGTGCAACAGTAGGGTAAGTGTTGGATAGTATAGGGGTAAAAATTACTATATTATGCGTTGTAATGGTATGCGTTGTAATGGTAGTATGCGTTGTAATGGAATGTGTTGTAAAGGTAGTTTTTAAAAATGCGTTGTAGTGTCATGCGTTGTAATGTCATGCGTTGTAATGGATTGTGCGTTGTAAAAAATGCGTTGTAAGTGTAGTGCGTTGTAAAAGTTGCGTTGTAAAGGTTGTTCCCAGTGTATATCAAACAGACATGTATCTGTGGATTTATTATGGGATTTATAACATCAGGGTCAATGGTCATATGACATCAATTGCTATGATGTCAGTTAGGTCAAAGGATGTGTGACATTACTTCCGCTACCCCTAGCATTTTGGTGAATCGACTTCCATGCTGTTAATCTGTGTGGTATAGCCCTTCCAGAGAACAATAGGTTTGGAAAGGTCACATGGATCTCCCTGTCTCCTCTCCTTAACACTCATAAACACTACAAAGGATCCCTAGAATTTCCACTGGGGAGCCCTAGAATTAACATTTGGTGTCTGGGTTCTCCCTCTATGCCTCCATCTGAGACCAATTAAGTGCAGCAATTACAAAATGGATCCCAGTGTGGCTATGGTCGCCTATGTCACATTTACTCTAAAGGTACATCTGTTACACATGCCAAATGGGGCACACATGCAACAGACATGTGCCACATGGATAGGTGAAGGTCCTGGATGCAGAAGACTAGCAGACTAATTTGAAAAAGGTGGGAGAGGCACCAGGGTGACTCTCTTCAACATGGACTGGTAAAAAAGCCGGCCATGCACTATAATCAGTATTTCTGCCACCACTGTCAGTCCTTTACAGCACGGCAAGCTGGCATTAGTCACTCTCAGCAAGAAGGATTCATGTGGTGTACCCCACTAGACCGCAGAATCTTGCGCTGGGTTTCAGTCCATCTCAGAAAAGTGCCTCCAGTTCACATGCATGATCATCATGTGTTCTCAGGTAGGATGGGAAAAGCCACAGCTTGATATGGTGAAGCTGAGGAGTGAAACACACAAGATGATGGACGGAATGTTGCACATTGGCAAAATATTCACCTCCAGTCACAGATCTGGGTTTAATCCATCGTTATTTTTCTCACCACACCACCCCAGTTCAGACATGGCCATATGCAAATCAGTCTTGACCCTGCGCCTCATGGGAACAGTCCAGCCCGAACTGCCAAGCCATGTCTTCCCTGGACCAGAATCAAGCATCCTAGGACCGGTTGCATACTCTCCACAGCAAGGCAGGGGAGCTTGCTCTGTCCCAGCAACTATAACCTTCCATACTCATAAAAGTGTTAGTATTAATTCAATTAGCATGGCTCATCTTCTATGTGGGTGAAGATTTGCCCATAATGCTGTAAAATGCTGGTGGCATGGGAAGGTGAGGAGGGGCTACTCCCAGAAACAGTGAAAGGACCTCTGAGCAAAAGTGCTCGTCAACATGCTGTGGGTGATAGGTGTCAGTTTAACTTAGAAGCAGGCCTTATACCTATAGGCAGACATTGTCTTCCTGGACCTGGATCTCCTCTTCCGTGGATGTGCAGTATCATCTGACCAGAGAGTTAGTGCCAGTATGGCACTTGGTGATGGCAAGTTCTATTACTTGGTATTTATATCATAACATACTTCTGCTATTAGTAAAGTAGTGTACTGCTAGTGTTGTAGATTGTCTGGAGAAGAGTGTGAAACGATGTGCAAGTAAAAGTAAATGAAGTTTATTGAAAATGTATATATTTTACTTCTCACAAGCTGTGCATTAATTAGTTGCCTGTGATGCCATTTAGGCATGCTAAGGGCCCATAATTAAGAAGAAACAGGGATGCCCCACAAACAAGAAAGTCCAGAATAACTGGTTTGCTAAAGAAATTTCGAAAGCTGACCAAGGAATGCATTCCACCCACTGATTACCATTGGCTTTGTGGATAGTAACTCATATTTTCTGGCTTTCGATTTGCTGGCTGTATTTATTTTAGGCTGTGCAGCTTGAGTTTGTCGCTCCCGTTGCCCAAACCTTGCTTACTGTATTCTTCCACATACTCACTTTCTGTAAACAGGCCATTAGTTCTTGTTCTTATCTTGTCACATTTGCTGTGCATTCAAAGACAGAGGTCAAATGTCAAGCTCTCTCTTCCAAGGGAGCTAGGTGTTTGCTTTTCTTTTTTCTAACTTCAAAGTGAGAAAATGTATGTGACAATCCGGCTGAGTATCCATGAGCAGGAGAGGGTGTAGAAAGTTTTTTTTAAGCAGACAACAAAAAATGAACCATGCTGATTTTTCAGAATATATCAGAATTAGTACACATTAAGTACATTTGTATTGTAATTCTGAAGTGTGCAGAAAACAAATAATTGAGTCCAATCAAAACACATCAATACACTAGGTAAGGACATTGCACATTTTATTGTTTGTATGCAGTAAAACAGTTTTTCGGTGCAAATGTAATGGTCATTTAGAATTGAAAATGTGTTGTCTTAATGGCAGTGCGCTACCACACCATGCATACTCCATACTATGCCACTCCACTCCACTCTATGCCCCTCCACTGTATGACACGACACTCCACACAAGAAAATCCACACTGAATAGTCAACAAAGAACAAAGTTCAAAATTCAGACCAAGAAGGTAAAAAGATAATGATTAGCCAATTCAATTTAAAATGCAAACAAAATGCAAATCAGCAGAGGCAATGGAAAACGAGCTCTGTTCTAATCAATAGCCAGTACCAGATATGGTCTAGCAAAAAGAAAATATTGAATCTGTGCTTAGGTGAAAACAGGAGAGAATCATGAAAAATATTTTAATTTTTAAAGTAGTAAGAGGTTTGAAATGAAGTTTGCCTGTAAGAGAAGCAAAACAAAATTCCTCAATCATTTAATAAGAAGGCTGACGTGGTCTGATCTCAAAGGGAACTAGGTAAATACTTGACTTGTCTCCCAAATGAAGAATTGTGATTCTCCTATTACTATGAACAGAGAATCTGGATTTCATTAAAGACACGGAGGCTAACATTATGCATTATTCTTTTAATGCAACTTCAAGAAGCCATTTTGAAGTTATACTTCATAAAACAAAGATCTAGAAAAGAATGCTCATGTGTTACAACAAAGACAAGCCTAAGTAAATCTGCCTCTTTTAAATGTAATGAAAACAAAGTTCAACTATAATGAAAACAAATAAACCTCCTTCTTGGAGCAACTGGTAAGTTCCAGGTCAACAACAATATTATGATGCCGAAACTTGGTTGGAGGGAAGAGAAGGCAGTCTTGAATCTCCAGTGGTAAGCTCCTATGGGTGCATCTTTGTGGAAGCTGAGTAATCTGAAAAAAGACAAAATATTACAATTTGCACTATTAAGCCCTATGTAAAAGGGAAAATATTAAATAGTGCATTATTAAGAACTCTATACAAAGAAAAGACTGATTTGTTTCTTCATTTCAACTTTTTCGTAATTCTAAGCATCAAAATAAGGCAATATAAATAATGTATGAACATATTAGGTTAAGTGTCCACTTCCGGGAGGGAAGGGTTAGGATAATTTTAGCCTCCGTGTCTTTAATGAAATCCAGATTCTCTGGTCATAGTAATTGGAGAATCGTAATTTCATTACAAGACTGGAGGCTACCATTATGCATGTTGGTAGTCTAGCAAAGCAACATCAGACGTGTGTTTAACAGGTTTACAGTAGTGTTTCGCAAAGGTATAGGAACTGGACCAGTCGGCCGCCTTAAGAATATCATCAAACTTACCCCCTTTCCAAAAGGATTGGCTGGCCATAGCGCCTCCTAATGAATGTGATTGAAATCTTTGGAGGTCTATGCCTGCCAGTTGCATAGCTGGTTTAACCCATCCAGAGATAGAGGAAGAGGAGATGGGTTAGAAGGGTTTAACAAAGGAAATAAGAAGCTGGTTTACACCAGCGGTGCGATGTTTGCTCTTCCTTGCATCATATTCCTTCATACAATCTACCACACACATCTTTTTGCAAGCATCAAATCTTGGATAAAAAATCATGTCAGACATAGTTTTAGTTCTTTTGATAATTTCAAATCTGACACCGAAGGCATCATAGGATCTATTAGTTATTTCCAGTGCTTCAACATACTATACTCTCCAACAGGATATTAGGCATAGGAGAGAGGCTAGTTTGAGGGAGAGTTTTTTATAATACAGAAGACTGTTGTTCCCTGCCCAAATTGAATAGGAACTTTATAAGTTCTGGATCTAAGTTTGGAGTGAGGCACATTTTGTCTTGGATCATAGGTCTTGGGCATTGCGCCGTTAAAGTATTTCTTGTGTGTCTCTCAAGGGGGTTTCTTAACCACCTCTTGATGAACTTGGCCACGTGGTTCTGAGGCCACCATTGTGAGCTCCTGGGATTTTGTATGTTATAGGGAGAGAACATTTCCTCGCCTACAGGGTCAACCATTATTTCTTTAGAGGAAGAGGGGTCTTCGTCCTCTGAAAGAGTAAAATCTGGGTCATTCTCGTCTGGATCTAGGTCTAGGATATATTTGTCCATAGACTCAGTTGCTCCTTGATCAAGATCAATTAATAGGGGGTCAGGTGGAGCACTTCAGTAGTGTGTGCCGCTTGGAGCATCCTGGTAATTTGTGTCTCTAAGGACACCTGTGATCTTTGGGGCACGTAGGCCTCCCTTAGAGTTGGAGGTGCTTAGTCCTCCTTTAGTGTGAGGTGCGTAGGCCTCTCAATAGGTTTGTGGTGCTTGGACCTCCCAATGGGCTCAATGGGCGCACCCGTTCTATATTATTGTATTTCTTTGACCTTTTGCCCCCGCATTTAGTAAAATCGTCATTATGTGCCCCTTGGAGTGCAGAGGAGTTGTTTTCCTCAGATAGGGATCTTTTATACACAGCAATTTGGCTGATGGTTTCTCTCATGAAGGAGTACATTTCTTTTTTTAATACATTTTTTAATAAGCTCCTCATTAGCGTTGGGAGTGGGGACCGGAGCTTGGGAATTGTCTGATTCAATGTCAGACATTATAGGTTAACTCCTTACTGTTATGGTATGTTATGTTAGTGCAATTTATAGAGCGCAACTGTTACCCAAGGGTGTCCTGGTGCTATGTGAAGTCCTACAGAGGCCCACGGGAGGGAGACCATGCACGAGATTAAGAAGAGAAAAGCCAGGTTTTCAAGGCCTTCCTAAAAGAGAGTAAATTTGTTGTGGATCGGAGATGTAACGGGAGACTGTTCCTGGCCTTCGCTGCACAGGCCACAAAGCTTCTACCTCCCCAGCTAGCTTTATGCACTCTGGGTACCGAAATCAGCTTTGCCTCTGTTGAGCGTAGAGGTCTTTTGGGTACATAACAAACAAATTGTTGTTTAAGGAACTCTGGGCCGACTCCATGGAGTGTCTTGTGGACCAAGCACAGAGCTTTAAACTGGGTCCGTTTTCTTATGGGTAACCAATGAAGCCGTTTCCTCTAATTCAAGATAGAGGCATATTTTGGTGTACCTGTAATCAATTGTGCCGCTGCATTCTGAAGGATTTGTAGTCTGTGCATTAGTCCCTCTTGCAGCGTGAGATAGTCCATTACAGTAGTCAAGCCTGGATAGGGCTAAGGAAGTGACGACTGTTTGTATACTTTCTTTGGGGAGGTATGGCATTATTTTCCTGCATGCTCTGAGAGTATAGGAGGTAGAGGAAACCACCCCATTCACCTGGTCTTTGAAACTGAGTTTGTCATCAACCCAGACCCCAAGATTTTTTGCTTTTTTCTTGGGTGTGGGAAGGAGGCCCAGTGCGTCCGGCCACCATGCATGAGTCAAAAAGATGGGGTCATTACCGAACAGCACCACCTCAGTTTTTCCAGAGTTAAGTTTAAGGCAGTTCTGACCCATCCAGCCGCCTACGGCTGACATGCACTCTTGGAGACTTGATGATGTTCTCATCACTGACCCTGGCAATAATGACACCACGATTTGGGTGTCATCTGCGTAGGAGGTTAGGGAGAAGCCGTATGATTCAATAAGTGGAGCCAGTGATGAGACATATGTATTGAAAAGTGTCGGGCTCAGTGAAGAGCCCTGAGGGACTGCACACGGCAAAGAGAACGGTTTGGAAGAGTATTCGCCTAACGCAACCATTTGAGTTCTGTTAGAAAGAAAGGATTAAAGTAAATCCCATGGATTCCACTCTCCCACAAACGGTCCATCAATAAAATGTGATGGACCGTATGAAAGGCCGCAGAGAGATCCAACATGATCATCACCGCTTTCTCTCCTAGATCAAGTACGGACCTGATCTCTTCTGTGGACTTGATGAGGGCTGACTCGGTGCTGTGACCAGCTCTGAAGCCATATAGCGAGGGATCCAGCGCCTGTAAATCTAACAGGAACCTACTAAGCTGTGTGTTCATGAGTTTCTCTGCTACTTTAGCCGGGAGAGGGAATCTGGAGATCGGTCTAAGTTATTTGGGTCTTTAGGGTCCAGAGTAGCGTTTTTAAGCAGAGGCAGTATTGATGCGCTTTTCCAGATTTTGGGAAAGTATCCTTCAGAAAACATCAAATTTATGACGGATGATAGAGCCAGAGCAACTGGTTCTGATGCTTGTTTTATAGTGGAAATAGGACAGGGGTCATGAGGCGAACCTGATTTTGTAGTCCTAATGAGATTTAAGGTTTCTATAGGTGTTGCGGGAGCAAACCTATCAAAACGTGCCTTAGTGCCCTTTCCTGATTGATCGTCATCGGATTGGAGGGTTCTGGATTTGGTTGTTGTATTGGTGAAGATTGAGAAAATTGACTCCACTTTAAGTTGGAAGAATTGAACAATTTTGTCGCATAATTCCTGGCTCGCAGTGATAGTAGGAGTGGCCGGGTATGCCAGAGATGTGACCGTTTTAAATAGTTCCTTGCTTGAATTTTTTGCCAGGTTAATTTGATTGGTGAAGAACTCTAATTTGGCTTTTAGAAGCAGCTGTTTGTAGTGTGCTAAGCTGAGTTTATATTCGTTCTTGTCACTATCATCATATTTCTTCCTCCAGTTTCGCTCTAGGTGTTTGCAGACCAGTTTTTGGTCTCTTAGTTCCTGAGAGTACCAGGGGGAGGATGGATGTGCCCTGTTAGGGCGGATGAGTTTTTTTGGAGCAAACTTGTTGCCGGCTGCCTCAAGCCAAAAGGTGTATGATTGGGCTGCTTCTTCCAAATCTGTGGAGAAAGATGGCGAGGTTGCAGTCAACAACTCTTGTAATTCCTCAGTATTTATCTTATTCCAGGCTCTGCTAATCATTTGTGGGTTTTTTCCTGGAATTCATGTGTGACTGTTGGGAGCGGTGAGCTCAAAAAGCACTAACTTGTGATCTGACCCAACTACTGGGAGAGTGTCCATGAAGAGCAGTTGTATTTCTTTAGAGAAGATGCCGTCAAGTGTGTGCCCGGCCTTATGTGTGGCGCCGATCACCAGTTGCTCTAAACCAACGTTGCTTGGTTCCCGAATGGTTAACTCCATACTAACTTGGTTCCCAAAGGGTTAACTACTAACTAACTTGATTAGCAAAGGGTTAACTCCTACCTAACTTGATTAGCAAAGTGCCTGCAAGTTTATAAAAAATAATTATCCCAAGGAAAAGAAACTACTATGTCCGCTTGGGACTGGGGCTGGTAAAAACAGTTGCCTGCTCCTGGTTGGTGATAGAGCAGAAGTAATGTCAAATAGCAGATAAAATGCCAATATGCCTGAGGATGGGGCTGCGCGAACAATCAGCTGTTCCCTAGCACGTTGCTAAGCAACGCTGTTGAAATAAACTCAGTCTTGGATGAAGCAGAAAGATCCTTTTATTAACAGATACCAACACATGCTCCGACAGGGAGGAGCGAATGACGACTTGCAGTGTCGGCGATCAGCTGTCAACTGTCAGTGGAACAGTTGGACAGCTGATGACCTCACAGGTATGGTGTCCGCGCAGGGACACACAGTAGCAAACTAGAACGGTGTCCCAAGTGGGACATAAGAGGAACGTAACACATCTTCCCCCTTTGAAATCAACGTAAAAGTCTGGAAACTATGGAAGGGTTGACAGGTCTCTTATGAGGTAAGAATCATTCACAAACAAAGTCCTTGAGCTTCATGGGTGCCCCCAACAACCTTCCTGCACGTGTTCTGCGGACTTGTGGTAAATTTCCTTCAAGCGGTGTGGGTGGCAACTTGCGCCGGTTTTCCTTAACGGCCTGAGTGTCGTTTATCGTTATTGATGGATCCATGGTGGTTCTAGTATCGCTTCTTCCCACAGTCACGGGTGTTGCAGGGAACTCATAGTCAGACTCGTAGTCCGAAAAGTCCATGGATGTTTTGTTGTCTTTGGCGGCAGTACCTTGATTATCCCCGTAGCTTTCCGGAACGGGATCCTTCTTGGACTCAGCTTCAGGGTTTGCTGGATACTTGTACGCTGACAGTGCTGAGAAATGCCACACTCTTCCGTCGCTCAAACGTGCTGAGTTGCCATAAACGTTCCTTACTGACAAGGGTGGGGTATATCTGTTCTGCGTTTTCCCCACGTGACCACTCCTTCTCACCTTGACAAGATCTCCCACTTTGATTTCTACTTCCTTGCATCCGTGCTTTTTGTCATAGTAATCTTTTGTTTTGTGCTGGGCTTGCCTAAGTCTCTCTTGGATTGCTCTTGCTGACCACTCCACTCTTTTGGCAGCATTTATCCACCCCACGTTGTCTTTTGATAGTGGCGTTCTGCCGCGCATAAGTTCAAATGGGCTATGACCCGTGGTGTCACTTGGTGTAATGCGGTAAGCCCACACAGTTTTCAACACTTCTTGTTTCCAGTCGAGATTATTGTTCGCTGCCAGTTTGATGGTCCCCTTCAACACTCTATTAAATCTTTCGACTGCACCATTGGCAGCGGGGTGATACACAGATGTGGTTTTATGTTTTATATTGTGTTTTTGTATATAATTTTGAAAAATGTGAGACATGAATTGTGCCCCATTGTCACTAATAATCTGCTTGGGTAGACCTTCCCTTGTAAATGTCTCGTCCATAAATTTAACAAGGTTGTGTGCATCTGGCTTACTGGTTATTTTTACTTCCGGCCATTTGCTGAAGTGATCCTTAATTACTATCACATACCATTGTTCCTGCGCTTCAGTGATGGGTCCCATCACATCAATCCCGATTCTTTCCCACGGCATGGTGGGTGACGCAATGGGTTGTAATGGTGGTCTAAATGGGACTTGAGATTTGTCTGCATCCATGCATAACTTGCATTCTCTGATTGCCCTTTCAACGTCTCTGCTCACGCCTGGCCACCAGTACATATTTTTCACCCTGCTCTTAGTCTTGGCAATACCCAGATGCCCTTCATGGCATATGTTGAGAATTTTGGTACGTAATGACTCCGGTGGTACGAATCTTCCGTTTCTGATCAAAAATCCATCCTCCTGGCACAATTCGTTCTTGACTTCCCAAAAATGTTTTAGTTTTTCTTGTAGCCTATTCCTTGCTGGCCACCCCTTATTAATTTTTTCCATCACTTGAACGATGGTGTCATCTTTCCTCTGTTCGGCGAACCATTCCTCTTTTTCTAACCTGCTGTCCTCATCAAAAATTTTAGCAATGCACATTTCTTCATTTTCCTCATCAGTCTGCTCCCTGTTCTTCAAAGGCATTCTGCTGAGATAGTCAGCTACGACATTCTTCACACCTGGTATGTAATATACCTTGTATACGAAGTCAAACAAGCGTACAGACATTCTCGCCAACCTTGAGGATGCAGTGTATAATCCTTTGGTTGTCAGCACTTTGACTAGTGGCTTGTGGTCAGTGCAGAGATGGACCATCCTTCCCCAGATGTACTGCCGGAAATGCTCCAATGCCCATACACACGCAAGTGCTTCACGTTCAATCACGGAATACTTTTCCTCCGCTGGAGTTAGTGATCGCGAAGCGAAAGCCACAGTGTTCTCATTGCCCTTGGAGTCTTTTTGGGTTAGGACAGCCCCAATGCCTTTGTTACTGGCATCAGTTGTCAAATAGTTTTGCAAGGTTGAATCGTATCCTTGCAATGGTAACGCCGTGCACATGTCGTTCTTGAGGTTTTGAAAGGCGGTTTCACAGTCCTTGTTCCATTCGAATCTGTTCTTTGTTTTAAGCAGTTGTCTAAGATCGTAAGTCTTCAATGCAAAGTTTTTGATGAATTTGGAGTAAAACTCCACCTGTCCTAAGAACGATCTTACTTCATCCTTGTTGGATGGAACAGGGGAATCCTTAATTGCCTGTAACAATTCCATTTTTGGGCTAATACCTTCACCTGTTATCTTATGGCCCAGGTAATTTACAGATTTACATGCAAATTTGCACTTGGCATGTTCTGCGGTAAGACCTTTACTTTCCAGGATTTCGAGGACTTGCTCAACTCTTACATCGTGTTCTTCCTTGGTCTTCCCCATAATCAGGATATCATCCTGAAATAGTAAAATTCCTGTAATTCCCTTGAAGACATGGTTCATAAGTCTTTGAAACATAGCTGCCGCTGAGGCCAAACCAAAAGGTACTCGGGTGAACCTGAAACAGCCATGTGGAGTAATGAAAGTTGTCAACGACCTGCTGTCACGATGTAGAGGCACTTGGTGGTATGCAGACTTCAAGTCCACTGTTGAAAACCATTTTATACCCTTGGTTGCAGCTAACATTTCGTTTATTTTTGGAAGTGGGTACTGTTCTACAATGATGTTTTGATTGAGGTCTCTCAAATCGACGCAGAGCCTCAATTTTCCGTTGGCTCGTTTGGCAATAACCAAAGGTGCGACCCATTCAGAGGCATCGATTCTTTCAATAATTCCTTCGTTTAGGAGTTGGTTCAATTGAGATTCCACCTCCTCCCTGATGGCAAAAGGGATATTTCTTGCTTTATGTATCACGGGTGTGTTAATAGGTTTAAGTTGTATTTTATGTTGATATCCCTTGAGCTCTCCAACAGTCCCACTAAATACCTTGGGGTATTTTTTGAGCAAGGAGTCTGCGTAATTCTCGTCATCAAAAAGGCTTAGAACGGGATCCTCTCTGCTCGGATCAAGGATGATTCCCAAACTTCCCTGATCCATCCACCCCAATACAGATGGACCAACTTCTGAAACATACAGTTTACTGTCGGAGTCGCGACTTTTATATTTGAAATTGAGTCTCTTATAGCCACATACCTCAATAGGCTCTCCAGTAAATGACCTTATTTTTATATCTGGTTTCTCTAGGTCATTTCCCAGTTTAGATTCGAACTTATCCTTCCATACTTGCTTGTTGACTATGGTGTATGGTGACCCAGAATCTGCCACAATGTCAATATTTATTCCTCCAATCGTCATGTGACATATAGGTTTTCTTGTTCTGGTTATTCTTTCTGTGGTGTTTATTACATCTACGTACTCGCCCTTTTCTTCATCAATGTTTAGTACATACATGTTAACGTCATCATATTCATCTTCACTATCACTTGAGTTCCCACTGTACTCAATCATTTTAATTTTTTGCGGTTTTCTTTTGTTGCAAGCTTTCACATAATGCCCTTTAACCCTGCAATGTGTGCATTTAATTTCTTTGGCTGGACATTTGGGATCATTAGCCAAGTGAGATGGGCTCAAACATCGATAACAATGAAATTCTGTTCTGGTATCATTTTTCTTGTACACTTTTCTATAGTTTTTTTGATGTACATTGGTTTTATTATAGTTCTTTTTATCAGCCACTTTCCCCACGACATCACCTTTATTTTTCTCTTTGGTTTCAGCCAGAACTGCCTTGGCGCAACGCCCTGTAAGTTCTGCCTTTCTGGCTATATCAATTATGTTCTGTAAAGGATACTCTCCCTTAGCCCACAGATTGTCTTGTATGTTGGAATTAGATCCTTGCATTACTATCTGATCACGTATAAGTTCATCATGCAGGTCTCCGAAACGACAATTTAATGCTAGGTTTTTCAATGCAGACACATAGTCGTCAATAGATTCATTGTCACCTTGTTTTCTGTGGAAAAATTTGTATCGGTCAACACCGACGCATACTCTGGGTTTATAGTACGTATTGAGGTCGTCAATGGCATTACTGAAAACGTCGCCTTCATTTTCGGCCCTAATCCTTTTGTTTATAGCATTATACACTTTTATGCCACCGGCCCCCAATGAATGCATTAGTAACTTATACTTCCTTTCAGGTTTAACTTCGTCATCTTCTTCTAGTGTGGAGATGTAGTTTAAAAAGTAATCTCTCCACTCTTCCCATCTGAGAACTGGTTCATCCCCTGCTCTTAAAAATGTCTCGGGAGGTGCGAGATTCCACACGTATCCAGATGCCATGGCACAGAGTTATGTTAAACAGGTTAGTCAAAGTACTGTAGTGAAGTGAGGAAAGTACACGTTATAAAATAGTGAGGGTGATTCTAATAGTAGACGAAGAGGAAAAAAATATGCTTAATAGTGCAGAGAATCACAGTATCTGCCAAACCATGGGGAGTGAGAAGGGTTTATACTGCCCACAACATGCCAGTATTATAGTCAATCAGAGGAATTTTGTGAAACTCTTACTAGTGGTGAAGTCCCAAAGGAAAGTCCTGGTACACCGTGCAGTTTTCCCTCGAGCGCGCGCTGCACCGGTGAAGGTTAAGTTGCTAAATCCGGTGCGCGCGTTGAAATTGACTTGAGGAAGGAAGATTGCAGCGTGGTGCGTCGCGGCCAATGCGATCGTAAGCAAGAAACACTAGACCGCTAAAAGCTGGAAGAAGGGTTTTCCAAGATGGCGGCACGTATCACGTAGGAGCGTGATGACGTGTGGAGCAGCTGAGAAGCGAGTCTTTTAATGTTGACAGTTGACGGATGACAGTTCAGATGACAGTTTGGGTGGTTGAGAAAACCGTTGAATGTCAGTCAGGGAAACGGAGGTTTTCCTCACAATCAGCCACTGCTCAAATATTAAATCAGAACGTTTGAAATCGCCACAACAGTTTCTGTTATTTCTTAACGTGGAAGCGTTAAATTGGCAAATATTCACCTCAGAAGGAGCGGATGTTCTTTGTAGAAATTTGTTTACACTCCGCTGGGCACGACAAAGGAGAAACGAAGTCCATTGATATTGAAAGCAATTGCCCTAAATGCTGGGTGATGTCCTGTCGAAATTCACGTATCAGGAAGTCCGACTAATGAATCTGCAAGCGTCTTGTCAGGAAAGAATTATTTTTCTTTCTTTGTTCGACGAACGTGGGTTCCGTGTTGGCACTCGTCGCCAAGTTGTTGAAATAAACTCAGTCTTGGATGAAGCAGAAAGATCCTTTTATTAACAGATACCAACACATGCTCCGACAGGGAGGAGCGAATGACGACTTGCAGTGTCGGCGATCAGCTGTCAACTGTCAGTGGAACAGTTGGACAGCTGATGACCTCACAGGTATGGTGTCCGCGCAGGGACACACAGTAGCAAACTAGAACGGTGTCCCAAGTGGGACATAAGAGGAACGTAACAAACGCGTTTGCCGCTGAGAAGAACGCTCTTGTTTTTCCCTTTTAAAAAAAAAAAAAGAATTAGGACTAGAGGCCTCACAGAGCCTCAGCAACCAGCGTGATGCGTGCGCAATGCACGTCGCGTAATGGTTGCTAAGGGTCTTTCCTTCATGCAGGTGAATTTCTTCATCCGGAGAGGAAACCCGAGTCCGGAGGGAGCCCGCAAAATCACAAAGTCACTATTTATTAACGATGGGGAAGAAGGGCAAATTCAGTAAATAGGAGTACCCGACAAAGGCTACATCGTGCATGCCAGAATGTAACTCAAAAGGAAAAGGAAACGCAATGAATGGACAGCACGCAAACAAAATTAATACGGGTAAGGTGTTCCAGTTTAGCGGTTTGACAAGGCCGTGGAAGCAATGGTCGGCGCGAGAATATGGCTAAATCGGCACAAGGCAACAATAGCAACAGTTGTATACAGTTAAACGTGTCAGACCACACAAGCAAACATAGGTATCTTAAAGTATCAGCAAATCATTTCCAAACATAACAGTTTATAATATCAATTCTAGAAGTTAATAGAGAGAGTAAGTTAGTAGAACTTATCTGCTTGAAGCCACATTTAAAAGAGGCAGATCTATCTAGGCTTCTCTCTGTTGTAACACATGAGCATTCTAGTCTAGATTTTAGCTTTATGATGTATAACTTCAAAATGGATAATGGTAGCCTCCGGTTTTGTAATGAAAGTTTTATACACTTTCAGACCGAAATTGTGCAGCCACTAAAGCATGATGTAAATGTTACATTTACCCAATTATAAAGCAGAAAACACATCATATTGTATCATTACTTTTGCTCCACATCCATTGAATAATCCTGTATTATGCCCTACATCAAAAACAATAACACATTCAAAATATAAACAGCATCACTGTTCTGCCAACGAAAATGGCCGTTAATCAAATACATTTGTAATTTGCTTCCTTCAGGGACATGACGTACACACATTAGAAACATTCTAAGTGATACAGTGCAAGCAGGACCATAAAGATAGATGACTTTTTTATATTTTATGAAATACACGAAGGTCACATTTGAAGATCTTGGTGCACAGAGAGAGAAAAGAAAACATGTCTGCTTTACACAGCACATCGCCCATTTTAAAAGTGCATTTGAAAACACATTTAGGCCTATTCATGCCTACTTTTAAACTTCATATTTTAAACAGTATAAACATTATATTTGCATCTCAGTTGTGTTAAATAGAGCTCAGAATATTTTACTGTGGAATTTGTGTCTACAACATCATAACTTTATTTAGGTATTTGGACTCTTTCTTTTATACATCTTTTTTTGTAGAAAATAAAACCCCATAGGAAATAATGTTAAATTAAATTACAACTTATAAAATAGTTTAAAATACAGCTAAATAATACAACATTTATCATTTGATCATAATATATGTAGCAACCTTTTTGAATTTATAAAGTGATGTAACATTAATTTGTATTAGAATTTAATGAAACAACTTGTAATTAATTATATATATCACATTTAATAATTATTAATGCATAATAAAAAATATGTTTTTACTTTAGGTGGGACTTTGTTTTACCAATTCATCATAAAGTTTAATAAATATTTTAAAATGTTCCCTATACTTTACCATGGGGAGATCTCCACCGCAGTTGTTGAGTATCCCCATGGTTTAGTGCAGGGAAAAGTAAAAAAGTTTATTTACCTAAAAAAAATAGTAAAATATTTTTATGTTAAATATTAATGTCAATTGATTGAATATTTATTTTTTTAAGTGTGGAACAAAAGAAAAATGCTGCCACACTATTAACCTAATTCAATCTTTCATTAATTTAAATATATTAGGTTAGACTACAATTATTTTACTTAAGTTCAAATGAAAAAATATACTACCAACTAATGTAAACAAATTGGTTTTTTTATTATGCATTATTAATTATTAAAAGTGATGGTTAAAATATTTGAATATAATTTATTGTATTTTAATCACATTGATGTTACAATAATTTATAAATGTAATAATATTGTAACATCATTTAATAATTAATTAAGTGTTTTATTTTTAGATTGTTTTAACACTAAGTTGTATTTATTCGTATTTTTAATTATTTTAAAGAATGTACTTTCTTTTAACATTATTTTCTGTGGAGTTTTATTTTAAGACCCTACCTCCATTATTTTCCATGGGGGTTTTCAGTGCCATTGGTGTGCCATCTCGGTGCAGGCCTTATTCCAGCTCTGAGTAGGAGAAAATTACTGCTGTTTTGGGTCCCTTTTTGACTGTAGTAATTTTAGATAAGCAGTTTCCCAATAGCAATGGGCTTGCTCTTTTGTATGTTGAGTGCATGTACCTCCCTAAACCCCTCCATACCCTTCCCTAAACCCCTTTCTCAGGAAACTCCCATTTGGTAGTTAGAATGCCCCTTTTTCTGGCCACTCCCCCACTTCCTCTCAAATGTACTACTAGTAGTACACATACACGGGTGAAGATCTCCCCATAGAAAAGATTTGAGAGGTGGAGATTTACACTCATATGTTTGTGAATAGCATTTTGTAGTACTTTAGTAGTCGTTTTGTAATACTACTGAATGTATTACAAAATGCAGTTTTTGAATAGGTCTCACAGTGTCATCTGCAAAAAAATTCAGATTCACCAACTCAGTACTGGGACTGTTCATGCATAGTGCTGAATGAGGCCCTCTCCTACCACCCCCTCTCCAATGCCCAACTAACAAAAATTAACTGATTTTGTATACACGTTATGGGGTGCTGCAGATATAGCAACTGTGTGATCCTCTGATGCTTTAATTCCATTGGCCATATAAACAATGATCATAGATGAGACAGTAAAGCAAGATGAAATTTTACAGTAAAAGCAGTCACTATTGCTCTGGATAAAATGTTTTTGAAAAGTGACTTAATAATTTGGGGCAATTACAGTTCAGAAACACTGTTTTGTCATTGTAATTACTCGAAATATATCTGCAAAATCTTGTTTGTATAAATTCTAAAGTTATAATAAAATGTTCCTGTCGGTCCATCCAGTGTCAGTAAAGTCATGAGGAAAAGATTTCACCATTAGGTTTCGGTAGAAACCTCTTCCCAATAATGATACATTTGCAAGAAAATGTTAGGAACATCTAATTTCAAGGACACACTTTTACGATCATGGCAAGCGCAAAAATACTATTTCAGCTACTATAAAGTCACAAAAATAATTTAGGCATAGCCAAGTTCAGAAGAAAACTCTTGCGGCCAACTTTAGCTACTCTGTGCTAAACCTAAGGGGAAATACTAGAAATAAAAAAACGTTACAAACGTTACGAAGTGCAGTGACCAGGACATTTACAAAAGGTTGTTAACAATAACAAATCTGACATTGGCAACGCCAATACGGCTTGGCTCTAAAAGGTTGAGTTATTGCAGGGGCGCTCACACATATTTACTAAGGGGCCAAATGTAAAGTTTTAGGGTTTGGTCGAGGGCCACATTGGTGGGGGCAGAGGGGAGGGAGCAATCACAGATGCAAAGTAAGATTGAAAACAACAAATGTATGCTTTCTTCTGAAATTTACTTAAAGCATACATTTTTGTATATTTTGTGATTTTCTCTTCTTCATGTGTTTTACAAACCACAGAAAATATTATGAGAACAGTTCACCTAGAAAAGCAATCCTGAAATAAGTAAATGATTTACATTTTCAAATGCTAATATGATATGCTAAAGTGCCTTAGAAATGTTTTAATTTCCTCTTCTGTACTTTTCTGCAGTGCGCCAAGTGAGTACTGAATTGTATGTTTACATTACAGTGAAGCACTCTTACATGAAAGTGGCTGCTTTCACCAGATCAGACTTCAAATAGCAATGCAATCAATACTCACAAGGAGGGCCTCAAGAAAGGGCCTGGTGGGCCACATGTGGCCCCAGGCCGTACAATAAGTATAAATCAGTGTGCTATTGGCTTTTTCCTTGCCATTTACATGCACATTTATTATGTATGTGCACGCAGTACTTACATGCTTGCAATGGATTTTCTACTAACATTTTTGCAAATTGGTCACCTGTTCATACACATACATCACCTCACTTGTGCGCATCAGTCCCCAAGGACCGCAAGAACTTCCGGCCCATCTCCCTCCTCCCGTTTCCAGTGAAAGTCATCGAGAAGATCGTCAACAGGCAACTGACCTCCTTCCTCGAAAAGAACAACATCCTGGACCCATCCCAATCCAGATTCCGCAGCAACCACAGCCCCGAAACAGCACTCATCGCCGCCACCGACGACCTCAGGGCCATGATGGACAACAGAGAAACCGCGGCCCTCATCCTCCTGCACCTCTCGACCGCCTTCGACACTGCCTGCCACCACACCCTCCGCACACTCCCCCACAACGCAGGGATCCACGACAAAGCACTGGACTGGACCACCTCCTTCCTCACCGGCAGAACCCAGAGTGTCCGCCTCCCCCATTCCCATCTAAAGACACCAAGATCATCCGCGGCGTACACCAAGGACCGTCCCTCAGCCCGACACTCTTCAACATCTACATGGCATCGCTCGCCAACATCGCCAGATCACACGACCTCAACATCATCTCATACGCCGACGACACTTAGCTGATCCTCTCCCTCACCAAGGCCCCCGCCACCGCCAAAACCAACCTGCACGAAGGAATGAAGGCCATCGCCGAATGGATGACGAACAGCCGCCTGAAACTGAACTCGGACAAGACAGAGGTCCTCATCACCATCTGGCCGCACTGGGAGCTGCACCGACGCCCACTAACCACGCACGCAACCTTGGAGCCATCCTGGACTCCGCATTGTCAATGACCCAGCAAGTGAACGTCGTCTCCTCCTCCTGCTTCAACACTCTCCTCATGCTCCGCAAGATCTACAGATGGATCCCCACCGGTACCAGAAGGACAGTCACCCAGGCCCTCGTCAGCAGCAGACTGGACTACGGCAATGCTCTCTACATAGAACCCTCTGCCAAACTCCAGAAACGACTACAATGCATACAGAACGCTTCTGCACGCCTCATCCTCGACATCCCCCATCACAGCCACATCACAGCCCACCTGAAGGACCTGCACTGGCTCCCCATCAACAAGAGGGTCACCTTCAAGCTCCTCACCCACGCTCACAAAGCTCTCCACAACACCGGACCAGTGTACCTCAACGAACGACTCACCTTCTACACCCCGAACCGCCATCTTCGCTCCGCTGACCTCGCCCTCGCCACCGTCCCCCACAATCTGCCGAGCGACCGGCGGCGGCAGATCGTTCTCTCACCTTGCTGCAAAAACCTGGAACACCCTCCCCATCCGCTTACGACAGACCCAGGACCTGCTGGCCTTCAGGAGACTCCTCAAGACCTGGCTGTTTGAGCAGTAGCAGCACCCCCGCCCCCCCCCCCCCCTAGCGCCTTGAGACCCTCATGGGTAAGTAGTGCGCTCTACAAATGGATTGATTGATTGATTGATAATGCATGGAAGTGGGTTTTAATGAAAGCCCATGAATGCATCATGACACGTACGCATAGGGTCACGATTCATGGTGGCTGTTTATTTGTTCCAAAAAAAGCAGGCATGGGATAGGTGAAAATGTATTCCTCATGGATAGTGTGTAAAAAGGTAATGCACTTTCTTAGCATTTCACACCGCAGTGTTTCAACACCTCGTACTCCGAAGAAATCACCTGCTATTCACAAAATCGTTTTTTTAAGAGCAAAGCATTACTATGTGGTCTAACATCTTCCAGTGGGACTGAGAAATTGATGCTGCCGCTCCCCAACATCAGAGTTGAAGATCCTCATTGCCGCAAAAGAGGAAACCCTACCGAAGTCACACACCTGTTGAAGATCAGTCCCAGATACTTCAACTGCCATGACTGAGTGCCTGTTTGAGGAGGTCACAATGCCGAAGACAAATTCCCGTGCAGGCATGCTGAGATGATTTTGCCAAGGGTTTTATGTTTGGGGAGGAGCCCCTGCTGCAGCCCCTACATTAATAAAGCTCCTGCTGCAGAAGGGGCCAGTAGAACATGTCCACCGCCTCCACCAGAGCTGCATCTCCACCAAACAGTTAAAAGCCGGGTCCAGCTGTGATCAGAGCAATCATTCAGAGAAATTTGATCTATGAACTTGAGACTTTTATCTTATGAACTCAAGCTGCCCAAAGCCACTGAAATTGCATATGCATGAATCCAGAGTGAACTGCACCTCTTCCTAATTAATGCTTCAACCCAATACACAGCAGGCACTATAGATATTAGTGAACTCCAATGGCAGGCAGAGGGTACCAGAAGGGTTTAACTCCTCATTGAGGATCGTTTTAGATAGTATTACAACCCTGTACCTAAAATTGCTATTGAATTGAGTAGTATTTTGTTTTGCTATGAGAAAAAAGTATTTTCATTTAACTAAAAGGTAGGCACTGGGATGCACCATACGGATTTGTGTCTGATGGTTGTGTATTGAATTCTGAACTGATGCCCCCCGCTCGACAATATTTCTAGAAGCCTTTAATGTATGCCTTCACTCCCAGAGAGCCGAGGCCAAAGGGGTGTACTTGGACTAGTTTGCAGAGCCATAGTAGAATGGACCCCAGAACAACAGTGGCAAAGGACCTCAACCACCATGACTGTGGCTCAGTAGCCCCCAAACAGCGTCTGACACCTCCAATCTTTCTACCTCGTGATCATTTTCTGCCAGCTCGATCTATAATCTTGATCTTTTTTCTCCCTCTCTGAAGCCAACACAGCTCTTTCACATTCCTACCGTTTAGACTATTTTCACACTCCTGTCAAACTAAGCAGGATCGATAACGAAATCTGCCTGTACCCTCTCTCTGCTCTCTGCACAGGCAGAGAATCTTTATTTCTTGACTTATCCCCATCTACCTCACAAACCTGTCAGCTGTTTTAACCATCAATAGTGCTCCATATTTCCCCGTGTCCCTCCATTTCCTAGTCTCTTTGCTCCTATGTCCTCTCTTTCAAAAATTGACTCTCTGTGCTTGATTGTATATCCTTCCTGTTATCTCCTGTGTTTTATTTCAAAACTATCTGCATCTTATTTTCTTGCTATGAGTTACCCACTCAGTCTTGGCCTACTGCCGCTCCTTCCAGCTCCTGCACGTCTTCGTTCTACCACCCTTCTCTCCAGCTCTGCTCAGATTTCTGGATTGAACCTTATTCTTTTTTAAACCCTTTACTGGGTGACTTTTTCCCTTTTGGCTAGCTTCCTATTTCACACCACCCCTTCCTCTCGTGGGGCCTTATGTATCACGCCTTTTTCCCGTTTGCAAACGGACAGATTCTCAGAATCAGCCCGTTTGCGAATTGGAAATAGCCTTTTGGAATGTATCATCCCAAAATGCCATCGCAAAATAGAGAATTGCAAAATCTGCGATTCTCTATTTTGGAATGCAATTAAGGAATTACAAATTGCGATTCCTTAAATGCAATTCTGGAAGCACCAGAAATGTGCTATTTGGCCTTAAGGAATTGCAAATTACCACCAACTGGGTGGTAATTTGCGATTTTCTCTAAAAAGCACTTTTTTGATTTTCTAAAGTGCCATATGTCGCACACACATGCCCTAAATGTGCACACATTCATATTTCAGGGGTGCAACAGGGTGTCCTTTTGGCATCCTTGCAACCCTGAAATTGAATTCTCAATTTGCGATTCTCTAATTGGTAATCGCAAATTGAGAATGTGTTGTCATTCATTCCTATGGGCCTCCTAGCCCATAGGAATGAATGGGAAGGTATTCCTTATTTGCGAATCTCAATTTGAGATTCGCAAATAAGGAATATGTAGGATTCACAAAAAGTTTTGTAAATCCTACATGCATTGCATTTTACGATTCTCTATTGCGATTCGTAAAAAATCGCAATTTGAGAATCGTAAAACTCTATTTTGATACATATGGCCCCAAGATCTTAAAATGTGTATTTCAGAAATAATAAACCACATATCTTTTCTATAGTCCCTGTGCTGCAGCATCTAGTCTGCTGTAATTGGCTCTGGCATTAGCCAAGACCTTTTAATTTAACTAAAAATTATACTTATAATATACTTACTTGTAGACGGTTTTAGCCAGTCCTCTTCATCCATTGATCTGTTATTTTGTCTCTCATATCTTTCAGGGGTGGCCCTCCGCAATGGCGGAGGAGCGTCGCCCTACTGGCTCAGAACCAGCAGCAAAATATTCAACGATATTTCAATATCATTTTATTTTTAAGCCGCTGGCTCTGCAAAGGGAGGGGCGGAGCCGAGGCATGGAAGGGCGAGGAGGAGTGCTAAGTGTACTCCCTAAGTGCTCATGTGTGTTTGGCCAGCCGTCTCAGGCCGACCAAAACTCACATGCACACTTTGGTTTCTCTAGCCTGGCCGCATTGGCAGCCAGGCTGGAGAAACCCCACAGACTCCCTGGTCTTGGCAGGGCATCTTTCTAGCCTGATCAGGCCAATCCCCGCACTGCCCTGCAGTGCCGGGATTGGACAGGGAGTCTGTGAAGTAGTCACAATGTGTCTGCTGGGACAAGGAAGTCCCAGCACCAAGGCACAAGCGTGAGACGGCCGGCTGCAGGTAAGCTTAACTTTTTATTTTTTAATATTATTTTAAACACGCACTCCCCGCCACGCTCTCTATCCCCTCTGTGCACCTGCCCCTCCTCTTTTTGTATATGGCGGCCGCTACTGATATCTATGTACCACCCACTACAGCATACAGAAAGGGGCGGTGGGTCAACCTACTTCTGCCGTTGGGCAACTTCACTGCGACTCATGGCATTCTGTCCTTTCACAAGGAGCCCATCCACACACAAAATAGTTTGCCATCAGTTCCAGGGGCTACTACGGCACTGTGTGCTTTGTGAGACCAGATTTTGTTTTGTTTTTAGTGAATGTTGAGTGGTGAGAGCACGGCAGCTTTCCCAACAATTAAGTTTTGCAAAACCCATGACAAAAAAACCTACGCATTGCTAAATCCAAAAGGCTGAAAGACAACGCCATGCCGCAGCAGGCTTTGCCAGTGCTTGTTTCTTCTCATGCAACCGACACTGATCTTCTTCACAACTTCTATCGTTCAGCTTATTCAAAAAACACACCTCCATCCTTGACCTCCTCAATCTTTGCGCTGCAGCTGATATGCTGCTGGGTCACCATCTATTTCTGAATCCCAAATTCAACTCACTGATTCCGTTCTCATCTCTTTTGTGCCCCTCTCATTTGCAATGCATTCCTCTTCAGTCTGGCATCTTTATGTCGTGAACTGAAAACTCTCTAGCTCCTCTTTCTTAGTTTTCTGCCTCTTGGCCATTCATTCAACTCCTACGGTGAAATGCTTTAACTTCACATAGCATAATCAGCCTTGATGCTGTTTAGTTACAGCTATTCTTCTGCTCTATGACCTGCACTATGTGTAAAAGTGCCTTAAAATTAAATAAACATATACCTTCTTGCTTTTAAACTTATTCCGGTGTTCTTTTAACAAAGTACATAGGGGGGGAGGAGCCTAGCGCTTGACCAAGATGGCCGCGTGAGCTTTGAGCTCCAGAGACCCTCGTGCCCTCCGTCGACTATCCTGTCTCTAATCCTGTTTGCATGCATGGCATCGTGCAGATGACTTGTCAGGGAGGCGATTGATGCTACCCGCGGTCGGATCGCCCACCGGGAACCGGAGTTATGCATGGCGGAAGATTGAGGCCTATCTCCGAGGGATGCCAGGGGCTAGAGTTGGCAGGATGCCCGACCTCTAATTGAACAACAGCGGCCAGGCGAGGTGTGAACTACCGGACGGAGGTCCCCATCCTTTCACTTTCACTTTCTCGCCCTTTGTTTGCCCTGCCCAGGGAGTGCTCTCGGCTGCTTTATTATCATTTGGACGCTCTGCACGCTACTCTGGCGGCCCACCGCAGGACTGCGCACTCCTGCCTCCTTTCGCTGAGAGAGGGTCGTCCTGTTTGAACCGACCTGCTTGAGCCAACCATGTCGGGCAAAGCAGAGGTGGATCGGCTGAAGCCTAAGGCCACCAGGCGGGGAGCCTATACTCAGGCCAATAATATGGACCGCTACGCCCAGCAGAAGGGGTCACCGGGTGGACCGAGCCAGTCGCCGGATGCACAGAAGACTGCCTCACCCTTGGCCCCGGAGCTCTCGCTCCAGGATGTCATGGGCGCGCTCGAAGGGCTGCAGACTTCGATTGGGAGACAGTTTGATGCCCTGGTGCACAAAGTGGATGCCATCTTGGTGGACGTTAATCTGATCCGCGCGGATTTGGGCAAAACGAACGAACGAGTTAAAACCCTGGACCTCAAGACCACGGGCCTCGCTGATGATGTCTCGGAACTACAGACCGAGGTCCGTAAGTTGCGGACCGAGAGTGATCTCGCCGCCCGTCGGCTGGAGGACTTTGAGAGCCGGGCCAGGCGCAACAACTTGCGCGTTATCGGGGTCCCGGAGTCCTCGGACGAGACTTCTGTAGACCGGCTAGTGGAGGACTTGGTTCTTAACCATCTGCAGCCTAAGGGTCTTGGAAAGTTTTTCGCAGTTGAGAGGGCCCATAGAGTACCGGGGGGTAGGCCCATGGTGGGAGCCCCACCGAGGCCGATTGTCGCCCGGCTCTTTCATTTTCGAGATCGGGACGCTATCCTGCAAGCATCGAGGGTGACGGGCCCGGTCCCCTTCCAGAACGCTTCGGTGAATTTCTATCCTGACTTCACCCAGCAGGTGCAGAGGCAGAGGCAGGGCTTCCTGGGGGTGAAGAGGCGGCTTCGGGAGAGGGACCTGAAATATGCCATGCTCTTCCCTGCCAGACTACGTGTGGTGTACGATGACCGAACATTCTTTTTTGAGTCGCCTGTCATGGCCGATGAATGGCTAGACGCTCTGCCCCGACGACGGACGGGAGAGGACACTGCCGCAGACGGGGACAGTGGCCGGGATGAACAAGGTTGATGTCTTCGGAACCGGACTGACTCGATTTGACTCTAGCTAATGACTTGAACAGAATGCAGTAAATACGGAGGGTTGTGGGAGGACGAGGGGAGCTCTTTCCTCCCTTAGGGTACTTTTTGTAGATTTTGGGTTTGGTAGGGCGACAGGCACACTGCAAGTTGGGGGGGCTTTGTAAGCTGCAGCAGGGGTGCAGGGTGGGGGGGATAGTTGGGATGTTGGGTTTGTTGTTGGGGGGTTTGTTTCTGCAAGGCGTATTGATTATTTTCAGGACTGTTCCATGGTGGCTCTTCGGGTGTGGGGTGGGCCTCCTTACGTTTGGGGATGGGGGGTAGGGGTTTAAGTGTTATTAGCTGGAATGTTAATGGTTTGGGGATCGCATTAAGCGCGGGATTGTTTTGCAATTCTTGAAACGGTCATTGCCGGATGTCGCCCTACTGCAGGAGACGCACCTTATAGGTAACACGTGCTATGCTCTTAATAGGAAGGGTTATAAATTCATAGCTCATTCGGGATTTTCCTCTGGGTCCAGGGGTGTGGGCATCCTAGTCAGAGCCTCGCTACCATTTGAGGTGGACTCCACTATTGTTGACGATAGGGGGAGGTTTGTGGCGGTGGCGGGGCGGTGGGAAGGAAGAACTTTGGTTTTAGTTTCGGTTTATGTCCCACCGGCCCTGCAGGCCTCCACGTTTACAGATCTGGGTAGGGCCTTGCTGGATCTCCCGGGGGGTATGCTTGTAGTGGGGGGTGACTTCAATGCTGTCGGCTCTGGGCTGCTGGATAGATACCCGCCCAGAGACACAGGGGGGGCTCAGAAGTGGCTTCCAGACTTTCTTGACACACTTGGCCTGATAGACTGCTGGAGGCTCCGGCACCCCACACAGAGCCAATACACCTTCCACTCCGGAGCGCATGGTAGCCTCTCTAGGATTGATTACCTGCTCACTCTGGCTGCACACGCCTCAATGGTGTCCGAGGCCAGGCACATGGCGCGTGGTATATCGGACCATTCGCCAGTGTGGGTCAGGCTGGATGTTGGCCGTGAGGGAGGGGGAAGGGTGGCTCCTATTAACCCTTGGTACTTCCGAGACCCCAAGATGCGCAGCGCACTGGTGAAGACAGTTGATAATTTTTTCAAGGATAATCAGGGATCCGTGGACAGTGTCGCTGTGGGAAGCATTTAAGACCGTGCTGCGAGGGGAGGCCCTCTCCCTTGTAGTGGCGGCCAAGCGGCGGAGAGATGGCGAGGTTATGCAGGTTGAGGAGGAGATCGTGGCTTTGGAGGGAGCGCTAGAGGAGGAGGTTACAGAGGCCTCACTGCATGAGCTGAGCTTGAAGCAAGCCGAGTATAAGGACCTGGTGACGAATGCTGCTAAGACCCTCAGTAGGGAACAGCAGGGCCGCTTGTATGATGTTGGTGACAAGGCCGGGAAACTCCTAGCTTGGCTGGACAAAAAAGAACGGGTTAATAGAGTAGTGCCGGAGTTGACGGGAGAGGGGGGAGAGGTGATTGTGGAACCTGAGAGGATTGTACAGTGCTTCACGGACTATTTCCGTATGGTTTATGCCTCAGTGTCGGATAGGCCGCCCGAGGACTCGCGTGACCTCTTGCGTGATATCGCTTTGCCCTGTCTTTCCGACGTAGATAGGGACGATTTGGATGGAGACATAACGGTCGATGAGGTGGCGGGAGCTATCCGCGCGCTGAACTCGGGCAAGGCCTCGGGCCCGAATGGCTTGCCAATTGACCTGTATAAGCTGTTTCCGGATAGGGTTGCCCCTCACCTGCGCGCCATGTTCGTGGAGGCGCGGGGGAGTGGGACCCTCCCGTTGGATCAGCGACTGGCGACAATTGTTGTTATACACAAAGATGGTAAACCCCGAGATAAGTGTGCCTCATATAGGCCTATCTCACTTCTTAACGCCGAGCCGAAGATTCTGGCTAAAGTCCTTGCGGCCCGATTGATCAGGGTACTTGGAGACCTGATCCACCCGGATCAATCCGGTTTTATTCCGCATCGTAACACTGCGTTAAACCTTCGGCGCCTTCATGGTGTAATCGCCAGGGCGGGCACGCTCCGTGAACCAGCTGTTGTGGCGTCTCTCGATGCCACGATGGCCTTTGATACGGTGGAATGGGCATATTTGTGGGCTGTGCTGGCCAAGTTCGGCTTTGGCCATGGCTTTGTGAGCTGGGTGAGGTTGCTGTATGAGGGACCCCTTGCGAGTGTGGTGGTAAATGGCCGGGCGTCCACTCCGTTTCAGCTTGGGAGGGGCACTCGGCAAGGTTGCCCCCTGTCGCCATTGTTGTTCGCCCTCGCCCTTGAGCCACTGGCGGCGTGGATACGCTGGAACCCGGATATACGGGGACTTAGATGGTCGCCCGAACACGAGGACCGCATTTCGCTATATGCTGATGACATCCTGTTGTATCTTGCCTCGCCCAAGAAATCACTGATAGTGGTCTGTGACGTTCTTACATCTTTCGGTAGGAATTCGGGTCTCGTCATCAACTGGAGTAAATCGTATTTATATGTTCTGAGTGGCGAGGTTCCACCGATCCCGCGAACTTGTTCGATCCAGATCGCTCAGCAGGGCTTCGTGTATCTGGGGATCTTTATCTCCACGGACTCCGCTTTGCGGTATGAGAGGAACCTGCTCCCCCCCCTAGCGCGCCTGCGGCGGGATGTAGAGGGCTGGCGGAGGCTGCCGCTCTCCCTCGTTGGGCGCGCTGCCTTGTTCAAAATGATGTCTCTTCCCCGGTTCCTCTACGCATTGCAGAATACTCTAGATTGGGTACCGGCCAAATACTTTCGGGAGATCGAAAGCCTCCAACGAACGTTGTTGTGGGACGGGCGGCCGCGAATAGCAATTGCTAAGTTGACGCTTCCATGGTATGATGGGGGCATTGCGCTTCCAGACATCCGACGCTACTATTGGGCCACCCAGCTGAGCGCGATTAATCATGGTCTCTATGGCCCTGCCCTCAGCCCTGGTTATGCCATGGATAGGTGGTTGCTGCGTGGTGGTAACTATCACAGGGCGTTGTACTCGCGGTCCCTGGACTCGTCCCTCACGGGGCCCACTGGGGTGGCGGTGCGTGTGTGGAAGATGGCAACTGACTCGCTGGGCTGGAAGGATAGGCTCACCCTCGCTACCCCGCTGTTTGAATCTGAAAGATTGGGTAGGCTTTGGCATACAAAAGGTTTTGATAAATGGGACCTGATCGGCATCTCCAGGGTCGGAGATGTGCTGATTAAGGGGAGGGTGAAGTCCTTTGAAGAGTTGCAGAAGGAGTATGAGCTGGGGACTTCCGAGTTTTTCCGCTATGTTCAGGTGCGTCATGCCCTCCGGTCAGTCCTTGTGGAGGGTGAGAAGGTGCCTGAGTCTTCTCCTTTGGAGGACCGGATCCTTGATGGCCATATGCCTGAGAGCACGATCTCGCTCATCTACAAGAAATTGATAAACGTCCGGGCGGATACGCTTCTGGGGCTGCGGGACCAGTGGACTAGGGATGGACTCGAGTTGGATGACGAGGATTGGCAGTCTGCTGTTTCCTCTCCCAAGGAGGTTGCGATCCCGTCGCGTCTGAGGCTGGTGCAGCTCAAAATACTGCATCGAGTGTATGTGATGGGGCCAAGGCTGGTTCATATGGGATTTTCTGAGGAAGGCCTATGTAGGAGGGGATGTGGTATGGTGGGTACTTTCCTGCATATCATCTGGGAATGTGGTGTCATCGCGGAATTCTGGAGGAGAGTCCATGCAGTGATGGGGGAGGTGACGGGCATTGCTATGCAGCCGGAAGCGCGGTGTTGTCTCCTGAATGTCTGGGGGCCCACTGATCACGATGCGGCACAGACCCAATGGGTGACTCTGGGTAACATGGTCGCTAAGAGAGATATCGCGCGATTGTGGGGCTCCGTGGGGCCCCCCACATTGACCGCGTGGAAAGAAAATATGGATTGGAGTATGCTCAGGGAGAAGACAGTATATTGCGCTAGAGGCCGCCCTCGGAAGTGGCACGCCATCTGGGGGCGGTGGAATCAATACAGGGGGGGAATATGTCTTGCCCCTGATTTGGATCCCCCCGAGGAACAGCTTTCTTCTTGACATTCTTTCCAGCTCAGTATATAAGATGTGATGATTAATTGACTTCTTGGGCCTCTGCTGTCCCCCTTCTTCCTCTTATCACAGTACTGTGACTGTTAGATGATTGGGGTCCGGCCTCCCCTGGGGGGCTATCACCATGGGCATTCAGTGTTCTTGCCTTGCTGGGGTTTGTTGTGTGTTTGTGTTTACTTAAAAATGGAATCTTTTCACTGCTTCTTTAATGTAATGTGGACACTTCTTTGTCCTTCTCTATCGAAGCTGCCGAACCTCCGGGTTGTCGGCTGAATAGCTGTGTCCAGACTCTTGAAGAAATAAAGGTTTTTAAAAAAAAAAAAAAAAGAAAAAAAAAAAAAAAGTACATAAAAGTGGCACTAACCCACCTTTACTATATTTGGTACAGATGACTCTTAGACTGTAAGTATCGTCTCTTTTGGAACATTGAGGTCGTGCTACTCGCCGAAAACGCTCTTCAACGCCGCATAGACGTAGTAAGCGCTATATAGATGCAATTACAATACAATACAATACAAAAACGTTTAAAATACTCAGATCTTAATATTAATTTAGTGATCCATCATCTGAAGGATAATCTTGGGTGCCATTCAGTTATGGCTTTCACTTTGGGTTTGGCCAGGCTCTTAACGCCATTTTATTCCAGTGTTGCCCTGCGGCACTCCCTGTAGAGCAAGTAATGGCCAGAAGTGAAAAGCTTGATTTTTCCAATCTCTTGAGAGGGCCGAACCCTAATGACACCTCTACAACACCATTCGCCACACTCAGGGTGCACAACAACATTTTATTTCCTACAGATAGTAACGCATTTGTTACTAAATACTTGTACATAAATTGTGATTATTGAGCACAGCGTGTGCAGTCATTCGTATAGAGGGCCCCCCTTAGCAGTCGCGACAGAAGTGGTTAAACAACATGAATTATTACATCTTGCTTGACCTTTGGCATCGTGCAGATACAACAGTTAAAATTGCGTCTTTTCATTTAGTTGGACACTGCTTAATAACCCTGAACTGCCCACGGCTGTGCAATAAAACGTGCGAGCATTTATTCCATAGGTTTGGCTATTTTCTTCAAGAGTGTGACAGCACAATGGACTTGTCACTAACAAACTCATAAACGTTTTTGGCTGATATGGAAAGGCTTGGGTTTTTGGTGGTCCTGAACTTATTATGACAAATGCAATTTGTTCAGTACATGTACACCTAAATCTCCAAACTCTCGTCTGCAAAACACGGTGTTATCGAGTTTATTATGCACAATTATTAGCCTCTTGCTGTGTGATAACTTTAGCGAGCAAGGCTCCGAAAGTTGGAGACTCCCTGGAGATGTTGGATGGTAAAACAAAGCCATAAATCCCACAGAGAGGCATACATAATATTTGACCACGTCCACGCACAGAAAAGCCTCCGAAATATCACATGTTGCATTATGATTCCTGCTGTACTTGCACAATGATAGAAAGTGAACATACACATTTTCTTCTAATTAATAAACTTTCTCTCCTGCCTGTTACATCACTTTCCCATCCCAGCAGAAGGAAGGGATATATATGGACGTACGGATTCTGATCTTACTTACCGCCAAACAGCTTCTTCCTGCAATGTTGGAGGTATTCTAATTACATGAAGGTTACTACAATACCAAATGTGTAATACGTAAATCACCGTGAAATAAAGGGTCATGTTAAATGTAAATTTGCGCAGTAACTTCTGTTACTACACATATCCGAATTCTGAGTTTCAAGGTCATTAGTGCACTCCTGCATCCGTAAAAAGGCATTCTCATCAACAGACCCCTGGGATAATGCACCAACTTCACGGACACCATCACAGACTTCATAGCACCACTGGCCCTCAACACTAGCAATTTCATCCAACTCAGAGACCTGAACTTCTACCTAGAAGACCAGTCTAACCACAACTCGAAAGCACTCATCGAAGACCTTGGAAGTCTGGGCATAAATCAACGGTGGTTAAAAGGACCTACTCAGATCACCAGACACCTTCTGGACACTATTTCCACCACTATCAACAGCATCCGAGTCGACAAGTCCACACCAGTCTCCTGGACAGATGAGGCCTTCATGACTAGCATCCCCGCCCCAGTCCAATGCCCATGAACCACTGCCAGAGATGCCCGCCCAAACTGTAACAGCCTCACTGACAAGGACTGGAACACTGCTCTCATCACCTACCAACCAAACACAGCAACACCCTCCCCAAAACCATTAAGAATTATTTTAACAGTTAGATCACCTCCTGTGCCGGCTCCCTCCCCCTCAATAATGGTACTACAACACGATCTAGACCCCAAGCCATTTGGTACACAGAGGAACTCAGATGAAACACCACTGCAAACAACTGGAGCACAGACAGAGAATAAGTCAGAACAATGAAGAAAGATGCATGTACAAATCAGCTCTGAGACACTCTTCCGAAATGATCCGGACCACCAAACGCGCTGCTCTGGTGGATGCATCAATGCAAGCACCAACAGATATTGTGAAGGACTTCACCTCACCAGCAGCCGCCTCCAACTCGATCACCCCCTCGCAGGACCTCTTCAACAATCTCTCACTTCTACAACCACAAAATCACCACCATTACAGCAACTTCAACCTGCAATTAAACTAGGCAGACCTTGCCAAATGCCTTCTGATTTTATACAAAAAACCAATGCCAACCACATGGCCCCTCATCACCCCAGAAGAAATTGCTGCCACCATGATGTCCCTCCAAACAGGGGCCTCATCATCCAGAGGCCTGCAAACCATCAGCAGCTCCCATCCAATCTCAACACCTCTGCCTCTTATGCGACCTTCCCAGATGCTTGGAAACATGCAACTGTCTTCTTATTGCTGAAGAAACCCTCTGCTGACCCTTCTACACTCACCAACTATAGACCAGTCTCCCCAGTACCATGCCCAGCCTAGATCTTAGAGAAAATCATCACATCTAAATGAATACCTCATTCACTACCAACTCCTCAACATCACCCTGTATACTTTCTGATCCAACCACAGCACAGAAACTGCCCTTATCGCTGCCATGGATGACATCCACATGACTCTGGACAGAGGAGACATGGCGGCCCTCATCACCCTGGACCTCTCTGCAGTGTTTGACATGGTCACTCACCCCATTCTCATCCAACACCCACACAACATCAGAATTCAAGGACACACACTCAGAGGCATCTGCCCTTTCATGACTGGAAGGACCCAGTCAGTCAGCCTGGCACCATATACCTCAAATGCAGCAACCTCCTCTGCAGAGTTCCACAAGGATCCTCCCTGAACTCGACCCTTTTAAATACATTCATGATCCCTCTAGCCAGCATCATCCACTTTCACAACATTAACACCCTTTCCTACCCCAACGACATACAACACATTCTCTCCCTCACGGGCAAGATGCCCAGTACACAGATCAATTAAATGCCTGCGTGACTAAAATTGCCCACTAAGTGAAGACCAGCTGTCTGCAGCTGAAAATTGAAACAACCAAAATCATGATCTTCAGGAAGAGCACTTCACTGTGGGACTCTACCTGGTGGCCAACAAAGCTAGGACTGATACCCACACCCACCACCCATGCTAATAACCTCTAGATCATCATCAACAGCAATGTGGTCAATACCACCCAAGTCAAGGACCATCATCGCCTCATGCTTTTACCCTGAAGATGCTGAGGAAGATTATCAAATGGCTTCCAATCAGCACCCGGAAAACCGTCACGCAAGCCCTCGTCACAAGCAAGCTGGACTATGGAAACACCCTCAGGACAAAACAAAACTCACCGGAAGGCTTTAAACATTCAGAACTTGGTGCCCAGATTCAATCTCAATCTTTCCCCAGTGCGCTCACATCACGCCACACCTGAAGAACCTCAACTGGCTCCCCATATGCAAACGAGCACAATTCAAATTCCTCACCCACACTTTAAAGGTACTACATAACACTGACTTAGCATACCTCAACAATCGCATCTGCCTTTGCAACCCTTCCAGACATCGCCACTCATCCAGACTTCTACTTGCACACATTCCACGCATATGGAAAAACCAAATCCGGCTGTCAAGCCGTCTTCTACATTGCACATAAAGCATGAAGGACCGGCCGCAACACATAAGAGCCTCATTTGCACTTCTTGAATTCAACAAGAAGCTGAAAAACCTGACTACATGAGTAGTCCAATTAAGCTCCAGGTTGGGCTAGACTCACATCTGCGGCAGCGGCAGGATAATCTCAGAGTTGATAGCGCACTCTAAAATTCCGCATGAAATAGCATAACAATAAAAAGTACCGAATTTCCTGATTTTATGTCAAATTTTCTGAGGGAAAACTCAAAATAAGAGAAATTTACCAAATCCGGTTTTTATCTCACCCTTTGCTGTCAGTATTTTAGCAGGTGGGTTAATACTTATTTCCACTCTTCCCTCTCATGATCAGGGCCTAAGTGGGGAGATGAAGTAAAAAGAACCATCCATCCATGGGGTCCAGTCAATTCAGTATGTGGAATGAATCTATTTGATAGTTGCCTGTGATCAAGAAACCTGCATTCTGAATTATCAGTGCAAGCACTCATTAGACTGGCCCACATGAATAGCAAGTCAGATCCTGGTTCTGGAATGCTACGTTGGATTTAGCCCTCTAGTTGCTCCTGTGAGAGTATGTGTAATTGAAACTCCATGTAAGATGCTTTCCCTGCTGCAGTAATAGCCCATTCTCTTCGATTTTTGCATTCCTTTCTTTCATATAAATGCTGGTTTTTAGCAATAACAAAAGTCCTTTTCACATTTGTGTATAATTTGTACTCCATTTGCTGAGCAAGATTTCACTATATTGGGTGGTGCAAGTTATAGTTTGCATGTCTGCAAAGAAACAATGAAAACAACATATGATAGGATTATTCAGTTAATTAATTGTTGAAAGCAGTGCAGAGCGATGTATTATTTTATTCTTTGCTATGTAGTTCAGAAATCTACACATGTGTTTAGCCCCTTATGGTGCACAGACCCGGAGCTTTTTCAAGGTTAGTGAATATATTCTGTTATCCATGGAGTGTGGTCAGAAATGTAGTCTGAGATTCTGTATTTTGTATAGGCCTGGTATACCTTGTTACTTCAGCACCCTTTCGCCCCCGCCGTACCCCGGGCTGCTGAAGCTTCAAGGACACACCAAAGTACGAAGCTGATGTTAAATGGGCCTGTTGCCTCAAAACAGCATAATTCAAGTGATTTTGCAGGCCTTTGATAGGCCAGTTACACGTTTATGAGGGTTGGTTTTGTAAAATTGCCTCCCATGTTTCCTCATTCAGCATGATTATTCGACTTGAAATGGAAGTCTTCATCGAATGGTGAGCTAACTAACTGTCTGGAATAGATGTGCAGGAAGCCCCTGTTATCACACACCACTCCATTTGCAAAAACACAGCAGGGTTCCACATTGTCAATACAATGAATGACCATGTATCTAAGATTTTGTGATATGCCAGGAACAATCAGAAGGACTTTGCCTCCCTAAAAAAGTTTTAAAAAAGGTATGTGCATACCTAATTGGAGTTTGTTTTACTTTCATAGTGCCTTGACATCACAGAAGGAAAACACAAGGAGCTCTAAAACCTTTCAGACACTCACCCCCAGTCACAGACCTGGGTTGAATCATCATGTTCTTTAGCTCACTTCGCCACCCCAGTTCAGACCCAGCTATATGCAAATCAGCCTTGGCCCTGTGCCTCATGAGAACAGTCAAGCCCGAACTGCCAAGCCAGATCTTCCCTGGACCGGAAACTAGCATCCTGGGACTGGTTTCGGGGTAACACCCCTCATCAGCCCGGCTAGCTTAAGACCTGTGGCAACTTGAGCAAGGGACCCTCGTCTGGCCATACCCTGCCAACTTAGGGCGAACAAAGCAAATACAAGGAGATGATGAACAGAGCGCTGAAACTTTAGGCAAATGAAAGACTGGGGAAAAATCATAACTCTCTATTCTATATACCTTACAGTTTGCATGCAGTTCTTTGATGACAGTTTATAGCTCACTGTTCTACGTTAGGATGACAACCGCAAGTAATAAAAGGATCTCTCAAACAAAAGCAGTCACCCGCTGACCTATTTACATTAAATGCACTTTGTAAAGAATATAAATTCCATTCCTGTAATTGCCCAAAATGGTTTTGCTTAATATCTATTGTCTGTACTAATGGATTGCATTGTTGTTTTAATAAAAAGAAGTTTTAAAAAATGCACTTTGTGATCTGAATGGTGCACATTCTTTGCAGCAGGCATAATAACCCTTTGCGCTTCCTTACCATGCGTCAAAACTTCCACTAGACAAACCTCCGATCTCTCTCTAGGAAGAACATTAATCACTGGAGTTATCTTGCCATTTTTATTGTTGCCTGAAAATTGCTGGATGCCAGGAACGCAATAGCAGGTGCTTTTAAAGCCATAACTTGCAAACATGATGCCCACACCTGAAGTCAGAGCCCGGTGCACCTGCACCGCACTGATCGCACCGTCCTGGATCCGGTCCTGCACTCCACCTCATCACAGCATCATGATGGCAGTGAGCTCCATCTCAACACAAGTTTCTGGTCAGAGGCACAATCCCTCTGGGGCGCAGTCTTCTTGGGGCAGCAGCGACAGTCACAGGTCCTCTGGAAATTGTCTACATGTAGAGTTTGCTGCTCAGAGCCCAAAGTGTCCTGCCGTAGTACCTACACCCTGGTTCTCTCACTTGAAGGAGCTAAATCATAAAAATTACAATAGTGTTTTTATGCAGCATTGCGCATTTCAAGTCAGAACAATTGATTTAAACTCTAAACCACCAGTTAGTGATTAAAGTTGCCTTAGCACATCTTTTAAACACACCTAACAGACTGTTCCACTCAGTCTTGCTACAAAGCACTCTGGATAATTTAAGGTTATATCAATTAAGCCCTACACAATGCAGTCCTGAAGATGGTCTCAATTATTCAATAACTAGAGATCAAAATGTCAACAGTAGTTCCCCTTCCTGTATCAAATCTTACGATTAAGAAAATTCAATCCATTATTAAAATGCTACACTCCATTGACTATTTTTACAGTATGATTGAATTATAATACATTTATCAAAGGCAACTCTGAACTTGTGTATATGCTGTTTCCCTTCTGTATACGATGAATGTATGATCTTTGCTAGTTGATGTACCCCATGTTGATATTATTCATTTCTTTGGTTTAAGTATAATGCTCATTGACTGAATGCCTTCATATTTGTATGCCTCCTGTTTTATTCTATTTTTGATATTGGCATTTATTGTACTCTTGATTGATTCTGTATGTCTCTGTGCAAAGACATCTAAATAATCTAAAAATAATCTATAAGCAAACTTGCAGTTGATCCTCTTTTTGGCCATTTACCTCAGTATATATGATCCTTCTTAGGCACAGTCTTCTTGGGACAGCAGCAACAGTTGCGATAGGTATGGGAATTGTCTTCACGTAAAGTCTACAGCTCAACTGACTTACGGCTTGGAGACTGATCTCCTCAGCCTTCCTTCATCTGATGGACTCGCAGAGCTACAGGGATGAAGCTGCTCTGGCGCCTCAGGTCAGTCACATCTCTGCAGGGAATGCAGGCTCCATCCCTCTCTCAGCAGCAGATTGGCTTAAGGGTGTTTTAGGTCAGAAATGCAGCTTTTTGCAGCAAGGCCCAACCCCGATTATTTCTCCACACCTCTGGAAAACTGGTTACCAGGCAGACGCCAGCTCTGGTTGCAGAGTAGTTCTCTACGTACTCCGCAGAACACTCCCTTCCTTGGTTGAAGGGAACTAAGAACTAGAACCACAAGTGGGTCAGTTGCTCTACTTTTATACAGTGAAAGCAGCCAGGGGAAGTGGATTCCTATTCTGCACTTTCAGAACCAGTTTGTGGTGATTCAGCTTAAAATGTCCTCCACAGGCATAACCTTTGTGTAGAGTGATGCTCCTAATAGCAGGGTAGTCTCTAACCTGCAATACCCGAAACCTCACAACAAAGGCACCAAGGTGGTGTGAACTCTCTGCACATGGCTATCAACAACTACACTAAACAGTGATCAGAAAAAAGACAAAAGGCACTCCTCAGCTAATGGACCATCCTCACTCTTAACAATAGAAGCTGTAGTCCCACCCTTCACCCCCAAACATCTACCAAATGACAGTGATCAGGATCACTAATCAGCAACCAGTCTCAGCAGAAGGACCTAATAAAATTTCTGAGGGAGCCCTCTTTCCTTGTGTTACTGTCTAGGTCTTCTCCCTCCAGTTTCTTTTTTTTATTTTAAATATGTGTATTGATTTTATACAGCCGTAACATGAGACTCATACAATAGTCTTGTCATCGCAGTAGCGCTTCACATATAGACATTCCTGCGCAGTACTTATATCAATAAAGTGTTTTACATTCCACATGAAATTTGCATTCTTTGTACCACCGTCCGCCCAATCTTACTCACTATCACCGCACCGTCATAACATAACATCGCAACATCTAATAAAGGCATTGTGATTCTACATGTTGTTCTGAGTCCCTGATGGAGCGGTATCTCGTACCTCGTTCCCAAATCTCACCTCATCTGCACCTCTGCTCCCCACAAATGTTTTTTTACAATGCCCAGAAGTTTTTCGGTCTATTACATGGTGGTAACGGGTCGCTATAATTTTCAGTTTTGAGTACTACAATATAGCATGTCTCTTGACCACTGAGCTATTGTAGGAGGAGGTCCTCGCGACCAGCAAATCGCCACACATCGCTTTGCTAATAATAAGCCCATATCTATCAGCCTTCGTTTAGCCTTGGGGATAGTTTTGGAGTACCCAAGCAAAGCTAGCATTGGTTCTGGCGTCAACGACAGCTCCGTAACTCGGTTCAGTTCTGCAAAGATCTGTCCCCAAAAATTAGCTATCCCCGGACATATCCAGGCCACATGGAAAAAGGCAGCAGCCTGGGCATTACACCTATCACATGCAGACTCTTTTCTCAAGCCATATCTGTGCAGCCGCTCCGGGGTATAATACACTCTATTGAGGAATTTAAAATGCATTAGTCTATGTCACCCATTCAGAGATATATGCTTTGTGCCCATGCTACAATATGTCCATATATCGTCCGTAATGTCACTCTGTAGGTCTCGCTGCCAGGCCAATCTTGCTTTAGTGTAACTATGCCTTCTACTAGACATCGAGACTTGGTAAATTCTGGATACCATCTTTGTGGGTGTCTGTGCTTTAATGAGGTTGGTCAAGGCCAGCAGATCAGGGGGCTCTGCCATATCTTCCCCTAGGACCTCGCTAAGTGCATGTCTAACTCTGTGAAACTGGAATTTTGTGAGAAGAGTCGGTGTTTCCTCGTTTCCAACCATGTCTCCCCAACTCTTAGCCGCGCCATCTGCAAAGAGGTCACCTATATATTGTGCACCAAGCGTTCTCAGTGCTGTCACTACCCCTTTATCCGTACAAGGTGTTAGCCATCAGCAGCAGTCAAGCCAGGCTACAGGGGAATACAGTATAGTTCCTGCCTGTAGCTGCAATAAGTGATGCCAAGTGTGTGTGACTGTGTTAAGTGACACGTGGGACACAGTCCTGTGTCCAAATAGAGCAAAAACATTAACAAAACAAACAAGGCATTTCAGGCAAGACAGAAAGTTGAGCTTATTAGAATATCCAGTGTTATAAGCTTTTACAAAACAGCTAATGCACTTTTTCAACACAATGGAATAACGTGCATGCTATTTTAGGGGGGGGTCGACGACGTTTCGATCCTTTTAGAGGAGTACCAGGATCATCATCAGGACTTAGATGCGTACATGCCTGATTGTAAACGAAATTGCCTGTGGGGAAAACAAACATGGTGGATGTAGAGGGAAAAAAATGGAAAGAAGGAATTAGAGAAAAGAAATAGAGGCGGTCCGTTCAAGGCATGTAAAACGAGGTAACGTCATACAGGGGATGAAGGTGGGGGGCCAAAAGTGCATGCGGAAGTCTAAGCATGCGTAGGGTAAGGGAGTCAATATCGGACGTGAAACGTGAGTGAGCAGACGGTAAAAAGGACTACTAAGAGGTCGGAGCGGAAAAGGCCGCGTGATGGCATAGCATGCGTCAGGAGATGGTGGGCATGAGTAGGTATGCAGGAATAAAATAACCGATCAATGTCGGGCGCAATTGTGCCTTAAGGGTGCTGAAAAAACGGAAAGGGAACTGGTGGTAGGATGAAAAGGTTAGAGTAACCGTGAGCTGTCCGGACGCGAAGGCCATGATGAGGAACTAGGGTGCATGCGACTCAGCTGGGTGGGGGGAGGAAGAAATAATTGACGGTGGAATCAGATTTACCGTACGTGGGTGGTGGCGCTATGTGGCAACCAAGTGAAGCGGATAAAACGTGTGGGCAGTGTGGCGTAGCTATGAAGGTCTCACCTGTAATTGTGAGAGAGCAAAAACCGTTCAATGACGGGGGCAACTGCGGTAGGGCTCACAGTTGTGAGCTAGGGGGCGAATGCACGGTCGAGACGATCAGAGAGTGTTCGCCGGTTTACAATCAGGCATGTACGCATCTAAGTCCTGATGATGATCCTGGTACTCCTCTAAAAGGATCGAAACGTCGTCGACCCCCCCCCCTAAAATAGCATGCACGTTATTCCATTGTGTTGAAAAAGTGCATTAGCTGTTTTGTAAAAGCTTATAACACTGGATATTCTAATAAGCTCAACTTTCTGTCTTGCCTGAAATGCCTTGTTTGTTTTGTTAATGTTTTTGCTCTATTTGGACACAGGACTGTGTCCCGCGTGTATTTTGTTCTTATATGTATGCATTCTTTATCTTGAATAATTAAATCGGTTGTCCGGCTGGACTTCTGGAATATAGTATCGATTCTGAACTATATTTATCCAATCATTACCCCAACTATTTGAGGACCATTGTTATTTGTACTGAACGATTACCCAAGGTCCTCATCTACCTTTTTGGTTCCCTTGTCCTTTAAAAATATGTGTTAAGTGAGTCAACTATCCCCGTTCGTCTATCAGGAGTCGTAAACAACAAAGCCAGACGGGGTTTAGGAGCAGCCACTACTGTTTCTATACGGATGTGTGGTATGTCGAGCGGTCCGTGTATCCAATGGTATGCCTGCGCACTCTGTGCAGCTCTATAATATAAGTCCAGGTCAGGTGCCCCAAGTCCTCCCATTGAATACGGGAGTGTAAGTATCTGACAACTGGTGCATGCCTGCTTGCCCACCTAGGCTAGATGAATCATAAGGTACTTAAGTCGTTGAAAAAATACTCGTGGTAACAACACAGGGATATTTGTGAAAAGGAACAGAAAACGTGGTAGTATAACCATTTTCAGAATGGACACTCTGCCCATCAAGGACAATGGGAGACGGACCCATCGTGCAATGTCCTCTTCAGGTTTGCTGATTGCCACCCCATAATTTTCCCTAAACACCACTTCCAAATCCGTGTGTAACTTTACCCCCAAATATCTCACCGCGTCTGTGGACCACTGCAGTGGGTATTCGGGTTCAAAAGCCATCGTGGCCGGGGTTAGGGGAAGCATAATAGACTTAGTCCAGTAAACACGTAAACCCGACATGGTACCAAAGAGCACCCCCTCTCGCAGTACTGGAGACAGGTTGGTCTCAGGATGGCGGACATACAGTATCGTGTTGTCCGCGTAAGTGGATACAATCAGTTCATAGTCTGGGAACCGTATGCCTCTGTGGCTGTGGTACTCTCTAAGCACACAGACCAGGGGTTCGGCCACTAGGGCATACAAAATGGGGGACAGGAGGCAGCCTTGTCTCATACCTCTGGTAATTTGGATAGAGTTTGTAACCAAGTCACCTATTGTAATACAGGCCGGAATGAGAATTATACAGCACCCCAAGCAACTGAATAAAAACCAGCCCAACTCCCACCTTAAGAAGAACTTGTCTTAAAAAGGGCCATTCAACAGAGTAGAATGCCTTCTCCATATCTAAAAAGACCGCTAGAGCAGGTCTAGTATGCTGTAGGGCGGCGAACACCATACGTAGATTGTACGTCAGGTTTCTGCCCGGTACAAAGCCCGCCAGTTCCGGGGCTACCAAGGAAGGCACTAGTGGGATTAATCGGTTCGCAAGTATTTTCGCAAACATTTTCGTATCCATGTTCATTGGTGATAGAGGTCGATACGATGCGCAGTCATCCAGAGGTTTACCCAGTTTGAGAATCGCGACTATAATCGCTTCTCTCATAGAAGGTGGCATCATACCAGTACCACACATATCCTCAAAGAGTGTTGTCAAATGCGGTAATAGTAGTTCCAGAAATGGCTTATAAAAGACCACTGTTAGTCCATCCCCTCCCAGTGCACTCCCCGCTCTCATATTGGATAGTGCGAGCAGTATTTCTTCCCGTTCGATGGGTCGCATCAAAAATTCACGATGCGTGTTAGTTAGCCATGGTAATTTAATATGGGCCAGGTAGTCAAGCATGTGCTCTTCCATACTGCCGCCTCGAGAGGCATATAAATCTGAGTAGTATTGTCGGAATTGCTCCGCAACCTCCATTTCTGTCAATAAAGTGCCCCCGCATGTAGTTGTGAGCTCTGGGACTACCGACTTGTCTCTACGTTGCTTGAGTAGTTGCACAAGTACCGCCCCCGGGCGCTCCCCTTCACCGTAGACTCGGGCAGTAGCGTACTTGCCCAAGTGTTTAATCTCTCTATCAGCCTCTACATGATACTCTTCTAGGGTCAGTTTTATCTCTTGAGTGAGCGCCTCATCAGGCCCAGCCAACAGGTTCTTTTCCAAAAACACTAGTTTTTGTTCCAGATCAGCAAGCCAGTTGCGGTTCGACTTAAGGACGCCCGCGTGTTTAGATATAGCTACACCCCTTATACACACCTTAAACAGTTCCCACACAGTCTGAAAGGAGTCAACCGAACCCACATTCTTTTAAAAAAATATTTCAATAGCCTCGGCTATTTCTTCCTTGAAGACTGTGTCCAACAATGATTAAGACGGAAATCACCAGGTAAAGGGGGGTATACGCGCCTTTGGAGTGTCAAGTACCAGTACAGATGGGAATGGTCAGAAAATGTACGGGGAAGAATCTTACATGCACTAATATTTGTGAGTAACTGCCTAGTCGCGAACCAGTAATCGATTCCAGTGTGTACATCATGGTATGCAGAGAAGTGCGTGTATCCCCCTTGCCTCGGATAACGCTGGTGCCAGACATCACACATGTCAAAATACACAAGTGTGCTATCCATAGTTGTAGCCGATGCCGATATGCGCCTCTCCAGCCCCCAGGATCTGTCCAGAGTAGGGTCTCTAACAAGGTTAAAAACACCACCCCATAGGAGTCGTCCACCCAGGTGTAGGCTCACCGTGTCCATCAACTTTCTGTAAAAGTCCGGGTTATCGTAATTCGGACCATAAACATTAACCAGAAGCAAATCCAGTCCCTTCCCTCTGCACCTAGTGATCACAAACCTACCCTCCGTGTCCGTCTCCAAAGGCTCCAGTCTTAGCACCTTTTTAGGGTTCACCCACGTTATAACCCCTCTTGCATGTGTGGTAAATCCAGTTGCAAAAATGTTGCCCTGTAGCCCTCTAGTGCGTAGCATAGGACTGTCCAGTGGGAGGTGTGTTTCCTGCAAAAGTGCGATGTCAATGTCATGTCTGTGTAAATAACTCAAAATCTTACGTACTTTCCTGTGGTCATTAAGGCCACGTACGTTCCACGTGAGCGTGCTGACGGTATCGGGGCCAGTGTCTCTATGGGATCTATCCACATCTGTCATGGGGTTGTTCTACGTACAGCTGCCATACTGCTTTCACCATCATTCTAATATGTGTACGGTACACATCTTCATAAAATGCGAAAGTTGCAGAAACAAACAGTGTGAGTCTCAATACCATCCCTCCCTCCACCCACGTCAGGCTGTTCCCAACTGCGCCTGAATGACAAGTCCCCTCCCACTCTACCACAACAATTAGCAATCTAACATGTGCAAACTTGCATAGACTGATCTCGATACCCCATTCCCCCCGTCCCGACCTAAACAAAAACAGTGTGATTCACACCAGGGCAGATGTTGAGCACTAAATAGAAACATGTACTGTAGCTCAACCTAGCACTCAGCCCGATTCACCGCCAAACTCGATTCCGCAACTGATACATCCCCCACATCTTAATACTCCACCCAATGCAGTGGTGCCTTCAAGGACTCTCCCCATACTGCATACAGTGTGCATAGCTTGTCAACTGTAGTCCAGGAGTACATTAACTAATAACCTGCCAGCCAATATCGTATCCTCTCAGAGGTCAGGCCTCCGCCCCGCTCCCAGATCAAGGTGGCATACTATACCATGGAGTTTGTCTATTGAAACCACAGCAATGTCAATCTCAGTCTTGTTCTTCTAGGCTTCCGCCGACTGCTCCCTCCTGCACTTCTCGTACCGGGCTAGGCCGTTTCTCCTTGGGCCACTCTTTCAGAGCTTTTTGTAAGGACTTACGTTCAGTGAAAATCCGTGTACGGCCATTTCTATTAACACGAAGTCTGGCAGGATATAGCATGGCATAGTCTATATTTTGGTCTTTCATCTGGCGCTTTAACAGAGCAAATTGCCTGCACGTTTCTTGTACACGAGCCGTAAAGTCTGGGTATAAGGAGATGTTGGACCCCAATGCAGAGTCTCTGTCCCTGTAGTTCAACAGTCGGGCTATTATAGGTCTCGTAGGCGCCCCAGGAGGGGGATGAGGCCCCAACGATCTATGCACTCTTTCCACCATGAAGATATTAGAAAACACTTCATTGCCCAGCAGCGTGGTCAGCATTGCCTCGACGAACTTCTCCATGTTGTCCGTTGGTGTTGATTCGGGGACCCCCGTGATTCGCAGATTGTCACGGCATGAGCACGCCTCTAAATATTCGGCCTTGTCTTGTAGGACTTGCAGGACCTTTCCCATTTTTTGGTGATCCGTGTCCATCGACGTTTGCGCATCTTCCACCTCAGTGACTCTGCACTCCGCCATACCCAGTATCTTTGCATGTTTGTCTATTCTCTTGGACATCCTGTTCATACAATACCAGAGCGCGTCAATCTTATTGCCCAAACCCACAAAACTGCCTTGGAGGTTTTTTTGCATCATGACCAGCATGGAGCGGATGTCGCCCTCCACCTTTTCAGACGGTGAGTCCTGAGTGGAATCCTCCTCCTCAAACTCATTGTCCTGGTTTTTTGGCTTTCTTTGGTCAAATGTGATTTTGGGTTGATTTCTGTTGTCTCTGCCCATTGTGCATTGCGCTGTGTGGTCAGACACGGGCCCAAATACACTCACTCAATCTTACCAGCGCAGAGGGGTCAATAGGAGGGCAATAGAGGTGTCCAGCAGCTCCCCTATACTTTAGCGCACTGGGGCTCCCAGCAATGCCCAACCAATCCTAGCTGCTCCCTGCTAGGGGGGTCCAAATCAAATTAGCATCAATTCCACCAGCACCCGCGTCATGGGCAGGACGGCTAATCACTATGGCGTCAAGTGTTTTGTTGTAATGTCACGAGTGGGGTGCAGGATCGCCGCTAGTTCGCTTCAATCATTCAGCTGTCCTCATTGCATTTCTTCCCAGCCTAGGGTAGCCGAATATAATGTTCTCAGCTAGTTCGTGCAGATCCTGCTGTACTCGACGGGCGTGGGTCATGTGGTTCAGTGCTCAGCTTATCAAGGCCTTCCTTCACCCCTCAGCTCTGCACAAGATGGCCGGCTCTCGGCAATGGAGCTTCCCTGGTCCCATCTCCAATCCGGTATCCCCCTTCTACTGGTACAGGGCTCGCTATGCCCTTATCAGCCAGGCTCGCTGCCAATTGTCAGCACTGTTCCGACCGCAATCGCAGCTTTGGACTCACCGTGCCCCACCAGCAAACACCGCTACAGATCCCTGTCAGCTTTATGTGCGCGGGTTAGCAGCGCATCCAACGTCCTCTTGGTGGCTGAGAGGAACGCCGCAGCTCGAGTGGCAACACGCAGGGCCAGATCTTACTGGTGATCGCTCGTCCCTTGCCGATTGTTGCTCCCCGAGTGATAGAGGGGGGCGTGGCTATCCAGGCGCGTGTACTGCACCATTACGCGCCCGTCGCTTCTTACCCCAGGTCAGTGCTTCAGCGCGGTGCGAAGGCCGCAGAAGAACGTCTCGCACTGTCGGCTCTTAGCAGAGGAGTAGAGAACCCCCGAGCGGCTCTACCTGTTGCCAGTCATTCCCAGGCACAGCGCAGCGACAATGTAGGGTTGTTCAGCTAATCAGAATCAGGATATTGGCCGGATAGTGTGGCGGCTTTACGGAGCCGAGAGCTTAAGCGGCCATCTTGCAGTCCACAAGCTCCGCCCCCCCTTCTCCCTCCAGTTTCAGTAATGTCAGCAGTAAACTTCAAGTGTCTGGGAAAACAATGTCACCTCCCTCTTGTGCACATCAACAAGCCAGGGCCTTTCAAATGGAACCTGCATGCCTCCTTTAATCTGGTTAACTCATACACACAATGTAAGTACAACACAGTTCATCCAAAAGCATAACATACACCAGGGATGTTATTATTATGATCTGTTTTAGCGCACAGAAGCTGAACTTTGCATGAGTGTGCCAGTAGACCTTCACTACAGGGCATATCATACAGTTGATGCATGTTTCCACTTTTCTAGGTTAACATCCTTCTTCTCCACTAACATTTCTAGGCCTGTGTTTTATGTGGTTTGAATTGTGTATACAGACCACTGTTATGCTTCATGATGAGGTTAGGAACTCAGAAAAGGAGGTAATTACCGACCCTGCAAAAGCCCCACTCTGGTGTACGTGAAATTACTGGTTACAGTAATTAACAACCAAATTCTCCACAAGTAGCAATCAGGAACTTGGTTTCCAAATCTATTGTCTTTTGTGCTTGTATCATGATGATGGTTTTAGAAGAAGCACAGCAAGGAGGAAGAAAAAGTGCTTGGTTACTCATGTCCAAAAAGAAAGACAGCCATGGAAAATGCTTCGATGCGTGTATCTAACATTTGAAGATTAAGTCACAGAATGGGATGAGGGATGGTGTCCAATGCACTTAAATCTAACAGGTGAAGATCACCTCTTCCAATTTCACCCAAAATAATTCTTAGGTTGCCTCCAACTGCAAGGAATGCTACCTCACTGCCATCAAGCGAACAACATCTTGCTTGAGACATCTAAATGATGTGCAACTTGAGGCAAACCTTTGCTGCCTAAATAAAATACCTCCAAGATGTGTTACTTTCATTGCAAGACACACATAGAATCTACATTAACCTATATCTTGTGTGTTTTCTCCCTAGTATGATGTTTATACGTAGGCAGCATAGCATACCTCCAGCACCCCCCTTATGTAGACATTGCCTTGTTGCGCCTTATCTCTTCAGACTAGATCAGTTTGGCAGCAGAAGAGTTGTGAAGCCTTATTCTACTGACAGATTAAGCCTGGGACAGCATATATTTGATTTTGCATACTAGATCACCAATCCAAAAGCATTGCATAGCGAAGAGATCTTGCTTTTAGCACCACATGTTCCATGGACAGATAAGTAACCAAGTCATCTCCCTGACGTGTTCCTTGTACCAAATAGTTTGGTACCACTCTCTAAACCCAGTCCAATGTGTATATCACACATTTTGTTGTAACTAGTGTAGAAGACTTAAAAAGAAGCATTAAAAAGAATTTGGTTTTGTTCTCAAAATGAGTTTTAAAAAAATGAATAACAAATTATGCATTTTATAAAGCACATTGTTCCTGTAAGATTTATGAAAAGGTTGACATTTTGTAACATATTTCATACTTTGCATGCTGAGGGGTTCAAAACAAAATTGAAATTAAATCATGGTTTGTGTTTTTATAATATGTTTCTGTTAGAGTGACCTCTTCACAAGCACTTCACAGGGGAAACACAGATTGAACTTTTCTATAGCTTGAAAAAATATTTCTATAGCTAGCATGTCAGAACACCATTCTTTGCAAAGTTTTTTCATGCTGACTACCTTTTTTGCCCCTTCTTCAATAACAGCCTTGCACCTTTCTGCAGGGATGTGACTCAGTTATGCCATTTATATGAGAACTGCTTGTTATGGGGTTGACAGTGCAGGTGTTGCAAGACTGTATGTGGCCAATAGAAAATTAGCTTTCAAAAGCATTACTAAGTGAGGGGTTTTTGCTCCACCCACATGTTTAGTGGGCAGAAATTGTGTGCTTCCACTAAAAAAGAGCTTGTATTACACGTTTTGCCTAGTTGGAAAGTTTGTGCTCAATACAACGGTATTAAATTGGATATTGTGACAAGACAGCAATAAAGGCTATAGACATCATTAGTTCATAGATAAAAGTTAACTCAGATACCAAAAGTCTGATCTGTTCACTATGAAAAATTACTACGAAAGCAGTGGTCCTGGTGTTTAGGTATTTATGGATGAATTATTACACTGAGTTAAGTATAGAAGTGTTTTGTTACATGGAATTTCACAAATTACCATAGTTCACAAGGGTTTTGGTGTTGGTCACCCCCTCTAACAAATGCTGAGTGTAGAAAATTTCACTGAATCTCCTTGTTAAGCCTGCCTAAAAGGGATTGGTTTATTGTTTTACAACAGTAATTTTGAAACTATTTACAATGGTATGACTGCATGTCTGATGGTTGCTTTTTATGAAATGCTTATGCTCCTGAGATGGGTAAGGTGACAAGCCAGTTTTAAAGGCTCTAGACATGATTGGATCTCTGGCATATTTATGTAAATTCCAATATTTTGATGTGTTTATTATGAACATTTATAGTAAAGCAATAGGCCTAATGTTTATTATGAAAGCACACAATAAAATCAACAGACATTTAAAGATGGTTTGTTGTTTCACCTTGTTAAAGCCTGTTGATAGGGATTTTGTTACATGGAATCACAAAGATTAACTAAATAGGCTAGGGTGTTTATTACCCACTAAACTGGGAGGTGTGGGGGTAGAAGATAGGTGCTGTGATAATCCTTGCTTGGCCCTCCCATGCACATCCCACAGGTTTAGTTTTCCTGCTAAACTCATGTAACAAAAAAAAATGAATAATATACATTGGCATATATAAAAATGCATGTACATACCAAGAGGGCCCTTGGGTCAGCCTTCTATTGTCATTGGTCTGTATCAATCATACTCTAGACCTGTCCACTGATAGGTTTTCTAGGCTCTACTAGACCATGACCCAGAATTTTGGTTTTCTCGACACTCTTGCACTAAGGACTAACTGGCACATGCATCAAGCCAAAAACAGTTCGCAAAATTAGCGATTAGCTAATTGCGAGCGCAATCAAGCGATTTCCCATGCATCAAACAAATCCCCGAAATTCGCTAAAATACCGACTCGCAAATACCGGGATCCCAGCGATAGCGAATCGGAATCGGCGCCAACCAGTATTGCGGGAGCAAAAAAGGAATCTCAGAAAAAACCCGCAAATGGATGCATCAAAAATCGCTAATAGCGATTTCACCAAAATTCGCTATTTAGCAAGTGCAGAATAAGGAGAATCAGAAGCAGGTGGTAAAAACGTTTTTTCTCATTTCACTGCAAAACAAATGATGGAGCTGGTGAGGGCTATTGCAACTAACCAATGAGTCCATTTAGGACGCACACAAAGGCGGCACACAACATGTGTGATAGGAGGATGAGGACCCATGCAGCAGGGCAGGGCAGACGGAGATTCCAGGAGAGGGCTTACTGCCTGCGCATCACTCAGATGTGACACACCCAAGAGGACATATATGAGTAGTACATGATTAACGCTGCGATACAACTCACCCACATATCCAAATTGAAAACACCAATGCTGCGCTACACACAGAGGACCCATGCAAAGGGTCCCCATGTCCAGGTGTAATGTTGCCTGCACCCACTGCATCATGAGGTGTCCAGGGTGTAGTGGCATTAGCAGGAGGGGATCACTAGGCTCCCACTCACGTGTCTAGAGAACCTCCCTGCCTGCCATGATGACTCAGACCCACGACCACATCAGCCTCCCCAGAACCCAAAAGGATTTGATTCCACCAAGACTCCATTCAAATAGGACCGCACCGTTCCCTAATGTGAATTGAATGGCTAGTTAGCCCACACGACCCATATGTCCACCATCAGTCAATGAGTAGAGCTTCCATGACCGGAATTGTTATCACTCCATCCACGTCCAACCAATGTGCAATGTGGATGACATCATGTCGGACATCGCAGCGCAATCTCCTTGGAGCATCAATGATCCATACATCTTCCGAAACATTGGCATTCACACACGCCTGCTCAGGGGGGGACATGGCGAGGGACACCTGCTAGGTCAGACAATATACTCATGCACACTAAAGCATACTGGATTGGCAATACAAACCTGACACATACACATTCCACGCTACCCTGTAGGTTATAGTGCATGCGCGGTGAGGTACGATATCATGACTCCATAGTAGAACACAGGCGCACAACTGGAGCTGCGGTACAACGCACCACACACCAGCACAGGTAATGTGATTGAAAGGACATTTGGATAGGTCAAGAGTCGCCTCCAGATCCTGCACAGACCTAGGCCTGCGATGCAGGACCAGCCGGTGACCTGCTGTCGGATAGTGGCAGCATGTGCAATGTAGCCCATCGTAGCTCCCACGATACGCATACCCATAGATGACCACGGCACTGTGGACAATCAGCCCCCTGTACACCCACCACACCCGCATCATGAAAGCTATGCGGCGGGGCAGTTGATACGTGCCCACATCACCCAACATCACATCAAAGGTACGTATTAATGAGACAGAAACGATCATCCATCAAATGCAAAGTTTTTATTGTCACTTGCACATGGACTCTTGGGTGTCTAAACAGACATGTAGCCTGAGGATACATTAACGTCATGTACCGAGGCACGATGATGAATAAGGTTTGGGACTCCATTGGCAGACCCTCTGTATGTCCTGACCATGGTTACGCCACCATGGCCAATTGTCCAGAGGGATGTGACTGCTCAGCGCCTCCTCCCACGCACACCGAGCCGCCTATCTCCTGCAGCGCCCTCCTCACCCATTAGTGGAATTGTAGGTGTAGAACGGCGTGCACTACACCTTCTGCTGGTGCTGACTGGCGCAGACATGCTGCTTACGCTGGATGCCCCCTCACTCCCCTCATCGCCAGTGGCATTGCTGAGGCCACCTACACCAGCCTGGATCTGCTCTACAGCTGTTGTAACTTGGCCAAGGGCCCTGGCCACGTCCCCACAACAATGCCCCATGTCGATCTGCATTGCCACCGACCGACGTGACAGCAGTGCTGTGGCGTTGCTCAACTTGAGGTTGGAGCGTGTCAATCCAGACAGGCGCCCGATGAATTGCCGATGCCTCCTCCGCTCGGTATTCTGTCCCTCTTGCATCACACGCACAAGCTCGTGCAATGTGGCGTTGGTGTCCCTGTTGCCCTCCACAACAGCTTGAGTGAGGTCACTCATGCGCTCTGCTATGGTGGAGAGGTTTTTGTTCAATTTGGCCATTTGAAGGCTGATGGCCCCCATGTGGCGTGCCTGCAGGCGCTGCACCCTTGTCATCTGCAGCTCAACTGGTCCCCAGACATTTGGTGTTGATGGCTCCTGCGCAGTTGTCTGGCCCCTTGCCCTGCGTCTTCGCCTCGTCAGGACAGGTGTCTGCGGGGTGGTGGTGGGGCACCTGACCCAAGGCGGCCCTTCTGCAGTTGCCCTTTCAGGTTCAGGAGGGCTCTCCATTGGCTGCATGGGAGGGACTGTAGCCCTGCGTCATGTGGGTGCCTGGGATGTGCTGTGAGGTGTGACTGGTCTTGCGACGGCAGTCTCTGCGGTGGACTGGGCGCTCTCCCTGCATTCGCTGTCATCACTGTCTCCTTCCTCAGCACCTGTGGTGTGAAACAGTGCAGGATTAGAATTTAATTGGATAATGTTTAGCTACATGGTGATTATGTCTGCTATTAAGTTCTCACTCTCTGTATTCCCTGTCTGTAATGCATCTTGGCCACAATGGTCACACTATGTGCTATGTGACTCAATGATTGGTTCAGGGGACTACAACTCCCATGATGCATTAGTTACTGCATATGGACTGTGGACTGGGGTTGGTTACAGCTGCCTGCCTTCTTATTACTGTATGGGCGCTATTATGATGTACATTGATGGGTATATCATTGTGCCTCTTACCTTCAGTACTGCAGGCTGTGCCGGATGTATCCATCTGCGTGACCCCCACAGCAGCTTCGGCAGGATTGTGCCCTCGACCAGGTCCTCCAGGGCTGTGTTGTCCGGGACTGTAGATGGTCCTCCTCCGGTGCTCTTAGCCTCCCTCAGCCTCTGGGCAATGCGCTCCTTGGCACGGCTGTGCAAATCGTACCAGCGTTTTTTTTTTAAGTCATCTCTGCTGCGGTGTGTCACACCCACAGCATTGACCCTAGTCTTCATCTTGTTCCAGAGGCGTCTTTTCTCTGCCTCTGGGACTTTAGGGAGAGCTTCCCAAAGAGCTTGTCATGGCTCTTCACTACATCTTCTATGAGGTACTCCAGTTCCCTCTCACTGAACTTCAGTTTTCTTTTCCTGGCACCTGCACCCTCCTCAGCTGATGTATTGGCCATTTCCTGGGTTGGCAGTGGTCTGGATGCTCAGTGGTCCTCTCCACAGCTCTTTACAGGCACTCAGCTTCCTGCCCTGGCTTCCTCTGGACACAGAATGCACCATGGGAAGAGTTACTTCCTGGTTCTGATGTCATCAGGCTGTTCCCAATGCGACTCTCTAAAATTGCGATCTCGCAATTAGCGATCTTGCTATTTGCGATCTCGCTAATTGCGAGATCGCAATATGTGTGTTTTCAGCGAATAGCAATTTTTGGGGTATTTTCGCTAACGCATTTAGCGATTTTTACCGAATCGGTACTTTTTCGGTATCTGCGTCATGCATAGGAGATAGCGAATCCTTATTTGCGATTCCTTAAAAATCGCAAATAAGGACTCGCTATTTCTTAGCTTGATGCATGTGCCCATAAGTCAATATGCCAACATGAGACCGAAAACTAGTTGGACTGCAACCCCCCACAACCCACTGAGCAAAATTTAAGTTAGTTGTGTTTCAGGTAACAGCCAATCCTATGAGATATCATAGAGATAGTTAGTGAAATCCCAACCTTCTTTCTTTAAGGAAAAGCACACTCAAAAACACTAGGAAACAATGGATACATTTTAAAGATGTACCATTTGTGTAAGAATCATGCATGGTGTAAATATAGTCTCCGTACCTTTAAATTGTCAAAACTTTGTAAATACTCTTTACCATAATATTTTCTTTCTGATATTCATAACCTTGAACAGCAAGTGAATCAATACATTATGCAGAATGAAGCAACCTATGATTTGTGATCCCAATTTTTTAAGCCTCTTTTTTTTTGGGAACAATAAAAGGCAAATGGGTCTGACCTGTCCTGTCTGTTGAAACAAGGGAACCTTTTCTGAAACTTCTGAGACTAGTTATGGTTGGAATTCTATAGCACACCCACTGTGTATAATTCTTTATTTCTTGAGAACAATTTGTTCTATGAATGTAATGGTGTCCATAATGATGAAAACCAAATAGCTCTTTGTGATTTTCAGAATTTAAATAGGGATGTTCATTGTCTAAAATGGCATAAGAATTTAAGTCAGATATCTTTTGTTTAACAGAATTTATGCCCCATAAATTTGAAAAGCGGCCAGGAATATCATCTAGAGATATTCTGATAAAATAAGGAATTTTAATCATTTCTGTCTGACCCATAACCGGATTAGGAACCTTTTCCTAAACAATACCGTCTAGCACAGGATAAACAGTGGTGTTCACATCATAATGATTCTGGCATGCTCTATGACAAGAAGAATGTGGCTGCAATTCCTTAACCACAGGAAAGGGCACTATCTTATCAGGAATATAGTACCCATGTACAAGGAGCAAAATGATAACCAACATTGTAATCCACATTAAAATGGAAGCAACTTCAGTAGCTATCCTGATATATGATTACAGTATAGACTTTATTTTGTCACAAAGCCAATAGCAAGCAAGAAGCCATCTGCAGTATTGATAAGCTGAAGAAGGGTTATTATATATTTTCTTTCAATATCTGTATCATAACCATTTTCATACAGAGCAGTTTCTTGTAGAATGATTATTTCAATTGATTTTGGTTATGTTGATGGCTCATAATAAACCACAGCAGTACTTTCATTAGTTGGAATTGTTGAAATCACAGCATTAGGTTCACTTGTAAAAAGTAGTATGTGATGTAATACTAGGGACACAGCAGACTCATTGTTCCCCAGAATGGGGCTCTAGACTTCAGAGTAGCTGTACTCTTCTCGGATAGTTCCTTTAGAGTAGGGAGAGGATGTACTGAACTACTTCAGAGGCACTTTATTGTCAATGGGGATCCCGATGAACAGAATCTGCTACATAATGCTCCTTGATGTGATTGTTCAACACCTTCCTGTTTTTCTTTGAACCAGGCAACGGGGGTTTGCTCGGATGGCCAGATGTTTTCTACAGCAATAACGGGAACAAGTGGTCTGTAAGGTAGCCCAAATACTTATATGGCAGGTATCTTTTATTGCACTATCTCTCCCACTGTAGGAAGCCACCCATCAGCACCTTTAGGAATTGTTATCTTCATCAGTGGTAGTCAGAATCCTTCACATTCAATGTATTTCTAGTTTCTTGAATTTTCTGTAAAAGAGCAAATTGTATATTTGTATATTTTGTATATTTGTGGGGTATTTATAGAGCGCGACGTTCGCTCCGGAGGGAGCATCTTGGCGCTAGGGAACCTAAGTGAGCCAGTGCAAGAGGATTAGATGGAAGCTTTGGAGTGATCGTCCGGGAGATTAAAGATCCAGGTCTTTAGCAGTTTTCGAAACGGTTTTTCCTGGGTTTGTTGTCTGAGGGATTTGGGTAGTTTGTTCCAGGCTTTGGTTGCAAGGAAGCTGAGGGTCTTCTCGCCCTTCGTTTTCAGATTGTATTTGGGGAGAAGAATGAGGTTGTCGTTGGTTGAGCGAAGGTGACGGCTGGGCAGGTAGTGGGGGAAGCGTTTGGTGAGGTATTTAGGGCCAGTTTTGTTGTAGGCACGGAAGGCTATAATCAGGATCTTGAAGAGAATCCTTTTGTGAAGGGGGAGCCAGTGAAGTGAGCGAAGTGCTGCAGAAATAGAGGATCTGCGGGGAAGGCCCAGGACAAGACGGGCGGCTGTGTGTAGTACGCTCTGCAGTTTTTGGATGGTTTTCTTTTTAGCTCCTGCGAGCAAGCCGTTGCAGTAGTCCAGTCGCGAGATAATGAGTGCTACTGTCACCGTCTTTCTGGCATCGATGGGAAGAAAGTCAAAAAACTTTCTCATGGATCTGATCATTCCAAAGCATTTGCCTGCGACGGTTCTGGCATGCTGATCGAAGGAGAGGTCGGAGTCAAAGGTAACGCCGAGGTTCCTGGCTGACGAAACTGTCTGGGGGGGGGCAACAGAATTGTCAGGCCACCAAAGTGATGGACAAAAGGAGATGTTAGTACCGATCGGAAGGATTTCCGTTTTGCTCGAATTGCATTTCAGGTGGTTATTGTCCATCCAACGAAATACTTCAGTCAGGCAGTGTTTTAGGTTGAGTTCAGCTTTGGTGGATAGTTTGTCTAATGGCACAATGAGCTGTGTGTCATCGGCATAGGAGGTAACAGGTATGCCGAAAGATTCTATTAGATTAAGGAGGGGAATGAGGTAAACGTTGAAAAGGAGAGGGCTCAGGATGGAGCCCTGCGGGACACCTGAGGAGACAGGTTTGTCTTTGGAGTGAAATGGGCCCAAAGAAACGGCTTGGGAACGGTCGGAGAGGAAAGAGGAGATCCAGGAAAGGGCAGAGTCAGAGATGCCGATGTCCCTGAGTCTGCTGATAAGGATAGTGTGGGAGACAGTGTCAAACGCCGCCGTTAGATCGAGAAGGATGAGGATGGAGTTTTTTCTCTGATCATGCAGGGTTTTTATAGTGTCAGACAGTTCAATGAGGGCGGTTTCTGTCGAGTGCTTGGGGCGGAATCCAGATTGTTGAGGATGGAGAAGGTTGTTTTCATCTAGATAGTGTTTCAGTTCATTGTGGACTAGATGTTCCGTGATTTTTCCCAAGGCCGGGAGTAACGAGATTGGGCGGAGGTTGGTGAGATCCGTCGGGGGTTTATTCGCCTTCTTCATAAGGGGTTTGACGATTCCTTTTTTCCAGCGGCTAGGAACGGTGCCTGAGCTAAGCGAGGAGTTGATTAGGTTGTTGATGGTCGGGTTAACCTCGTTGATTAGTTGGTGAAGTATCTTGGGAGGACAAGGATCGGACGGGGAGCCCGATTTACAGGCCAGGATGGCTTTTTTCGACTGCTCAAGCGTGACAAGGGAGAAGCGGCTTAGCGTACAGTTTTGGGAGACCAGTGGGGGGGGGATTGGGAGAGTGGCAGGGGGGGGAAAGTTGATTTGGATCGAGGCAATTTTTTCCTCGAAGAAGTCAGAAATTTGATCGCAGAGTTTCTGAGAGGGTGGGATTTCAGGCAACAGAGCCTTGGGTTGAGTAAATGATTTGACTATCGCAAACAGCGTCTTTTGTTTTTGGCCTGCGTTTTTTATGGCGTTGGTGTAGTAGTTTTTCTTTGCCAGTTTAATTTCCGAAAGGTATTTTTTCCTAGTTGCGATATAGGAGGAACGATAAGTAACCTCGTAGGCCTTCCGCCATTTTCTTTCTGCTTTTTTACAAAGCAGATGAGCATTAGCGAGTTCTGGTGTAAACCAGGGGGCGTTGGGTTTAGTTTTGCCCCGGGAGGTGCGGGGACGTGGGGGCGGGATTCTGGAATTTATTTCTTGGGTGATCCAGTTGTGAAAAAGATCGGCATCGGTATCAATATTACCTGAGAGGGTAGGTGCTTGAATTTGTATTAACGGATTGAGAGTAATGTTATCCTGGACCTTTTTCCAATTGATGTGATTGGCGGGCAGGGAAGCAGATTTGTTGCGGTTGGAAAGGTTTTCGTTAAGGATGTGGAATGGGATCAAGAGGTGATCAGACCAGATCAGGGGCAAGGGCGATAGTGTGGTCAAGAGAGAGAAGTTTGTGCAGACTCCATCGAGGGTATGACCTATGGAGTGGGTGGGTGAGGTAACAAGTTGTTTAAGATCGAATATATCGAGGGTGTGTACGAAATTGATGGTATGAATGTCTGTAGTTGATTCTAAATGGAGGTTAAAATCTCCAAGGAGGGTGAAGAAAGGGTATCTGAGTAAAAGTTGTCCTAGCGAGTCATGCAGTGAGTCGAGGAATTCAGAAGTGTTGCCGGGTGGGCGATAAATGAGTCCGCCTGAGAATGAAGTGTGGTCGTTAAGTTTAATGGAGAAACCTAATCCTTCAGTCTTTTTTAGGGACTCAAGACTAAAGGTGTGGCAAGAGAAGGTGTCTTTGAGAATGATTGCAACACCTCCGCCACGGCCCTTGGCTCTGTCTTCCCTGAAGAGTGAGTAGCCCAGGGGAAGAGCGACAGCAATATCAGGGTTACTGTCTGCTGTTAGCCATGTCTCAGTTATCATGAGGCAGTCGAGGTCAGACTCCAAGATAAGGTCGTGTATATCTTGGTTGTGTTTGCACATGGAGCGCGCGTTGATCAGGCCGCCTTTGAAGGGGGGCCGAGGGGCCAGAGGCATGTTGGCCGGTGGGACCGCTAAGATGAGCCCGGTGGTCCAGTGGCATTGTTTGCAACTGACTGGGCCAGAAAGTGTGGCTGGGTCGAGTATACATGGACACTGCTTAGTGACCTGTAGTTGCAGGAGGTCGTTAGAATGGTAGGAAATGCGGGAGGTAAAATGGGCAGAGTTTCCTGCGCCTGTCGCGGTCTTATCGCGGACGGGCGCAGACGGGCTTGCCTTAGGCGCGCCTTCGGCGCGCAAACGGCGCTCCCGCTGCGCTCGTCCGCTGCGCGTCTTGTATAGGCACATTTATGGGAGATCAAGGGAGGTGTGGCCTCAGAAAGGGGCGGAGTCAGCGTGCACGCCGGTGGTGATGGCGGCGGCAGGCTGGAAGAACCAGGAAGGGCGCGAAGCAGCTAATCCATCAGCTGTGCGCGAGCGCTAAGAAAGGTATGAGGCTTAGGTCCTTTAAAAATACAAAAGATCGAATTTGTGACACCACACAGTTAAATGTTAAAATTACAGAGTACCTCCAGTTCCCGGCTTCCGCCTCAGGAACTGGGTCAAATGGTTTCCGTTGCAGCTCGAGAATCGGCTGTTTATGTACACTGGGCGGGGGGCGTGGCCTCAGAAAGGGGCGGAGTCAGCGTGCACGCCGGTGGTGATGGCGGCGGCAGGCTGGAAGAACCAGGAAGGGCGCGAAGCAGCTAATCCATCAGCTGTGCGCGAGCGCTAAGAAAGGTATGAGGCTTAGGTCCTTTAAAAATACAAAAGATCGAATTTGTGACACCACACAGTTAAATGTTAAAATTACAGAGTACCTCCAGTTCCCGGCTTCCGCCTCAGGAACTGGGTCAAATGGTTTCCGTTGCAGCTCGAGAATCGGCTGTTTATGTACACTGGGCGGGGGGCGTGGCCTCAGAAAGGGGCGGAGTCAGCGTGCACGCCGGTGGTGATGGCGGCGGCAGGCTGGAAGAACCAGGAAGGGCGCGAAGCAGCTAATCCATCAGCTGTGCGCGAGCGCTAAGAAAGGTATGAGGCTTAGGTCCTTTAAAAATACAAAAGATCGAATTTGTGACACCACACAGTTAAATGTTAAAATTACAGAGTACCTCCAGTTCCCGGCTTCCGCCTCAGGAACTGGGTCAAATGGTTTCCGTTGCAGCTCGAGAATCGGCTGTTTATGTACACTGGGCGGGGGGCGTGGCCTCAGAAAGGGGCGGAGTCAGCGTGCACGCCGGTGGTGATGGCGGCGGCAGGCTGGAAGAACCAGGAAGGGCGCGAAGCAGCTAATCCATCAGCTGTGCGCGAGCGCTAAGAAAGGTATGAGGCTTAGGTCCTTTAAAAATACAAAAGATCGAATTTGTGACACCACACAGTTAAATGTTAAAATTACAGAGTACCTCCAGTTCCCGGCTTCCGCCTCAGGAACTGGGTCAAATGGTTTCCGTTGCAGCTCGAGAATCGGCTGTTTATGTACACTGGGCGGGGGGCGTGGCCTCAGAAAGGGGCGGAGTCAGCGTGCACGCCGGTGGTGATGGCGGCGGCAGGCTGGAAGAACCAGTCAGGTGTTTTGACTCTGACACCTTTCCAGGGACATCAAAATTCAGCACAAGAGAATCTTGCATGCACTGTGGCCACCTAAGACTCCTCTAGGAAAGGTATTTGGTGCTCACTGAAACCCATACAGGTTATGCAGCCAGATCAATCCTGTATTAAATAACCTAGCAGTCAAAGGTACTTTGTGTGTACTGTAGGTGAATTCTATGAGCATGTTTGATTCCAGGCAGAAAGGGTGTAACTATAGTGGGTCATAGTCCAAGAGTGGACACAGCATCCATATACTCTGAACGTGAAAGGTATGAAGTGCTCCCATTGCTTCTAGGCACTATAAGTCTTATATAACCACACAGCTTTGCAGTCTTTTGTGGCCAAACACAAAGGAATCAAGAGCATGAATCAACAGCAACCATTATATATTTATATTGGTTAACATTTAGGATTGACCCAATATGGTCAGGAAAACTATCCTGAAGGGTTTATCAGAAATAGTAAGGGGAACCGATGCTGGTCTTAGGGGCAGTTGATTTTTTTTAACTGTTGACAAGAAGTGCATTGTTGCATATATTTGTTTGTTAGCTTTGGTAAACAGGGACACCAGCATTGTTAATGCAGCATTGATACAGTAGCACTAATGCCAGCATGAGCAGAAGCTGTCCCCTCCTGAGTTAGATTTATTAGATCTAACCTAGATTGCTCCATCTATCCCCTACTCTGGATATAAAACACATAGAAACACCATATTTAGTAAGCGTTTAGGAGTTTTTGAAAGGAAAACCACCAGGATGTTCTCCCCTTTTAACTTTACTTGTATCACTACCAGAATATCCACATCGATCTTAGTTTGAGACCGAGTTACAGCAGCCACCTTAGAGGTTTGCAGTGAAGTTTTTGCAGCAAAGTCTGCTCCATATTTCCTTCACTTTTATGGGCCATAGTGTGATCTACATGGACCAAAGGAAGCTTGTCCTGTAGGACTTCCACCTTTCCCAAAGTTGTTTAGTTCTCATTGAATTTCCTTTTGAATCTACGAATCTATTCAAGAATAAATGTGGAAATTCCAAGGTATATCCTTCGCCACAGAATGCCAGATCAGACACAATAAGTGTAGGAACCGACAGATCAGACTTTAGTTGGGCAGGTAACAGGGCATGTATTTTTGCACACTGGCATGAAATCACCAAAAACCTCAACGCTGGTGCATAGCGATTTGAAATTGCAATCTTCAAAGATTCCCTGCACTGCTACACAAGCCACAGTGTATTTCTGTTCAGTGCCAAATGCAGAACATACACATCCATGTAGAACATGCTCTTATGCATGAGTAAATATTTGGAGTGACTTTCTGGAATATTTTGTGTCTATTGCAAAACCTCTTGCATGTAAAGTACAGAATCATATTCAAATTTTAAGTAACATTTTAAAAATTGGCCCATTGTACCCAACACAGCTGTAGAGTGTGAGCATTAGGAATACTACTTTTTGTTGCTGTTTCTAGTTATTAAGATAAAGGAGGTACTCAGTATTACAACAGTTGTTTCTGCTGAATTATAATACTTGGTTTGTTGAGTGCATCATACAAAATTACCCAAAGATCTAGAAAAAAGGGTGCCCTGTAGCAGGGCCCAAAACGATAAGAAGTTTTTCTACATTCTTCCAGAACACATCCTAAACTTTTGTTTTTCTAGACCGACTGACACTAAGGACTTATTCCATATGCCAACTGGAGACAGAAAACCAGTTGGTCTGCAACCCCCCCCCTCCCCCATCCCCCACTCAGCCCACCACGCAATATTTGAGTGAGATGTGTTTCAGGTTACGATCAATCTTTGGAGATGTCACCAAGATAGATAGTTGAATCACACTCAAGAACACTAGCAAACAATGGATATAATTTAACGATTCATTTTAAAATCGAAATGCTATCCTAGTACACATGATATGAATTGTAACTACAATAAAAACAGAATGGTAGCAGCAACATTTTTCAAAAGTGTGAACAACAAAAAATACTCTAATATGTTGGCAGTGTATCTTTACAGCAATCTCACCTTGATTCCTTTACATACTAAGGTAATCTTAACACCATAAGAAGGCCTAATTTGAGTTTCAGATGGTTCATACTTGCATACCTGTTTGAACAATAACTCTTTATGTTCAATATAATAGCAAGGTCTGCTATTCTTGGCTACGCTAGTTGCTGGGCTGATAAGCTCAGCAAGTGACGGCTAAATGACCCCTTTATCCTTCAGCAAAAGTGGGTGATACAGTTTTGCATGGCCTGTCTTGTCAGTGTCAACTGGCATGAAGTTCCTCTCAAACTCTTCACACCCAGTGCTTAGCTTATATAACATTATTTTGTCATTGTTGAATCTTTCAGGATAAGCAATTAGCAGAAAATGGCTTAGTCCTCTTTTACTTATTTTATTAGGTCGGACTGTGTTCTCTGAACAATGAAAATAATTGTGGAACAGTTTTTAGCTAACTCAGATAAAATACTGTAAATATTTGAGCAGACTTGATTATCACGATACAAAGAAAAATAATTGTGCATTCTGTATGAAGCATTTGCATTCACATCTAAATGACTAACATGTGTAACCCACAAGGTGAATACCCCGTGAGGGCTAGTAAGTGCTATATACATGCAATTTATAATTACAGTTACAATAACCATAACACCATGACAGCATTAAGCATGCGATACTGGGTCAGCCCATTTCACCTTCTTTTTTCAATTGTATTCTTTAAATGTTGCATACACTCTTGAGCTTATATGTTTGTTTTATTGTGGATGTGTAAGTGGATAAATGCAAGAAGGAGCCAGTGGGCAAATGAACTGATGCATGAGTGCATGTATAATAACATATTGTGTACCCAACCTCATCAATAATTGAAGTGTCACTTTCAGTTATATGTCGAACCTATTGGCATTTCCAATGCGTGTTATTAAGTATAGCACTGCAATTATGTGTCAGGGGATGAACAAATGACACAGTGGGGTTAACTAAATTATGTGGCACATTTTTCATTTTTATTATAGTAACACTGTCTGAGTAGAGGTTCGATCAAGTTAGTATCAGTTTAACACCGAAATGTAGCAATGAGCAAATGAAAAGTGACCTACCAATGCACAGCAACATTTGTGGCAGTGTTGTCAGTAGCTACTGATCTGTTTGAGCTACAAACATTTTTTCCCAGTGCAACTCTGCTAAGTATGCAGAAGAGTATGGATTTTGTAGCAAATCTACAATCGTGTGAAAAATGCAGAGGCACCAGAATTACATAATTCCAGTAGCCCTGCTATATCACTGAATCGTGGCAAAGTAATTTACATTAATATTGCCAGATGATTTCCACTTAATCAATCTTGTCTCTGCCAGTGTTTGCCAGTCACATATCCAGCATCATGTACATTGAAACCTTATATGCTCAATATTTTGAGACCTGAATATGTGTTGCAACATCCAGATAGGCAGACTAAAAACATAGCTTTGTTAAGCAATGGCTCAGTAGAGGCTTTCTGGGCTTGCAATTATAACTATTCCTTGCACAGACAAAAACATGCTTATTCTAATAATTTCAGACTGGACCAATGTGTTTAAAATGCACAGTGTGTCAGTCAAGTTTCTCATATTGTCTCGAAGGATAGCTCTGCCCACATTCTGTGAAGTGTGACGCTCATGCTCACTATTTAGTCTTAGTACCCCCCTTTTTAACCTTTGGTTTTCCAGGGAATTTCTGGGGGTTTTTAAAATCACATTCTACGTTGAGCATGTGCCCAAGCCCCTCTGCCACCCGCCCATGGATGGCCAACCTCTGTTGTGCACACCCTTCAACTGTGCTCAACAGGGGGTTGCCCCCAACCTCCGCTCAGGTGGCCAAATGTGCCAATGTGCACAGCCTTCCAGTCTTTGTGGCAGTAGCGTGCATGGAATGCTGGTCATCACAGAGATAGAAATAATATTCTTGGGCAGCTCCAGATTTCTCAAAAACAGAAAAACCTTATGGTGCCATCATCTGAAACAATCTCTGCCTACAGTGGGAAGACAAGACATTGACGTTCTAGTTACGTAATGAGGAGGATGTGAACATTTTGTTTCTGCACTTTAGGGGTTCATAAATGTAAATTCCCAGAAAAACATCTTAGCAGAAAAAGTACTAAATATATGGCTTCCCAAATTATCTGGCATTCTTTCATCCGCTACAAAGGGGCAACGATCCAATGGGGGCATAATATAGATCATGGAGTCAGTTTCCTCTATCAAATATAAAGAAATTAATTCCTGGCCTCCTGCCACCTACCTCCACTACCCTCTGTTTTTACTATCCACCCTACCCCCACCAATACTGAAGAGCAACCCGGTGTCCTTCCAACCACCCACAGCACCCTCGCTTCAACCTGGCCATCCTCCCTGTGCAAATATTTTTTTTAAAATACCTGGCCTGCTGTCACATACCTCCCATTATCTTCTGTCTCTACCCAAAGTTCCACTCCCCCCTTTCACAAGAAGTAGCTCTGAGCTGACTGCAGCTCTTTGAGAGCTACTGATCAGCAAGTATGTTTTTCCCATCAGGAGAGACTCGCATTGGGTGGGGAATGTGTTGGTTGTTTGGCTGTCTTCTACCATACTACTGATTCCAAATATCATCTGACCATACTATCATAGTCAAAATATTGTGGACAAAATTGCAATGGTAAGTATATATTTTTTACAATTATATTTCAATTTAAAATAATCTTCTTCCTTATTATGAGTATATTGCATTATACTATAATGTATTTCATTATTATGATGTGGCATTTAGATTTAATATTGGTTAATTTTTGGGGGGGATTTGGGGTTTATTGTGGACTGGTGGTAGTTTTTTAAATGTAGACAATAATTACAGTTAGTACAATAATATGTTCATTTATGTAATTGTGATTGCTATTTATTTGTTTATGTTTAACTATTTTCAGTTTTTATGTCATTTTATTTTCAGGTTGTGCTGCTTATTGGGGGGTGTAATAATTTACATATATAATAATTTATGTTAATTTCTAAGTAGTTACATATATATTTTTTATTATTTTGACAGTCATTTAATTATTGTTCTCATTTTGGGTTGTGGGGTTTGTTGGGGGATGAGTAGGCAGTATTCTAATTATCGAATATTATGTTACTGAGCCGATTTTCTAATTAATATTTAATTTTGAGGTGTATGGTTAATTGGGGTGCCTTCATATATTAAATAAATATTCATTAATTTAAAAAAATGTAAATGTATCAATTTTTTTTTTGTGTAACTAATTTTAAACTATTATAACCATTTCTATTGATATTGCACTTTCCGCAATATTTCTTGGGCCTCGATTTGAAATAGTAAATACAACCACCTGCCCCCAATACATGTTCTTTCACCAATGTTTGTTGGAACTGGATTTAGCAAAGCAAATCTGCCCCCACCCCACAAAAATATGCTTTATCCCAATGTTTTTTTATTGAATTTATAATAGTAATCCGGATGCCCCCATATAAATATACTTTCCCAATGTTTGTTGGACTGGAGTTGGAATAGGACATATGAACCCCCAAAATATATGCACTGTAGTTAGAATTGTATATTTGACTCTCCAAATGCGTGCACTTTCCTCAATGTTAGTTTGAATGGAGTTAGAATATTAACTCTCACCACCTAGTCATATGTACTATGTTTTTTGTAGTGAGCTAGAATAGTAAATCTTATCCCCTCTCCCTTTCAAATATACATACTTTTCTCCATGTTTGTTAGACTGGAGTTAGAATAGTGAATCTGAAGATCTGACCTCCCACACAAATACATGCACTTTTCGAGTTAGAAGAGTAAATCTGCCCCTGCACCAATATATGTAATTTGCCAATATTCGTTGGAATGGAGTTAGAATAGCAAAGCGGACCCCCATCCCATTCCTCAATATATATGCATATTCTCTAATATTTACTGGATTTAAAAATTAAATCTGACCCACCTAGATATATGTAGTTTGCCCAATATTTGTTGTACTGAAGTTAGAATATTAAATCTGATCCCTAAGATGTATGCACTTTCCTCAATGTTAGTTGGAGTTAAGTTAGAATAGTAAAACTCACCCCTCTCCAAATATATGCGCTTTCCACAATGTTTCTGAGACGTAAATTAGAATAGTAAATCTTTTTCCCAAAAATACGCCGTTTCCCCAATTCTTATTGCATTTGCTTTAGAATAACAATTCTGCATCCACCCTCCTAATGTATAAATATTCCTTCATTTTGCTGGCTTGGAGTCATAGAAGTGATTTTAAAATACTTTATATCTACTCTTTTAACATATATTTTAGATTGGTGTTACAATATTAAATAGTACCTACGTTTGCATTTGTAACATATTTTTAGCATGTTAAATCTTAATGTATATTTTATATGTTTACTTTATAAAACATTTTTTGTTTTTATGTTGTTTTAAGAATTAGTTATTTATACATGCTTATTGAATAGTAATTTTGTGTACGTAAACGGGCAGGAAATGCTGATAGTGTCACACCATGCCCTTTAGTTTCCATCAGGCAATACCACGCACACCTCGATTCTGCAGCAATCTGTGAGTTATTTTTCAAAGTGGCTACAGCGATTCAGTGATTCAGCAAAAGCCTTGTTTATGGGTCATGAGTGAGCCTTTTGAGCATACATATATGAATAACCGAAGTGAAATTAACATCACTGATGGACAAAAACCTGAAGTCACACCAATTGCAATGACTGACATCTTGGAATGGTGTAAGTTACCATATCAAACACATTAGATGAAAAGGCTATAGTTGTGATAGAACAGTGATGCAGATTCAATGGTTGAATTGATAGCACATACATTGACTGTGTGAGAAATCATTTGAAACTCTTCATGAGGTACTGCAGACTAAAATCAGCAGTGCCTTTGTTGTTTTTTTTAATTGAAATTTTCCAGTTATAAAACCCTCCTCACCTCCCCGCCCCCCACCCTCCTCAGACAAGTACATAAGCAGAAAGAAAAACAAATAACAGGGGAAACAATAACATACAACACCAAAGAAAATTTATTGATAGCAGATAAGTAACTTGGGTCGCATGTATCCTCATGACTTTTATATCACATCATTATTTAAATAGAGCTATAAGTTTAATTCCAAGTGATATAGGCCAGCTAGGAAGCAGAATATCGGGGAAGCGAAAACATCAGAGAAGAAGATAAAGAATAATAAATACAAGCCTACCCACTCCCACTATGGTTTTGCATCCACTCCACCAGGGGGTCACATATTTTCAACCCCTTTTTGCGTTTTCGATGGTCTTTTCTTTTATATATGGCTGTTTCTAGACTACATGTCGCCAATAGTCGAGCACGCCATTGTTGGAATGTTGGTGGATTTGGGTCCAACCAGGCTGATGCAATGCATATCCTTAGAACTGCCGTGGCCACAAAAATCAATCCTAGTGCATTCCTTGGTCGACTTTCATCCAAAATACCTAAACTTATATCTGCCACTGAAATTTCTATTCTATTTTTTAATACCTCCGATAAAAAGTCTGAAATCTCATTAATTAATTCTTGTAAACATTGCATGACGCGAAGATGTGTACTATATCGGCCTCATACAACGAACACCTAGGACACACAGTTCCTTTACCGGACCCACTCTTAGCTATCTTACTAGGCGTGTAATATAACAAAAAGCACGTCTTATAATATTGCGCCTGTAGTCTAGTGGACATTAAGAGAGACTGATATAGATCAAATGAGCTAAAAAAAAGTTCTGTAGAAATCCATAATTTCGTCTGCCATTTCACAGAACATTTTTCCATGTCATCTGGCAAAAATGAATTCATGTCTTCATAAATTTCTCCAATAGCCGGTAGTCTTTTTTTAGTTAAAATTTCTACCGTTGTGACTTTTTGAAATTTAGCTTCTCCTCCCACATTCCTCCACAGATAATCCCTAGTCTGGAGAAATTTAAAGAAATCTTTATTCTCTGAGACATATTCACTTTTAAGTGTATCAAAGGTTTTTAGCCCATTCATACAGTAGAAACACCCAATCTGATTGATCCCTGCTCGTATCCATCTAATCATACATGTATCGGTGAAAATTTCAAGTAGATTATAATTTTCTCTTATAGGTGTATAATAAGAAAGTCTACCAATTCCCAGCATTTTACGAGTATTTTTCCAAACTTTGTAAACCGCCATAATAGTTTAGAACCGAACTTTCTTGAAGTAACTATGATGGAGTTGTCGCCAGAGAAGCCCTCTTGTATTTTCATCCAATATAAGTTCCTGTGATGTAGGGATTTTGATATTCCGAGTACTATAAATATCATTATCTAATAATAGGAGCTCCTGGCTGTATTTTAATGTAGTTACCCAATAATATAGTTTATAATTGGGAAGAGCCATACCCCCTCTGTCCTTTGGCAACATAATGAATCTTAATGCTCTTCGTGGTTTCATATAGCCCCATAAAAATCGAGAAAACATACTCTCTATTATCTTAAACCACTGGGGTGTAAATTCCAAGCCAATTGTCCTGAAAAAATATAAAAATGTAGTCAAAAAAGCATTTTTATAACATTACATCGGCCCCCAATAGATGAATGCAAATTGTTTAGCTTTGTGAGGTCCTTCTTAGTACATTGCACTAATGGTTCTAAATTATCATTAACTACATTTTCTAGCTTTGATGTAATACTAACACCCAGGTATGTGGCTCTATCTACTACACGATTATCCCTCATCTCACTTTTTTGATTTAGTACTATCTGCATTTTACCTGAGTTTAGCTTGTATCCTGATATGGCTCCGAATATTTCAGCCTCTTCTTCTATCGCCTTTATAGCAGAACAAGGATCGGCTGTTACTACGGCTATATCGTCCACGTAGGCCAATGTTTTTGTGGCCGAGTTCCGCGACTGTATAGGTGGAATTAATACGTTGTTTTCAAGCCTACGAATAAAGGGATCAATGAAGATTGCAAATAATAGAGGCAAACATGTACCCCTCGTGATAGATATCTTTTCTGACAATGTACCATTGACCATTATTACGGCCAATGGTTCCGAGTATAACATTTGGATCGCCCTGATAAAGTGTGTTCTGATACCACTTTTCACCATAGCTGCCCATAAATATTTTCAGGAGACCCTATCAAACGCTTTCTCGGCATCCAGTAGGGTAAGCGCCATAGTGTCTCCTGAAACATGGGTAAAATCAAATAGAGAAATCACCCTTTGAACATGATCGGTGGTAGATCTTGTCGGTATAAAACCATGCTGTCGCTCTGACACAATTTTATGGACAACTGATTCTAATCGGTTCGCTAAAAGTTTAGAATAGATTTTGGAGTCACAGGTTATCAGGGTAATAGGCCGATAAGACCAAAGTTCGGCAGGGTCTTTGGTTTTTTTCAGGAAGACCACAATTTTGGCAACGACGATGATCTTGGGGGACATCCCCCATTAAAAATATGTAAAAATAAGTTACACATTATTCCGCTCAGTTGTTGAGAGAATTTAACATAGAACTCTACAGGTATGCCATCTGTACCAGCGGCGGTCCCCTTGGCTAGACTACTTATAGATACCAACATTTCCTCACATTGTGGTATTTGATCCAAGCTCTCTTGTTCTTCCTCCTCTAGTCTGGGGGAAAGAATTTGATTTAAATAGTCCTCAATCTTATCTTGTTCAACACCAGGCAATTTCTGATAATACAGCTGAAATGCTGCTCTTATTGCTTGGGACTCGGTCTTGGGGCCATATTCTGGATCGTTAATTTTACGTATTAGATTGGCTGTGTTTTGTTGTCTATTTTGCTATCTTATAATGAGGTTTAGTCTATTATTTCCAGTAGATCCAGTATTCCCGGCTGATATCTCCTCCAGAACTTTTTGTGCTTGGATTTCTGAGGTGAAATTATAGTTCCGACCTTGAAAAGAAACTTTCAGTTTAGCGTGATTTTGCAAAAATGCTGTAGCTCCAATATTTTGGAAGGGTGTTAGGAGCTGCCTGAGCCTCCAACTTCTTTCCAATGTCGCATGAGCGAAATCCGGTTTTGCAAAATAAGAGAAGCTCTCCCACTTTCTTTTCATATTAGGCCTGGCCAGATCATAGACAGCCTGCCGCAATAGAAAGTTTCCAAAGTAGACTAAGATTGCGCGTGGATATGACTGGGGGTTTGACGGACGTTTTGATATTGTAAACGGAAATCTGTGCACACGTTGAATTTCTCTGTCCCAGTCCCACTGTGCCAATTCTGGTAGTGAATTTTTTAGCATATCGATGGTAAACTTCCTGATATCTTTGCCTTCGCTGTGTTCGGGTATCCCTAGTAGCCTCAGGTTGTTCCGTCTCTGGCGATTTTCTGCGTCTTCTAGCTTCCAACATACATCTTTAAGTGTACTTTCTTGAGACGAGGACTGAGTTTTAAAGGTTTCTACTGTGTTTTCAAGAACCTCTGTGCGTGCTTCTACCATACTTAATCTCTCTGCGATTTCCATACAGGTCTTCCCAACCTTGCGCATTGACCCTTGTAGTTTTTTAAATATCAGACGTGCATGTCGGTTTTCAGTTTTAACATTGTTTTGAAAAGATCTCAAGGATTGCAAAATTAAAGAAAGGGAGGGTTCGGGGGGATGCTGTCCAACTTTCTGAATGATTTTATCAGATATTTCCCCTCCAATCGCGTTTGTTTTTTCCATTATTCCATTGGATGGTAAAAATTGGGAGTAATCCCAACCCAGTTCTTCCACTTCCACCCCTGAGGTTCTCTGAAGCTTCGATTTTTTCCGGCTAGATACTCGTTTTAGTCTTTTTGGTAATCTTTGTTCCCCTTGAGTACAACTGTTGCTGGTTTGGGAATCCCTGCTATCACAATCAAGGTTCAATTTCCTTAATATTGCCCCCATCTCCCTGAGAGTCTACGGGCACCTCAGTGACTCCCACCACGGTATTCTCACACATTGAGCCCCATGTTGTTTCATCAGCTAGAGGGTACGTGACTATGTCCTGTGGGCAATGCTGTTTATTCAGTATGATGGCGTGTTGTTCACCAATTATACTTTGTTCGCCTGACTCCCTTTGAGACCCTGTCTCCTTGTTATTTTTTTTCACGGTGTCTCCTTTTGACTAGCATGCATTTTCTTTTTAGGATCTATGTTTTCCTTTTCCAGCTTGTTTCCCTTACTGGTTAATGTCACAACCTTTTTGCTGGCGATCTTCAAAACGTTTTCCCCGCTTCGCGCTGGTGCAGATTGGGTATTCAATCGCGTCTTGCCTCGTCCGCCTCGCACAGCCATCCCAGGACAATGAGCACAACAAGCTCTGTGTACGTCTCTGTAGCTCAGCAACCCGATCTGGCAGCCTCCCAACCTGAAAATAGTCGTCAGCAGAAGTCGAGCCAAGGATTCCCAGCGCTCGCAGCAGTCTCTGCCAAGACCCCCAGCGGGAGAAGAAGAGGTGAGTAGTAGCGGTCTCACTCAGACGCCATCTTGCCCGCCTTTGTTGTTTGTTAGTGAGATAACTATTTTTATTTTTAGGTACAGTTAAGAAATGTCACCTCTTAATTATTGCAAACGGCTGAGTTTAAACTTTATGTTGCACATCAGGTTACTGAAATACTGCTTTACATGTGTTATTGCAGTGCTGTACTATTGTTGACATGGCTAATCACTCAAAAATAAGTATGATGTATTTACCAGGCCCTCGGAGTCTTATAGAGGAGAATCACTGCAAAGGTATATGGGGACAACTTTTTTGGCATTGCCTAATGCGTTGCGGTGTTGGGTCCACCCTTTGGTGTCTTTTTTTATCCATTTGCCATATTTGCCTGTCTGCTAGTATTCTCCAGGCTAATACTATATATAACACCTGTGCACCAATGATGAACTAAACCCTGCCAACTATGCTGGTGTCCATGCCTAACTGTGTTAGCCTATTTGTGAGGTGCTGATAAACTAAAAATGTCTGGGAAAATCCTAGATTGCAGTGAGTACGATAACTTGGTAAGTATGGAATCCCTTATACTCAATCAAGGCTAAGTAGGCAGGGGTATTCAATTTCGAAAATTAGGCTGACAGTATGATGCCTGGTCTATTAATCATTAGTGCTTGTGGTGACTCAGTCCATTAATCCAAACATGTCAGACCCAAAGACTAGGTAGCTACACAAAAAACATCAGGATACTTATGTCTTCTAAGTTCTAAAAAACACAAAGGTTTAGCCATAACACCAGTCTCAATGTCAAGCTCTGATGAAAAAGTCTGACTCTGATCCACAACTGTTATCAAACAGGTGCACCTGTGTAGAAAAATGAAATTAAAACAAATTAAAAATTCCAAAGTAGCTTAAAATAACTTTCATTATGAGGGGCCGTCTGTCTGAATCTTATTAAAATGTACTTTAGAAGATCCAAGATATGTGCTTAACTTAAATACACCATCATTTCCTCATCTGAATTAAGCCCTTCTTTTATTAGGGTGTCAAAATCAATGATGAACCTGGATTCTAATCTAAGAAGATCAAGTATCATATTGACTGCTCTCACACTGTTAGGGAGTAAATCAAAGGTAAAGAATCACAATAAATTGGTATTCTGCTTATGTCTCGTAAACAAATGCCATGCCCCCAGACATTGAAAATTATGATTTTTGATGACTCATAACTCCTTTAAAATCCATTTCCTTACAGTGTGTATTGTACTACCTATGTACATTTTGTATCAAGGGCCCATGAGACAATAAACACAATAACCAGAATTGTAGGGCAATTTTTAATAGATGTGGAAAGTCCTCTCACTATTGGGGATGAAGAAGTTCAATATAGTGGTACTGAATTTGCAAGCTGAGCAGGCATTATGTCAGAATCCTTTTGAGTAGTATATTTGGTTATCATGTTTTTGCTCAGTAGATCCCTTAAAGATCTATTTTTGCTCTATGTAAGACTGGGCTGTTCTTCTACATACTTGGCCAACATGTTGTTTGTGTTCAGTGTGTGCCAGTGTTTCTCAAGAATGTTTCTTATGGCATGTGCCTTGTTGTTAAATGTGGTGATGAATCTAATTGGTCATTCTAGTTGTTATTATCACTAACTGGTCTCAACAAATTGTGTTTGTCTACTGCCAGTACTTTCCGAATAGCTGTTGAAATAGTTTTGCAGCTGTAGCCTCATTCTAACAACCTGGCAATCATGATCACCTTCTCTACTTCATATGTTGCCTCATAGCTACAATTTTTCATCAGTACAAATTCTTTCAAATTCAGATATTCTATTGATCTGTTATTAAAATTACTCATACATTTCAAGTTCAAATTATTTGCACTAAGTGTTTTTACACTGTTCTTGACTGAACAGTCTGAGTGCTTCCAAATTACAAACAAATGATCTATGTACCTGATCAGTGTACCTCATGGTCATTGTATGCTGTGATGCTGCTAATCTCACTGGTCCATGAATACATTTGCATACCTGGGCACTAAGCATGTCTCTATTGCAGTACCCTGGGTCTGTTGGTAATATTGGTTATCAAAGATTAAGAAGTTGTTAGTTAGAAAAAGCCACATCATGTCTGTGCTTATTTCGGTATGCGTGGATAAAGACCTTGCACACAAAAAATTACAGCATGCCTTAATACCTGAATTATGTCTTGAAAAGAAGTTAGATGTTTGTTAGACTGGAGTTAGAAAAGTAAATCTGAACATCTGTCCTCCCACACAAATAAAGGCACTATTCCCAATTTGAGTTGACTGGTGTTAGAAGAGTGAATCTGCCCCCACCGCAATATATGTAATTTGCTAATATTAGTTGGACTGGAGTTAGAATAGCAAATTTGCCCCCCCCATTCTTCCCTGATATATATGCACTTTCTCTAATGTATAATGGTATATAGATTGTAAACACCCACTGTTAACGTGTCGTCAACCTCCCAGCAAACACCATCAATTATCCTTAAGAAATATATGCTGTCTTGGATATATAATGGTAAGTTTTTCACAAAGGGCTTCAAAAAGTAATCAATATACCTGGATATATTTTCTGCCTGGGAGATTTACTAGGTATTTGTGGATTATTGAAATTAAGTACGAAATCGGTGTCTTGCGGTGGTTGCATTTCAAAAATTGATACTGCTCCCACTCTATGAGACACTGGTATTTCCGGCTTTCTATTCTATTGCTTGTTGGCGTGTTTGAATTACCTCCCTTATATGATTGTCTTTTTGTAACTTCCAAAGTGCTTGTTGCTTGTCAAGTGCAAGATTACATTTATAGTGGTGCTTGAAAAACCTTAATTTCTTTAAATCCTTTATGACTCACTCTTCGAACACATCAATTGTCATTTGTGGCAATGTTGGCAAGAATACAGACTTGGATCTAAATCCACTAGGACAACTTAAATCCAAGGAATTATGACAATTTACCAAATTAGGAATTGAATCTTCACTGACCTTGGTTTCTGGATCTAGGTCTAATAATGTATGTAACATTTCTATATCAATATTAAGTAATTTGCTGGGAGTGGGTGTTGTTGATACTTTAGTGATCTCATTGTCTGACTCATGTTTAGTGGAAACCAGTTCCTTCAATTTCAATTGTTTTGTAAAATTGAATAAATCAGTCCTGCTGTAATTAAAGTTCATGAGCAGAGCAAAAATAAAAACGTTATGACGATAGTACTATCTCTGTGTCACTGAAAATACGTTGGCATAAATTTAGCACATTCATCTGTGTGCAGTTCATCTTGTATGCTTTTGCCTGGTCTTCCTTCTGACTGGGGTTGCTTGATATGTTGCTTCTCTTCCACCTTGGTTTGTTGTTCCATTTTTGCCTCTTTCTCTTCCTTTTGGACAGCCAATTCCTGCCTAGGGTTCTGTCTCAACTCTGTTTAGTAATCTGAACTCCTCTGAAAAATTGCTTCTAAACACAAAGGTGTTTGATCTGATAGAATTGCTAGTTTCATTTGTATCGCTGACAAAGTAATCTCCTTTGTGTATTCCCCTGATTTGCTCTTCTGATCTAGTAGAGTTCTTTTTGTTTCTCTTCCCTGTGTAGGTGATCATACTTCTTGTTAAATGTCAAGATTTGCCCTGGCCTGTAAACATTGTAATCACGTAGAAGCATTATTTGTTTTGTTGTGTAGTTCCTAATAATCCATAGGATCTGCTTGTTTGTTGGACAACATAAACTAAGGGCTTAGTTCCTATACTGATTCCGGACACCCCCCACAGTATAGGTTGGCCTCCAGACCAGCTAGCTCACAGCCCTCCCTAACCTTACCAGGAAGCAAATGGTTTCTGTCAACCACTGAACATGACAACCCTGACCCCTCAGGATCGTGGAAACAGTACAACATCGCTCAATCACTTGTGCTCACTTATTCTCAGAGAAGTATACAGAGAATACACAGTAGGGTGATTTCAATTTATTTATTGAACCAAAGTTATTCTTGTATAAAATACATGTGCTGCAATGATTAATAGACAGAAGCAGATAAAAGTGATTACGAGCACCAAATGCGTAAATAGTGGATATAGTTCTACCATGGTATATATGGCATATATGCAGGCATAAAAAGCAAGGCAGTAATTGAGCGTACTCCCACTATGCGAACCCTACTCTAAGTGTACCTAGAGTGTGTGTAGAATCCCCCAAGGGATTATCCAACCCCATTACCTGCTGGGAGAGATTGAAGGACCCCATCTTAGTCATAAACTGGACACCCCTCATGAGATGTCAGACCGCTTGTGTGGTGAGGTCACAGTAAGCAAGAACCCTCGGTGTCAGCAGAAGTGCCTCCTCTACTAATCTATCAGGATGCTCATCTTTTATAATAGAAAGCAGCCTTGTGATGTGCGTACAGATTAGTAATGTTATGGATATGTAGATAGCCCTATCACCCCGTGTATGAAGATAGAGATGACATTTGTACATAGTGCGAGAAGAGACCTTTTCTATGATGTTCAGGGCATTGTGATAATGTTATGCGAAGCTAGATGTGTAAACAAGTTTAGTTTCAGGGAAACTAATCCAACATTGTCGTGCAGGCAAATATGTGCAAAAGGCCACTGAAATATATGACAATGTAAGAAATAAGCTGCTTCGCCTCATGAGCCTAACCCGGGATTATAACTGTCTCTCATTACATTTTGGTAATTAAATCATCAAATACTCCTGCAGAGTCAAGTTCCTTCAATTTCACACTTAGGGTCCAATTACGATGTCGTTTGGAAAGGCTCCGAATGGCATTCGATTTGTCCGAATCCGATTCAGAACCCGCCTTTCCAACCCACTTTGACACATTTCCGAATGACCGATTACAATGGTCGAAAACCGTTCGGACTTTCCGACTCAATGCCGAGCGGTCGGAGCCGGCTCATACAGGCTTTACGGACCGTGTTTCTGAGCGAGAGATCACGATGTTGGATTCGGACGGCATTTCCAAATCGCTTGTTCCAACATGGATTGGCTGTTGGAATCTGACTTGGCGGGCCCGTAGCAGGAACCCCTTCACCCGGGGGGCCTTTGAATGGGCCCGTGGGGGTAACCTTGGGTCTCCCCTTTCCAAGCACGCACAGTGTGGCAGGTACCATGGGGTGCCCGCCACAGGGTGCAAGGTTGTCCGCAACGACCCCATTTTTCAATGTTAGCCTGTGTTGTTGGTCCGGACACAGGCTACCCTTGAAGTCAATAGTAGTCCAACCGAACGATGTTTGGGACCATCATAATCGGTCGGTCGGAGTCCCCCAATCCGATTCGGTCAGAAACCATTCCAAAACGGTTTCGATCAGAATGCATTTCGACCGACATCGTAATCAGCTCCTTAGTTGTTCTATTTCTTCAAGGATTCTTTTCCTGTCTTCCCGGGCATATTGGATTAAGATGGCCAACATTCCCATTGAGCAGTTGCTTGAATTAACTGCCCATTATTGGACCATTTCTGGATCCTGTTTTCAAAGGTTAGAACTGTAAAGATATGAAGACCCCAGGGAACTCACTAACAATCAATATATTTCTGGAGGAGAGACTACCACTCACCACTTTGTAATTTCTTTCCTATGTAGTCTGTCTATTCTCTAATACTTTTGTTGTATACTCTCTGTCTTTTGAATGCTCATGCTTGCCTCTCCACTGTCAATTTGTAGTTTCATAATGTTTGTCAGCTGATTCCTGCCTCCTGGATTCTCTGTTGGCAACCATGATTGAATGTTTAAAAACCAGGTCTGTTAATTGTCCAGGTAACCCACGAAGTGTTTTAGCTGCATAGTTGATGCCACTGCTTTCAACACAGCAAATATTAGAGTGTGCTTAAAAAAATAGGGGGAAGAAGAGGTTCTGTCAGCCATGCTATCTTAAATTACTAATGCCCCAAAAGATGCTGCTGTGTCATGTCCCACGCTTACTCAATCCGTGGCAAGCCAAATCCTTTGTCCTCCAACCTGAGCGCAGCTCTCTTGTTGAAAAGTGTTCAGTGGTTTGCAGACGCAGTTTTTCCAGGTCAGATTGATGAAATGGCAGTGGCTGAGCCAGCAGGAGCAAAACCAAGGAATCCGACAAACGTTTTTCCTCAGCTCCACTAGCCTCAGTGACAGCGGTACATCGACAGGTATCTGTAATATCAACACACCCTGCCTATAGTATCCAACAGAAAATTCCACACACACCACGATTCTACAGCAATCTGTGATTTATTTCCCAAGTGGTTGTGTTGTGTCTACTTACTGTATTCATCTTATGACACCAGTGTAGAATGTATTTACAGTGTCACTTGTAGAATTGTAGCATGTCTTTTGGATCCAAAGAGTGTTGAACAAGTGTTGGTCATGGGGAACAGTGAACGCAGTGGGGTGAGATTTAAAGATGTGTTCCCTGAGGTATTTTTAGGGAAAATTGGTGTTATGGAAGGTTATTCCCATAAAATTATTTTGAAACAAGATGCTATTCTTAAGGTGCATAGGCCAAGAGATATTCCTTGGGTTTTGAGAGAGGAGGTCAATAAAGAGCTTGATAACTTACTTAAGAGAGGAATTATTGAAGAGGTGGATGCTGTTGAATGTGTTGCACCATTGGCCAGTGCTAGACGAGCTAACAAGATTTGAGGGTACTCAATGAAAACATAGTTGTAGAGAAATATTATTACCTAAAATAAATGAAATGTTGGCAGTGACTAAGGGCATGAAGTGGTTTACATCTGTAAACTAATCTTGGGCTTACCACCAGGTAAAATTACATGATGGCAGCAAAAATGTAATCACCTCATTAGTCCTAGGGGATGTCATCAATATGTATGCATGCCGTTTGGCCCCGCCTCAGCGGCACTGGTTTTTCAAAAATTGATGTACAAGTTGTTTGTTTGCATGCCTGGCACTATTTTCTTTCAAGATGACATTCTGGTCATGGGGGAGAGTAGAGAATAACATGATATCAGAATGGAAGAGGCATTAAAGAAATTAAAAGACAGTGGCTTAACAGCTGAATTTTCTGAATGCAAATTTGGGGTGCAATCTTTAGATTACCTCGGACATGAAAATACCATCTGAGGGCAAAAATGTGTTATTGAAGGCTGTGAGGGCGGCACCTGCACCCAGCAATAAGTATGTGCTGAGGTTATTTTTTAAAGTTGGTGGAGTTTTACGCAAAACTTGTCCTGAATTTCTCAGAGAAAACTTTCAACTTACGTCAACTATTAAAAAACAAATGTAAATTTGAATGGAATGCCTCATCCAAACTAAATTTGAGAATATAAAAGAAAATATTTTCACAGCAAAGGAATTACATGGTTTGATACCAAACTTGAATGTATATAAAGGGAGGCTACAGGCAATGGATTATCCATTGCATTTGCATCCAGGACATTGTCTCCTTTGGAAGAACATTATTCTGTGATAGAGAGTGAAACTCTTGCTGTAGTGTGGGGGTTAGAACATGTCAGGAATTTTGTGTGGGGCTTTCAAGTGGAGATAAGGTGTGACTATAACTCACTATTGAAAGTAATACCTACAGAGGGACTTCTCAAGTCAACTCCTAGGATAGCAAGAATGTCCTTAAAACTTCTAGACTACAGGTATAAATTGAATTATCTTACTGGGGTCAGAAGCAAGGTAGTGGAATGTTTGAGCAGATTGTCATTACCTTTGGAAGTAGATCCCCATGAGTGTTGTGAAGAAATGAGTGTAACATGTACTGGAAGTGAGATGATGAATACCAGTATGAAGAACAAAGTGCAGAAGAAACTTAAGGATTTAATTGTAGAAGGATGGTGAGAAAAAAACGTTGACACAGGAGTTAAGAAGTTTCTGGGAGATACATAATGAATTGTCTGTGATAGGTGGCAATATTTTTAGAGGATCTAGAATACCACTTAAGGGTTTGAGAGAGATCATAATTAAATTGAGTCATGATGGACATCTTGGTGTTGTCAAGATCAAAATGAAAATCAAGGAAAACTATTGGTGGCCTGTTAAAGTTGTTGAAGTAGAAAGAATTATCAGACAGTGTGATCTTTGTGGGGATGCAGACAAATTTAAAATTTTACTAAAACCATGTCTGTGTCCCTTTCCATTCCCTGAGATGGCATGGAAAACTATAGGGGTTGATATTATGGGACCTATTAATGAGAACAATGGTGAGGTGTACTATGTACTGGTTGCTATAGACTATTTATCTAAATAGCCAGAAGTGAGAACAATGCCAACAATGAAAGTGTGGTATTTTTCTGGATGAAATTTTTCAGAGGAGGGATCTCCTAAGAGATCAATTACAGACAATGGAGTGCAGTTTAAGAGTGGGGAAATGTTGGGTTTTCTCAGAAGTAATGGTATAGAACATAAACTGACTTCAATTTATCATCCCAGTGGAAATGGTGACGTGGAAAGGTTCACCTATGTGGTGAAGGAATCTTTGCAATTGTCTAAGTGTAAGAATTTAAATTGGTTGGTGAGGTGCCGATGTATTGCACTACTCCTGCTGTTACAGGTTATAGTCCTTTTACCGTAATGAGAGCAGGAGTGCCTTTCACTAAAGATAACCAGAGTTTGATAGTAAATATAAGACTACATCAGTGGTCACCTAAAGTAGGGAAGAAGAACATTCAGAAAGCACAAGAGAGGTATAAGGAATATAAAGACAAGAAAAGTAGTGCTAAAGATTTTCTGTTATGAATGGGATGGCGCATGTTAAATTACCATTTAAAGTGAAAAGAGTGAAAGTAAATATTCTGAACCATTGAAAGTGCTAAAGATATTTACTAATTCTGCAAAGTTGAGTGATTGTCTTGTGTGGCACATGAGTTGTTTTGCGAGTTGTAACAAGAATATTAAGAAGGTGATGGAAAAGGTTAGAGCGAGAGATTACAATTGGTTGGATACACATTCTTTAAGGAATTGTGTGGATGAGGAAATGGATAGAAACAACATTGTGGGTAGTGAGGGTTGCAATGAGACAGGTAGTGGTGGTTATCAAAGTGAAAGTGTAAATAGTGAGGGTATACCTAATTCAGAAATATGTTTAGATCAAACAAAATTGGGGCCACTATTTAATAGTAGGTCTGGAAGAGACATTAAGTGTCCTGCATATTTGCAGGACTATGTTGCTTAAGTAGGTATTTGAGTCATTATGTTATGTTTAGAATGTTAAATGCTTAGTTAGATCTTACCATGTATAACTTTGTAATGGTTAAATCTTTTTATGTCATTTTAGGAACCCCTAGTCATTAATAATTTTAGGAAGAAAATGTGATGTGTCTACTTAATGTATTCATCTTATGACGCTATTATAGAATGTGTTTACAGCGTCACTTGTAGAATTGTATGCTGACATTCAGAATGTGAGCTATAAAGCAGTCGGAGTTTGCCTGCTGTTGGCAGTGGATGTGCCAGCCCCTTCTTATGGTAATTGCTTGCTTAAGGAATAAATCCTCGGAAACAAATTATTGTGGTGAAGTATTACGTAACAGGTTGCAACCCCAACGCATTTAGGCAGAAACCTAGTTCAGGAGTCATGAGTGAGCCACTGGAACATGCATATAGGGAAACCCAAGTGCAATCAACATTAATGATGGACAAAAACCTGAAGTCACTCCAACAATTACCATGGTTGAGTTCCTTGGATTGTGTAAGTTGCCATTTTAAATACAGTAGATCAGACTTCTCTGGTAGCTCTCCAGCGACCTGAGAGTAGCTCTCCTGTGTCCAGTCCAGCCTACTAAATTGGAAGCTTTTGCTTGACTGCATATATCTATACCAAACCTCAAAAGTGTCTATTAGATACAAACATGTGGGTATTTTTGGGGTTGATAAGCGGATGTTTGAATTTCCAAAATCTGTTCAAAACTGATATTTCAGTGATAAATCATGTGACTTTGGGGAGGTTTATAATTAATATTATGACCTTGGTGCCAGGGGCATTTAAGCAATTGCCATCATGTATTACCAACAGAAAGGCATTGCAAGGCCTTTTTTGTACATTACTGCATGCAATCCTGCGTGATGCACTCAGGTAATCACTGTGGGTAATTTTACATAGGGTGGCCACTAACATAATCTTGTCTGATGTGGTCACTCTTACTGAAATAATTATATCAGTAGCTTGGGATGATTTTATTTGTTGTAAGTAGCTTTTATTATAGAAAAGTTTGGAGACCCCTGCACTAGATGAAAAGACTATAGTATAGCAATGAAGTGAAACATATTAAATACTTGAATTTTAACATGTACATTCCACTGTGTGAGGAATGATTTGAAAATCTGTATGAAATACAGGCAGACTAAGATTAGCAGTGTCTTTGGTGTTTGTTACGATGATAACCTGCTATTCTTGGTTCCATTTAAGAAAGTATTGCTAACAGCTGAGTTTAAGCCTTAGATTGCACGTCTCACGTTACCAACATACTGTTGTCACCAATCTTAATGTATTTCATCCATTCTTTCCTTCATTCATTCATGTATTCATTCATATGAGCCAACTCGTGTTAAAGTAGTGTAAACCTGAACTTGCACAGGAATAACCAAGTAACCTGAATTAAACAAACACACCAACTATGAAACCGAAATTTTTGAAAAGATGAAAACACAATTAAAATGGCAAATGCAAGAGATACATTTTCACGCTCATTTTCCTGTTAATGCTAGTGGCCATTTGACCTTGCTCACCCTCTGTTCAACCCCTGACAACCTGTCTGGATTCTGCCGAGTTCCCTCTTCTGAAACGGCTGTCACACAAATCTTCAACTTTGTGAGCGGTGCCAATCATACCTACCTCTGACGTATTCTCACGCTCCCAGACCTCCCTGGAATATTGGACATTCCTACCACCTCACCAAGCAAGCTGCTCTCGCCACCCCACATATCACTAGAAACATTCTCAGTGGAGCTTCGGCTATGCCTCAAGCCACTCTCCCTCTGTCTCCAGATGCTCTTAGCTTTCAGCCGACATCAAGGTTCAGCCCAGGTTCATCGTCCTCTTCTCCCTCCACAGCACCACCCTTTGTGTCACCATCTCCATCTCTGCTTTGACTATCTCATAGCTGGAACCTTTTACTCACTCATGTTTAACTCCTTCAAAGACTTACATCATCTCTTTCCCTGCATCCTCTACTCCCACCACCATAGATACTACCATCCCCTTTGTCCCTGGCATACTTACATCCTCTCTCACCATCCGGAACTTCAGGACCAGATTCAGGAAAACACTTGATAAAACTGCAGTCGCAGGTTTACATCCTGGGTGTAATTTTCCAAATTTAAAAAAATCAAGAAAGTCTAAAATAGTACTCCCAGAAATCTGTAACAGGCGCAGAATTCCATACATGTTCCTTGGAAATGTCGTGATTTCCTTCATTGGTTAATGTGAATGTTTTTTCACATGCAAAGTTGTGATAAGGCTTTTCCATCTGTGCAATTCTGCATTTTTTCCTTTTTTTTTTTTATTTCCGTCGTCGTGGGGAAATATTTTTCCACTGAAGGTTCCACTTTGCCTACAACCCAATCAATTTTTGGGATGCCCAGAGTCCCTTTGGTCATTGGAAATTGATTTACTGGACTTGTTCAGAGTAGATCTTTGACCTTTTCTCCGGTAGGGAAATTTAAGAAAGAAGCCTGTGATTGTGGGTTCCCAAACATTCCAGACCACCCCTGCAATGGAATATCTACACTCTGCCCTCCCTGAATCGCAAACCTAGATTTTCCTTTATAAATCATGCCAGTTGGTGTGTAAGTTAATTTACACATACAAATGGTTTTGCAAACTGGTCCCTAGGTTGTGTATTTTTGAGGCTGGTGTCCGTCATCACCTCTACTGCAGCCAAGTTCCATCCACTCAATGTCTGGGAAACTGGGCCACACTTTCCTTTCCACATTGGCAGTTTCCTGATCAACACCAAGAGATGAGTTATCTTAATTACTAAGGCAGCTTAAAGTCGACCTTCTGGGAACTTAGGTCCAGCTGTACTAACACATTTTCTTGTGTTGCATACCCTGCAATTATGTAAACCGCAGGGTTTCTAACAAGAAAATGTTGTTTTCGTATCTACTAAACAGATTTAGGAAATCATAATGAATCCCTCTTTGCAAGGGCCATGTTTAGGGTGTCCTTTCCAAATAGTGATTCCTTATGGTATGCATGAATGTTTTGCAACTGACATGTGAAACATTAATATTTTGAAAAGCACCCCCAATGATTTGGGGTGTGTCCCCCAGGCACTGGCTAGGAGCCGCGTGTGCGGTTTTTGACTAATTTAATGGAAATAGTTCATCACAAGTTGAGTTGTTTTTTAAATAAAGCTGTTATTGTTTTCTATTCGTTCATAGAAAAACAATTGGCAGTTTTAATCCATAGTTGACGATATCTCCATTGTGATTTACAATTACGTGATCATTCCCATAATTGTTCCCAATGCATTTCGGCAGAACTTGCCTTCATCAGGGGGGATCTATAAACAATTATACACATCATGAATTTACGATATTTATACTGAGCGAGGATACAATACAATGTACATGGTTGAGACGTTGGTGAAAAACGAGTTGCTAAAAGAGCATCGGGTGACGATCAAACCATAAAAAAGAGAGAAGATAATGGTGAAAACTAAGTGATTGATGGTATGTATAGTAACGGTGAAAAAACATAAACGCGTGCCCGTGGGTGGACGGTAAAAAATAATAAAGTGTGACTGACGTTTTATAATGCTAACGAATAACGGGTTGTGCAGGGTGCCTTCGTTGTTTGTAGAAGGTTATAGCGAAATTACGGGTTTTGCCGGTAATGGTCGTAGAGTATCAAACGACTAAAATGAAGCTGTTAGTGTTATAATGCTAACGAATAACGGGTTGTGCAGGGTGCCTTCGTTGTTTGTAGAAGGTTATAGCGAAATTACGGGTTGTGCCGGTAATGGTCGTAGAGTATCAAACGACTAAAATGAAGCTCTTAGTGTTAACCTGCGGCAACAATGTTACTAAGCATGCAGATAAATAGGTTACAGTACGCGCTGATGTCTACGTAGGTGTTCTCTTACCGAGTATACGGGATTCTGGTGCGTGGATTCAGTTTGTGAAGTGGTAGTCGGGATTGGTACGTAAATTTAAAAAAACGAAGGTGTAATCACGTGATATGGGTGATGTATTAGAAGGTGAAGACAGACTATATGATGATAGTGGGTGATGATGTAAAAAGAAAGACTAAAAACATGACGGGAGGGTTGAATGCGTGAGAATGCAAGCGTGATGAAAGAAATTGAAAGGAGGCGATTAAAAGAGCAATAAAGATAGAAATGAGTTTCTAATATGAATTAATGTTGAGAAAGTATATTAAAGAGTTAGAGGATAAAATGGTAAAGAGAGGAGTGGAAAAAAAGGGGGAAAACTGGGTGAAGAAAATTAGTGAAATGAATGAAGGCAGTGACAACATTTCTGAACAGAACTTGGTTTGGGTAAAACAGTGCTAGTGGGTAATCCTTCTCTAAATGATTAGTGATTTCTATTAAAGGTAGCAGGAAAATTCCGTATGATCATTCATTCCTTTTGGCTTCATAGAGTTCAATAGGTATATCCAATGGTTTTCCCGTTGTAGGAGGAAGTTGTGGTTATCTCTCCCTTCTTTTTTCTAGATGGTTTCCAAAATGCAAAATCTCAATTGGCTGACTAAGTGCTTTGCTTCCGTGAAATGTTGGGCAACTGATGACTTCAATTGTTTAGTTCTTATGTTGGACTTGTGTTCGTTTAATCTGACTTTGATTTTTCGTTCGGTTTGACCGACAGAAACCATGCCACAAGGGCATTTGAGCATGTATATGACATTGGAAGTGTCACACGTAGCTGTTGTTTTGATTTTGATTTTGTGTCCTTTCAGTGGATGTGTTATGTGCGTACCTTTGATGATATTGTGACAGTTATTGCAGTTTAGGCATGGGATTGTCCCTTTGAATGTTTGTTGAATGGTTGGTTGCGTTTGTCGTGGAATTTCCCCGATGTTTTTGTTCCTGGTAAAAGCAAAAATGGGTGTTTCATCAAATATGTGGTTGAAGTCTTGTTCCAGTGTAAGAAGTTGCCAATGTTTGCGAATGATTTGTTTGTATGAGGTGCTCAAAGTTGAATATTTGGACACTACAGTGATTTGATTTTTGGAGTTTTTGATTTGAGGCTTCAGAAGTTCATTGCGAGTCTTCATGGATGATCGTTTCAATGCTTCGTGCAATACCTGATCTGGGTATCCTCGAGATCTGAATCTGTTCATTAGGGTATCCGTTTGTGTACTAGATCTGATTGGGCTGGAGACAATTCTTTTGATCCTCAGCATTTGTGAGTATGGGAGGTGTTGTTTGAGGGGTAAAGGGTGAAAGCTGTGGTAATGAAGGGTGTTGTTTCTGTCCGTGGGTTTCCGATAAAGATCTGTTTCGAAGCTGGTGGAAGATCGGGTGATATTAACATCCAAAAAGGTGATGGAGTGGGTACTGGTGTTGAAAGTGAACTGTATGCGTTGGTCGATGTGATTGAGTTGTTTCAATTGATTTTCAAGGATATTGTTTGGACCATTCCATACTATGAAGATATCATCTATGAATCTTAAGTAGAGCTTTAGGTGATCCGCCCATGTTTTTATGCTTAGAATGTTGTCTTCTTCGAACCGATTCATAAAGATATTGGCGTACGCCGGGGCTGCACAGTTTCCCATGGAAGTGCCCGTTAGTTGTTGGAACCACTCGTTGTTGTGTTGAAAATAACTGTGTAGAAGGGTGAATTGCATCAATTCCATTAGAAAAACTTGTAGATCTTGTGGATAGTTGGATTGTAATAATGCGTGTTCTATGGCTTCCAAACCAGATGAATGGGGGATGGATGTGTACAGGGAGTTCACGTCCACTGTACATAAGATGATGTTCTCTTCTTTGGTGATAGTTGTTTCATGTAATTTAGTCAGGAAGTGAGTTGTGTCCTTGATGAAGGATCTCATGTTGTAAACACTGGGTTGCAAATGACGGTCAAGATATTTACCCACTGGTTCATGTAGGCTTCCTCGTGTGGTGACAATAGGTCGGCAAGGTGGTTGGGTTGGATGTTTGTGAATTTTTGGTACCAAAAATATAGTGGGGCTTTTTGGGTTAGGTTATATGAGGTACTTCTTGACCTTCTCATTGATAGTACCCATTTCGAAGGCTTTTTGGATCAAGGATTGTAGAATTCCCATGAATGATGTTGTGGGGTTGAATGCCAGTTTCATGTAAGTGTTTGCGTCCTGTAGATGTGCCATTATCTGGGAATTGTAGTAATGGGTGTTGAGTATGACTAGAGCTCCTCCTTTATCAGCCTTGGTACAGATAATATCTTGATTTTGTGCGATCGCTTTGATGATGCCTAGTTCCTTGTCGGTAAGATTTTGTAACTTGGGTGTCTTCTTAGGATTGAGTTTTGCTATGTCTTTTTTCACTATTGATTCAAACAGGTCAAGACTTTTGTGGCTTATGGGTGCCATGAAGGTGCTTTTGACTTGTAAGCCCATGAGGGGGTCTTGTTCCTGTTCATTAGTGATCTTTAGGATGTTGTCAAAGAAGTGGCGCAGTCTGAGTTTTCTCATCAATTTGAAAAAACTAATGTCTAGTTCAAGGGTGTTGCTAGAGGCCGTTGGTACAAAGGACGTGCCTTTCTGTAAGATCCTAAGTTCGATGTCACTGAAGTGGTGATCAGAGATGTTGATGACTAGGTTCTCTGTTGGTTCGCTCGTTTCTGTCGGTCCTTCTTGGTTAAGGTTGTCCGAGTTTGAGGTTGATCCTTCTCTTTTTCTTTGTCTCCGATTTTTTCTGTTGCTCCTCCTGCGTCGTCTTGGTCTGAGTGACCTACCCCTAAAAAAGAAGCAGGTGAAGAAACCGTTTCTTCAGAAGTTACGGAAGTTGAGGACGTGGTTGATGTTGAAGGTAAGTCGGTTGGTACCGTGGTTTCCGATGTACTATCCCTAGGAGTAAACTTTCTGGGTTGTTGAGTACGATCACTGTCCGACGATGAAGTGTCGGTGTTGGCTGAATATGGTTTATTTTGTCGGCGTTTGGCGTATATTTCTGCCCATGAGTATACTTCTCCCATCTTGTAATCCGTTGTATCCCTGCGAAATTTGCGAATTTTGCGTTCATTCACTTCCGCGGTGTGTTTAGCTAGTTGGGAGTTAATGTCCTCTAGTATGTTAGTCAGTTCCTCTGGTGTTAATGAGTTCTGTAGCTCGTTTTTGATGTCGTTGATATCTTTTGTAAGCTCTTCCAGTATAAATGACAATTCTTCGATGATCAAAAGAATTAGATCGAGCGAACATTTGTTCAGAATTGCAAACCATTTGTCTTTGAATTTTTGTTGGTTCTTGCAAAGCGAAGGTTTTAGTGGTATTCTGAGACCCCTGGGAATTCTTTGCGCTTTGTGGTATCTGATCATGGTACTTGCATGAAGACGCTGATTGATCTCCTTTTTGGAAAGGTAGAGAAGTTGACGAATGTTCTGTTCTTTAGTGTTGTGACTGGAATATGTTGTGGAATCCTCGTGTATAAGAGCGTAAATTCTGGCTGCTTCGTCATGCCCGAAGGCGAATGTATCCGCTCTAGTGTCCGTGAGGTTTGATATTTCGTCGAATTGCATGTTGTAGGTGGTGTGCTGCGTACTGAGAGTCGGACTGAATTATACAAAGAAGAGGGTAGTACGCGCACTCCCTGAAGTTTCCCAAACTTTTAAAGTTGTACCGTGCTCACGGGGTATCACTCTCCGAGATTGAGTGTAAATGAAAACATTGAAAAGCACCCCCAATGATTTGGGGTTTGTCCCCCAGGCACTGGCTAAGAGCCGCGTGTGCGGTTTTTGACTTATTTAATGGAAATAGTTCATCACAAGTTGAGTTGTTTTTTAAATAAAGCTTTTATTGTTTTCTATTCGTTCATAGAAAAACAATTGGCAGTTTTAATCCATAGTTGACGATATCTCCATTGTGATTTACAATTACGTGATCATTCCCATAATTGTTCCCAATGCATTTCGGCAGAACTTGCCTTCATCAGGGGAGATCTATAAACAATTATACACATCATGAATTTACGATATGGGAATGGTCACGTAATTGTAAATCACAATGGAGATATCGTCAACTATGGATTAAAACTGCCAATTGTTTTTCTATGAACGAATAGAAAACAATAAAAGCTTTATTTCAAAAACAACTCAACTTGTGATGAACTATTTCCATTAAATAAGTCAAAAACCGCACACGCGGCTCTTAGCCAGTGCCTGGGGGACACACCCCAAATCATTGGGGGTGCTTTTCAATGTTTTCATTTACACTCAATCTCGGAGAGTGATACCCCGTGAGCACGGTACAACTTTAAAACTTTGGGAAACTTCAGGGAGTGCGCGTACTACCCTCTTCTTTGTATAATTCAGTCCGACTCTCAGTACGCAGCACACCACCTACAACATGCAATTCGACGAAATATCAAACCTCACGGACACTAGAGCGGATACATTCGCCTTCGGGCATGACGAAGCAGCCAGAATTTACGCTCTTATACACGAGGATTCCACAACATATTCCAGTCACAACACTAAAGAACAGAACATTCGTCAACTTCTCTACCTTTCCAAAAAGGAGATCAATCAGCGTCTTCATGCAAGTACCATGATCAGATACCACAAAGCGCAAAGAATTCCCAGGGGTCTCAGAATACCACTAAAACCTTCGCTTTGCAAGAACCAACAAAAATTCAAAGACAAATGGTTTGCAATTCTGAACAAATGTTCGCTCGATCTAATTCTTTTGATCATCGAAGAATTGTCATTTATACTGGAAGAGCTTACGAAAGATATCAACGACATCAAAAACGAGCTACAGAACTCATTAACACCAGAGGAACTGACTAACATACTAGAGGACATTAACTCCCAACTAGCTAAACACACCGCGGAAGTGAATGAACGCAAAATTCGCAAATTTCGCAGGGATACAACGGATTACAAGATGGGAGAAGTATACTCATGGGCAGAAATATATGCCAAACGCCGACAAAATAAACCATATTCAGCCAACACCGACACTTCATCGTCGGACAGTGATCGTACTCAACAACCCAGAAAGTTTACTCCTAGGGATAGTACATCGGAAACCACGGTACCAACCGACTTACCTTCAACATCAACCACGTCCTCAACTTCCGTAACTTCTGAAGAAACGGTTCCTTCACCTGCTTCTTTTTTAGGGGTAGGTCACTCAGACCAAGACGACCCAGGAGGAGCAACAGAAAAAATCGGAGACAAAGAAAAAGAGAAGGATCAACCTCAAACTCGGACAACCTTAACCAAGAAGGACCGACAGAAACGAGCGAACCAACAGAGAACCTAGTCATCAACATCTCTGATCACCACTTCAGTGACATCGAACTTAGGATCTTACAGAAAGGCACGTCCTTTGTACCAACGGCCTCTAGCAACACCCTTGAACTAGACATTAGTTTTTTCAAATTGATGAGAAAACTCAGACTGCGCCACTTCTTTGACAACATCCTAAAGATCACTAATGAACAGGAACAAGACCCCCTCATGGGCTTACAAGTCAAAAGCACCTTCATGGCACCCATAAGCCACAAAAGTCTTGACCTGTTTGAATCAATAGTGAAAAAAGACATAGCAAAACTCAATCCTAAGAAGACACCCAAGTTACAAAATCTTACCAACAAGGAACTAGGCATCATCAAAGCGATCGCACAAAATCAAGATATTAGCTGTACCAAGGCTGATAAAGGAGGAGCTCTAGTCATCCTCAACACCCTTTACTACAATTCCCAGATAATGGCACATCTACAGGACGCAAACACTTACATGAAACTGGCATTCAATCCCACAACATCATTCATGGGAATTCTACAATCCTTGATCCAAAAAGCCTTCGAAATGGGTACCATCAATGAGAAGGTCAAGAAGTACCTCATACAACCTAACCCAAAAAGCCCCACTATATTTTTGGTACCAAAAATTCACAAACATTCAACCCAACCACCTTGCCGACCTATTGTCACCACACGAGGAAGCCTACATGAACCAGTGGGTAAATATCTTGACCGTCATTTGCAACCCAGTGTTTACAACATGAGATCCTTCATCAAGGACACAACTCACTTCCTAACTAAATTACATGAAACAACTATCACCGAAGAAGAGAACATCATCTTATGTACAGTGGACGTGAACTCCCTGTACACATCCATCCCCCATTCATCTGGTTTGGAAGCCATAGAACACGCATTATTACAATCCAACTATCCACAAGATCTACAAGTTTTTCTAATGGAATTGATGCAATTCACCCTTCTACACAGTTATTTTCAACACAACAACGAGTGGTTCCAACAACTAACAGGCACTTCCATGGGAAACTGTGCAGCCCCGGCGTACGCCAATATCTTTATGAATCGGTTCGAAGAAGACAACATTCTAAGCATAAAAACATGGGCGGATCACCTAAAGCTCTACTTAAGATTCATAGATGATATCTTCACAGTATGGAATGGTCCAAACAATATCCTTGAAAATCAACTGAAACAACTCAATCACATCGACCAACGCATTCAGTTCACTTTCAACACCAGTACCCACTCCATCACCTTTTTGGATGTTAATATCACCCGATCTTCCACCAGCTTCGAAACAGATCTTTATCGGAAACCCACGGACAGAAACAACACCCTTCATTACCACAGCTTTCACCCTTTACCCCTCAAACAACACCTCCCATACTCACAAATGCTGAGGATCAAAAGAATTGTCTCCAGCCCAATCAGATCTAGTACACAAACGGATACCCTAATGAACAGATTCAGATCTCGAGGATACCCAGATCAGGTATTGCACGAAGCATTGAAACGATCATCCATGAAGACTCGCAATGAACTTCTGAAGCCTCAAATCAAAAACTCCAAAAATCAAATCACTGTAGTGTCCAAATATTCAACTTTGAGCACCTCATACAAACGAATCATTCGCAAACATTGGCAACTTCTTACACTGGAACAAGACTTCAACCACATATTTGATGAAACACCCATTTTTGCTTTTACCAGGAACAAAAACATCGGGGAAATTCCGCAACAAACGCAACCAACCATTCAACAAACATTCAAAGGGACAATCCCATGCCTAAACTGCAATAACTGTCACAATATCATCAAAGGTACGCACATAACACATCCACTGAAAGGACACAAAATCAAAATCAGAACAACAGCTACGTGTGACACTTCCAATGTCATATACATGCTCAAATGCCCTTGTGGCATGGTTTATGTTGGTCAAACCGAACGAAAAATCAAAGTCAGATTAAACGAACACAAGTCCAACATAAGAACTAAACAATTGAAGTCATCAGTTGCCCAACATTTCACGGAAGCAAAGCACTTAGTCAGCCAATTGAGATTTTGCATTTTGGAAACCATCGAGAAAAAAGAAGGGAGAGATAACCACAACTTCCTCCTACAACGGGAAAACCATTGGATATACCTATTGAACTCTATGAAGCCAAAAGGAATGAATGATCGTACGGAATTTTCCTGCTACCTTTAATAGAAATCACTAATCATTTAGAGAAGGATTACCCACTAGCACTGTTTTACCCAAACCAAGTTCTGTTCAGAAATGTTGTCACTGCCTTCATTCATTTCACTAATTTTCTTCACCCAGTTTTCCCCTTTTTTTCCACTCCTCTCTCTTTACCATTTTATCCTCTAACTCTTTAATATACTTTCTCAACATTAATTCATATTAGAAACTCATTTCTATCTTTATTGCTCTTTTAATCGCCTCCTTTCAATTTCTTTCATCACGCTTGCATTCTCACGCATTCAACCCTCCCGTCATGTTTTTAGTCTTTCTTTTTACATCATCACCCACTATCATCATATAGTCTGTCTTCACCTTCTAATACATCACCCATATCACGTGATTACACCTTCGTTTTTTTAAATTTACGTACCAATCCCGACTACCACTTCACAAACTGAATCCACGCACCAGAATCCCGTATACTCGGTAAGAGAACACCTACGTAGACATCAGCGCGTACTGTAACCTATTTATCTGCATGCTTAGTAACATTGTTGCCGCAGGTTAACACTAACAGCTTCATTTTAGTCGTTTGATACTCTACGACCATTACCGGCACAACCCGTAATTTCGCTATAACCTTCTACAAACAACGAAGGCACCCTGCACAACCCGTTATTCGTTAGCATTATAAAACGTCAGTCACACTTTATTATTTTTTACCGTCCACCCACGGGCATGCGTTTACGTTTTTTCACCGTTACTATACATACCATCAATCACTTAGTTTTCACCATTATCTTCTCTCTTTTTTATGGTTTGATCGTCACCCGACGCTCTTTTAGCAACTCCTTTTTCACCAACGTCTCAACCATGTACATTGTATTGTATCCTCGCTCAGTATAAATATCGTAAATTCATGATGTGTATAATTGTTTATAGATCTCCCCTGATGAAGGCAAGTTCTGCCGAAATGCATTGGGAACAATTATGGGAATGATCACGTAATTGTAAATCACAATGGAGATATCGTCAACTATGGATTAAAACTGCCAATTGTTTTTCTATGAACGAATAGAAAACAATAAAAGCTTTATTTCAAAAACAACTCAACTTGTGATGAACTATTTCCATTAAATAAGTCAAAAACCGCACACGCGGCTCTTAGCCAGTGCCTGGGGGACACACCCCAAATCATTGGGGGTGCTTTTCAATGTTTTCATTTACACTCCATCTCGGAGAGTGATACCCCGTGAGCACGGTACAACTTTAAAACTTTGGGAAACTTCAGGGAGTGCGCGTACTACCCTCTTCTTTGTATAAAACATTAATATTTTACCAACACCTCTAAGGAAGTTGTAACCTGTTCGCATATGGAAAGGGGTAAACAGGGGACCTCTTCCCCCTTGATGAATGGTTAAAAAATGAATTTTTTAGGAGTAGGCAGTTTTCTACCGACCACTGCCTGTTCTTAAAAAATAGTTTTACAAACCTTTCTTTTTTTGTAAACGCATCCTATTTTCCTTAAAGGGAAATGGACCGCATTTAAAAAAAAGATTGTTTTTTTAAAAAGCAATCAGAGACATGGTCTGCCCAACCCAGAAGGACACATCCCTGCGATAGCCAATGGTAGTGAGTCACAATTTGCGACCTACCAAATTAATCATCATGAGATAGGTCAAATTATGAACCACTGCTGTTTGGTATTTTGTGAACGTAGGTCGGTTCACAAAATACCATTGGATTAGCTCAAATTCAGGGTGCAAATTGCAGCCACTTTTAGTGAATCCAATGTACTTATTTCTGGCCCTTAATTATTACCTTTGCCACTCATACACTGGTCAACTGTGCCAGATATTAGCTTAGGGAGGGTCCTACTGAGTCTCACACCAGGCAGTAATTAAAAACTGACTTTGAAACGTGTTCCTCTTCAATCAATCAGTTCATTTGTAGAGCGCACTACTCACCCGTGAGGGTATCAAGGTGCTGGAGGGGGCGGGGGTGCTGCTACTGCTCAAACAGCCAGGTCTTAAGGAGTCTCCTGAAGGCCAGTAGGTCCTGGGTCTGTCGCAGGCGGATGGGGAGGGTGTTCCAGGTTTTTGCGGCGAGGTGGGAGAATGATCTGCCGCCGGCGGTTGCTCGTCGGATGCGGAGGACGGGGTGGGCTCTGTATTTATATCTTTAACTTTACAAGCAAAAAAGGATCAATTTAGGAGCAATTAATGTAGAAACCTGTATGGTAAACATATCAGAGAGGCAGCCCATGCTTGCATTTCACTTTGTTTACCTCATCTTGCATTCCCTTAGAGTATTTGCTTTCTCCGGACGTTGTGTTTCTGTAATGCAACATGTCTCCAGGTTTGTAGATGAGTTCAGTTTGTGGGTGGTCCTTTATGAAAGGGCACAATTGAAAGCTCTGGAGCTGAGGCTGAAAGCAGTGGGAGATTCTCAGTGTCAGTACATGGTATTAAAAGTGTTCAGATTACGTGTACATTCACTCCTTGGCATCTCTTAAGAGCGCACAAAGAAATAGCAAAATATGCGCCTCTTTTAATTGCGCATTTATGGGAAAGCGTGTGAAGGTGGTAGCTTTCAAAATATACACAGCACAATTGAAAAGAAATGCAACGCATGCAGGTGAGTGGGTGGGTTGTGTGCATGGGACAGTGGTGAAGTGGAGGAGATGGAAGGAAGTATGTGCAGAAGGAAAGAGTGGAAAGACAAGTCCTGAAGAGGATAGAGATGCTATGAGATATGCACGTAGAAGAATTCAGATAGATGATGGAAGAAATAAGGTCCTACGTTTCTAACAGAGTGAGTCCTACACAGGAAAATGGAGTGACGGGGGGAATAGGAGTGACTAAGACGCACTGAACACCACTACCTCTCCCACAGACCTCAGTAGTGTTTAAATCACAGAATCATATTTTCAGCAATGAAACATTTTTTATTCAAATTATTCATGCTTTCATTCAATCATTTATGTTACTGATTTATTTGATACTGCTAACAAGCATTGACAAAGCCAATAGGTTGGGCATATTTAAGGCAAATGTCCATTGCTGTTATGGGTCTGGATGTAATAAGTGATAACTCACAGAGAGGCACATAAATACTGGTAATGCGGCATGCTGTGTGAAGCACAGGATAGTAGTTTACACATTTTGATCCACCCTCTAAATTACTCAGGGCATTCTTTTAAAGTATTCCTAGCTGCGCCCCCTTGATCGCACCTTATTTATAGACCAGGTCAGGTCTTTTTAACTACTAGCACCTTGGCGCGTGAAACACCATAGATTGAGAACGCCCCAGGCCCACCTCTTCTGTCTCAGGGACCTGAGGCAAACTTCAGGAACCTATTGGTTAATCTGTTATAATATACCCATTGTATTGTCACTTAGCTGCCTATGTTTTAATGTCTTGTGATGATAATGATATGTTCAGCATTTCTGGTCAAAATGCTTCATTCCAAATAAATACAAATATAAATTCCAGTTTATGCCATTTTCAGCTAGAGTCAGGCTCACTGTTTTTGAGTTTTTTGACAAAAGGTTTGCAGTGCTCACATGCTTCGTGGGGAAACTTGCACATTCTCGTTTTTGTAATCCCTGGGTAGCTGATCAGATAATTCATTAATATTTAGCAAACAAAGTCACGTAAATGTAGATTTTATATTTTTTGCAGACGTAGGGAAAGGAGTGATCCCTTACATTTTGACCTGACAATCGGCGCAAGTACAAAACCCGTCTTCTCTCCCTTCCTCCTCCCTGGAGCTGACACGCAGGGTCTTGTGGGGACATTCCGCGGCCGCTGTGACTGCACCCCAGTTCCCCACTGTCCTGTCGGGTGAAACACCTCACAAAAGATACATATTGTTATGTTTTGTGCTGCAGCCAGTGCTCCCTCTCAGCTGTCCATCCAGCCTGCCCAGCTCTTTATTTTCCTCTTCTATGGCACTTGAACTGTGCGGGCCCTGCTTGTGCTGCGGGTTTTTTTTTTTTTTTACTGAAAACAGAAAGGCCTCCGCTAATCGAATTTAATTTTTAGCCTCCTTTGTCGGTGGCAGATGTCACTTCTACATCTGTGCGTCTGTTCAAACGCTGCTTGTCCCCATAATCAGCAGATGTTAAGTGCGATTGAGAGGCTCCGGCACATGGCAGCCTGTGGTCCAAGCCTTGTTGGTGCCTGGTGTGTAATGCATCCGCGCTGGTGCGGGCCCTGCCAGCTCCAGACACTCCCCGGGCACTCCACGGTTGTGCCCAGTTATGGATGCACAGAATCTGGCAGCTGCTAAGGAGGACTGGGGCCTTTCTGCCTCCTTGCTGCCTCGAACCAATGTAAAAAACACACAAACACACACACACACACTCTCTCACACACACACCCTCCCTCCTAAACGTGTCCATGCGGTACAAGGAGGACACGGAATGACACAGGCTCGCATCCACGCGCAATAAGAGTGTTAAAAGGTACAATGTATATCATTGCTACAAATGACATATAGGTTTCGAGGTTATCCCAATTCAGCAATCAATAATATTTAATAAAAGATAATTGTCGTGCCTGATTTTTGCGCGGATCAATAAGAAGCACAATACAGAGTCCCATAAAGCGTGTCTCGCTTTGTACAAGTCTGCCATTTACTTATGGAAGCACATTTCAGGTTCTGTGCCATGAGACATTCATACCGGTTTCATAACAATTATGCACACAAGACGAACAGCCCTGATCTGACTTATTATATATTTTTGTTTTAGTAGAGTGACACTAAAGTGTTTTAAAAAAAAATCTGTTTAGCCATTTGAGAAAAACAAACTTTAACTATTCGGCTTCTGAAATAAATATAAAAATATTTGGTGGAAGATGATTGTCTGAATTGTAACCATTCTTCATCCGAATATCTATTTAAAGCGACTTTTGTTGCTGTGTTTTAGGTGTGTGCTATTACATTTGTTTTAGCTAGTTGCACATATTTTCTTGGGTATGCCGTTTGTGTTGCAATTTCTTATGCAGGATTTTCTTTGAAGCATATCAGTGTTTGTCCTGTATGTATTAAGTAATTTCTATTTTATCCAATTTACTGTGAGCCGTAGTGCAGCGCCAGCATGCCGCAGCAGGGCATATGATGTAGAAGTGACAGCATTGTGTCTAAGTTGTGCGGTTCCATGAAAGCATTGAGTATGTAGAAATATTATGTGCAAAACCACTCTGTGCACCGATGTTTCGTGTGAGTGGGATTGCATGGATGATCACAAGATTCCTTTGTTTATGTCCAAAATAATGTGGAATTGTTTGAGATTTTAACGAAAAAATGAAAAGTGCATACTACCTATTCAAGATAAACTGTCACTTGCTCATGTTAGTGTCTACTTTATTTTAAAAGTTCTGTTGATGAAAAATAAATAAATAAATAAATACATAGCGAAATAAATATTAGTGAAAATATATGTGGTCAATGACTGCAGTGAAATAACACTGCTTACTTCCCCACCGACGGCAAGTAACAGTGACTTAACAGAGAACAATAACTGGCACTACTCGAAGCCATTCATTATGATGTTGTCTCACTGCACCGATTTAACCCCTTAAGTCCTGGTTCTGGTGAAATACCTTTGCTTATTATTAGTAACCTAAAAACAGCACTGCATAAACAATATACGCAGATCTAAGGGGAACTGTCAATGTGGAGAAAGGAGAGAGGCCCCATAACCCACACGATACGTCACCTCTCATGAATTAATTGGCCCTCCCCCACACTCAACATGGTGAAAAACAGTATATTACACTCTGTCCATTTGCATATATAGTATGCATTAATTGTCTTCATTAAGTATGTTTATCAGGATTTCAAATTCAGCTTATAAAAAAACATACAAATCCGAGTGTACAGAAAATCAAACAGCATAAAATACAGAAACATGAAATGAAAACTGCAGACAATCACAAACTGCACAGATGCAGGACCGGTTTACATATGGCTGGGTCCAAACTGAGGTGGCAAGGTGCGCAGAATAACTATGGACTGGGATGCGGCACAAGTCATTCTTTACTAGTGACTGAGATTAAAGCATTCCAGCCATCTTTTTTTTGTAAACTTCAATGTGTTACCCTAAGTGGGGAGGGTATGTCCAGACATGAGTGCTGTGCCCACTGTGCCACTTGAACCTAGCTATAGCTGGCTGATGAGTTCTAATAAGAGTGGAACCAGTCCTGGGTTGCTTGTGTTCTGGTTCAGGAAGGACCTGACCGGGCGGTTTGGGCTGGACTGTTCAGATTGGAGCAGGGCCAAACCTGATTTACATAGGGCTGGGTCCACACCGAGGTTGCATGGTGTGCAGAATAACGATGGACTGGGATACAGTACGAGTAATTATCAGTGGCTGAGATTCATTCAAGCATTCTATCCATTACTTTTTGTATTCTCAAGAATACATGTTGTCTGGAGTCCTGATTTATTAAGTTTTAAGACTGATCTGTCTTTTTTCCTTTCTTCTCCAACTCTTCAACTTGACCGAGGGGTCTCTCTGTAGGACAGGGGTTGCTTTATTTATGTCTTGTTTTGATATAAAAAATTCTTAACGGTTATGAGCATCTGTGTTGCTGAACATCTTAGAATCAAAATCCAGCTTATTTAGCTCCGTTGTTTTGCTTCTGTAGGTTCTAAATATTTCCTTTCTTTTGGAGATGAGCTATCACACCCCTTTGTGTACCTTCCCTCTTACTCTTATCCCATTACAGTGTCATTTTTGAAATCCACCTTATGAATCACTTCTGCACTAGAACTATCTAAGCAGGAAACAGCGGCACGAGCTCCTGAAAGGAAGAAGACGCCTTGGAATCCCAGGTCCCTCTCCGTCAAGAATTTCAGAACACCACCATGTTGACAAAAGTCACCCGTTTACTTGTGATTGGTCTGTGTGACCTACTTGGGGCTGTCATGGGCACTGCTGCATCCATTATTGTTATAGTCACTACCGAACAGATGAGAGCCTCTGGCGGCTTGAACAGAGGTTTTGGTATCTCAGCCAATAATTTCATCAGAGGTGGCTGAGAGGTGTCAACACTGAGTGCAATTACTTTCTGCTCCATTATAGAGCATGTAATAACTAATATGAACAGTCCATATACGTTCAGCCAGCAGTTGCAGAGATCTGTTCATTAAACTCACAAATACTCTTATTTTTTAAGTCAAAGTGCAGCATCTGGTCAAAGTAAGAAGTGCACACAAATGTAAATTGAGGCCTCATGAGAAGAGCTTGTTATAACAAAAGAGATTCGGGTTTGTGTTAGCTGGGCTTTTGAAGAACCTTACCCAGTCAGTCAGCCTGACCCCTACACCTTGTCTGCCATCAACCTCAACTGCAGATCATCTCTCAGCCTACACTGTTCAACGCTTACATGGGCCAACTCACAAATATAATCTGGATCCTCTGAATCAAAATAATCTCCTAGGCTGGCAACACCCAGCTCATCCTCTCCATAGCCAATAAAAAACCTAGCACCCGGACCACCTAACTTCCTGCATGTCCGAAGTAGCCAGTTGGATGAAGACCCTCTGACTGAAACGCAACACAGATAAAATGGAAGTGGGTGAGTTCTGGACTCTACAAGTACACAAGTGGGTGATTTCTGCACTCTACAAGTACACAAAACATAACATAACAGAATCCTTCCTGACTTGATCACACAAGTTAGTCACATTCCAAGCCACAATTTCAACTGGAGGCCTTCCTACTTTCTACTCCAGCCATCCACTGGACAAAAAGCTGACTCCTATTTCCAAAATGTGTTAAACAAATATTAATCCCCAATTTCCTCTTGCACCATGAGCTTCAATACGAGAAATAGCTGTCATCCTTATAAGAGCAAAACCAATATAGTGGGCCTGGTTAATTGAAACTGTCTTAAACTAAAACAATTGCCTGATTTATAAAGGTGTTTTTGCTGGCGTAAGTCAGAATGGCCAGTCTTAAGAGTGTCTTAAGCCAGGAACGAAAATCCTAAAATTGTATTATGTCTTTGTTAGACCTGTCAGCCCTTTGGCTGGTCCCTCCTCATCATTATTTATTTTGTCCCACTTTTGCCTCAAACCCTGTTTGAATTTTTCCTTTTTGGGAACCACCAGACTTTTTAGTGTTGCTGCAGATTCAGGGAGCCATTTTAGCTACCCCTGAAACTTCTGTCTGAGGGCCTGGAGCACAAAATGGTGGCCACCTGTGACATCACCAGCATCCACTGGAACCTACCAGCACCTTCCAGAACATTCCAGAACCCTGTGACAGTTGGAGGCGGTTTAGAATGTTGGGAAGCTAAGAGAGAGAGTTGGCAGTTGGAGCTGGCAGTTGGCACCTGACTGGTGAAGAGTGAGCAGCAGAAACTTGAAGGAGGAAGGAGTGAGGCAGCAGGGGTGGAAACTTGTGCCTGGAGTGGGGTCCATAAACCCACCCGTGATACTAGTCCCTACTGACTGAGCCCAGCCTGGAGCCCTGTGTGGGAAGAAGCCAGAAAAACCATCCTAAGGACCTGGACAGCAGGAACAGGCCTTAGAAACAGAGAACAGCAAGATCCTGACCTGGAAACTGGTTTCCCTGAAGTCCGACGTCGAGTAGCCTAAGACCTGGAGCCCGAGGTGGAGAAGCGGCGCTGACTGGAAAAGCAGACGTCGTACCCGGAGCCGCCAGAGGTCGAGAGAGGGCGCCGTCAGAGGTCGTGAGGAATACCAGAGGTCGAGGAGGAAGTCACCCGAGGTCGAGTGAGCGGCGTCATCGGAGGAGGGAAGTCCGCTCTCCGGAGTCGTCGGAGACCGAGGTGAAGGGTAACGGAGGTCGGGAGTGAGGATCGCACTCCGGAGTCGCCGGAACCTGTGAGAATCGTGCCGGAGGTCGGGAGTGGAGGTCGCACTCCGGAGTCGCCGGAAACCTGTGAGGAGCACCGGAGGTCGGGAGTGAGGATCGCACTCCGGAGCCGCCGGAAGTCGACATCGAGGCAAGGCCGGCCGACGTCATCGAAGCCGAGGTCGCCATCGGACCGGAGCCGCCCGAAGTCGACATCGAGTAAAGACTGCCCGACGCCATCGAATCGGAGGTCGAGATCGAACCGAGGCCGCCGACATCGAAACCGGAACCGCCTACCGGCGTCGTCAAGAACTGACATTGTGCCGAGGCCGCCGACATCGAACCGGAACCGCCTCACGGCATCGACACGACTCCAGCGGCGTCGGAGCATCAGAAAAAGGGCAGTAAGTGGAGTAGAGGGCGCCTAAGGCCCTGTGGAGACCTGAGAGACTGCTCTAAGGGGCTAGGGAGGTGCTGGAATCAACCTGACTGTGCCAGGGGTGAACTGGGACTAATCTAGAGAGGTTGTGTGGAGAGAGAGAGCCAGGTCTCTGGTCTTTCCCCCCTTGATCTACCTCAGTTTAGGCCTCAGCCTTGTCCAAGCCAGGGAGTAGACACCCTCAAGCCTTCCACATCCCCACAAGCTGTGCCTGGGCCAAATCAGCCCTTAGGAGTTTAAAAGTGATCTGATTCCATGAGTGTCACTGTCAGCTTTTAAGTATTTATTAGGGGCACTGTATTTATTGTATTTAACCTATTTATTGTTCCACTGTATTTATTGGTCCACAGTATTTATTGATGCACAATATTTATTGGTTTACAGTATTTATTGCCTCAGAATATTTAATTGCCTGCATGTACTGCACTGATATTTATGCCTTCTTTATTTATGATCACCCCTATTTATTGAATCCTTAAGCCAGTCTTTAATTATCCTGCACTTTCTAAAAGTTTGTATATTGTGATTGTTATTTATTTTATCCAATCAGCAACTAAGAGAAAAAGAAGATAAAGAAAGATATTTTCATAATTTTTACGGTGTAGAGTCGTTTTTGGAACGGATGCACGCATGGTTATTGTTTGGGTATGTTGTATGCTTAGCACGGAGCCTGATTCCTGACCACTCGAGCCAAGCTACCACAGTGTGTCCGGAAGACCACCACCAACCTTTCAGAGTGGGAGTGGGTTTCCAACATAAATTGGTGTTCAGTGGTGGGATAGAGCTGTGCCTACGTATACTCAACAATAACTGTGGGTAGTCCATAGGCCTACACCGGGAGTTTTCTCAAAGCGGCCTTCCTAATTGTGGGTTTTTGTTTTTCCAAATTTACTCTGGTGGTGGGAGGAGGTATTATTAAAGGTACCCCCCTGCATAGTTACTGCACAAAAACCTGTCCTCTAACCTGAGTGGGCAAGATGGAGTTTGTACTAGAAAATCTAGAAACGTACACTGTGGCCCAACTCAGGGAGTTTTGCCAGCGGGAGGGGGTGTACTGTCCCCCAGGAGCAAAGAAGGGTGCACTCCAAACCAGCTTAAGGGCTTGGGGGGAGGCACGCCGGGAAAGCAAGGCTGAGGAGGAAGACAGGGATGGAGAGCCTGATACCGAGGGGGCTGAAATGTACCAACCTGAGGTGGGGAACCTGTCAGCAGGGCCCAGAACCATTTCTAGGAAGGGCAGCAGTGCCTCTAGCGGTGGCTTGTCTGAAGTGGAGTTAACAGACCGGAGGGAGAAAAGACAGCTCACATGGGACTTAGCAAGGCTGGAAAAGGAGAAGGAGGAGCAGAGGATGGCCCATGAATTACGACTGAAAGAAATAGATCTTCAGATCTTGAGAATCGGGGCACAACCTGTTCCTAATGGTGGCAGCCAAACCCAAGAGATCACCAGGGAACCTAAACCATACCTGCCAAAGGACATAGTAGCTAGCTATGGAGTGGGCGACGATATCGCCAAGTGGCTAGCGGCCTATGAGGTCTCACTGAGGGCCCATGGGGTTCCAGAGAAGTACTGGGGAGGGGGATTGTACAAGTACATGCCTCCAGCTGGTAGGGATGCTTTATTGGCCCTCGAAGAGGATGAGCAGACCCACTACCCCACCATGAAACTGGCGCTCATCAGAAAGTTTGGACTAACACCTGAAAAGTACAGACAGAAGTTCAGGGGTAGTCACAAACTGGGCACGCAGAATTGGGTGGACTTCCTGGACTATGCAAAGAAGGCAATGGAAGGTTGGATTCAGGGCAGTGAAGTGAGGAACTACGAGGGGCTGTTTGACCTAGTACTGAAGGAACACCTGCTCGAGAAATGTTTCCCTGAACTGCGGCAACACCTGGTGGATAGCAAGCTGACCAGTCCCCGGAAGCTTGCTGAGGAGGCGGACATTTGGGCTAGTACCCGGGTGTCCACAAGGGGGACTGGAGGGGATACTCAAAAGGCCGGACAGGGCGCCCCCCAGAAGAAAGAGGGAGGGGAAAAGAAAAAGGAGTTCTCCAAAGGCCCCCAAAATAACTTCCAAGGGAAGGGAACAGGATTCACCCCTAGGGCTAACCCACCCAGAAACCCTAATCCTGGCCAGAGTCAGCAGCCAAGGGTTGTCCATTGCTATGAGTGCGGTGGCGTTGGACACTATAAAGGAGATCCGAAGTGCTTGAAACGACCACCCCCTCCCACTGGAGGAAAGACCCCCGGAGTAGCTAGTGTAGTGCTCGGGGAGGAGATGCCCTTAACTAAGGGAAGGGAGTGGGCGGGTGTCACTTTAGTGTCCCTGGGAGAACGGGAGATGGTTCCCAAGATCCAGGTGCCCGCAAATACCGCAAAGTATGGGCAGTGGGTCACCATCAACGGCCAAAGAGGGGAGGCTCTGAGAGACACAGGAGCCAGTATGACTATGGTGCGTAGCCAACTGGTGTCTCCAGAGCAGGTAATTCCCGATGTACTCCACCCAGCCGCGATGGCTGACGGCAGAACAGGCCACTATCCAGTGGCCGAGGTTCCCTTTGAATGGGGGGGGGTTGCAGGTTCACTTCGAGTTGCCGTAAGCCCTGCCGTGCCAGTCGATTGTCTGCTGGGGAATGACATGGAGCACAACGCTTGGAAGGAGGTGGAATACCGGACTCACACCGAGATGCTGGGTACACCTGACTGGGCCTGTGTTAGCACAAGGTCCGCGACTACCCGAAGAGGGAGTTCGTTTCGGCTGGAGCCTGGAACAAAGGCCCAGCCAGCTGCCAGTCAAGGGAAGAACCGAGGACAGGAGAAGCCTGCCTCGGCGTCCCCACCCCGTAGGACGGATAGGCCACCGGAGGTGGTGGACCAGGAGTCTGCGGTGGGGGACGTTACCAAACTGGAGGACCTATCCATCCCGGCCGAGTGGCACGTGGAGGGAGGCCCGTCCAGGGAGGAATTCTGCCAGGGCCAGAGGGAGTGCCCTACCCTTGAGGGGCTGAGGCGACAGGCCGAAGCCCAGGCAGCAGGGAACGTTGAAGGGACCTACAGTGTTTACTGGGAGGATGGCCTCCTCTACAGTGAACCCAAGGCACCCCTACATGGATCGTCACGAGCCTTGGTAGTCCCTCAACGTTATCGAGCCTTCCTTCTGGAGTTGGCTCACGAGATACCATTGGCAGGACACCTGGGGCAAGACAAGACCTTCGCCCGTCTTGTCCCACACTTTTATTGGCCTCAGATGAAAGTGTCGTCCGATACCTACTGCCGGACATGTGTGTCTTGCCAAGCCAGTGGGAAAACAGAGGTGAAGCTGAAAGCTCCCCTGGAACCACTTCCTGTCGTTAGCACCCCCTTTGAAAGGGTGGGCATCGACATTGTGGGTCCATTAGATCCGCCAACTACAGCTGGTCACCGGTTTATCCTGGTTCTGGTGGATCATGCCACACGGTACCCAGAGGCAATACCTCTGAGGACCATAACAGCACCTGTTGTGGCTAGGGCCCTGATGGGAATCTTTACCCGAGTGGGTTTTCCCAAGGAAGTTGTGTCCGACAGGGGGACCAACTTCATGTCAGCGTATATGCGGGCCATGTGGAAGGAGTGTGGAGTGACATACCGGTTCACCACTCCTTACCACCCCCAGACAAATGGTCTGGTGGAGAGGTTTAACAAAACCTTGAAAGGCATGTTCAGAAGTCTGCCTGAAAGCCTGCGGAGGAAATGGGACGTCCTCCTACCCTGTTTACTTTTTTCCTACAGGGAAGTGCCACAGAAGGGAGTGGGCTTCAGCCCCTTCGAGCTTCTGTATGGGCACCCTGTACGTGGACCTCTCAACCTGGTGAGAGACGGATGGGAAAGAACTCCCAGAAAGCTTCCCCAGGATGTGGTGAGCTACATGCTGGCCTTCCGGAGCCAAATGGCTAAGTTGTGGAAGCAAGCTTCTGACAACTTGGAAGCCAGCCAAGCAGTAATGAAGGTGTGGTATGACCACAATGCTCACCCGGTGGAGTTGGAGCCTGGCCAGAAAGTGTGGGTGATCGAACCGGGAGAGCTTAGTGCCCTCCAGGATCGCTGGTCAGGACCCTTTGAGGTGTTGGAGAAGAAGGGTAAGGCTACCTACTTGGTGGACCTGAAGACCCCTCGTCAGCCCCTGCGGGTGCTGCATGCCAACCGCCTCAAACCCCACCATGAGAGGCCCGAAGTCATCTTGATGATGGTGACTGACGGAGGAGAGGACGTGGAAAGCGAGCCTCTCCCTGATCTGTTTGCGTCTCAAGAGAAGGATGGGTCGGTGGAGGGAGTGATTCTCTCCCCATCTCTAACTCCTGAACAGCAGGAGGACTGTCGCCAGGTCCTGGGGCAGTACTCTTCGTTGTTCTCCCTTGTCCCGGGTAGGACTCACCTGTGCGTCCATGATGTGGACACAGGAGACAGCCCACCTGTGAAGTCCAAGATCTACCGGATGTCAGACAAGGTGAAGGCCAGCATTCATAGTGAAGTCACTAAGATGCTGGAGCTAGGAGTGATCGAACCTTCTAGCAGCCCCTGGTCCAGTCCGGTGGTGTTAGTACCAAAAGCTGCACCACCGGGTGCCCAACCAGAACTGAGGTTCTGTGTGGACTATCGGGGACTGAATTCAGTGACCAAAACTGATGCTCATCCGATCCCTAGGGCGGATGAATTGATTGACCGGCTGGGAGCTGCCCAATATCTAAGTACCTTTGACCTTACTTCAGGGTACTGGCAGATCTCTTTGACTGATGGAGCAAGGGAAAGGTCAGCCTTCTCCACGCCCAATGGCCACTACCAGTTCTGTGTGATGCCCTTTGGGCTCAAGAACGCACCTGCCACGTTTCAGCGCCTGGTAAACCAGATCCTCACCGGAATGGAGAGTTTCTCTGCTGCTTATCTGGATGACATAGCCGTCTTCAGTAACAGCTGGGAGGATCACTTGCGTCACCTGCAAGCTGTTCTCCAGGCCCTGAGACAAGCTGGATTGACGATCAAGGCCAGCAAGTGCCAGATCGGGCAGGGGTCGGTAGTGTACCTTGGACACTTGGTGGGTAGGGGAGCGGTGCAACCCCTCCAGGCGAAGATCGAGGCCATCATGGCCTGGGAACCCCCCAAGACACAGACTGAGGTCCGAGCATTTTTGGGCCTCACGGGATACTACCGCCGCTTCGTGAAGGGGTACGGTACCATCGTAGCCCCCCTCACGGAGCTCACGTCCAAGAAACAACCTCGACGGGTAGTCTGGACGGAGGCTTGTCAGCAAGCCTTTGAGAGATTGAAGAAAGCCATGTGCGAGGCCCCGGTCTTAAGGGCCCCAGACTTTTCCAAGGAGTTCATTGTCCAGACAGATGCATCAGAACATGGCATTGGGGCAGTGTTATCGCAACTCAACGAAGAGGGTCTGGATCAACCCGTGGTCTTCCTATCCCGGAGACTACTTCCCAGGGAACAGAAGTGGAGTGCAATAGAGCGTGAAGCCTTTGCAGTGGTATGGGCTCTGAAGAAGTTGCGGCCATACCTGTTTGGCTCGCACTTCCTGGTTCAGACCGACCACAGACCCCTTCGTTGGCTGATGCAAATGAAGGGGGAGAATCCCAAGTTGTTGAGGTGGTCTATTTCCCTACAGGGAATGGACTTTCAGGTGGAACATCGGCCTGGAGTGGACCACGCCAATGCAGACGGTCTCTCAAGGTATTTCCGCCTTAGTGATGAGAACTCCCAAGGGGTTGGGTAGCTCTCCCCACTTTCAGCTGGGGGGGACGCGTGTTAGACCTGTCAGCCCTTTGGCTGGTCCCTCCTCATCATTATTTATTTTGTCCCACTTTTGCCTCAAACCCTGTTTGAATTTTTCCTTTTTGGGAACCACCAGACTTTTTAGTGTTGCTGCAGATTCAGGGAGCCATTTTAGCTACCCCTGAAACTTCTGTCTGAGGGCCTGGAGCACAAAATGGTGGCCACCTGTGACATCACCAGCATCCACTGGAACCTACCAGCACCTTCCAGAACATTCCAGAACCCTGTGACAGTTGGAGGCGGTTTAGAATGTTGGGAAGCTAAGAGAGAGAGTTGGCAGTTGGAGCTGGCAGTTGGCACCTGACTGGTGAAGAGTGAGCAGCAGAAACTTGAAGGAGGAAGGAGTGAGGCAGCAGGGGTGGAAACTTGTGCCTGGAGTGGGGTCCATAAACCCACCCGTGATACTAGTCCCTACTGACTGAGCCCAGCCTGGAGCCCTGTGTGGGAAGAAGCCAGAAAAACCATCCTAAGGACCTGGACAGCAGGAACAGGCCTTAGAAACAGAGAACAGCAAGATCCTGACCTGGAAACTGGTTTCCCTGAAGTCCGACGTCGAGTAGCCTAAGACCTGGAGCCCGAGGTGGAGAAGCGGCGCTGACTGGAAAAGCAGACGTCGTACCCGGAGCCGCCAGAGGTCGAGAGAGGGCGCCGTCAGAGGTCGTGAGGAATACCAGAGGTCGAGGAGGAAGTCACCCGAGGTCGAGTGAGCGGCGTCATCGGAGGAGGGAAGTCCGCTCTCCGGAGTCGTCGGAGACCGAGGTGAAGGGTAACGGAGGTCGGGAGTGAGGATCGCACTCCGGAGTCGCCGGAACCTGTGAGAATCGTGCCGGAGGTCGGGAGTGGAGGTCGCACTCCGGAGTCGCCGGAAACCTGTGAGGAGCACCGGAGGTCGGGAGTGAGGATCGCACTCCGGAGCCGCCGGAAGTCGACATCGAGGCAAGGCCGGCCGACGTCATCGAAGCCGAGGTCGCCATCGGACCGGAGCCGCCCGAAGTCGACATCGAGTAAAGACTGCCCGACGCCATCGAATCGGAGGTCGAGATCGAACCGAGGCCGCCGACATCGAAACCGGAACCGCCTACCGGCGTCGTCAAGAACTGACATTGTGCCGAGGCCGCCGACATCGAACCGGAACCGCCTCACGGCATCGACACGACTCCAGCGGCGTCGGAGCATCAGAAAAAGGGCAGTAAGTGGAGTAGAGGGCGCCTAAGGCCCTGTGGAGACCTGAGAGACTGCTCTAAGGGGCTAGGGAGGTGCTGGAATCAACCTGACTGTGCCAGGGGTGAACTGGGACTAATCTAGAGAGGTTGTGTGGAGAGAGAGAGCCAGGTCTCTGGTCTTTCCCCCCTTGATCTACCTCAGTTTAGGCCTCAGCCTTGTCCAAGCCAGGGAGTAGACACCCTCAAGCCTTCCACATCCCCACAAGCTGTGCCTGGGCCAAATCAGCCCTTAGGAGTTTAAAAGTGATCTGATTCCATGAGTGTCACTGTCAGCTTTTAAGTATTTATTAGGGGCACTGTATTTATTGTATTTAACCTATTTATTGTTCCACTGTATTTATTGGTCCACAGTATTTATTGATGCACAATATTTATTGGTTTACAGTATTTATTGCCTCAGAATATTTAATTGCCTGTATGTACTGCACTGATATTTATGCCTTCTTTATTTATGATCACCCCTATTTATTGAATCCTTAAGCCAGTCTTTAATTATCCTGCACTTTCTAAAAGTTTGTATATTGTGATTGTTATTTATTTTATCCAATCAGCAACTAAGAGAAAAAGAAGATAAAGAAAGATATTTTCATAATTTTTACGGTGTAGAGTCGTTTTTGGAACGGATGCACGCATGGTTATTGTTTGGGTATGTTGTATGCTTAGCACGGAGCCTGATTCCTGACCACTCGAGCCAAGCTACCACAGTGTGTCCGGAAGACCACCACCAACCTTTCAGAGTGGGAGTGGGTTTCCAACAGTCTTCCTTATGCCAAAGAAACATTTGAGTAAATCTGGGTGGTCTGACTTCCTAATTACTTCAGCCATAAAAAGGAAAGGTGTAATCAGCAGATATTAGCTTGAAAGTGTGCTACCACAATTGTGAAGATCTCAACCACAGGCATCATACTGGGCTATTTCCTTGTCAATTAGTATCCAAAGGTGCTATTCTTTTTGAAGGGGGAGGGTGGTGGCGCAGGAGAAGTCTCATAAAAAAAGTCACTCAGGACCAAGCTTCAAAAATTATAGCTGTCAAAAACAAAGGTATTATTTTTACTGAGAGTGGTGTGGGAAGTTTCTGGTGGGATGTTCCTCAGAAGGAAAGTGCTCCTCACTCTGCTCTTAGTGCCTTCGCTGATGTTGGAGATGCTAGTTCTTCCAGTGAAGTACCTTTTGGGTCTGAGTATACCTATTCTCGTTTGTCTCATATAATTGTTCTAGAAAAGAATACAGCTAGATCCTAATAGGCATGCCCACAGTACAATCTGCCTCTTTGAAATGCGGTCCAAAATCCTCTATCATGTATTATGGAAAGTTGAAAAATAATATGGCACAACAACAAATGAAGAAACTCCTCAAACAACGAAAAACGTGCATTGCAGAACCAAGCAAAGAAGGCACTTCGTAGAGGTATCCAGGTGAGGGAGACACGTAGACACGAGCTCCTGGAAATTATCTGAAATTGAAGAGGAATATTAGAACACCCTCTTCAGGTGTAAGACATTCTAAATAAATAGCGCATAAACAAATACAATGTATATAACAATCATGAATTATAAAAAGTTTACATTTTATTAACCTCCTTTAGTTTTGTATTGTTTGGTTTTCTTTTTCTTTTTTTATTATTATTTATGTCGTTATTCAAACCCTTCAACTAACTCCAGGGATGGGAGGGCGGTATAATGTTAGCCTCCGTGTCTTTAATGAAATCCAGATTTTCTTGGCATTTAATTAGGAGAATATATATTGCATTACAAGACCGGAGGCTACCATTATGCATATTAGTAGTGCTGTAAAACCACATCCGACACGTGCTCGATCTGTTTACAGTAATGTTTTGAGAAGGTATAAGAGTTTGACCAATCAGCAGCCCTAGGATGTCCTCTAGTCTTACACCTTTCCAGAAGGATTGGCTAGCCATAGTTCCGCTCATAGAGTGTGCTTGAAACTTCTTTGGGGCAACACCTTCCAAATTCATAGTACATTTAACCCACCTTGTTATTGAATCAGATGTTATAGCCTTGAAAGGTTTCACAAATTAGATGAGTAGTTGCTCAACACCATCAGAATGATGCTCACTCATTCTGGAATCATATTCTCTCATGCAATCTACTACGCACAACATTTTGCAAGAGTCAAACCTAGGCTACAAAATTGTGTCTGACATGGTCTTAGTTCTTCTAATAATTTCAAATCTCACTCCAAAGGCGTTGTAAACCCTGTAACTTATCTCTAAAGCTTTAACATCCGATACACAGTGGTTGGAAATTAAACAGAGACGAGAAGCTAGCTTCATAGAAAGACTCTTCTGATCTAAATATCTGTTACTAGGCCATGCTGTGAAAAGATCCAGGACTAGTTTAACGTCCCAAAGGGTCTCATATCTAGGTCTGTCAGGGTCTCCTTAACCTAATGCTCTTAAGAATTCTACATACAATGACATTTTTCCCAATGCTTCTACCATTTGCTAACGCGTGTCCTGCTAAGATTGCAGATCTGTAACAATTAAGTGACTTATAACTAGGGCTCCTATCAAACTATTCTACTAAGAAATTAACCACTTCAACTATAGGAGCTTCCAGAGGATCCAAGTCCCTCTCCAAGCACCAGCATACCCATGTGTTCTATATTGCATTGTATCTATAGTGGGTACGTGGAACCCAGGATTCCTCAAGGAGCTCCTCAGCCCTTCCGGAAAGACCTGACATCTCACTAGATCTCCTGACACTTTCCAGGAAAGAAGGTATAAAATTCCAGCCTAAACCAGAGGCTGTTCTCTTCCATCTACATCCCTTAAAAGGCCTTCCTCTGCCGGAAGAAGTAAGGGAATATCGCAGGCCAATTCCAAGGTCGTTGGGAAGCAAGCCTGGCATGACCAGAAGGGAGTTACTAGTACCAGGGAACATTGCTCCTGTCTTACCTTCTGGAGGACCCTCTGGATCATTGCAAAGGGGAAAAGGCATAAGTTCAGGCTCCCTTCAAGAGTTCATTGACTGCCTGAGCAAGCAGGTTTGGCTTCCAGCTGAAGTACTTCAGTTGAAATGTCAGCTTGCTTGCAAAGGGATTCACCTCCAAAGGACCCCATAAGTGACAGAGACTTTTGAAGCGGCTCTCGTTCAGCTTCCAGTCGCTGTAGTCTTTCAAGAACCTCACGTTCCAACCTTCTGCAATATTGTTTTGCCCCAGTAAGTACTGTGCTCTCAAGCTGATCTTGTGTTCCAGACAGAACATCCAAATTCTTTTGGCCAAATCCGATAAGACTGAGGATTTTGTACTCCCTAACCAATTTATGTATGGCACTGCAGACACATTGTCCATTTTTAACATGACAGTTCTGAGCATAGAGACCTGCTGTTAACTCCAGATAATTTATGTGGTGGGACCTCTCGATATAAGACCATAAACCTCCTGTGTTCTGGTTGCCCAGGCGTGCACCCCAGCCATGAAGGCTTGCATCCAGTTCTAGTATATATTTCGGTGAGCTCCATAAGAATGTGTTATATCCAGGCTTTGTTGTTATGCATGCAATCTCTTGCTCTGCCAGTGGAATTTTCATCCTATGATGCATTACAGAATGTTGGGAGCCAGAGATGTCAGTTGAGAAGGGCTGAGCTCCATCCTGGCTGCTCCTGGTGGGGTCTTGGTATTTGTCTTGATCTGATCTTGCTCTAGTCTTAATCTGATCTACTTAATATCTCCTTGTCTTGTATTAGATTTAACTGGATGACTTGTAACTATCTATAAATACACATCTAAAGATCCTCTACACGTCTGGACTAAGTCACTACAATTTTTGGCACTAAGTCACTACAGAATGCCCTGCCATTCCAGGCATATGAGTTGTCCAACCACCAGTCCAAGTCTAATCTAGCATCTTGATCTAGGCTCACCCTGTCCCCATACCATGAACCTTCTCTTAGAGCTCTCACTTTCACCCTCTGTAGAGCTCAATAATGTAATGGACCTGGAAATATGGCTTGAATAGATGAGGAAAGGAGACCTAGAAGCCTGTCTCTTTCTCAAAGTTATAGAGTCCTGTCTCAACACAATTCTTATCTCCTTTCGAATCTTGGTAATTTTCTTCTCTGGCAACAGAAGAAGGGTCTTTATTGTGTCTGTCGTAAAACCCCAAAATTCTAGGGACCTGGAAGGAGCCAGAATGGACTTCTCCTTGTTTATTATGAAACCCAAACTCTCTAGAAGATTTACCACCAATTTCAGATTCTTTAAAATCTGAGAATGATATTGGGACATCGTGAGGATGTTGTCTAGATAAACAATTAACCGTATCACACTCTCTCTCTCAGAAAGGATGCAGCCACTCTCATTACCTTGGTGAAAAACAAAGGAGCTGAGGATAGGCCGAAGTAAAGTGCCTGAAACTGAAAAAGACGGTGATTCCATATGAACTGGAGGTAACCTTTAGACTCCATGGTCATGGGAATGGAGAAGTAGGCATCCTTCAAGTCCAACTTCACAAGCCAGTCTTTTCTAGTAGAATGGATTGGGATGGATTCCCTCCATCTTGAAAGGTCTGTAGAATAGAAATCTGTTCAGGTCCGTGAGATCTATAACAGGTCTCCATCCTTTGTCTTTTTTCTCCACAAGGAAGACTGTACTTACAATAACTCGGCATTCCCAAGGAAGCTACCTCTACGATTGCACCTTTTTGTATCACAGAGACCACCTCTACTTCTACCACCTTCTATTGCTCTAAGGTAAGTTTCAGTACTCTTGGGAGAGAAGGATTGGACCGGGACCTCTGCAAAAAATTATTTTGAAGCCCTGAATGGTTTCTAGGACCCAAGGGTCCTGTGTAATTAATTTCCAAGCTTGGGAAAAGAATTTGAGCCGCCCCCCCTTTTAGCGGGCAAAAATAAATATGTGAAGCGTTCATACTCACTCTGAAAATTTCATCCTTGACAATAGGATCTGAAGCCACTGGTACGAGTGGTTTGTCCTCATTGGGGGTAGAAGGACTGCAAGGTACCTGGCTGGTAACCTCTACCAAAACCTCTTTGTCTGAAGTTGGGCCTCTGAGTACCTCGGCCGGTAGAAAGGCCCCTTCGTCCAGCCCGACCACAAATATTAGGTTTAAAAACCCTTCTCATATTTGTCTGTGCTTTATCCAAGTCCATGGATGTAGTCACATACTTTCCTATTGTTTTAATCATAACCTCTTGGAACAGGAGGCCTTTGGGGTTTTCAGAGGGTTCTTTAACCGCCATGTCTCCTAATTTTGGGTTGATCTTGCTTAGGACAACCCAACGTCATTTGGACTTCAACCCTGCATTGGCGTTTCCTCTGAGGATCAAAGCTCTCTGGCTCCAGCCCCTAAGTAAATTAATATCTACTGTGGTCCCATTAATATGGGCCTCCTCTGCCATGCCAATTATTCTAGCTAGGGGGCCTTAGATGTCGAGATGGCGATCTTGGCAGGCCTTAAGGGATCTTTGCATGCCTTTTCTGGGGTCTCTCCCCAGCTTGAATAAAAAGGTGATAAGTTCAGGATCCGGGTTTGGTGTTAGGCAAACTTTCTCTTGAATCACTGGTCTAGAGCACTTGGCTCTAAAGATGTTACGTGCCTCTTTTTCTATGGGATTTCTTATCCACCTTCTAATAAATTTCCCCTTATGATCTTGAGGCCACCATTCTTATCCCCTTAGAGGATGACAGACATTCCTCCTCCCTTCAATGCCCATGTCATCCTGATCCAGGAGTAATTCTTCACTCTGATGCCCTTGATATTCCATAGCAGTATCTTCTTATGTACTCTGAGCACTTAAGATATGTGTGCCGCTTCGGACACCTTTATGAGTTGTGCTGCATAGGACATCCAAGACTTTCGAGGTGCTTTGGCCTCCTGATCTCTTTAAGGTGCTTAGACCTCCATTATGCTTTGAGGTGCTTAGGCCTCCAGTATGAGTTGAGGTGCTTGGACCTCCCAGTATGAATTGAGGTGCTAAGACCTCCATTATGCATTGAGGTGCTTAGACCTCCATTATGCGTTGAGGTGCTTAGACCTCTAGTATAAATTGAGGTGCTTGGACCTCCCAATATGCTCATGGAAGCTATCCCTTCAATGCTATTGACTTCTTTTTAGTCTTTTACCCCCTTTCTTATGTCAATCAGACTCTCCCCGGAGGCGGTTTCCAAGTCAAAATCCATATCAGAGATTAGAGACCTCTTATTAGACATGACTTGTTGCAAGGTTTCACGCACACAAGTGAGCATCTCCTGTTGTATAGTTTTTTTTTAAAGTAATTCTTCATTAATATTAGGATTAGGGGCGTCAGGGCCATCTGTTTCAGCATCAGACTGTTGTGTGTCGATTTAGATACCGTATATAGGTTTACCGATTTATGTTCTTATAGAGGCACAATTCGCATTGCCCATATTTAGGCATAGAAATCCTACCCTTATTTAGGCATTATCCATGCTAACCAAATACAGGCATGGCCACCTACATCCTTTCAACTACGTCACAACGAGTTCTTGGAAAACCAGACTCTTAAGCCTTTAGGACTTCCCCTTGCTTGGATATTTATTTCTCCAAGAACTCATTTATTATGCATGAACATCTATTCCTTAGGGGTTCATTCATAACGTTCTTCTGTCCGAATTTTACGTCAATACTGGTATTCCTAAACACCTTCAAGGTATAAATATACCTTCACTTACCATGGCAAACCACGGTTCGGCCTACTTGCACGAAACGGCTCGCCACGGCAAGTTCAGAAGGAAGTCAAGTCCCCGCCTGACGCACTGACCAGACGCTGTCATCCTCCTCGCAGAGAATCCAGCTCCAGTGTTTCTGACTCCCCTTACGGTGTGTTAGAGATCGAGACTCGGAAAAAGATTCCAACCTCACTCATTCTAAGGTATGGAGAGTAGAACCTAGAGGGACTTTTGGCAAATCTTGGCAACTATAGCTAAACTAGACTATAGACAAACAGTACCTACTTCTTACCTCGTACTACACTTAGGTTAGGTACACTGGGGTAGAACTAGCTAGAAGCATTAGATGAGTATTAACATTTTAGCCTGTGTTATTTATGTATGTATTTTTATAAATATCTGTCATAGCTATAAACCATGCTATTGCAGTATTATTTTATCTTACTGCTAACGCTGTACGTATTATACTTCGCATTCTGTCTTACGATTGTAGCAGTTCATATCTCTTGCACGAGAAATAAGACTGTTCAATAAACCCTTCTTATTGAAATGCCCGTCTATCCATTTCTGTGTAACTCTGTAGAAACGAAGCATGCACGATTGACTGAGTGAAACTATTATCTATTGTTTCCACGATTATGAGATTGTTCCAATTCTAAAGGAAACAAAGTTGTCATGTTTATGCGGTTGTCAGAAATGAATTCCTTCTTGTTTATTCGAGAGGTTTCTAGTGACCTCTGAGTTAGCTGGCACACACAAGTAATTAAGTTTAATGTACTCAATAGAGACATACTGACCTCAGTCCTCTGTCAAAACTATAGTGTATATTATTCCAATGCGCAGAGCCTATCAGGAATATAGGAACTACACTAAAAGACATAATGTACCGGTTCTTTTAAGCTAAATAGTAGCCGTAGAGATAGATATATGTATATTTTTGGTAAAAGCACTTAACCAAACCAGAAAAACTGTTTGAAGGATTAATTAGCCCCTCGACGGGTAAGAACTGTGTAAGCTTTGCCCAATATTAAAACAACCTAGTGCTAAGCTTTTAAAATTAATAAGAGAAAATCAAAGACACTACGGCCATGAATAACGGAAAACATTTCCGTAAATTGGAATCCGGTATACAATAACTAAAAGAAAGACAAAAATATACAGATATTAGCGATACAGAAATGGAGATGCTAATCTGTGTGGAGCCACATTTAAAAAAGGCAGATTGTACTGTAGGCATGCCTATTAGGGTCTAGCTGTATTCTGTTCTAGAACAATTTGTTTGTGATGTAATACTTCAAAGTGGCCTCCGGTCTTGTAATGAAATCCTAAAATTGTATTACAGCTGCCTTATGCCAGAGAAACAGTTGAGTAAATCTGGTAGGTCTGACTTCTTAATAACTTCAGCCATTAAAAGTAAAGGTGTAGTCAGCAGATATTAGCTTGAAAGTGTGCTACCACAATTGTGAAGAACTCAAACACAGGCATCATACTGGACTATTTCCTTGCCAATTATGGTCAAGGTGAAAAAACATCAATAGTTTTTTCACCTTGAACCCTGCTATGAACTTGTTTTTTGTTAGACTAATACTTTCCCAAGCACTGTTGTGTATCTCCCCCTTATCCTTGCTTTCTTCCCCCACCACCTTGGCTCCGTCCCACAAAAAGCATTTTTTTACCAGCTTTTGATCATCTGTTCCTCTCTGTCAACTCTATCTGCAACACCTAGCTACTTCTTGTTGCCTCCTCGCTATACTTGGTCCAACCTCCTGTAAATCTTGATGGCAGTGTCCAGTTGTTACTTTGATTATCTTGTTATTTGAAGTGGTTTTACCTCTCGATTTAGCAGGACATTCTCCAGAAATCCCACTTTCAGGCCTCAACTCTTTTGAATAGCATTACTGTCTAAAGATACCATGAGTTCACCTTACCATTTATGTTCAGTAGTACGAAAAGGCAAGTATCTATGATAGCCACCAGTTTCACCCAAGAAGCAGTAATTAGCAGACAGTATGTTTTGGCATTATTGTGTATGCAGTTAAAAAGTTAAAAATAGGGTTTATATTATAATTTAGCAAACACAAGAAGATGATGGATGAATTTCAGACACTCACCCCAGTCACAGATCCGGGTTGAATCCATCATCGTTCTTTAGCACACTTCACCACCCCAGTTTAGACCCAGCCATATGCAAATCAGCCTTGCCCCTGCGCCTCATGGGAACAGTCCAACCTGAACTGTCAAGCCAGGTCTTCCCTGGACCGGAAACAAGCATCCTAGGACCAATTTCGGGGTAACACCCCTCATCAGCCAGGCTAGCTTGAATCCAGTAACAAAGTGAGCAAGGGACCCACGTTTGGGTATACCCTGTCAATTTAGGGCGAACAAAGAAACACAAGGGGATGATGGACGGAGCGCCAAAACTTTTCAGACACTCACCCCCAGTCACAGATTTGGGTTGAGTCCATCATCGTTCTTTAGCTCACTTCGCCATCCCAGTTCAGACCGAGCCATATGCAAATCAGTCTTCCTGGACTGGAAAGAAGCATCTTGGGACCGGTTTGGGGATAACACCCCTCATCAGCCAGACTAGTTTGAATCCAGTGGGAAAGTGAGCAAGGGACATACCTGAGCAAGTGGTCATACCCTGCGAACAAAGAAAACACAAGAGGATGATGGACGGAGCACCGAAACAATGCGATGATTGAAAAAGAAGGTGTCTGAAAGGGTGTTAGACCTGGCATCCTTGGCATGGTATCCCCTGACTTTTTGCCTCTACCTCCTGTATTTTTTATTGTGTGCTGGATTTAGTTTTTGCTGGTTTAGGTATTCTGGGCCCTTGCCACTGCTGATCGGTGCCAAAGTGCAAGTGCTCCCTATGTAAACTGTAATTCTGGTTGGTTATCCATGATTGGCATATTTGAGTTACTGGCAAGTCCCTAGTAAAGAGCACTGTGTGTGCCAAGGGCCTGTAAATAATCAAATGCTACCAGTGGGTCTGCAGCACTGATTGTGCCAACCACACCAGTAGCATTTCAAATGTGTCTCAGACCTGCCACTGTAGTGTCTTTGCAAGCAATTTTTAAACTGCCATGTCAACATGGCAAGTGCACCCACTTGCCAGGTCCTAACCTTCCCTTTTCCTACATGTACGTCACCCCCAAGGCAGGCTCAAGGTACCCCCAATGGCAGGGTGCAGTGTATGTCAAAGGTAGGACATGTACTGGTGCGTTTTACATATCCTGATATTGAAATACTGTGTATTTCTTTTTTCACTATTGAAAGGACTAGCTCTCCCATAGGCTATTGTTGGAGCTGCCTTGTAACCTTTTACAAATGTAACTTTCAGTTGGGAGGGGGGCGCAAGAGGGCCTGCGGCAAGATGGCCGCACGACAGTGTTGCTTTGCCGACCGGAATCACCATTCCGTAAATATCGGCAGAGCGGTTATTCATCGGCCCTCGAAACAGCATGCAACGTGTTGCTGTGACAAGGAAGAGTTAAATGTCACCATTTTGAGCGGAATAAGACAGCTGCTGTCGAAGATCCTGGCTGGCGTGTAATGCGCATTGCGGCCTGCTCAGCATTAAGATGGCGGCGGTAACGGAATCTCGGGCCCTACCGGTAGAAAAATGAGTGGCTTTTCTCCCCCGCAACGAGAAACTCAGACAAGTGATGGTGAGCGGGAGGAGAGCCGTGCTAGCCCCTCGTGATGGCGTACTCAGACTTCAAAAAGGTTGGGGAGGCTCTGCGAGCTGCCCGTGAGCTGTGGCGCGGCGCCGAGGAGCACATCCGTCAGGTGTAATGGCGCCCGTCCTGCACTAACAAGTGAACCTGTGATTCTCCGTAGAGGCGCCTCTGCCGGGGTGGAGGCGTGAGGCGACCCAATATGGAGGAAGCTGGAACGGCCAATTAACCATAGCAAAGACCACAGATGTCAGGCGCGTGTCGCGGTGATCCAGCGGTGAACCAGCACCAGGTACTCTAATACCATATACTCAACTGGGCCCATGTACACACATAAGCTAGTAAAACCGCTGGGGTCAAAGTTTGAGTTGTTTCTTGCTGCAACATTAGTTACCTGGCATTTCTAACCAATCTTACACTGATCAAAGAGTTCTTTTCTCTGGTCAATGGACCATTAGTTGAACTAGTTGATGGTGTAATGACATGAATTAATTCTCTTTGCAATGAAATGACCACAGACTCGGGAGGAATTTTAGGGCTTTATCTGAATTAATTTCATGTGAACCATTTCAGAGTACAGCACAGTCTCCGTCACTCACAGGAAGGAAGATTCAATTAATCAATCAATCAAATATCATATTTAATAATGGCGTTTCTCGGAAAAGAGAGGAGAGTGAGAGAAAGGCACATCTGCACATTCACGAAAAATATATATATTTACCTAGGATGGTGTGAAAACCAGGGAGTTGGGAAGGGTCCCCCAAGAAGGATCAGGCGACAAAGGCTTCTGGATAGGAATCAGGACAGGATAGATGACCTCTCTATCACCAACGCTTGCGTAGCACCCCTCTCTGACACTCTCTTCCTCTTCGAGATTCTTCAGCGATCTTCTTCTAAATTATTTAAGTTTAGGCACAAGGTCTCTCAAACAGCATCCTGAGCTCTGCAGTATTCAGCAAATCTCCATCTCTGGTTCACTCGGGCAGCATCCCGGTCTCTCTTGCTAACTAACTAACTAAAGCTACCATAATTTTACCCTTCTATGCTCATGTACCACCCATTAACGTTTCAATATCACAAAATTACTAACTCTGATTGGACAGGCAAGGGGAATGATCATCACACCATGCATATTTTTCCAATGTTTTCTTTCACTTGATCCCACCCCTTAATTTGTATTCATAAGTTTTTATTCCCACCCGTATTCACATCTTATTAGCCACAAATGTATAAACTTTATAGGTTCCCATCCATTTCTCAGGACTTCAGCTGGTTCTCAGGGTATATATCATTTTCGTCCTTGGACCGTGTTCAAGAATCACATCACTTCTTCCGCCTTACTTCCACTACGCATGTGTACAGATCACGTGGGTTCCCGACTCTGGATTCATGCAAGAGGCCCAAATGTATACTCATAGAAAAGTCAAAGAGAACAAATATTAATTTCAAAGTAAAATGGTTTCACTGTATCCCACCTATCTCTACTCTAATCCCATTTACTTATAAATGCTACCCCGCATTACCCTTAGTAGAAACGTTTTGTTTTAGTTTCAGCAAAACAAATGCTTAGCATGTGAGCTTTCAATGGGCCATTTTAAGTGCGTTTGCGCACGCACAAGAAATTCCCTCCAAGTGACAGCTCGTCATTCTGCGTAGATGCAGTTGACGCATGCGCAATACAGTTCCCCCCGTTAGCAGCCATTTTAGATTTCGCTCGAGTTACTTGTTAGTAATACATGTAGGCACGCTTCCTTTCTTCCATGTCGAGGGTGGTGTATATTAATTTACACAATACACAGTTAATACGACGTTATGAGTTAAATGAAAGGATTGCTTCCGAGCAAGTCTCTTTTCTATGAGTCCTTGCTCCATCAGCGATGCACACACAGTGTAAGTGAGGTGACCAGCAGTCGGCTGAAATTCACTGAGGGCCAGTGGGCGAGGAGGATAATAATAATTGCAATGCAAGGCAACAATTGATTGGTGCAGTGCGGCGACTATTTTATGGGCTGAGACTGGCATGAAGGGTCAATATGTGCTTTCCATGGCGTATGGTATCTGCAGCATAGGCCTACATTATTAAGGGCCCAGATTGATGGGGCCTGTGCACATGGGGCTGGTTTGAGGTGGGCTGTGAAGAACTTTGTCGGACAGGACAGAGAGAACTGATGATTCTACATTACCTTGGTCAAAAGTATGGGCAGATAATCGTGGGAGCGGGGGTATATCCTCAACATAATGTATGTAATATGTACAGTCTCACATTTGTGAGGAAGCCCTGCGGGTAATGTAGCATGCTGCAGCGGCCTGAGGAAGTCACTATTGTGATGGTATTGTTTGCCAAATGCTGAGTGTGGTCGGCGGGAACTGTGTAATATCTTCCTACACTTTGTTATGGTTTCGGCATGTTTGAACAATAATTTATGACAGATGTTTGCAGTCTGCTCCGCAGACAATGATGTAATTCCGGTCACACCCGCTCTGCGGGTGGTAGAACAGGCACCAGGCGGCACCCCTGAGGGAGTTCCCCACTACGGTTATAATGTTGATTGTCCCTGTTATGCAGGAGTGTCTTTGGCATGATTGGGATGCTAAAGTGGGTGGGGGATATTTGGGGTATCGTTTGAAGTTGCAGGCATGGTACATCATAGGTATATGGTCACACATGAAGCAAGGATACAGTTGTTGCATCACAGTAGAAGAATAGTTCGCAATAATAAAACACATTGCATCAGTGGAAGGTGAAATTAAGTTAGTGACATGGAACGTCAGGGGGCTGAATAATCCCCCAAAAATTAGGCTGGTGCTGGCTTACTTAGACAGGCATAGGTTACAAATGGCCTTACTACAGGAAACTCACCTCTCTGGAATGAGAGAGGGTAAGGTGGATGCAAGATGGGCGATGGTCAGAGCGTCCTCCTCTTACTCATCTTATGCGAGGGGGGTCATGATTTTAGTGAAAAAGGGCACTCCCTATAAACATTTCCATACAGAGTCAGATGACATGAGTAGATTCACATTAGTACAGGGATGCCTTGGAGGCACGAATCTTACAATCATTACAACCTATAGCCCGAATGTTGATGACGCAATAAATTATTTGATCTACAACCAGAAGTGATACAATGGGGTGGGGATATGTATACATATCTGGATCCCGATATGGACAGCAACGCGACCACTGCATTGCAGGGAAAGAGGGTCATACATGACATCATGCATAATCATAAACTTATCGATAAATAGACGGTAAAGAACCCTGGGTTGCGGGAGGGTGAACATATCTCCTCCGTACATAAAACATGGTCCAGGTTGGATTATTGGCTGCTCTTGAGCGCGGCGGTTCCCTGGGATAAAAGAGTAAAGCATCTACCGCACACTCTTTCAGACCACATACCATGGTCTTGGATGTGTGTATTCCCACACGCCACATACAGCCCTGGCAGCTGCAGACTTCCTCGCTGCTGGATCCGGTTTTCAGCGAGGGGGTGCGACAGGCTAATGAACTGTTTTTAGAGACAATGTGGGCACAGTGGACGATGCAGGCACGTTGAAGGAGGCTCTTATGGCCACGATAAGGGGGACCTGCATTGGGTTACAGGCAGGTATACTGAAAGACCTGAGATAGTGAATGTGTAGGATGGAAAAGTCCTTAATTAGCTGGGAACAAGAATATGCTACCTCATACAAACTAGAAACATTAGCTGAAATCAGGGAGCAGATATAAATAACGACACAGCAGACCAAGAGCTCAAACATATGTCCAGGCGACGGGTTCCTAGAGCGTACGGGGAGGGCGGACATCCGAGTCGCACACTGGTGGCAAAGATCCGGACCCCACGGACACAGGACTACGTTACAAAGCTTGTGAGTCAGGGTGGAACTGAGAACCATGGCACGGCCAAAATCCTTAATCAATTCATGTCGTATTATGCAAATTTGTATGGTGGGGTGGAGGAAGCTGACGCTGATGAGATCCTAACCTTCTTTGAGGAAATTGCGCTTGTTTGGTTGTCACCAGGGCAAAGACAGTATCTGATGCAAGAATTCACTGTTGAGGATGTCAAGGAGGCAATACAGTCTCTTCCCTCTGGTAAGGCATTGGGCAGTGATGGCTTGCCATGCGAATTTCATAAAACATATGCAGATCTGTTGGCCCCCCATCTTCACAACAAGTTCAGTGAGGCATACAAGAATAAGATCTTCCCTCCTACACTTCATGAGGCTTTAATAATAACCCTGTTAAAGCCAGGTAAGGACCCAGAACGTTGCGAGTCGTATCGACCTTTCCAACTTTTAAACATTGATACGAAAATATTGGCAAAATTGGTGGCAACTTCCAGCGCTGGTGTTGCCGGACCAATCAGGTTTCGTCCCGACTCGTTCCACCGCACATAATATACGTACAGTAGTTGCTGTCATGCATCAAATTGACCCGCATCTCGAGGCGGCAGCTGTGCTGCTAGATGTGGCAAAAGCGTTTGACTCTATTAAGTGGGGGTACATGTTTGATGTGCTGAGGCGAATGGGATTGCCGTTCTGGTTTATACAATGGCTGGAACTGCTGTATAATTCTCCTGTTGTTAGAGTTCGGGTGAACAACTGCCATTCCAAACTCATTTCGATTTGTAGGGATACGGTACAGAGCTGCCCGGTCTCTCCACTTCTGTTCGCGATCGTAATGGAACCGTTGGCATGCATCATAAGGCAGAGACATTCGAGTGCAGCGCTGGGATTTCGGCAGTGACTCCTATTATCTCCATGTACGCTGACGACAAGGTATTATATGTCCGCAACCCTGAAGCGACGTTACGTGGGTTAATCAGAGAGTACATAACATACACATGGCTTTCTGGTCTCAGAATTAATTGGGAGAAATCTTCCATTTTCCCGTTAACGCCGGGTATGTGAACATTTGACCTACAATTGCCACTTGAATGGACACTGGAACCTGTTAAATACCTGGGTGTATGGATCCACAAGGATCCAGAAACTGTTGTGAGGGACAATTATGGGCGGGCGCTGGTACAAACAGAGGAGCAAGTGAGCAGATGGATTAAGCTGCCGCTGTCACTGGCAGACAGGGTAGCGGTTATAAAGATGATGATTCCCCCAAAATTTCTATATCTGTTCACAAATGTCCCAATCCGTCTAACAAAGTCTTTCTTTGACAAATTTCGCTCTGCCCTCATCAAGACAGTCTGCGCCGGTAAACAACCACGTTGCAGTTGGGAAACGCTTACTAGGCCATACTCTCAAGGAGGCTTTGGAGCCCCTGACCTATACCTATATTATCTGTGTGCACAGGCGCAATTTGCGCATTATTGATATTTCGCTCCACCATTCCTCTCGCATGTCGCAGTGGAGGTGGATGAGATATTCCCAGATCTGCTGACGGCCCTTATACACAAGGCACATCCAGTGTACCATAGACGGGAAATTAGCACAATGGACTGCACTGCACAGGCATGGCGAACTCTGGTGTCGCCAGCGGGGAAACTCCAGTATACGCCGTTGGCGCAGCGCCCGGATATATCAGTGTCACAGAAGTCCCGGGCAATTTCCATCCTCAAAGATGTTGGTGTGGTTGTGATGGGTGATGCCTATCCTGAGGCTACCCTTATTACACTTGAGGAGATACAGGCGCACAACCAAGATCCCCATTAACTATTTTCACATACTACATATTAAGGGAAGCCCTCACAGTTTTTAATCCAAGGCATGCTGCTAAACCACTCACTCTGAAACCGTCCCATACTCACAAGGAGGCTTTGGAGCCCCTGACCTATACTTATATTATCTGTGTGCACAGGCGCAATTTGCTTATTATTACTATTTCGCTCCACCATTCCTCTCGCATGTCGTAGTGGAGGTGGATGAGATATTTCCAGATCTGCTGACGGCCCTTATACACAAGGCACAGCCAGTGTACCATAGACGGGAAATGAGCACGATGGACTGCACTGCACAGGCATGGCGAACTCTGGTGGCGCCAGCGGGGAAACTCCAGTATACGCCGTTGGCGCAGCGCCCGGATATATCAGTGTCACAGAAGTCCCGGGCAATTTCCATCCTCAAAGATGTTGGTGTGGTTGGGATGGGTGATGCCTATCCTGAGGCTACCCTTATTACACTTGAGGAGATACAGGCGCACAACCAAGATCTCCATTATCTATTTTCACATACTACATATTAAGGGAAGCCCTCACAGTTTTTAATCCAAGGCATGCTGCTGAACCACTCACTCTGAAACCGTTCCAAATTATGCTGGCTGGTCCTGCCCATCTGAAATTAGTAACAAGACTTTATAATGCAATGCAAGTTGACACTCCGCCAATAAGTTGTAGAGCCAGAGAGAAATGGGATATGGTGCTAGATGCGCCACTTACGGATAAAGACTGGAACTATTGCTGCTCTATTACAAGGCTACTAACAGCAAATTGTAATTTGTGTATTATCCATTTTAAGTTTTTACAGCAACTGTACTATACTCCGAAACAGTTAAAGAGGTATGGGTTGCAAGAGTCAGACAATTGTGTTTATTGGGCCTTGCTGGGTGTCTGCAGCTGCAAAACATGAGGTTGGTTCTGATCACTCTGCTCCTAACTAAGAGAAAAGTGACTCAATGTTGGGATAGTAAAAACTTTCCACGACAGAAAAATTGGCTGGAAGATGTTCTATTTTGCAGGGACCAGTTGGCATGCTATGCTGAAGAACTGCCTGTGAAATCTAGGCCTAAGGAGTTTTGGGCTCCATTTGTGGCCTACCTACTATCTATAAATGCGATGAACTCTACTATTACAGTCATGGAAAATTGAAGCTGTGGTCAACAATCTGTAAACATATGTAAGTGTAGAAATGTGCGACATGTTGATGGATAACTGATATATAATGTAATCCGGTCTGTTCCTGTAATAAGATGTACCTGGAATGCCTTAATGGTTAGTTACGTTATGTTGCTGTAACTGCATTAGTGCAAAAATAAAATTAAAATAAAAACTTTCAGTTGGGAACAGCTAGAGATTTGGAGTTTATGCTCCCTAAACTCAGAATTTAATAAAACATCTTTTAGTAAACATGTTTTTTAAATTGTGTGTTTGAAAATGCAGCTGTTAGAAAGCGGGCAATTTCTTGTTTAACCATCCTGTGTGCCTCTGCCTGCTTGTGGGTTCACCGTCAGGTTTTAAACTGACAGGTGCTGTTTGTGCATTCTATCCGAACCCTCACACAAAGGGAGCTGAGGTGTGCCCTGCATATGCTGATAGGCCATCTTGGGCTAGAGTGGTGGGAGGAGTTGTCACTGACAACTGAATAGGCTGTGGCTGTTCTGCACAATGCTGTCTCCACCTCTTGTAGTGAAACTGGAGCAAGGAGGGAAAGAACTGGTTTTACTGAGCAAGAGAGACTTTCCTAACAAAGGCTTTCAAGGGAAAAAGGGGTATAAGTATTGGACCTAAAACCCCAGAACTTTAGATTACTTCTAGAATCAAGAGGAAACTCTGCCAAGGAGAAGAGTTGTGAGGAGAAGACTGCCCCTTTGCTCTGTGTTCCTTTGCTGGGTTAGACTGCAGTTGCTGCTTCTGCCAAGGAGAGGACAAAGACTGGACTTTGCTGTGAAACCTGCTTGAGAAGAGTCTCCAAGGGCTTGTGTGTGCTAGCCTCCTGTTCTGAAGGCTCAGGGACACAACAACTACACCTACAGCTTTCTTGAACTCCAATGCTGGGAGTTCTACCCTGCCTGGGGGTGTCTATTCCAGTTCTGAGCCCCTGGAGGTTGTTCCTGCTACAGAAAGCTGTGAAGAAATCTTCAAAATCGATGCTCTGCTCTTCTTGTGTTTGAATTTTCCAACGCAGCACTGCCGTGCGGGAGACATTTCAGACGCTCAGCCCTGTGCAGTCGAAGAAATCAAAACAGCGCCTGTCCACGGCCCGAGGAACCGCCGCACACCATCTCCAATGCAGGCCCCGCTGTACGGCTAAAAGAATTAACACATCACAGGTCAGCGGCTATGGAAATCCATGCAGCGCCTGTAGTGCCTGAAAGTTTTTCACAAGGTGAACGCGACGCAGAAACTCTGCGACGATATCGCTGCCCACTTTGTTGATAAGATTAATAAGATTGTTGGGCGCCTGAACACCAACAACAGTTGTCTGGACGAGGAAAAGGAATTATCTCAGACATCAACCGTAGAGCAACTGACAGAGGCACCTTATAGCCGTCAGTTACCTGCCTTAGAGTGTTTTCAAACTCTTACTGAGGATACATTTAATAGTCTTGCCCGTTGTGTATCCTCGGGCTCTCCTCTAGATCCTCTTCCACATGGGATATGGAAAGAGTTTCAGTTGGAACTATTCCCCTGGCTGCGACAGATCTGCTGTCAGTCACTGGAAAAAGGAATTGTTCCTGAAGTCTGGAAACAGGCAGCGGTGACCCCGCTGCTTAAGAAACCATCTCTGGACCCTACAAGCCCAATGAGCTTTAGACCGATATCTCTTTTACCCTATCCAGTAAAAATCCTGGAGAGGGCAGTCAGTAAATCCCTGTCCTTATATCTAGAAGAAAACCATCTGCTAGATAAGGACCAATTTGGGTTCCGACCAGGGCACGGAACCAAAACAGCCCTGGTGACTGTACTGGACAACCTGAGAATGCGTGCCGACAATGGTAACCCATCCGTACTAGTACTACTAGACATGTCGGCCGCATTCGACACATAAAATCATAAGATACTGCTTGAGAGATTAGAGAATATAGGAGTCAGAGGGCGGGCACTGAAGTGGCTGCAATCGTATTTGACGGGCAGACAACAGGTAGTGACCATTCCACCGTTCACATCCCCTAAGATCCCTGTGTATCACGGGGTGCCACAGGGCTCAGCAATAAGCCCCATTCTATTCAACATCTACCTGAGCCCTCTGATTCCTATCATTAAATCCTTTGGAATAGCCCTAGTCAATTACGCGGACGACACACAATTGGTGTTCTCCATGGAAGGAAATCAAGCAGTGTCCATAGAGACATTTCAGGAGTGCATGCACGAGACCTCCAACTGGCTCAGGACAAACTCCCTACAATTTAATGGTAGAAAAACGGAGGTTGTATACTGCTCCACGGCCAAAGTGATGCGGCCTCTGCCATCTGAGTTCAGATTCACCCCTACGGATGAACCACTGGTTCCAGTCAGAACGGTACTCAATCTTGGGGTTTTAATAGATGACAATCTTCAAATGAAGTCCAAAGCCAATAAAACAGTTAGCACCTGCTTTTCATTGTTAAGAGCACTACGCCAGATTCTCCCAATACTGCCGAGTGCTACCAGACCCTTAGTAGTGAGGAGTATAATCTTAAACAGACTGGACTACTGTAACTCTCTATATTTGGGAGCACCACAATCAGTGTTATTGAAGCTGCAGAGGATCCAGTCCATAGCAGCTAAACTGGTGTTAAATAGGCAGCGCAGATCCTCAACGACTGCAGCATTAAAGGACCTCCATTAGCTGCCCATCAAGGAGAGAATTCAATTCAAATCTCTCTGCATTGTGTTCAAAGCAGTGCATGGCCTGGGTCCAATGTCCATGCCGGAGAAACTCACCTGGTACAACCCTGAGAGAAATCTTTGTTCTTCCAGTGCAAGTCTGGTTACTACTGCCAGATTTAAGAAGACCAGGTTGGGCGGCAGAGCATTTGGGATAGCAGCTTCACGAATCTGGAACACTCTACCCCTGCACATCAGACAGCCTAAATTACTGCTCCCATTCAGAAAGAGCTTAAAGACATGGCTCTTCCCCAGGGATGAGTAATATGAGCTCTCCAAATCAGCGTATACGATATCTGTTCTGCCTAGTGACAACTTGGCAAGTCGCAACGCCAGGATACCCGCAGGGTGACAGCTTTGCGCTACACAAATCTACAATACAATACAATAGAATACAATACTCATCGCACCTATGCTACAAGTTTTTTCAACGCAACACCCGCAGACCAAAATCACATGTGAAATCAACGCATTTCTTCCCCCCTACAGCTCGGATTCAACGCATCACTTCTCCTGCATGCAGCAGAACTTTTGCATCGCCTCCCCAAGGACTCAGGAACTGACGCATCACAGTGTTTTTCAACACTTCCATTCTCTGTGGATTTTGAATACATTTGAGATTCTTTGTGTAAAAATCATGTAGCCATGAATTGCTTGAAACCTTTTAAAAATAATATTTTGAATTGTATATGTTGGATTTTTGTCACGTTGGCCGTGTTTGGTTTAGATAAAAATACTTTATTTTTCTAAACTGGTGTGGTGTCCATTTGTAGTGTTTACACTGTGTTACTGTGTGTGTATTATGTACAAATACTTTACACATTGCCTCTGAGATAAGCTTGACTGCTTGTGCCAAGCTACCCAGGGAGTGAGCAGGGGTTATTTTAGGCGTGTAACCCCTTATCCTGATTAGAAGGAAGGATCCCTACTTGGACAGGGTGCAAGCCACTGGCAACTAGAGACCCCCATATCTAACAAAGGGATAGTAATTCGGCAAAGAACTTCACAAGAGCCAATGGGTCTGTGCATGTTTATTGTGAGAGGCGTATTCTTTTTTGATAGATAAAGGAGCTATCCATTCTACAATAAGTAATTTTAAAGTCCCAACCCCACCCCTCTCAGAAAGAGAAGTCCAAGTTGTAGGAAGTAGTAACAGATTGTTAGCCAGGTCACAGAAGATGTCCAAGTTAAAATTGGGCCAATGAAAAAAAAACAGCAGTTCGTTTTGTGGGATTCATGTCCTGTTAATTTATTGGGCAGAGGCTTGTTATGCAAGATTAATTGAGTGATTCACTGCACACAGGATGATGTTGCAAATGAAACCCAAGATGAGGATTCCGTGTTTAAAATTAACTCACAAGATTCAAGAGGTTAATTGTTCCCAATTCTGACTAAAGATTACCTACCTCTGGATTTGAGACATGCTGTCACACAGGAGATGTAGGATTTCTTTGGCAAAGAGATTGGACTGATAAAAAGTGATGAACCATTTAAAATTTGAGTGAATGCTGTTTTCCACAGAATTAAACAAAATAAACTTTCAAAGGAAATGAAGGAATGAAGCCTATCACTAAAACAATGACTCAGCAGGGAATTCTGTGGGAGGTAATTGGTAGCCCTTGCAATTTTCCTGTGATGGTGATAAATAGAGAATAGTGAAGGATTTCATAAAATTTAACAAAATAGTAATTCCCTGGTACCAAATCCAGCAGTAACCCTGGTATACAGTCATTGACTTATGCCAAGCGTTGTTTTTAATTCCTCTCCGTGAAGAGAGTCTGTTCCTTTTTGTGTTTCAATTTCAAGATAAACATCTGGTTTAGTGTAGAATCCCACAAGGGTATCCTGAAAGTCCTTCAATTTTTAGTCAACTTCAAATTAAAGATATGGAAAATTTGAGATTTCTGTCTTGGTGTAATATATTGAAGACTTACTAGTTGCATCAAAGACAAAGGAAGACTGTAAACTAGACACAATTGCTTTGCTGAATCATTTAGCTATCAATGGTCACAAGGGTTTCCCAACAAAGATGCAGTATTGTAAAAAGAAAGTAATCTACCTTGGTCATCCTATTGAGAAAGGAGCTGAGAAAGTCTTAAAAGAACTAGTTTTGGCAATTCTGAAAATAAATCCTCCTATCACTCAGAGAGAGTTGATGCTGTTCATGGGAATTGATGGCTACTGTCGTCAGTGGATTCCTAATGTTTCCTTGATTGCAAAACCTTTAATAAAGTTAATCCATGGTGACATAAAAGATACAGTGACATTTGATGAAGAATATTCAGTGGCATTCAGAGGATTTAAAGAAAGCTTATGTAATGTGCCCGCCCTTAGAATGCCTAACTACAATTTGACTTTCTTTTTCTTCTGTCATGAGAGCGAAGGGTGTGCCTTAATAATTCTTGCTCAAAAGCTCGGTGAAGCAATGAGGCCTGTGGCCTACCTTACAGATGTATTGGATCTAGTTGCTGTAAGTCTTCCTGGTTGTTTGAAATCTGTTGCAACTGTTTGCAATTGAAGAAAGTGAGGTAATTGTGATGGTACATACTTTAAATGTATATGTCCCACATTCAAGATTTTATTGAAAAGAACACAATCCCATTATATGATGACAAATAGTCAATTCACCAGGTATGAACAAGCCATACTGGCAGTTGAGAACATCTCCATTGAAAGGTAGCAATCCAGAAACCCTTCTTCCAATTTCAAGCAAAGGGAAATTGCTAGGGAGGCTAGGGAAGTGATGATGGTGATGATGATAAAGGGCCTGAGCATGATTGCATTTAAGTTTACAATTATGTGCTAAAACAAGACCTGATATTAAAGAGATCATTCTTGAAATGATTGATCTGACTTTGTTTGTTGATGGTCCTTGCAGTGACGGTTGCCTCTACAGTATGTTCCACTTCTAAGATTCTTAAAGAATCATATCTGCCGAATGTAACTTCAGTACAAGTGGCAAAGTTGGTTGCATTGTGAAGAGCTTGTTGCCTTTCAGAAAAATTAAATGTTGTAATTTATACAAACAGCCAAAATGGTTTTTGAGTGGTTTATGATTTTGGTCAATGTGATCACAGAGAGGTTTTATGATATCTTCCGGAGCTTCCACCACTGGTATTCTTTATTTAAATGATATCTTGAAAGCAATCCAGCAGCCAAAAGAAATTGCTGTGGTCCAGTGTGCTTCCCATATGGCTGGAAAAGATATGGTTACTTTTGGAATCAAGTATGCTGATGAGGTGGATAGATAATGTGCATTTGAAAAGAAAACAGTGATACAAGAAAATGAACAAGATGAATTGAGAAAAATTTCTATGCAAATTACAGATAATGTGGATTGTTTCTTGTTAAGTTCAATTCAAGCTTCTTTGAGCGAATTGAGAGACCTTCATGAGGAAGCTACAGTAAATGGGAAAAGTTGGATTACACGAAAAATCATCAGAATGTATATGCTACTCTTGAACATAGGTATATTTTGTTGAATTCTATGTTGTATTCCATGGTACACTATCTACATGGACAATCTCACTCAAAGAGGGACTCCAGGCTCAAAACTTTCAGAAAAATATGGGAAAATACATGTTTGTAAATATTGCTAAGGATTTATGTTCAAAGTGCTTAGTATATCAAAAAAATAATAAGGCAAATAACATAGTCACAGTGATTGATCATATTGGCAAATCAGAAGGTCCATTTACAAGACTGCAAGTAGATTTTGTGGAAATGCAAAGTTTTGAAATATAGTCTTGTGATTGTCTGCTTATTTTGTAAATGGTTCAGGACATCCCACAAAGGATCAGTCCGACAGCCTGACAGTGGCCAATCTTATGTTGAGGAAACGGATGCATCATTTCGGCCTTCCAACTTCTATTGAGGCAGATCATGTTTCCCATTTTAAAGATTGAGATTTTGCAATTAATGTGTGCCACTCTCTAAATTGATCACAGGTTCCATTCTAGTTATTATCTTCAGTCTACTGGATTGATTGAGACTATGAATGGAACCTTCATGAACAAACAAGCCAAAGTATGTGCTTCTACTGGTTTGAAGTGGCCAGATGCTCTTCCTCTTGGTTTGATGAGCATTAGATGTATTCCTGACAAATAGACAGGTCTATCGCCCCATGACGTTAACAGTGGTAATGCAATAAGATTGCCTTGTACTCCTTAAGCTGCACTTATTTCAATTACTGATGACATTGCTCTACGTTACTGCAAAGGTCTAGCTGGGAAAATCTATTTCTCATTAGATGAACTTGTCAACTAAAGTGTAGCGATTCTCCACAGAGACAGGCATGGCCGCGATCGCCACCACTCGATAAGGCACTTCCGACCAAAAAGGAAAGGACGGGAGCAGTGCACAATCCAAACGCACTACAACTCCCATAACACCGAGGGGCTGGGCCGGGAAAGGCGCGGGAACCTGAAAACCACCCGCCCCTATATAAGCTCCACCTCGAGACATGGGGAGTGCTTGACAATCCTACCGGAACCTGAAGACTGCATCGAGGCTTCGTTGTAGACGACCTTCGGACGTAGATACCCAGAGGAAGCGGACGCTTGCCTTCCCGCTAGGATCAGCCGCAGAGCCATAATCACCCTTGAAACCCCAGCCTAGAGCGGACGCTTGCCTTCCCGCTAGGACCAGCAACAGAGCCCGAAATTCAACTCCCACGCCACTGCAGCAGCGCGGACGCTTTCCTTCCCGCTGGAGCTGCAGGGGCGCGTGACCACAGTATTCTGAGGGCGGACGCTTTCCTACCCGCCTCGGAATACGGTACAATCCCATTTCTCACACGAAGAAGCAGATCCGAAAGAACCCACGGTGACAGGTAAGGGGCGCGGAGTGCGTGATACTAAACGCCCTTTCTGACGCTTACACAACTGTTACCTTACTTAGCCCCCTACGAAGCTGTTCGCATACATTTGTATCATTACGGAGCCATTGCATACTACTGTCCATAACCTTGACTCTCATCCCTGACATTTTGTCGCCTTGCAGCCAAGGGAAGGAGTGGAACCCATTACGCCCTAGCAAGTCCACAAAACGGCCTTGTAAGTAGTAGGAACCAACCCACTTGATACAATCATGTCTTGGTCATGTGCATTCCCTACAAGGTATTGTTGCTCTGTTCTAATTTCTCTGCAGTTTACTCCCAGCCGTGTGGAACGGAAACCTTCGCCCGACGCACACCTCCGCGGTTCCTGATCTGCTATCTTTTCCCTGTTCCCCACGGTACTTCCCTCCATACCAGAGTCCATTCCTGGGTGGGAGGCAGTATCTGGGCGAATAGGGAGGCCTCTCTACGCTGCTGTCGTCCCTGCTGGCTGTTTCCCCAGGTTAGTGGCTAGCCTAGTTTCCTTGTGCTGCTGACAACCCAACAGATTGTCAAGCCCAAGTTAAAAAGACCAGCCTGGACGATGGACACCAATGTGGTCTTGTCCTCTTTGCTGGAGAGTCTTACGGCACTCCAGCAGGAGGTACATACCTCAAGGGTAGAAAACCAGGACCTAAGAAAAGAAATGAATACCTTACGGAGAGAGGTAGCAGGACTGTCACGTAGGGGCCCCGGGACAGGTTCCTATATTCGTGAGGCTACCCTTCTTCCACCAGGGGCGGTAGCCCCCCCCCCTGTGACAACCCCTACAAGTGAGGGTGGGTTTTTTGTGGTACCTCCTGTCTCCTCTACCTCCTCCGGCCCGAGCCCTACAGTGCACGTAATACAAAACACTGGGATTCCCCTGGCACCTCCCGAACGCTTCCACGGAGACCCGAAGAAATTCGAAACCTTCCTCAATCGGTGTCGACTCCATTTCTTATGCAAACCCTCAGTCTTCCAAACGGATGTAGCCAAAACAGCATTCATGATGTCATACATGGGAGGCAATGCTGCCAGTTGGACAATACCGTTAATGGAACGTAATGATCCAACGCTGCATTCCTTCCCTGACTTTTGTGTGGCGCTGAGGAAACTGTTCGATCGCAAATCGCACATGTTATCCCTGGACAGAGAATTGCTGACCCTGCGACAAGGATCGCAGGATTTATTGTCCTATATAACTTCCTTTAATAGATTGGTAGTGGAAACAGATTGGCCGCCAGAGAAACGAACCACTCTGTTCTATCAGGGTTTAAGAGGGGAACTAAAGGACGTACTGGCACAGGTGGTACAGCTTCCTGCCACCTGTGAGGAAATGATTGACCTCACCGTCCAGTTGGACCATCGGTTGCAGGAAAGAAAAGGAGATAAGGGTAAAAATGATCCTCGAGGGTGGTACCCAAAACCCAAAGCAAGCATGGAAGAACCTCATAAGGCGGTGGATGGAACTGAACCCATGCAGATTGGAGGCATTCGAGGGCCCCTCACCACCGAAGAGAAGGAAAAAAGACGCAGGATGAAATTGTGTCTTTATTGTGGGAAAGGAGGACACTTCGTCCAGGACTGTAGAGCCAGAGCCCAGCTGCCCGAACGGGCGTCTTCTTCCAGACAACAATCTGTGATGGGAATACAAGACCCTTCGGAAAATTGAAGAGCCCGAACCAGAAGGAGATCGCTGGGTCGGGTGAACGACGAAATTCGATCTCTTCCGCCATAGCTAATACCTTGCAGCCATCGGTTGCGCATATCTGTGTAAATGTTAACTTGTGGGTCTCCTCTGACGAACCCCGGGAGGTGGATGCACTATTGGATTCGGGTGCAACGGGAAATTACATGGATCAAGAGTATGCCTTGAGCATCGGAGTACCATGGGAAAAGAAGACAAGACCAGAATTCGTGAAAGCGGTCGACGGATCTGCGCTGACTTCAGGACCAGTGACAGCACATACGGTGCCGCTATTGATGCATTTAAACGCCTGGCACCAAGAGTATATACAGTTCGATTTAATAGACGCACCTCAATTCCGCCTCATCCTTGGCATGCCATGGTTGACACTCCATGATCCCACAGTGAGATGGGGGGATAGAACAGTGACCCTGGATTCAGCGTACTGCGCCACGAACTGTCGTAAATACCCTCTCTTGGGAACCAGCTCCATCGATACCCAAGCTTGCCTGCTTGCTATAGCCAACACACAAGAGATGATCTCTGTCAACCGCACATTGCCACAGGAATATGAAGAATACCGATCTCTCTTCGATAAACAGAAGGCTACACGGCTTCCTCCCCACAGGGAATACGATTGTCGTATCGACTTAATACCCGGAGCACACATCCCTTGTAGCAGAGTGTATGCACTTACAGAACCGGAGACACTGTATCTACAAAAGTACTTGAAGGAAAATCTGGCTTCCGGATTCATTGTCCCGTCCTCTTCACCGGCATCTTCCCCACTTTTTTTTATACCGAAGAAGGACTGTGACGAGCTAAGACCCTGCATAGACTACAGAGCGATCAATAGCATAACCGTAAAGAATAGATACCCGATACCTTTGATTCCTGTTTTGCTAGACCAGCTCAAGGGAGCGCGTTACTTCACCAAGTTAGATCTCCGAGGTGCATATCATTTAGTGAGAGTCAAAAGTGGGGATGAGTGGAAAACAGCCTTCCGAACGAAGTTTGGCCTCTTCGAGTATAAGGTAATGCCCTTTGGGCTATGCAATGCCCCGGCAGCCTTCCAATATTTTATGGACGAAGTGCTGAGGGGATTGCTGGATACCATATGTGTGGTCTACATAGATGACATACTCATTTATTCCGCTTGTCTCCAAAATCATGTGAACCACGTGAAAAAAGTCCTCAATAGACTGCGTCTTCACGAGCTCTACGCAAAATTGGAGAAATGCTTTTTCCATGTGCAAGAGGTAGCCTTTTTAGGGTACGTTATCAACGCCCAGGGATTCCAAATGGAAACGGGAAAGATCGAGGCCATTACCCAGTGGCAAACCCCCCAACACGTAAAAGCGGTGCAAAGCTTTTTGGGGTTTGCGAATTACTACCGCCGGTTCATTAAAGATTTCTCTAAAATAATACATCCCATTTCCAGTCTTTTGAGAAAAAATACGCCATTTAACTGGAACGAGGAGGCAGAAAAGGCATTCCAACTTCTCAAAACACTTTTCACACAAGCCCCCATACTGAGACACCCAGACCCGCAACTCCCCTTCATCGTTGAAACCGACGCATCCCATTATGCACTTGGAGGGGTGTTATCCCAAAGACATCCCCAAACCGGACAAATACATCCTGTGGCGTATTACTCGAAAAAACTCACCCCCAGCGAGGTAAATTACTCTATCACAGACAAGGAGTTGCTGGCAATAAAGAGGGTGTGCGAAGAATGGAGGCACTATCTACTAGGGGCCCATCATACAGTCGAAATTTACACAGATCACAAAAATCTGCTGTTCTTGAAAACCGCCAAGGCCCTCACACCACGACAGTTGCGTTGGACTCTCTTTTTCGCGGATTATGACTTTGTAATAAAATACCGGCCAGGGCCGCAAAATGGCAAGGCAGATGCCCTTTCACGAAGTCTGAACACAGAGAGCGACACACCTATGAACAACCCCGAGACTCCTTCGATATTGGCGGAAGGAGTGTTCCGGCAACAGTCCATAGCCCTGTTAACCAAGACCGACTTTGTGGACAAAATCAGATCCGCAGTAAGAGACGTAGTCGAGCAAGAATGGATTGAGGAAGACCCAAACCATAGAACAATGAACCTTGGATTACTATACCACTTCCATGCCCTATACGTACCCATCCCTGAACTACAGATCCAAGTATTGAAATGGGCACACGATTCCAGCCTCGGAGGACATCTAGGAATCAGCAAAACGATTGCCTGTGTAGAACGAGCCTTCTGGTGGAAAACGCTGAAGGAAGATACCAAAGAATATGTCCAGAACTGTTCGGTGTGGGCCCAAGGAAAAGCGAGACATGAAAAACCCACTGAACTGCTTCAATCAATCCCTATACCTCCTAGACCATGGCATACGGTGTCCATGGATTTCATTGTGGAAATGCCCCCCTGCCAAAGATACACAACAATACTAGTAATAGTGGACCATTTGACTAAAATGGGCCACTTTGTACCATTGACAGGATTACCTACCTCCTCAGCACTAGCTCTTTTGATCCTACAGCACGTAGTTAGACCTCATGGTATTCCAAGCGTCTTCATCACAGACAGAGGAACTCAATTTACCTCCCGCTTCTGGAAGGCCTTATGCACAACAATGGGAATAGAAGCACGCCTTTCTTCCAGTTACCATCCCCAAACAGATGGGAAAACGGAGCGCCTCAACCAGACTCTAGAACAGTATCTCCGGTGTTTTTCTATACAAAACACAGCAAATTGGGTAACATCATTGTGGATGGCGGAGTTCGCGTACAACAATGCTGACCATGCCACGTTGGGATGCTCCCCTTTCTTTTGTCTCAACGGATACCATCCAAACATGCTACCCTTTGAATGGCCTGTTACCACCAACCTTCCCAGTATAAAGGAACACCATGAACACCTGAGAGCGGTTCTACTCGACGCCAAACAGCATCTCATCGCAGCTCAAGCAGCACAAAAACGCTATGCTGACACGAAGAGAACACGAGAACCTGAATATCAAGTAGGGGACAGGGTATGGTTGGCCACATAAAACTTACACTTAAAGGGAGTGGGAAAATTAAAACCCAAATACATCGGTCCCTACTGTATTGAGAAAGTGATAAATCCCGTTGCTATGCGATTAACTTTACCTGAGGCATGGCACATACACCCTGTGTTTCACGTATCCTTGCTACGACCCTGCCCCCCTACCATGAGGTTGCCAGATAAACCTCCACCCTTAGATATCGATGGCCAAGAAGAGTTTGAGGTCCACCAACTCTTAGATTCCAGATTGGTGAGAGGGAGAGTACAATATCTGGTAGAATGGAAGGGGTATGGGGTGGAAGACAGGACCTGGGAACCCATACAGAATCTCCACTGCCCCGAATTACTAGACCAGTTCCATAGAAATAATCCTGGTAAACCTGGTCGCCCGCCGAGTCGGCGGTCCTTGAGAGGGGGTTCTGTAGCGATTCTCCACAGAGACAGGCATGGCCGCGATCGCCACCACTCGATAAGGCACTTCCGACCAAAAAGGAAAGGACGGGAGCAGTGCACAATCCAAACGCACTACAACTCCCATAACACCGAGGGGCTGGGCCGGGAAAGGCGCGGGAACCTGAAAACCACCCGCCCCTATATAAGCTCCACCTCGAGACATGGGGAGTGCTTGACAATCCTACCGGAACCTGAAGACTGCATCGAGGCTTCGTTGTAGACGACCTTCGGACGTAGATACCCAGAGGAAGCGGACGCTTGCCTTCCCGCTAGGATCAGCCGCAGAGCCATAATCACCCTTGAAACCCCAGCCTAGAGCGGACGCTTGCCTTCCCGCTAGGACCAGCAACAGAGCCCGACATTCAACTCCCACGCCACTGCAGCAGCGCGGACGCTTTCCTTCCCGCTGGAGCTGCAGGGGGGCGTGACCACGGTATTCTGAGGGCGGACGCTTTCCTACCCGCCTCGGAATACGGAACAATCCCATTTCTCACACGAAGAAGCAGATCCGAAAGAACCCACGGTGACAGGTAAGGGGCGAGGAGTGCGTGATACTAAACGCCCTTTCTGACGCTTACACAACTGTTACCTTACTTAGCCCCCTACGAAGCTGTTCGCATACATTTGTATCATTACGGAGCCATTGCATACTACTGTCCATAACCTTGACTCTCATCCCTGACATTTTGTCGCCTTGCAGCCAAGGGAAGGAGTGGAACCCATTACGCCCTAGCAAGTCCACAAAACGGCCTTGTAAGTAGTAGGAACCAACCCACCTGATACAATCATGTCTTGGTCATGTGCATTCCCTACAAGGTATTGATGCTCTGTTCTAATTTCTCTGCAGTTTACTCCCAGCCGTGTGGAACGGAAACCTTCGCCCGACACACACCTCCGCGGTTCCTGATCTGCTATCTTTTCCCTGTTCCCCACGGTGCTTCCCTCCATACCAGAGTCCATTCCTGGGTGGGAGGCAGTATCTGGGCGAATAGGGAGGCCTCTCTACGCTGCTGTCGTCCCTGCTGGCTGTTTCCCCAGGTTAGTGGCTAGCCTAGTTTCCTTGTGCTGCTGACAACCCGACATAAAGAAATAGAGTGCCATGATTTGAGCCCTTGTGACTGGATAGTTGTCAGAAGACATGGGAGGAAATCTGTCTGGAGGTTCACTGGAAAGGAACCATACAGGTGTTCTATACTGCAACCACTGCTGTAATGTGTGCTGAGATCCTACAGTGGATCCACGCCACTCACACAAAGAGAGTGAAGGCGGTGGATGAAAATGTGGTAAAATAAAACAATGATTCACAGAATCATGCTGAAGTTTACAGCGTGGTTCCAAAGGGGGATGCTGACATTTTTTTAAGTGCAGCTCCTGCAGATTAAAACATCTAATCCACTGCAACTGAGGTTTTTTCCCAGCCCATATGTATTGAGAAACCATTATATGAAGATGCCAACTGAAGCACGTGCCAAAATTGTCTATGTCTATTAAAATATGTTTTATATGGTATTTTGCAATAGAAGTTAATAAAGAAGCGGTATAAAAAAAAGCTACTGGTACCAATGTTACCCACCATGAGTTAGCTAGCAAATAACATCGGCTTCTCCTCTTCAGGATTTGAAGAAATGATACTTCAAATTTTGGAAATTATAAGTGGCCATTGTTTGTTTTCCAGTCTCTTGACTTGGAAGGTAAAAGAGAATCAATTAATTAAGAGAAAGCAGACCCTCGTAGATCCAGGAGGACACACTGAGCATGAAAGCATCATGTACTGTTGTTCATATATATGGCATTTTCGGCATACTGTGTCGTGTTAAGATGAACACGCAAACGTGCATTAGCATAAGATTTATGATTCGTTTAAAAAACATAACACAACTTCCAGGCGTTTTCCTGATACTGTATAGGTGTGGGCCTCCTTCGCAACAGGTGCCATAATGTTCAGTTTTAGATGCGGCGCTTCATACTGAAGGCGTTTTGTTTGTTTTTAAACCCTCTGTATTCTGCCAGGAGAGGGAACCGAGGCAGGGGGAGATAAAGCGATTTTCCGAGGGCCACACAATTTGGTTAAGTTATTAGAACATGGGTTTCTTGGTACATCTTGTGACTGTCTAGCCGCTGGAATACACCTCTTTGGGAGGCGTGTCTCTCATTTGAAGCGCCTAGGTTTTCACGCCAGACCACATTATTAGGCTCTCGCTCTCTGTCCTAATTTCGTACGTAGCTCTCCTGCGCCTCGCAGCTATATTCAAAGTGGTCACGTCGAAAAATCACAAAGAACGCCCCGTGTGAAATCTCAGTGGTTTTTAATATTTAATTCATCGGCGTCGTGTAGTGTTTAGCCCGAGGTAGAGCAGCGCTACAGAAGTGAGACGTTATGTTCAGACTTGACAGGCCCTTCACAGTGAAGCGCCGCTCCGATGCAACGGCGGTTTGTTTGACTTTCTTCTCCCGCCATATAATTTCGGACGTTGGCGAATGGGAGCTAAAAATGCTTCATGAAGAGCAGAACACTACATCGAATTGTTTTTGTGTTTTTTTTTAAGCGGTTATGTTTTTATAAGAGTAATAAACTGAGGCTGAAAGTGTTTCTCTTGGAGCAGAATCTTTTGATGAACTCTTTCTAAAGAGTTGTATTCTTTTCTGTAGAACCCAGGAGGGTTCAACTCCGAGCAATCAAGTCTTACTACGTCACAGGCCGGAGACAGAGGGCGGGCGTAGTTCAATGTCAAAGATGGACACTTCCTGTGAGCATAACTAGCATGAGCAGACAAACATGTCTGAAGTAGGTTATAATTGCACTACTGCAGTGATTCCAATTTCACAATCCCATCTCTTGTGCTATTTACTTGCACAATTTTAATGCGTTCCAATATACATTGATCGATTCACTTCCAGTTCCATATTTTCATCCAGAGATCGAAGTGGGCAGGCGAACGGCGTTCACAATCTTAGTTATTTTGATGAAAAGTTTCCTTACTGTTACCAAATACAGATGTTCCTGAAAGGTTGAGGTGCCGAAGGTTGAAGGGGGAGAAGTAGGGTCTCCTCTGCTGAGAAGTGAGACACAGCCTAACATGAAACAGGCCTTCCCTCTAGTGCTCCCGCTTACTGAAAGAAATGTAAATGTGTGCAATTGTTTAATCAGAAATGCTAATGCTGCTTGGAAGCCAGTATATGCTCCAATTGGTAGAATCTGGAATTTGTCATTTTAACAGAAACCTATAAAAAAAGCTTTGTACTAATTACAGCCAGCATATAACTAAGGCATACCTTTTGAAAGCCCTTTAAACATTATACAATGTATTGCACGTTTGCAGAGACTACTTATAGTGTCTGCAATCTATCCTATGCTTGTGCACTACGGAGCAGATTTACAAGCCCCTTGCGCCTCTTTTACGCCGCCGTTGCGTCACTTTTGTGACGCAGCGGCGGCGCAAAACCAGCACCATGCTGCGGGGTATTTACAACGTGACGCATCTGGGAGATGCGTCACGTTGTAAAGCCCTGCGCCAGAAGTAGGTGTTCCTGCGCAGGGGGGGGGGCATTCCGTCGCAGGAACGCCTCCTAAAAGTGGCTGAGTGAAATCTACAAGATTTCACTCAGTCACTTTTGAGCCCATGCTGCATCAAAATCCTGCGCCTGCTTGAAGCAGGCGTAAGGATTGACGCAGCATGTAAGGGATAGGGCACCCCAAAGCCTTGCTGGAGCTGCGTCTCGCTTGCCACGCAACTCCAGCAATGCGCTGCCTTTACGGCACAGATGCGTCACGCATCTGTTCGTTTTTGCCCCATGGTGCGCCGCATTGTAAATGCGGTACAAAAGGGGGTGGTGATGGACGGAGCATCAGAACCAATCAAACACTCACACCCAGTCAACAGATCTGGGTTTGATCCATCACCGTTCTTTAGCCCGCTCTGCCACCCCAGTTCAGACATGGCCATATGCAAATCAGTCTGACCCTGTGCCTCATGGGAACAGTCCAGCCCGAACTGCCAAGCCATGCCTTCCCTGGACCGGAAACAAGCTTCCTAGGACCGGTTTCTGGCATTTCAGCCGTCTTCAGCCAGGCTTGCTTGAATCCAGTGGCAAAGTGAGCAAGGGACTCACGTCTGAGCATACCCTGCCAACTTATGGCGAACAAAGTGGTACAAAAGGGGGTGGTGATGGACGGAGCATCAGAACCAATCAAACACTCACACCCAGTCAACAGATCTGGGTTTGATCCATCACCGTTCTTTAGCCCACTCTGCCACCCCAGTTCAGACATGGCAATATGCAAATCAGTCTGACCCTGTGCCTCATTGCTCAGACGTGAGTCCCTTGCTCACTTTGCCACTGGATTCAAGCAAGCCTGGCTGAAGACGGCTGAAATGCCAGAAACCGGTCCTAGGAAGCTTGTTTCCGGTCCAGGAAGGCATGGCTTGGCAGTTCGGGCTGGACTGTTCCCATGAGGCACAGGGTCAGACTGATTTGCATATTGCCATGTCTGAACTGGGGTGGCAGAGTGGGCTAAAGAACGGTGATGGATCAAACCCAGATCTGTTGACTGGGTGTGAGTGTTTGATTGGTTCTGATGCTCCATCAATCACCACCCCCTTTTGTACCGCTACGTTCGCCATAAGTTGGCAGGGTATGCTCAGACGTGAGTCCCTTGCTCACTTTGCCACTGGATTCAAGCAAGCCTGGCTGAAGACGGCTGAAATGCCAGAAACTGGTCCTAGGAAGCTTGTTTCCGGTCCAGGGAAGGCATGGCTTGGCAGTTCGGGCTGAACTGTTCCCATGAGGCACAGGGTCAGACTGATTTGCATATGGCCATGTCTGAACTGGGGTGGCAGAGTGGGCTAAAGAACGGTGATGGATCAAACCCAGATCTGTTGACTGGGTGTGAGTGTTTGATTGGCTCTGATGCTCCATCCATCACCACCCCCTTATGTACCGCTTTCTTCGCCATAAGTTGGCAGGGTATGCTCAGACGTGAGTCCCTTGCTCACTTTGCCACTGGATTCAAGCAAGCCTGGCTGAAGACGGCTGAAATGCCAGAAACCGGTCCTAGGAAGCTTGTTTCCGGTCCAGGGAAGGCATGGCTTGGCAGTTCGGGCTGGACTGTTCCCATGAGGCACAGGGTCAGACTGATTTGCATATGGCCATGTCTGAACTGGGGTGGCAGAGTGGGCTAAAGAACGGTGATGGATCAAACCCAGATCTGTTGACTGGGTGTGAGTGTTTGATTGGTTCTGATGCTCCATCCATCACCACCCCCTTTTGTACCGCATAGTAAATGCGGCGCATCCATGGTGGGGGAGCAGTGACGCACAATAACTGGCGCATCCCTGCTGATATGCAGGGATGCGCCAGTTATTGTAAATCTGCCCCTACATTTTTTAAACGAATGACTTACATAGTGGCAGTGCATTCTGTCAAAGGCTTGGATCTCTCAGCACTATAAATAGAAGTCACTACTTCCCCTGTGCATCAACCAGGATTCAAATCAAACCATCCGGTTACACCAACACAGACATCTGAAGTGATTGCATTAACCAACCGAGCTTTCCAACCAGACAAATCAATCTCCCACAGATATAATTTAAGTTGCATTTATTTTTCACTAAAGTCGAGTGCATTATACTTTATATGCGTTATCTGTAGGTGAAAGGCCAATAAAATAGTTATACAATATTTTGTTTCTTCTAGCCATGTCTCTGAGCCCACCCGCCGCCTTTGTACTCAGGATCACAGTTCCCATACTTTTCTTTATGCACTTCTATCACTGTTTTAATTATAACATTGCAAAGAACCAAAACCGAACTCCCTGTCATTATAATCATCGTTACCATCCAATGTTATGAAGAGGGTATCAGGGGGATAAACCCTTGCTTTAGTAAGAGGTGAGCTAGAGGCAGTGGTCGAAGTGGACGGGATCGGCAGGGCACGGCGTGCCCCTACTTCTTTAGTTCTACAGATTCCGTTCCCCTACTTTTTTATTTTGAACATGCGTCCCTGAACGTAAGAAATATCCAAGGCCTGCAGAGGAGGCTCGACATTAGTGGCTGTGTGGGACAGGCGGGGAGCAGAGAAGGAAAAGGTCATGTGAAATGGATGCAAAAAAGAAAACCACTTTAGCTGGAAACGCCGCTTTGACATTTTTCTATTCCAAAGTGCAACCTCGGAAATAAAAGGTTCAAAATATGAAAATTAAATAACTAAATAAAGCAAGACGGAGTGTTCTTATAGTGGCCAGATTGGTTGTATTCAAACCCAAACACATTAGCGGCACTTTACAGTTTGCCAGTGAAGTGCTACTTTTGTTTTCTTGTCTTTCTTTGAACAGCATTGTTTTCCCCAGTGGGCATGTGCACCAAACCTGGAGGTACTGCAATACCTGGTTGATGGGTGGATTGGAAAAGAAAATGTGTACGGCGGCTTTGTGTTCACCAAATGTGGTATTTTTAAACCATGCTGCTTACTTTTTGTAAGTATATAAGCAGTGGACATTGAAATGGGTCCTTTCTGGGCCCTGTAGTCATGTCCTTAACTTTTCAGGCAAAAATACTAGTTGATTTCTGAATAATGACTGTAAAAGTTTTAAGTTCACCATGTTGTTCCTTCTAACATTTCACATGCTTTATTTAACCTCTTCAATGCCCGTGACGAGCTGGTCTCGTCATGGGCCGCGGTTGCGCTGTGCCCATGACGAGACCAGCTCGTCATAAACCCCGCCCGCTAATACAACGGCCGGCACAGGGCGGGGAAAGGGGCGGGCACTGAAGGGGTTAATCTTTCATTCCCTATGAGTGTTTGCTTTTTCCAGGATGTTATAACTTTTTCTTTTAGGCAGCATATTGCTCTTGCCTGGTGCGTAATTTGAATTGAGTTGCATCCAGTTGTTTACAGCAGGTCAAATTGAATTGTAGTTGAAGGCAGTGTGAGCTGCTGAATTTAGAACTGGAGGAACCAAGTTCAGCCTTCATGACCAGTCTCCCAGACTATTCTCCTGAGGGAGCACATTCCCATGCTAGACCTTAGAAGGCCCCGCAAAACCGGAGAAGCCCTGGTGTCTTAGCCCTAGCAGGTGGACCCTAGCAGTGGCAAATGTTGGTCCACCTTGAAGGCTGGCCCACCACAATCCATACTGCACTTCACCTCCAGTCTTGCGGGCAGGCCTATGAAGTAGCAGACCCTAGAACAACAGTGACTCTGACACTGAGGTCACAGGACCCCTGTGAAGAGCTGGCTCTAGGGCGGTGTGACCGGTGTGACCGCAATGGGCGCTGACTTTGAATGGGGGCGTCGTATATTATGGTTTTAAAACATGCCTCCTTCCTGGCCTCCAAAAAAATTCAGCAATAATAAAAATGTCATGATAAGTCCGGTGAATAAACTTCTTCCTAGAGCGAGATTGGAGTTTTGTCTATTGGAAGTTTTGACTCCTGGAAAGATAGCGCAGAGGGTAATGTGCCTGCAGCAAAGAAAATGTACCATGCCCATCAGAAAGTGCACATATTGTAAATAGATCAGTGGGTTACTGCTTTTGTCAGTGAGATCCTTCTGCTATTTGCAGTTTATAAGTTAAAACTCTAACAGAGAACAGTGAGCTATTAACTTTCATCTAAGAGTTGGATACAAACTGCAAGGTATAAACTAGAGCGTTATAGTTCTTTTCCCTAAGCATTTGATTATCCTAATGTTGCAAAAAAATTTCATTTGGATAGAAATCAATAACGATTATTAAAGAGAACCCCCAATCATAGTATTACATTTTAAATTCTGAGTTTGTGTTTCTCCAGATCAATCACTATTAAACTATACTGCCTACTAGTATGGTTGTCATGTGACTCCTACACCTTGTAGTCCTTTGTCTTATGTAACATTTCCTATACAGTGATTTACACACGGAAAATTGATTGTCTCTGTGTATATTGCTGACGACAGAAACTCCATGACTCGGAAACAAATGGCTTGTGCTTCCACTTTTAAGCATATTTGGGACATTCTGTGATTAGAAACATATCCCGCTTTGTGAATTTATTTTAATGTCAATAACTCATATTAATCGTTTAATAATCATGTGTATCCGTTGGTTGAATTACATAACATAAGCTGTAACTGGTCAGTGAAATGCCCAAAAAATACTAAAGATTGGGATGTTTTGCGCATCCTGGCCACACCTCTAACTGCGTCCACTGATCCAATCCTCAGGTTATTCCCGCCCTCTGATACTCCGCACACAGTTCCCATACTTTTTTTCCCCCACTTCGACCACTGGCTAGAGGCAATACAAACTCAGACAAGAATGAAATCAGCAAATGGGCGATTAAAGTGACTAGCGCATATTTAGTAATGTTCATTCCCCAACCTCCAAAACTGATTTCCAACCATGATAAAACACCCGCCAGGGCAGAGGTGTCATAAACAAAATCGTGTTTGTTCCCTTTGAGACCCGCTCAAGAAATGGCGCTATCTGAGTCACCGCTGTCCTGGGAACATTCTAAATGTTGTTACCTGGGCATCCAGATGTATCACTTGAATGCAGATCTTGTAGTGGTGACTCTAACTAGGGTGGTGAAGAAAGTTTGTGTGTGTTAGCATTCAGGAGGAGCACCCGCTATCGGCAGGGTAGCCTTGACCAACAAGCATTGGCAAAGTCAATAGGTCTTGCCTATGCAAGATCTATTGGCTTTGCCAGTGTTTTTAAGCCATGCTGCAAATGGCTCAAAGTAAATATAAAAAGCTTTATGACACAACCAGAGTTGATTGCATTATAGCACTTTATTTTTCACTTGCAGCTATGCTGCACTGAAGCCAGCACTGCTGTATAATCTATACTATAACGTCCCTGTAGATCTATAGTTTGGGGCCGCAAGCGCACTCCTGAACTTTGCATGAAGCCCCCTGTTGAAACAGGCCAGCACTTATTTACAAACTAATCAATGTGAAAAAAAGCAAGTAACTAGGGTGTCCCGCACAGTTAACGTTTGGGACACCTTCATTTTTAAAGACATTCTGCAAAAAACGTGTAAAATATGAAAATGTCTCTTCAAAAATTCCAAAAATATATTTTATTCACGTGCAGAATGGTTTCATCTTAGTATTAGTAGTACATCAGTGAAAGTACTTTTTTTTAAGGAATCATTTTATAACATGTGTTTTGAAACATTCATGCCTCCACCCACCCCAACGATGTCTATAGTGAACTAAGAGGCAACTCAGTTATGTGCACCCGTTGATGGCCTGGGATGCTATTCTACATGGACAACATTTTAGTAAAAATCTAATGTGGTAGAAGTTTTCGTACTGTGAACATCCTGAAGATATGTATTTCAAGATCATGTTATATGTAATTATAAAGAACAAGTATTGGCAAAAACAATTGGTTTCCGCTATGTGAAATCTATTATCTTTGTCAATGTTTTTGTACGTTTCAGATTACTATAATAAAGATGTGAAGTAATAGAAAGAGCTGCCGAGTTGGGGAACTGAGGAGCATATTTACTAGAAAATGACGGAGTGCAGCATTGCAAGCCATCTTGCTGCACCGAGCTGCGTCATTTGGAAAGTTTAGGGATGCGTCGTATTTACAGCAATAAGAAGCATTCCTGTGCTTCCTCTGCACTAGTGCACAATTGGCTGCCTAGCGCAAATGCAGGCACCCTTGCACAATGGTGCATGGGTGCCTGCGTTGCAGGGATGATTGTTTTTGCATAGGAAGGGACACCTTCCTGCACAAAAACACCTACACAAAAACAATGATTGAATGCAGCTCACATAGAAAGAACAAAACATGAGGTGAAATAAAGGAATTTCTCCTTGTTGCGCTACTTTAACGCCTTCCCTGTAGAGTCGTTAGAATCTGACGCATTCCCAGGTTTCCGAAACCTTGTAAATCTGGGACTGCGTTAGAATCCATGGGTGTTGCATGGGAACACCCACACTCACAACAACACCAATGGAACGCCCCTTTCACACAGAGTAATGCGTGAAAGGGGGCCCTATTTACAAGACCATGAAAAGACATGCAGTGTGGCATTGTGTGGCCTTGTAAATGTGGCTCAGCATTGTGTGCCACTGGAGCGTCAAAAAAAGTGATGCTACAGTGGCGCAGGAGCCTTGTAAATATGTCCCTGGGTTTGAGTCTGGGTATCGGCTCAACATCCTGTGATCCTGTGATCCTAGCTAAATCATGGCATTGCTCAAGTTCCACGAAAAAGTGTCTTTGTGCAGTATAACTGGTGCTTTTATAAAACTCTGAAATACTTTCTACGAATTGCTTTCTATAAAAGCTGTCCATACTGTGAAAAATGGTGATCCGTGCACTTTTAGGGTGTGCCAGTGTCCTAGGTGAGGAGAAGAGGAAGCCTGCTAGGAAGGAAGCCAATGAGGGGAGAGAGGAAAGGTCAGGGAGCACGGCGACAGCGGAGGCGTCGCTCGTACTGTGCCACAGGGAGCAATGGGACAGCAGACGGTTGCTAGGGAGTGGTGAGATATTGGCCACAGCTGATTCTGAATTGGGGGTAGTAGTAAAAAATAGGAATAATAGGTAATCAGTGGGCTTCCTAGACCTTTTGGCCCCTGTGCCAGTGCACCTGTTGCACCATTCAAATCATGGCCCTAGTGCTTGCAAGTTAACTGCATTTGTGACTGTTTGTTTAGTAGTAAAATAAAGCAATAAACAGTGTTTAGTGGGTTGCCTATATCTTTTGGCCCCTTTGTCACTGCATCTACTGCACCATTCAAATCATGACCCTAGTACTTGCAAGGTATCTGCACTAGTGACTGCTTGTTGAGCAGTAAAATATAGCAATAATTATTGTTCAGTGGGTTTCCTAGACCTTTTGGTCCCTGTGTCACGGCACCTGCTGCACCAGTCAAATCATGGCCTTAGTGCCTGCAAGGTAATTGTACTTGTGACTGCTTGTTTAGTTGTAAAATATATCAATAATCGTTGTTCAGTGGGTTTCCTAGAACTTTTGGCCCCTGTGCCACTGCACCTGCTGCACCATTCAAATCATGGCTCTAGTGCCTGCAAGGTAACTACACTTCTAAGTGCTTGTTTAGTAGTAAAATAAAGCAATAATCTGTGTTCATGGGATTTCCTAGACCTTTTGGCCCCTGTGACACTGCACCCGCTGCACCATTCAAATCTTGACCTTAGTTCCTGCAAGGTAACTTCACTTGTAACTGCTTATTTAGTAGTAAAATATAGCAGTAATAAGTGGTCACCGGGTTTCCTAAACCTTTTGGCCCCTTTCCCACTGCACCTACTGCACCATTCAAAACATGGCCCTTGTACCTGCAAAGTAACTGCACTCGTGACTGCTTTTTTAGTAGTAAACTATAGCAATAATCAGTGCTCAGTGGGTATCTACAACCTTTTGGCTCCTGTGCCACTGCACCTGCTGCACCATTCGAATCATGGCTCTAGTGCCTGCAAGGACAAATAAGGTAATCGTTTATATCCAGTATTATCTGTGTTCCAAAAAAGGCGCAGGTGAAAACTGAATACATAATTATTGTGTAGCTCAACATAAACACAAAATCTTTCATAAAAAGTGCCTTTGCACTTATCCAACTCTCCAAAATGAGTTGCCACATATGTCATAAATAAAGCATATGCTTTACACATCAAAGTAAAAACAAAGCATTGTTAAATTGTGTTACAATTTGGCTGGCTCTTTCCTGTGAAAATATCTTATCCTGTGCTTGACAGTGAATCGGCCATAAACTGTGTAAATTGCCCAAGATCACCATATGTTAGGCTGAAGCTGAAAATTAAATGCAGCTTTGTACTTTGTTCCTAAAAAGGCGGTTTCACAAATTAAATGGACTCACCAAAGAAGAAGAATAAAATGTGTTAAATATGAAAAGGTTTCTACAAAAATTCCCAAAATGCATCTCATTCACATGGAGAACTGTGTCACCTTAATAGTACTAGTACGTCAGACTAAATCAGTGCGGTCTACAAGTGCACTACTGAAATTTGCAAGCGGCCTCCCATTGACAACGGGCAAGCATTTATCTACAAGTTAATCGACGTGAAAGAAAGCAAGTAGCAAGGGTGTCCTGCACACTTCACTTTTAGGCCATCTTAATTTGTAAAGACATTTTGCAAAAAACGTGTTATATATGAAGAATTCTCTGCAAAAATTCCAAAAATATATTTCATTCACATGCTAATCAGTTTCCTCTTAGTAGTACTAGTAGATCAGTATAAATCAGTGCAAGGTTTTTTTTGTAATAGTTTTCAACCATGATGACAGAAACATTCATGCTTTCACCCACCCTGACAATGCCAATAGGGAAAATCATGCCCCATAAATTAAAGTCAAATGTTTTGTGTAGCTGAAGAACAAGATACCTTTTGAGATGGCTATGCCTAAAACAAAATTTAAATAAAGGGCACAAGCAGGCTCCAAGGAGAAGGTATGCTGTATTCCTTTTTCCTGCAAACGCTCTCACGTTGAAGTCAGACAAAAGCAAAATAAACACCAGGCTCTCTTGAAGACACAGCTTGACATTTGACCTCGGTCTTTAAATGCCCAGCCAACGTGATGAGATAAGAACAATATTTACAGGCCTGTTTATTTTAGAAAAGGAGTTAATGTTTCTTATAGAAAAAGAGTCAATGGAAGAATACTATAAACACATCTTTTGAGTGGAGAGGTACGAACTCAAGCTGGGGAACCTAAAGCGAATAAAGTACGCAAATGCAAAGACATAAAATGTGAATTACAAACCCCATAGCCAATGGCAAGCAAGGGGTAGAACGCATTCCCAGGTCAACTTTCTGAAACTCCCCAAGATGTCTTTCGCACACCATAACCAATCAATCAATTAGATACTTGTATAGTGCGACTACTTACCCGTAAGGGTCTCAAGGCGCTGTGGGGTGGGGTAACAGCGGTTCAGTCGAAGAACCAGGTCTTGAGGTCCTTCCTGAATTAAGGCAGTGACGGTGATTGCTTGAGATGTAGAGGCAGTGTGTTCTAGGTCTTTGCAGAGAGGTAGGAGAAGGATCTTCCTCCAGCTGAGGTCTTGCGGATCTGTGGGATGGTGGCCAGGGCCAGTTGGGCAGAGCGGAGGTGTCTGGTGGGTGTGTAGAAGAAGAGGCGCTGGTTGAGGTATGCAGGTCCAGTGTCATGGAGGGCTTTGTAGGCATGTGTGAGGAGCTTGAAGGTGATTCAGACATGTGGAGTTAATCTCAATTGTTCCATGATTTAGAAGAACATCGAAGTACACAATGACAAAGTGCTATTATTTACAAAGATTTTTTTTTCACATAAAGACCTTACAAACAAAAGATATATCTGCACAATTGACAATGAAACCTGTTATATGTATCCCCACACGCAAACATCCATCAATCTCTCTCACCAATCCATCTACTCACACTCTTGTAGACCATTCATACACGGAACAATCCTCGGGGAACTTCTGTTTCTTCTTATGGACATACACTGTCATGAAATTACTGTTGCTTCTTCTATACTTTTTTGTAATTCTTCCCTAGTTTTGGAAAAAGGCATTTTTGGCAAACTCAGCAGCGTGCTTTCAGACCTTAACTGGAGAAGTAAAAGACATACAATGTTGGTGCACAAGTTGCAGTTTCTCTTTCTTGAGGGTGGGCTAAGTGCTACCAATCTGAAATTAAGCAGCTGCCCAGTCCCTGGAAATTCATTATATACACAATATTTACACCATCACTATGGCTAATTGCACCATGGCAGATCCATGATGAATTTCCTGCACTGGAATCGGTGTTTGACACTGTTGGCACAGGAATGTATCATGCATGAACACAAGGGTATCATGTGCACCAGGCCTACCACACTGGTCCCTTCCCACATTTAAAACCCTGGCCATGCAAGATGACGTTGAAATATGGTTATGTGTAGGCATGCTATGGTGCAGGACTTAGTTGACAGGGACAGGCTGCCCACTTATTGTAGTCTCCAACGAGTCCACTCAGGGGCATATTTACTAACCTTTCACACAACACAGGGCAGCAAACAACGTTTCTGCACTGTGTAAAAGAAAGAGAGCAGAAATGCTCCATATTTTCAAAGATATGGAGCATTTCTACTTTCCCATTGTGCTGGCACTCTGAGTGCTGCCTAGCGCCAACGCAGGCAACCCTGCGCCATAGTGCAAGGGTGCCTGCTCTATGGGCAGGATAGTTTTTGTGCAACAAGGGATACCTTCCTGCACAGCAACAATCCTAAGGGGCAGTTTCCTCTTTCTATGTGCGATGCAGAATACAGAATGCCTAGAAAGAGGAAGTAATAATGAGAAATAAAGATATGTTTCCTTGTTACGCCTTGTTGTGCCTTATTGGGGAAGGCTTAGCATTTTGACGCATTTCCAGGTTTCCAAGCTTTAATCAATCTGGGAATGCACCAAAATCCATTGATGAATGCATTGGAACACCAATGCTCCACCCATGGAACACCTGCCAGCTTGAAATGTAACGTAACACAGCTCAAGCCGCTGCGTTGCGTTATATTTCTTTACAAATCAGCCCTTGTGTAGCTCTGTAAATATTACTCAAGCATTTCTGTTGTCCTTGTGTCACACTGCGTGATGCAAACACAACTCAAACGCTTGATAAATCTGGGCCTAAGTCCCTATGGGACAGTTTCTGACATTCAACAAGTTGACAAAAACATTTAAGATGACCTACGATGGGGGCCATGGCTTGACCACCTAACATGGGTGGCTGCATCCTTAAGAGGTTCCATTCCGGAGCTCCATAAATCCTACATCATCTGACACACCTATGAACTGGCCTGGCAGATAGCCTTACTGCATCGTTCTTCTGACCTCCAGGCACATTGGGATTGTTCGACTGCAGAGGCTCCCAGCTGCTCAAGCCCAAGTCTGAGACTAGGCCTGTTGTGCATAGTCTGGGTGTCAGGCCACACTGCAGGAAGAACAATGCTGACCCTGAGGGCCAGAAGACATGTGTGTCAGAGGCACCGAAGATGCGATTCAGATTCTGCCTCTCTCTTCTCATGGGGGGCGATTACAGAGCCTCCTGGCCTGGGACATCTCTGGTGGGTGGGGCGTGGCATTGGACTGGAAAGACAGCAAGGCTGCGGCCTAGGGTCCCTGAATAGAGGTGGTTGAACGGGCGAATCAGGAGCATCTGACTCTGGATGTGGACCACAGAGGGAATAGCAGAGCAGCCAGTGAATTCTTCCTGGCACAGGTGCCTGGCAGAGAGGCAACACAGTGAGTGGTTATGACTGGAGAGGGTTAGGGACCGTGGGGTGAATAGAGCTGAGACCTTCTGATTATGACAGATACGCCTGAGGGCAAAAAAGCTTTGGGACCAGCCTGCAGGTAACGTATGATATAACCACGAATGCCTTTAGGACCAACCTCTACTTGTAGACAATATCCTCTGAACCTCACTGACTGATGCGACACAGAAGAAGATAATCATCAGGGGCAACTTCAATGCTGTCATAAGCCTGGAGTTAGATGCATGCAGCCCCAACCCACTGGGAACAAGCACAACTGACTTCCTTACTAACTGAGCAAATGCACTTGTTTTATTTAATGACATATCATATTCTTGCATGACACATCGCAGACCACTCATCGGTCCAGCTGCAGCTCTGTCATTCAAAGGGTGGGCAGTGTCATGGGGACTGAATGTCTGGCGGCTAACAGATGATGATTTATCAGCCTTCCTTCGGGAAGAGATGGACTCCTACTTTGAGATCAATATAGGATCAGTTTCCTTGGACTCTGTGTTGTGGGAAACCTTCAAGGCAGTTATTCAAGAGAAAAACATGGAATATTTGCAAAACAGAGTACGAGAACAGGAGCGGAACATCATTCGCATCAAGCCAGAAACCCTTGAACTTCAGTTGAACCTCTTCACCACAAATGATGACAGTGTGCTCAGGCAGGTGTGTCTGCCAGGGATGGCTGAAAAAGTTGGCCCTGGATACAGTGAGGCACGATTGTAGGGCCTCACTGCACCCCTTATATGAATCAGGTGGCAAAGTAGGGACATTTTTATACTAGCTCAACTAATTTTAAGTTGCATCCAGGACAAGTACTCTTAGTATTTTAGACAACCTCACCATCTGTGGGAGTTCTCAGAACACCCGCAGCCAGGACATCACCAGACCGCAGACTAGGAAGCGTAAAAAAGAAAAAACACAAAACAGACCTTGTCCATCTATGCACCTAGAATCTAGAACAACATTCCTATATCTATCAGGATCGCCCCAATTCTGCTCCAGTTTAGGAACGAGTTGAAGACTCACCTCTTTAAAGAACACTACATGACAGTGCATTAACCCTTCACAACTCAGCTTCCTCTCCTATTGAACACTGAATTAAAGCAAGCCTTTAACCATGTACACTGTTCTGCTGGTTTTTGGCTAGGTGTTCACTATAGAAATACCATATACATACACACATACCTAATACATACAGTATCCATTTGTGCACATATAAGTGAATTTCTATGTGCAAGCAAACAACCTATGGTATCGTAGGACAACTGTGTGGAATCTCTTTATGATGGGGCATCTGAATTACCATCAATCTGTGTAGGATGGGGGCCTAATAGCTCCTGACCTGCAACTGTATGACTGAGCAGCACAGCTCATCACAATTGAGTGGTTCTTTAAGGAAACAGATGACCTGGCGAATTGGTTGAAGCATTATTTGGGCAATTCCCCAACACTGCACCTGGACTACTGGCATAGGGCATTAAAGCGGATAGGCTAAAAGGACAGATTCGCAGGGAAGACACTTCATTGGCAAGACTTGTGATTGGCTCACTCGCACGTTTATCTGAATTTAAAGTTTGGGACCTCATTGGAATATCCAGTTTTAGGCATATATTGGAAGGAAAGTACCTGAAATCATTTGAAGAACAGAAAGTGGAATACATCCACATGTCCCAGCTTAACCAACACCTGCAGCTACGGCACAACCTACACCCATGCCATGCAGAACTGCTCGGCCTCCCTGAAGTTAACCCACTGGACAACAAACTGATACTGCAGCCTTTCAGTAGGAGAAATATATCTCTGACATACAGATCCCTGGTGATAAATTCTCATGCCCAACTCAACACATCTATTCTCACTGAGAAAGTAATCGGGGACCCCTGGATGAGATGCATTACTCAAGGTCCTGTCTTCACTTATCACCAGTTTATGTTATTACTGATTAAAGTCAATAAAAATTGATTATTAACACTCTTACTGACACCTAGCAACCTACACGCAGGGGTGGCTGGTAGCATTTGAAAGTCGTGAGGCGAGCGAAGTGCCCCACCGCTTCACAAAAGACAAAAATAAAACAAGAATGTAATATAAACACAAACTGAATTACTGGCATGAATTACACTAACATTTTAAATAAAACATATGTTACCCAGGATGCATCTCCTGTGTTCTACTACAGTTTGTGGCTCCGAGCAGAAGTCGAAGAGCCAATTTCCCTAAGCAATCCAGACTCTGCTCTCATGCTGCTAACCAGCATGAGAGAAGCACCAGGATTGGATGGAGTGGGCAGGCTGGTTGCTCCTTCAGGCACCTGGAGGCATGTGCTTGTACTCCACCTACCTGTCTAAGACAGCTGAGTTGGAGAGTTGCAAAGTTCACATGTCAGGCTGGCCATTGTAAGACAGCCGGCCAAACTGACTTGCTCACTTTGCAGTGTCTGGCCAGCCGCTGCTCTAGTCCCCCATGTTATCAATCAATAGAAGAGGACACTCACCTCATTTATCGAGGCTCGGGGGCAGGCTGGAGGCACGCCTCGGTGAAAAATAAAATGGCAATTAAATAATTTCATTGACATTTTATTGTTCACATTTAGCGTGGCTTGCAGCGGGCGGGGAGGCGGAGCTTCCCCGCACTCATGAAGAAACCGCTGCTGCCTGCACGTAACATCCACCATAGTGGAAGATATGTGCCCAAAATACCAAGCTGTTGAGGCTGACCTCATCCACATGTTCTAAGGTTGTTAATCAAAATATACATAATCTGATATAATCGCCTTCATATGCCAGATGTCATTGCTCATGACTCCTAGGCGTGAATGCTGTGGCTACTGATAAGAATCAAACACAACAGAATGCCAGCCTTGCCCTGCTGCTCTCCAAATTACATATAGTGGAAGAGGGATGGTGCCACAGGCACAATGTTGGAAACCACAACTCTCAAGGTGGCTGCAGCACTGGCTCCTCTGCTATGGAGGAGGAGCGTTGTCCACCCTTCCAGCAGCTAGAGAAAATAACAAATAAAACGATAATAAACCGTGGTTTATTCTCGTTTTATTTTGTGTCCCGGAGTCTTGGGGGCGGGGCCAGGGGGATAACACGCACCCACAGGGAGTGGTATGCATTGGTATCAGTGCCCATGACAGTTTGGCCGGCCGTCTCAGGCCAGCCAAACCATCATGTGCACTTTGCATGTTCTCCATGCAGGCTGCATTGCAGCCTGGGTGGGGAACATGCCCAGGCTCACAGCCCCTGACTGAGCCCTGAACCATGGCACTCTGACCAAACATAACGCTGCTCTGCTTCCTGCTTCCAGCTGGAGCAGGGCGACGATGAGGAGGGACGAACGAAGAGACGTGGAGGCAAGGAGGTACGTTTATTTTACTTACTGGGTGGCTGGAGGCAGAAGGAGCAGCTCTGGTGTGGCAACAAAAGAGGGGGGTGGTCTCCCATCATAGAGTGCAACAAGATTTTCTTCGATTTAGGCGACAAAGACAGCACCAGACCGTCTTGAGATGTGCATGTGACCTGTACCTGAAATACAGCAGACAGATTACTTTACATAAGGGCTCCCTCCCATTTCAACATAACCAAGGACAAGTAATGTCACAAAGTCATGAAGTGTACCTCGGCCAATATTAATAACTTAGAGACACGGTCCAAGGGTCACCACCTATGTCTACATTCCTATAACACTTGCGACTGAGGGTGTGATGAGAATATGTGTCAACCATCTCTGTTGCTGTACTACAATAAGCTGTTATATGTGATTATGCACACGTGCCACGTTTGTAATTACCTACATTATTATGACTGTCTTTGATTGTTAGGGAGGCTTTTTTCACTCTATGGTCCATTACAATATGAATACCGCATTTTACATGTTGATATGAGAAAAATAAAAAAGCTAATAACAATATTTTAAAAAGTTAGTTGTGACATTGACCGTGTTGAATGCTTTTCATTTCTTCATTGATGCCTAGAGAAACATTCAAAATGAAAGTACAACATTCTGCGTCTACAATTGCATAAACTCCATACCTGGCAGCCAGGGACTCTTGCAAATTCACAGTTCATTTGGCTTTTAATTGATCAAAGGTCAAAACCCAAAAGCCATTGCAGTTGAGTTTGCTACTGATAGTGCATGGCACTGCAGAAAAGGGTTTTGCCTAACTAAAGCAGAGTGTATACCACGCGCTTATACAGTTGATACAATCTCGATTATATGACTACATTTTGGCCCATATTAACATCAGGTCCTCCGACAGATCGGAGGGTTTGACAGGGATTTGGCAAAAGATTTAGAAGAATATCCCCCTCATGACCTAGAACAAAGGGAATATCTACATACACCACATTATATACATATATATCTATATGACTCATTATTTACAATAATGAGTAACGAGACTCAGTTTCTTTATTACTTTGCTTTTATCTATTTCTTTGAATGCATATGAAACGGTCAGACAAAGATATAGTATCAAACTAGAATCCCCACATAAGAAAACACAATTCAATAATTCAAAATAACATCTCAATTAAGGAGCATGAGTTGAGTGGATAGTGTAAGAGACAAATAAGCAATTTTATAAGATCAAATACAAATTCAGATTTTCACGCAAACCTAAGAAAACTATAGCACAGCGTGCTAATAGCGGAAATGCTGACCCTTCTGCCAGAAGGGAAAGCTGGGGCAATCCTCACAAGGTATGAGGAGCGAAGTTAAGGAGTCAGCTCACAGACAGTATCAGCCAAAGAATCTCAAAGGAACAGCTCACACGAACGCCTCATACAGAAGTCTCGTTCTAATTTGAAAAACCAACATGGATTCTATCACTAATAGTTATTCCCTAAAGTAAAAATTCCAACCCTACTCATGTATCTAAATCCAGGAAAGTCTCTCTCCTCCTTGGTCTAGAGGCATAGGGTGTTAAGTCACACCACTTCCGTCACTCTTTTCTTTCAAAAGTTCTTTGTTCAGTTTTACGCTGTCATCATCGTCCTTCAGCAAAGGAAACCAAAATCTTCTCCTTCCTCGACACACGCATATTCGACCAAATGTTGTAACATTTTACTACCACAGTTATCCACAAAATTAAATGTTTCCTCGGACAGTAGGAAGTTCCGCGGATACCCCAAACACGTAGCAGCAATTGACAAGAAAGAACTCATTAGTCATCTATGAAGAATAAAACACATTTTTCTGCATTTCTCAATTTTAAGGCAAAATTAACCCTAATAGCAGCTTTGAGGCCCTCTTTGTAAAGTGTGCAGTTTTCTCTAGGAGAAATGAACAGATCCAAGTTATTTGTTCAAAATAAAAGCTCCATTTCATAATTCATTTCAATCTTTCATTAGCCTAATATAAACACAATCATTGAAAACTATTATTCTATGTAATTAACATTACTTAATTAACGATAAACAATAAACACATTTTCATTCCATATTTGCTCATAGAAATAATATTTGCTCCTTCTTCGCTGACTTTTTGTACAGGAATCGTTTGTGGCCTACTTAAACACATTGTTATTTTCCCGCACCGCTTATTTCTTTTTCCAAAACTAAAGGTTAATAATACTTTTTCGTTTAATCTCTAAACTTTGTTAATGATTTTTCACACCATGGAAGGTTTAATCCGAGCAGGTTTTATTTATGGAAAACCCGGCTCCATTAGTACTTCCCATAGCACTTTGGAAACCTGGTGTATTGATAGTCCCACTTTGTAACTGGGTAAAGAACTGAACAGTCTCTGAAATGTCACAGAGCAGTCTCCTGCATAAAGCAGGAGGGCGGGAGTCACAGTGTCCAATAACAGGTATAACATAAGTGGGATAACAAGATCTAGGCTTGATGCCCAAAGATGTAAATGTTTCATGGTTGATCAGTGATGCCACTGCGGACGAATAGTACTCTGGAAGGAATTTCAACATAGTAGAGAGAAAGGTGATTCGGTTATTGCAGGAAGTGATACATGGCACTCATTATATCTCATACAAATACGGATGCTTCCGTTTTTACAAGCAAGCCCATTAAGAGTATGAGAAAGATGAATAGCAAGGACCAAAATCCATTGCTCAGGTAAGTGTACTTTTTGGCTTAAGAGCTGAACACAGGTGGTAACACTGTCACATTCAATAATGAAATTGTCCATTTGTGTGCAGTTAGTATCACTGTTCTTCATCAAAGGAGATTGGGACCCTGGACATGGACACTCCCCCTTTATGGTCAGTAGGCATGTGGACACATACCAAGCATGAAGAAAGGTTTATGTTCTTTGTATATTGCTTCAAAAAGTCCAGGAACATATAGTCAGTGTATATGGAGCTTTTGTCCAGGAGATAGACATAAGGCTTGGAACAGAAGGCTTCTTAATGCCCGCCACCCGCCTCCTGCAAACAGAGCCACACAATGAGCCAACCATGCAGCTTGCATTGAAAAAGGCAGGCCAGACCCAATAGGGGGTGAGGTAGCTGGCAGGATTCCCACTACCAGGGTCACAGACAGTTAGCAGTGGCACCAGGGCAGAATGCATCCTAAAGACGCCTCCTAGGATCAACGATAGAAGCAGGAGCCCTTTGGATTTGAGGTGTTTTTGGTATTAGATGCAGAATTGCTTCAGGTCACAGGTCTACTTGTGGTGCAATTCATGAACCCAAGCAGGAATTCCACAGACCTTTACAGCAGTGTCCATGATGAGCAGGGTCTGATATGGGCCTCAGCACAAGGGGATGGAGTGCTGGCTTCCACTGGTGGATCTTGACAGGAACCCAGTCCCTGAGCTATAGGTCACAACAGTACTCGCTGAGACTGGTGGGCAAGGTGGCTTCGCCATGAAAGTAGAAGCTGTTGAGACAGCAAACCAGTATTCTTTATTGATATTGTCATGTATGTTCAAATCAAAGCTGGCGAAACATGGGTAGCAGAAATTCTCATAGATTAACCCATTATTATCTCATATGGACTCAACTTACTACCCTAGTTAGGGGTCGCTCATATTGACCAGGGTGCCACAGTGCTACATCAGGCCATTTGACCCATGTTTTAGTACAAATCTTAGCCATTTTGTTTTTTTGGAAAGCCATTAAACCTCTCTACTTTTCATCTAGATTCGGAGTGGTAATTGCAATGGAAGTGCTGTATGATCCCTAAGACTTTATACAGATCTTGAATCACAGAAGACACAACGTGAGTTCCTTTGTCACCCCCGATGTGAAGAGGGATTCCAAATCTGGGACTAAAGTCTCTGAGTAGTCTTTTAGCTACAGGAATAGCATCACCTTTGGCACAAGTGTAAGCTTCAGTCGATCCTGAAAATATTCATCCTAGAACCAGTATATAAACAGAGGAGAAAAATCGAGGCATCTGGATAAAATCAACCTGGTTGTGAGTAAAGAGAACCCGTGGGGGTAGATGGGCAACTGAGCTAGTTTTGACACTTTTATCAACATTGTAGGCTTGGCAAGGAGCACAGGTATGACAATATTGATTATCGATGGTGAAGTAGGGTGCAAACCAATGAGCACCTGCAGAATCAAGCATGCGAGCTCTAGTGACATGAGCAACACCAAAATACATTCAGCAACACTATGGGTGCAATTACTCTTGCCTATTTATACCTTAATTTTCCGGCTGGCACTTTTTGGGAAGCATACTTCAGCTAGATAGTCTTTTCATTATTTGGGGCACATACTTGTATTTTAGCTAAATACTTTATAGTTGGCAAAAGGGGTTGAGCGGGTTGATATATATATACAAGTTAACTGGGGGGCAACCTTTTTAGCAGTTCAGTCAGCAAAAGTATACCTTTGGTGCACTTTGTTCTGGGTGTTTTGGTGAGCAGTTTTGATGTGCATTACATTTTACAATAGAAAATTTAGAAGGCAATTGGAGAGCATCAATCAAACCCTGTACATAAGATCGAATCTTGATCTGTGCTCCCAATAAGGGGCGAGGAACCCTCGCTACATTCAGAGAAGCCCAAATTCATGAGCAACCCTGAGCGCAGACTTCAAATCAGTGAAAATGGTTACAGCTTTCTGTGCAGCTTATACACAGTCATGGGTGAGGGCTATTAGTTCAGCTACCTGCGTAGAAGGCATATTGGGTAAACATTAACTCTCGATAACTTCATGTTTACTACAAACACCATAACTAGCAACCAGAGCTCCTTAATTGTTCCTAAGGCAAGAGCCATCCACATAATGTACAAAATCATAATTTGCAAAGGAGGGCATCTGTAAGAACAATGCAAGATTGTTTAGATGGGCAGTAGTGACTAAGAGCCTGATTTAGAGCTCGGCAGATGGGTTACTCTGTCATAACGGTGATGGATATTCCATCCCCTGAAATAAAAATTCCATTATATCCTATTGTATTTATATTTCGGTATCCTGTCCGCCAAGATCTAAATCAGGCCCTAAGTCAGTCATGTGGCTCACCTGCAATAGTTATAGGGAAACCTGAAGCAGGATACAACAGGAAGCATCTACCAATGTGATATGAGAAGCACACAACATGATTTCATATATAGACAGCCTGGACATGGAAAGCTGTTACTGTTTTGTGGTGAACAGGGGTAAGATATGGATATTACAGACACTTACAGTGGATACCAGAACCTTTTTCTTGAGCAAGGGCTAAGCAGATCTTTGCATCTCTTTTAGGGAACAATGGTGTTGTGGTATGTGTAGAATATCCTGTTTTAGGTTTAAACCTATAACAACTGATAAAACCCCACTGAAACAGAAACAGCCCTCATCGGTGTAAACATATAAACACTGATAAACACCTGCACACCGCAAGCTAAAATTCAATTCAAAGAAAATAAAGGGAAAGAGAATGAGTAATTTTTATTTCTTCCTAATGGGGCCAACAAAATCTAACTTTGTTATACAAGGTGGCAGCAAGAAACACTGGTCTAAGATTATTCCACTTGGGTTTTGCTGTTTAGGGATGTCACTAAAATTATATTTGTTTCCTCCAGTTTTGCATGCTTGAATTAAAAGGTGCAGGATTCTGAAGCATGGTTTATGTCTCATGTAATCATTCTATACACTGTTGAGAATCTGGGAACATTAAAATCATATTTGATCTTTTGCACTGTTTAATTCTTTCACTATTTTGTGAAACGGCTGGCTCACAAGAACTTTGGCCAATATGTACTATCATATTTACCTACGGACACAGATTGTGTAAAACCCTTTGATACATCAGCCCCCTTTTCTATCAATTCGTTATTGATAGCAGTTTAACTGCCAAACACCCGGGGCTCTAAACATTCAATGTAAGGTGTAGTGACAGGCACGTGTGAAAAGAGTGATGTGACCAAGCACATGAAATAGTAGTGAAAACATGCCAATTCGTTCCACATACCAACAAAATTCATAGCTGCCAGGTGTCCGACTGTTATGTATGATGCCTTCAGCTAAACCTGGTTTTTCGCCGACTGCACATTAATTCTGGGATTTTTGAACCCATAGTTGTCTGCAACATTTTAGGTCCCAGACTAATATGTGATGTCTGTTAAAAGGTCAGGATTGACTTAAAGTGAGACATTTGCCATGGGAACATGTGCCACCAATGTATGTTCACAAAAGAACAGTACCACCTTTATGTAGTCAGGCAAAGAGTGTAGAGAAGCAGTGGTGAGCATGCTTAAAGTGTCAAGTTTCAGTGGCCTTATAATGCAGGGCTACAAATTAATCTGGTGTAATTCAAAATTGTAAAAGTTTCACAAGGTACTATGCTGTTGGAGAGGTTGTTCACCAATACAATACCATAAAATGTGGTTCATGCCAATTCTTGGCATGTTTTTGGCAATCATGTTTCCAGTGCACCAATTAGCCCTCCCTCCCTATTCAGTCTGTTTCCCTATTCCTCTGCATTGCTTCCCTCTGACCATTTGTTGGAACAGTTGCATTTGAAAAAACATCACTTTAGACTCCAGGAACTTTTTCTTACGCTCTTGTACTGCAACAAAATGATTTGCGACTGAAACCATTTTTGAAAGCGCTTTGGTTTGCCAATCAATACATACTGTTCTCAATTGTTCCTGTACTTTAGGCAATAACCCTTGAACAAATTATGCTCCAACAGCCTCCTGAGCAGTTTCAAAAATATTGACAATACAAGAATTATGATAAAACATCCCTTTGAAACAGTCAAGATAATCATATGGAGTGTCCCCTTTGTTCCAGTGGTGTAGCATAGGCCCCCCGCAGGCTCTGCGGTGCGGGAGGAAGCTCCAGGGGCTCCTTCGACACAGCACCCTGACTGGAGAGCTCCTGATTGAGTCCAGAGGGGGCCCCCATGTACCTTGAGAGGGGCCCCCTCAAGTTTCGTTAAGCCGCTGCTTTATTCTGTTTTCAATTATTAATCTTAGTCTAATCAGTTTTAACAAGAGATACTTCAACAATGCATCTCCAGCACCAGTAAGAGCAGAATCATCATCAGGAGCTTGCCAATTAAACTTGATCAACTGCTGATATTTTGCCTCCCTTGGCCTACATACATGAAGTATTTGATTACATCAACCCAATTCATAACATTCAAACAAAGTTCGTAGGGGCATATTATCAAGGACGGCGTTAAAATTAACGCCGGTTTAGTGGCAGAAAACTGCAGCTAAAGCGGCGATAATGGGCTTGATAATATGCCCTTGAGAATTCCAATAGAAGTCCATGTTCTGGTGTGAACCTGGGCTTCTATTGGAATTCTCAAGGGCATATTATCAAGCCCATTATCGCCGCTTTAGCGGCAGTTTTCTGCCGCTAAACCGGCGATAATTTTTAACGCCGTCCTTGATAATATGCCCCGTAATTCGTTAAACTTCTGAGGGCTTTCTTCAATTGTTTAAGTGATGTTTATGAGATCACAGGGACCAGGGAACGTGGACGGAGACACTGCACTCTAATCCAGGGCCTCGGTACTCCCACCAGTGAAAGAGGGCATCTTGTTGGCTATGGACAAAAATCACTTCAATGGTCCCTCTGCCCCTCGCGGCCTGAAGGAGCCTTTGTTGTTCAAGTCGAGACTGTTTCTCTCAAGCTCTCTCACTCTTCATACTCCAATCATCCTTGGACTACCTGGGATGATAGTTGGACTGCAAGGCCAAATGCTCCATTGCAATGCTTCTAACAGTGGGATACTGAATAAGATTGCATCAAGGTGGCGAGAGGCGGATCATGTCAACTTTTCCTCTTGTTCTTGTCATGTTGGCGCTCACTGCGCTCACCTGCTCAGTGTATGCTTGTGCCTCTGCTGCTGTCGTTTTGACCTGCATTGCTTCAACCCCAGGTGCTACCAGCACAGCACCCCCTGCACCGCCTGCAAGTATAGGGATACTCAGTCATTTGCGTGAATATGAAGAATGGAGTGCATTTGGAGCACAGGCCCCTATCTCTGTCCATCTAGTGGCTAATTCCGTAACTCATTTTCTCACTGATGTCTTTCAACCTACACACCCCAGATTCCTGCTTTCATTTCAGGTGCGTTCTTCCAGAAAATACTTCTTGTCCTCAACACAAGTCCATGTTATCTAGCCTTCCATATACCTGCCTGTGCCTTTTCCGTACAACGCATGGGTTTTAGCTTGGACTTTCTCCAGTTTTGATTTATCTGCCTATATTTCCCCTAATAAACTCTCTTTGATAGCCACCCTCTTTGATAGCCTGGTACAATGTTTAGGTAGCTGTCTGCTGGCCTTGTGTCTCGGCTCATTCTGTGGAGGGGTGGGACAGAAGGGTAAAAGGGAAATGGTGGGACTAGCAGCTTTCCCCTTCTGCTCTCATGGAAGGACTTAGGAATGTACGTTCACACTATTCTGCTGCCCTTCTCGGATTTGGAGATCTCAGGTCCCAGCCTCTTGGGGCTCTCAGAAATTCAAGTATAGCTAGATCAGTGTATCTCTTTCATTCACATGTTCATCCTCTAGGGTCTCTGGTAGAGGTTCTGGGCTATCCTTGCCAACGCCACCACCGCTTGACTATTTCTTTCCCCTCCTGCTCTGATACCATGGGTTTCTCGCACACCGCCTAGACTCTAGGTAGGTACCTACCCAAACCTGTTTATCCTGTGTCACCTATCCAGACGATAATTCATAGCTCTGAAAACAAAATACCCTACATGGTTGATAATCACAATCAGACTTCCAATTTCATAAAATGTTGATCAAGCTAGCATTGCTTGACCTGATCGACAGACCGAAAACTAGGCTGTTCTACAATCAAGGACCCCACGGAGAATCCTCCATCTTACCTTTTGTACCTGGTGCTGTCTGTGGAGTCTGATCCTGCTCCAGTCACTCCATCCGGCCAAGTATAGGGGATCTGAGGCCAATACCCAGATTCTGTCAAAGAAAATCTCCTCACATGGGTGTCTGAGAGGTTAAATTAACAAAAGAAAAACTCATAGGTGCCGATCACGATCCGGCAAAAACCGGGTACGAACCGTCGGACGGAGCACAATCTCCGCCCGACGCGTACCCGGTCGTCAATTTTTACAAACAAGGAATTACGATTCGCACGGGTACACCATTACCGTACGAATCGTAAAAAAGCCCGACCGAACAAAAAAACACCTACCAATGCGATCTGTGAAAGCGCCGACCTGACGTCGGGACGCTCGCAGCCAGCCATTCACGACCCAGGAATCACGATTCGCACCGACGTCACCCCGCATGGTGAATATTTTGCGGCAGCCAAAAACTGCCGGGAAATCAGGACGACGCAAACAAGGACCACCAGTACGCGACGGACAGACGACGACGCGAACAAGGAGGACCAGTACGTGACGGACACACAGGACGACGCCACCAAGGAGGACCCGTACGCGACAGGACGACGCGATCAAGGAGGACCCGTACGCGACAGGACGACGAGAGCAAGGAGTACCAGTACGTGACGGACAGACATGGACCCGAACCTACGAGTCATCCCTGCCCTCATAGCAGTCCACCTCCACTACAGGTTACGACGCAGACGCCGCAGAAGGTCAGAATAACTAAGGGAGGGGGGAAAGTGGGGTGGGGTGGGGGTGGCACGACCAGGGCAGGCCACAAAACAACCACATAAGTCACACACCACACATGGCCTGGACATACCTGACTCCCATGCCCTGGTCACCACGAGGGGGTGGGGGCGTGTCCTGATAAGCCAGCGACCGCCACAACGGAAGTCCGTCACCACGCGAACCGGCAACACAACCAGACAGGTACGTCCCGTACCCACGCCTGAAGAGCGTGGGTACGAGTCGGACCACGCCCACACACGTCACCCCAACAATGGCGGGACGGATCGCACCCACGTGGCAAAGGCCTGGGTACGGGCCGCACAAACATCACATAGCGTGGGGACGGATATGTACGGACCCTACCCCCACCCCGTATGCAAGGAGCGTACCCCCCACCCCAACAGTGAAAGTACGACCCGTACCCCCACCCGCGTATGCATGGAGCGTACCCCCCAGCCCAACAGTGTAAGTACGACCCGTACCCCCACCCGCGTATGCAAGGAGCGTACCCCCCAGCCCAACAGTGTAAGTACGACCCGTACCCCCACCGCATATGCAAGGAGCGTACCCCCCAGCCCAACAGTTGTAAGTACGACCCGTACCTCCACCCGCGTATGCATGGAGCGTACCCCCATGCCAACAGTGTAAGTACGACCCGTACCCCCACCCGCGTATGCATGGAGCGTACCCCCCAGCCCAACAGTGTAAGTACGACCCGTACCCCCACCCGCGTATGCAAGGAGCGTACCCCCAGCCCAACAGTGTAAGTACGACCCGTACCCCCACCCGCGTATGCAAGGAGCGTACCCCCCGGCCCAACAGTGTAAGTTCGACCCGTACCCTCACCCGCGTATGCATGGAGCGTACCCCCACCACACCAGTGTAAGTAGACTCGTACCCTCACCTCGAATGCATTGAGCGTACCCCCACCGTGTATGTTCCAAGCGTACATATCCTGAAATCGGAGGTGTGTGTGCAGAGTCCACCCAGCAGTGCCCTGAGACAGGAGGGGTGGGTGCCTATCACTCCCAGCATTGCCCTGAGACAGGAGGGGTGTGTGCAGAGTCCACCCAGCAGTGCCCTGAGACAGGAGGGGTGGGTGTGGAGTCCTCCCAGCAGTGCCCTGAGACAGGAGGGGTGGGTGTGGAGTCCTCCCAGCAGTGCCCTGAGACAGGAGGGGTGGGTGCAGAGTCCTCCCAGCAGTGCCTTGAGACAGGAGGGGTGGGGGCCTATCACTCACAGCAGTGCCCTGAGACAGGAGGGGTGGGTGTGGAGTCATCCCAGCAGTGCCCTGAGACAGGAGGGGTGGGTGCAGAGTCCTCCCAGCAGTGCCCTGAGACAGGAGGGGTGTGTGCAGAGTCTCCCAGCAGTGCCCTGAGACAGGAGGGGTGGGGGCCTATCACTCACAGCAGTGCCCTGAGACAGGAGGGGTGGGTGTGGAGTCCTCCCAGCAGTGCCCTGAGACAGGAGGGGTGTAACACATGTGTGTGAGGCCAGAATTATCCACATGCATACTGGCTACAAGGGAACATGTCCCCATGAACTCATGTCAACAGACTCCACACACAAGTACAGTGATCACCAAGGATGCCACGATTGTTGCAGGTGGACACATGGCCCTGCATGCATGGCCAAAGTAGAAGGGCTCCGTCACACACACAGCTCATGTAGACACAGCTCTGCGCTAAACATTGGGAACACCCTGCAGGGAAGAAAGCTGGGTACACAGAGGAAGGAATACACCCTGGGACAAGTGCACCATGCAGTAACTGCTCACATGAACAAAGAAAGTTAGCCAACACCTTGTGATGGCACACAGATCCCAGGGTCCCACCAATGAGCATTACACCACTACATATCCCACACACCCAAACCCATACACACCACCCAAAACCATGTAGCAGCCCCACCAACACCAATACCAGCATAGCAGTAGTGTGATAATGAAAACAAAATTAAGCTTTATTCAGCATGAGCACAATGTCCGTGGATCGCAGGCAGTACAATCTTCACAAAGCCCATAGGGCAGTCAATGATTCTCAGCTGGATGGGGGACACAGTGGGATGCGTGTCCCCTACCTTGCCTGCACAGTCAAATGGCATCGTCTTCCACACTGGTGAGGGCATCAGGGGGGGGGGAAGCAACAGGCACCGCAGGGACATCAGGGCAAAGGGGCGGCGTTGTGGGTGCAGGGATGGAGGACTCCACCACAGGGGGTGGGTCAGTGCCAAAGGCGGAGGCCAGGATGGCACTACACACCTTTGCAAGGTCCTCCAGGGAGTCCCCTGCACCCGAAGGGACCTCAGGCCCCAAGGAGGGGGGGGGGTCAGAGGGATGGGTCGCAGCGCCACCGGGGGAGGGTGGAGACAGGGGGGGAGACTCAACCACCCTGACCGGGGACCTCCTTGACCGCTTGCGTGGTGGTGTAACTGTGGGGCTCAGGGACAGAGCGGCCATGAAGGAGTCCTTGGGGGAGATGTGGCCAGGAGAGCTGAGGGGAGGGGATTTGGAGGGAGTGGACTGGGTGGAATGCGGACTCCCACTATGGCTGCGTGTCACACGTTTGCCCCCCGACCCAGTGGGTGTGCCTACCTCACCCTGTGTGTGCGTGTCAGGAGGAGTGCGGTGGACCTTCCCTGCTGGTGTGGTGCCCGTGTCCGTTGATGTGGGTGCATGCCGACGTCTGGGTGTACGTGGGACAGGCTTGGGAGTGGGAAGTGTGGATGGGGCAGGGGTAGGTGGGGGGAGGTCGCGCTGCAGGAGACCCACTGCTGCAGTCAGTGTGGAGTCTATGGACCTCAGCAAGTTGCGTTGGTCAGCCTGCGATGAATGAATGCCCTCCAAGAAAGCCTCGATGTTGGTGAGGGTTTTGCCGTGGGCATGGAGGACATTAAGGATCGCAGCCTGACCAACCTGCAGTTGCCGCTGGATGTCCACAGACTCTGCATTGGCGGCAGCAGTGGAGACAGGGGCAGGGGGTGCGGTGCCTGGCAGGAAGGAGACATGCTGTGACCGGGCACGCTGGGAAGGGACACAAGCAAGTGGGAGGCGGCTGGTGGAAACTGAGGGGGCGGTGCGAGGTGTTGTTCCGCTGTCAGCTGCTGGTGCAGCCTCCGCCCACTCGGAGACATCCTCCTCGGACCTGTCAGCTTCGTAGTCTGATGTGCCAGTCGACAGGTCCTCGGCCACACTCTCCTCCGCCTCTGTCCCACTCGATGTGCCAGACCCGATGTCACGGCTGGCACTGGTGCTCGGTCCCTCCGCCTGGTCTGTGTCCATGTCTCCCTCTGTGTCCCCCGACGATGCTGTGGGCAGGGTGGAGAGACAGAAATTAATCAGACACCTGTACACATCTGTCACATGAGTCCAATCTACATAGGTAACATTGCATGGCCTGAAAAGGAAGATCCCTAACATCTACTGAACAGGGTACCGATGTAGGGCATGAAACACACAGTTGGTTGAGCCACCATGCCACTGAAATACCATGGAGAGCATGAGACAATAGCTAAACACAGGAAACGGAGTCTGACATAGCACCCAGGCCCTGGGGACAATCCAGCACTGCATCTGCACCACACAGCGTTGGCAATAATACCGATGACCAGGGAGCATATCCATGAACTTGAGACACATGCTGCATAGGTAATGCTGAAAACATGCACAACATGACTCGGTCACTGCACCTTGCGTGTTTGTCCAGACACATCACACACTGCCCAGACCCAGCAAGTGGAAATCAGGAGTTAACACATAGGCATTGCCCGCCCCAACAAGACCCTACACGAGGCAAATTGTTGAGACACAGGTGGCACCAACATCTCATAGTCTGGGTGATACACACAGGGGCAGGCAAAAAGCAAGATTGGACGCCAAACAGCCAAGGTGCGCCTGTACAAATAATGAGGTACCAGTGCCCATCCTCAGATGAGTAGAAAAAGACACACAGGCACTGGCAACTGTGAGTATGAAGAAGGACAATCAGGTCAGGCTGCACAGTGGACACCTGTACAAAATAGCACGTCTATATACATGGTGACAGGGGACAATGGCACAGAGCACAACCGACGCTGTAGACACTGAGATTGGCCACGTTTATGATGACACATACACCACTGAGGAAAAGGTGCCCCAGGGGACAGTAGTGGGTACGCAACTACATGCTACTGAATGGTAATGACTGCAACACACGTCACCATCCCTGCACTATGTGTATTGCACACTCATGCACATCATGTCACAGGCCACTACATAGGACATGCGCGCTGTAAGGCATGACACATGAGAGACCAACTCCCATGTCTGGAGTCAGCATCAGTGGCAACTGACATGGAACCCACATGCAGTGAACTTGACAGTGCACAGGCAAGGTCCCACAACCTGTTACACACCACCCCCACACATGATGCTACAGTCATTGTTCTCGTGGACAAAGCGCCAGCCTACATTACCTTGTGAAGGAGTGACTACACACAGACCAGGGAACACATTGCAAGGAGGGGAAGGGTGGCAGGGGCACAGCGCTATACTGGGGCAAACAGGATCTGCACAGCACCTTTAAACCCTGCCAGTGAATTCATGCTACTGTGCCCTTACAAATGCCGGTGACACACAACAAACACAAATGTACCTACCCCCTTCCGGCTGCTGCATCGCCTGTAAGCGCCTCTCCAGGTCTGGTAAGACCACCGGCAGCACACGCCTGTGGAGGTGGCTCAGACGGCGGCGGCCGCGGTTCTTGTGGCTCTCAGGTGAGTCCCCCAGCAGGAGCCGTGCAATCCTCCGCGTCCAGCACCGGATATCCTGCCAGCGTTTCCTCACCTGGGGCAGGCTCCGCCTCCGACCATCCACACCCCTCACGGCACTGACGGCGGTCAGCCAGATCTGCTCCTTGGCAGTGGCGCCTACCTGTGAGGAGGAACAAGTGACACCACATCAATACACCAGCCACATGTCACAGAGAGACATATGGGTACAAATTAGCTGGTTACAACAAGGCATGTCATGCAGCCAACGCATTGCACCTTTGTCATAGGGACATCATCCCCTGGTGAGGGCAAAAGCAGTACGTGCCACAGTGGGTACACAGGTGGAATGATGGCAATGTCACAATCAATGATCAAGGCTCACACTGTGCATCACACCCACCCCTCCTGTCTCAGGGCACTGCTGTGAGTGATAGGCCCCCACCCCTCCTGTCTCAGGGCACTGCTGGGAGGACTCTGCACACACCCCTCCTGTCTCATGGCACTGCTGGGAGGACTCTGCACACACCCCTCCTGTCTCAGGGCACTGCTGGGAGGACTCTGCACACACCCCTCCTGTCTCAGGGCACTGCTGGGAGGACTCTGCACACACCCCTCCTGTCTCAGGGCACTGCTGTGAGTGATAGGCCCCCACCCCTCCTGTCTCAGGGCACTGCTGGGAGGACTCTGCACACACCCCTCCTGTCTCAGGGCACTGCTGGGAGGACTCTGCACACACCCCTCCTGTCTCAGGGCACTGCAGGGAGGACTCTGCACACACCCCTCCTATCTCAGGGCACTGCTGTGAGTGATAGGCCCCCACCCCTCCTGTCTCAGGGCACTGCTGGGAGGACTCTGCACACACCCCTCCTGTCTCAGGGCACTGCTGTGAGTGATAGGCCCCCACCCCTCCTGTCTCAGGGCACTGCTGGGAGACATCAGGCACCCCCCCCTGGGACCCCCCGACAGTACATGGCATGTGTGTTACACCTGGACGCAATGGCAGAAGTCACAGTCACAACATAGGGACAGTCTGTGGCAGTGGCCTATGCACTCACCTGATACCCTGGTCGCCCATACAGCATGGAGTACTGTGGGAGGATCACATCCAGCAGAGCCATGTTCTCCTCCAGGGTGAATGGCTGTGTCCTCTCCACAGCCCTTGACATGGTTCCAGGGAATCAGTAGCAGCAGCTGGGTCGACGAATGCAAAGATGTGCAGGCAAGTGCTCCCTCATGGGACCTGGCTGCCTTATATGTGCCCTTCTGCCCAGTCTCATGCACAGGAGTACAGAGTGATTGGTCACTCACATTTGCATCCTATGTTTCCACCAATCCCTTCAAACCTAGCAGTCTGTGGGTTCTCTATCGGTTTCATTCTCCTGCATGATGTCAGCCCCACAAACACATTGCAACAAAGTAGAAGAATTCCAACTGACTTCTGCTGTGCACCTTCCAGAACAATTTCGAAATTTGAACTTGGTCTCCATGACAACCAGCATGCATGTAGGCCTTAATACTTGTCCCCTATGTAATTTGGAGCATCACACACAGGTACGGTGCGTTTCGGGGCCCTAGGGCACCCCAAATGCATGGCAACGGCCCGTACATGCATGCCTACGTTCACTATCACTATGGGTCTGCACGCGTATGCATACTCGTAGTGGTACGGACCGTACACTCGCATCTACGCTCACTATCACTATGGGTCTGCACGCGTATGCGTACCCGTAGTGGTACGGACCGTACACTCGCATGTACGCTCACTATCACTATGGGTCTGCACGCGTATGCGTACCCGTAGTGGTACGGACCGTACACTCGCATGTACGCTCACTATCTCTATGGGTCTGCACGCGTATGCGTACCCGTAGTGGTACGGACCGTACACTCGCATCTACGCTCACTATCACTACGAGTACGCATACGCGTGCCGACCCATAGTGATAGTGAGCGTACATGCGAGTGTACGGTCCGTACCACTACGGGTACGCATACGCGTGCAGACCCATAGTGATAGTGAGCGTAGATGCGTGTGTACGGCCCTATCACTATGGGTCTGCACGCGTATGCGTACTCGTAGTGCTACGGACCGTACATATGGCTGTACGCTCGCCATCACGATGGGTACACATACGGCAGCACTCCCACAGTGATTTGGGAACATGCACAGGCCCTCTCAGCAGCAGTACGGCGGTTTTTACACATCACTGTGGTGATAGGCGACACACAGGTAGGAATAGGGCGGACATACTTGTCCATGGATGGACATACTTGTCCATGGATGGACATACTTGTCCAGGAATGGACATCAAGGCATCGTCTGTGCATTACTACATGTGTGGGGCACAGGTGTCACAGGCTGTGATGTGGAACATGCCTCCTGAGTGGAGAAGGCACCAGATGTATGATGAGATGTGTACAGGTGTACTGTGTGATGGTGCAATGTGTGCCAGGCATGCCCTTGACTCCTTTGACATGTGTGCATGTGGGACTGCGCACTTGGGGTGAGCGTCACTGGCATGGCACGGACACCAACACACGGAAGTGTCCCATGATGCCCGGTACAGGGGTCATGACACATGACTTGTCACTACCCACAGTGCACAATGTGACTATGTCATATATGTGTCCGGGATTTACATCAGGTTGATGTTGTAGCACCCTCAAAAGCTGCAGCCGTTGCAGCAACCAACATGTGGCTGTGTGTAGATTGTCATTGCACACTGTTCCGCACACCATGCCACATGTGTTATCGGATGTGAGGTGCACATGTATGCATGGGACACGGAGTAGCGTGACAAGGACATGTCAGCATCCTCACAAGGAATGTGTGGTGAGTCATGACATGTGCACCTTCATGGCAAGGTGTGTGGGCTGGACTAGTGTAATGTCATGTGACCTGTGGCTCCAGTGTTCCGCTACCAGTCTCTGCAATCGGCATCCCACTTCTGCTGATGTGTGGATGTATGTCACTCCTGTCTTGCGTCGGGCTGTGCACTTGCACTGGGACACAGCTATTTCCATGGCGTGGCATGGGGAGGTTCTCAATCACCGTGTGTAGCTGGGTCTTGGAAGGAGTGTCACCTTGCATCCATACGTGTCCTGGGCATGTAGCACATACCTGACTCCCTGTGTAGCATGTGTGTATTGCCAGATTTACATGTGCTCAGTAGACATGAGTTGTTCTCGTAGTGCACTCACTCTTCCTTGTCACTTCCAAATTACTGCAGAGCGCCGCCTCTTGCCCGAAGAATTCCAGACTTGGCTACCATGCAGGAGAATGACAGGATCCGGCTCTACCGCTTCACCCAACCGTTGATTCTGGAGCTGACGGCGAGACTGGCACCACACCTGCAACCGCAGCACAGGTATCCTACGGCACTGACACCCCAGCTGAAGGTAATGGCTGCCCTACATTTTCTTGCCACGGGTACCTTCCAAAATACCATAGCTCATGTTGGTGGCATGTCCCAGAGCATGTTCAGCGGTGTGCTGCATGATTTCTTGGAGGCCATGTTGATTCACCTGGATGACTTCATCAAGTTCCCTACCCCTGAACAGATGACTGAGGTCAAGCGTGGATTCTATGCCCTGGGAGGGATGCCCCATGTCATTGGGTCCATAGATGGGACACATGTAGGTTTGGTACCACCACACGCACGGGAGGTGGCGTACCGCAATCGGAAGCACTACCACTCCATCAATGCCCTTGTGGTGTGTCTGTCCAATATGGTGATTTCACATGTCTGTGCTCGTTTCCCAGGGTCAGCACACGATGCCTACATCATGAGGCGTAGCGGGATGCCTGATATGATGATGCAGCTGCGCAACGAACGGGCATGTGTTGTTGGTGGGTACAGTCTGTCTGTCCTGTATTCTGTATAGCCGACCAGCACGACCGCCTCACCAGTTCTAACGATGTCCATGTGCTTCCCATGTAGGGGACGCTGGCTATCCCAACATGCCTTGGCTGCTGACACCTCTCCGCAACCCCATCACGCCGGCCCAGCTCCGCTATAACACCGCCCATGGCCGGACAAGGCGAGTGATAGAGAGGACGTTTGGCATGCTGAAGAGCCGATTCCGGTGCCTCCACAAGACCGGCGGTGCACTCCCTTATGCCCCGGCGAAGGTCTGCAAGATCTTCATGGTCTGCTGCATGCTGCACAACATGGCAGTTGAAAGAGCTGTGCCACTCATCCTGAATCAACATGACGAGGACCATCCACCCGTGGAGGACGAAGGGCTTGGCAATGGGGCTAATGATGTGGAGGATGTGGAGCCGCAAGAGGACATCCGGACTCGGCTCATACGCGACTTCTTTGCTTAGTGGTGAGTACCAGGGTCTGAGTGTGCACGCATTGGTCCCCGTGTGGCATGCGTTGTGATGTGTGTCTCCACCTGCATGTATGGCACGTGGGTCAGAGGTGTGTGTGGGTGTGTCACTGGAGTGATGGTGGCAGTGATGGTAGTATTTCCCCAGTCATAATTGTGACCTAGCATGTTGTCATCCATACATGTGTCGAGTAAATGCACATGCAAGTGGATGTGCTTTTTGTGGCTGACTTCTTGTGTGTCTCTCTTCCCCAGGTACCTGCGCATGCCGTTTGCTGGTTGCATTGTTGTGGCACTGCTATTCCTCATGGACATGACATCGTGGGCTGACTCAGCGTTACAGGCACGGACACGTTTGGAAGTCTCCATGGGGTAAGGGATGCATCTGGGGTGTATTGGGTGTGGCTGTTGTTCACGATGTGTGCACACTTCCACGATCGGGGTTTGGTTCCTCTGCAGTCATGTGGCATCCCCATGGGACACGACATGCAGCTGGGTACACCTGAATAGATGGGCTGCCTGGTTGTCAGTCATCAGTGATGGGATAGTGGATTGTGATGATGGCATCAATGTGTGTGACACTGCCCTCGGACACATACGGTTGACATTGTCTTGGCATGGCGTGGGACTTCCACATCAGCGGATCTATGGTGTATGTCAGGCTCTCCGTGTGCAGCTGTGGGTTTTAGCTGTTAGCCGACACTTGTGTGCCAGTTCCATGGCTATCACGCATTTGTGCTGCAGAAGGGGGGTGCCAGTGTTGGACCCACATGTTACTCCACATGATGTGTTCATGTGTACTTCAAGTTGCCTCTGCAATCCCAAAAACATGACTAATAAAGGTGTCCCTATGCCTCCAAGGTGCCTCTTCTCAGTCAATGCTGGTGTGTTGGCACGGTGCATCCTGCATGTCTGGCATGGTATTGCCTGATTGTGGCTATGTGTCAATGTGTCGTGTGGCAAGATGCAAGCTGTGTGTGTGTGCTGAGACTGTGTATTGGGCATGATGTCCATGACTGTGTGGGTATTGTGACATGTGCCATCCCCATGCATCCAACGTTGTCCATGACCCCATTCTCTGCATCCACCGGACTCAAGCTTGCAGGACATGGTTCTGCCACCTGTCTACACATACCTGGGTGCCCCCCAGGACACTGGCCAGGATCCCTGACCTCTGCGCATGACTGTTGCTGTACTCAATGTGTCTGTCAGCACGGTTGTTCGGCCACCCCCTCAGCTGGTTGTGCCCATCACGGGTGTGTATGGTGCTCCATGTCTGTCTTGCCTAATAAACTGTGACCCATGTGTCCTGTGCCAGACTCAGGCCCCAGGGTGTGGATGGTTGAAGTGAACAGATGACTCAGGCATGTTTAGAATGTACAAGACACATGTTAGGTAATAATGCTACCAGCAGGCATCTACTCTTAATAGTGTGATTTATTATTGGGGGGGGGGGGGGACAAAGTGAGGGGCTTTCCGGGATTAGGGAATCCAAAGTTCAGTAGGGGAGTTGGTGTCCTTGCCATTGGAAATCCTCAGAGTCCATGCCACAGTCTTTGTCAACATTGGTCAGCCAGTGACCAGCAGGGCCATGTGGCAGAGAATGTCTCTTGATGCTGTGATGCTGTTGCTCCAGTGGGCCAGGTGCCAGGCCAGGTGTCCTGGGAGATGGTGATGTAGCAGCCACCCTCACGGTCCTTTCCGTGGACGACCCGGCTTCCTGCGGGGAACCTCAGCAGCAGGCCGTGACGACGTCTGGGATGCTCCGTCGGATGTTTCCTCCTCCTCCTCCTGATCCCTCCCTGTGGGTGGTGATGTTCTCCGCCTTCTGGCACAGGGAGGGTCGGCCATGGTGTCGGCCATCCGACGGAGTGTAGCGTGAATCCCCTGAAACGCCGTCACTTGCTCAGCCTGTCTGTCCTCCATCCTCCGTTGGTGTACCTGTAGACAGGCTATTAGCTCCGCATGTTGCTGGGCCTGCTGGACCTTGATCCCCTCGAGGACGGACACAACCTGGGCCATGCCCGTGGTGTCCTGCCGGTATGAGTCCAGGATGTTACGGACATGGGAAAATACCGGATCCCCACCCCTGCCCACTTGCGTCTGGCCTGCACTTGTGGGCACATCGGGTCTCCGGGACCCCTGAGGGGTGGCATTGGCGTTGTCGCCTGCCTCCTCCTGGGTGCCCGGGACACCGTGTCCCTCCTGGCGAGCCTGGCTGCATTGTGGTGTTGGGGCAGGGATCCTGGGTGTCTCCTGGGATGTGGCAGGAGTGGGGGTGGTGGTTGGCACGGTTGTACCTGACGCAGGTGCTGCAGGTGGTTGGACACCAGAGGGGCCAGGTCGGTCGGGGTCGTCCGCAGAGTGGTGAGAGTGGTCGCTGCCGGTGGGATCGGTCTCCTGCAGATCCGGGTCCTGTGAGTGTTCCCCTCCAGTGTTGGGGGGGTGCAGCACGACGTTGACCTGTGTGTGAGAGAGAAAATGTTAATTTTGGTCCATGCAACATCCATGTTTCATCCGTTTCAAAGTTGGCACATTTCCTCTTGGAATTAGGATCTGTCTTGCATTCCACTCACAGTGCACTTGTGCATGGGTGTGTCCCTTGGGCACCAATTTGGCCCCTTTAACTATGTGTGGCACAGTCTTACTTGCTGCGTCAAGTGTGACTGCAGTCAGCAGTGGAGTGTGCAGGTGTGGCGAGCCATGCATTTGCGCCTTCCTTGTAGCACTGTACATGTGCACATGGAGTGGATCCACACACTTATATGATGCAGGTGGCTGTCCTTGTGCTCGTGTACAGGTTGTGACATGGCCCTGCGTTTTGCCATGATGAAGAGGGGGGGTTCTGGCACTGGCCACCCTTGTCTACATGCACGCAGTCCACCTGCTGACGAGCAGACATTCCCACACACCAAAGGACTGATTTGCTCTCCCTGTGTCTCCCTCCTTCTCTGTCCCCCTCTCCCTCCCTCTCTGTCCCCCTCTCCCTCCCTCTCTGTCCTCCTCTCCCTCCCTCTCTGTCCCCCTCTCCCTCCCTCTGTGTGTCAGCCTCCTCCCTCTGTCCGTCTTCCTGTGTCTCCCTCCTTCTCTGTCCCCCTCTCCCTCCCTCTCTGTCCCCCTCTCCCTCCCTCTCTGTCCCCCTCTCCCTCCCTCTCTGTCCCCCTCTCCCTCCCTCCGTGTGTCACCCTCTGTCACCTTGGCCCAGCTTCCTGGGCACACACTGTTAGCAGATCTTTGAGTGGCCCTTGGCCTGTTGATGTGAGTTTGTTTCTGATCTCCAGGCACCCATTTTGTCTGCTGTGTGTCTGTGCGCTGCTGCTGTGGTGGTGTGTGCTGCCACTCTTTCACAATGTTGGCTGTTCATTAGCTGCTGTCATGTGCAAAACAGTGCCTTCACCCCCATGTGTTGATGCAAGGCGTCCGCCATTTGCTGGCAAGTCATTCCTGTGTTGGGACACACTGTTTGTCTGGCTGTGACCTAGGCCATATGGGCAGAGGGCATTGTTGTCTGCTTTGGAGTCGCACTATGTGATTTTTTGTGCCCAGCCTCCCGCCATCCGGGTTACCGTGTCATGTGTTGTTGTCTTCTGTGGCCTGTGACTTGACATTGTCCAGCTGGGTGCATGGGGCATGGTGGCAGCAGTGGCATGTGCCTGCTCATGGAGTGTGGTTGAGTCATGCGATGGCTTGTGGTGGTTGCGTGCCTGTTAGTAATTTTGGTTGTGGTTGCAGTTCCCCCCATGTGAGGTGCGTTGTTTGTGTACTCACCCGGGTCTCGGAGTCCTTCTACTCCTTCAACTGCCTCCACCGGCAGTATGGCCATCACCCTCTCCTCCCAGGGATGGTACTGTACGGCTCTGCGGGAGGGCCCTCCTCCGGTGGCGTTGGCCTGGTCGTGTTCCTCCTGCCTCTTGGCTCTGACCCTCCTCCGCAGATCGTACCACCTGTTCTGGCAATCCTGCTTGGTCCTCCTGGTGTCCGCAACAGCATTCACAGCATCGACGATGGTCTGCCACATGGCTGTTTTGGCTGCCTGGCTGGTGCTTCTGACCAATGTTCCAAAGATCTGTGGCTCGACTCTGAGGATTTGATCAACAAGGACCTCCAACTCTCGGTGACTGAACTTTGGATTCTTGGTAGTGGGCATGGTGAGGGGTGTGGGTGGGGATGGTGTGGGTGTGGGGGGTGTGTGGATGTTGGGGGGGGGTGTGGATGGTTGTGTGTGTGTGTGAATGTGATGAGAGGGTGTTTGTGAGGGTGGTCGTGTGAAGGTGTGCAAGTGTAAGGTGTGGTGTAGCTTGTAGTCTGGTTCTGTGGTGTCTGGCAGCAGTGAGTCTGTTGCAAAGGCTCATGGTTTGTGTGTGTGGGCCCTTTTTATTGGTCCATGGGTGGGTGTGGCAGTTTTTGAATTTTGGGTGGGTGTGTTATAAGGAGTGGTGGTGTATTGGGCCTCTGTTTGTTTTTGGCAGTTGCAGGTCAGTGATTGTGTTATTTTAGTGGTTGTTGGCCATGTTTAGTGGCTGTGTGCCTTTCGAATGGGGTATTCTTGTGTTGTTTTATTTTGTCCTGGTTGTGTACGTGCGTTTTGAGCGTGTGTACGGTGTGTACATGGGCCATTTGGTTGTACGATTTTGTCCTTGTGTGTGGCTTTGTACGACTCGTACATGCGGTCGTGATGTTGGGGCATGGGGTGCGCTCCGTACTTAGGAGGTTGTGTTGGGGGTGCGCCAGGAACTACTGGGGTGTAGGTTCACGGTGGTACGACACGTACTGGGGTGGGGGTACGACTGGAACGTACTGGGGTGTAGGTTCACAGGGGTATGACACGTACTGGGGTGGGGGTACGACTGGAACGTACTGGGGTGTAGGTACACGGGGGTATGACACGTACTGGGGTGGGGGTACGACTGGAACGTACTGGGGTGTAGGTACACGGGGGGTATGACACGTACTGGGGTGGGGGTGGGGCTCGAACGTACTGGGGTGTACATGGACGGTGGTACGACACGTACAGGGGTGGGGGGGTGTACATTGACGGTGGTACGACACGTACAGGGGGGGGTGTACATTGACGGTGGTACGACACGTACAGGGGGGGTGTACATTGACGTTGGTACGACACGTACTGGGGTGGGGGTACGACTGGAACGTACTGGGGTGTAGGTACAGGGGGGTATGACACGTACTGGGGTGGGGGTGGGGCTCAAACGTACTGGGGTGTACATGGACGGTGGTACGACACGTACAGGGGTGGGGGGGTGTACATTGACGGTGGTACGACACGTACAGGGGGGTGTGTGTACATTGACGGTGGTACGACACGTACAGGGGGGGGTGTACATTGACGGTGGTACGACACGTACAGGGGGGGGTGTACATTGACGGTGGTACGACACGTACTGGGGTGGGGGTACGACTGGAACGTACTGGGGTGTAGGTACACGGGGGGTATGACACGTACTGGGGTGGGGGTGGGGCTCGAACGTACTGGGGTGTACATGGACGGTGGTACGACACGTACAGGGGTGGGGGGTGTACATTGACGGTGGTACGACACGTACAGGGGGGGTGTACATTGACGGTGGTACGACACGTACAGGGGGGGTGTACATTGACGGTGGTATGACACGTACTGGGGTGGGGGTACAACTGGAACGTACTGGGGTGTAGGTACACGGGGGTATGACACGTACTGGGGTGGGGGTGGGGCTCGAACGTACTGGGGTGTACATAGACGGTGGTACGACACGTACAGGGGTGGGGGGGTGTACATTGACGTTGGTACGACACGTACTGGGGTGGGGGTACGACTGGAACGTACTGGGGTGTAGGTACACGGAGGGTATGACACGTACTGGGGTGGGGGTGGGGCTCGAACGTACTGGGGTGTACATGGACGGTGGTACGACACGTACAGGGGTGGGGGGTGTACATTGACGGTGGTACGACACGTACAGGGGGGGGGTGTACATGGACGGTGGTACGACACGTGCTGGGGTGGGGGTACGACTGGAACGTACTGGGGTGTACCTAGACGGGTGGGGGTATACATATACGGGGGGTACGTGTCGGACGTACGGGGGCTGGGGGGAGTGTTGGGCGCGTATGCGGGCACATGTCTCCATGGTTGCTATAGGTGTTCGGTGCGGACGGTGTTTTTTCCATACGGTTGTAGGCTCGGACGCACGGGATGGATCGTGATTCCTCGGTCGGACTTGGATTTTTACGTTTGTAAGGTAAATCGTCTGAGGACGTGTCGGACACATTTTCCGACCCGAGGACGTGTGGGGAATGATTCCCAGTGCGGTTCGTATGGACTTTTTACCATGCGAATCGTGATTGCCAGTTCGTACGGCACTTGTACGATTCGTACGGTAAAAAGACCCGATACGAGTCGCACGGGGGAATTTTTTACCGGATCGTGATCGGCACCATAGTCTATGAATCGCAGACCCACCCAGCCAGCCAGAATCTCCCCCAGCAGAGCCATATGCAACAAGCTCGAAGAGAAAAGGCACGTTAGTGCTGGTAAGTTTTTAGGTCTTGCCTGACCCAACGCATGCGCTGGTCTGGCGAGACTTTTTGTGAGGGCTCAAAAAAGTGCTACCACTGTAGCTTAGAGCTACAGTGCATGTGCGCGGGCGCGCGTGCCTCACTTCCGTGGCCGCACGGCCGCTTTGATGTTTGATCGCGATCACTTTCACTTTCGCGGCCGCACGGACGCTTTGATGTTCTCCTTTTGAGACGGTTTTTTTTTCCTGTTTATTACTTCTATGTAGTAATGGTGGCACCCGTGCACCGCCATTACTACAGAGCAGTAATAAACAGAAACAAGTATTGGCATAGCCAATAGGTCTCGCTTTTGGGACCTTATAAGTATTTAGTTATGCAACTGTTGCATGGCTAAACACTTATAAGGTCCCAAAAGCGAGACCTATTGGCTATGCCAATGCTTGTTAATATAATCTTGTGACTGATTCTTTATACAAATACAAGCAGGGACCTGGGCTGAGACCACAAGAACTAATGAAATACATTTCAAATATCAATGATAATATGTAAACTGAGCAAGTTAGTCTTCATTTTTTTACCGCAGGAGCCAAGGAGTGGACACAGCTCAACATTAGGGATAGGTAATTCCTGTGGGCATAGTTAGCCTGAGCAGAAAAATAAAGCTGAAGCGTGTTAAAGAGTTATAGTTAGGCTAAAGCAATGATTTCTATTTCACATCAGCTTAAGAGAATCTTACAGGCACAGTTGCACCTGTGTTTATCTGCCATACATTTAATGTATTTTCATTTGTCTTTCACCCTTATGAATCATTATGTAGATTCAGGTGTCAGAAATTTTTCAAGACCATGAGGCAAACACACAATGGCAGAAATATGTTAACTTCCACATAAGGACAAGCTAGGCACCTGGCAAACCCCTGGCAAACGTCACTTTCTTTGTTTTAAGCTTGTAGTTGTGGAACAATCCAATAAAACTATGCACAGTCAACAGAAGGGGAAAGCTGCCCTTGTAGACGAAAGATGTCTAGAAGAGGGATCCAACAAACAGCCTGGTGTGAAGTAGCTCTGCAGTAAGCACGAAAAATCTGCACTATCAAGCAGAACGAGTGGCCCAAACTCCAAGAGCAGATGTTTTGAAGGAAGCTGTTGGTGTCCTAAGACCAGAGCACCTAGGAAACAAACATGCTTACACACCCCATAATACATCAGAGCAACATTTTAGGCAGGTTCCATATTGTGTGAACAGCCTTGTTAAGGTCAGTGGGCAGTGGTCTCTTGTTAACGAAAGCCGATAAGGAGTTGCTTGAGTATGGGAGGGGGGTCAGTCTAAACAATAGAATTTCACTTCAATTTATTGGCCTTCAGCCAATCAAGCAGCGCTACCATGCAACCAGCTTGGATCCAGTGACAAAGTGTGCGTGGGACCCATGTCTGGGCATGCCCGTCCCACTTAGGATGACATGCTAAACTATACAATAAGTGATGTATGGAATACTTGAATAAACCCACTGGTAATTGCTATGGCTGCATTCCAATCCATCGCTATTTTGCACACCATGCCACCTCAGTTTTGACCCAGCAATATGCAAATCAGTTTTGACCCTGCTCCAACATGCTCATCAGCCAGGTATAGCCTGATTCCAGGGCACAGTGAGCACAGGACCCACGTTTGGGCATACCTGTCGCACTTGTAGCATCAATTGCAACAACAACAAGGTGATGGATGGAATGCTTGAATTAATCTCAACCACCGGTAATCACTCAGGTTGCATCCCAGTCCATCGTTTTTCATCCACCATGCCCCCTCAGAATGAACCCAGCCTCATGCAAATAAGTCTTGACCCTGCTCAAATAGGAACAGTCCAGCCTAAACTGCCAAGCCAGGTCCTCCCGTAATCAGAATACAAGCAACCTAGGACCAGTCCCCGAGGGATTACTAGTAGTAGAGATTAATTCAAGCATTCCATCCGTCATCTTGTAGTTGTTATAGCATCTGCATAGAGTAGAATAACGTAGAGTGGAGTAGCATACAGTGGAGTGACGTACAGTGTAGTGTCTAATGGAGTAGCGCAAAGTGCAGTGGGGAAGAGTAGAATAGCATACAGTGGAGTAGCATAGAGTGCAGTGGCATCCAATGGAAGAGCTCAGAATGGAGTGGCATTGAGTGAAGTGGTGTACACTGGACTGGTGTAGAGTGGAACAGCATATAGTGGAGTAGCGTAAAGTGCAGCGGCGTACAGTGGAGTGCGGTAGACTGAAGTGGTGTACACTGGAGTTGGGTAGAGTTGAATAGTATATAGAGTTGAGTCCAAAAGAATAGCTTATAATGGAGTGGCATTGAGTGGAGTGGGGTACACTAGAGTGGCGTAAAGTAGAGTAGCATGCAGTGGAGTGCCATACAGAAGAACAGCGCACAGTGGAGTGTCGTGGAGTGGACTGGCATACAGTGGAACAGTGTACAATGTAGTGGCATACAGTGGAGTGGCGTACAGTGGAATAGTGTAAAGTGGAGAATCGAACAGTGTAGTGGTGTATAGTAGAGTGATGTAGACTGGAGTGGCACATGGTGGAGTGTGGTACAGTGGAATACGATACAGTAGGGTGGTGGTGAATGGAGTTGTGTACTGTGTAATTGCATAGAGTGGCGTAGAGTAGAGTGGCATACAGTGGAATAGCGTAGAGTGGAGAGGCTTACAGTGGAGTGGCATACAGTGAAATAGCAAAGTGGAGTAGTGTGGAGTGTAGTGGCATACTATGGTTTGGGGTGAAGTGAAACAGCATACAGTAGAGTGACATACAGTAGAGTTCGTCCAATAGAATAGCATATAATGGAGTGCCTTAGAGTGGAGTGGTATAGATTGGAGTGGCCTAGAGTAGAGTAGCGTACAGTAGATTGGCCTACAGTGGAATAGCATACAGTGGAGTGTCGTACTGCGTAGTGGTATACAGTGGAATAGCACAGACTGGAGTTGCGTACAGTGGACTGACGTACATTGGAATAGCATATAGTGGTGTAGATTACAGCAGAGTGGCAAATGTGGAGTGGTGTATAGTGCAGTGGTGTATAGTGCAGTGGGGTAGGGTGGATTTGCATACAGTGTAATAAGGTAGAGTGGAGTGGCACACAGTGGAATAGCTTAGAGTGCATTACAGTGGTGTTGGGTAGAGTGGAATAGCGTAGAGTTGAGTTGTGTACAGTGAAGTGGCATAGAATCGAGTGGAGCAGAGTGAAATACCATACAGCGGAGTTGCGTAATGGGGAGTGGCTTCCAATGGAATAGAGTAGAATATAGTGGGGTAGAGTGGAGTGAGGTAGACTGGAGAGGCATAGTGCGGGTTAGCATACAGTGGAGTGTGGTAGAGAGGAGTGGCATACAGTGTAATAGCATGCAGTGGCGTGCAGTGGAGTGGTGTACAGTGGAATAGTGTATAGTGGAGTAGCATACAGTCTATTGGCGTATAGTGGAGTGGTGTACAGTGGAGAGGGGCAGAGTGGAACAGCATACAGTGGAGTGCTGTAGAATGGAATGGCATCCAATGGAATAGCGTACAGTGGAATGTGTACGCTGGAGTGGCATATAGTAAGGTAGTGCACAGTTGAGTTGCATACTTTGGAATAGCACAGAGTGGAGTCTTGAACAGTGGAGTAGCATACAGTAGAATAGGGTAGAGTGGAGTGGCTTAAAGTGGAATAGAGTACAGTAGAGTAGCGTACAGTGGAGTGGTATAGATCGAAGTGGTGTACGCTGGAGTGTGGTAAAGTGGAATACCATACAATGTAGTGGAATAGAGTGGAGTTGCATACAGTGTAACAGCATAGAGTTGAATGGCATACAGTGAAGTGGTGTATAGTGGAGTGGCGTACAGCTGAGTGGCATATGGATGTAGGGGAAATTTAGCAGGAATGTAAACTATGGTGTGCAGAGTAATGCACAACAGCGAATTGTGCTTCCTTGCTTTCCTCCAGACTTACCAAGCAACTCAGGGCCACCCATGGCGGCCTTGTGTTGCTTTGTAAATCTGACTTACGTTACTCATTGCTCATGCAACACCATGCGTGACGCAAAGGTAACACAAAACTATAATACAGACAGGCCTTAGTTATATATTGTGCCATGGTATTACATGTTAACTTCGCTGTATAGCATTGTAAATGGCGATGACAGGGAAGTATATGATTGGCTAATGACTGTCTTAAAAAATTAAAAGGCAGCCATACTATCTTTACTACACTTTGGCTGTGTTCTGGGTGAGGGGTTTAGATATAGGTAACTAGTGGGTTTTATTGCTGCTGCCTATAGGTAAGGATTTTTTAAAATATTTTTCTACATATTTTTCAATAAGTTTACTGCATACCGTGCTAGCACCAAGCAAGTACCATATTTTTATGAAATGTAACTTTTAAAAGAAAGAAAGAAAATGTAAGTTGTGCTTTCTTTTTTAGGTATTTCCACAGTACTCTGTATACTTTATTGTCACATAATTAAATATGTAAAAAGTTGTAAATACACTATACTACAATGTATTTCACAAATATAGTGTGTTACAGTTTTTTCAATTTGTTATCATATTAAAAAAAACTTTTAAGTGCAGCGGTACTTCCAAGGTAGTACCGCGGTACTCCATATAATTTTCTTTAAATATATGCAAACGTATAATTATTTTTCCCTACCTATTATCACTTTGCTGATGTGGTAATAGGTAGGGAAAACATATAAAACCTAATACTTACCTAGTTGTAAGCCCCACCCAGAACACAGCCAAAATGTCATTTTTGAAGGGGAAGTCATCAGCCAATAGGATAATAGCTTGTCATTGCTATGTACTGCAGCAGTTCTGCAAAATTTTGCAAAACTACAACAGTTAAAGATATCACTACGTTTTCACACCTTATAAATTATAAAACACTAAGGGGCTGATTTAGATGCAGTCGGAAACGGTTCCGTCGGTTTGGTCGGAGCCATTCGACCGCATTGAAATGGCCCGTTTAGATTCCTTTCCGACCGACTCATTTTGATGGGATCGGTCGGAAAGGAATCTGAACCAGATTTCCGAATTACCTCTGACGGGCTTGGAGATCCCAGCTGCCATTCCGAAATCCTCCATCAATCCCTCGGGCAGCTCTTTCCGGCCAAGGGATTGCGATGGAAGATTCCCACAGCCTTTCTGTGCCGCCACAGAAAGGCTGGGGAATCCTACTTTGGGGGCCCCCAGCAGGGCCTCCATCTGAGCAAGGACTGGATGGCAGCCTAGGAGGCACGTAAGGTGCCCCCCTGTTGATCCCTGCACCCAGTGGCAGGCACCTTGAGGTGCCTGCCATGGGTTGCAGGGAAGAACTGCACCTCTGCTCTTTACAATGAAAACATGCATTTCATTCGGAATGCATGCTCCCATTGTAAAGAATAGGATTGCGACCGAAGAGTGTTCGGTCGCATCCTACTTGCTGGGCTGGAACCGACGACAGGAGGTCGTTCGGTTCCAGCTCCCGAACGATGTCGGACGGACTCCCGTCCGTCCGGTATCGTAATTGCCCCCTTACCTGTAATACCCAAAAGGATCATCTGCACACCATAATCTCTAAAGCTGCCAAAATTCATGAAACTCTGACTGACCATGTTTACACTAGGTGCGACACAAAAGTCTGTGTATAATGCAATGGTAGAAAACTTGTTTTGGGACCACCCTCTTTTTTCTTTGCACCCCCTTAAGAAATTGCTGTGAAACTTTGCATCCTCTGCTATTCTAGAAAAAGCTATAGGTTTGCAAAGTTTTGTGGAGATTCGTCAAACATGTGCAAAGTTATTAATGGTCAAATATCACAGGAATTCCTATCCCTGGCAACCCTAACTATAGCTACAGGGTGGCTACCTCCACTTCGATTGAGATATATATGTGTGTGTGTAAGTGTGCGCGCCTGCGTACGTGTGTGTGTGTGTGTGTGTGTGTGTGTATATATATATATATATATACACACATATATATATATATACTCAAAAAGCACAGTTAAAAGTTAGTTACTGTCCAGTGAACAGAAAACCCGAAAAAGTCCTGGAGTTCACTATTAATGATGCACAATGCAGACCATATCTTACACAACTTCCACGTTTTGCTCCTTGTAGACAGCCCATTTTTAGGTCTCGCATAGACAGCACGCATGCGCTGTCTGGAAGATCTAAAGTAAACACTATACGGGGTGTAATCCCGCCTGCTGCCGTCTGCTGCTTGCGATTGGTTCCCTGCAGTGTCTCTGTTGGTGACAGCATTCTAAGTGATTCACATAACGGAACGTCACTTCCGTTTTAGGCAGAGCAGCACCACCTAACTTCAGTTTCCCTTCGCTGCAATTCCTGATGTGTAGTTTCAGAAAACTATTTTTGTCTAATGGACCTGCCTTTCCTTACACTACGCGATGGCTTTATGTCCCTCGCCTCCCCGCTGAATTTTTGAGAGTACATTCACTCTCTGAAGGTGTGCACAGTAATTAGCGTTCCCCTAAACGGATCAGGTTTTCAAGACATTGAAATTACACACGGGCAGGCCTTTAAGTGGGCCGGGTGCTGCCGGAGCAGTTGTAAAAAGCAGGCGCCGAGACAGGTCCCTATCCGGCTCTCAATTTTTGACCTCAACCATAGGGTGAAAATAAATCTTCACTCTGCAGCACTGTCACCCTTCACTGCCTTTGAGGTAACTTCACAGAGACTCTGTATAGTTCTTTCAGGCTCATAATTTAAGAACTGAAGCTTTCAATATTATATACAACGAAGCCACAGTTGCTTTTTTATCTGAGATAACACCCATTGACAAAGCCAATAGTCCTGGCTTGTTGTAGGTGTAATGTTACTTGTATCATATATCTTTATGCAATGACAGAGGCAGCAAAATGCCAATCGGGGGGCACACTATGCTAAGCACATACACATTTTTAGCCTACGTGTTTTTAAGCCACGCCCTTAATTACATCGGGCACACCTCCGTTTTTTCCTCCCACTTTAAGCCCTGCACCCGTGGTGAATCGGTGTACCCTGGGGATGGCTGCACAAAGGAGCCGTGAGTGCAAAGGTCACATCAAACTGAGTTCAGATTCCTCCTCGGTTTGCGCTCTGTAATGAAGTTTCAGGGGGAGGAGGGGGGTGCACCTGTGACCCTCATCACACATGGGCAGCAAATACTGCACCCGAGGCAATGGGACCTTCCTAGGGTAGTAAGCGCTACATAAGTACAATTACACATGTACGCTGCAAGGGCTGACAAGACTCCGTGGAAGTGACCTGGGTGATGTCAATGGTAAACACTACCCTTCCCAGCATGCCTCGGGCGTGGGCTGGGCAGCTGCTGCAGACAGATGTTATGTAAATGTTAAATGTTGTAGACTTGTATAGCGCACAGCTACCCCAGCAACGGGGCGTCCCGGCGCTGTAGACCGCTGGGGAACCCGTCCTGGCTATCCCTGTGAGATGGTCCCTTTCTGGGTATCTCCAAGGTGAAACCAGGCATCCCCGGCGTCTGTGGGGGGCCGTTGTAGAGATGAGGCAAGCTTAGTGCCCAGAGTTGCCGAGCGTGTTCCTGGTTAGAGTAGGTACCGAGGCGAGAATTATCGAGTCCGTTTTTGACCCTGGTCCACGACCCTGCCGCGTCGGGAATTGAACCCTGGTCCCTGGCCGATTCTCTGCTTACGGGTCTGCCGCCTCTAACTAGTGAGCCACACCTCTCCACGAGGTCCATTAGTCAGCAGAGCCGAGAGTTTCACTTTTAGGGCCGGATATTCACTCTGCGCTGCCGCCCTCAGGTGCCATCACCAGCCTGGGACCCCCTGTGCCACCACCGCTCACCAAGGACTCTGGAGACAAGTTGAACCCAAGAGCACACACTGTCAGGCACAGGCTTACCCACTACTGTTTGCCCTAACAACCTCGAGACTTCTCGCTGTCCAATGAGGGGCGGCGTCTCAGTGAGTGCTGGATTCTACTTGTAGGTCAATAAGTGGAGCGCTCAGTCTGGAGGTGCTTTTGCTTTGCATTCTGGTTCTTGTAGTGTTCCCAAACTGGACACCGGAGTGCAGAGTAAAAACCGAAAATGGATGAGCCGTTCTCAGAAAACTTGACATTTGTGTGTACCTGCTCAGAAAATGATCCCGCGCCTCTAGGATCGATAGTACAAGATAGCCACAATTGGGGTGCAGTAGTTCGCTTACAGCATGAACCCTTGATGCCAGTGCTACTGCATTTGCGTTCTTACAGACCGAACAAACCGTAGCACCTTCTGAGCATTGCAGGTTTGTGCAACATTTAGGAATCTTTTGGACCTATGAGGAGAATGGCGCCTACTGTCTTAGCGCTTACCTGTCCTTTGCTATTTTAAGCACCGGGAAAATGAACTGAATTGTTTTGATTCAAAAGTAATAAATATAGAGAAGCAGGAGAATTTTGAAACCATGCGTTTATTTAATTGTGTATTTTCGAACACAGCTGTATAGCGCATCTTGTTTCGAGGTACTTATCTAGTTCATTTACAGAACTTGTTTTTTTAATATAGATCGCACTAGTAACCGCTGCTACAGTGTCTGCGTGGAACAAAGATCCCCCCTCTCTCGTGTGATCAAATGACGAGAATGGCCGCTTAAATCACAGGGCAACGTCCAGCAGTTTTATTGCTCTCACTGGGTCATGGGCAATCAGGCCGTCCGTGCTGTTTTATGAGCAAGAAAGAAACTACAGGAATTAAAACAACAAAACAAGGTCTCATTTTCATGTAGGTTATTCTTGCGGTGTCCGATGCACTGGAATGAAATCCTGGACGTAAAGGCACCTTTTGCTAAATAGCACATGAACCAGCTCTGCTCACTGAGGGGCATATTATCAAGGAAGGGCGTTAAAATTATCGCCGCTTTAGTGGCAGAAAACCGCAGCTAAAGCGGCGATAATGGGCTTGATAATATGCCACAGAGAGTTCCAATAGAAGCCCATGTTGACACCAGAACATGAGCTTCTATTGGAATTCTCTGTGGCATATTATCAAGCACATTATCGCCGCTTTAGCTGCGGTTTTCTGCCGCTAAAGTGGCGATACTTTTAACGCCCTTCCTTGATAATATGCCCCTGAGCATTCCACTTATTTAACACTCACTTGTCACTCCGCAGTAACTGCTCTGTGGGGCACTCTCTTGTCATGGACTCCAGCACACGTGCCAGGGATTTAGGGAAGCGAAATGAAACATTCTACATTAAACTCATTTTCCTATTGAAGGACGTCTTTTGCCAATGCAATCAGAGACGTTTTAATGCATGGGCAAAGTGGGCTCTGGCCCAGGGCCCCAGCCTTTCAGGGGGCCCCCTGACAGTCAGCTCCATTCTCCAGAGTTTTGCCCTAATGACCTTGAATATTTCCTAAACAGTTTGTTTTAAATTTTGTTTTCCTTTCATTTATTTCTTATGTACCTGATGCGTGAGAGTCTAGTACAGCCATTTTGCAGAGAAATTTTGTGTTTATGTTTCATGCAATATACATAAAAAACGTTTATTTTAGATCAAAACAAGGCCTAACATATAAGAAATGGGAGGGCGTCACAGAGATTATTTGCAGTAATATTGGTGAGCTGCTGCTGTGTTACAATATTGAAAACACAGATAACTATCCCTGAATATTAGATGTAAACACATTCAGGGCCTTATTTATGAGAAGTGACGCATCGCTGTGTGAAAACAGGGATGCGTCACTTGTTAGTGCGCCCTCGTTGCGACATGATGGATGTGTCATATTTACTGTATGATGCATCATGTCGCAAGGAGTTACAGATATGTCAGTATTTCTGACGAATCTGTATGCGCAAAAGTGATGCATTGCTGCGGTGTGCCTGAAAATAGACGCAACTCCAGCAATGTGTCCTTTCACATGGGGCAAGCCCCATGTGAAAGGGCCTGCATCAGTCTTATGCCTGCTGTGTGGCAGGTGTAAGATATTGACGCAATGGCGTCCTAGAAGTGGCGCACTGAGTTCTCATAGATTTCAATGCGCCACTTCTACGAGGCATTTTGCGGGGCAACACCCACCCTGCATACATTATGCCTGGCGCAGGTATAATGCGGTGCAGGGGTTTACAAAGTGAAGCATCTGCCTAGATGCGGCACTTTGTAAATAGGGCGTAACATTGCACATATTTTATGCTGCCGGTGCGTCACAAAAAGTGACGCACCAGCGGCATAAAAGTGAAGCAAAGCCTCATAAATAAGGCGCTTAGAATTTGGAAAAGTTTTCCTTTGCACTGTCAGGGACCTAATGAAATGAAATTGTGTATTTAATAAAGCACGCAGCTACTCAGACTAGAGAGTCCTGGCGCATGACAGTGGGAGGAAACCATGCGTAAAAGACCCACCAGTTATCAAAAAGCCAGGTTTTTAAGTTCTTTCATGAAAGAGAGTAGGTCTGTGGTTAGTCTCAGAGACTCAGGGAGGCTATTCCACAATTTTGGGCCTAGAAAGCCGTGGGATCTGCCTCCAATGCGGGCCCTGCATATTTTAAGCATGATGGCCAGGTTGGCATTGGAAGAATTTAGGGGTCTAGCTGTTGTGTAGCGATTAACGCGCTTATTTATGTAGCCGGCTCCTAAGCCATGGAAAGCTTTAGAGAAGATGGTCATCGCTTTGAAGCCGATCCGTTCTTTTATGCGGAGAGATTTAAGAATAGGGGTCATACTAGATCTGGGTTTAGGTCTCAGGATGGCTCTGGCCGCCACGTATTGTACCACTTGTAGGCACTGGATAAGGGATTTGGAAAGACAGAGGTACAAGCTGTTGACATAGTCAAGCTTTGATGTCACCAGAGTCTGCACCACGATCTTTCTGCTCTCAAGCGGTAACAGTGGCAGGAGTCTTTTTTAGCATCCAGAGTATGCCAAAGCAAGTGCCATTTAGATTTTGAACTTGAAAGCACATGGAGAGTGTCTTGTCTATGACAATTCCTACGTTTTTGACTTTCTCCTTTTCAGCGGGCGGGGCGGCAGACCTTTTGGCCACAAAGCGCTCCAGTCAGGCGTTTATGGATTACCAAAGAAAACAACTTCAGTTTTGTCAGGATTGCACTTCAGCTGATTGATCTTAAGCCAGTTAAAAACCTTTGTGAGGCAAGACCTAATCATTGCCCCGTCAAAGTCGGTTCCTTTTTCACACGTAAAAATCAGCTGAGTGTCATCAGCATAGGAAACAATTTTGGCGCCCTCTTCCTCTACCAGAAATGCAAGGGGGATAGATATATATTAAAAAGGGTAGGACTGAGAATGGAGCCCTGAGGGACACCTACATTCATGGACGGAACTGGGGATGAGAAAGGGGGGAGCCAGATGTCCTGAGATCTGTTTGCCAAGAAGGATGACATCCATTGTAAAGGCGGTCCCCCCCCAGACCGATGTTAGCAAGTCTCTCCGGGAGCCTCTCATGTGGGACCGTATCGAAGGCCGCCGACGTATAGAGCAGTATCAGAACAGTCTTGCCTCCCTGGTCCAGCTTACTGAAATTCAGTCACTTCCAGCAGAGCGGACTCCATACTGTAGTTAGCCCTAAAACTGGATTGGGACTCATGAAGGAGCCTCCCATCTTTAATGTGTTTTTGGAGGGCCTTGTTTACATGCTTCTCTAGTACTCTGGAGAGGGTCGGAAGAAGGGAGATTGGCCTGTAGTTGGCAGGGTCCGTCGGTTTGGCGTTAGCCTTTTTTATCAGTTGAAGAATCTTAGCATTCTTCCATAATTTCTGCATGTTGCCTGAGGAGAGAGAAGCAATAAAGAGCTGGTTTACTGTGGGGTTTATGGTGAGAGCTAATAGGTTCAAGATTTTCCATGGACATGGGTCAGTAGGAGAGCCAGACTTAATGCTTTGGAGAGGGGTCAGTGCCTCTTCAAGCTGAAACTCAGGGAAAGCTAGTAAAGATGGAGGATCCAAGAGGTGAAATTTGCTATTAGAACTAAGGTAGAAGGTTAGTTCTTCCTCTGAGATGTTAGTGAAGGCTTGTTGGATCATGGAGATCTTTTTGTGGAAGAATTCAACTATTTACTTAGAGCATTCTTCAGTGCATGGCCCTACCTTTGTGCCGGCTCTCAGGGCAGTAAAGGATTTAACTATGCTAAAGATTTCCTTACTCTTATTTTGGGCATTTTCTATCTTGGTTTGAAAGAGGTTTTTCTTGGCTGCCTTCACGAGAATGTAATGAACTTTTAAGGTGTCTTTATACACCTTCCTGTCCTCAGGTAGATAGGATTTACGCCATTTCCGTTCAATTGTTCCACAGTTCCGGTTGCGAGATCTAAGGGAATCGTTAAACCATGGAGCTGGTGGGGCTGACCTCTTTGAGGAGCAGCAAACAACCAGTACCACTGCATCAATGTTGGTTCGGAGCCATAAATCTATTGAGAGGGCGTCCGAGTCGGGGCAGCCAGACAGCTCTGGTGAGGAACGACTGAGGGCGTCTGCTAACATCGGATGGATATTTTATGGAACGTCCTGTAATTAGAGACCCTCTGCCCTGTGTTAGCTCAAGGGGCTGTGGCAGAGTTGGAAATGACGAATTTTAATAGGAGGTGGTCAGACCAGGTAATGGGAAGAGGTAGGCTTACTGATGTGTCAAAGTTGTGAACGATTTGGTCTAGGGTATGGCCCTTCTCATGGGTGGCCAAAGAAACAGATGGAAACATGTTGCAGGCCTGCAGTGCCTCCAACAAGGAAATTGTTTGAGGGTATTTTCCATTGTCCATATGTATATTGAAATATCCCAGAATGAGGCAGTTGTTGTATTTTAAGGCCAGGGAGGTGGTGGCTATATTAAGCGTAGTAGTAACATTTCCAATAGCACTGGGAGGTCTGTAAATCAGAAATCCAGCTATGCTATGATGGGGGGATAAGGTACAGCAGAAGCCTAAGCAGTCTAGTTTTTTATTGTAAATTATGACAACACCTCCCTCCTTCCCATTCGATCGGTCCCTCCTAAGAATGTTATAGCCTGTAGGGACGGCCAAGGTGATAGTAGGTTCGGAGGCTTCAGACAGCCAGGTCTCAGTGAGAAATAAAATATCAGACTGTTAGTCTAAAAGTAGGCCATAAATGTATGGTTCATGCTTTTGTATAGAGCGACAATTTAAAAGGGTGGCCTTTAAGTCCTCTGTTTTCTTATTGTTTTTACACTTATTGTTGTGTGGGAGGATATTGGGTGCGAGTTTCCTGGGCTGGAGGAGAGTCCAGTTACACTTATTGCATCAAAAGTCTACCTCCAACCTCGGATCAGTGGCTGTACAGTGACATAATGGTAGCCGCCTAAGGCTAAGCAGTTTTTCCCTCTTGCAATATAGTGGAAGAAACTCACCGGAGGGGAACTGGGCAGCATGGCCGGCGCCGAACGCCTCTGGGCGCAGACAGGCTTACCTTCGGCGCTAGCGGCGCGCCCGCTGTGCACGTCCACTTAGCACGTCCGTTTGCATCGGGAATATATAGGCTAATGCCTATGATGCAAACTGGATCGCCAACGCAGCTGAGGAAGCGGAAACTGCATAGGCATAAGTGAGGAGCCCGATAGTAGCCCCAGCCCTCCGCACAATCGGCGTATCAGCCGCGGCGGACCAGGACTGGAGGAAAAGCGAGATGCGAATCGAAGCAGCTAAGGAGGTGTAGGCAAGCAGAATCAAGTAAAGTGCAAGTGCGCATAGGTAGGAGAAATTATTGAAAAGCACAGAGTAATTCAGCCAGACATATACAATTTAAAAAGTAATAAAAACCTAGTAGCAGGGCAGGAAACACTAAATCCTACAGCTATCAGCTGCGCGCATCCGTTTGCAATATATAGGCTAATGCCTAGGATGCAAACTGGATCGCTAGCGCAGCTGAGGAAGCGGAAACTGCGTGGGAAACAGGGGCTCAAATTAGATCATAAATTCAAATGTGTCCTGAACAGGGGCCCCCAAAATATGTTTGGCCCAGGGCCCCCCAAATCCTTAAGATGTCCCTGAATGCAATAGGCTTCGCGTTGCGAGAGTTTGAGCTGTTGTAAATGGCAATGCCTTTTATTTACGTGTTGGTTTTTAAAACATAAATAAAAGGCATTTTCATTTACAATAGCAATACCTTAAACTCTCGCAAATGCGAGACCTATTGCATTGCGAATGCTTGTTTATCATGTCTTCCACTGGGGTGTACCGAGCATGGTGGAGGCGTGACATATGTTGTACATTGCACACCATAACTAATGGCTATCAGGGCTTTTTCAGTTTTAAGTTTGTGGAATCAAAATTCCTTTTTTTTAAAAAAAAGTTATTTATTGTTTTTGCATACCCTACATAGAACACAAACAGTCTCACGGTCTCTGGGAGATGAGCAACTATGAAACAAATATTCCAACATCATCAATGAAGACAAACAATACAATGCCAACTGAGGGATCAGGAAAGAGATGGGTGTCCATGCTACAGAATCATACAGGGGCGCGGGGGCGGAAACAGGAGAGGCAACAGTGGTTGCATATGTCAGTTAGAATAATCAAATAAGTGCATTTTTCCTCCAGTCCCTAATAGTTCCTGTTCCTGTGCCGAATGCTCGATTGTCAACAGGTAGGTTCGTAGGGGTTTCCAGAGGTCTGGACCTAGGTGGTTGAAGAGTGGCATACAATCCACTAGTGGTGTCGCAAAATATAAGGCTCCGGAGCCAGGCTTCCATTGTGGTTGGGGTTCTGTTGCCCCAATGAATGGCAAGTTCTCGTTTGGCTAAGAGTAGGGTCATGGCCGTGTATCACCTAACAGATTTGAAAACATTATGCACATATCCCAACAGGGCAAAGAGAGGGCTTGGTTCCAGAGTGATATCTATCATCAAAGCTAGGTGACCAAAGAGTCCCTCCAAAACTTGCCAATGGTGGGGCATGTCCACATCATGTGAGCGAAATCCGCCATAGGCACATCGCATTTAGATGCAATTTGGGGATTGCATGTGGTCTATTTTAGCCAATGCTTTGGGTGTAGCATACGAGCAGTGTATGAATTTGGAGTGTATGAGCTTGTGATGAGGGTTCATGGAGACCAATCGTATTTGCACGCAGCTTGCATTCCTGATCTTGTCAGGGAGGGGGGATGCCCGGTTCAGTCTCCCATGTGGCTCGCAGTTTAGCGTTATGAGGTGGCAAAATGTCCAAGCCAAAACAAACCTTTAACTGTGTTTTCAGTGAATGTAATTTTTTTTTATGAAGTACCACATTTACTGGCCATGTACACATTTTGCACTGCACATGTCGTTAGGCCAGGCCCCAAGCTTAACCACGTTTGGACATGAGCAGCAGGGGTTGGGCACAGGGCCAATCTGGCTTTGCACTGGCTTAATTTGCCAAAATACTTATCCAGATTCATCAAGGTTATTAGCGACTGAAACTTTTTCGGCCTCCCTCTTTCCCCTATAACTTTGCCCACTCTGATTGGATCAGCTTAAAACCTTAAATACCTGCACTTGGTGTCAAAGTCAAAGTCAAAGTCAAAACAAGCTTTATTCGATAAATCCATAAAAGCATTTTATAATGAAAAAATCAATTCATCCTAAAAACAGCAATATTCTAGTTAATTTTCCAATATTGATCCTCCTTTGAACATTTCCACCCTAGTAAATTTGCTTAAAACACATTTTCCATATTGATATAAATACACCATATCAATCATTATTTACATATCATTATATAAAACATTAAAAAAATAAAGGTACATAAAAAATAAATTTCCTAAGAAAGATATACAGTCTATTCTATTTCATAATTCAAAGATTCCAGATATGAAAGTTCCTTCCTTCGCTTAATGGCCAACTGAGTAAAAACAATAACCGCATTACATATTGACACGTTTTCCAGAAGGCAAATTTGATTAAAAGCGGTTTTGTAGGAGTACAATCTATTGACAATAATAAGTGGGCGTAAAATTGATTTCCTAAAATCCCTATAACAGTTGCAAAACAATAGGAAGTGCAGAGTACTTTCAGGAGATTTACCATCACACGGGCACTTTGGTAGGTTTGCGCTCCACCTACCCATCTTAGGGAATGCTATCTGATAGTGGAGTGTACTCATCCTTAATCTTGTTAAACAAAATCGATGTTGAATATTTCTAGTAAAAATAAGATAAGGCTGGGTACCCGGTAAAAATGGCCCTTCACAATATGATCTAACACATGATTTCGTACTCATTTTTATTTTTAAAACATGTTTTTATTGCAGAATTATGAACAAAGCATCCGTTAAGTCAACCTGTACATGCTTGGTGTCTCAAATCACATCCATCGTTATAACAATGCACACAGCCGTTCAGCCCACATCCCGGGGGCCGGGCGGCGTACTAGAACAGTGACTCAGAGTATCATGGCGATCACCTCATAGAGATGCCAGGTCCACAACCTATTATAGTATCTGCATTTATACCCATCAAACTCCCTCCCCAAAAAAAAAATACCGCCAGAAAAGAATCAACCACTCAGAGTGGTTGGCACTAGTATTGTCCGTGTCCACAGCCTCCGTCCACACCAACGCCCTCCCGTGTTAGCAGTGCCTAAGGCCTATCAGTCATCACCTTCTAGGTGCCCAAGGAGAGCTGCCCAGGAGCCCCGTTCCCCAATGGTCAGCAATCATAGATCTTTCCTGCCGGCACTCGTCTTAACACTACAACAATACCCCAGTAACTCCCCTCCACCCTACCCACCCCCCAACTGCTGCTGATGTGGGCCATAATTGTGGGTTCTAACGCTAATGTTTGCCATTCATCGGGGTTTGCATGTAGTCTCCCCAACCTCAAGGAACCCTGCTCTCCGAACGTTCGTGCTCCGTACGCTCCAGCCGGTAGTCTTGCAGAGCTTGTACTATCATCTCCCAGGCCCTCGCCCACTCCAAACCCTTCTCGTTATCCGCCTTGGTGGCCTGTCGCCTTCTAAGCACACTCTCACATCTAGACCATTTCAACAGCTCAGTCATCCATCTCCCAACTGATGGGCCCTCCCGGGATTTCCAGTGCCATGTAATTTCTCTCTGGGCCAGCATGAGACCTAGGTCAATGAATTTGCTCGTCACTTTTGTCTTTGCCATGTGAGGGAACCAGAGCAGTAGACATGCCGCCATGTCGAACTCCTCCTCCCGGTCAGTGACTGCATTCAAAAGCTCTCCCACCTCACCCCAATACGTCCCTAGCTTCGGGCACCCCCACAGTAGGTGGTCTAGCTCGGCCCCAAGCGCTAAGCATCTCAGGCATGCTGCATCCTGCACCTTAAAGTATCGTCTAATCTTTCCCGGGGTCAGATAGGCCCTATGGAGGACGAAGAAATGTACCTGCTGAAAACAGGCATTCCCACTACCCTTCCACGTCCTCCGCATGATGTGGCTCCAGACCGTGTCCGGAATGGGTTTGCCTATGCTTTCCTCCCATCTCTCCTTTAATGCTGTAAGCGGCTCCAGTCCCTCCTGTAACAGTCTAGAATGGAGGCAGGTCACCGCCTTAATCGTTCCCGCCGCCATCACCATGTACTGGCAGGTCAGGGTTGCGGTAGGTTCCACCAACCCTTCCCTCCAATACATGATTTCGTACTCATCTCAACTTCTCTCATATCTTCTCTAGAATTAAAAAGTCGCCTTTTTAACTCATCCCTAATATAGGTCTGAATACTCGCAGGATCTTTAAAAATCAATGGTCACGTTGCACTCAATTAAAAGACCATAAATATGCTGAAGCCATGGTATTTTTTTTTGGAATGGTCAAGTGTGAGGCAGTCTCGTATAATTTCCTTAGTGACAGTCATTTCATCCTTTGTCCAAATTCAGTACCATAAAATAAGGGCAGACATACTAATCAGGTCACTAAGATATGGTACATCTGTCTCCCTATGGACAATATAAGTCGCAGTGGAGTTAGGAACCAATAACACCCTTCTTAGAATTTTTTTCAGTGTTTGTAATGGGGTAGTGTCTGCCATACCTCATATTGCTCCACCATAGCATACCCCTGTTATACACTTACTCCCATATCATTTTAAAATTTCTCGCACTGGCTTATTGCCTATTTTTCATGAGAATCTAAAGATAGCCTCGCTAGTCCTTAAAAATGTACATTTACAAGAATTGATATGTGTACTCCATGTACCTTTACAATTAAACAGTAACCCCAAATACAAAAAGTGGAAGTCCTTTCAATGGATACTCCATCAACGTAATGGGTTCTACTCTTACTTTTACTTTTCCCACACATCATGACTAAAGTCTTAGTCAAATTTATTGATAGATCTTTATCGATCATAAAATTTGTAAAATTGTCTATCAAAAGTTGGAGGCCATTGGCAGTCCTGGAAATGACTGCATCATCTGCATATAGTAAAACTGAGGTTACACGCTTACCAACAATTGGAGAATCAGCTTTCAAGCTCTGCAATTAAAAATCAACACCATTGATATATAATGAAAATAAAAGGGGGGCAAGGACGCAGCCGCGCCTAATCCCTCCAGTTACTCTAAAATGCGTAGTGCATTCACCATTCTGGCCATATCGTATCTTTGAAGTTAGATGAACATATATCTGTGATAAGAGACTAATGATATCAAGTGGGGCACCCATCCCTTCCAGCGTTTGCCATAACTTGGTATGATTTACTAAGTCAAACGCGCTAGAAAGATCGACAAAGCAGAGATGGAGTGAACCCTCTTTGGCAAGGGTATATTTCCCTATACGCAGTTCGAGGTTAACGCACTGCTCAACCATTCCGATGCCCCTTCTCAAACCATACTGGGCTTCAGTTAGAATGTTTTTATCTTTAACCCAGCCTTCCAATCAGGCTAGCAGGATTCTGCCCATAAGTTTAAATGTGGAATCAAGAAGGGAGATTGGATGGTAGCACTTTGCGCTAGCTCTATTGCCTTTTTTAAAGATTAGGACAATCGTACTATCAGCCCAAGTTGCTGGTAGCGCCCCGTTAATAATAGCATAAAGGGAGGAGCCTAGCCTGCAGCCGAGATGGCCGCCTAGCTCTTCGGCTCCGCCGACCCTTTCGCCCTTCGTCGATATCCTGGCAAGAATCCTGCGCCTCCGAGCCCTACGCTTACCTGCGCCACGTCCCTGACCACGATACTTTGACTCCGGTCGAAAACGGAGCTGCCCCGGCGGAGTTGGGCCCCGGTTTCCATTCCGGCCTTCCAAGCGGTCGCAGCCGGGCCATTGTTTAGTGGGGACGGCCGGCGCGACAACGATAGCAGCGGCCGCTGTGGAGAGGGAGGAGCCGGTACACCGGACCTGGAGCGCGGCGCTGGGATTCTCACAGCAGCCTTTTTCATGCTCGGCTGCCCAGCGCGCCCCGCTCGCAACATTGTATCCAGCTCCCGTATACTGTATCCCGGCCCAGCTGGGAGAGGGCCGGGATCGCTTCTTTGTTGCAGCCTACAGCAGCGGACGCCATCTTCCGCATCGGAAGCCCTGGTCTCGCCGGTGGGTTTCCCTGCACCACAGATTCCCCTGTCCTTGAAGCCTTCCACGACCGGCTGCCTCCACGTTTCCTGCACCACCGGGGCCCCGCAGAGAGCTTATCACCTTCCAGATACTGATGGTTGGTGAAGGGGGATTGCTTCCCGGGGCGCTCGATGGTTGCTTGCCTAAGATGGCGGACGCAACAGCACCCTCCATCCTTGATCCACCGCTGGGGCTTCGCGACATCCTGGCAGCACTGGAGGACCTGTGGTTGGCCTTCCGCGACTCTGCCACTGGTTTGGAGGACCGGTTTGATCGGACTTTTTCAGCTGGCCGTGATGATTCTCCAGTGCGGCATGTTAAGCCACATCTTCAGTCGACTGTCGGTGGATCACCCGAGTTGAGGTATGTGGCGGTGACGGGGGGACGTGTCCCAGTGCCCGCTGCGGTACTCCTCGGCTCTGCCCTGGAGGAGTCTGACAATCCTGCTCCCTTGGTATGGCCGGAGCTTGTGCCTCAGCCGCCGTTTTGCCCATCTCCTTTGTCCATTGGTGCCACGTCTCTGAGCGTCCTCCTGGACTTGCTTCCTGTACATCGGCCGGCCGCTACTCTGGGATTTATGCATCGTCCTGCTCCCTGTTGTGCTAGCCACCGCATAGCAGTGGCGCATTCTGTGGTCCTTTACTATCGAGCTTCGCTCCAGTTTGACTTGTCTCTTACCCCTCGATTGCGGCAACGGGCTCCATGGTGGCCCATCCCGTCCAGGTTGGCTGTACTGCAATTGGACTCTGTTGGACTGCAGATTCGAAGGGGCCAAGGCTGAGGAAGGGGGTTTTTTCTTGTTGCACATTGATACGTATATGGCTGGGACTGGGACTTGTGACTGTTGGAGGTACATGTAGCAGGGTGTTAGGTCGGGGCCTGGGGTTGGGTGACCGTGGGTAACGATTTTGCTTGTATTGAATAGATCCTTGGCCCTCCTCCGATCAACCGTGATATTCTTTTTCTTTTTCTTCTCTTTCTCTTCTCCTACATTTCGGGTACTCTTTTGGGGCGACAGACACACTGCTAGGGGGGGTAGGCCGTAGCCTCTGCATGCGTGTAGGGTGGGGGGTATATTTCCTTGTTGGTTTTTTTTCTTTCTATGGGCCTCCTTTTTCTTTCTTTCTTTTCTCTCTTTCTCTTCTCCCTTTCTACTCTTTACCTTTCTCGTTTGTTCTTTCCTTTCTTATTTCTTGGGTCGAGGGGAGGATTGGGAACTTGTGGGTAGTGCTTGGGGATCGTCATGTGATATGCTTCTTTTCTATCCTGATTTTATTGAGTGCGATTGATTACCTTACGGATAATGCTTGCTGACTCTTCTGATGATCGTTGCCCACTATAGTCCTAACTGTATTGCTCTGATTCGGATCCTTTCAGACCTGTTGCTATGGACTTATTTCAAAACTTTATAAAACTTAAACCTCATCATCCTGGCGCTCGGCGGCACAATTGTGTATAAAGTAATCTGGTCTATTCGTGCTTGTACTGATAGGCTGCTGAATCGTATAATTGCTTGCTGATGTGCCCTTTTTTTGTCGAGGCCGGCCTGAGGGTTGTAGGCCCGTATTTGTCTGCACATACTGTTAAATAAAGGTTTTCCAAAAAAAAAAAAAAATAATAGCATAAAAAAATTACCTAAAATGGGGGACGAAAAATCCACGTTATGCTTAAAAATGTCTATCGAAACCCCGTCCGGGCCAGCAGCCTTACCACTTGCACTATTATGTAGGGCAATTTTAATCTCATCAACACCAATTGATTCTATTTTACTAATTTTTAATAAGATGATATTACGATTTCCATCCATATTGGTGGTTTGTTTAGTGGGATCAAAAATATTTTCAAAATGGATTAGCCAGTCTTCTGGCGTTACTACTGTGTCTCAGCAGCTTGGACCAAGATATCCCATGCAATCTCCCTGATTTCTGTTTTTCTTGCATATAGGGCCTGTTTATAAAGTATCCAGAGAGTACACATTTTTCCCCATTCCTAAGTTTAACTTTTAAGACTTCCTTCAAGTCTCTATTCAACTTAGAGCATTGTTGGTTAAACCAGCGTGGGCAATAATCCCTATTGTATTTATTATTCTTATTTTTCAGTTTCAAATCCTTTTAAATTTCTCCGGAGATATTCTGAAAAGCCATAACAGTGTCAATGTTACTGGAATAATAGTCCAAACAGACTTTTATATAATCATTGTTTTTTACAACTATGTTTTCCATGAAAGTTATAGGGTTAACACCAGTCCACTTAATCGAAATCCCATTTTCACCTTGTGTTCTAATATCAGCTGCAGAGACACGTGCCCTTGCTGTCTGATATAGATTGGAATTCAACATTAGCAAGAGAGGGTGATGATCACTAAGTCAATTATACAATATAGAACATTCATTAACAAAAGGCATACTGTTCCTTGAGATTAAAAAATGATCAATACATGAGGAAGACCTAGTCTCCTCTTATGTGTATTCACAATGAGCTCCGTCATGGGCACCCAACTTCATAACTTCTTAGTTATATTTATACATAACATGATTAATAGTCTCACCATAGGAATTGTGTGGAACATGAACAATATAATCATCCATGTCATCATTATGTCCACATTGGGCCCTTATGGAAAGCTTACATAATTCACTATTAAAATCGTCCCCCATATTAATATATAATCAGCCCCCAACCTCTTCAGAAAATTATCCAGCTCTTCCTCCAGTGATACAATAATCTCAGATCTCATAGTATTAAAGATATTATTATAGAAATTAATCACTACAATAGTTTGCTTTCCCTTAACACTAAAAAGTAGGAGCAGCAAATACTGTGAATTAATAAAGGTTTTCTCTAGGGTCAATGGGGAGCTCAATGATATTAACACTGCTAAACCTCCACTCGCTCTCCCAGCCTTAGACGGGGTCGCTTTAGTATAAATGGTTTTAAAGCCATTAGCAAAAAACGGTTCTGTCAGCCATGATTACTGCATTAAAATCAAAGTACAGTTCTGTATGGTATTAGGCCATAATGTGTCATGCAGTTTATTTTTGGCCACTACAACGTTCCACAACATAATCTGTAGCGATCCAGTCGGTAAACAACCGACTGGATCAGTGCCGTCAATGCCGCTGGGAAATATGGGGTCAGTACAAGTACCCAATTGTGTGACTTCAGCTGGCACTAACTCGGTGCAAATACAGGGGGTTAAATGATTACCTTCATTCAGTAATGGCGCTTCTACTATTTCGGTTGGGGTACTCAAAAACCTACACGTAGTGATATTATTGACTGTTTGTACTACATTATCATTCGACCTCGCTACAGCCTCGTAGAGGATCAAACTTGTTTGGCATAGATGGTAACATTTCATTAACAACACTGCTACGAAGTCTAGTAAGTGGGTGACATTGCTCGGTATTAGGTCTATAGAAATAACCAAGGGGTACCGCAATAATAGCTGCACTTGGGCAATCACTTGGCCAACTTTCCCTTGCTAATACTTCTTCCAAGAGACGACCCACCTGGGTGTCACTTGCTAACTGTTTGCCACATACAATGCAGATTCAAAGATTCATCAAACAGTACTAAAGTAATAAGCAAATGGAAGTTATACTCTCCTCTATTTAGACCCCTCCCCAACTCTGATGGAGTGGACCAACACTTGACTTACAGATAGAAAACCATAATCCTTAGCGTCTGCACATTGTTTGCATATTCGTCATACAGTGTGCATGTTATCAGCAAGTGAACAATTTGTGCCACCCCTTACGGGATTACATTCAAATAATGGGCTAAACATGCTAGCTCTCTGACAAACTTCTAGCAGGTCTATCAAACTGTGCAAAAGTTCTTAGTAAATCAAAAATTATTTGAGCCCCATCTTTAAATTCACATGCACTTTCACCCGCCTGGATCTTCACAAAATCTAAAATAACTGAACTAGTTGTACTTTATTGTCTCCAACATTTGATGCAGATTCACAAAACAACGCCAAATGAAGAGAAAATGAAGAGAAAACTAACACTTTATTACCCCCTCTACCTTTAATCTTGCCACCTCTCACGACGGATTAGCAGAAAACGTGTTATATCAATAGAAAACGAATCCACTCAGTCTTCTGCCAAATTCCAATAAAATTTGGAGCAGATCATCAAAACAGGGCCAAAGTTGTTAGCCGATGAACACAGTTGTGCCCTCCCCGTTTAACTTCCCCTCTTGATGGATATGCGTGAATTTGAAAATATCAGGTGTAATATCTGCATGCTAAGTGACAGCTAAATTTCATGCATATTTGGCAAATGGTGAAAAGGATAAAAGCAAATTAACAAATGGCGTTTTAACTGATATGACATACAAAAGTGTTAACCCTCTCAATCCGACACAGCACTTTTTACAAAGCTATTATCAAAAACCTACCAAAACAGCACATTTACTGAGTAAAGTTCTACATTCATGTCAAGTTTGACATAAGTCCATTCAGCTATCTTTGCTTTAACTGTGGGCAACTTTTCCTTTGGGAGCACAAATACAAAAAAACATCTTATTTAACCCCCCTCTTTAACATTTTTGGAGGTGCACAAACATTGGCATGCTGGACCTTAGTTGCATACTTTAAGTGAGTACCTGAGGGGTCTAGCTCATGGCATGGCGTTGGCTATGGGTCGAGCTGGAGACCAGGCCTTCCGCACCCCCCCCCCCCGATATGCATGGTCAGAGGCTGCGCACAGTTGAGTTTGGCAGATGGCAGGAGGTTGGATCCAAAGGCCGACCGCAGTAGCATCAACAGAAGTGCGGAAAAACATAAAGAACAAACAAAACCAAAACCTACTTCCTGCATTACAGTAGATTAAAAAGAGTAGAGCATGAAAAATGTAAATTTATACCAGTAGGCACAAATCTAATACATTCAGAAGTGGATGCTTTTTACACTGACAATAAGGATACTCATGTATAAGTAAAATGTACAGTCAATCTGAAATGGTCCCTTATATGCATATGTTTCGGCTTCTCTTACATTCTTCAGTCAAGACAAGATCTAGCATTTGCAAAGGTACAAGCATGAACATTTCCATATGATGAAGACGCGTAAGATTCAATCATTAATAATATGCCACCGAGGCTAAAAGGTGAGCTTTGTTTCCGAAGAACTTGTCCTGAATATGATTGGAAGATGCTTCTCTCAAAATTAGACTAGCATATGCATAAGTATACAGTTCTTACACTCATATTATTCCAGAACATAGAGCAGAGCAAGATACCATAATTCAGAGATCAGGTATTAAGGACTCATAAAAAAGTATCATTAACACTTAGATCAGGTATTCACCTGCTGAAGAGCAAGCTTTGTCCACTCAAAGTGTAGATGCTTTGACTCAGGGTTCCCTCACTTATATTTCTCTAAGAAGGTCCTTGGCACACACCCTCATTCAGAACACGTCCATGAGATGCAGAAGCCAAAGATTTTCTTACTCATAATAGGTCATACATGCAGTATAGTAAACTATATTATTTAGACCCTGTGCTGGATTTGTACAAGTACTTTCTTCCCTTTGTAAAAGTATAACCAGCTCATCCCACATGTTTACTTATCCACAAATAGATTATTTATAGTAAAGAAGGATAACAAAGCAAGCGTAGTTTTTTCAGACCATGTCCTGGTCATGTAGGGATAGTTGTCTCAATAAATCTAAACACAAGGCCCCCCTTCGTATACTTTGAGGTCCAAGAGAAAGGGGGAAGGACTAAACAATAAGGGAAAAGCTCTTTCAGGACCTATATAATTTTGTTTGAGACTACAAGGAGTTCTCACCTGCCAACAGCGAAAGAATTAAACAGAAAGATACATATATTTATTAACAGTTTTTATTTATATTTTTTAAAAATTTTTAAGTATTCATTAAAAGGATTTCTCTATTGTTCTCATTGCTTGGTCACATATATATTCTCATTTGATAATATCCAAAAAACCCTAACACATGATCCCGTGGTTAATCATATAAAAAAACACAAATCATACTCTCACACATACCTCAGTCATACTCATATTAAAATAGTTATCTCATTCACTCAGATTAGGTCCTACACATGTGCTAGTGGAGACTATCCCCCACTCAGAAGATTCTCTTTATTTCAAACTACAAGCTTCCCACACATAGAACATGTCCAAGATATGCAGAAGTTCAAGCTTCTCACACAGAAAAAATACAGGTCAAGCAGAAGAGCAAGATTCCAACACTCGCAAGAAGTATAACACAATTGAACTTGAAAGATTACCACATTCAGACCGGGTATACTTGAAACAAAGTGCAAGCTCCCCTCATTCAAAGGGGTGTAGCACATGCATAGGTGCAAACGTCCCTCACTTATATAATTTAGACCAGGTTATGCACTTGCTAAAGCACAACCTTCTCTCACTCTGAACATGTCCATGAGATGTAGCAATACAAGCTTCCCTCACTTAGACCACGTCACCCAAAAATAGTTACTTACTCAGATCTTGTGTAAGATGACCAAGGTCATGCATCTAACTCCCCTGTGCTACAAGGGTTGACTGGGTGAAGGGGGAACAGAGGGCCTGGCTGTAAGGGGTTGATGTTGACTGAGAGTGTAGAATTGGGCACAGAGCCTGTCCACCGAGTAGGCCCTGCTTTCAAATCTGTCATGCACAGCCAAAGTATGTGACCTGCAGGTGTTTGATGAGAGTAGGAGATTAAGAGCAGGGCATTTATGTATGTGTGAATGTGTATATCTACAGCGCAACCCTAGCCAAAAGGCAGTGGAGAGCTGAACAGACTCAAAGACAAGCATGAAGTCAAGGAGTGATAGAAGGGTTTGCTGCTTTGTGGACTGGTAGTGTATTGTGATGTTGTTTTGTTTTAATTAAACAGGCGCATCTCCAACTCTTTCCTAAATTGGAGCAGGATTGGGGTAGTCCTGATGGATGTGGGAATGTTATTCCAAATCCTGGGTGCACAGCTGGAAAAGGACAGCTGTCTAGTTTTTCTACTTTACATTTCTTACACAGTCTGATGGTGTCTTAGATGAGGTGTGTCAAGACTCACTAGTGATGGTGTACTAGTCTGCAAAATAAGCGGCCATGCTGATCGTGATGACTTTGTAAAAGACAACACTGGTTTTGAAGAATGTGCTGGCTGGCAAGGGAAACCAATGGAGTTCCATCAGGACAGCAGTGATGTGATAATAGGTCCTGAATGAGACATGCTGCAGTGTGTAGGATTCCCTTCAGGGGTGCCAGTGCAGAGTCGGGAATGCCATGGAGCAGGTCGTTACCACCATCCAGATGTGAGAGTACGAGGGCTTGTGCAGCAGTTTTGAAGTTGCTTTCTGGAAGAAATGTTTTCACTTTCTTTAGAAGTGAACGTTGGTACCAAGCCTTGTTTGTTTTTTTGGCAATGTGTTCCTTGAGTGCAAGGTTGGTGTCCAGGATGAATCCGAGAGACTTGGCATTCAGTGAAGATTGTGAATTGAAGCCGCCAAGGTTCATGTCATCGAACCAGGATTGCACTGTTTCTTGTTTGTTGTTCTTGGCAAATAACAGAAATACTGTTTTGATTGGGTTAAGCTTCAGGTAGGTGCTTTCCTGATGCAGATGATGTGCAGACAAAGCTTGAGACGTTGGAAGTCTGAAGCAGAGGAGACTAGCAAGTACAGCATAGTGAATTGTGATGCTATTATCTGTGAGTAGAGCAGCAAGCAGCTCCATGTAGAGGTTGAAGACGGCACTATGGATCCCTTAGGGACTCTGCAGGTGATAGGGATATTGGGATATTTTCATACCTGGAGGTGCCCATGTAAGATAGAAGGAGAACCAGTGAAGGATATTGCCATTGACTCCTATTCAATACTCAATGGTACGTGTGTAGGTGGAATTGCCGTTTTTTTCGAGGCAGGTCAGAAGTCCAATAATATCAGGAGGCAGGGGTCATCTTGATCTGTGGGTAGGAGGGCATCATTTATGATGTGTACAGTGGAAGTCTCTGTGCTGCAGCATGATCTGATGCCAGACTGTTTGTCATGTACGAGCTGGTGAGCATTATTGTGATCTTGCTATTGAACATAGTCTGCTTTTTAAACAATCTTGCCGATGAATAGTATTTAAGTGATGGGCTAGTAATTGGCAAGGTCATCAAGGTCCAGTGTATGTTTCTTTTGAAGAGGAAGGACCTGGCCTGGAAAGCATCCCCAGCAAGAGCTTTCAAATAAGTTATGACACCATATTCATAAGAAGTGGCTTTGAGGGTGTTGAGTATGTCCGCAAGATTTGTAACACACAGGGCTTTGAAGGATGACCATTGTTGGGTTTTATGGCGAAAGGTGGGCGTAAGAGATGAAGCAGGCCACTACCTGCTCTCAAGGTGCACTATGCCCAGCTGAAGATTGATTCCGTTACACACCAGTAAAGTCAGAGCACAGTGATGGACCATGAGTCACACTCAGGATCATGTGTCTGTTCATTGACACTAAATCCGAAAGACATGAAGGGGCACACGAAGGAACTGAATATGCAGGTCTTCAAATACTTTGTGACTCTCCAAAGGCAGCAAAAGCACAGAGTTACACCAAAAGGACATGTGTTCAAACACTGCCGCTGACACACACACAAGGGCACTCAGATACCATAACATGCACTCCAGCGTTGATCTGAGGTCAAATGAAGGCAAAGACACTATGACAGGGTCAGAATCATATCCAGGTTTGTATGTCAGCACACCACAAATGCCCAAGACACACTCTCAGGGCACACTCCGAGACAGAACACTCGCACCATCACAGACTCGGTGTCACACCAAATGATGCAAAGGCACTACGACACAGTCTGAGTCATACCCACGAACATGTGGCAGCACACTGCCACTCAGCCAGACACTCACTCATGGGCGCACTCTCCAACCAAACCATGCACAGCATCCATGAGCCAGGATGACTCCAATCGATATAAAGACATTATGACATAATCAGGATCCTACCGAGGGACATATGTCAGTACACCACCACTTCACTAAACGAACACGCAGGAAGCAGATCATGCACACTGTTGCCGACGTGGTGTCACTGCAGTGGATGCAAAGGCACAATGACACCGTCAACGTCACATGCAGGGATTATGTTTGCAAAGTGCCACTCACTTACCTAACATTTGCATGTTGATTGATTCAGTCACACACTAATAAAGTGAAAGGCACACTGCCCTACGCTCAGGTGTCAGAGGGCAATAAAGGGCCAATAAAGGACCTGATGCAATTATGGTGAGGTCAAAGTATCTATACAAAACTCAGAAAGGCATTTTTTGTTCCCTTAATGTTCTGGTTGACGAATCTACACACATTTTCCCAAAGCAAAACCTTCATCTGATTTGGGTTCAACATGACAAGTTTCCTGCAAATATGTCAAGGGGATGAAAGGAAGAGGATTAAAAAAGTGTGCTTTTCCCATTTTAGCTCTGATAAGATTATTTGCTCTCCTGTACAGAAAAAAAACTGAACAGATTACCCACAACTTGGCACGAAAGTAAAGCTTTGCACGAGGAAGCAAACTTGCTTGATTTGGTGTAAATTCCTTAACCAGTTTTTGAAAAACTAATATTTAAAAACATTTTGGGATGGGCTGTCACGGTTAAAAAAGTTAGTGATAGCTGGACAGTTAGTCCACAGATGGTTGATGAACCTGGATTCACTAATCAATCACTGACTAAATAATTTTTTTTAAAAAAAATCTGTTAGACGAGGGACATTTTTTTCCCCCATTGTCCATTTCAAATGCCAGTTCCATGGACCCGAAGCTTCTGACTGGCTGATTGCAACAACAAAAAATGGTTGCAGTTGCCAATACAGCAAGCGGAACTCAGCCCGCATCCTGAAAGAAATACTCACACTCCAAATAAAATGCTTTTTACCTCACAATCAGGACCGGCTCTAGGGCGGTGCGAACGGTGCCATCGCACCGGGTGCTGACTGCGGTGGGGGCGCCGTGTACTATGGTTTGGTTTTAAAAGCATCTATTGCTTCGCTCTTTGCCTCCAGCAATTTTCAGCCAACAATAAAATTGTCAAAGTAACTCCAGTGATTAATGTTCTTTCTGGAGAGAGAGAAAGGTCGGAGTTTTGTCTCATGGTCGTTTTTACTCATCCTGAGGTAACACAGAGGATTAATATGCCTGATGCAAATATCTTTAGTTGTACCATACAGATCACAACGTGTATATAATGTACATAGGTCAGTGGGTTACTGCTTTTGTCACAGAGATTCGTGTGTTACTTGCAGTATATAAGTTAGAATCCTAATGTCGTACAGTGAGCTATTAACTGTCATCAAAGAACTGCAAGAAAACTACAAGATATAGGCTGGAGCGTTATGATTTCCCCCAAATCTTTCGTTATTCTAATGTTGCAAAGTGGGTTCATCAGGGTAAAAATTAATTCTTATTATTAAAGACAATCTCCAAACATGTTTTTTTTAAAGTTCTAAGGGCCTCATTTATGAGAAGTGTTGCATCGTTGCGTGAAACCATAGATGCAACACTTCTCAGTGCGCCCTCCTTGCGACACCAATGATGCGTCATGTTTACTGTATGACGCATCATATCGCAAGGAATGACTGATACGTCAGTATTCCTGGCGTATCTGTTGGCGCAAAACTGATGCATTGCTGGAGGGTGTCTGAAAACAGACGCAACTCCAGCAATGCGTCCTTTCGCATGGGGCAAATCCCACGTGAAAGGGCCTGCGTCAGTCTTATGCCTGCTGTGAGGCAGGCGTAAGATATTGACGCAATGGCGTCCTAGAAGTGGTGCACTGAAATCACATAGATTTCAATGAACCACTTCTATGAGGCTCTTTGCAGGGGAACGCCCACCCTGCATACATTATGCCTGACGCAGGTATAATGTGGCGCAGGGTTTTACAAAGTGACACATCTGCCTAGATGCGGCACTTTGTAAATAGAGCACAGCATGGTGCATTTTTTACGCTGCTGGTGCGTCACAAAAAGTGATGCATGGGTGGTGTAAAAGTGACAGAAGGGCTCATGAAAAAGCCCCTAAGTTTGTGCTTCGCCAGACCAAGCACTCTCAAACTATCATGTCTACCAGTATGGATGATGTGACTCCACCTTGTAGTCCTTTGTCTTACGTAACATTTCATGTACACTGATTTACACACCTATGATTTATTGTCTCTGTGTAGTTAGTGTGTGTGCGGTGTAAAGTGCTCTGACACCCTACAAAAGTAAGAGTGGCGCTATATAATTAATTAAAGGCATCAGAGAGAGAGTGGTTATAGAGACTTCAGGGGTACTGTGAAAAGATGGTAGTGAGGGATTACGTGGCGGAGGTGGTCATTAGGGGGGCGCCAATAAACCTTGTCGCACAGGGCGCCACCAGCAGTAAAGCCGGCCCTGCGCACAATATTTACAGCAGTAAGATAAAACACATAAAAGCACAACAAACCATACTTCAACCACTAAATAATACTAATTTTATAGACAGCCCTTTCATAGTGGTGGTGGTAACGTGATATGAAATTTCAACTGTAAAATTATTTATAACATATATCCATCAAGGATGAGGTCATAAACATTCCATTTGGTGTGCAAGTTATGATTTGCATGATTGTGGTGTGAGTTATGAATTGTGGCGCTATCTATAACTTGAGAATTTCAGCGTTTTTTCTATTTTAAATTGCAACAGTAACTGCACTTTAGCTGTTGATTTTCAATTGAATTTCTAGGGGGTTTGTTTTAAACACGAACTAATGAGGTATAAAAAAACTAACCATAACATCATGATAAGCTTGTTTTTTCATAGATAATATACATATATGTTACCCAGCAGCAGTCACCACTGGGTAGTAATAGTTAGGACCACATTTCCAAAGAGAAAGCATTTTTTGATGTGCTTATAACTTTGGCACCATTTGACAAACCTTCACAAAACTTTCCAAAAAAAAGTCCATCTTGGAACGTTTCAGTGTGATCCATCAAGTGAGGGCTGACAAAAAGGGAGAAGGGCAGAAAACGTGTTTCCCCCATTCATTTTTCTTTTTTGTTGTTTAATTATTTTTATTGAATTTTAAGGTATACAGCGCAAAAACGAAAGCAAAAATACAGTGATGTTCACTTGTCTGCATAACATACATTGTGACTGATCGAGATAGACATGAAGAGACTGCAAGTTATGGTAAAATTAACTTAATGTCCTATGTCATATTCTAAGATTTTGCAGGGGAATATTATGATGTATCTGATGTATCAGATAACAGAACAACATACAAGTGTAGAAGAAAAGGAGGTAGAAAAGAGATAACTATAAGAGAGTGGAGAAGAGATATATTGTTAGAGAGGAGTAAGTCTGCATCATAATGGGGTATAATGTGCTTGGTCACGGTAAAATATAATTGGTGATGAAGAGTTAATAGCACTGGTGTCTAGACAGCTAGTCAAAGTCCTTAGAGGTTTGTTGCTATGTCAGGGGGGTTTGATCTTTTGCATGTAGAGATCCAATTTATTCTAGAGTGGTTTAGATGGCCTATTGGATGTTAAAATATGTTCAGAGCTTCTAATAAAGGAGACACAGGCCCAACAAGTGTTTGAGTTCTTCCAGCCACATAAGATTGTCTTGATATCTATGGTTAAGAGCAGGTCTAGAATAGATAAGTCAATGTTTGACATTTTGTAAGACGTGTCTAAATACCAAGGACCAATGCTGACAGTGTAGGGGAATATATTACACATTAATTTATCTATCTCAGACCAAACATTCCTGATCGTGGGACAGTAGAAGAACATGTGTTCATGGCCTGCTTGGTTATGATCACAGCTCCAACATGAAGGAAAGTCAATAAGACCTTGTTTATGTAGTTTCCTGGTTATCCAGTAGCTTTAATGGGAAGCCCAAAATTTACACTGAAATAGTATTGGTGATATTTTGTGTTGAAGGCATTTAGACCATATATACTTCCATGTATTTCTGGAAGGTGGAGTCACAGAAAGATCCATAAGGGATCTTTCGCATTTCACCAAATTCCTGGGAGAGCATGTTGTCAGCCTTCCCTAATAATTTATAATAGTTACTGGCCACATGATCTTTTTTATTCTTAGGTCTCAAATATAAGATACAGTCAGCCTTGTGTGTGTGTTTGTGTTTTCTTGTATCTTATTTTAGCTTAAGAAATCTATAAAAATCAAAATTAGGTAGAACATATTTTTGTTGGAGCATTGAAAAAGAGAGATGGTTGTCCTTATCTTGGTATATGTCTCTAATGGTTCGTATGTCCTTTTGACCCAGTTTTCCCACATGATTGGTTTCTCGTCAATCCTAATGTTTCTATTTATTCATAGAGATGTTGAATATGATCCATGGATTTTATGTTAAAATTTATGGTCAAGAATTTTGATAGCCTTGATCGTGTCCATTACAATATCTAGTGAAAATGTGACGTATAAGTTAGAAACGCTAAGTAGACTAAGGAAGGATAGGGATTGTATTATGCTACTTTCAATATCAAGCCACAGAGGACTCAGAGGAATCTGGTGTAAGAACCACCATCCAGCCTGTCTTAATAAAAAGGATGACTGGTAATTCTGAAAGGTTGGTAAATTTAAACTGCCATGTCTTTTCTATAATAACAGTCATTTGAGGGCGAGTCAAGCTTTTTTGTACTTCCAGAGGTAATCAGAAATCAATTTGTCATTACCTTTAAAGAAATTTGTGGAAAGGAAAAGAGAAAACATGCTGGTAATGTAATTTATTTGGGGAGAGATCCTAATTTTCAAGATTTCCGTTTTGCCTCACAATGTGGTAAATGTAGGAGACCACAATTCTAAACGATTTTTGAGGCAAGGTTTTCTTCAATATGGAGTTTTGTGCCCGCAAGTGTGTTTAAATTCTATTCCTATATATTTCAAAGTTTTTGATTGCCATTTAAGTCCAGACAAGCCAATAATGAATGGATAACAAAGGCTTTTAAGTGGAAAGATTTCCATCTTATCTTCATTGAGAGAATAACCTGAAGTTGATGCATAATTATTAATGATCTTCAATATTTCTGTAATTGCCAAGTCCAGTTAATCCATAAATATTAGGACACCATCTGCGTATGCTGCCAGTTTTTGAGTGCCTCAATCAAAAGCATCACCTTTAATATGGGGAGGTGACTGGATACAGTATGACAGTGGTTGCAAAGGGGATACAGGGCAGCACTGTCTAGTCAAACGTTTTTGAGATGTCACCACTGATACAAATTCTTGCAGATGGGTGCAAGTATAAAGCCATAAACATACGTTCAAAGATTTGACCAAGTGTACATTTCTTTAGCACCGCTCTTGGAAAGGTCCAGGAGAATTTATCAAAGGCCATCTCAGTGACAATTGCAAGAGTGGAAAGCAATTTTGCCTTCCCTATTACATGGGTGAAAAGTCTTATATTGTCTGAGGCAAGTATGACTTTAACAAAATTGGCGGGGTGCAGTGAATTAACTTAGGTAATACTTTTTGCTGTCTTAATGCTAAGATTTTGGCATACATTTAACAATCAACGTTCAGAAGTGATATCTGTCTGTAGCTTTTGGGTTCTGTTGGAAGTTGGTTTTTGAATTGCAAGTTTGAAAATGTCGCTTTAGAAAGTGGGCATTTTTTTGCTTAACCATTCTGTGCCTCTGCCTGTCTGTGGAATACGCGTCTGGGTTGGCTTACAGTTGGGCTCTTGTGCATTCACTCACGACAGTCACAGAAAGGGAGCTGAGGTGTGATCTGCATATAACCTGATGGCCCATTACCAGGCTGATGGGTCTTCCTGAGCTAAAGTGGTGGGAGGAGTTGTCACTGACACCTGAATAGGGATGTGCCTATCCTAACACAAAGCAGTGTCCACCCCCCTGTAGTGTGTCTGGAGCCAGGGCAGAGAAAGACAGGATCTTGTAGACTACAAAGACTTTCCTTTGAGTCTTTCCATATTTCAAAGGCAGAAAGGGGGTGTACGTATTGGACCTCCGACTCCTCAAAATCAAACACTTCTGGACTGAGGACATTCTGCCAGGAAGAAGAAGCTGGATGCTGTATAAGGGACTGCCATTCTGCCCGTTGCTTTGTTGCACTGACCTGCTGCTTCTGTCCTGGGAGTGAAAGGACAGGAATTTGCTTTCTGTATCCTGCTTCCAAAGTTCTCCAAGGGCTTGGGTTGAGCTTGTTTCCTCCTTTGAAGTTTGAGGGCCATCAAAGATTTCACTTGCCAGTGCCTGGGCTCCTCTGCTCAGTGGTGCCAAATCCAGTGCCCTTGAAAGTGTAACCTGGTGAGCTTAAGGAGAAAATCCATGCATTGACATGCAGTGCCTGTTTTATCGCCGCATCACGTAAAAGATAGACGCATCGCCGCAGCCTGCCCGGAAGCGTGGTTCCCACTTGATGCATTGACCACAGCTTTCACTTCAGAAGAAGTGCCAAAGTGTGAGTTTTGAGCCCTGTCCCTCTAACGTCTGTGACACCCACTCCAGCTCCGATGCAACGCCTGTTTCATGGCTGTGGAATCGATGCAGGGCCTTCTTCACCGCTGTCGAATCAACACAGCACGTCCGGATTTTCAATGCATCATCCCTGAGTGTTGATTCTTCATCAACACCATATCGCAGTAAGGAACCAAGGCTATGTGTCCGGAAACTTACTGTCTCCTCCCCTGCCTGGCAGTAAGGAACCAATGCATCACCTCCCCTTTCTAGTAAGGAGCAGACACATCGCTTTGCTTCTCTGGTGCCTCACTTCCCCTGCGTTTTGCCTCGTCTTTGATTTCTGATGCATCTAAGATACTTTGTGCTAAAACAAATGCATCCATTAAGTTCTATGGACTAAACTTGCTTAATCTTTAAAAAGTGGTATTTTGACTTCTGTGGGCTGGATTTTTGTCATTGTGGTCTTGTTTTATTCAGATAAAGATTGCCTTTTTTTCTAAACTGGTGTGGACTCCTTTTGTAATGTTTTCACTGTGTTAGTGTGTGTGTTTGTGTGTGTGTGTGCGTATGTGTGTGTGTGAGCAAATACTTTACACATTGCCTCTGAGATAAGCCTGTCTGTTCATGCCAAGCTACCAAATGGGTGAGCAGAGGTTATCTTAGCTGTGTGACTCCCTTACCCTGACTAGAGTGAGGGTCCCTACTTAGACAGGGTACAAACCACTGCCAACTAGAAACCCCATTGCTAACGGGTTCCAATGGGTCCTTTCCCTCTTTGTGAATTACTATGATAGCTTCTGAAGGAGTACCTTTTACTTGGCGATTCGGAAAAGTGTCTAAAAAGCTGCTCCAGATGAGGAAGAAGAACTTCCAGGTAAGTTTTGTAAAAGAAGGCAGGGAAGCAGTCCGGTCCTGGAGATTTCCTACTTTCAACAGAGATACTAGCCCTTAAGATTTCAGAGCTTTGTATCTGTTCAATTCAATTTCCTTCTTCCTTTAGAGCGGGCAGGTTCAGATTTGTAAGGTAGTTTTGACGAGTTCCAAAATTCACCGGTTTCTCAGGATTATAAAGGGATGTATAGAAGGATTAAAAGATGTTATCTCTGCCAAGATGAATAATATCCTCCTTGTCCTAATGGCTTGAATAGTTGATTCAATATTTAAGGTAACTAGCTAATATTGTGCCTGCTTTGTTGCGTCTATAAGAGATTTGGTGTTGGACAGGTATACCCATTTGAGTGCCTTTCACTTAAGATCTCATTGAATTCGTATTTGAGAAGTTTCAGCATTCATATCAAGTCCTAGTTTGGGGTACAAATGAATTCTTGTTCTGTTTTTTTTCTCCTTCAAGAGTTTTAAGTTTCGTATTTAGCATTTTGTTTTCATTAGACATTATACTAATGATTGTACCCCGTAAAGTTGCCTTCATTGAATCCCATATAGTGGTATTGGGGACTGCTTGACTCAGAAAGCGACCTTTTAAAAAATGGTGTAAATCCGTTCAGTAATTTTTGAGAAATGAAGAAATAAAGATAGTGATATCTAGAGACACGGAGGATCCGCGCACCCTCCCGATCACGACCTTTATTCTAATTGGCTGTCAACACTCCAAACCAGGAAGTGTTGGCAGCCATCTTGTGCCTCAGTAGAACCGAGGCACAAGAAAATAGAAAAAGCAAATGTAAAAAAAGAGAAGAGAAAAGGAAAGGGGGCATGGTAGAAACACCCTGACCCCCTAGGACTGCTTAGGGTGTTCCACAAGGACCCCAAGGGCCAAAAACAGAATTAAAAAAAATAAATCAGCAAAATCTGCGGAGGATACGCGGATCCGGCCGAAAATTTTAGAAAAACGAAGCGCGGGCTTCCGCGCTTCGTTATTAATTAGCCCCCGGGTGGGCAATGTTAAGATTGTAATGGGGGGCCCAAAGCGTCCACCCAGCCCCGGGGACCGCCACCCCCCAGGGCTTTTCAAAAGTATTTGCGGGGGGGCTCAGAGCCCCCCCCGCAGCCCCGGGGACCATCACCGCCCGGGGCTTGTTTAGTAAATGGGTGGGGGGGATCAAAGGCCCCCCAAGCCCCGGGGACCACCACCCCCAGGGTTTTTATAAAATATTGGCGGGGGCACATGGCACCCCCGCATCCCCGGGGACCGCCACCCCCGGGGCTTGTTTTTAAAAATAAAACAACTACCTGTGTGGGAGAGGCTCGAACCCCCCACACGCCCCAGGAACCGCCACCTCCCCAGGGCTCTAATTATTTGAATTGGGGGGTCCGTGACGGACCCCCAACCCCCGGGAACCACCACCCACAGGAGCTTTGCAAATGTTGGGAGGGGGACCGCGCGGCCCCCCTCGTGGAGCCTGTGATGGCCCTGGGGACCGCCACCCCCCAGGGCCGGCTCCTGCAGTGTCCCGGGGTGCCCACCCCTCGCGGCTCCCGCCCTGCCATAGCAAACATCTTTGGTTTTTGGAAGAGAGAGCAGGAAACCAGCTCTATCTTCCAAAAACCAAGATGATTGCTTTTCCACACATCTTAGCAGCTCCCCATGTGGAAAAGCAATGCCGGCTCCCGCAGGAGTCGGGGAGCCGACGGGACCGTGGGGGGATTGGGGACCCCCCCACGGTCCCCAACAGAGAGGGCCAGCCCCGGGGGATGGGGTCCCCGGGGCTATTAGTGGCCTGGGAGGGGGGCCACGCGGCCCCCCTCCTCAAAAATAAAAAAATTAAAAAACAAAGGCCGGCCCCGGGGGATGGGGTTCCCCGGGGCCATAAATGGCCTGAGGAGGGGGGCAAGGCATCCCCCTCCAAAAAAATAAAGAACAAAAAATGGCCATGCCCCAGAGGATGGGGTCCCCGGGGCCGATTATGGTTTCAGGAGTGGGGCCAGGACCCCCTTCCAATTTATTTTTAAATAAAAATAAAATTGGGTTCAGGCCTTGGGGCATGGGGTCCCCAGGGCCAGTAAAGAAGGGGGGGCCACACAGCCCCATTTCTTTAAAAAATAAAATAAAATAAAAGACCGGCATCGCGCCGGAGGCCGAGCACCCTCCCTGCAGCATTCTGCAAACGCACCCCCTGGCACGTTTGCAGATGGGGAACTAATTGCCCTTGAATATTGGCGGCACCTGGGGGCCAACTAGCCCACCAGAAACCTCCAGAATGCGCCAGGGAGCTGCGTTGTAGAGAGGTGTTCAGAGGCCACGCCCCTTTTTACACCTCTCTGCAACGCAGCTCTGTGTTGCTTAATGGAGGTACCTGGTGGGCTAGTTGCACCCCAGGGACCCACAGGATTCAAGGGGACTTAATCCCCCAACTTAAAACGCGCCACGGGCGCGTTTGCACAGTAGTGAAGGGAGGGGGCGGGGCCTGAGGAGACATGTGTGCAAAAACGCCCTGTGGCGCGTTTTAAGTTGGGGAATTAATTCCTCTTCAATCCTGAGGTCCCCTGGGGGCCAACTAGCCCACCAGGTACCTCCAATAAGCGCCACAGAGCTGTGTTGCAGAGTGTTGTAAAAAGGGGCGTGGCCTCTGAACACCTCTCTGCAACAAAGCTCCCTGACGCATACTGGAGGTACCTGGTGGGCTAGTTGGCCCCCAGGGACCCTCAGGATTGAAGAGGAATTAATTCCCCAACTTAAAACGCGCCACAAGGCGTGTTTGCACACATGTCACCTTAGGCCCCGCCCCCTTCCTTCACCAAAGTGCAAATGCACCCTCTGGCGAGTTGTAAGTTGGGGAATTAATTCCCCTTCAATACTGAGGGTCCCTGGGGGCCAACTAGCCCATCAGGTACCTCCAGTATGCGCCAGGGCGCTGCGTTGCAGAGATGTGTTCAGAGGCCACGCCCCTTTTTACTCCTCTCTGCAACGCAGCTCTGTGGCGCTTACTGGAGGTACCTAGTGGGCTAGTTGGACCCTAGGGACACTCAGGAATCAAGGGGACTTAATCTCCCAACTTAAAACGGCCATAGGGCGTGTTTACACGGTGGTGAAGGGAGGGGACCGGGCCTGAGGTGACGTGTGCAAACACGCCCTGTGGTGCGTTTTAAGCTGGGGAAATAATTCCCCTTCAATCCTAAGGGCCCTTGGGAGCCAACTAGCCCACCAGGTGCTTCCAGTAAGCCCCACTGCGCTGCGTTGCAGAGAGGTGTTCCAGGCCGTGCCCCTTTTTACACCTCTCTGCAATGCAGCTCTGTGGCGCTTACTGAAGGTACCTAGTGGGCTAGTTGGACCCTAAGGACCCTCAGGATTCAAGGGGACTTAATCTCCCAACTTAAAACGGCCACAGAGCGTGTTTGCACACATGTCATCTCAGGCCCCCCTTCACCCGTGGCGCATTTTAAGAGGTAGTTTTAATCCCCCTGCCCTATTATATACTAGGGGCTTACAGAGGAGGTCATGCTAATAACGGGCTACCCCAACACATAGTGTTCCCTAGTGTATGTAGGTGTTTTCACTGTATTCTAAGTGTCTTTTAGCATACCACTGGCTCTAGGTCTGGTTAGTCAGAGTCAATTAACACCAGTATCCGTCTGAAAAAGTTGTGGGCACAGGATGATTTTGTAAGAAGGCATCTTTCTGCTCCTCTGTTGGTTCTTTTTGCACATGTCTTGCTTCTTCCTGCACCTTTCTTCATCTTTGAGAACTTCTGTTGCTTCTTTCTGCCTTTCTTTTGCTTCTTTCTGTGCATTTTTTCTTCTTTCTTCACATGTCCTACCTCTGTAGGCATAGTTAGAAACTAGCATTTAAAAAACCTTTGAAATTCACTTTAAAAACCATAGGTTTCAGGCACGTTAAAGTTAGGAATAAGCATTTTAAAAACCTTTGAAATTCACTGGAAAAACCATAGGTTTCAGGCACTTTATAGTTAGAAATTAGCATTTAAAAAACCTTAGAAATTCACTGAAAAAACCATAGGTTTCAGGGGCGTTATAGTTAGTTGGACATTTCACTCGTACAAAACCATAGAAATTCCCCCGTTATAGTTAGTTAGCTAACTATAAGTCGCGCGCCCGCAATGCACTGCTGATGATGTCACATATTACATCACTCATGGCATGGTCAGTGACATCACTCATGACATCACTGATGACATCTCAAATGACATCACTGATGACATCACTGATGACATCACTGATGACATCATCCAGTGAATGTGTTTTTTTCTGAAAATTAAATATGTTTTATATATCAATATCTCAAGGTCGATGGAAAAATAAATGGGTATATAAGTGTCTAAATGGAGGAATTTTTTGTAAATTATATTGTGTGTCAGGTGCCCATGCCTTGTGACATCTAAGGTTTAAGTAATTAGGGTGTAGTACCCTGTTGTTCGACCCTTCATCTTACTAAATTTGTGGGTCTAGTTCTCATGCGTGGGTGGTGTAGTGCTCCTATTGGTGATGGTTATTGCTATAAGATCATAACGCTAACATGGTCAGTAGTAATATAGAGATGACCGTTCAAATGAACATGCTGGATCTCATGTGCTCTTATCGATAACTCAGTGGCTATTCTCCTCTTATGTTGCGTTACCCATCTGTCAGAAAAATGAAAGAACATAGGAATGTTAGAGACAAAATTACTTGTATTATTATTTGCCCCTCCCCTTTACCCATAACAACATAATTCTTCATTTATCACAAGGCAATACAATTTTAAGGCATATGGACATTCTACTAAGTTTCATATGATGTACAAGAACAGTGCATCAGTATCACATTGAAAGTAAGGAATATCAAGTGACAGTAAACAATTATTGAAATTTAAAACTGAAGAATACGCAAATCAAAAAAATATGAAAATAAGTGAGGTTAAAATTAAAAACTCTTATAATGATACTGAAGTAGGAACTAATGGATTGGTTGACGGGAAGCGTCTAGGTCTTATAGATGTACGTATAATTCTTCATCGTTGTTCATACCTATGGGGAACATACTGCCAGCCAGCAAAATTAATCTGGACTCAAGTCTACGTAAAGCCTGTGCTCTGTTTCCTCCTCTAGGATGTTTGGGGATTGTCGCTAGACCGAAGTATTTGCCCTTGGTCCAGTCGCCCTCATGTGCCTCATCAAAAAGTCGAGATGTACTATAACTGAAGTCGCGGTTGGTGATCGGTCTCCAGTGTTCCAAGATTCTCTTCTTGTCTGGGAATGTGGTTGAGCCTACATACCATTTGCCACAGGGACAGATAATGGCATAGTCTACAAAGTCTATCCCACATGTTATTGGTTTAGTGATTCTCCATTTTCTTTTTGACCTCTCCAGTTACACTTCCTTTACATTCTCACTATGGCTGCAGACTTTGCATTTACTGCATTTGTAAAAGCCTCCCCTTTGTTCTAGCCAAGTTTTCTTGTTTGTCTTTAGGTGACTGTTTACCAGAATGTCCTTAAGGGATGAGGTTTTCCTGTATGTGACTGCAGGTGACTGCCCTAGCTTTTTTTCAAGTGACGGATCCTGTGTAAGGATGTGCCATCTTTTCTTAAGAACATTTCTTAATTCATCTGCCTGTGTGCTGTAGGTAGTGATAAACCTTACTGGTGTAGCCACATTATCTGATTTATTAGGAGTCGTTGGGGGAGTAAATAAGGAGTCATTGCGGCTAACAGAGTCCTTTTTTGTGATACTTCTACGAAGCATCTTAATCGGGTACCCCCTGTTCTTGAATCTCCTGACCATATCTTGTTTGTTTTTCTCATACGAGATTTCTCTGCTACAATTTCTTTTTGTCTAAGGAACTCACTATATGGAACACTCCATCTAAAGTTGGGCGGGTGGCAGCTAGCTGAATGGAGGATGGAATTCCCTGCGGTCTTTTTTCTGTATAAATCTGTTGTCAATTCACCGTCTTTTACGGTTAACCTGATGTCAAGGAAGTCAATGTTTTGCTGGTTATGTTGCATAGTGAATTTCAAATTCATAGTATTGCAATTCAGATGTCCCACAAATTCAAGGAGATCACATTCATTTCCCTTCCACACAAAGAATACATCATCTATAAATCTTAGCCATGGTCCGATGTTGATGGACCATGGTTCCATCTCCTCACTCCAGAGTACCTGCTTCTCCCACCAGCCCACCACAAGATTGGCGTAGATGGGGGCGAAGCAAGTACCCATCGAAGTGCCCTGTAGTTGCTTATACCAATTCCCATTAAACATGAAAATATTTTCGGTTAAGCATATTTCAATCATTTGTAACAGCATGCGTGTATGTTCTAGAAATTCAATGTTCCTGGCTTTAAGGAAGTATTGACAAGCTCTAAGGCCGTCTGCGTGTCTGATGCTTGTATATAGACTTTCAACTTCTAAACAGACCATCCAATGATCCCTCTCCCAGTGTAGGTTTTGGATTTTCTGTAGGAAATCCTTTGTATCTCTCAGATAGGAATTGAGATCTCTGACATATGGGAAGAGGAAGTGGTCAACGTATTCAGAAGTTTTTTCTAACAAACTATTCTTAGAGGATACAATAGGGTGCCCCAGGGGATTCACCGGATCTTTATGCACCTTTGGTAAAAGGTAGAAGGTTGGTGTGGTGGGTGTCTCATTAAGTAAAAACTGTCTCTCATCCCAACTTAGGAGTTTATTGTCAAACCATTCTTTGAGTTTACCATGATATCTGGTCTGTAAGATGTTTAGATATGTGCTGTCTACGCTTTCATAGCAAATGGTGTTATTAAGCTGTCTGAGGGCCTCCTGTATGTAACTTTCCCTGTCCATCACCACAATGTTCCCCCCCTTGTCTGATGACTTTATGACAATCTTCTTGTCTTTTTGTAAGTTAGAGACTGCCTCCCATTGCTCTTTACTTATATTTTTGAGTTTGGGATTGGTGTTGATAAGTTTTAACAAATCATTGCTTACTGTCTCATGGAACAGATCAATATTGTCCTTCGGTGTCTGGGGCACATATTTGGATGGTGCTCTAAATGTAGTTAAACCAGGAGCCCCTATGTCTATCCCCAATGTGTGTAGAGTGGTGTCATTATGCACTGGATTCAGGGGCTTTTGAGAGTCTGTAGATACAGAGTTTTGGTCCTGTAAATCCTGCATGATATTAAGTATGGGGATGTCAGCTATCGCTAGTGTTGGTGGTGTGTCATTATTTAGACCGCATGGGGAAATGTTCTTGCTGTTTGTATTTCCCCGTGTGTTATGCATTTTAAACAATTTAACTTTGCGTACAAATTGATAAAGGTCAATGCGTGTTTGCGCATAGTCTATGGGGGCATCAGGTCAGAAGGACAAGCCTAGTTTCAAAATTTGTTCTTCTATTACAGTTATAGGTCTTTTAGAGAGGTTCATTACCGTTAGTTGTTGAAAGTTGTCCTCCATTATTTCCTCTTGTTGTTCTGGCTTCTTGTTCCCACACCAGTATTGCTGTTCTTTCCTTCTCCTGCATATATATATATATATATATATATGCTTGCTCCACTGCACCAAAGAAAACGGATCACTCGCTGGCGGGTGCTGTTGTTGCACGGTGGTGCTCCGTGTGAAATATACAGCTCGCAGAATCCCTTACTCCGTCCGGAGAAAAAGGCAACAGCACTCGCGGTTTCAGTTTTTCAGGGCCAGTTTTATTCCTTAGCGCTTCACAGACGCGTTTCGGGGTTTCCCTTCGTCAGTGTGTTAACGATCTAAAAAGCGCGGCGCCATTTTTATATACAAATTTACATGTTTCAAAAAGGTTGCAAGCAAGGAAGGACTGACACGCCCCTACGTGTTTCTTGGGCGCCATCTTTAAATGTGCAGGACACCACGTTAAACATACATTATTACAGTCAATGTAAATTCATCGATAAAATTCGTGTTGTTAAATTAGTATGGTAACAACCTCATATTATCGTATTGGCATGTGGGGTAAATGTAAGTGGGGAACAGAGAAAAAAGAAATACAAGTGAAGGTCCCTTTTCTTTCCTAAAGTGCTTAGTGCTTTGTGTGCATGGTGTCCCCAAATTTAAAAAAATGATTATTAACTTAATTTATCCAAACAAGAAGAACCCGATGTGTAAGTGTGGTTAATTGAGAAGTGCAAATTTGCAAAAGCAGCATAAAGATATATAAAATATGGACATAGTGTTCCATCTAGTTGGTTGTCTTGCAGATCTCAGTTTCCCTTAAATTGATCTAATTTTACCCAAGACTTTCGATTGTTGGATATAAAGCTGATTTGTTCAGTATTGGCCCTGAATAAACTGTGACAAAGGAAGTTATGGCAGAGATTTACAAACAAGTGTGCAAATCTTCGGTTTGGTTGAGGCCATTGGGGTGCTTGGTATCTAGATTGAGAATATACCTAGTTTCTAATTGTCTGAGAGCTCTGATCCTGTCTCCCCCTCTTTTTTTATATGGAATATTGTCAATTAAAAAATATTTTAACAAAGTGGGGTCGGACTTGTGAAGGTCCTCAAAGTGTCTAGCGACAGGATACGTTTGGTCTAGGTTCTTGATTGCCCTCAGGTGCTGGAGCACCCTCTTGTGTCCCTGTAGGATAGTGCTACCTACATATCTTAATCCACAGGGGCACTCCAGCACGTAAATGGCATGATCTGTTTTGCAGGTCAGGTATTTGGAGATCAGGATTTCTTCCTTGGCAAAAGGTGTCTTGAAGGCAGTTGTGTTTACGCCCTGCTGACATGCCTTGCACGATTTGCATCGATAGAACCCCTTTCTCTGGCTTAGCCAGGTGACTTGAGTCTGGTTTTCCAAGTCGTTGCTGGCCCGGCCTTCCTTCGGAACCTTCTTTGCCCCTATACGCCCACTCGACAACTCCGCTCGTTAGGAGCAGGCCTCCTCGCTGTCCCCAGACACAAGAAAGCCAGAATGGGAGGTAAATCCTTTCGTATTTTGGCGGCACATAAATGGAACTCTCTCCCCCTGAGCTTAAGAGTGGAAACTTCGGAGCTCATCTTCCGGAGAAAGCTCAAAACATTCCTCTTCCCTAAAGACTAACCCGTCTTGTCTGACTGACGGAGTAGATGGCTCTTCTGACAGCGCGGGGACACACTGTAAGTGTAACCATGCGCTTTACAAATTTAGAAATAAATAAATAATGCGTCCCTCATAGAAGGCGCTCTACTGAAGGTTATTGACGCTTTTTTAGGGAGTAAATGGCCTATGATGGGATCTCCCAATACTATAGGCCAATTGCGATTAATTAAACTCCTAAGGGTTTTGCCCTGTTTGCTGTAATTTATAATGAATCTAAATTGATCCTCCATTCCCTTGGTTACTTCTTTGGTTTGTAGAAGGGTTGCTCTATCAAGAGCATTGGTTTTCTGAATTGCTCTGTCAATAACCTTTCTAGAGTATCCTCTTGCCATAAATCTGCTTTTACTGGCGGCCTGTTCCTGTACAAGATCCCTGTGATCACTACAAATACGCTTGAGGCGCAGCATTTCCCCATAAGGGATACTCTGTATGAGGTGCTGCGGGTGTGCACTGCTGGCATGCAGTGTTGAATTGCCAGCAGTTGACTTTCTGTGTAGTGTAGTGTGGATCTGACCCTCCTTGATAAAGACCTGCACGTCTAAAACGTTAACTGACCTTGGGCTGATGTCTGCTGTAAATTGTAAATTTAAGCTGTTCTGATTAAGACTGTCCACAAAGATAATAGCATCAGAGGTGCTACCTCTCCAAATTATAAAAAGATCATCAATAAATCTGACCCATTTCACTATGTTGTTGCTCAATTGTATGGAGTGTCGTTGTATGAGGACCAGTTCCTCCCACCAGCCCATGTGCAAACATGCATAGCTGGGAGAGAAACTGGCCCCCATAGCTACACCTCGTTGTTGTTGATATAAAGAATTCTCGAAGATATATATATATATATATGCAGTTTGAATCGTCACTCTCCTTGCAAACGAAATCTGTAGAATGGACGAAGTAAACCCAAAGTAGTGTTTCAATTTTGTTTATTCTGTGCCCAGCAGCACCGCTGCCATAATGCGTTTCAGCCCACGTGGGGCCTTGATTACATGACACTGTTAGGGGGGCGGTTAGAGTTTTTAAAGTGAGAGACCAAATGATGTGACACACTGGTAAATGCATGGGCATGGAAGAAATACCAAAACACCAAATGACCACTTATGTTTAAACACAAATGCATAAACAAGGTAAGTTGTAATTGTAAACAAGATATGTGCAAAATAGAGCAAACCTGATAAATATCAGGTAATATGCACATAATAAATAAATAAATATTAATATCATGCGACCATTGCTCTAAAATTCTCCGGAGTGTAAAAAACCTATTTTATCGGATAAAATGCAACTTTAAAAAGTAAAACAAATCTAAAACTTTTCATGATAAATAGCAGCATCCTCAAATTTAAAATTGGTTGAAATACACACATTATATCAGCAATATGGCTTGATGTTAAAAATAAAGCCCAAGTGGGCCATTCACCACTATTCCATGTCAAACACAATAAAAACCAGTGCAAAAATACGCAAAGTCACATCAACCATAAAGTGCAAAACCATGTGCAAACCAGTGCAAAATGTACAGTACAGTGAAAATATTACTCTAAAAATATTATTTAAAACACTTATGGAAGGCGGACAACAGCGGACACAATTCTATGAGGACTTAATGCCTAACTATTTTATAGATGCGTATAGAAATCCTCACTGGAATTTAATCCATGAGGTGTTTTACAATCCATTTCTAGAATATACTTTTTCTCCAATTTGCGTAACAATGACTCTCGGTCACCACCTCTTCTCAGAGGTGCGACCGTGTCGATCACAAAGAACTTTAACTCAGTAGAGTTTCTGGCATGAAATTCTTTGAAATGCCTGCAACCGGATAGGTAGAATCTCCGTTGTTGATTGCCCGGATGTGCAGGAGATTCCTCTTGTGGACCTGCAGCTTAGTGCTGCCCACATAGCGCAGGCCACAAGGACACTCCAGCACATAAATAGCAAATTCAGTTTTGCAAGTCAACTTTTTGTGAATGCGGACTGGTCTATTGCTGAAGGGTGTTGTGTATTCACTTTTACTAATTCCATTTTTGCAGGCCTTACAAACTGCACATTTTATAAAACCTTTACTGGAGTTGAGCCAAGTGGTGTTTACTCTCACCTCAGGACTGCTTTTCACGTGGCATTGGCTCATAGAGCGTGCTTTTCTGTATGTAATACTAGGTGATCGTGTCAAATTGACCCCCAAAACTGGATCATTTTTGATCAGTGCCCAATTTTTATTGACAATCCTTCGAATTGTTTTATGCTGGTTATTGTAGGTGAGGATCAGTCTAGTCTGTTGTATTGTCTCAGATTGATTACTTTGGACAACTAGGTTTGCCTGCTAGTGCTTGTGGTCGGCCATGTTCGTTGGCTTTGACTATGGCTTTGTTGACCACCTCTGGGAAGTAACCTCTTCTTATAAATCTGTCTCTGCATTCTTTTTGTGCTGTAAGGCAATCAAAGTCAGTGCTGCATATTCTTCTTATCCGTAGCATCTCCCCATAGGGGATACTGCTAATTAAGTGTGCAGGATGGTGGCTAGAGGCATGTAATATTGCATTGCCAGCCGTTGGTTTCCTGTACATTTTGGTCTGAAATTGATTATGCTGAATACTGATCTCAACATCAAGAAAACATATGGAATTGCTACTGATCTGACCAGTAAAGTGCAAGTTAGGATTGTTTTCATTGAGCCGCTCGATAAAGTGTACAACATCCTGGTCTGGGCCCCTCCAAATTATCAGCAGGTCATCAATGTACCTGTACCATTTAATGACATTGTGGGACATGATGTCGGTGAAGGCAGGTACAAGGACCTGTTCCTCCCATAGTCCCATATGCAGGCAGGCATAGCTGGGGCAGAAACAGGCCCCCATAGCCACACCTCTCATCTGCTGAAACACCTGGTTTGAAAATAAGAAGAAATTATTTTCTAAACACATATTGATCATAGATAACAACATTCTATTGTGTTCTAGATAGCAAATAGGCTTGGTATTCAAATAGTGCTCTATTGCTTTCAAACCGTCCCTGTGATGAATGCTCGTGTAAAGGGGCGATACTTCTAATGATATAAGCAAATAGTCAGGTTGCCAAATTGTACCTTCCAGTTTTTGCAACAAGTCGCCTGTGTCAAGAATAAAGGATGGAAGTTTCTTTACGTGGTCCTGCAAAAAAAATCCACGTATTTGCTGGCATTCTCCATGATGCTATTGCAGGCTGAAATTATCAGCCGACCCGGTGGTTTCAAATTATTTTTGTGTATTTTAGGTATAAAATAAACCACAGGCATCACCAGGTGGTCATTCTTGAAGAATTTAAATTCCTCAATCGTTAGCAATCCTGTGCTTTTCCATGCCAGCAAGTTAGAATAGAAAGTGTTCCATGCCATTTTAACTACTGCCATTGTTCTGTGTTTATAACATTCCCTGTCATTCAACTGACCAAGTGCCTCCTCCATGTACATCTCTCTTGGCCACATCACGGTGTTGCCGCCTTTATCCGATTGTCGGATAATTATGTTATCATTGTTTTGAAGTTTTTTAATCAGTTGGTGATAAGCATGATCACAGTAGTAGTGTCGTTTGATAATATTGTCTTACTTTTTATGTAATGTTCTCAATTCTTGCGAGATTTTGTCTCTAAGCATAATAGGGCAAAATTTTGACTTGGGTTTGAAGTTGGTAGGTGCAATACAAACACGATTCATTGTACCCTGGCTGTTGGACATTCCACCATTTTCATGTTCACATTGCAATTTAAATAAATCATGCAGCAATTCATCATCACCAACTGTTGACATAGGCAGACTCAAATTATTAGTAGTTGGAACCTATATTCGTTTGGACCTTTGAAGCATATGGAATTTACGAAGTTTTAACTTGCGCACAAATTTGTACATATCAATTCTGGTGTCTGCATAATTGAAATACCTTTTGGCACTAAATGATAATCCAAGTGATAAAATATTCATTTCTTTTTCACTCAACGATACTTTAGTTAGATTTATTGCCGTTTGAGAATCACAGGTGTTGATTTTCTGGTCTACTTGTGCCTCCATTGTTTTCTTGATTTTCTATTGGGTTGTTTTGTACTTTTGCGTACGTTCTTCACTGCATTGCCGTCTTGCACAGGGCTTCCTGTTGTTGCTTTGCTGTTGTTGGCACTTAGGGCACCGGAACAAAGTGTCTGTTTCCGATCCTGGCGCATGCAGTCCAGCTCCTGGGCCAGGGTAAGTTTGCAAAACCCCAAACGTTGTGCTCTATGCTGGTCATTATCAGACTCACTGTCAATGTTTGAGCTAAGGTCAGAAACTGATGATGCAGTGGGAATATCACAGCTTACTGCTTGCGAGGCGGATGGGATAGGTGTCACTCTCCTTGTTGCTTTCATGTTATCGTATCTTTTAGCAAAAGTGAACACCTGGCCGTGTTCGTATTCCAACTTATCCTGTTGGAATTTGTATGTCTTTCTTTTCTTAATTATTTCTTCCTCGCGGTGCAGGCATGCACTCATTTCTTCTCGGTGCTTGGTGATATTTGGCGTGACTGGAATTTTTACTATTTCAGCATTAAGGGCGTCTATTTTTATCTGGAGTGCAATTCGATCACTCTCGGCGTACTTAACAAGAATCATCACCAGACGCCGATAGCACTCCAGATTACATTCCACCCATTCTGCTAACATACAGGGGTCTGGATTTTCATAGCTCGGAGCGAGCATTATGCGAAGCCTCCGTGGTATCCAACCCACTTCCAGATACCACTTAGCCTGTTCCGCTTTACTCAGCTTTTCAAGGTTTCTGAACAGTTCTTTAATGTTGGAGTTGGGATCTGGTAAACTGCCCAATGCAAAATTGTGCTCTATCCCCACATGGGGAATCGTCAAACATGCCGCTAGCTGCCGCCTCTCTGCTCCTTAACGTGTCTGCAGACATGGTGCTTGAAATTGGGCTAAATGTTAGTCTCCGACCACAAAGGCTGGTTGGATGCCGGCATCTGGTACACGCACACTCCTTCACTGGACACTCTGAAAGCTCCTACCTCTGCAAGGCGTATTAGGCAAAGAACGGGTCCTCTGACACGAACTCGACCACTCCGCTCTGCTGTAGATGCACTTCCGCCATCCAGGGGCAACCACGGCTACTACTTGCGGGAGAACTGGATATCCCGGATAAACCAGAATCGCTGCTTCCTGCCGTACGCCATAAATCGAAGGAGGGTTACGCTGATTCTGAGGAAGCCAACTCGGAAATAGATGCAGTTTGAATCGTCACTCTCGTTGCAAATGAAATCTGTAGAATGGACGAAGCAAACCCAAAGTAGTGGTGCAATTTTGTTTATTCTATGTCCAGCACCGCCGCCATAATGCGTTTCAGCCCACGTGGGGCCTTGATCACATGACACTGTTAGGCTAGCGGTTACAGTTTTTAAAGTGAGAGACCAAATGACGTGACACACTGGTAAATGCATGGGCATGGAAGAAATACCAAAACACCAAATGACCACTTATGTTTAAACACAAATGCATAAACAAGGTAAGTTGTAAACAAGATATGTGCAAAATAGAGCAAACCTGATAAATATCAGGTAATATGCAGCATAATAAATAAATAAATATTAATATCATGCGACCATTGCTCTAAAATTCACCGGAGTGTAAAAAACCTATTTCATCGGATAAAATGCAACTTTAAAAAGTAAAACAAATGTAAAACTTTTCATGATAAATAGCAGCGTCCTCGAAGTGAAATTGGTTGAAATACACACATTATATCAGCAATATGGTCTTGATGTTAAAAATATATATATTCACTGAAAAAGACAAAAGTTGCAGGGATGTTATAGTTAGAAAACATAATTTGAAAAACCTTCGAAATTCACAGAAAAAAACAAAGATTACAGAGACGTTATAGTTAGGCTCAAGTTTCACTCGTACAATACCAGAGAAATTCAGCAGTTATAGCTAGCTGTGCTAACTATAACCTGCACCCCGCAATGCACTGCTTATGACCTCACATATTACATCACTCATGTCATGATCAGTGACATCACTGATGACATCACTGATGACATCTCAAATGACATCACTGGTGAATTGTTCTTTCTATTTCAGTGCCTCTCGCCTTCTTCTATACTGTTTCATAGTTCTCTGTAGATTTATAACTACTCTTCTGCAAATCATCCTGGATCTGATTTCCTTGAACTGCTTCTGTCTCCTGGTTAAGGTGTGTACATCTTTGTTACATTATTTCCTGTTCTTGTTATATAGATTTTATCCACTGTCATTCTTTCTCATAGTTTGGATTTTATTTTTAATATTCAGTAACCTTTGGAAATGGCCACATATATTTTTAAGAAATTACTTTGTTCTCTTACCAGTAGCTCTTTTTTCTTTCACAACTTTTTTTCATTTTCATCCTTTTGTGTCTCAGTTCTGCATAGATACTGTACTTGCTTGTGTACCTTTATCCTCCGAGCTTTTGTAGGCATTCTGTTTGAATAATAGAAAAACTGTTTTATTTTATGTTCCAGTTTTAAATCAACCTACCTACACAACTACAAGCACTTACTTCAATGTACCAATCCCAAACCCAAACACAAAAATTATTTTATTACTTACCTTTTAATATTATAGCATACTCTCCTACAACATAGCTGCACCATATCTCAGTTCTCACTTATACACGCTAAAAAACCACTTTATCCCTTATGTACTCATTTTTTTAATAAACATGAACCAAAGTGTAAAAGTACTTACAGTGTCTCAATACTGTATATACAAAAACACAACATTAGATTATTTCTGTATCTCTCTACCACTGTGTCACTTGTAGATTTAGTGTTTCAATACTTTTCTACTTACATGTGTTAGATTTACATTTTGAGAAACACTGCATATAAAAATCTGTACATTAATCTGTATCGCAGTATATAGCTCACTAATCCTTCAAAGCACATGCAAACAGTGTGTGACAGGTTACATATATAATTCACCACATGGTTCTAAAATAGTACATATTCATCACTAAAACTTGTAAATACATGTGTTTATGGTTGAGTACAACAATACACCCTAGATAATTGAATGAGAGAATTGAAAATGCCTAGGTGATTCCCTCACAATATAGATAGTGGCTGCATGATTCCCTGAGTATGTAGGAACTACATCAGTGGTTCCATATCTGCATAGTTAGTGCCTGTGTATTCACATAACTATACTGTTACTATCTGGGTAATTGGATGAACGCATGGGTGTCGCCTGCGTAGTTCAATGAGTACGTAATTAGTGCCTGTGTGATCGGAAGAGTGCATGTGTAGCACCTGGGTGATTTGATAAGTCTAGATATCACACAACATATAATTCTGTACATGCCACTCTATGAGTATATATTGTTCTTTAACTCAGTGTGCACATGCATCAGTGAGTTTCTGAAACTGAAAACAATTCTCACCTTTTGAAAGCACCAAAACCTTCCTTAATGGCATACCTACATCATTTCACAAATATTTTTTGTGTCTTTAAAACATATCAGCATTTCTCAAAGAAATGTTACATGCCAAGTGAAGTTAGCACAAAAACTCTCAAAAGACATTCTGCACTATTAACCCTCCCCAATTTTAAACAGAGCATGTAGAAAGAAATGCACCACCATGTAAACATATATGTGATTTCATAATAGATATACACCTTCAGGCCATCTTTCCAACAATATAACTCAACAGTCTCATCCTGCATATAACTATCTGCAAACTAGTTAAACCATATCTCACCATATAAACCAGGGGTCTTCCAAATGGGGGGTGGGCCCCCCTAGGGGCGCCTCAAGTGATCCTGAAGGAGTGAGGGGGGTGCCAGGCTCTGGCCAAAAGTGCTTTGTTTTTAAGGGAGGGAGGGGACATGAGTGGCAGAAAGCCACTCTGTAATGGGCCATCACTAACATCTTTTGTTATTTATATCCTGGCTGGGAGAAGGTGTCAAACTTGAAAATGGAAGGGACTCCAAATATTTTTCAACCTCACAGCACCTCCATTTCTAATCATCACACTTTGGATACTTTCACACATTAGTAAGGCCTGTCTGACCAAACTAGTATGTTTGGCAATCATGCATTAGATTGCATTTTTGAAATGGTAAAAGAACTTAACTGCAATGTTTAAATATATTTAGACCTATTTAAACATTTCCAGTTTATTAAAATAATTGTGAATTATTTTTTACGGGGGCTCGATTACTTTTTTTCCCACTGAGGGGGGCTGTAGCAATAAAAAGTTTGAAGACCACTGATCTAAACATAAGCAAACTGGTCAAGTTAAAAACCTTATTGACAATCACTTCCTAATACATACCTAACAAATATTACTACTTTTTAATTTATATACAGGCACAGTACAGTTTCTTATGTTTTATTCATGACTACACTACTCCTATTTAACAATGTGACAAAAAGTGCTACAGTTCCCAGTATGCAAAGAACATAAATCTTTCTGTTCTGCACATGATGCTTAGACATTTAAAACATTGTCCTTTTTAAAGGCATTACTCATGGTAACTTTCAACAGTACTAACATCTTAAACGCATACCCTCTGCCACTTACAGTTCATCTGATATATATTTTTTCATATCACTGTGATATTGTTTTTGTCGAACCCCCATATACATCTTCATTTCTAATCTACATTTTTTATATATTTAAAAAGTTATATACATACCAGTGAATTAAGTTTGTAGATTATATTGTTGTTTTAGCTCTTTCAGGATAGTTTTGACACTGATTTGTAAAAACTAAGCACCAGCAGGTGTGGTTTACTCCAAAGATTCAAAAGCATATCCATGCCTGTATTGCTTTTCTTTTTTTAAACAACAGGCAATAATAGGACTTGTTGCTAAAGTATCCAACACACTACCTAATTTTATTCACTTTCATGCTGACAACATCCAATGAAATATACCTTTTTTTTAACAACTCCATTTGAAGTGCTTAACTACCTCATTCAGCTCTAGCCTTCTCCTAACTGCTATTGCTCCTTCACTTGAAAATGCTTAGAGTGTGGATTGTTGGCCACAGCTTTGTCTTTTGGGCTAAAGAGGCTGCAAAAAAGAGAGGTATTGACAGGGACTTTGGTTTGCCAAATGTAGAGATTACTTGGTTTGGCCAGAGAGGGCTAAAGTTTCATCAGTTGCTTGCTTTGATTAAAACCATTATGGTTTGTCGAGCTCCTCACCTCATGATTGTGCACTGTGGCGGCAATGACCAAGGCACATTGACTGGGGTAGGGCTGGAAATCCTAATGAAAGAAACCTTTGAAGAACCGATGTTGCTTTTCCCTCACACTGTATTGGTATGCCAAAGACAGAAATGGAAGTGGTCAAATCAATTCTGTCCACAGATTGACAAAGCGAGAAAACTTGTTACTAAAACTGTTTCTGCATTCCTCAGAGACCATCCAAAAACAATAAGTAAAAAAATCCATTATAAAAATTATGCTACACATATTACTATATTCATGCTTCTTTAAACACGTTTAAACTCATCTTTTGGTACCAGGGGGCATATTATCAAGCACGGCGTTAACATTATCTCCGCTTTAGCGGCAGAAAATTGCAGCTAAAGCGGCGATAATGGGCTTGATAATATGCCGCAGAGAATTCCAATAGAAGCCCATGTTGACACCAGAACATGGGCTTCTATGGGAATTCTCCAGGGCATATTATCTAAGTTTCTTTAAAATCCATCTTTAAGACCTATTTTCAGTTTTTGCATTTATTCAGGAAGTCGCGACGACGACGTTAACCGTGACCATCGCGCCTTTTTCATAAAGTGTAAAACACATATATGCACACATATTACAGTATTTTACACAATGGGGGTTTATTACAGTTTTCTCTAAAATCACTTTTTTTCTAGTGAGTTTCTATAAAAATCATCTCTAAAACCTATTTTCTGTTTTCACGTGAAAATTCAGAGAAAAAGCAGGAATTCAATAGCCACCATCACATTAAAAAATTATGAATATCAAATTAATTAAACCATCGCACTAGATAAATAAATATCTAAATAACTTTATATAAACATTTATCAATATCTCCATAACAGTGTGTATTAATGATTCAGTCAGCTATCTCAGTGGATGCATAAGCCTCCGAGTGGGTCTGTCACTGCATATATAAGCCTGTGAGTGGATATCAGAGTAGACTCATGAGTCTTTCAGTGAGTCTGACAGAAGCTGCATAAGTGTCTGAGTGCATCAGTCTATCTGTCTATTATTTGTATGATTTTAATGTATTTTCATTAATATTCACGATGACTTCAAGATAGTCTCGACGTCCCTGCGACTGTACATAGGGGGCCACGCTGGCAGTCGCAAAGTTGTCACAAATATCGCGCGCGATGAAAAAAATTGATTTTGGACACATAACTTGTGTCACTAACACCCCCATTTTTCAAACATGGGGTAAGAGTACCTCCACTCTGACCCCTTATGTTAGATTTTACAGAAAATTTCAGCCCTTTGAACCATTGCTGATCGAAAAAAAGGCAGCTGTAACTTTCTGTTCAGGTTGCATCCAGCCAATCAGAGCATTCCCGTTGGCGTGCTCATCCGCGACTAATCAAGCAACCACTGCAAAATATCCACGGCCAGAGATATATCTATAATTTTTGGTTTCAATTTCTCAAAAACTACTGAACAGATTTACAACAAATAAGCAAAAGGCACTTCCTTGAACCAACATCTACATCCCTGCCAAATTTGGTGTAAGTCCTTTCAGCGGTTCGGGCTGTAGCTGTGGCTAAATATTCCTATGGGAATTAACATTACAAATGCACACTGATTTCGCGCCCCAATTTCTCGGTCCCCACTGCACGGATCACCCCCAAACTTTCCATGACACACAGAACCTACCTTGACACTTGTTTGGGACAATTTCATGAAGATTGGTCAAACTACGCCAAAGTTATAGCTAAGTAAAACAAATATGCTTGGAAACTAGGTCCCAACTATAACTAGCTACTGGTATATAGGTATTTATATATATACTCACACTAAGATCTTGGTAGGCGTGGGGAAGGAGCAGACACCGCCCACTCGGGAGAGTACTAACGATCGGGTGTCTGCTCCGCACGGATTTGGAGTACTGAGTCCGGGATTTCTCCCATGCACAACCATCGGCGGTGCTTCAGCCAATCGGAGAGGGGCATGCAGCTTTAAATGGGGGCTGAGAAGGATTTGAACATTTTTGGCGGCATCTGAGGAAGTCAATTATGATGAAACGCGTCATGCCAATAGCCATGAATAAAAGCAGTGTTTCTGGAGAACCCGTGTGTGCTCGACTTTCTTTTGCAAAGAAGGGAGTGTGGAGTTGATGTTATGGTGCGGCCACAAGCACCTTGGAGTACCCGTCCCAAAAGTAGTTCGGCAGGCTGTGTGGCTTTGTTTGGAAAGCTCTAAAAACTCTTTGGAAACTGCCGGACCACCGCAATCCCGTATACATGCCCGGCCAACTTGGATTTGGACTGTGACTTCACAGGGGGCCTCGACTTACCTAAGTGTGCCGGCGGGCGATATCGGGTATCTGTGGTAAATATTTTGTTACCGGTACTATTTTTATGCGGTAAAGTCTTAGTGAGAATAACTCAGTAAAAATAAGAGGCAGAATCCGTGGTATTAGAGGTTTTAAAGGGCTTTATTCCTATACAAAGGAATACAATTCGAATTGTGGGCCTTCTATTCCATCACCACGAAAGTTCAGGAAGGAAGGGGGCATATATTATTGACAGATAGGCAGTTTTATAGAAAATACATTACAGTGAAACAGATGCAAGAGGCGTGACAGCTGATAATACAGGAAAACTGTGCATACGTAACAAATAGAGGCGTAAACATGGGTGTAACTAAAATACGTCATTAAACATGATGTCATAAGTGGGTAGATCCATGAAAGAATCCTGCAATGTCAGCAGAAATATTCGGCAGAGATGCGCGCGCAGCCGCATGACGTGTGATTGACGTGCAACTAGAGGGTGAAGGGGACTTGACATTTAGCTCTACATGTGGAGACAGAAGTCTGGGGTCATGTCAACCTAATCCCAAATCATATCTAATATCCTATGTTTAAAGAACTGTGTTATCCAAAAAGAGAGGTCTCTTAGGATAGAATCTTATTCTATACTGACTATACTGACTGTTAGTGCGTGTACAAGCGTCTAAGTGTCTACACTAGATGCGAGGGGGTAGGAATATTCCATGGTAACGGGGCTATGAATTACTTGCATGAGGACAGCGAGGCCTGGCCACTTTGCACGGTAGCTGAAGGAATGTTTACCTAAACTGCTAGACAGGAATGCATCGGATGAGGAGGGAGGAGATAATCTTGAAGGTGAAATACGGTTTTTGGCAGGCAATATGCTGGATCAGGCACCGTTAGCCGCGCAGGGAGTAGGACAAAGTTCATGGATACAGATGCAGGCTCAGACTGGAGCTTTCAGAGGCAGAAGGCAGGAAAAGGCTTGATGACAGAATTCAGGGCCTACTCGCCTGAATCTGTAAAATGTGGAAAGTGAACCACATAAAGTCGGTGGCCTTTCCATACTTAGGAATGGAATATCGGACCCATTCATGGCGTATCTGAAAGAGGACATGTTGACGGTGGACGCACATATATTTGCGTCTTCAAAACTGGAGTAGGAGGGAACATACATGTACTTATAGCATGTACATGGAGCCGTTGGGGTCTACGATAGGGGACATAACTGATCACAAAATTCATATTTCCTCATTCCCTCCTTGTCCCCTACGGACCCTCAGGAGATATCGATCTTCATCAATCCATCGATCTGTTCATATAGCATCATTTGTTCTTCTTTCTTCTTCCGGGATCTTGAGTGAAAACGTGGATGTGGGATACACGATGTGGCACACAGACCACAAATCGCTGGCCCGCATTGTAGACATAAGCAGCAACTGAATAGTATGAGAAAGCCAATACCTAGGAAGGATAGGATTCTCCATCCCCAGGCTGACAACACGCCCCAGAACCAACCGGACCAAGTCCAGGTGCCTGGACTCTGGTGTATCTGGCTTATAATCTTATGAAGGCGGGTTATGGCTTTATATACTGACGGCGAATTTTCTGGTATGAAAATGCAACAACTTGATCCGATGACCCTACAAGCTCCGCCCCTATCGGCCAGGATGACGTCAAGGACAAGACGATTTTGAAGCACAACAATCCGCATAGCAGACTGCTCTTCTGTTAAATTGCCTAAGGCGGAAATAGTCTCGTTCACTACTGCTTCAAGGGTTCTGGTTAATCTACGTATCAGCTTACTATTAGTGACTGTACCTATATAGGGAAAGAATCCTTTATTGAAATCTGTGTATTTTTCCCATGCTGTTTCAGTGTAATCGACAATTGGGAGATCTCTCTGTTGTCTATTGTGTACTAAATGGGTATTTCTATGATAATCAGGAGGAGCCAGGAAAACAGGTGGCAGAAGGAATGCTATGTAACAGGTACCATCCCAATCTAGAGGTAGACATATATATGCGGTCTGGCCACATATGAAGTAGGAATGATGGGAAGCTCTAAATGTAGACTTGCCTTGATCACTGAATTTTATTACAGTGGTGCATTTACTATGGCCCATGTGTATGGAACCATTCTTTCTTATACATAATTCCCCTTTTACTGGGAATACTGACATAGCGGGCAAGATTGGTGTAGCTTCAGATTCAACGTTCAGGATCATGAGGTTAAGTGTAAAATTACCTAATCCATATACTTCATTTTCTAGATCAGTTCCTGTTCTTTTGGGGAGTCCCTCCTTGTTAGGGTAGCAGACTTTAAGCAAAACTAGGTTCAGGTTTCCCCATACCCAGTTGTCTTGATAAACTGCGGAATGTGAATCTAGGGAATTAATCAAACTAAACCATGCTCCACAGGAGCCATTGTGTGTGAACGGATATGGAAAGAGGGGCAAAACTCCCTTATAGTTCTGATAGGGAGGGAGTCGGCCACATATCCAACAATTTGTGGCATTGCTGGTCTGATGGGAATGATGTAACATACTAATAAATGTGTTGTTGCGCAGCGCAAATCTATATGACAACTCATGCGGAGGTAATTCGCTAAAAGAATGTTCTGCAGTTACATTGTAAGCACGTTTAAGAATAGGGTAATACATATGCAATAGTATGCTAAAAATAATGATCAGAAGACTTAGAAAAAACAAAATTAATAATGTTACTGTGCAGTGACTACGAAGTGATTTACAATACGCATGCTTTTTGAGCTGCATTCGCTGATTTCTTTCTCTATTCCGGTCTAGAGGATACATGTCAGAGACAAATTCAACCGATTCACCTTGGAGAGGACTTAAACAATCAAATTGTCTGACTTACTAGACCTCAATTTTAGTTTATAAAGTTCTTGTTTTGTTAATTCAGCCAAGGGGAGCTTTGAGTCTGTCTGTGAGGGAATACAGGGTAGAGTAATTACACTGGATGGTAGTCCATAAAATTTCTTGATATGACTCGAGTGCAACCACCCTTTCCGTCCTTCGATTTTCACGGCAGTCCTTGTGGTGAGTAGAACCAACTTCGGTGACTTCCACCTAGGATCCAGTTGGGTCTTACGGTCGAAATTCCTGACCAAAACCAGGTCACCAGGAACCACGTCATGGGGCTTCACCTCAGTATTATCGGGAAAAGCTGCGGCTACCTGTGAACGACAAGATTGTAGTGCAGACATCAAGGAAGCCAGGTAATCTGTCAGCATATTACAGTCAACATCAGTGATTTTGCGAGGTATAGGCGTCCCCCACATATTTGGTGGTCTACCGAAGACCACCTCGTACGGGGATAGCCCTGTTCGAGAATGTGCTACCATTCTCATGTAAAAGAGCGCAACTGGTAAGGCTACTATCCAGTCGACACCTTTTTCCCTACATATTTTGGACAATCTAATTTTCAGAGTTTGATTATGGCGTTCCACGAGACCTGCCGCCTCGGGATGTCGGACACAGTGAAATTTCCATTGGTAGCCTAACAAAAGGGAAACGTGTTTCATTAGTTCGGATGATAACGGCTGGCCGTTATCTGAGTAGACAACACGTGGTAAACCGTACCGTGGGAAGAATTCTCGAACTAACTGTTTGGCAGTAGTCGGGGCAGTGTAATCTGAAACCGGGTATGCTTCTGTCCAACGGGAAAGAGCACAGACAACTACGAGAACATATTTGAATCCTCGACATCGTTCCATCTGGATATAATCCATCTGGAGGACTTCAAAAGCATGATCGGGAGGTTGAAATCCACCCTGATCTACGGGGATGCTTTTACCTGGATTAAACTGACAACATATCATACAGGTACAAACTTTTTGTTTAGCTGCTGCTCGTAAGTGTTTGTTGAACCAAATGTGTTGAATGCTGTCTAGCATAGCTTTTTCTCCTAGGTGCGCTGGACTATGTATTGTGTTAATGATAACTTGAACCATTGAGTCGGGAAGAAACCATATAGATTTTTCCTTCGTCATCCATCCTTGATCCGTTTGGATCCCTCCTAATTCAGTCCATTTCTTTATTTCTTCTGGTGTAGCATGTGTCTGTATGTCAATTACATCAAGGGCGGGATCCTTAACTGTCATGCAATGTGTTGGTGTCGGAACTATTGTCTTTGTCATGTCAGTTGTGTGAGTCTGATTCTGAGCAGTCTGTTTAGCTGTTCTGTCAGCTAGGTCATTACCCTGAGAAATGATATCGGTAACTTTTGTATGGGCTTTGCATTTCATAATCGATATTGCAGTAGGTAGATGAATTGCGTCTAATAGGGCTTGAATGAGGGGTCCGTGTTGGATGTGGGCACCGTGAGAAGTTAAATAACCTCTCTCTCGCCACAGTACGCCGAAGTCATGGACGACTCCGAATGCATAACGTGAATCTGTGTATATATTGACTTTCTTATTTGTGGCTTGAATACAGGCTTGTGTCAGAGCGATGAGCTCTGCTGCTTGAGCTGACAAAGTGTTAATACAATTTGTTTCAATGACTTCAGTGTCTGTTGTGACTGCGTAAGCGGCCACTAGCTCTCCTGTACTTGTTCTCATACATGACCCATCTACATACAATGTCAAGTTTGGATCTAACAAAGGGATATCTGTCAAGTCTTGTCTGGGTTTCGTCGTGATAGTAATGACTTCGACACAATCATGTGCCAATGGATCTGTTCCGCCCACTGGTAACAGTGTGGCAGGATTTAATGTATTACAACGTCTGATTTCTATGTGTGGCTGAAATAATGTCAGTTCGTAACCGGTGAGTCTCGCTATAGTCAAGTGTTGTGTTTGTGTGCGGTTCAGGAGAACCTCTACTGCGTGTGGGACTTGTACTGTCAATTGATGTCCTAACACTATGGCATCGCTTTGTCTGATTGCTAAAGCTGTTGCTGCCACCGATTTCAGGCACGCAGGAAGAGCCTGAGCTACTGGATCTAATGTACTAGAGAAATAAGCACATGGTTTGTGTGATCCTGCTTGTTCCTGAGTGAGTACTGACAAAGCAGTACCTTCGCGTTCTGTAACAAAGAGTGTAAACTGTTTACTGTAACATGGTGTTGCTAAAACAGGTGCTTGGCATAAAGCTTTCTTTAAGCTTTCAAAGGCGTGTGTATGTTCTTGAGTCCAAGGGAGGACAGTCGATGTGGCTGCCTCCTGTGTTGTCAACTGGACGAGTGGTTTTGCTAGAAATGCATATTGAGGGATCCACTGCCTACAGTATGAAGTGAGGCCTATGAAAGCCCGCACCTCCTTTTGTGTCTTGGGTGGTGGCATGTTAGCGATTAACTGGATGCGGTCGGATGTAAGCTGCCTTCCCTCCTTGGACAGCGAGTGCCCAAGGTAAACAACTCGCTGGACACAGAATTGCAGCTTAGAAGGGGACACCTTGTGCCCCTTGTCAGCCAAAAATTTTAAAACCGTCAGTGACGCTGTTTCACATTCATGTTCGCTTCGGGCGGTGATCAGCAGATCATCGACATATTGAAGCAAGGCAGTGTTAACTGGCATGTGGATACTGTCAAGTTCTCGTTTCAGTGCTTGGCTATAGATGCTGGGGCTTTCTGTAAATCCTTGAGGTGCGCGTGTGAATTTAAAACTTCGTCCATTTAAACTGAATCCGAACAAATATTGACTTTCCGGATCTATTGGGACACTAAAGAAAGCATTCTTGAGATCAATTACAGTGAAGAACGTTGCTTCTGAGTCAATAGCTGTGAGTAATGAAGAGATATCTGGGACCACAGGGTATTGTGGTACAATACATTTATTTAATTCGCGCAGATCAATAACTAATCGATATACTGGTGGTGCCTTTGGATCCGTTCTTTTAAGAATCTGAATTATCGGGGAATTACATATATTGGAGTCGGTTTCGACAACCACTCCTTGTGCAATGAGCTCGTCAATGATTTGCAGCAAAGCCACAACAGCATCGGGTGGTAACTTGTATTGTCGTATTCGTGGTAGTATTACTCCTGTTTTTAGTGTGACACGATATGGTGTAATATTCATGCAACCAACATCAGTGGGGCCTTGTGCCCATAAATGTGTAGGTAAATTCTGCAGTCGGTGATCCATGTCTCTGGACACGTAGTGACCTTTAAAGTCACGTAAAAATAGTCGTACTCCTTCCGGAGAACAACATATTATAGCTCCTAGAGCTTTCAATGTTTTTATACCTAACAAGTTTTCTGGACATGATTTAGTAAGCAATAAATCTGTAGTACGTGTCAATGGACCAATCGTAAGTGGAAGAGGTTGTGTTACGTCGTTTATTATAGGTTTTCCTGAGAATCCAAGGGAAATATTCTGTGAGCCTGAGAGGGGTGCCCCTGGAACTTCACTACGTCTTATAGTTGTTCTGCTTGCCCCTGTATCAAGTAAAAACTTTCTGTCTTCCCCTAATAGTTCACTATGTACATAAGGTCCCTCTTGGTCTACAGGAACCTCAATAAGGGGTAAGCCAACTTCCCTCTCTAGGCTATCTCATGAGTATCGCTGATAATCGGGGTAATCTGCTTGTGCATACTGATACATCTGTTGTGTTGTTGCTTGTGTTGCAGCAATAGGCTGCGCTTGTGGTGGTGCTATGGTCTGTTGTGGAGCTCCCTGTTGCGGAGCTAGTTGTTGCGGAGCTAACCTAGGTTGTGCATGCTGAGGAATTTGTTGTTGATTCTGATCCTGTCTAGGTGGACGTGGTCTCTCCTGAGTTCTACCTGTAGCAATATTATGTTTCAGGACTGGACAATCGTGTATATAATGACCTGGTTGTTTACAATAGTTACATGTCCCTTTCGCAGGACCTGCGGAATCACCCTTATGATGACCATCGGCTGGAACTGACTGTGCAACAAGCATTTTCATTTTTGTATCTTTCATACGTCTTTGTTCGTGTTCTTGTTCTTCTCTAATTCTATTGTGATGATATTGTAACATCTGTAACATCTGTGATGGGGTATTACCTTGCCAGGTACTTTCGAACTTCAATGCTCTATTCTTGACTTGTAGCAGAGAATTTTCAACTAATTTTGTCACGAACAGATGTGGATATGACTCACTACTTACTTTTATGCCACTATTTATACCAAAACATTTTTCAAATCGGGAATAGAAATCGCTAGTGTCTTCGTCTGGCTTTTGTTTACAGGCTGAGATTGCACCCCAGTCTTCCTTTTTCGTAGTTAATAAACGTGGCAGTACCTGTATTAGTAATCCTGCTAGTGCTGTAGTCTTTTCCCCAAGCCCTGCTCCTGCAGCTCGGGCCTTTTCTTCGTTTTCCAACGCTGTCCAATCTATCTTTTGGTCTCCCACCTCCCATTCCTTTTCTTTGAGTTTCTCATAAACACCGGCGGGTAATAGGACTTTTAATATTTTCATAATGTCGGGGTAGGTATACTCTCCCATGAGTAACATGTCCTTTATTTCACGGTGGAAACCTGCTGGGTCCTTGTCATGGCTGGGTACTACTTTCTTCATTTCTAATAATTCTAGTTTTGTTATAGGCGTGTACACAAACACGCGTGTAAAATTATCACCGGCACCTCTGATTGGGTGCACTTCGCGTAACGGGTTCTGTCTATCTATGTGATACATTTTTCTTCCCATAATGGGAACTGGAACGTGTTCTGGGCATACGAAATTTAAATATTGGTTTCGGAATTCTAGAATTTCTTTAATCAAATCAGTACTTGACCCTCTCCATATATTCGTGAGCAGTTCTGTCAATATGTCAGGTAAGGGTCCTGGATCGGAGTGTTGGCTTTTATATAATACAAGGAGGTGTTGAATCATGTATATACTAGCTAAACGCTGTTCGTACGGGTCAAGATTCAGAAACGTGTGTGCAAGTACATCATCATTATATTCACTGGGACTGTCAGCCCATTGTACTGCTGACCTAGCTAATTCTTGTTCGTCCATGGAATCGAGCATATGATACCCTCTTCGATCTCGGAGTAATTTATCAACGGCTTGGAATAGGTGTTCGGGGGATTTTGTATTTAACATGGGGTTTGGAAAATGTCTATTATATTCTGGACGTATTGGACGTATCGGGTCGTTAAAGTCTCTAGTATTATTATGGGGTCTTCCTCTACCTACATAAGCTATTGTTTCGACTTGTTCTGATTCTTGCTCCTCCTCCTCTTCTGATTCCACTCTGTCTGTTTCTCGTCTTTCTTTATGTATTCGTTCTACTTCCTTGCGGATCTTTCGACACATGGCGATTATACACGCCTGTCTATCATGTTTCTCTTCTGATATGTTCTGACCCCATTTGGCAAGTCTTTGCATCGTTTCGTGATCTGCCCCTGGCCTGTCTTGATTCCTAATTACACAATTTATAAAAAAACGTAGTAGTTGTCTTTGGACATCCACTTTCTGGTATTCCATAGCTTCGTTAATACTTTCTGGACCTTGCCCTGTTTGGACAAAGCGATATATTTTGTCTAGGTGTTCACCCATTCCTGGTATCGTCATTAAATATAATGTAGCTCGTCTTATACATAGTGATGATATGAGCAATTTATCCTGTCTACCTGGTACTGGATCGTATCTACAATCCACAAGCTGTTCTTTAAACATGTCGGATGTCGCTAATTGGGGTGTACGTTGGAGTGCTAAATCTCTAAGGGTCTGTTTATTTCGCGGCGGGGTGGCAAACATGTCTGTCGTACCTCCGGTAGCCCCATCTGAGGCGCTAGGCACGAAAGGATTCGTTGGGCGTAGGATAGAGATTGTAGATGCAGGAAAAACTGTAGAAACGGACGGACCTGTGGGAACTTGTGTAGGAGTTTGTAGTTGCGGGGATACAGACGGATGCTCTTGGTGTAGAACACCATCGGCAAGCGGTATGTGTGGTATGGCATTAGCATACTCGGGAGCTACGTCATCTAAATAGGAGGATAGGAAAACGTCCTTTGCTGTTTTGGGATGTGTTTTGGGATGTGCTTTTATCGGGAGCAATGGAGGAGTTAAGTCTTTTGGTATTTCCGGGATAGCCTTAGGTAACCCTTCGGCCAGAAGAGGATACATACCATTCATAAGAGTGTTTCTTTGTCTATTTGTTCTGATTTTACTCGGGTACCTTCCTCAAGTAATAGATTTTCTCGAGTTTTATTTGAATTCTCTCTACCTTTCTCTTCCTGTCTGTGTGCTTTTTCTGTACGTCTGTATGATTCTTTACGCCATAATTCAATGGCATCTTTCTGTGACTGTCTGGCTTTCTTTTTCCATAATTCTTCTTCTACTCTCATGATGCAATCTGCATCCCAGGTCCCCGTTGCGGGCCATCTCTGACTCTCTGGTAATTCTTTGGTGTAGTCCACCCATAAATCAAGAAATAGTACGGCATCTAGACCATGCTTATGATACATAAAGTATCCTGGAGTGTCCCTAGGTGGGATGGGAACAGCTTCTTCGAGTACACCTTTTCTAGTTTTGATCTGTCTTAGTTTCGAAAAGAGCGGCATTTTTAGATCTTGTTTCTAGAACACACTTTATACGATGAACACAATAATGAACATTCATTCACACCACAATATATAGAACGTATTTAAAACATTTAACGCTTAACAATTTTACGAACAATGATAACTAATAGAAAACTAGTTACTGACATAATACTGACACTAGATAATACTTATTTATATGCAAGACATACTATATATACTGCTAAACAGTACAGATACACTGCTGAAACAGTGCAGACCGGATTTGTGTACCCAAACCCGTCTTGACCGGCACAGACTATGTGCACGTTAAATGCCTCCCCGGTAATGGTACTCACCGGGTAGCTCGGAACGGAAGGCCTCGGAACGGAACTGAAACTGGACCGGACTGGACTCGACTCGACTGGACTCGGAACTTCGGAACTCGGTGGGACTCTGTATACCTCGGATCTTGCTCTCTCAGCTAGGCTCTGGTCGGGATACTTCGCACTTCTCACCGCCTCGTCTGGGTGTTGATCGCAGCCTCAGTCGCTCCCGCTTGGCCGGAGGGAGATACAGGAAATCCTGCAGGTACGCGTTTTTGTCCGTTCAGCTGTGGTAGGAGACCGGGCCTGCAACGCACCGCCGGCGCGTGAGATGAGAAAGTGTCCCTATTCGGGCGCCAATTTATGTGGTAAATGTTTCGTTACCGGTACTATTTTTATGCGGTAAAGTCTTAGTGAGAATAACTCAGTAAAAATAAGAGGCAGAATCCGTGGTATTAGAGGTTTTAAAGGGCTTTATTCCTATACAAAGGAATACAATTCGAATTGTGGGCCTTCTATTCCATCACCACGAAAGTTCAGGAAGGAAGGGGGCATATATTATTGACAGATAGGCAGTTTTATAGAAAATACATTACAGTGAAACAGATGCAAGAGGCGTGACAGCTGATAATACAGGAAAACTGTGCATACGTAACAAATAGAGGCGTAAACATGGGTGTAACTAAAATACGTCATTAAACATGATGTCATAAGTGGGTGGATCCATGAAAGAATCCTGCAATGTCAGCAGAAATATTCGGCAGAGATGCGCGCGCAGCCGCATGACGTGTGATTGACGTGCAACTAGAGGGTGAAGGGGACTTGACATTTAGCTCTACATGTGGAGACAGAAGTCTGGGGTCATGTCAACCTAATCCCAAATCATATCTAATATCCTATGTTTAAAGAACTGTGTTATCCAAAAAGAGAGGTCTCTTAGGATAGAATCTTATTCTATACTGACTATACTGACTGTTAGTGCGTGTACAAGCGTCTAAGTGTCTACACTAGATGCGAGGGGGTAGGAATATTCCATGGTAACGGGGCTATGAATTACTTGCATGAGGACAGCGAGGCCTGGCCACTTTGCACGGTAGCTGAAGGAATGTTTACCTAAACTGCTAGACAGGAATGCATCGGATGAGGAGGGAGGAGATAATCTTGAAGGTGAAATACAGTTTTTGGCAGGCAATATGCTGGATCAGGCACCGTTAGCCGCGAAGGGAGTAGGACAATGTTCATGGATACAGATGCAGGCTCAGACTGGAGCTTTCAGAGGCAGAAGGCAGGAAAAGGCTTGATGACAGAATTCAGGGCCTACTCGCCTGAATCTGTAAAATGTGGAAAGTGAACCACATAAAGTCGGTGGCCTTTCCATACTTAGGAATGGAATATCGGACCCATTCATGCCGTATCTGAAAGAGGACATGTTGACGGTGGACGCACATATATTTGCGTCTTCAAAACTGGAGTAGGAGGGAACATACATGTACTTATAGCATGTACATGGAGCCGTTGTGGTCTACGATAGGGGACATAACTGATCACAAAATTCATATTTCCTCATTTCAAGCGGTGGGGTGAGGGGTCCAGAGAGCTGCTTGTTGCTCACACTAAGATCTTTGTAGGCGTGGGGAAGGAGCAGACACCGCCCACTCGGGAGAGTACTAACGATCAGGTGTCTGCTCCGCACGGATTTGGAGTACTGAGTCCAGGATTTCTCCCATGCACAACCATCGGCGGTGCTTCAGCCAATCGGAGAGGGGCATGCAGCTTTAAATGTGGGCTGAGAAGGATTTGAACATTTTTGGCGGCATCTGAGGAAGTCAATTATGATGAAACGCGTCATGCCAATAGCCAGGAATAAAAGCAGTGTTTCTGGAGAACCCGTGTGTGCTCGACTTTCTTTTGCAAAGAAGGGAGTGTGGAGTTGATATATATATAATCCTCGCTCTACTGCGCTCCCTCTTGTTGAGAACAAAACGAGAGTGGGCCCAAGTGAGTGCTTATTTTTCGTTTATTGCAAGTAGAAACACTCCGCCATGACGCATTTCGGCAGCTCCTCTGCCTTGATCACATGACAGCGTTAACCTAGTGATTCACCATTTTTAAAGTACCAGTGCCTGATCACATGATAAAATAGACATTGAAAAAATATGTATCTTTGTATTTTCCATAGCAAACTTTCTCTTAATATTAAAAAAGTATCATGTAAAAACCTATGCAATGGATGCATAAATGCTAGATGGGTACAGGATAAAAACAAATCAATATTTGCATTTAAAATGTTTGCAATTAAAAGTTATTAGCTGTGAGTCAAATGCATGATTGCATACTAAACACATAAACAAACTCCATATACACCATCTCCATATCAATTGCTTAAATGCACGTTAACATCCAGTTACTTATAATCCTATAAGACACTGGTGCACCCATATACATATCATTTCAGATGGCCTGATCCTACAAAAGTTGTTGCATGAATGCAAAAAGGATGCTACATTAGACCGATGTCTATTCCGTAGATTTAACACTGTATATAAAGAAGAGATAACCTTAAATATACCAAAAAAGTTAATTAATTAAAGAACAAGTGCTAAAGTGTGAAGTGCATGTGCAGAAAAATTTATTGTAATATAAAAAAATTTACATTTGTTTCCTTGTCCCGGACCTGATTATCATAACCGTAGGTGTATTAAGTATGGCTCCGGAGACAAGTCGAAAACATGTTCCAATATATGATTTCATCAAAACTATTAGGAAATATCTAAGCATTAGATTGATTATTTCAGTTGGCTAAACTTTTTGAGGTAATTGATTCCCACTATTGTATTGTATTGAGAATTAGTATATAAATATTAAATATATAACTATACCAAGTTATCAATAAATACAAATCAATTCCTAAAATTCACCATAAAACAATGTAAATAAAAACCTTTTGTTAAAATGAATCATATACAAATTCCTTAAACATCTCGAGTACATGAGGTTTAAAACACTATATCTTTAGGATGTATTAAAGATATTTAATGGTGTCAAAATTATTAACTCTGATAGGCAGTGATAGTAAAACTGTTGCTATGCTCAGAGTGGTCTAACACCTACCTAGTCCAGATAAGTGTATAAGTCTTCACTTGTGTTTAGACCCCCTGGCTGTTTGGTGTCAAGCTCCAGAATGTAACGCTTTTCAAGGCGCCTCAATTTAAGTTCACGATCCCACCTCTTTTCTGCGGGGGTACCGCGTCAATGAAAAAGTATTGTAGATGTTGCAAACTATTGTCATGATGTATTTTGAAATGCCTAGCCACCGGATAACTGGGGTCATTATTATTGATTGCCCTGATATGCTGTAATATGCGCTTATGGCCCGGTAGCTTAGTGCTGCCTATGTATAACAAATTGCAACTGCATTGTAAAACATACACAGCATAATCTGTCCGGCATGTCAGCTGCTGTTTTATATCTAGGGCCCTCTCACTGAAAGCAGTCTGATATGTGGTTCTATTGGAGCCATAATGACATGCTTTACAGTTGGAGCATTTGAAGAATCCCTTCCTTGCTACCAGCCATCCCGTTTTTTCTTGTTCCTCCGGGTTTTTCTCAACTAAAGCATTGGCCATTGAGGCTGCTCTTCTGTAGATTATAGCTGGTTGTTTAGGGAGCAGAGCCTCAATCACTGGGTCATCATGCACTATTGGCCAATTTCTTCTTATGATGGCTCTCAACTGCTGTTCTTGTCTAGAGTATATATATATTATATATATATATATATATATATATATATATATATATATATATATATATATATATATATAGATAGAGAGAGAGAGAGAGAGAGAGAGAGAGAGAGAGAGAGAGAGAGAGAGAGAGAGAGAGAGAGAGAGAGAGATTCCCAAAATCTCGCTCCTTCTGACCATAAGGGACCCGAGGGAGGTGGCGCATATGCTGAAATGTCCCAAAATACGTAGCCGATAGATGCGCTCTCAGTAACATAGGAACTCCACAGCCAGTCTCTTCAAGAGGTGTTTAATATGACACGTTTCAGCTCCTTGCAAAGCCTTGATCACGTAATGACTTGTGCCCACAAACAGGGTGACTGATAAAGTTAATCATGGACATCGACAAGGGACAACATAAACAAATACCATACTGTCGTATGTATGGCAGACATGTTGGAACGGTATGATATACATAGAAACTCAACAAAGTTGTATCCTATATACATAAGTTCCTCGGATCACAATGTCCTAGTATATACATAGCATCTGTACCAAGTGTGTCATAAGACTGAGTTGATACGGTCAATCCTTAAAACCGTTGGCGTGGTGTCGCAACACACATAAAATAAATGATTGACGGCCAAAACCACAACAAATATTGAAACTATGGACATAATGACAAGAATCAAGATGATATGCTCCCAACATGTATACATATACAGTGGAAAAATGATGTGAAGTACATCATGAGCGCGGGTCAGCTTGTGAGCTAGTGCATGCACTAATAGTGCTGTTGCCGCGTTAGGAGCAAAGGTGTCCCTGTCTGCCAGACATGAGCTAGTGCATCTACGCAAGCTAATAGACATAATGTCGTGTTGTAGGAAGGCAATTTCAAAGAAAATCTATATGTGAATATAGAGCGTGTTTATGCTTGACCACATTGTGCGGGTGAAGTGCAATGCATAGAAGGTGTACACGTTGGACCAGTGTCCAAACTACTCAATAGAAGAAGCGACTAACACCGTCAATCTGCAAAAAGTCCCTGTGGAGTCACATACTATACCCTTCAGACGCCCACTTTAAGTGATGATGAGGGGAAAAGGGTAGGTAGCCCGTGATACGTGAGTGCCGGTGACTGGGCCCCTTCCTTTCCTCCTGTAGAAAATAAGAAAATAAGGAAGAATTAGGAAAAAGTATAAGAACATATTACCAATTAACAATGATTCAGTGAACAATTATTTTTCTCCTTTCAATGCACCGTTGCAACTGAAGACGAATAGGATGAGAGAGAGAACAGAGGAAACATAATAGTAGAATATGCATTTCTGAAACAGCACAGAAAAAGGCATAGAGAATTAAGCATGATCATAAGGGGTAAAAGGTATATATCATCAGTGATTATTCTCTAAGATGAATTGCCATTTCCTCATCCTGGTTGAGCCCCCCAGTATTCTTGGTTTGGAAATTGACAATGTACTTAGATTCCTTTTGTTTAAGTTTAAGAGCTCGATTGCCACCCCTGGGGTTGCTGAAAATTTGTTCCAAAATGAAGAATTTAAGTAGAGCATGATTCGAGAAATGTTTATCCCTAAAATGTCGAGCAACAGGATATTCTTCATCTTTGTGTACGATTGCCCGGTAGTGTTCTAAAATGCGTTTTTTGGCCATAAGAGTGGTACTGCCAATGTATCACAACTTACACGGGCATTCAATCACATAGATGACAAAAGTGGAACTACAGGTCAGGAATTGATTGATCTCCTTGTTAATCCCGTTGCACTTGGCACTCTTGCAGAAAGTGCTGTTTTTGCATGCCTTGCAATGGCCACAAGGGAAGAACCCTTGGAGACCATGTTCCTGTCTTTTGGGATAGATGGTGACATCACTCTGTACTAGTTGATCCCTGATATTCCTCCCTTTCCTGTAAGTGATGCTCAGTCTGATGGGAATATTTGCACCAATGATATTATCACATTTGAGGATATCCCAGTTCTTAGTCAATATTTTTTGTATATTACTAGAATCAGAATTGTATGTCATGATCAAACTGGTATCATTTGCAGCTTCCTCATTGGTGACAGGAGGTTTATCCTGAATGGTAGAGGCTCTACTGATGCCGTCCGCCCTGTCCTTAGCTCTACGTAATACCCAATTGGGATATCCTCTGGCCTTGAAACGATCTAGCATGCGAACGCTCTCAAGTTGGTAGGCTTCTTCAGTATTACAGTTTCTCTTTGCCCTCAACAGTTCTCCAAAAGTAATGCTCCATTTGAGAGTGTCTGGATGGCTGCTGAGGGCATGAAGAATACTGTTGCCTGCGGTGGATTTCCTGAAAAGGACAGAGCAGATGGAATTATCTTTGATGTCAAGCCTGACATCGAGATATTCAGCTGTCGTGCTGCTGATGTTACTAGTGAGGACAATGTTGTAAGTGTTGATGTTTAGCTGTTCAATAAATTGGGTGGCTTCAGACTCAGTGCCCTTCCATATGATGAACAGATCATCAATATAGCGCATCCAAGTGGTTACATGTTCAAGGTGTCCTGCAATTTCAGGGTTCGCAAAAAGTTCTTCTTCCCAGCGCCCCATAAAAAGATTCGCAAAACTGGGAGCGAAGCAAGAACCCATTGCAGTACCGATGGTTTGTCTGTATAGAGCACCATTGAAACCAATCAATCAATCAATCATGACATTTGTATAGCGCGCTACTCATCCGGAAGGGTCTCAAGGCGCTGGGGGAGAGGGGTCCGTTACTGCTCGAAAAGCCAGGTCTTGAGTTGCTTCCTGAAGGAGAGGTGGTCCTGGGTTAGCCGAAGGTGGATGGGGAGGGAGTTCCATGTCTTGGCTGCCAGGTAGGAGAAGGATCTTCCTCCAGCGGTGGCTCTGCGGATTCGTGGGACGGCGGCGAGGGCGAGGCTGGTCGACCGTAGCTGGCGGGTGGGCGTGTAGAAGGTCAGGCGGCTGTTGAGGTACTAGGGGCCCAAGTCGTGGAGAGCCTTGTGTGCGTGGGTGAGGAGTCTGAACGTGATCCTCTTGCTGACGGGGAGCCAGTGCAGGTCTCTCAGGTGGCCGGTGATGTGGCTGTGTCGGGGGATGTCCAGGACGAGTCGTGCGGAGGCGTTCTGGATGCGTTGGAGTCTTTTCTGAAGTTTGGCTGTTGTTCCGGCATAGAGGGTGTTGAACAGGAAGATGTTATTGCTGAGACAGAACTCAATCATGTCTAGTATCATATTGGTGTGCTCTCTGAAGCGAATGGGCCTATTTTTAAGAAAATGGTTACATGCTGCCAAACCATTTTTATGATCAATGATGGTGTATAGAGATTGAACATCTAGGGTGATAAACAGAAAGCCCTCCTCCCATCTTAACTTTTGTAATTTGTTTAAGAAATCCTTGGTGTCTCTCACATAACTGGGCAACTTGATAACAAAATCCCTAAGGAAGTGGTCTACGTACTTGGAAATGTTTTCGGAGACACTCCCCCTAGATGATACAATCGTACGCCCTGGTGGATTGATGGGATCCTTGTGTAATTTGGGCAATAGGTACAGCACAGGAAGAATGGGATGGTCGTTCTTAAGATAACAGTATTCTTCCCATATTAAAATGCCTTTGTCATGCCAAGTGGTCAGTTTCTCCCAAATGGTAGTGATGCTGTTATTATAGATCTCCATTGAGATCGGCATGTAATATTTGTCGTCTGAGAGTTGTCTCAAAGCCTCATGAATGTATTTGTCCCTGTCCAGTATAACGACATTCCCGCCCTTGTCAGCTGGGCGGATGACAATCTTGGTGTCCTCTGCAAGTGATCTTAACGCCTCTCTTTGTTTGTATGAGAGGTTGTTGGTAGTCCTATTCTGATATCTGTTCTTGTGTCTGAAGGTGCAAAGTGCCTTACTAACACTATCATGGAAACTGTCTATGCTGTCGTGTGACATCATGGGTAAAAATGTTGATTTTGGTTTGAAACCTGAAGCGCACGGTGAATCAGTGGATAACTCTAAGCTCGCAATGAGTTGTGTAGTGGACAATTCGCTGTCAGTTGTGGGTGTACATACTTGTGTGGGTTCTATGATATTATTGCTGTTGTTAATATCTGATTCTTGTCCTAACTGTATCATGGTGATTAGTGTATCTATATCACCAGAATTTATGTTATCCTGGCATTTAGACATGGAAGTTCTCACCCTTCTTTTGTCCCCTAATCTAGTCGCAAATACGATCATTTGTACAAACAAAAAGAAACAATCTTGCCTACCAGCACTGACAGAGAGGAAAGCCAGGCAACTACTACCTCCCTTACAAGCGACACAGAATCTGACATCTCAGTGGAGAATGCCACTGCCACTAATTCCATTTCCCGTCAGGCGAATTTTTTAGAGGAGTATCAACACTTACGCCGGAGCCGACGGACTATGCAAGAAACCCCCGTACCTCAGACACGAGGACAGAGGGGGAGGGGTCGGGGCAGAGGACGCGGAAGCAGAGAAACAGAAGCAAATGAATACACCAGCGATGGCAGAAGAGGCAGATCAAGGGGCAACATGGGAAACAGAAGATCACGTCCCAAGAAAATCTATTAATGGATCACGAAATGGTTAATAAGACTATAATTAATCTTTCCAGCAGAGTCATGGGTGATGTTGAGAAACAAACGTTATGACTAGGTTTGTCGTTTTGTTCTTCTAAGCCATTTGATTTCATTGAGACCAGAATAGATCTTTTCAAATTTACGAGGAAATTAAAACTAAAGAAATGGCATAAATTGAAAAGATTAGGGGACAATAGAAGGGTGAGAACTACCGTGTCTAAATGCCAGGATAACATTAACTCTGGTGATATAGATACACTAATCACTATGATACAGTTAGGACAAGAATCAGATATTAACAACAGCAACAATATCATAGAACCCACACAAGTATGTACATCCACAACTGACAGCGAAGTGTCCACTACACAACTCATTGCGAGCTTAGAGTTATCCACTGATTCACCGTGCGCTTCAGGTTTCAAACCAAAATCAACATTTTTACCCATGATGTCACACGACAGCATAGACACTTTCCATGATAGTGTTAGTAAGGCACTTTGCACCTTCAGACACAAGAACAGATATCAGAATAGGAATACCAACAACCTCTCATACAAACAAAGAGAGGCGCTAAGATCACTTGCAGAGGACACCAAGTTTGTCATCCGCCCAGCTGACAAGGGCGGGAATGTCGTTACACTGGACAGGGACAAATACATTCATGAGGCTTTGAGACAACTCTCAGACGACAAATATTACATGCCGATCTCGATGGAGATCTATAATAACAGCATCACTACCATTTGGGAGAAACTGACCACTTGGCATGACAAAGGCATTTTAATATGGGAATAATACTGTTATCTTAAGAACGACCATCCCATTCTTCCTGTGCTGTACCTATTGCCCACATTACACAAGGATCCCATCAATCCACCAGGGCGTCCGATTGTATCATCTAGGGAGAGTGTCTCCGAAAACATTTCCAAGTATGTAGACCACTTCCTTAGGGATTTTGTTATCAAGTTGCCCATTTATGTGAGAGACACCAAGGATTTCTTAAACAAATTACAAAAGTTAAGATGGGAGAAAGGCTTTCTGTTTATCACCCTAGATGTTCAATCTCTATACACCATCATTGATCACAAACATGGTTTGGCAGCATGTAACCATTTTCTTAAAAATAGGCCCATTCGCTTCAGAGAGCACACCAATATTATACTAGACATGATTGAGTTCTGTCTCAGCAATAACATCTTCCTATTCAATGGTGCTCTATACAGACAAACCATCGGTACTGCGATGGGTTCTTGCTTCGCTCCCAGTTTTGCGAATCTTTTTATGGGGCGCTGGGAAGAAGAACTTTTTGCGAACCCTGAAATTGCAGGACACCTTTAACATGTAACTACTTGGATGCGCTATATTGATGATCTGTTCATCATATGGAAGGGCACTGAGTCTGAAGCCACCCAATTTATTGAACAGCTAAACATCAACACTTACAACATTGTCCTCACTAGTAACATCAGCAGCACAACGGCTGAATATCTCGATGTCAGGCTTGACATCAAAGATAATTCCATCTGCTCTGTCCTTTTCAGGAAATCCACCGCAGGCAACAGTATTCTTCATGCCCTCAGCAGCCATCCAGATACTCTCAAATGGAGCATTCCTTTTGGAGAACTGTTGAGGGCAAAGAGAAACTGTAATACTGAAGAAGCCTACCAACTTGAGAGCGTTCGCATGCTAGATCGTTTCAAGGCCAGAGGATATCCCAATTGGGTATTACGTAGAGCTAAGGACAGGGCGGACGGCATCAGTAGAGCCTCTACCATTCAGGATAAACCTCCTGTCACCAATGAGGAAGCTGCGAATGATACCAGGTTGATCATGACATACAATTCTGATTCTAGTAATATACAAAAAATATTGACTAAGAACTGGGATATCCTCAAATGTGATAATATCATTGGTGCGAATATTCCCATCAGACCGAGCATCACTTACAGGAAAGGGAGGAATATCAGGGATCAACTAGTACAGAGTGATGTCACCATCTATCCCAAAAGACAGGAACATGGTCTCCAAGGGTTCTTCCCTTGTGGCCATTGCAAGGCATGCAAAAACAGCACTTTCTGCAAGAGTGCCAAGTGCAATGGAATTAACAAGGAGATCAATCAATTCCTGACCTGTAGTTCCACTTTTGTCATCTATGTGATTGAATGCCCGTGTAAGTTGTGGTACATTGGCAGTACCACTCTTATGGCCAAAAAACGTATTTTAGAACACTACCGGGCAATCGTACACAAAGATGAAAAATATCCTGTTGCCCGACATTTTAGGGATAAAAATTTCTCGAATCCTGCTCTACTTAAATTCTTCATTTTTGAAAAAAATTTCAGCAACCCCAGGGGTGGCAATCGAGCTCTTAAACTTAGACAAAAGGAATCTAAGTACATTGTCAATTTCCAAACCAAGAATCCTGGGGGGCTCAACCAGGATGAGGAACTGGCAATTCATCTTAGAGAATAATCACTGATGATATATACCTTTTACCCCTTATGATCATGCTTAATTCTCTATGCCTTTTTCTGTGCTGTTTCAGAAATGCATATTCTACTATTATGTTTCCTCTGTTCTCTCTCTCATCCTATTCGTCTTCAGTTGCAACTGTGCATTGAAAGGAGAAAAATAATTGCGCACTGAATCATTGTTAATTGGTAATATGTTTTTATACTTTTTCCTAATTTTTCCTTATTTTCTACAGGAGGAAAGGAAGGGGCCCAGTCACCGGCACTCACGTATCACGGGCAACCTACCCTTTTCCCCTCATCATCACTTAAAGTGGGCGTCTGAAGGGTATAGTATGTGACTCCACAGGGACTTTTTGCAGATTGACGGTGTTGGTCGCTTCTACTATTGAGTAGTTTGGACACTGGTCCAACGTGTACACCTTCTATGCATTGCACTTCACCCGCAAAATGTGGTCAAGCATAAACAAGCTCTATATTCACATATAGATTTTCTTTGATATTGCCTTCCTACAACACAACATTATGTCTATTAGCTTGCGTAGATTCACTAGCTCATGTCTGGCAGACAGAGACACCTTTGCTCCTAACGCGGCAACAGCACTATTAGTGCATGCACTAGCTCACAAGCTGACCCGCGCTCATGATGTACTTCAGATCATTTTGCCACTGTATATGTATACATGTTGGGAGCATATCATCTTGATTCTTGTCGTTATGTCCATAATTTGTTTTGGTTTTGGCCGTCAATCATTTATTTTATGTGTGTAGCGACACCACGCCAACGGTTTTAAGGATTGACCTTATCAACTCAGTCTTATGACACACTTGGTACAGATGCTATGTATATACTAGGACATTGTGATCCGAGGAACTTATGTATATAGGATACAACTTTGTTGAGTTTCTATGTATATCATACCATTCCAACATGTCTGCCATACATACGACAGTATGGTATTTGTTTATGTTGTCCCTTGTCGATGTCCATGATTAACTTTATCAGTCACCCTGTTTGTGTGCACAAGTCATTACGTGATCAAGGCTTTGCAAGGAGCTGAAACGCGTCGTATTAAACACCTCTTGAAGAGACTGGCTGTGGAGTTCCTATGTTACTGAGAGCGCATCTATCGGCTACGTATTTTGGGATATAGATAGATAGATAGATAGATAGATAGATAGATAGATAGATAGATAGATAGATAGATAGATAGATAGATAGATAGATAGATAGATAGATAGATAGATAGATAGATAGATAGATAGATAGATAGATAGATAGATAGATAGATAGATAGATAGATAGATAGATAGATAGATAGATAGATAGATAGATAGATGTTTTCACAACTCCATTACTCAACTCTCCATTGTTGACAGGAATCGGAAGCGGCACCTCAGGCTGAAATTCTTTCAATTTTATGAATTCACCAGTGCATCACACATGAGACAGTCGACGTCTTTTGGAGTTTACCTTCCACAGGACCATCAATATATATATTGTTCATGTATTGTATTTCCTTTAATCCAATTCTTGTGTCTTGTTTATGAAAGTAATCTTTACTCTTCCTTTTTTTTACTGGTTGGTTAAGGCCTTTGACATTAAGAGATATAACTTTTACCAGTCTATTTGAAGTGGCCATCTACATTATTTCGGTCAAGGTTGGTCATTAATGTATGTGAATACCCCTATGGCTGGTGTGACGATTCAGGTAAATGGGGAGAAAGTGTCAAAGGGGGAATGAAGGAGAGCAGAGAAGAAAAGGAAGAGATAAAAAGAGATAAAGCGACCCAAAATAATACTGTTGTAATGAATTCAGAGGCACAGAGACGAGGTAAGAAGATCTCCGTTTATTCCAGTCATCCGCTCTCCTGAACAATGGAATCTTATCATGTCAACGTTCTAATGTCACCTCTCAGGAAGCCGTACCAACAGAGGCTGGCAGAGGGGTGTGTGGAACATACCATTAATACAAAGTAAGTGAGATTACAACACATCTCCCTATATAGGGAACAACAAGACATTCATTAAACTGTAGGGAACTCACAATTCCAAAACACAGTTCCTTAAGGTTGAGATGAGGCCACTATTCTGTCCTTACTCCACGTCTGACCATTATCTAGGCGAACCACATTCTTACCATTCTTTTCCACCCATTGGTGTGCATGGTACTTGCTTAAACCTGGTTGCACATGCGTGGGCTTCTTAACAACCACTGTGGTACCCATCTTGTACTCCTGTGTTTTGACGCCATGACTCTGGTCATACCACCCTTTATACTTCCGTTGGTGTTGAGATCTCAGCTCCCTACTCACCCCACGATCTAGGACCACTTTGTTTCCACCCCTCAACCAGTGTGGGTTCAGTTTGGTACACGGTTCCCTTCCTCTTAAGTTAACAAAAGGAGACACTCCTGTGACGAGATTGGGAGTAGTGTGGTAAGCCCAAATGCACTCTCTCAATGAATCTTCAACATTGAACCCACTGGAGATGGCCAATTGAATGTGTTCTTTAATTAACCTATTTGTCCTTTCTACCAGCCCATTAGCTCTGGGACAATAGAGTGCAGTTTTCTCGTGTTTTATGTTTAAATCTCCCAGAAAAGTAGTCATGGCCTCTGAGGTAAACTGCACCCCATTGTCAGTAACCAATGTTGCCGGTATGCCTTCGTACACAAAAACATTCTTCAAAAATGAGATTAGGTTACTCGTGGTAGTTTGCGAAGTAAACTTAAAATTTACCCAATGGGAAGTGTAGTCTACTAACACGAACATAAACCTCTTCTGGGTACCTAGGACTTCCATGGGACCAATTATGTCTACTGCTAGTTTGGTCCATGGAACCTCTGGAACCTCTACAGGAGATAAAGGAGTTTTACGTGTAACTTTACTTTTGTCGCTATTAGCGCAACTATTGCATTCCTTTACTTTGAGTTCGATCATGGAGTCCATCCTTGGGAACCATAAATAGTTCCTGACCTTGTTTTTGGTGAGGCTCCTCCCCAAATGTCCCTCATGGGCCAGGTCAATTATCTTGTCCCTCAAGTTGCAGGGAGGAACTGCTCTGTCTCCTCCATGTATCATATCCGACATTAATGACAGTTCATACCTCACCTCCCAAAAATCTTTTACCTCTTCCGGAACCTGAGAACGGTTCTCAGGCCAACCATTTAGAATGAACTGCCTGAGGATGCCCATCTCCTTGTCTTCCTTCACACCTGCATCCCATTCTTCCTTTGTCAATGAAGGGACATGCAAGGAAAAAATGGGAGCATCTAACTGTTCCTCTCTAGAATACTCCAAGAGTGGTGACCTGGACAAATAATCAGCGATTACATTCTCTGGACCTGGCAGATACTCTACTTTGAAACAATAGTTTTGTAGGCCCAGGACCCATTTCGAAATTCGTGGAGAATTATTGTGTGCATTTTTTGGCGAGAACATAAAGGTCAAGGGCTTGTGGTCGGTGTGTATAACAAATTGTATCCCCCACAAGAAAAACTTAAAATGATTCACTGCCCAGAAACATGCCAATGCCTCCCTCTCAATGACGGAATAGTTCTTTTCCGCCGAGTTGAGGGACCGTGATGCAAACGCTATAATAGTATCTTGGCCCTGGTCTTTCTGAGAAAGCATTGCTCCCAAACCTTTGCTGGAAGCATCTGTGGTCAGGAAGGTTTTCTTGCGTGGGTCGAATGATCCTAGCGCAGGCGAATCTAGGATGCTCTTCTTTATAGACTTTACCGCCCTGCTGTGTCTCTCCTCCCACACAAATTCCTTGTCTTTTTTTAACAGTTCACGCAACTCATCACACAGGTCTGCAAAATTCCGTACATACTTAGACATGTACTCGACTAGTCCTAGGAATGATTTCAGTTCCTCTTTGTTTGTAGGGTTCTGAGCATCCTTTACAGCTTGAATCAAACTGTATTTTGGTTTGAATCCATCTTTCGATATTGTGTGACCCAAGTAGCCAACCGAGTCCACTTTGATTTTGCATTTCTCAAGTTTCACAGTTAATCCTGCCCTGGCTAACCTTTGGCACACTGTGTTTAGAATAGCATCATGTTCTTCTTCCGTCTCCCCGTACATCAGTATATCGTCTTGGAAGCATAAGGTGTTTTCAATACCCTCCAACACTTGTTGCATCACTTTTTGGAAAATAGATGCCGCCGATGCAAGACCAAACGGCATCCTAACAAACATGTAAGCCCCAAACGGCGAGGAGAACGCCGTAAGTGGTCTCGACTCAGGGTGTAACTCGACCTGGTGGTAGGCCATGGACAAATCAATGACTGAGAAAAAACACCCTTTCCCCATAGTGCTCATCATTTCATTTATATTGGGCAGGGGAAACCTCTCCACCCAGATGTTGTCATTTAGGCTGCGCAAGTCCACGCAGACGCGGATACCCTTGCCATTGGCTTTTGACGCTAGGACCAGGGGGGCCAACCATTCAGACGCGTCTATGGGTTGTATGACGCCCATGTCGCACAATTTGTCCAGCTCATTTTTTAGAACATCTCTGACACGCAACGGCACTGGGCGCGCTCTATGAACCACCGGTTTTGCGCCTTTCTTCACTCTAATCTTATGTTGGAAATCTTTTAATTTTCCCAACTTTTCAGTAAACAGGTCAGGAAAAGCGTTTTGTAGGAGATTGTTTTTGTTGTTGTTGGGAGTGTCTACCAAGATGACTTGATCCTTGTTATTTGGGTCTAGGATAATGCCCAGTACCTTCTGGTGTTGCCATCCCAAAAGGTTTGCACCCTTTTCAACCACATACACTTTACCAACCATGGACCTACCTTTAAATTCAATGTGGCTACTCAACATCCCCACTAGGGGAATGGGGTCTCTGGTGTACCCCTCAGGAGATATGTCGGGAGAAAGTAGCATGCTCTTACTGCAACCTAGAATTTCCTCAAAGTCCTTTACGTTTATTAGCGTATACGGGGAACACGAGTCCGCAAACACCTCAATAGCTTTGTTGTCTATGTGTATGACACATTTAGGATAGTTGGGCTTAGTAGTTTCCTGGCTGTCCTTAACTTGAAAAATGAATCTTGCTTGTGTTTCTCCAACGGGATTGATGACCCTAGAAGTGTTACTTAACCCCTCCCTGCATACTCTGGCCAAGTGTCCTCTTCTATTGCATTTTTTACACAAAACACCGCGTGCTGAGCAAAATGGACTGTTAGCCAAGTGGTTATTGCTTCCACACCTGTAGCACTTCAAATTTTGTCCTTCCTTACTGGTGGGTATATTTTTTACGCCTTCCCTATTGTTCACTTTAAACACGTCCCCTTCAAACCCTTCGCACTGAATGGGCGCCACCACTTCTTCTTTAACTTTCATCTCTCTTACGCACTTGGCTGTATGCTCAATAGATTGCGCAATAGAAATGGCATCCTTCAAAGACGGATTTTTTGCGAGTAATCTTTCTTGCACCTTCCCACTGTTTGTACACTTTACAAGTTGGTCTCTAATTAATGAATCATTGAGCTCACCAAAATCACACAATTGCGTAAGTCCTCCAAGGGCCGCTATATAATTATTAATTGATTCGCCCTTCCCTTGCACCCGGCTAAAGAATTTGTGGCGTTCAAGCACCACATTGACCTTGTCACCAAAATGAAGCTCCAACTTCATCAGAGTGATGTTGTACACATCTGCGTCATCCTCTTCCTCCAACTCTGGCTCTGGTAGAGTTTCATAGACTTTACGTCCATGAACGCCCAAATTATGTAATAAAATATGTTGTTTACGCAACGGAGAGAACCTTTCTCCACCCATAGCAATCAAATAAGATTCGAACAACTTTGTTCAATCCTTCCAATGAATTTCTGGATCACCACAGTCATTTAAAAATGATGGTGGTTGACTCATTCCAGGCGTACCCATCTTGTAATATAATAGGGATTTCCTAGGCTGGGGTACCTGACACTTCTCTAGTAGAGGATATACACGACAATAGACCTGGGCGGGGTGGGGAGAGACTGGGGTGCACCACTCTTCTGAACCACCACAAGGCTGAGATGATGACCTACACCACACGGAGGACTAAATCAGTAAGTCAAACACACACAAAGTGTGCATATCGCTGTAAAGGCCTAGGCAACGCTGGATGGGTGAAAACCCCCTCAGACAAGAGCGTTTCAAAAGGAATTACATCACGTAGCTAACTAGCATAAAATGCGCCACCCCTGTGAGGTTCCCAGCAGAAAAATACACTTCACAGAAACTCTAATGGAGTCACGCACAGTGTGTGCGCATCACAGAGAAGAAACGACAAATCTGCAGAGGCATTAAATAAAAGCACGCACAGTGTGTGCGCATCACAGGGAGGATCCGTATGGAAGGCACGTAAAATGTGTGCCTATCACAGTGGCACAGAACTCACGCAGGGAAAAGGAAAGATCTTACTTGTCGCCAGGACGACCGACTCCGGAGGTTGCTGACGGACAGATGCACTGATGACAGAACGGTGCCTTGGTAACGCAACGCCGGAGGCAGGAAAACTTCGCCGGACCTGACGTGTAACAACCGGCTCTCGAAGACTGGTGCGCCGGCGAAATCACAGCAAGAGGCGTGGCAATATTACACTCCCTCGATATCCTGACGGAGACTGCCTGCTGACTTTAATGTGGAGACGGGGAATCTTCGTCACAGCAAGAGACGTGGCAATCACACACTTCCCCGATTTCCTGACAGGAACTGCCTGCTGACAGCAATCTTGAGGCGGGGACTCTTCCACCGGACCAGGACGCTTTCGACCAGTTCTGTGAGGACTGGGGGACCGGCCAACACGGGAAGAGGTGCGACCAAACCACGCTTCCGCCGAACAGCTGACAGGACTGCCAGCTGCCTGAACACTTGATCCGCAGCCCTGCACTCAAATAAGTTCAGCGCTCCTCGACACCCACAGCACCCCGGTGCCACCAGTCCGAGCTGGAACGATGCAGGACTGTGGGAGCCCCCTGTGCGTGGACCAGCGGACAGGCTGATTGTCGTTATTACGCTGACACAAACTCTCAGAATGCCTTTGCGAATGTAGAAACGCAATGCCCAGCAATAGTCAGAGGCAACAGCTTCAGCAGGAGAGATAATCAAAAAAGGGGAGATGACCAGCTGCCCCCTCCGCAGTGTCGTCGCCAGTGTTGTAATGAATTCAGAGGCACAGAGACGAGGTAAGAAGATCTCCGTTTATTCCAGTCATCCGCTCTCCTGAACAATGGAATCTTATCATGTCAACGTTCTAATGTCACCTCTCAGGAAGCCATACCAACAGAGGCTGGCAGAGGGGTGTGTGGAACATACCATTAATACAAAGTAAGTGAGATTACAACAAATACCTAACCTTATTTCTCACCCCCTCCCAACCCACTTAGTAGGCAAGAGAGCAGTGTATGCTATAAAAAGCCATCCCGCAGATTTCCAACGTATGGGGATCGGTGTGTTAAGATGAGCTGAATGTTAAAGGATCATAAAACTTGGATCATAAAAGTTAAGAGTATCCTAATATTTCTGAGTTTGCTGATCCCTGGAATATGGGTGGAATGTATAGATACAGATATGAAATTATATGGAATAAACATATTATTTGAAATTAGCAAAACCATGTGTAAATAAGTATAGTCAAGGATAACAAAGTATAATCATATATAGACAAATATGGTTAAGCATAATCCAAAGTCAAGAACAGTCGAGGACAACCTCCATTGTCTGGTGTAGAAATGTTGGAAACTGGAAGGACAAAACAGAATGTGATAACAAGCTACAGGCAGTCTACAAAAAGCTAAATGTCATGATATGTGGTATATGAAACAGATCCCATAACTCTTAGATAAGTACTTTCTCAACACATTAGAATTACCTTCAATATAAGGAACACATACATCTATCAGAGCAGTATTCGACCAAAGAGCATTTATACTAACAGAGGTATAATGTCACTCTCCATGAAATAACACTAAGACAACAATCATAAATCTCAGTGAGGCAACAATTGTGGTTTAAAGAGTAGAAATCTTGTAGCACTCCCTGCACCCCACCATGGTTTGTCATGCATGAGAGATACTATTGTAATATCTGGATCCGTTGGTAATAGACAGTCATAGTGTAGTTGTGCTAGGAGTCCATATTAGGTACTAGGGTCCATGAACAGATTCCATGAAGTTCTCAAGATCCGGTGGTTCGTTGAAGAACATATTTTTCCCATTGTGAAGAATTCTCACTTTAGATTGACCTGCAAAGGAAAGGGGTATGCTCTTTGATTTTAGTGATGTTCTTAGTGAACAAAAGCCCTTTCATCTTATTATCGTGACCGTAGCATAATCTTACGAGATACTGATTTTTTGTTGGTGATTTTTTTATTAAAGTTTATTATATATTCAGTCAAAACCATACATTGGATGATTTACAAAACAAAAAGAGAACTCATATTCAAATTAAACATACAGGCGAACATACTCATATCTCTCAATTGGCGAGCTGTGGGTGGGACACAGTAATGCAATATAATGGTCCTTTCATTACGTACATATACACAATCCAGGACACAACATAGTATACACCAAGGGGGAATCAATCAATCAGATGGGACTGTAGGTAGAGCGTTAACGGTTGCCAATAGTCTCTCGGTTTCGATCCTGATGGAAGCTCTTCTTCATAAGTGTTCAATGTCTCTTTACAGTACATCATATCTTGCAACCATTGTTTACATGTGGGGTATTTCTTGCCATTCCAGTACATAGCCAACCTTCGTTTAGCCAATAGTAAGGCGACCACACAAAGTTTACGGTTAGCGGATTTCAAATTGGACACCAGGCCTAGTAGGCATATACGGATTGTGCAGTCGATTTTGATTCCTAACACAGCACTTAACGTTTTTATTACAGATTCCCAATATGTACTAACATGTGGACCCTGCCATGCTAGATGTATAAAATCTGCCACATCGGCACCGCATCTTTTGCAACACACATCGGTGCGGAGACCGCATTTCTTTAGTTTGGCTGGTGTATGATATGTTTGGTGCAAATACTTAAAATGAATAATTCTTAAATTACCATTTGGTGTGAGTAGTTCAGTCAGTGCACAACATTGGGACTATTCCTCTTCCAGTATAGGTGTATCTAAGATTATCGACCATCTGTTTCGTGCTTTGCATGTAGTTTCTGCTATGTCAGTTTTTAGTAGCACATATAGCTTGGTCACTAAGTGTATGTCGTGCGGATTAATGATGATCATTTGTAATGTTTGAAGAATAGGCGGTTCCGCTGGAATGTGGGATATAAATCTTTGATTGCTCCTCACAACCTATGATAGGAGAATCTAAATAGGAGCGTTTGGTTGCTAATATAGTGAAGGTCTTCAAGTTCTATAAATGTTCCGTCATGATATAAGTCACCCATCTTGTCTATTCCAACCTGCTGTAGCAGTGTCATGCCCACCTTTTCCTGAGTTACCGATAGATCCGGATGGTGTGGCAAAGGTAACGCTGGTGCGTATAGCGGGAGTTTGTGCGCCAGCTTCCCCATCCTCCGCCATGCCATACTTGTCGTGCTGATGGTGTTTATTTCTTGTTTCAATACGTGTGCTTGTGGGTGTGGCAAGATATATTGAAGCGGTATTGGGTGGGCGTCCCCATCCTCTATCGCCGTGTGTGGGAAATATCTGACTGGATGGTACCAAAAATGTGCGTATTGCGCCTGGGCGCATAGAAAGTAGAGCAAAAAGTCAGGGACCTTAAACCTACCTGCAGAGTATGGAAGTGTCATCGCGTGCAGTTCGATGCAGGCTTGCTTACCAGCCCAGATGAGGCGCGTCACATTGGATGTCAATCTTTGGAATACTGCTTTTGGTGGGGTTATAGGAATATTATTAAATAAATATAAAAATTGTGGTAGTATGACCATTTTTACTACATCTATTCTGTCTGCTAGGGATAGTGGGAGATGTATCTATCTATCTACTTTGTCCTCCAGTCTGTCTATGGCGGTGCCATAGTTAGTGCGTATGACCACTGCTGAGTCCCTGTGAAACCAGATGCCAAGGTAACGAACAGGGACTGATTGCCACTCTAGTCGAAAGTCTACCTGATGTGGCGTTGTCTTTCCTGTCAGGGGGATGATTGTAGATTTACTCCAGTTTATTTGGAGTCCGGATTGTCTGCTGAATTTAACATACTCCAGTAGTAGCGGAGACAAGTTATCTTGCGGTTCCCAGACATAAAGCAACATATCATCAGCATATAGGGAGATATTTATGAGTCGCTGCAGATAGCACAATGCCCTATGCTGGTGGTGTTGCCTGATTTTGCAAGCCATCGGTTCAAGCGCAATAGCAAAAAGGAGTGGTGACATTGGGCATCCCTGTCTTGTTCCCCGCCTAATTGGTATCGCATCAGAGACATACTTATTTATTTTAATACGGGCGGTGGGTTTAGCGTATAGGATGCTAATCCATTGTAACAGGATTGAGGGTAGACCCATTTTTTGTAGCACTGTGAATAAGTAGTTCCACTCTACCGAGTCAAATGCCTTGGCAGCATCTAAACAGGACCGCTGCCGCTTTGAGTTCCGGGTTGAGTTGATGGGAAAGTGCGAAGAGGGTGAGAATATTGTGTGCCGTAGAACGGGTGGGTATAAATCCCGATTGATCTGGGAGTATAATGTTTGCCATGAGTGGTTGCAGACGTGTAGCTATAAGTTTGGCCAATATCTTTGCATCTGTATTTATCAGACAGAGTGGACGATAAAATTCACAGTTCTCAGGGTCTTTGTCAGGCTTCCGGAGGGCTATAATCATTGCTTCTCGCAGTGTGGGTGGGAGGATTTGTTTTTCATGCGCGTCACCATACATTTAAACAAGGGGAGGTGCCAGAAGATCCACATATGCTTTATAAAATTTGCACATGAACCCGTCAGGGCCAGGCGCTTTTCCATTAGGCAGAGTTAGTATTATTTCTGTGACCTCGTCAACTGTAATTGGTCGTGCTAGATATTCTCATTGGTTGTCTAACAACCAAGCTATGGCAATGTCCTCAAGGTATGTTAAAATTTCAGGCTTCTGAGCTGTGTTGCGTGTGGCATGTGGATCCCCATATGTGGACATAAAGGCTTGTAATATGCTTTGTATATCATATGTTGGGTTACCTTGGGAATCCTTAACTTTCGTGACCGCTTGTGGTGTACGTTCATGACATATTTTATACGGTAGCACACGCCCTGCTCTGCCACCCTCCCCGTATGTTCTTGCTATTGGCCTTTTCGACACATATTTAAGTTCGCTATCTGCAAAGTCCTGGTATTCAGATAGGGTTTCACGGATATCACCCAATAAGGCGGTGTTGTGAGTGCGCTCATATTCCCGCTCTAAGTGCTGACGTTTGTTTTCGCATTTAGTGATTTGGGTACGAATGTCCTTAAGGATGCCCGCAGTGGTATTAATACAAGCTCCTCGTATAGTGGCTTTGAATGCCTCCCATACTAAACCAGCGTTGTCTACAGAATTTGTATTGAGTTGGAAATATTCCTCAATGGCGTGTTGAATAGCTACTCTATAATGTTCATCCAGTAGCACTTTGGCGTTAAATCGCCATATATATGGTGGCGGATTATAGTTAGGTAGGTCAATGGAGAGCAATACTGGGTTATGATCCGATAATGTCTTTGGCAAATGACTATGTCACCTATCCAGGTGCTGGCTGTTGTAGTTGTGAGCCAATAATCTATACGCGACCAGCTGTTATGTATTGCAGCACTATGTGTGGCTTGCATGGCGGAAGGATTTCTTAATCTCCACGCATCTACCAAATGTAGTTCCGTCATTCCTTCATATAGCATTCTTACTGCTCAAGTGTGTGGTTCCTTAGTGTCAAGGTCATCATTTAATGCCAGGTTGAAGTCCCCGCCCCATAGTGTTTCCATCTCAGGTAACTCTCTCAATCGTCCCGGGAGATGATCGTAAAAGTCCGGATCATCTATATTGGGACCATAGACATTCACCAATCTCAAATGGTGTCCTCTAAATTGACCAGATATAATGATATACCGGCCCACCTCATCTGTCTGTGTATGGGTTACTGTAAAATTAACTCGATGTTTTATCAGGATCATAACTCCCCTGGAGTAGGAGGAATATGATGACATGAAAATGGCTTGAGCCCATCTGCGTCCTAAGTGATGTTTTGTGGCCTTAGCTATGTGGGTTTCTTGCAGTAGGGCGATATCTATGCTGTGTCTGTCAAGTTATGCAAATATATGACGTATCTTCTTGGGGTTGCTCAATCCTCGAACATTCCAGGTAAGTTTTGACGATAACACTTTGCTACTCATAACGATGAGTAAGAAATATCATATCTCGTGGGTGGCTCCCTGATCGTGTACATGCCCCAAATCAGCGAGGAGAGTACAGTGTGTTGGTAATTTACTTTTAGCATCCCAATGCGCTTTTCTGTGTTGTGCTGTATGAGTGCCTGATAAACAAAGAAACAATTGCCAAATGCCCCCACCCACTTTAGCATCCCAATCATGCTAAAGACATACCCCGAAGAACAGAATGAACATCATATCAACCGTCATGGGGAGCACCCAATGGGGGGGCCGCTAAGTGCTCACAATTGCATCTGCTTACGCGGATGTGGTCGGGAAAACTTTATCTAACATGGCCTTTATAATAACAGAGATTACATACATGCGTTACAGTAGAGTAAGTAACATTTAGGGGCTTGCTACTACAATTGCGGAGACGGTGTGCTATAGAATAGCATGCTTATAATAGCTCACTTCCTAGAACAGTGTACCAGACATCCTGCAGATGTTAGGGGGAACAGTAGCATATACACACTAGACATTGGGGAGGTATGCTAACTGGGATTCATCCTGAACATTAACACCTGTTGACCATGAACCACCTCCAAGTGTAGCTGCAATAGTTGTGCAATTAGATGTCAAAAGCACCCCTTAGCATCAGATTACTCTGCGCCTCTTGCACGAGAAATAAAGCCAGAAGACTCACCTAAACTATCTCTATGTTGCAGGAAATACACAGTAAGATTAGAACTTGGTTGTTACATTACCAGAGATTTATGCCACATCAGTTCGATTCTGATGCCACAGTGGATCAGTCTGGCGTTTTACGTTTTGTGGCAAGTGTTTTTATGAAGTCTTGTGCGGCTTTAGGCGTGGTCAGTATTTTGGATCGTCCGTCATGAGACACTCGTAGTCTTGCTGGATATAACATGGCGTATTCCACTCCCATGTCCCGCAGTTTCTTCTTCATGGGCGCAAATTCCTTGCGAGCTGATTGTACAGATAGTGTGAAGTCCGGGTAGAGCGCCACTGCGTCTCCCTTATACTTGATTTGCTGCTTTTCTCGAGCCAACCTCAAGATTGTGTCCCTGTCTCTGTAGTTCAGGCGATAATACGTCTTGGTGGGGCTCCTGGAACAGGTCTAGGTAGGAGAGTTCTGTGAGCGCATTCCATAATGAACACGGGGAGAACGCCTCCAGTCCAAAGATCTCGCGGATCATGTCTTCCACAAATGTCTCCATGCGGCCAGTGTTTGTACTTTCTGGAATTCCTGTGATGCGAACGTTGTTGCGCCGCGATCGCGACTCCAAATCTTCATTCTTATTCCTGATAACCTCTAGTATTTTGTCCATCTCTGAGCATTTCCTAGTGGTGGAGGCGGATTCATCCTCAACTGCCGAGATACGTAGTTCTGCATCGTCCAGACGTTCACCATGCTTGTTAATTTTGGTTGCCATATTGTCCACCCGTGATGTCAGGGTGTCAATCTTATTAGCTATAACCTGCAAACTCTGTTGGATAGCCTGCAATGCCTCTTCCATTTTGGAGTTTTTGGCATGATCTGCATCGAGTTCCGTGTCAGAGTGGGTTGACGTGCCCCTGGGCGTGCGGCGGGCATAAAAGGACAGCTTGGTCTGTTGTTTATGCGGTTTGCCCATGGTTAGCTGAGATGAGAGTAGTGGTTGGGGCCGGAAGTAATAGTCGGTACTGAGAGCCGCAGTATCCGATGTGGGAGCAAGCGCTGGCGCTGGTCGCATATGTTTCCCCACGTGCGGATGCGTACCCTGTAACAAGTGTTGTATAGTATGCAGACGGGTAGTAGGGAGGAGCGGCACTCTGTATGCGACTAGGATAGCAATGACAGTTGGTGAATGATTAATATTACCCCGGTTATTGGTATAGATGAGATACTACTTGGTACGATCACTGTCCAGGCCGCTTTGCAACAGATTCAGCAATGTCAGACTCCCAGCACTTAACATCAGAAAACCTAGGGACGCTCAGCTTCAGACACAGCCCAGGAGCACCAATGGTCTCAGCGCCAGACTGTACAGGCTGCAGCCACAACAGGGAAATGGAGGTCAACAGTAGAGTCTCACAGTCTTCGGCAGATGGTACGGACGTGGGAGATTTAACAGGATGCAGGGGCCAGGTAGCTTATACAGGTGCTGCAATTTGGCAATTGGCAGGCAAATATATGAAGGGTATACTGGAGGAATGTAACTCAGTATTTGCTGCACCACTCCGTCCGCAGAATTAGCGAAGTGTTGGCCGGTATACCCCCACAGTCCACAACTTGATCCAGCACACAGTATCTCCCGCTATCTACCGCCCGTTCGCCCCGAGGGGTCCAATCCAGGCGGCGTGCAGCTTCGTAGACCACACTATGTATCGCACCACCCAAAGCACTTCACCACTACCCGCCACAACACCGTCAACCCTTACCAGAGCAAAAGCAATGTATTTTTGGCATCAGTCAGCAGCCTCCACCGCTTGTTGGTGAACAGGGCGGGTGATCCCAGGGCGATAATACCGCAAGTACACGCTCGCCGGGATCAGTCACAACGGGTGCCAGACAGTGCGGGTATCGAAGTAGGTTGCCGCCATTTTGTGCCGCGCTGGTTCTCCGGCGGGTTCTCACTTTCACCTCAGAGCGCAGCAGCCCTAGCAGAGATGTGTTTTTGCGGGATGGCTTGTATTGAGGGAGTTACTCCTATTGTCATGCAGGGAGTACTCTAGCCAGGCACATCACAGAGCAGCTCTGCGGGAAAGCTTACTGCGCCGCGTGTAGTCTCCACCCCTTGCTCGTTTACAGACAGTCAGTGTATAGGCAGTTGGGCAAATCGGAGACGATGGAATGCAGCAGCCTGCGCAGTATATCAGAGGTCCCACTATAATATCCTAGCGGCGCTGCGTGACGGGTCCGCCAACACTCACACGCCGGCGATATGTACAGCACACTCCAGGTAGGCAACAACAGCACAGGGCGCCGCCATTTTGCACCTCTCCAGACCTTCGGCAGTCCTCCACTTTCCCCACAGAATTCGGACGATTTCTCTAGAGCTGGCGTCCTCAGAATATCATCATCAGGTAGCAGCCGTGTTCCGCTGCAGTATGTGAGGGGTTATTGTCGTCAGACGTTGGCCAAACTGCTAGTAAATTGCAGGATAGTGGTCCCAACCAGCGGAGCGACACTACCGTGCAGCCATTCCGTTGTGCGCCCTCTAGCGCCCCCCCGAGATACTGATTTTTGCACCATTCCAGTTAATCACTTTAATTTTATGCATGCAGTTAAGGATCACCTCAGAGTGCTGGTATCTAAGTAGACAAAAGAGCAGTGGGCATGATGCTCGGTTATGAAGTTTGACAAGATTGTATTCTATCTGCAGGTTCAATTTCAAAGTCCTTTTCAAATGAAATACCCAGCGTCTGAGAGATTCAGGACTCTAGGAAGACTACGCAACTATCATTGTTTGCTTCTGAATGTTTGGTGCTCTGAAAGGACACCATGGCACCCGAGTTTTAATCAAAATAATAAACAAAGTATTGCTGGCTCCTGTCTTGCAGGAAGCCGGAGTGGCCATGGGGCACCCCACCCATGGCCCCAACATAAAAAATGATGTGGGGTGCCCCAGGTGTGCACCAAGGCACCCCAGTTATTTTTCTTTTATTTTTAAATGTGTTGCAGGCTCCTGCGGAAGGGGAGAGGCACAGTCAAGCATTTTTTTATATTGTCAGGGAAAGCAGACAGTGCAGCAGCCTTTCAGCAATATTTTTTTAAAACAGTAAGTCTCCTGGGTCATTAAATCCATGACCCCAGGAGAGCTTACTACATGTTTAAAGCACTTTTAGCTGGAGCTCTATGTTCTTCAGCTGGATTACAGGGCACTTTTGTGGTTGTTTTTATGGCTGCATTTTGTAGGCAGAAATATATTTGAAGAAGACTCAAAGGCATGGTGATTTTTTTTATAAAACTTTATTCAATAAAAAGTATGACAGTCACTTTTATTAAACATTGCACTGCGTGAATTAATGAAATATACATTTGATTATAGTTATTGGTAGTTTCTTAAGACAATAGGTCTGCTTTATATATGTTGACATGCTGACCCCGTGATAAAGCCAATAGGACCACTTGTTATATTTTGGTGTTGGGACCCTTTGACAAAGTCAGTAAGTCTGCCTTACTTCAAATAAACTTGCTTTATATTGTAAAATCACATAGTCAGCCTGTGCCCAACCTAATGCCGTACATGGCCAAAGGATGTGGACAGTAGGGGGGTTGGGTGCCAGCGATGGGTTGGGCGAATGGCCTGGGTACAGGTTAGGCTCTGCGCCCAAATGCGTGCTGAGCATGGCCAAAAGTCTGCGCTGCAGAGGATAGGGTGCTTGGAGGGAGTGGAGAGCACGGCCTGGCCACAGGTCAGGCCAAGCACCCAACACCACGCCACAACATGCATGGCAATTGACAATTTACTTTACATTTTAAAAAAATTAGAAATTCACTGAAAAAACAAAGGTTAAAGTGACGTAATAGTTAGGAATTGTAATAGTATGTCACTTTACATTATTTTTAAACTATGTAAATTCACTGAAAAAAACAAAGGTTAAAGGGAAGTTATGCCCAAGGCTCATCCAAATAGAGGACGCCGTGCCCACGGCGGTTTCCCCGGCCCAGCCCATTGTGTTCCTGGGCAGGCCGTGACCCGGACGTCATTTAACACGTCCGGGTCACCGCTGATCCGGTTTGGACCGGACCCCGCCCATAAAGGGGGAACGGAGCAGTCTCTTTTCCACTTACTGCTCCACCAACCGGACATTGCTGGTCCCCCCGCAGGGGTACCAGAACAAGTTATTTTGTCCCGCCCACCATCCCCGTAGACAGTGGTTGGTGTTATGGTTTAATTTTCCGGTATCTTATGTTCATTATCTTTCATTTTCAGCCTCATGTTAAGTAGGTGTTTTTGTTATCTATTTGCTGTTCATGTGCAGGAATTCTTCTTTTGCAGCAGTTTGGTGCTTGTCGCATTTATTGTAGTATCCTAGGTTGCCAGGTGAGATCATGATTGGTGGGGCACTTCGGGTCCATAGAAGGCATCCTTTTTAATTGGGATAGGTGGGACTGCAGTCTCATGGGGCCCTCCACGGGGTGCTTGCAGCAAGTCAGCTAGAGGGTGCAGGGGTGTGGGAGTGCTCGCTGCCAACAGGCCTTAATGGCCAATCGCTGCACGGACGCCAAGCTAGCACAGGCCTTTGTAGGGATAAAGAGGGTGCATGGGGGTGCCCGAGGTAGGTAACCTGGCAGGCAGACAGGCCTCCTGGACAAGTTACTCTGGGGAGGTACTCCCAGGGGGTGGGCCTCTCCCCCTTAGGGAGGGGCCCTCACAGGTTGACCAGTCATGATCTCACTCGTAGGCTAAACGCTGGATACGCAGCGAAATGGTTAGATATGGTTAGGAATGGCTATGTATTAGAGTACATGTTAAGCTGAGCCATCAATCAAAAATTGTAAATAACCATGTATCTGCTTACTGGTGTTTTTGTCTATAATTTTTGTAAAATTATATTGAGTGCAAATTTTAATATTTTTGTGATTTTATTTTGTCATAATAAATACGGCCGGGGGTTTACGTTCCCTAACCCAAAAAGTTAAAAGTGATGTTTTTGTGCTGCCTGTCGCAGTACGGGATGCTGGAGGGTAGGTGGGTGGTTCCCGGTCACTCCATTTGGGAAGAATTGGAGCTCGGCGATACCTGGCCATATGGTTAGGTGAAAATGTCATCTAAAACATACTGTTTTAAGCAAGCAAAACCACTGAAATTCACCAATTATAGTTATCTCAGGTAACGGTAACTTGTGCCCTAATGTAACTATAACTTGCACCCTAGCCATGCACTGCTACTTTCCACACATTTTACATCACTCATGACATGCTCTAAGACATCATTGGTAACATCGCTGCAACATTTGAAATGACATCATTGGGGATAACACTGTGCGGGGTGCGCTATAGTGAGTTTAGGTCATGAGTTATAGTTACTTGAGATCACTTTAGCTGGTGAATTTCAGTGGTTGTGTTCATTTAACTGACATTTTCACCTCACTATAAAGTTCCTTTTAGCCTTTGTTTTTTCAGTGAATATACACACACATTTATTCTCTGTTCTATGATCACGAATTGTCTCAAAGTGGAACATATGCAACTCCCCTTCAAAGAGTCTGAATTTGTGAGGCAGACAAAGGGTCTGTTTGGGAAAGAATGCTGAGGCTCTAATTCTGTTTGTGCCGGTTGGGAGTCAGAGGGGTTTATTCCACACTTCAGTGTGATTCGATTACCCTTATAGATGGCTTCTTTTTCCCTCCCAGACGCGTGGTGGAAGGCTGGTGGAGCAGTTGGCCTATAGTTTGAATAATCAAATTAACCATTTGGTACAACCTCGAGCGAGGGCTCGCGTGTAGAAAGAACAACTTCAACAAAAAGAGGGGCTGGATTCTGTCAGGCCGGGATAAACCCGGGTCTCTTTCATCTTTAGACGAAAATGAAAAAAGGACCACAATTGAGTGCACACTGAAAAACAAACCTACAATAAGCACAAAGGAGAAAATGTACTTAGACCCAGTGCATTTGTGTGCTGGGCTGTGTGAGATGGATTCGGTGTCACTTGTGCTCAAAAGGAGGGGTGCAGGGGTGACTGGCAGCGGGCGCGATTGTAGGGGAGGGGGTTTCTGAGAGATTGGAGGCCAGACACTGGCCAGGAGTGGCAGGGGCTGAGGAAAAAAGCATCATTTAAGGTAGTGAACCGATATGACTTTAAAGCTAGTGTCATATGTGGGGAACTAGGAGACAGGACCTCTAGGTAAAGAATCTAGAGGGGGCTGGGGCTGTCAGTATAGCTGAAGACTGAGAAAACATGGGGTGTAGCGCACCGAACACAGCGTGATACTGGGGATACTAATATACGAGGGGGGTGAACAAACATGAGCACAACATGCAGAACAGAGCTTGGCACCAGGTATGGATGGCAGTGTTTGTTAAAGCACGAAGCCTAAGGAATTGTGCCAACCCTGCATTTTATTTTTAGTTAGTCTAGCAAAAAGTAGCAAAGCCGGAAGTGTTTGAGCTGGGTTCTGAACACAGCATGGCCCTAGAGTTGGCAGTGCAAGCGCGGATCGAGGGCAGAGTGGCAGTAGCTTCTGAACACGGCATTTGCAGTGTATGTGAGGCTTTATAAAACATACTTCTAAAACAGGGTACTGGGCACAGCATGACCCTAAAGATGATAGTATCTGTGGAGATTAAACAAATGGTTGGGGTAGGTAATGAACGCTGCTGATCACTACGGCTGGCAGTATGAGTGGGCACTGAGAGAAGGCGGGCACTCACTACTGCACCACTTATGGCATTGGAGTTGGTAAAATGTGCAAAGGGTTGTATTTCCCTTTACCTTCTACTAACAACTAGCTTTCCACGTCTACAGGGTATGATGCCTTTCGGATATTCCTCACCCTCTACCATAAACTCTGCTGTTTAGTTTTTGAAGCTTTAGTAAGATAAATGGCAAGAAGTTTTGATTACAATATCCACCAAAGTAACATTCTTTTTTTAAAATCTTTAGGTGCCCTTTAGTTGCTATATTGTGAAAAGGGTGAAACTTTTGTGCAAAGAGCAAAATGGCGAATCAGCTGCATGATTCATTACCGGGGTGTGCACACTTTGTAAATCAACAAAAGGCAACCATTAGATGATCTTGACTCTTAGGGCCCGATGTATCAAGAACTGCTTTTGCGATTCCATAATAGCAAATGTTACCGATTCGCTATTATGGAATTGCAAAATGCAATGTATGTCGGTTTCGCAATAATAATTGCGATTCCTACATGTTCCTTAATTGCGCATCGCAAATTGCAATTTGCTATTAAGGAATACCTTCCCATTCATTCCTATGGGCCTTTATGAATGGGAAGACATTCACAATTTACGAGTACCAAATAGGTACTCACAAATTGCGAATGCAATTTCACAGGTGATAGGGCGGCCAACAGGCCACCCTGTTGCACCCCCTAAAAGGTAAATTGTACATGTGGTGCACATACATGCCCTAAGGGCTTGTATGTACGCCACATGGCACCTTGAAAAATGCAAAAAAGTGAATTTTTCATGGAAATCGCATATTATCACCAACTTGAAGTTGGTAGTAATTTGCGATTCCTTAAAGGCAGGTCGCAAATCTTTTTGGTTTCCTGCATTTCATTTAAGGAATCGCAAATTGTGATTCCTTAAATGCATTCGCAAAATAGGGAATCGCAATTTTTGCGATTCCCTATTTTGCGAGTGCCTTTTGGGATGATACATCCCAAAAGGCTTTTTCCTGTTCGCAAATGAGTCGATTCTGAGAATCGACCCGTTAGCGAACGGGAAAAACGCTTCATACATCTGGCCCTTAGAGCCTTCTTCACTTCAGGACAAAAGAGTGAGTTAGTGCATACATGGGAATGCAGATTTTCTCATTTTTGTGATTCATAAAACTGACCAGTGTTCTCAAGGGAATAGACTATAGCTTTCATGGTAATCCTAGCAAACACCTCTCCACCGTAATCCTCTAAGCAATGATTGACCACTAAGTGGAAAATACACACCTGTAGTGTTAGATTAAATGTATGATACATTAAGAAGTATTTTTCTCCACAGGGCAAAAAATACTCTGCCCTGGAACATTTCTCCTGAAAAGATGGTGTTTGGGGCATTTTCTCCCACCCATTATATACTTAGGACTACTTTTAGTAAGAGTTAGTCTAGAAGTGCATGAGTATGGGATAATGCATTCACATTGTTTGCAAATAGCCACAAACTTACAACCTTGTGGGTATTCACTATGCTGACAATGCCACTTGCTATTGCACTCCCACAAGGACACTAGATTCACTTCCTTCCCCCAGACAGATGACTTTGGAAATAAAAATAACACATGGATTTTCTGCAGTCGTACCAATCAGGATCTGTTGTTTGTGGGTGCATATGCAACGTTTTGCATATCTAAGTATTACTTATTGCAAGGGCCACTGGAATTATGTGGCAGAGGAGGAACAAATTATACAACAGGGCTGTCTAAATTGTGCAGTAAGAAAATGCTAATTATTTGGCATATTATGGCAAATTTTGTTGTAGTATTACTTTATTATTTTGACATTGTTACAGAAGTTAACACATTTAAGGCACACCATGGGTACCGGTTTAACACCTAGATACAGCAAAAGCTAACTGAAAAGTGACCAGTCAACCTCTGTAAAGGGCATTCCACTGTGTGGCAACACATGTAGCTGTTTATAGCAACTTTTGATCTGTTTGAGATAGAAATAACAACATTTGCTGAAATCTGCATATTATGCACAGACAGCAGATTATTTAGAAATACACAACTATGCAGAAAAAGCTGCGGCCGCAGAATCTCATGATTCCAGGGGCACGCTTATTAGTCCCAAGATATGAAGTACAGACCTCCATGGGCTATGACATTGAAGACTAAGAACTTTTTTTTACAGCACATTAACCACATGAGGTCCCTCAGTGTGGGTCTTGCTAAACATCATGCCGCCAACACAACTAAGTCAAGTGAGTTTTTTGTGCCTTTCTGTAATCCTCCAGGAAATCTATCTGGGGCAGCTGTAGCAGAAAAAAGGCTTTCCCTCCTATAGGGGGGCAGAAAAATTCGGGAGGTGTGTACTCAATGAAGTTACACGCCTCTGAGATATCTAGCAGGGATAAGTGCAAGGATACAATTGGAAACCTAGTGAGGAGCTCAACTGTGTGTATAACTCACGTTCCTTATTAGAAAGGAATGAGCGAAAGAAGAAAATAGATGTAGACGACTGCACTTGCCTCAGTGGAAGAGGCCACAATGACCTCACACTTTCATACAGGATATACCTGAAGTGCCTTGCTTACGTGTTATTGGATTTATTTAGGATTTCCAATGTTTCCACTCATTACAAATGCAAGTCTCTTATACCATGGAAGTACAGTCTTACTACTGTTCTGTAGACAGATTGTTTCTTAAACGAAACACAGTGGCTTACTTCGGTGCACAAATGGATGCTTCTGATTGCTGTTCTGAACATAAGATAGGGTCCCACCAAACTGCTCTTCTAAAGGCAGGCTATTGCATGGCATGCGTGGTATGGACGGCGTGCTTGCCTTTCCAGTCCGTGAGCTATGACTGGTTCAGTATTGTAGAGCATAGTGTTTTACGTGGGCGTAGGCGTGCCTGTTACATTTCAGATTACCAGGATTTTCACATACAACACATTTACATGCAATTAATCATCGGCACCTGATTTAGAAGGTGGTTATCCTGAAAATCAGACATCCTTCGTCTCTCCTAGGTTTAGGTGGTACATGCCTGTTGTAGAGAATCTTCTTTGGTGTATAACAGGCCATTCCAGGTGCTCTGACTGCCCTGCCAGTGGCCTACTCTGTGTGCAAAAACAGGAGCTCTTATTGGGAAAAGTGTGTACTGATCTAGGTTTAGTGCTGAGTTATTTCTGGAAATTTTAACAATGTTAAGTGTGGCACAGGGAGATTAAAGCCCTCTGTCCCAAGGCCCGCTGTTGAGCCATGAAGTGTCAGTGAAGTTAAAAATGGATATTGCGATTTGGTGCAGAGGTGAAAAAAAGGGGTGAAGAAAAATTAGGATAATAATAAATATAGTATTGGAGTCCATTTTGATCAATGTGAAGATGATAAACTACAGGGAGCGAGAATGGGGTTGGGAATTGTATTCTACTGGCCATGAGTCCAACAGAGAATCAATTTAGGGAGGTAAGACTACGAATCTAAGAAATATTAGAAAGTCAACAGTGTAAAGTTTTCAGTTAGACTACACTGCGGTGGTAAGAATGTGGGTCTAAATAATATTATGAAATCACATTGTAAGGGTGTTAGTCAGAATGAATTTAGATGGTAAGATGGGGTGACAAAGTGATATTAGAAAATAACTGTGTGAGAGTCAGAATGAGTTTAGGTGGTACTGGTGTAAGTCCAATTCATTTAGGACAGGGTTCTCCAAAGCCATGCCAGATGTTTAGCATATCCCCATTTATATAAATGCAATTATCTTAAAAATCTGGCATAGATCCGGCCCTCCAAGACCAACTCTGGAGAACTCTGATTTAGGAGGCGATGATGAAAGTCCTAAAAATGTTGCTTCTAAGAATGTAAATTGGAAATAATTGAGGTGGTAAAAGTGTGATTACAATTAAAAGCAAATGTCTAAAAGAGTGTGTCAGAATGCATTTAGAAGTAAAATTGCATAAGTCCAAATAATTTAGGATGTATAATTTGGGATCCGATAGTGTAAGCTTGAATAAATGTAGAAGATAGTACGAATAAATGGCCACATGCATTTAGGAGCTATGAGTGTAACTCCAACCGAGAATAGATGTAAGATATGTGAAATTACGATTTAAAATAATTATAAACGTGAATTAGAATGGGGAGGAATAGTACTAGAACAAACTCAAGTTAGGAATGATAGGCAGTAAAACCCCAAGCCTAATAGTAAACATGATTATATAATCAAAGAAGGTGAAAACGTATTGTACCCGTATTGAAACATGGGTCTCTGTACAACAGCCCACATGTTGCTTTCCAATAAAATATGTCTTTTGATGACTTCCAGAGCACCAGTGTTGCTCTTTGTCTGACGACCATTACCATAATGAATGTGTCTCTGTCTTTTCTGTGGACAGAAGAAGCCTGTACCCCCCGAATAGAAACACAATCTGTACCTGACTAGAAAAGGGGCCTAACTGGTAACACTACAACAATGGCAAAGCAAACAGGGGCACAGACAATGGTTAGAACGCGCATCCCAGGGCCCCAGCCTTGCATTCCTCTTCCATATCCCTCATGTGCTGTCTAAGAGGTAAACAGTCACATCCTTGACCACAACGTGCATTCATATTCATGAGCTCAGGAGAAAGACAGTCCCCTGTTCTAATAACACTCGAAATCACATCAGTCTTGGCAGGCCATTGGATGGGGGACTGGAGACAGATGTGCGCCTCCCTTTTCTCTTTTGCTGCCTGGTGGCCTAAAAAACCCATTAAGACTCCAGCAATTTGTTTCAAACGTCACTAAAAACCTTGTCCCCATTTATTTTCGTTTCACACAATCGGGGGGTGGGAAAGAAAGTCGACACACAAGCCACTGAGGACCCTGCTTTATCAAATCCACATTGTACTGCAATATAACTACAATAAAACTATCAGGCTGCGCCATAAAACTATCACTGCCAGCCTGGGGCAACAGGAGCTCGGGGCAGACACACTACATGTGGCGACGAGGCAACGGCCGTTCATTGTTTTAACCAAGTGCGCCTCTTAGCCTTTTGATTTTTTTAATAAGCAATAAAACATTCTACAAAAGGAAAGCTCGATAGGGTGTGTGGGAGTTTGTTTGCCCAACTCCTGTCTCCGAGCATGCAGCCCTGAATTAAAGTACTTAGCTCGGTAAATACAGTAATGCCCTAAATGCCCCCTCTTCAGCCTCGGCGACTTTGTTACTTTAATTACTGACTTGTTACAGCCCAGATAAAATGGGATAATGAATGCAATAAACCCAATTACCTGCACACTGGATTCATACACACATTGGCGGAGTTTGTGTACACAGCGGTCAGATTAACATAATCAGCTCCCGCCTAAGAAAGTGCCCATTCAATGTTCTGCCTGTACAGTTTAGCTGCAAGGCGGCCCAGCAGCTACCCGGCCCAAAACCTGCGCACTCGAGGACTGGCGCAACCCAAAAAGAAATAAAACGTGCCCTTCAATGTACTGGAAGTACAGTGCGGCTGCATGGCGCCCCAGCCGCCACCCGGTGCAGACCTGTGCTCTCCCAAGGAGTGACGCAACCCAAACAAACAGGAGCGCGCCCCTTTAATCTACTGGCAACATAGTGTGATTGAAAGGGGCCCCAGCAGGCAGCCGGAGCAGACCTCGGCACTCAAGGAGTGGGCCAAATCCAAACAGAAAAAATTAGAGTAGTCGTCGAATGCGTTTATAGGACTTACGACCACAAATGTATGAGGAGAAAATCAATTGACACTGGAAATTCAATTTATTCTCCACTGCCTTTATTATTTCTGTACTTTCACTCGCTATAACATTGTGGGGGTGTGTCTGGCAATTTGGCAAAACTGTGTTTTTCTTGGCTGCTGAGAGAATTAGATATTAGAGTGACGGTGTACTGAAAGGGAAAGGAGTGAGACTGTGAGAGACTGTTGTGGGGGGGATCTCACTTTCACAGCTATTGGCGCACTTCTTTTCGGTGCGGGTGCAGCACAAAAGACCCCATCCCTGTCCTCACTCCCCGGAATTAGAGAGATGAGAGATCACAAAACAGTGCGTATGAACCCAATGGGGAAGGAAATTGTGTTGAAGTAAGGTTTATGCTGGGATTTCTACCTCTGACGAGGCTCTGAAGCGCCTAATGACGTTTGCTGCATACAAACAAGTGAACTGGCAATAATTAGTGCATCAAAGCACATTGAGGAACTCGGCAAGCGCCCAGAAGCAGTGGAGGAAGGTGCCTCAGCGTGCAGGTTTGCTGCGGTGAGTTAAGGTAACCGACTGGAAGCACCCAGAAAACAGTTCAACACCAGGCTGTGCGCGCAGCGCTGTCTCACAGGTAACATTTGCGCCTAAGGGGGCTGGAGTCTGGATTCTCCTCATGCCGACCCGGCCCGTGTTTTTGTAGCGTTCCGGTACATTTAATATCTCCGGTGATTAAGGGCAGATAGTTCGTTTCATTCTTCGGTCCATGCTCTCAGATTGTATTCGTGTCCGGATTTGGGACAGGGCGATCCATTTTTATTATCCGGGTTGTAATTACGTTGGTTCCCTTTATTCTCGATTGGGACCACACTAGTGCATTTTGTTATTGAACGAAAACAGTCCACCCAGTGTCCTGCTTTATACCAATATTGGGTCTTTTTAATTCCAAATCTGGACCAGGCAAGTCGTTGCTATTTTCCTATTTCGGAGTGGACCGCTTTTCTCTTTTTCATACCTCTGATTTAGGCCATGCCAGTGTTTGATATTTTTCAGATTCTGACATCGTTCTATATTCTCCAGACTTACATCGTGTACCTTTGTTCTCGTCTTCATATTTGTCCCAGGGACCCCCATTAGTTCTGCATGTTTGGGTCAGGTCAGTCAGTTTTGGCCCCGAATTAGGACAAGACAGTTATTCTTTCCATCCGCTTGAATTGAGCAAGGCCAGTCCACGTATTCTCTTCATGCATACCAATCCGTCCTTTAGTTTTCCTTATTACGGCCAGGCTTCTTTTATATTCCTCCTTCTTTTGGCCCGGCGACTCCTTTAGTTTCCATTATTTTGGGCAGGCGAATCCTTTAGTTCTCTTTATTTTGACATGGCAACTCCTTTATTTCATCTGATTTTGGCCAGGCAACTCCATTAGTCCTTATTTTGGCCAGACAACTCCTTTATTTCTTCTTATTTTGGCCAGGCAACTCCTTAAGTTCTTATTTTGGCCAGACAACTCCTTCACTTCTCCTTATTTTGGCCAGGCGATTCCTTCAGTTCCCCTTATTTTGACTAGCCAACTTATTTAGTTCTCCTTATTTTGCCAGGCAACTCCTTTAGTTCTATTTCTTTTGTCCCGGCGACTCCTTTAGTTTTTATTTTTGCCAGACGACTCTTTTAGTTCTCCTTATTTTGGGCAGACAACTCCTTCAGTTCTCCTTATTTTGGCCAGGTGACTCCTTTAGTTCTCCTTCTTTTGACCAGGCAACTTATTTAGTTCTCTCTCTTTTGGCCAGACGACTCCATTAGTTCTTATTTTTGCCAGACGACTCCTTTAGTTCTCCTAATTTTGGGCAGACAACTCCTTCAGTTCTCCTTATTTTGGCCAGGCGACCCCTTTAGTTCCCCTTATTATGACCAGGCAACTTATTTAGTTCTCTTTCTTTTGGCAAGACGACTCCTTTAGTTCTTATTTTTGCCAGACAACTCCTTTAGATCTCTTTATTTTGGCCAGGTGACTCCTTTAGTTCTTATTTTGGCCAGGCAACTCCTTTAGTTCTTATTTGTGCCAGACGACTCCTTTAGTTCTCCTTATTTTGGACAGGCGACTCCTTTAGTTCTCCTTGTTTTGGCCAGGTGACTCCTTTAGTTCTCCTTAAGTTTGCCAGGTGACTCCTTTAGTTCTCCTTATTTGGCCAGATGACTTTCTTAGTTCTACTTATTCTAGCCAGGGGACTCATTTAATTCGTCTTCATTTGGCCAAGCAACTCCTTTAGTTCCCCTTAGTTTGGCCAGGCAACTCCTTTAGGTCTCCTTATTTTGGACAGGTGCCTCCTTTATTTCTCCTTATTATGGCCAGGCGACTCCTTTTGTCCTCCTTATTTTGGCCAGGCACTCTTTTAGTTCTTATTTTCGCCAGGCAATTCTTTGAGTTCCCCTGATTTTGGCCAGGAGACTCATAAAGTTCCTATTTTGACCAGGTGACTCCTTTAGTTGTCATTACTTTGGCCAGGCGACTCCTTTAGTTCTCCTTATTTTGGCCAGCGACTGCTTTAGTTCCCCACATTGTTTCCAGGTGACTCCTTCCACTCTCCTAATTTTGTCCAGGCGACTCCTTTAATTCTCATTATTTTGGCCAGGTGGTTCTTTAGTTCATCCAATTTTGGCCAGGAATACTCTTTTAGCTCTCCTTTTTTGAGCTTTTAGAATCCTTTAGTTCTCCTTATTTTGGCCAGGAGCTGCTCTAGTTCTCCTTATTTTGGCCAGGAGGTTCTTTAGTTCTCCGTATATTGGCTAGGTGACTCCTTTAGTGTTCCTTATTTTGGCCAGGTGACTCCTTTATTTCTTGTTTTTGCCAGACGCCTCCTTCAGTTCTCCTTATTTTGGCCAGGTGACTCCCTTAGAGCCCCTTATGTTGACCAGGCGACTCCTTTAGTTTGCCTTATTTTGGCAAGGTGGCACTTTAGTTCTTCTACTTCTGACCCAGTGACTCATTTAGTTCTCCTTATTTTGGCAAAGCAACTCCTTCAGTTCTCCTTATTTGGCCAGGTAGTTCTGTAGTTCTCCTTATTTTGGCCAGAAGACTCCTTAAGTTCCCCTTATTTTGGCCAGGCGACTCCTTAAGTTCTCCTTATTTTAGCTAGGTAGTTCTTTAGTTCTCCTTATTTTGGCCAGGTAGTTTTTTAGTTCGCCTTATTTTAGCCAGGTGATTCCTTTAGTTCTCCTTATTCTGGCCCGGTAACTCCTTTAGTTCTCCTTATTTTGGCCCGGTGCCTCTTTAAGTTCTCCTTATTTTAGCCAAGCAACTCCTTCAGTTCTTATTTTGGCCAGGCAGACTCCTTTAGTTCTTCTTATTTTGACCAGCTGGTACTTTAGTGCTCTTTATATTGGCCAGGTGACGTGTTTAGTTCAGCTTATTGTGGCCAAGTGGATCTTAAGTACTCCAAATTTTAGCCAGGTGACTCCTTTAGCTCTCCTTATTTTGGCCATGCGACTCCTTTAGTTCCCCTTCCTTTGGCCAGGTGACTCCTTTAGTTCTCCTTACTTTGGCCAGGCGACTCCTTCAGTTCTCCTTCCTTTGGCCAGGTGACTCCTTTAGGTCTCCTTACTTTGGCCAGGCTACTCCTTCAGTTCTCCTTATTTTGGCCAGGTGACTCCTTTAGCTCTGCTTATTTTGCCCAGGCAACTCCTTTAGTTCTCCTTACTTTGGCCATGCGACTCCTTTAGTTCCCCTTCCTTTGGCCAGGTGACTCCTTTAGTTCTCCTTACTTTGGCCAGGCGACTCCTTTAGTTCTCCTTCCTTTGGCCAGGTGACTCCTTTAGGTCTCCTTACTTTGGCCAGGCTACTCCTTCAGTTCTCCTTATTTTGGCCAGGTGACTCCTTTAGCTCTGCTTATTTTGCCAAGGCAACTCCTTTAGTTCTCCTTACTTTGGCCAGGCGACTCCTTCAGTTCTCCTTACTTTGGCCAGGTGACGTTTTAGTTCTTCTAACTTTGGCCAGGCGACTCCTTCAGTTCTCCTTATTTTGGCCAGGTGACTTCTTTAGTTCTCCTTATTTTGCCCAGGCGACTCCTTTAGCTCTCCTTATTTTGCCCAGGCGACTCCTTCAGTTCTCCTTACTTTGGCCAGGTGACTCCTTTAGTTCTCCTTACTTTGGCCAGGCGACTCCTTTAGTTCTCCTTACTTTGGCCAGGTGACTCCTTTAGTTCTCCTTACTTTGGCCAGGTGACTCCTTTAGCTCTCCTTATTTTGGCCAGGTGACTCCTTTAGTTCTCCTTATTTTGGCCAGGTGACACCTTTAGTTCTTATTTTGGCCAGGTGACTCCTTCAGTTCTCCTTATTTTGGCCAGGTGACTCCTTTAGCTCTCCTTATTTTGGCCAGGTGACTCCTTTAGCTCTCCTTACTTTGGCCAGGTGACACATTTAGTTCTTATTTTGGCCAGGTTACACCTTTAGTTCTTATTTTGGCCAGGTGACTCCTTAAGTTCTCCTTATTTTGGCCAGGTGACTCCTTTAGTTCTCCTTATTCTAGCCAGGTGACACCTTTAGTTCTCATTTTGGCCAGGTGACACCTTTAGTTCTTATTTTGGCCAGGTGGCTCCTTTAGTTCTCCTTATTTTGGCCAGGCGACTCCTTAAGTTCTCCTTATTTTGGCCTGGTGACTTCTTTAGTTCTCCTTACTTTGGCAAGGCGACTCCTTCAGTTCTCATTAGTTTGGCCAGGTGACTCCTTTAGTTCTTATTTTGGCCAGGTGACACATTTAGTTCTCATTTTGGCCAGGTGACTCCTTTAGTTCTCCCTTTATTAGCCAGGTGACACCTTTAGTTCTTATTTTGGTCAGGTGACTCCTTTAGTTCTCCTTATTTTGGCCAGGTGAAACCTTTAGTTCTTATTTTGGCCAGGTGACTTCTTTAGTTCTCCTTATTTTGGCCAGGCGACTCCTTACGTTCTCCTTATTTCGGCCAGGTGACTTCTTTAGTTTTCCTTATTTTGCCCAGGCGACTCCTTTAGTTCCCCTTATTTTGCCCAGGTGACTCCTTTATTTCTCCTTACTTTGGCCAGGCGACTCCTTCAGTTCTCCTTATTTTGGCCAGGTGACTCCTTTAGTTCTTATTTTGGCCAGGTGACTCCTTTAGTTCTCCTTATGTTGGCCAGGCGACTCCTTAAGTTCTTCTTATTTTGGCCAGGTGACTTCTTTAGTTCTCCTTACTTTGGCCAGGCGACTCCTTCAGTTCTCCTTATTTTGGCCAGGTGACTCCTTTAGTTCTTATTTTGGCCAGGTGACATATTAGGTCTTATTTTGGCCAGGTGACACCTTTAGTTTAACTTATTTTGGCCAGGTGAAACCTTTAGTTCTTATTTTGGCCAGGTGACTCATTTAGTTCTCCTTATTTTGGCCAGTCGACTCCTTAAGTTCTCCTTATTTTGGCCAGGCAACTTCTTTAGTTCTCCTTATTTTGCCCAGGCAACTCCTTTAGTTCTCCTTTTTTGCCCAGGCGACTCCTTTAGTTCTCCTTATTTTGGCCAGGTGACTCCTTTAGTTCTTATTTTGGCCAGGTGACTCCTTTAGTTCTCCCTATTTTGGCCAGGTGACACCTTTAGTTCTTATTTTGGCCAGGGGACTCCTTTAGTTCTCCTTATTTTGGCCGGGCGACTCCTTTAGTTCTCCTTATTTTGCCCAGGCGACTCCTTTAGTTCTTCCTATTTTGCCCAGGCGACTCCTTTAGTTCTCCTTATTTTGCCCAGGCGACTCCTTTAGTTCTCCTTATTTTGCCCAGGCTGGTCCTGAAGTTCTTCTAAAGTTCTCCTAGTAATTATTTTGACCTGATCGTTTCAAGGTCGAGACTCGGTCATATCACCTCTTTTTTTTATATAACCTCACTGTTTGAACAAGGTCAGTATTTTCGTTCTTGTACTGTGAACTCGGGCACTCTTTCTGCTCCCTTGTGTATAGGAGATCGGTCCTCAAGGCACTACAGGAAAAAAAAATCCTAGTTGGCTTCTTTTGGTTCCGGCCAGGCATGGCGTCTTCTCGGTGTGGACCCTGGCAGTGTTTTTACTCTCTCGGTGCACGCCAACAATGTCCTTTCTGTACTTCTCGCTGCACCAGGTGTGTGCGATGACCATGCTCGTGTGTGTACTCCTCGTCTGCGCCAGGTGTGTGTCTCAAAGCTCCAGGCCGCTGCCCTCTCGCCACCCTCCAGCCTACGCCGGCCAGGCCAGTCCCCGTCGTATCCCGGGTGCCCCGGCCCTTCCAAAGCGCCTACTCCTTCGACCATTTCACGCACCTCGGGGGGCCGACTTGTTGTTAAATTGAGCGTGTAACACGCTTACAAAACGGGCTTTCCGTGACATCGAGACCGTTCTTCCCAGCCTATATGGAGAGGGGGCTGAGGGGAAGGGGGGGTGGGCGTGGGGGAGGGGGGGTAGTAGGATGCAAAAAAAAAATAAGGAAAAAAAGAAATACAGCAGCATCTCGATGCATTGCCCAAGGTATACGATCGGTTAAAAAGGCTTAAAAGCTGGAGGGGGAAATTGGATCAGGGAAAATCGTCACCCAACTTTCATTATTTTCAAGGAGGCTGATTGAATTAAAGGGCAGGGGCTGGTTAGAGGGGAGGATGGAGGGCCGCGCTGCTGTAATGGTGTGCTATTAAATTCTAATTAGAGATGCAGGAATCAATGGCGGGCGCTTGGACAGCCCGGTCCCCCCAGTGCCAGCCCAATAGACTGATGAGTTATTGTCATGTAAAAAGCGCCGGCAATAAGACCAAGCGCCCGCCATTGTCCAAGTGGAAAGAGCCAAGTTTATTATGAGGACTGTATGCTCTAGAGACCTCGGGCGAGGCATCTCACAGGAGGCTTTTTCATAAAACCAGCCCCTGCTGCCAGCGAGCAGGCCACTTCCCGAGCAGGCGCCGAGCTGTGCACATCTCCCCCGGCCGCCAGGCACGCACGCACGCCACCGCCACACCAGCCACACCGCCGCACGGCTCTGCGTCCACCTCTGCACCGACGTCCCGGCACCCCGGCCTTTTCGATGTATAAAATGGAGTACTCCTACCTCAACTCGTCCGCCTACGAGTCGTGCATGGCCGGCATGGACACGTCCAGCCTGGCCTCCGCCTACGCCGACTTCAGCTCCTGCAGCCAGGCCAGCGGCTTCCAGTACAACCCCATCCGCACCAGCTTCGGCGCCTCCGCGGGCTGCCCCAGCCTGGCGCCCGGCTCCTGCAGCCTGGGCACGCTGCGCGACCACCAGAGCAGCCCCTACGCGGCAGGTAAGCAGAGGCAGGGCGCCCCGGCCAGCCACATGCCTTTAAAGCACGCGCCGAAACGAGGTTTGCCGAAACGAAGTTTACCGAAACGAAATTTACCGAAACGAAATTTGCTTACACAAATGAAAGGGGATTTATCGCGTTAGGAGCGATCGTGAGGGGAAGGGAAGGGGGTAATTCGTTTATGGGGTTACACTATCCTGGTAGTCGCACGCGCACACCCTGAACCCGCCAACAAAATTATCTTAAGCTGCCAAAATGATAGGCATAATTTGTTTACTTTGAGATGAGCCGCGAAGCTTTAGAGAATAATTAGATAAAGCTGAGAGTAAAGCTCATTACTGGCACTGTCCTAAAAACACAATTACTGCCTGGCACTCACCACCTGCTGCTACCACCGCCGGGGTCATTTCCAAGCACTCTCCCCTAACTTTTCGACATTAGCGACTGGGCTCGGCTCAGAGCAAGGGCATCATATGCACACTTTTGGGTTAGTTTCTTCTATTTTATTTTTCAACTTTTTTCGTTTTGAGCCACCATCAGTCTACACACTTACCCTCAAAGGCAGCAAGAAATGCTCTTGTTTCAGAATATATAAATCATTTTACTGCAACTTGTGGTACGGCATATAAGGCACCTTTTGTACTTTATAATGCATTTTTTTACTTTTAGTATTGCAGTGCAGTTACTTCGAGAACGCTTTACAGCTTAGCGACAATTTGCATGCCTCTATTGTCTACTAATCTGAGATATATGATAGCTTATTTGTAAATAAATGGCCGGTAGTGCTATTATCGTTATACTGTAGTTTAATTTACCTTTGTTATTGTTTCTTTGCTGACACATTAATAATAATACAACTATCTATTATTATTATTATTATTACTGTTCTTAGTGTTACGGTAAACATTGTCTTTAGTCTTGTATTAATTATTGTTGTGATTGCCCGCGCCCCACAGTGCCCTACAAGCTCTTCACGGACCACGGCGGCCTGAACGAGAAGCGCAAGCAGCGGCGCATCCGCACCACCTTCACCAGCGCGCAGCTCAAGGAGCTGGAGAGGGTCTTCGCCGAGACGCACTACCCGGACATTTACACCCGCGAGGAGCTGGCGCTCAAGATCGACCTGACGGAGGCGCGCGTGCAGGTGCGTGTGTGTGTGCGTGCGAGCGTGCGTGCGCAGGCGGCGTGGGGGTCGGGCCAGGCTCTAAGGCGCAATCCATCACTGCAGCGACAACAGCTCTAGGGCCAAGTACCGATCCGCAGGTACTGCAGAACAAGGGCACGTCCCACACTACAGGAGAAACCGTACTGGGGCCAGGCACTGTACCAGATGCATATATAGGCCTGGCTTCAGTACAATATCTGTAGATAGCACAGTACCGGGACAGGGTACTACATCACAAGAGACACGGGTGCCGACTGCGTACTGGGACCAGGCACAGTGCCAGATGCATGTATAGGCCTGGCTTCAGTACAATATCTGTAGATAGCACAGTACCGGGACAGGGTACCACACCACAAGAGACACGGGTGCCGACTGCGTACTGGGACCAGGCACAGTGCCAGATGCATGTATAGGCCTGGCTTCAGTACAATATCTGTAGATAGCACAGTACCGGGACAGGGTACCACACCACAAGAGACACGGGTGCCGACTGCGTACTGGGACCAGGCACAGTGCCAGATGCATGTAGAGGCCTGGCTTCAGTACAATATCTGTAGATAGCACAGTACCGGGACAGGGTACCACACCACAAGAGACACGGGTGCCGACTGCGTACTGGGATCAGGCACAGTGCCAGATGCATGTATAGGCCTGGCTTCAGTACAATATCTGTAGATAGCACAGTACCGGGACAGGGTACCACACCACAAGAGGCACGGGTGCCGACTGCGTACTGGGATCAGGAACAGTGCCAAATGCTGGTAAACACGTGGGATCAGTATATTAACAGTGGAGAATACAACACCGAGACCACAAACGCCACTACAGGTGACACAGCATCGGGACAGGGTACCACACTACAGGAGACACAGATGCTGACACCGCACTGGGACCAGCACGTACTGGATGTATGTATAGGCCTGGGTATCTGTAGGTCGCACAGTCCGGGGATAGGGTGCCACACTACAGGTGACTCAGAGTTGACGCTGTACTGGAAAAAGGCACCGTACAAGATGGTGGTATGGCCTGGGATCCGCACAGTACCTGTAGGTAGCACGGTACTGGGGTTGCAAACCACACTACAGGCAAACAAACTCTTGGACAGGTCATAGTAGTAATAGATAGCATAGCAGTGGGACCGGGCGAAACAGTACAGGAACCAAGAAGCGCCGAACTACATGCTGGCACAGACGCTTCACCAGGCATCGTACTAGTAGAAGGCACTACGGACAGACACCACAGTGACGGCGACCGACAAAGCACTGGGCCCAAAAATCATTTTAGATGCTGCACTTGTACAGAGGCCTTGCACCACAATACCAAATGCTAGCATACTATTGGCACGAGGTACCGTTCCAGAAGCTGGTACCTGGCACATAGCAGGGGCAGGCACTAGAGCTCGCGTGGTACCTGGATGCTGGGCCTTGCACGCCAGCCAATGGAGATTTGTTTATCGGGGCCCTGCCCATCTGTCGAATTGTTTTCACCGATCCTTGTCGGATGGTCAGCAGTCACCCCTGTGGGCACGACTCCCATGAGCGCGCTGATACCCTCTGATAATATTTAATCATAAATTATTCTATAAATATTATTTGTTTTTTAAGATATTTAACATGTAGAGACGCCCCTCTGCATTTCGGGTTAAACGCATGCAATAGTTTTTTATTGTGTGGCAAAAAGCGAGCTGGCACTGATCCCTGCTCGACCCAGAACTGTTCTCAGACTTTAACGTTTATTTACAAATCGTTGTATTTGTAGAGAAAACATTACATTTACTGCTTGTTCCTCTGCACGCGCCCCGCTACCGCAGCAGCTGGGAATCGTTCCACAGGACAGTGCGTGCACCTGGGGGCAACTTCCGCCCTGGCACGATATTGCATCAGTACCGTGTAAATGTCTTCTAGCGTGCCCCTCTCATGCCATAGCAGACTACGGCAGCAGTTGTGTTTTGTCCAGGGCAGTGGTCAGTGCCCCAGCGGGCGAGACTTCTGCAGTATTGCTCTGCAGGGCAGTGCTCCATGCCCTGGCGGGTCTCACCCCTGCATGTATGCCAGCACTGCAGCCGTGTATTGTTCTGCAGGGCAGTGCTCCATGCCCTGGCGGGCCGTTCCCCTGAATGTATGCCAGCCAGGGCCGCTTTAGGGCAGTGCGACTGGTGCCGCCGTACTGGGCGCTGACCTCAGAGGATGCAATGTGTTTAGCAATAACTTATGATTGGAGAGCTACGGGGCACTTTTGCCCGGTGGTAGTGAGAGAATCTGAGGAGTCATGGGGGTAGGGGCGCCAAAAATGATTGTTGCATGGGGCGCCACCAGCGCTAAAGCCGGCCCTGATGCCACCACTGCAGCACTGTATTGTTCTGCAGGGGAGGGCTCCATGACATGGCGGGCGAGACTCTCGCATGGCTGCCACAAGTAATGCATGCTTTGAAAGCCCTACTCCTGCATGCCCGCATCCTGTAGTGTATACTTACACAGGGCAGGAGTGCATGACATGCACTTCCCTTTCCAGCATGTTTACCAACATGGCAGCAGTTGTGTTGAATTCTGCGGGCAGTAGTGAATGTCCGTCTGGTCCGTCTACCCCTACCTAGTAGAAGTGAATTGTCTTACGCCTGCATCATCCCGGCACTTGTGTATAATTCCACGGGCCCGAGGCGCATACCCCGGTGGGTCACACTCCTGCAAGTGTGCAATCAGTGCAACACCTGTATATAAATACAGTAGGCCAATGAATGCCTACAGAGCTCCCACTATGCGTTTTGCATAGCATGCATACCTCGGGGAAGCACCTCAGCTGACATGGGTGTACAGTGACCCCCGTGACCTCAACAGGGGGCTGCGGTAGACAGCGGGATAAACACAAGACAGCGCACGCCCTCGTACACAGTCTGTAGGAAGACCCGCAATTTTATGTGAGATGTGTATTTGAAACGGAATTCATAAATACAGCTGAACATCATGTGTTAGGGATTTCCTTTTGACTTCGAATGTTATTGCGTTGTAATGTAGTTTTGTTGGTGCTGGAAATATAGCTGTATTAAAAAATATTTCTCTCTTTCTTTCTATCTCCATCTGTGGGCTGACCTTATCCCCTTCATTTCGCTGGTTTTCCTTTTTATATAATGTTCCCTTTCAATTTCTATCACTGACACTTTACCACCTTTCATTCATCTACGTTTTTTTGTTCGCTGTGGTCTATCTGTTGGTTATTGACACGTCCGATTATACCTTCATTATTGCGCATCTTCATTTATTTTACTATTTACTCTGCCATTGTGCTGTTTTTATCATTGTTCGTTTCATTTCACCACAACTTTCATCTGTACAATCATTTTCATTCTTTATTTCACTTCTTCGTTCGGTGGTGTCAACATCTTTCTTCTCTTCTTTTATCTTTGGCTGTCTCCTTTTTTCATTTTTTTTCCCTCGTTACTTTCTTTCATTTGCTCTTGCTTACCCTATTTTCCTTCTCTCGTTTCCTTTATTAATTTGCATGTTCACCCTCCCAACGCTTCTTTCTCTTTCTTTCTCCATATTCCCTTCTCTTGTCCTTCACTGTCTCATATTCACTTTCCTCCATTCCTACACTCTTTCGTCCCTTCCCTTCTCTTCATGCCCTTACCCCTTATATTCGCCCGTCCCTTTCCCGCTCCCAGGTGTGGTTTCAGAACCGAAGGGCTAAGTTCCGGAAGCAGGAACGGGCGGCAGCGGCAGCAGCAGCCGCGGCCAAAAACGGCTCATCGGGCAAGAAATCCGACTCATCCCGGGAGGACGACATCAAAGATGCCAAGAGCACCGACCCTGACAGCACGGGCGGCCCCAACCCTAACCAGGGCTGCGGCGGCCCCAGCCCGACCGGGGGGCCCGGTGGAGAGCAGCAGCAGCCGAAGCAGGGTGGCCCACAGCAGGGTCCCGGGCCCGGCCTGCAGCAGTCCGCAGTGGTGGTGGGCGCCGGCGGGCAGCAGGGCTGGGCCACCGGCCCCGGGGGCACCATCACTTCCATCCCGGACTCGTTAGGAGGCCCCTTCGCCAGCGTGCTCTCCTCTCTCCAGAGACCGAACGGGGGCGCCAAGGCCACCCTTGTGAAAAGCGGCCTCTTCTGAGCCCTCCGCGCGGCGTCCGGGGCCTTCTCCAGACTTTGAGGGGCTGTGCCGCCCCGGAACTTCCGGCACTGACAGTCCAGGGCCCGCGCTCACGGAGCTGGTGCTCTCCGACCCTGGCTGCTGAACTCACCGGCCTGACATTTTGGCGATGCAGTGGAGCCCCCAGCAGGGGGCGCCACTACCGGAAGTAACAGGCCCCGGAAAAGAAGCAGAGACACGAGCGGCGCCGCGCGCAGGCTCCCTGCCCGGTGTGCGCCCCTGCGGGTCCTCCTGACTTTATCAGACTTGCCAGTGATATAAACCATGCCCTTTCGGTAGCGGGAAGGGTCATTGCTTGTACATAGGTTTTACATGTGGAAAATCAGAAACTGTTGATTGGGGATACTCCTTCACGGGAAGAACTTAGAAGTTGTGCAGAGGTTTCCAGAGCATCTTTGTAAGGCAGTCCACCTGTGCCGGCAGCTCCGCATTCACACACGGCTGCTTACCTAGAGGTCCATGCTTGTGATAGGATTGTTTGATGCTATATTCGGCCAAGAGGTAGTATTGTTATGTTGTGGGTGTGGTCAACTTTGATTGAAATGCCAATTATTTAGTGCCATATTGGTAAAGTGCACCTAACTTCAGTATGGCTTCCACTGCCCTGTGGGGCAGTAGGAATCCCAGTGAGCCTCTCACTACTAAGGCCCTGATTGAGAGTGTAGGTGCTATGTAGCACACCCGATAAATCACGATACCACGGGGTATGTTATTTATCAGGCTGCAACAAATAGCAACTAGTTTGAGCTTTTTCAATGCGCCAAAATCCGCATGATACAGTAAATACCATACACATTTCCCCTATTAAATTTCAGAACTTTAGACCTGCCGAAATTTACCGAAGCGTGAGGTATTTACCGCATTCGATAAATAGCTGATATGTTAAATACCTTTTAACTCGTAATTTCAACCGGTGTGTAAACAGGTTTATGCACGAGTTGGAAAAAAACGACTGACTCATAATCTGGCACTTAAGACTTTTCCACTTAACACTAGCAAGGCATTTGCAACTAACAATGACTTCTTATACCGCCCTCTCGGTGAACTATTATTATGCCTGTCCGAATTGTACAAGCATCCCCCCCACTTCTGTAACAACGAAGAGGCAGCATAACAGTGGCGTGCAGCGCTTTACAGCAAGCAAAGCTAAAAAAAAGACCAAAAACAGGCTGTAGAATAATGAATCAAATTATAATGCTTATAACACACCATTTCCTGTCATGTGTAATTGTTGAGCAGTAATGTACTCTGTGGTGGGAACGGCATCGGTTTTAGGAAACAAAGCAAAGGATATGTATTTTTGATATACCCTTGAGGCCACACAGCTCTACTCTTCAACTGGTTCATACCTAATGAAAAAGACGTGTGGGGTAAATAGCAATTGTTCTACTACAGGTCGCTGCTTATAATACCACCAGTCTAACGAAATATAATACTATTTGGATCATGCATAATTATACCATTCTATGTAGATGTATCTCCATTTCCCCCCCTCAAGAACACAGAGACCGGAAAGGGTGTCTTCTAGGCAATACAAGGGAGCTCACTGAAAATAAATGTGCATTTTTGGTCTCAAAAGTTAATGGAGTGTACATTCCGAGTGCTAATTGATTAATCTCAATTGAGAGCAATGAAGGGGCAGAATCGGTTCACTGTTGGCACCCTATGAGTTTTACTGTGTGGAAGTCTATAGTACTGTGGACAAATTCCTTTGAATAATGCCAACCTAGAAGGCAAACCTTTGATAATGACTGCCACTCAACTGCTTTATAGTTTCTGAAATTGGCTCAGCCTTTGGTACCGTTGGTGATTATTTCCATGGAACTGGCTTAACAGCACCCATACCAGTAACACCTGCAGCTACACACATTTCTTCCCCTAAGATGTTCCCTTCTGCATTCCTCACCCAGTCCCCTGTGAGCTTTACACTAAATCTTCTTAGCACTGGTTTATGTGTGCAGTCTTCGTTGTGGAGCTGCATGCATTACTTACTGTCAAGGGGCAACGAACTCTGCTGCAACTGTGTTTCCCCTGGTGCAAATTCCTCCTGACCCATTTGTAAATGGTTTTTACTGGATCTAGTTACTGGCATAAGGTTTTGTTTTGGAGATCTACTAAACTGCTATGGAGAAAATCCCAACTGGTTTCAGTTGCACCTTCAAATTAGATTTGGTGTCTATTGATTTCAGTTCATGTTTTTACTGAACCACCAGAGCATACCTTGTCCAAAACGTATCCCAGCCTTATCCAGTGGACACAATTTCTGGAATTTCCACCTGGGTTCCATCATCCCAGAGGGCTTCTTGCACCGCTGCGGGAATGTGAGAATGTATTTATGATCTTGTTTTCTTGTTTTAAAGCAATTCGAATATCTCAAGTTTTTTTAAAGGCACAAACATAGGTGTTAGTTGAATGTTGACAGGTAAAGTATGTTTTAACTTTTCTGTGTATTTCTACAAAACTGTTCTGTGACTCAACTGTATAGTGTTATTATAAGTACAAATTTGTCTATTCTAGCTGACTGTAAATAATGTTTTTCTCTTCTTTTGGTCAACGCGTCAATCAAAATGAAAGTCATCACGGGTTAATTTCCTTTTTTTATTTTGTACAACCAGGTTCATAAAACGCTATATATTTTTTATCAGTTGCATGGTGTTTATTTGTTATTTTCTGGTCCTTTTGGGACAAATTGCGAGCATAATCGCCATAAATTATGTTCAAGATTTTCAAATTTATTTATATGTGGTTATAATGAATGCTTATATTTAAATAAAAGGGACCTATTTCTACACGTGCATATAGTTTTCCAAAAGTGTACCATTAACTTGATGGTTAATAATAAAACCGAAAAACAAGTAGTTTCAGATTTTTTTTAATGAAATGTAAAAAATGAGAAAATTTAGAAACAGGGAAGGAGCAATTTTGCACTTATTGTCCTAGCAGTTGTTTGTATTTCTTGATGCTGTAAATTATATAAAGATGCATTCCCTGATACAGATATTTGTGAATCCATTACCATTTTGCCCCTTGAATTCTGTATATGTCATGAAAATAAACTAAGTTTGGTTTGATAATGTGCTATACCGAACGAATTTCAAACATTCCTCTTCTCTAAAAATAAAAAAAACAGTCTTCAAAAACTGGCAGTATAGTGTCTGTGGAAGATAGTTTCGTTAAAACACAGTTCAGTATTTAAGCCAGTTGCTGGACGTCTGCCCCGCCTCTTTTTGTCTTTACTCATTTTAAGTTCTTCCTCCATAGAGAGTAATATATTGCACTGTAGCAGTGGTTGAGCTTTATAAATCAAGTAGATACACAGCTCTTTTGTTTCCAATAATGTAAGGATTTTGGCAGCTTCCAGAGGTGGGAAACTGGTAATCTCAAAGTATGGACAAAAACATTGGCATTTCTTTACAAGATGTTACATAAAAAATCTTTTTGGGACATCTAGAGGATGTGTGAACATTTATACCTCAAACAATAGATGGTATAAAATGATAGAATTCAACAGCAGAAAAAATGAAGAAAAACATCACATTTGCAACAGTCCAATTACAAACAAACATGTATTCATGTGTTGATGCTTTGAAACGTGGGTTTGAGCATGGTTGTAGAAATAGCATTGTTTTTTCAATATATGCACGTTAATGAACATATTTAAAGCTCATTACGTCTTAGTCAAAATATAAAATCTCCTTCCAGACCTCCATCTCAGTTTCTTTCTGTTGGGACAGGAAAGTGCCCTGCCTAGTAAGCGAACGTGTACCTTTGCCATAAGTATCCAACCACAAGGGAAATTGGTATCCTCACTTTTTATTTTGGACCTGGCATCACACTAATCTAGCACGCTCACAGAGGCCTGCTCTGAGTATGCGCGGTCCAGACCCTCTCCAATGGCCTTGAGGGTGCACTTAGTGTGCCCTCATAGTAGGCAGTGGACTACTGTCTATGCTGTGGGTGTATCACATAAAGAGATGTTGGCAACATAGCGTGTTTTTGTATCTAAAGAGTGACTAGACCTGTTTCCTGTGTCAGAATGAGTGCAGTCCACTGACCCCTCTCGTATGAAGCAATGCTGTACTGTGAAACCAAGGACCTTGCTCTGACATCCCGTGTGCATGTGGAATGTGTCTAGGTGCAGGGAGTGTGTGGCAGATGTATGGGAACAGGAATATATGAGTTGTCTGAGTACTGGGGCCTTAAGGCTCGATCTTGAATGCCCCTGGTCTTGCATGGCACAAGATCAAGAAAGAGGACAGCTTCCCCCAGACAGTGGAAGTGTATTGCCTGTGGCTGGAGGGGGGAGAACCTGAAAGGATGGGGGTATTTAGAAATTCCACAAGGTCCCTGTTAGCAAAGGACAGCTGATTAATTCCTCCTGAGCACTGCTATTTGTTAGATGGTAGAGGTGTGTGGTGGAACTGCAGTGTCTGTAGTTCAAGGTTGGAAGTTTCTTGGCAGGCGTCCCTTTTGACTGTTTCTGACTACTGCTTCAGGAAGGCTGATAACAGCCAGGTACAGAAACATTATCCTTCATTGTGCACATGGTTTGACTTCTATAACGTTCCAGAGTACAGCTCACAGGACACACGAGTAAGCAAATAAATACATCTTTAATGGAGCATAGCTCACAAGCATCTCACAACAAGGGGAATCAGGAGGTACAGGCCCGGATTGGAACGTTAATGTTTGTACGGAAACATTGTACACTAACTTTCCCTTTCGTTAATATAAAAGCATTTAAACAACTACAAATGCATAACACAATATTACAGTAAATTCACAACAATGGCCATACAATGCAAAAATAAAATTAAGTTTCTACAGGTATTAAATCTTATATTTCGGGAGCACTAGGTTTTAAAAAATATTGTTACATAATCTTTAACCAACCAGGATCTTTATAACTTTGTCCTGGTCTGATCTGTGGAAGAACTAGATTCCTGTCTGACTTGAATGCAGTTCTCATCCCTTGTTGTGTTATCGTCTCCATTTTCACCCAAGCCCATGTCTTTTATCATGTTATGCTGCAGCCGTGCCAATGCACATCTACGTACCTTCACCACCTTACTGCTGTTCCACACATTTCCATCAGAAAGGTCCACTACCTGACTTCCCGCTCTGATGACCTTTACAAGATCAGTACATTTGGACTCTCCAGCTCGCACCATCCCTCCTTTTCAAAATCTCACCCCATCACTGACACAAAATCCTAGATTTTCTTTACTTCTCTTATCCTTGTAAACAGCTGGCTTCCTTAACTTGTTGTGAACTGAAAGTTTTTGTTAGCCGAAAACTGCTGCTCTTCTGGAAGAGACCCTTAATTCAAGCTTTCTACTATATACAACATCCAAGTTTGCTTTAAATTACATAGCACTATTCTAGCTCTCATACTCTCGAATGAAGATTTAGCTCCTGAATTTTTGTTAGTTGGGTTTCAGTTCTATACTATTTCCCTTAAAGCATTACAGCAATTTTTACCTGTTGCCTTTGCCAAACTGTATGCCTTTCTTTAGTATTGTAGTCCACCTTTCCACTATAGCATTGCTCTGAGGATAACATCCAGATGCGCCAATATGTTCAGTTCCATGACTTTTAAAAAATAATGTCATTTCCTTAGAGCTGTGCACCATTATCCATAACTATGGTTTTGGAAAAGTTTTCCCTTTCAAATACTTCTAGCAGAAAATTGATTACACACCTATACATGACATCCTACACCAGTTTTATCTCAGGCCACTGTGAAAATTGGTTGATCGGTACTAAAAATTAACTTAGCCTATTTAATAGGCATCTTCGACCTGCTATGTAAAAGGATATTCTCTCCCAAAGTTTACCTGGCATGAGTATAGTTTTGCGTGGTTGCGCCTTCACTATTTTCGATTAATCTCTTACAATGCATTCTTTACACAATCTTACCTTATTTTTAGTACACCTATCGATTCCCAGCCACCAAAAGTCGCCTATCACATTTCCCTTCATGTTAGTCATATCTAGATGGCCCTGATGTGCCATATCTAAAATTTTATTTTTCAAACTTAGCAATATTACCAAACGCTTACCCTTCATCAGAGAGGTTATCAGCAAAGTTAAAATGTGGCTGAACATCCTCCGTAACCAAATTCTTATTTGGCCAAGTTATACAAATGTACTCCATAACCTTCAGCGCACATTCATCCTTTCCTGTTTCCTCCTTTCACTCTTCCTTAGTGATGCGACCATTGACACGTCACACATTGAAACCACTCTATCAAATTCTTGATCCACATTCTCAGATTCCTTGTCTTCTTTTATTGGTACAAGTGAGATACATTCGGCTATCACATTTCTAGATCTTGGAATATATTCAACACGAAAACTAAAATCTTGTAACTTATATTGCCGCCTAGCCACCATTGGAGTCGCTCCCGAAAGCCCTCTGTCGTGAATAAACCAGTTAATGAGCAATGGTCAGGCATCATGGTAAACTGTGATCAGTAGACATAATTTCTAAAATATTGAACACTCCACTAGCAGAATGTTTCTTTTTCTAAAGTAAAATAATTCCATTCTGCACATCTTAACTGTCTTCACTCTTAGCTATGGTTACTATTTCCCCCTTCTGATTTTATAACAAAACTGCTCCTAAACCAATGTTGCTGGCATCAGTCATAATGATTGGTTCACAATTGGTATAAAGTTGGCTTATTGCGGTAGCTTCCGCTATGGCTTTTTTTTAAATATTGGGGAATTCTGATCCACATTCAACTCCCTACACACGTTTTTAATTCTTCTTCATTATTTCTCTCTCAATGGGTCATTCCATCAGAGAACAATGGAATGTATTTGGAATAATATTCAGATTGGCCCAGGACTGGTTTTATCTGATCTTTATAAATTGGCTCTGGTACATCTTTTATTGCTTTTAATAAACTCTCTTCCAGAGCTATACCATCTTTGCTAATATGGTGCATTAAGTAGTCTACGTACTTAACCTCATACTCTCTGGCCAAAAGCAGCATTTTTCCTTTGTAATGGTTAATCCATTTGTTTTCAAAATATTCAAGACTTAATTAGTACCTCATAATGTTATTTCTTACTTTTACTAAAAACAAGAATATCACAGTTAAAATACATTAGGTTTAAAAAAGTCTTTAAACAATTTGTGCATTTTTCTTTGAAACACTGCAGAAGCAGAGATCAACCCGAATAGCATCTACTTTTTTTATAGGCACTCTCTGATGTTTCAAAGGAGGTTAAAGGTGTTGAGTCATCCTGATTGCTACCTGATGGTTATCACTCATTAAATTCAGAGTGGTAAATATGGTTGCAGGGCCCACCAGTGCCAACATTTCATTGATATTTGGCAAGGGGTGGCAGTCTACCCACACACTCTCATTAAAGTCACACAAATTTACACAGAGTCGTGTTTTTCCATTGTTCCATTGGGTATGTGCACCAAGAGCACTGGAGAGAGCCATTTCGACAACTCCATTTATTCTATTATATTGTCATTGTATAGCCGGTGCCTTCTTTTAATGCCTTTCTTACTGATATTGGCACATTCCTAACCTTGTTTACTCTATCTGTAACTTCCTTCTTTGATATCATTTTCGAAGTAAATTCCTTCAAAGTACCAATTTGTCTGAAAATACATTTGGAAATGCTATTTGTGACTGTGATGTGACGCCCTCATCTTGAACTTGCAACAACAAATCACTATACCCCCAAAAATGGTCAGGATGATTAGGATCTAAAGCCCTTATGAGCTTTCTCTGCTATGGCCATCCTAAAAAACATTACCCTTCGCTCTCTTCATATACGTTTATCTCAATTCTCTAACCCTTGAACTCACTGGAGGACATAAAGTATTCTATCACATCGATAAGCTTGTTGCCATAACCCACTAACCTTATGTGAGGGGGATATTCTTTAAAATGAGGAAACATTTGTAGTAGACCATTATTAATTAACATGTATTTGGCACTCAAATCTGCCACAATGGACATCTCCTGCCCTCCCAAGTTTTACTACACAGCATAGAGCATCTCATTTTGTATCTCACACTTCACAATTTTCTGAAACAAATTCACCAACATCTCTTCCTTACTCTTGTGATATTTCTCTGATTTGGCTATTCATTTCTTTGCTAAACCTTGCACTTTTTACACATTTCCTTTGCCTCTACATAGTTGATTTTTGCATAATGATCCTTAGTTTTCCACAACATACATATTTGTCCTAAGGCTGGATAAGATCCATCATTAGCATAGTACTCTGGAATGCCACACTTGGTGCACACATTGTTTATTCTGTCTATACCATTTTTTGTGTTGTCATTTCTCTATTTGTCATTGGGTATTATGCCATTAGTTTCCTTTCTTGCTTTGACGTGATGGTTGTCTCATGCCAATTGCAATTTCAGCACACTGATGGCCTATGGTTATATCTTTATTCAATGGTAAATCATCAGCTAGTACTGTTTGTTCTTGTCATTTAGTGTCATTAGTTTTGTGTACCAATTGGTATGTATCGTTTGGTCATGAAATGATGGATAGTTGTATTTGGCAGCTAAGACTTTGAATTTGTTGACATCAACTGTCTCATTTGATAGTTGACTTCTGTCTAAAAACAAATGCCTTGCAACTACATTTACTTATTTCCCCAAAATGCAAGTCCAATTGTTTAAACTTGTTTGATTCAATTTGACTTCTCTTCATACAAAAGGGGAGGCAAATATTGTAATATTCTATATTTCTCTATACCTAGACAGTGCTTTAAAATAGCTACATTATGTGTAACAGTTTAAATGTCCCAGTAGTGGCTGCTACCAGACTCGGGTGGTGAGGCGGCGGCAGGGTGGTCGCAGGTGGATTAAAAAAAAACGAACACTAACCTGTGATGGCCAGCGGCTGCCGCCTCTCCTCCGTCCTCTTATTCCTGACTCTGGTTCCAGCAGGATACAGGAACCAGCAGGAAGCACCCGGCTCTCAATCACCAATCACAACATTGCAATGCAGTGTTGTGATTGGTCGGAGCACCGTGGGTCGGCGCTCAGCCAGGGAATGGGGGCCTGGGCAAGTTCTCCATGTAGGCTTTAATACAGACTGCATGGAGAATATGGGAAGTGTGCATGACAGGCTTGGGCAGCACGAGAGGGCTGGCCAAACAGTCATGTGCACTTAGGAGTGGGCAATGCTTTTTTCAACAAGGGGGAGGCATGGCATTAAAATGTTTGAAGACCACTGGCATGTCATGCTCCTCTATCGCGCTTCACTTCTTGTGCTTCACTCATCATGCCGCCTCTGCCAGCCTCATATACTTTACTTCTTGTTCCTCCTTCACCAGTACGGTTAACAGTTTTGACTTTTTTTTCCCTCCTCTGGTGCTCAGATGGTACCTTAATAAAAGCAGTTCACAGCATTGTACAGAAGCCAGTAAAAGTTCGTAATAAAAGCTCTTCATATGTTCCTCTGTCAGGTCAATAATCGTTGCTGGACTCCAAGCTTCCATTTTAGTGAACCTGCTCATCACCAGTATAAGGTTCCAGAGTACAGCTCACATGACACAAAGGTAAGTAAACTAATGAATCTTGAACCATCGGTTTCAAGTATCTTCCATTAAAGGGAACCTGGAAGTACTGTCCCGGAATAGAACGTCAATGTTTGTTGCAAACATTCTACACAAGCCTTCCTTTCCAGTTGCCACAGTTCTCCAGCTTGGAGCCAGCACCAATGCTACCTGCTGTTCAAGCCACCACTTTGCACAAAAGCTGTGTGTGGAGAGTAACCTGAAAATTACATTGGAAAGCGAACCTACATCAATCAGTTCTGATGCATAAAAGGGTGGATCCACATCCTCTTTCTGGAAAATAAGTATAAAACTGTGATCCAAATCACCTCAACTTGTTCCAGTCCCACGTGATTCTTACTCAAGGAAGAGAGTGAACCACAGAGTAATTGAAGAGCTGCTGTGTATTAGACCCAACATCCTTGCTGTGGTCTCCACAAACCTTTTGCCTTCACCCCTCCTCTTTTTCTAGATTCATTTTTGTTGGCACTAGGACTTTGTGCACTTTACCACTGCTAACCAGTGCTAAACTGCTTATGCTCCCTCCATAAAACATTGTAACATTCGCTTACAACTGATTGGCACCTTTAATTTACATATACGTCCATAGTGTATGGTACTAGATGTACCATGTCAATGTCAAATACTAATAGTGGGCCTGCAGCACTCATTGCACCACCCACTGAAGTAGCACTTTAAAACATGTCTCAGGCCTGCCATTGCAGCCTGTAGGGCAGTTCTAAACTGCCATGTTGACCTGGCAAAATAAACCTTTGCCAAGCCGGAACATTCTAAGTTACCCCTCAGGAAGCCCGTAAAAACCTACCAGGCAGGATAAATTGTATTTAAAAAGCAGGACATGTAGGCTTAAGTTTTATATGCCATGATAGTGAAAAACTCCTAAACTAGTTTTTCACTACTGTAAGGTCTACCTCTCCCGTTGACATACATTAGGTTGCCTTATTACATTGCATAATTGCTAACTTGTGATTGGGAGCAGCAAGAAATGTCATGTTTAGACTCAAAGTAATTGTAATTTAAAATCCCCTTTGATGGTAAAGTCAGATTTTAAATGAAAAATTCTGAATATACCACTTTTAGAAAGATGGCATTTTCTTGTCCTAACCATTTGTTCCTTCTGCCAGTGTCCTGGGTCACATGACTGTAAATGGCTCTGTTGTTGGGCTTTGTGTATTCCTTCCCAGGCAGTAAGACAAAAGGGGATTAGGTATAGACAGGAAGGACGATCTTGCTAGGATAGTTGGAGCAGAGATGTACCCAGCCCCATCTACACTTCAAACAGTTTGCTCCAGCACACAAAAAGGAACCTGACACCAGCCTTTTCTCACCTCAGATTCTTAGAGCCTTTGCAGGGAAGCGAAGAACTTTCCAGAACCAGATGAGGGGATAGCCCTGGATGCGCCCCACTTCAAAGGGCTCTTCAGTAGACTACTGGACATGTGGAAGTCTTCAGAAGGACTGTGTAGACCCCCAGAAGATTGCCCTGCTGCTACCAGAAGACTGTCCTCCTAGAATGCATGCATTGCTGCTTGAATGAGAACTGGACCATCTCTTTGAACCCGGGCCACCAGAAGTAACTTCAAGGGCTACATTGGTGTTCGGTGGTGGGATACAGTACTTGTATTAATGCAGTGCCACTCAGGGATTTTGTGTTGCACTAAAATCTCAAAAATAATATGACATGAAATTAGTTAAAAAAAAAATTCTCCTTAGCTTGTGATTTGGCTAGTTTGTCCTTTTTCGAAATATACATTTTGCCTCACATCCTTTGTGCTACAATGGAGTTGGATCTGAGCATTGTTGGGAGCCTTAGAAAGGTGGAGCTGTACAAGCACTGCAAGGAGAATTTGGCGTGGAAGACCATCAAAGGGGATTTCCCGATAGCCCCCAGAGCCTTTGAGGAGGTCAGGAGGGTGCAACCCACACCAGAGGAGCAAGATGAGAATAACTCAGAGGATGAGGAAGATGAGGTAAATGGACTTGCAACAAGTCATGGGCAGCAGCAACAAGAAGGGGAGGGCCACTTGACCACAGGGATGAGATCCCTGCCAGGACAGGTTGCAGTGTGTCCTCCCACAACCTGTCCCCAAGGAGCTGGAGGGCAGGAAGGCTGAGGGTGTCAGCTGCAGCTGGCCAAACAGAAATTGGCTGCAGAGGAGGTTGCTGCAAACAGGGCCTTGGAGGAAAATAAACTTTTGTTGGCTCACAAGGTGAGTCTGAAGGAACTAGACATCAAAGCCAAGCAGTGCACAGGCTCCAGCAGTAATGGTGGCAGCAATAGTTCAGTGTCCAGTGGAGTCACGAGAGTCTGCATTTCCCAAGACCTGGTGCATAGCTATGCGGTGGGGGGTGACATTAATGTTTTTCAGTCTATGAGGTAGTCCAAAGGATGCACAGGTTCCAAGAGAAGGATTGGGAGGGCTAGTGTCTGGAAACATGTGCCTACAGAGGGGAGGGATACACTGTTTACACTAGAGGTTTCAGACCAGATGAGATAGGCCTCCATGACTTATGACTAAGTTGTGAGCTCCCACCAGAGAAGGACCTCGTGAGATTTAGGGAAAGCCAGAAACTCCCAAACCAGTCTTGGGTGGGGGGGAGGGGGTTTCCTTGATTATTCCAGTATGGCACTGAGTGGGTAGGTGAGGGGCAGTAAAGTAAGTGATTCCAATTGGCTGTATGATTTGATTTTGAGAGACAGTACTTGCTTTACAGAGTTGTGTCAACACCTAATTGACAGCAATTAACACCTAATTGACAGCAAGCTCACTTCACCTAAAGAGCTTGTCCAGGAGGCAGACCTGTGGGTCAGCACCAGAGTGTCCAAGAAGCTATCTAGCGGTGGAGGGGAAAATCTCCAGAAGGATGAAGAGGGTCTCCACCAGAAGAAAGCAGGGAGTTCTGTAAAGGCCCCCAAGACAGTTCTCAGGGGAAGGATTCACAGTCCCAGCCTGACCAAAAGATTAATGGGTTCCATGAAAAGAAGTACTTAGGGATACACTCTCCCCAAATGCCATGAGTGCTAAAGGAACAGACACATCAAGGGAGACGCCAAATGCCCCAAGAAGGGGCAGCCCTCCACTGATGACCAGACACCAGGGGTGGTTAGTGTAGCACTTGGGAGGAGGTTGTCCCACTAAGCATGGGGTATTCCAGAGGTTAGCCTGGTGTGCCTGGGTGACAATGAGATGGTGCCAAAAGTCTGCATGCCTACCAATACTTCCAAGTATAGGCTAGGCAGTGGGTCACCATCAATGGGCAGCGGCCGAAGGTGCTGAGAGACACAGGAGCCAGTATGACTACTGTCAAGTGTTATCTGGTGTCCTCAGAGCAGGTAATCCTTAATGTGTTCCATTAGGTTGTTGAAGCAGACAACTGTTAGAGTCACTATCCCATGGCTCTGGTTCCTTTTGAGTGGGGTTGGGAAGTGGTCTCAAAATCCTTGAGGGTAGCTGTGAGTCCTGCCATGCGTATGGGCTGACTGCTTGGAAATGACTTAAAGCACACACTTTAGAAGGAGGTATAGCTCTGCGCCCACCTGTAGGTATTAGGGTTGCCTGAGTGGGTGTAAGTGACCACATGGTGTATGTCAGCCCAAGAGAGTAGTGAAGAGGGCCTGAAGTCTGGAGGAGTGGCCCAGGTCTATCCCCAAAACAGAATTGGCAAAGGGTGTTCAAAACCTGCCCTTGAACCTCCCATGGTCCGGGAGAAGGCTGAACCTGAGGGTGATGCCTCAGAACCTACAGGGGAGTATATTGCTGCCCTGGTGAACTTATCTGAGCTGGCTGGTTGGCAAGCTGAGGAAGGGCCCACCAGGAATAAATGCCAAAGCTAAAAAGGAGTGCCCTACTTTTGAGAGCTTGAGGCTGCAAGCCGAGGCTAAGACAGCTGGTTACACCTCTGGAGAACCCCTGATCTGTTGGGGAAATTACATTCTATATAGTGAGCCTAAGGTTCCTGAGCCTATGGCAACCCATGTGTAAGTGGTCTCCCAGTGCTACAATGCCTTCCTACTGGGTCTGGCTCGTGATGCACCCCTGACAGGACATCTGGGGCAGGGCAAGACCTTTACCAGGGTTGTCCTCCACTTTTACTGGCCCCAGATGAGAGGACCTCAGATACATTCTGCAGATCCTGTCCTACCTTCCAGGCCAGTGGTAAGTCAGGGTGAAAGCAGAAGGCTCGTCTGGTTCCCCTACATGTAATTTGCACACCCTTTGAAAGGGTGGGTATATACATTGTTGAGCCCCCGGATCCCAAGACTGCCCTTGGCAATATGTTTATATTGGTCTTGGTGGACCATGCGACTAGATACCCCGAGGCCTGTAGTGGCTAGGTCACTGATGGGGAATTGTACCCGAGTGGGGTTCCTCAAAGAAGTGGTGTCAGACAGAGGCATCAATTTCATGTCAGCCTACATGAAGTCCATGTGGGATGAGTGTGGAGTAATTTACAAGCTCTGGACACCCTATCAACCACAGACCAATTGTTATGTTGAAAGTTTCAACAAGAACATGACAGGCATGATTATGGAGCTTTCAGAGCCCTTGATACGGAAGTGGCACGTCCTTTTGGCATGTCCACAGAGAGGAGTGGAGATCAGTCTTTTTGAACTCCAGTATGGCCATCTTGTGAGTAGACCTCTCAACCTGATGAAGGAGGGGTGGTAGCAAGTTCCTAAGAACCCCTTGCTTCCCAACATGTAGTAGCCAAATGTTGTCTCTCAGTACTCAGGTGAAGCGCTTCGGGAAGAAGAATACTAAGAAAACGGAAGCCAGCCAGGAGGTAATGTGGCTCTGGCATGACCTGAAAGCAAATCTGGTTGAGTTTCAGCCTGGCCAAAAAGTGTTTGTGATGGAGTCAGTGGAACCCAGGGCCCTTCAAGAATGGTGGTCTGGCAACATTTTGTTAGGAGTTACAATATCATCCTGTTTCAGGAAACTTGGGAGGTAGCCCCCTCATTATTGTATGGCTTCTTATGCTTTAGTGTTCCAGCTATTCCATTGCGATGTGGGTGCGCTTCGGGGAGCTGGCTATATGGATAAGGGTAGCCCTAGGGGGACTCGCTAGAGTATTGGAGACAGCAAATAGTAATTTTCAAGAAATAGTGTTTACAATTGGTGTTAGCTTGCACATTGTGAATGTTTATAATAATGATTTTATCGGGACGCCAAACATGAAGTTTCCTCTACTATTTAATTTTATTTCTAAAATATTCGATGAGTTAGTATACTCAGGACATACTGCATATCCCTGCCTGGCAGGAGATTTTAATGTTCATCTTCCTCAGCTGAATGTAACATGTGGTATGCTGACTTGTATTGACTTGGCTGCTAATAGTAATCCATGAGCTGCGGAGCCAGCCTCATTTCTTATTCCACTCAATTTGGTTAATGCTCTAGATGTTGTTGGGCAGAATGAGTGTGCACTCCCTAGCTTTCATGGTAGAGGTAGCTGCTCCACAATTGACTATGTCTTTGTTTCTAGTAGGGTGGAATATCTACTAGCTTATGGCTCTGTGGTCTCTTCCACCTTTAGTGATCATAACCCTATTGAGCTATCCTTATTTATCTGTCCGAAGGAAAGGCTCAGGGTGGATGTCCGAGCTCGTACTCTTGAACCCTTAACTGATAATTTGCAGCTGGTTTGGAGATTAGGGGGACCCTGTCAAATTGTTTAACACTGTAATCGGAGAAAATCGGGGATGGTGGAGCAGTGTTTAACTACAGAGGCCAACGATAGCTCCATCGTGGATGCATATATCACAATATGTGATAGAGTTAGGATGGCCCTACTAAAACCTGCACGACCCTTGCAGAACTCCCCCAGATGGTTCAACACTGAGCGAATAGGGCATTAAGAGCAGCCTTGGCCTCCAAACCCAGGGACCCTGCCTTAGTATTGCAAATACGTAAGCAATATAAAGAAACCACTTCTAAAAGAAGGCATGAAATAATTGTGAACCAATGGAAGATGTTAGTACAGGCATCAGTTATGAATAATAGCAGATGTTTTTGGCTTACTATATCTGAGCTGAAGCTGAAAAATAGACAACTTAGTTCTATCACATGCCATATCCCCTTTGAACTATGGGAGGAGCACTTTAGCAAAATATATGCTCCACCCTCAATGTCTAATATCTTTGACATAGACTCCCGCCTTGTCGAACAGTTTCAGGTAACCTTGAAAGAAGTCGAAGAAGCTAATATCAAAGTGTGGGAGGGAAGGCGCCAGTACCAGATGGTGTTCCCATAGATCTGATTAAAAGTAACACTATTTTTTGGGCACCACTTCTCACGACTGTTTTTAATAACCTTGCATACTCTTCACTCCCCGCATCATGGGGCACATCAATTATTGTACCCATTTTTAAGAAAGGTGATGGATCAGCCCCTAATTGTTATCGCCCCATCTCTTTAATTGATACCATTGTTAAAATTTTGGGGAGGACAATCTATAACAGGATTAGAAAATGGGCTGACAAAGAGTCGGTGTTATACCCTTGTCAGTATGGGTTCAGGCGTAAAGAGGGTACCACTGAGCAGTGTCTCAATCTGAACTTGGTTCTTGGAAAGTACACGTTGGCTAGAAAATCGCCTCTCTATTTAGCATTAATAGACCTCTCAATAGCCTTCAACTGTGTAAATAGAGCAAAACTGTAGTCTTTTCTTAGAGATCGAGGCATGGATACGGTTTTATTCCAGTTTTTAGCTTATTTACATAGTGATATGAGGGCAAGGGTACAAACTAGTATGCAAGGGAAGTATCTGGAGACATAAGTATACATCGAGGGGTAAGACAAGGGCAAGTACTGGCTCCCATTTTATATATACTTTATATTAATGAGCTCCATCCGTTTTTAATGCAGTCAACCTTAGAAGTAACAAAAAAAAAAAGGGGGAAACCGATGCCGACATTATTATATGCTGACGACACAGTGCTCATGGCATGCACCCCGAGGGCACTGCGAAAATTAGTGCATGCTTTTGTGGATTTTATGGCTTCACTCGACCTGAGACAAACTTTGTCAAATCACATATTATGTCTTGCGGACCCAAGGCTATTCCTATGATTAACATGATGATCAGCTCTCAGCATTTGAGCCACACTTGCACTTCTCCTTATTTTGGTGTGATCTTTTCAGCTCGAGGTTCTTGGGTCAGCTAATATCACGCACCGCACCATGAAATTTGCTTTGGCTAAACTGCAGGGGGTGGCTACCTCAAGCGACTCTTATTTATCAGACGTAATGCATACCGGTTGCTCTGTACAGCGCCGAGGTTTGGGGCTTTTCGAATTGCAAGGATATACACTGTGAGGAAAATAGATTCTGTAGAAAACTTTTGTCTGTTCCCATTTCTGCCTCACACTATATTTGTCATAGAGAGCTTAGCCTACCATATTTAGCTGATCACATTAAGGCCCGTCCCATTCTACTGTGGTTAGCAATTTGGAAGAACGCTGAGGCTGAGCTAACACAGGATATTATAATGGATTGTCTTTCCCTGGAAAAGTGTTTACTTATTCAGTGGTTGATGTATGTGAAAGCTGAATATTGTAAAATTGGAATGGAATCTGCTTTTGTCCTGTATGTTGGGGCCTTTTTAAAATCCACCATGCATGCTCATAGGTCTATCCTGTCTTAAACATATCTTTCAACATTTTATTAATTCTTTTTGATGTTATATCATTAATTATATTTGATGTAATATTGTATGTGATTTTATGGACGTTTGCGAACTTCCGAATAAAGTTTTATGATGATGGTGATGATGAATGGTGGTCTATGCCTTATGAGGTGAAGGAGAGAAAGGGGGAGGTCACCTGCCTGGTAGACCTCGAGACCACCAAAACCCCTTAAAGGTCTTGTATGTCAATCACCTCAACCCCACTATGAGAGGTCAGAGGTTACCATGCTCCTGTTTACAGATGATGGAGTAGAGGAGAGTAAATCTCTCCCCGACCTCCTATCTAACAAGGAGCAAGATGGGTCCATAGAAATGGTGTCAACCTCTCCCCTTCCCTGACCCCAGAGCAGCAGAAGGACCGTCACCACTTGCTGGGGAAATTTGCCTCTCTATTATCAGTGACCCATGGGCTCACTCATTTTTGTGCCCATGACATAGATACTAGGGACAGCATGCCTGTTAAAAATAAAATGTACAAGCTGTCTGAAAAGGCAAGAGCCAACATCAAGGAAGAGGTGTCCAAGATGCTGGAGCTAGGGGTGATTGAGCATTCCAACAGTTCTTGGTCTAGCCCAAAGTTAATGGTACCCAAAGCTGCACCACCAGTCACTGCCCCAGAACTCCGGTTCACTGTGGACTATAGGGGGCTCAATCTACCACAAAGACTGAAGCTTACCCTAGTTCCCCGAGCTGATGAGTTCATAGACAGTTTAGGAACTACTAATTTCCTAAGGACCATTCACGTGACATCTGGGTACAGGCATATTGACATAACCGAGGGGGCTAAACAGAGGTTGGCATTCTCCACCCAGAGGACAATTTCCAGTTTAGGGTGATGCCCTTTGGGTTAAAGAATGCCACAGCCACCTTCCAGAGGTTGAGCCACCACGTTCCTGGCTGGAATGGAGGCTTTGTAGTGCTGCCTAGCCAGATGAAATTGCAATCTCCAGTTCCAGCATGGAGGACAACTTGTTCTACCATCAGAATGTGCTTCAGGCCCTACAACAGACAGGTGGCAGATATGGCATGGATCTATATTCTATTAGGTACACCAATTAGGCAGGGGCCAAGTGCAGCCTGTCCAAGCCCAGATTCAGACTATCCTAGCTTGGGAACCCCCCCAAGACTCAGACTGAAGTGAGGACTTCCTAGGCCTCAACGTATTTTACAGAGGGTTTGTCAAGGGCTATTGGACCATTGTTGCCCCCTTGACTTAGCTGACTTCTAAAAAGCAGCACCAGAGGGTAATCTGGACAGAAGTCTGCCAGAAAGCCTTTGACAACCTGAAGGAGGTTATGTGCACAGCACCAGTACTCAGAGCCCTTGACTTCGACAAATAATTTATTGCCCAGACATACACCTCAGACTATGGAATAAATGCTATGCTCCCACAGATAAATGAAGAGGTGCTAGACCAACCTGTAGCCATCAATAGCAGAAGGCTACTTCCCAGGGAACAGAGGTGGAGTGCAATTGTGAGGGAAGCCTTTGCTGTGGTCTGGGCACTGAAGAAGCTATGGTCATACTTCAGACAGACCACAGACCCCTCAGATGGTTAATGCGTATAAGAGTGAAAATCCTAAACTTTTGAGGTGGTGCATCTCTATGAGAGAATAGACTTTACGGTGGAACACTGCTCTGGGACTGACCACTCCAATGCTGATGGTCTTTCCAGGTTCTTACCAGTTAGAGATGAGAACTTCCATGAAAATGGATAGTTCTACCTACTTTCAGCTTGGGGGACTCATGTTAGACCTGATATCCTTGGTGTGGTCTTTCACCAAAGGTTTAGCCTTCACCCCTCCTGTTTTTCTGAATTTATGTTTGTTGGCATGAGGACTATGTGCCCTTTACCACTGCTAACTATTGCAAAACAAATGCTTAAATGAATGTGTCCTTGTGGAATGTAACTGGTGCAAATCACTTAATCCCCACCGAGCTTAAAAAATAAAGGTGTCCATGTGTAATGTAACTGGTACTCATGTAAAGTGTGTCAATATCTTCGGGTTGAGTTTGCATTGTATAACACTGCAAACAAAAGTGCTTGTGCTCTTTTCATTAAACTTGGTAAAATTGGCCTACACATGATTGGCACCTTGATTTACTTAGTCTCAAGTATATGGTGCTATATGTACCTACAGCCTTTAAATTAAATGCTACGAGTGGGCCTGCAGTACTCATTATGCCATCCACTAAAGTAGCACTTGAATACATCTCAGGCCTGTCATTGCAGCCTGAAGGCCAGTTTTAAACTGCCATTTCGAACTGGCAAAATAAACCTTTTGCCAGGTCCAAACCATCATTTTTATTACATATAAGACACCCCTCAGGTAGGCTCCAAAGGCCCATAGTGTAGGGTGAATTGTATTTAAAAAGTAGGATATGTGGGTTTAGGCTTTACATTTCCCGGTAGAGAAAAACTCCTAACTTCGTAAGGCCTATCCCTTCCAAAGACTTACATTGCGTTGCCTTATTACAGTGAATAAGCGCTAACTTTTGATTGAGAGCTTTTTATTAAAATCCTTTTTAATGATAACGTCAAATTTTAAATAACAACTCTGAAAATTTCACTTTTATAATTTGACATTTTCTTGTCTTAACCATTTTGGCCTTCTTGACAGTGTCCTGGGTCAAATGACTGTGAATGGCTCTGCTGTTGGGCTTTTTGTAGTCCCCCCAGACAGTGAGTCAAAAGGGAATTAAGTGTGGACAGGATGGGCCATCCTGTCAGGATGATTGGGGGCAGAGCTGTACCCAGCCCCACTTACATATCAAAGGACTTGCCCCCAACACCCTCAAAAGAACCTGACAGTAGCCTTTTTTTTCATCTCGGACATCTTGGAGCCTTGGCAGGGAAAGGGAAGAACTTTCCAGAAACAGATGCATGGATAGCCTAGATGTCCCCCCACTTCAAAGTCCAGCACCAGGTAAAAATATTGGACCCTTGGAACACCTCTTCAGCACACACCTGGATGTGTGGAAGTCTTCAAAACTACTGCCTGGACCCCTAAATGACTGCCCTTGTGCTACCAGAGGACTGCTCCACTGCCTGAAGGTCTGCCTTGCTGCTTGAAGGAGAACTGCACCATCTCCTTCACCATAGGACCACTAAAAGTGACTTCAAGGGCTAATAGGTCTGACATCCTGTTTGAGCTACAGGAACATAACAAGCTCCAGAGACCTTGAGCCCTGCTCCTGGGCTCTGCGGGAGTGCCCCAGGTTCTGGAGCCTTGGAAGTGGTGTTACAGGTACTGCTCCTGCCTAACCCTTGCTCTTGGGAAATAATATATTTTTTTAACAAAAAGTGCCTTTAGAACCAACTGACGACCAAGACCTACCTGCCAGCCAATCCGCCCAAGTGCATCGCCGCTCGGCCTGATTTTGTGGTAGCTCCTGCTACATTCTTCTCCGCAGCAGCAAATCCTGTTCAGTGCCACCTCAGCTAATGTATCCGGCCTCATGGAGTCCTCGTAGGCTACAGCATTCAACTTCATCTCAATGGAGATTTCCGACTTCCAGAAAAGGGACAAAGTCCAAAGGTAAAAATCTTCACAGCAACTCTATGCAGTGGTTCCCATTGACGACGCTTTCTCCTTGGATACCGTTTGCTACCTTGCCCCTCTGAACTCTATCTTCTCAGGAACCTTTATTCAAAATTTCTTCTAAATCCCAAGGTAAGCAGAGACTGTGCCCAATCCACATCATTTATCTGACCCGTGCTCCATCGCAGTCAGCCTTAACTTTTGACTTTGCTCCGGTCTCATGTGACCAGATACCTGGGATTGGCGATTTGATCTTTCAGGCACTATTTTGACTAAAAGCTTTACCAATTCATAACTCCAGTTGTACTGATTGGATTTAATTAGTTTTTGTGTCATTGTATTCATTAACATTTCTATGTTTTCAAAATGGTTTGAGATTTTTCTGGTGTTGCATTTTCACACATTATTGTTTGAGTACTGCAAAAATACTTTACACATTGCCTCTAAGGTAAGCCAAAAGGCTTTTGTGCTAAGCTACCAGAGGGTTAAGCACTGGTTAATTTAATTACATTGGTGGTTCACCCTAGCAAGGACTGTGGCTGTTGCTTAAGGAGCCCTTCAACCAATAACCCAGTTTCTTACACAGTGTAACCAAGTCTGATTTCTATCTGAGAGCCAGTCTCACCCAGGTGTAAGGACATCACCTGAAGTGAACACTTCCTGCTGGAGAAGTTGAGACTCCGACTAAAGAGTCTATTAGCCTGCTTGCCTGCTGAGAGACGGTAGGAGTGTGCCAAGCTCTGAAGGAGGAGTGACTGTCCAGGAGGAGAAGCTCAGTGTGTGGCCAGTCTGAGGAGCACACAGAGAAAGTGGGTGACCAAAGAGTGTGAGCAAGGGATGACCTGTGCTGTGAGGTGGTCTCCCAGGTCGCTCGGCATATGCCATGTGTGAGTTGTGAAATAAGCTATGGTAATCAAGGACATGTTTGTGTTTATTGCCGTCAACCAAGGCATTCTGTCCAACAATTCTTCCTCCATAAACACCAACTGAAAGAAAGTCAGTTCTCTGTTTCTGTTAATAGTCAGAAACTTAAATCACAGCCTGTGCTTAGGAGACAGAGCAATTGTGTGCTACACACAGCACGCTTCATCACCGTCGCTTGTTTGGTTCATGTCTTCCAACATCTCTTCTACTCCTGAGACCGTAAAATCTGGTAAATGCAACATGTTTGACTCAAAAGATAAGGCTTCAACTTGGCTGGTGATTAAGCAATACTGGGGGAGAAATGGAACCAAGCAATCTTGGTACCTCCTGCCAAAGTAATATGAACTCTAAAATTGGTCATTGGTGCTTTAATGCTTTAATATTTGCAATTGGTTGTGTCAAAAGTTTCACTACTGCTCTCTGCACTAAGATGCTTCCAGGTAAGGTGTGTCTTTCTTGATTTTCTATAATAATAGTTTTAAAAGTGTCTGGAGTCAAATAGCCTGAATCTGCCTTGCATATCATTTGTGACTTTCAAGGAATGTTAAGATAAGAGGTGTAGAAGCATGCCTGGCTTTCCGCAGTGCCGCCAGCAGTCTGGGCTGCGTCCTGGATTGCCCTTGTGGAGGCGTACCGAAGTCAAATACAAGTACGTTGCTATTTTTATGGCCGTCTCTACGTTATTCATGTTCCGTGCTGTGTGTCGAGCTCTGAAATATATATCCCCCATTCTTTCGGGGATATGTCCCTTCTAAGTTCTCCTGCCCATCTAACTTGACTTGGGGTAGGCTGTGTGGGGGTGGAATGGTGAAGAAGAACATACAGTTCCGAGATCAGCCCCTTGTCTGTTGATTTGGTGACTAGCCAAATCTCATATTTAGTAAGTCGTCTGCTAACCATGAATGTGTTTATGGGATGCATTACCCAGTGTCGCACCTGGAGGTATCTAAGCTTTTTTGGATTCTGGGAGGTTGTAATGTTAGCGCATTTGTGTAAAAGAAAGGATGCCCATCTCGTCGAACATGTGACCTGCCGCACAGCTTGGTGTTCTAGGAGAAGAACAGTGATGTCATGGGGGATGGAAACGTGGTGCGCCCTCTGTGACCTGCGACGGTGTCCTAGACATCCAGCGCCACCTTCGTGATGGGACAGCCCTTCAGGCTCCGAGGCCTATCTGTTCTATTGAGAAAAGGCACCTTCCAAAGGGGCATCTGTGCCAGTGCCCTGTCTTGAAACATCAATGTTTCTCGCAATTCTCTCTGTTCAATTCTATGAGGTACCTCATCTGGGCTGCCTGTAGGTTCTTCCTGAAATCTAGAATGCCCAAGCCCCCTCATCTGGTCTCATATATCTTTGGTTCCTCCTCATGCGGGGTCTCACCCCAAGCCACACGTACCTATGGAGCTCGCTCTGTAACGTGTGTATCGCTTTCTGGGGGGGAGAATCCAGAATCGTCTGGAAGAGATATAAAATCTTTGAAAGGATAGACATTTTAATGGCTGTGACTAGCCCTAGGAGAAAGAGAGGAAGTGCTTCTTCCAGCTATGTAGTTTCCCTTTGATTTGTCGCATTGTGGGTAGTCACAACAGTCTGTGCTACGGGAGGGGCAAGCTGAATCCCCAAGTAGGGTATGGACCCCCTCACCCATTTCACTGGGCAGTTCTCTTTCATTGTAGACAGGTGCGCCCCCGTCCCTGGTATGCCCAAGGACTGGGATTTCCCCATATTTATTTGGAATCCCGAAGCTAGCCCGAAGGCGGACAGTTTCCAGAGAAAAGCCGGAAAGGATGTGACGGGGTTGCTCAGGGAGGCCAGGATGTCGTCAGCATACAGGCTAACTGTGTGTCTCTTGTCTCTGAAGGGAATGCCCTCGACTTTTCGATTGCCCCTAATACGCTGTACAATGGGCTCTATGTATGGAGCAAAGAACAAGGGCGATAAGGGGCACCCCTGCTGGGTACCCCTCTTGATGGGGAAGGGAAGAGAAGAAACCCCATTTACCCTGACCACCACTGTGGGGGAGCTGTAGCAGCTCGCCACCCTGGCCCGAAAGCGATCACCAATTGCAAAGTGAGCAAGGGTCTTTTCCATGTATTACCAGTGAACCCTATCGAATGCCTAGTCGGCATCGACTGTCAGGAGAAGGGAATCTTGTGTGGTCTGCATTATCTATGAGATGCAGAATGCGCTTCATGTAAAGCCTACCCTGAATGAAACCGCCCTGGTCCGGATCAATGACGCTCGACATCATGGGGCCCAGGCGAGCTACCAAAATGCTCGTAAAAAGCTTGATATCAACGTTTAACAATATCGGGCGGTAAGAGCCACAAAGTTGCCTATCCTTCTCCAGCTTTGGGATTACTACAATATCTGCTGCCAACATATTCGAGCATACTGAACCAGGGCCCTCAAATGAATTAAAAAGTCTTGTGAGGACTGGAGCTAGCACCTGACAGAATGACTTATAAAAACTAGTAGGGAATCCGTCTGGGCCAGGGGATTTAAATGGCTTGAGACGGGAGACAACGGAGATAACCTCCTCCACCTTGATCGGGGCATCTAACGCAGTGACCTTAGAGTCATCCTACCTTGGAGTGTCGTTTCCTTCAAATAATCCTTTATGTGATGCGGTGCTAACGCTTGACTCTCATACAGCTCTGCATAAAAATTGCAGAACTCACTTGCTATCTGCTCATCCCTCACTATCTCGCCTCCCCTCTGTGATTTCAGGGACTGAACACTCGTCCGTTGCCTGTGGGCCCTTAACTTGTTTGCTAATAATCTCCCAGGTTTGTCACCCCTATGTAAAAAGAGTGTTTCAGGTGAAGGGCTGCATATTCCACCCTGTTGATCTCAGCCAGTTGAACCCACGTCATGTGTAGTTGGCGCACACTCTGGGAGCTCCTGTGCGACTGTGTATGCATTCCAGTTCCCTGACTTGAGTTATCAGTTGTTCCCGTTTCTCTCTGCATGTCTTATTGTTAGCTGTGGATATCGCTATAAGCTCCCTCCTAACTATAGCTTTCATGGCTTCCCAGAGTGTGGTAATAGTGACATCAGGGGTGTCGTTCTGTGCAAGGTAGTTGTGGATGGCTTCAGTAAGCTGCTGCACGACTGCAGGCCTTTGCAGCAGTGTCTCCCTCAGTCACCATGTCCCATACTGATGTTTCTGCAGAGGGACCACATCTTGATCTGATAAAGCCGATGGCTCTATCTCTATGCCCTGCGTGATATGTTGGATCTCCCTGGTCCCTAACATATAGTCCAGCCAGGCGTAGGTTTTGTGGACATGAGAGTAGATTGTGTATTTGCAATTGTTTTATTTATTGTTTTTTTTTTCTTTCTGTTGTGGTTGCTGTTTCTATTTTATTTTTTTCCTCGATTGTGTTTTGGATTCATTATTGGCACCTTATAAGGTATGTGCATATAGTTTCACGACGAGTTGGTACAACTGAATACCAGCATCCACAAATGTTACCCACCACTGAGGTTCTGTCCACTATGTTAATCATCGATGTTTAACTCCCCTCATGTGCAAGGCGGTAGGTGATACGTCGGCGTTGCCATCCCATGTGGCAATGCTGAACATGGTGGACTATGACATAAGAGGTGATCTGTCATCAATTCCTTTACATCGCCATTACATGGTAATTCGCGGGCATGTTTTGAAATGGACACTTGGTCAATCGCTGGGTATACCTGTTAAGCTTACTTCTGGCAATATTTGGCGTAAGCCCTGTACGGTCTGAAATACTAGCCAAAAATGCTGTTGTACCATGCCATGTACTTATTCATTTGCTTGTTACTGAGTATGCTGTTTATTGAAAAATGGAAAAAATGTCAATAAAGATATTTTAAAAAACAAAAGGAGAGTAGATTGTGTATTTGGTGTGGGAGCGCCTCCCTCCAGAGATTTAGTAACCCCATGACCTGCAGCCACTTGCAACCCCCTTTAGAAAGAGCCCCCGCTTGGTCAGACCTGGAGCAAGACCTATCGCTGCCAGTGTCAAGGACCCAATTCAGGTCCCCCCCCACCAGTGTCATGCGGTTATCACCTCAGAGACTGCTGTCTTAAAGAACTGCTCTTGGCCCATGTTCGGGGCTTAGATGGATCCCACTACAAGAGTGTGTTCCCCAATTTGGACAGAATGTGCTAAGAATTGCCTTTGACCTCCGCTATTTTGGGGCCCACCTTCCCCTCAAACCTCTGTGAGACTAGTAGAGCAACTCCTGCTTTTTTATATGGGGTGGAGGAAAATAATTGATGTGGGAACGCTCGTGCTTTCAGGCGGTGGAAATCCTTGCTCAACAGAATCTCCTGGATGAGGCAGATGTCCGCCTCTGTGCTTTCAAAAAATGATAATATCGCCCTCCTCTTATTGGGGTTATTTAGGCTCTTGACATTGAGGGAAAGCACCGAGATAACACATATCAACGTGGGGGGAGGTCTAAGGGAACATTTAAACAAAACAATAGACCAGCAGGTTGTGTTTCCCCTAAAGAACAATAATCAATAATTCAAAGACCGCCCCGGGGTACCGACGGACAGGTGAGCTCCTTGCGTTTGGATTTCGGACGTGCCAGGCATTTTTTGCGATCAGTGTTCTGTTTTGTTTTGTTTATTCATTTCTCTTGCGCATACGCTATCGAGGGGAGGTTATAGAGATTGCCCTTGATCACTTCCTCCTTTGTTTACCTGTCGATTTGGTCCAATTGGCGTGACTTAAACATCTTTAGAGTCCTGGGACTTTTTTGAAAGCTTGTCTTTGAAGTCTGCGCCTCTATGTTTCACGTCTACTGGTCCAGATTTACCATAAAACCAGTACGGTAGTGAATACCTAACTGTTTTTGGACATATGGTCCCGTTGTCCAGCTTTCTAAAAAATGTTAGTGACTTTCTTTGACCATATTTGCCTTTCACTGGGATACATTGGTGCATTTCTCATGTCTTAAGCCATGCTTTTAAGAGGAGAGTTTTTTCAGGTATAACCAGTTGCAACCTGTTTTCTCTTTCTCCTACTGTTCTGTATTTCTAGAGCGGGGCCCCTTTCCCTGAGTTGAGACCAGGTTGAGGTGAGGGCAGTACCCACTTGTTATGGGTAAGTGCAATTCAATTGACAATACTGAATGCCATAAAGCATTAGTAAATGCGTGTTTGTAGGTCATTTAAGATTTTTTGACCTCTGGTTGAGTATGTTTACACATTGGGCTATTGTTTCTTTCTCATTTTTCTTCCACAGGTATCCGGTTTTGATTGCTTCTGACCTGACCGGTGCGGTAGGAATAGTTTATCCACACACCCCTATTTTTTTGAATTCTTTGTTTACACGTTTTCACATGGAAACCACAGCAGTATTATAGGTCCTGACGAAAGCCCTGATACTTTTGATCGATTAGGGGCAGAAACATGTTGACCGATCTTGCTATGGACAATAGCATAATGTCAAATTAATTTATGCCATATTGCCATTTTGCTTTTTAAACGTGACAGGGGTCCTCTACTAATAAAAAACCTTTGAGCACCCTTAGCCATTTTTAATTCACACCATTATAATTTTACTGCTGACTTTAGGATCTCCCACTTTGATCTATGGGTAGGACTTCATCCGAGACAATACCCGTGAGAGATCAGGTGACAATCCTCCTTTGTTGCTTCTTCTATGCTAGTGACCAGATCACTGCTTCATGAACTGGTCCAGCAGGTTGGAGTACACAGACCCAGATGATAATAACAATTAACCACCTTAAGTGATTGATGGGTCCTGTTGAAGGATTTGCTCTCTTATAGAGTCGTCACATTGAGAATGGGGTTTACCTTGGCCAATTTGTGTAATTTCTTTGCTCAGCCACAGACCCAGGTTGTCTCAGTGTTGTGAAAGCACCTTAACCGTCTGTGGCGCCATACCCAATATTGGATGAGTCATCTAAGTGACCCCAGTCCTCTTTCGTGATACAGATCTCCTGCCGTCCACTTAACCAAGGCATTACCATAGTAGAGACCATTCGTGTTTTTGTGACCCTCCTTATGTGAGTACTGGAACCCTCCCAAACTAGAAACAAACATAACTGAGAACTTAAGACAGTAATTTTGAGTCTGAGACCCGCAGGTCGAGTCCACAAGTCCCTTCAAAAGATAAATGTTGGGGATGTGTAGTGGCCCGTGTGTCATCCCCCCTCCCCGGCAGGCCCCGCCCGCCACCATATCAAACCACGTGTTACATTACGATTCTGGGGATTTCATGCTGCGTCATCTCGTTGTTCCCCTGACAGTGACTCCAATACTGTTAAATGGTAGCGGCAGTTTCAATCGATAACCTTTCAAGTATTTGCCCGGCGGTAATCGCCTCTCATACCACTCGATAATTTACCAATGAAAGAGGCAGGCGCCGGAGACTGGAAGGCAGGAAACAAAGTTTTATTCCGTCGGAGCAGAACACATCAGATCAGACAGCAAGGTATCGTCACGAGGTGCTCTAACTGCATCTCTGAGACCTGGTCTCTTATACACAGGTTTATTGCTTTATTACACATAGTACATTCTTGAGATTCCCTTGATGCATGAGAGAACATCCCCTGAAGCCCCGGCTCAGGTCCGATCCCACACATAGCTACAGTAGAAGTTCCCACCTTACCCGCAGTAGGAGATGGCTATCGCGCAGCAGGGTATTCCGCCAATTCCCGGGGGTGTGTGTGACCGGTCGGGTCTCATGGGGTAGGGGCTTTGATCTACTGTAATCCCTTTGATGTGGGGTGTTTCCCTTACAGTAGGGGCAATAAACTGCATCCGCAGGGCTAGGTGATGGCCTGGGATCGGTTCGGACAATGGGGCGCAGAGGAAGGGGGTTATCAAAGAGAGGCATGCCCATGTATGGGATGTCGGTCAGGCGTGGGATGTGGTTCCATGGCAGGGTCGCGCAGAATGAGAGGGTTTATGGCCCATGTATGAGAGAGCGGGGGGTGGCCGGTGCGCGGGGGGATGCTTGCAGCGACAGGGGAACGCGCTGGCGATTGACAATGAGTGGGGGAGAGAGTGGGGTGCCTAAAAATGGCTGCCGCGTGCTCGCTGTGCGTGGCGCTGGGGAGAGGCAAGATGGCGCAGATAATGTTCAGTTTGCAAGCTAAATTTCCACAGTCCTCCCTTTTAACATATCTCGCCAGCTTGTCTAGTTCGGATTTATCCCCATAATACTACGGACTTCCACCTCATAAAGGGCTTTCATCCGCTCTGTTTCAAAGTTCAAAGTCTTAGGGCAGATGCAGTTCATAAAAAGCGAACATAAAGGTGGCAGACACTGAATCCCCAAGCAACATCCACATAGTATCACAACCGGTATTAGGATAAATGAAAACAGCCTCCATCCCCAACTTTTAATAGTGTCCCAAAACCAGCTCCCAAGTGACCACCCTTCTTGCTCCTGATGGACCTCTGCGGAAAGTCTGTGGAGGTGTTCAATTGCTTTGTAGACTGAGGGTGAGTTATCCGGTACGTAGGTACAACAGCTGGACCCAATGATGCGGCATGCTCCTCCACGATCAGCCAGAACCACATCTAGAACAAGGCGGTTCTGAAGAGCCACCAGGCGGACGGCCTGAAGCTCAGCGGTGTTGTTGGCGAGGGCGCCAGCTGTAATGTTCATTGCTGTTTCGACTGCCTGGGTTAAGTGGCGGATGGCACGGCTGTTTACCATTGGACCCCAGAGTGGAACAAGTCCCTTTACTGCATCCAGGAACTGTGCTCCGGTGGAGTCAGCTTGTACAATGTCTTTGGCACGTTTCTGTCGGTGATGGTTTGCTGGAGCCACAAATGTCGGGGGAAGGACAAAAGCGATGTAGCAGGTGCCTCCCCAACCTTTCGGGAGCCAGGTGTAGGCCTTAGTACCACAGATGAAGTACATATTCGGGGAGGCAACAAAGGAGGGTGGATCGACTGAGTCCAATGTTCGGGTGATGAGGCAGGAGCTGTGGCCCACCAGCTGCGCCCCTAGGCCTTCGAGGCACACAAATCCAGTGATGTTGACGACGGTTAGGGCCACTGTCAGGGTGGCGGCCGTTCGTTTCCGGAGGTAAGAGAAGGTAGGTCTGGCTGGGTTGTTGAACACTTGCATTTCAACTCGTTCTTTGGCAGGGATGTCCAGGTGGAAGGAAGTGTTTGACTTCAGAGGGCAGAGGAGGGCAGAGGTTTTTCCAGTTTTGTTCAGCCAGAACCCATGGTAGAAGTGTGACACAGTTTTGCCGGAAGTGGCATTGTCTTTGTAGCTCTCCTGCAGGAGGATCAGCCAGGCGAGGCAGGAACCATGGACAGAAAAAGGTGAAGGGATGAAAGGGATTGAGTGCCCAGTGGCATGTGGTAACAATCCACAGATCCAGCAGTTAGTGGCGTTGGCGGCAAGATTGTGTTGGTGGAGCAACTGCACAAAAGAGTTATTCCAGAACTCCTTACGTCTTTCTCGGAGTTGGGGTGAAAGTGAGATCAGATGGTGTTCTTTCATGGTGGTAGGTTGGACGGTGGTCAGCAATGTCCTATGAGCAGGGGCGCTCTCCTCCATGACCCAGAAGGTGACCATGAGGAGAAGGCAAAAGAGAAGGGTGACGAAAAGTATAATAATCTTCGAGCTGTGTATTCTGTCAGTCTTTGGGTTTTTGTAGTAGGTCTTCGGACGTCCGGTTGCTTCCATCATCTTCGTGTCGGGCGCTTCCATCACCTTCAAGGAACTCGGTAGCGGGCAGAACCACAGACTTTGTTTAGTTTCTCTCCTGATGGCCTTTGAGGGGACTAGGCAACCGCTCTGAGATTTTAACTTAGTTTGTGGTCTGCTTAGCCGAAGTTCTCTCCTTTCGTCGCAAGTTATACCCTTCTTTGGATGGCACAGTGGGATCGGGATATTCAGTCAATTCAAGTGTCTCTGTATCCGGGCAGCGGCTCAGGGATGGTCGGTCTTTGTCCAGAAGTTCCTCTTGGGCGGTGATGTTGTCCGTGGTTGTCAGGGTCGGTGATACCTTCTTGCAGTGGTGTGCATGCAGCCAATTGCGTTTCCCCTCCACTCGAGGAGCTGTTCGGGTGGTGATCAGGACTTGCAGGGGGCCCGTCCACCGGGGCTCCAGACTCTTGGTGCGCTGGAAGTTACGCACTAAGACGAAGTCACCGGGTTGGATGTCGTGTCCGGGGCCCCTGGAAACATCGGGAATGGCATGCAGCACCTGCTGATGGATAACAGACAACGTTTTAGTTAGATTGTACAGATAATCAGACATGAGGACGTCCGGGACGTCGTGGATGGATGTTGGTTTTGGTGCAGTCCAAAGGTTCATGGGCCGCCCGAAGACGACCTCGTAGGGGGTTAAGTGGTGTTTGGTGGGGGTGGAACGCATTGATAGCAATGCTAGTGGGAGAGCGTCTGGCCATCTTAGTCCTGTGGTGGCGACTATTTTTGCTATCTTAAGCTTCAATGTGGCATTGTGTCGTTCAACCAGGCCTGCAGATTGGGGATGGAAGACCGCATGGAATTTCTGTTTTACACCCAACCCTTTTAAGATGAGTTGGATAACTTCGGCTACGAAGTGGGGGCCGTTGTCGCTCCACAAAATTCGACAACGGCCGTATCGGGGGAAGAAGTCCTTCAGTAGTACTTTTGCAGTAGTCATAGCGGTGTTGTCGTGGGTTGGATAGGCTTCCACCCACTTGCTGAAGGCACATACAACAACAAGTACGTACTTCAAACCCTGGCACCTTTCTAACTGGACATAGTCCATTTGTAGGACTTCAAAAGGGTGATTGGGGACCCCAAACCCTCCCCGGGGTACAGCAGTTCCTTTCCCAGGGTTGTGTTGGAGGCATACTAGGCATTGTTGGACCAGACGTTTGGCTGAGTCTGGGATCTTGTCGTTGTGCCAGACTTTGGAGACGAGTTCGATCATGGGGGCAGACCCTATGTGTGCGGGGGAGTGTGCCATGGTCAGCATGGGGATCAAGTATGAGTCTGGTAGCAACCATTTGTTCAAGTCTTTAGTTCGCCAGCAACCGTCATCGTCCTTCAATCCCACCCGGGCCCATTCAGCTAATTCGTGAGGTGTGCTGGCTAGTTGGATATCCCTAATCATTTCCCTAGCATCCTTCCATCTCTCAGTTTGTGACCTGGTCACGTACATACGGGTCGTGGACCTATTCTCGGCTGTGGTTCGGGCAGTAATGTCAGCTAGTGCATTTCCCTGTCCTATAATGTCTGTCACCTTCTTGTGTGCCTGGCATTTGATCACGGCCAGCCGTGTGGGTAGGAGGACTGCTTCGGTCAGGGCAGAGACTAGATCTCCATGCAGGATGGGTGTGCCATGAGAGGTCAGGAATCCCCTCTCTTTCCATAAGAGCCCAAAGTGGTGAACTACCCCGAAGGCATACTGACTGTCTGTGTAAATGTTTGCGGTTGTCCCTGCTGCCAGAATGCATGCTCGTGTGAGAGCTATTAGTTCCGCCGCCTGTGCGGATCGCTGTGTGATGCGGGCTGTCTCAACAACTGTTCGGGCCGTGGTGACTGCATAGGCAGCTGAGGTGGTGCCATCGGGGAGCTTGATACATGAGCCATCCACCCACAGTTCTCCGTCAGGGTTCGGGAAGGCAGTATCTCGGAGGTCAACCCTACTCTTGGTCTGTTCGTCGGTGAGGGTCACGCAGTCATGTATAGGGGACGCATTGGGGTCAGCGTCAGGGAGAGGTAGTAGAGTAGCTGGATTCAGAGTGGTGCATCGTTTCAATGTGATGTGGGGTGCGAGCAGAGTCAGTTCGTAACCAGTCAGTCGTGCGCTAGTCAGGTGTTGAGTCTTGGTTTGGTTCAGGAGGGTGTCAACCGCATGGGGTACCAATACAGTGAGGGAGTTCGAGAGCACAATCCCCTCGCTTTGCCGGATAGAGACAGCGGCGGCGGCCACTGCTCAGAGGCAGGCGGGCAAAGCTCTGGCTACGGGGTCAAGAGTGGCAGAGAAGTAGGCACAAGGGCGTTGTTTAGGGCCTATGGACTGGGTTAGGACAGACAACGCACACCCCTCCCTTTCGTGGGTGTAGAGGGAAAAAGGTTTAGTGTAGTCTGGGGTTCCTAGGACTGGGGCTGAGCAGAGGGCGTCTCGTAATTCTTTGAAGGAGGATTGACATTTGGGTGTCCAGGGAGGGGGAAGGGGACATCTTTAGCCAGCAGGGAAAGCAGGGGTTTTACAATAAGACTGAAGTTTGGCAACCATTGTCGACAAAAGGAGGTGAGGCCTACTAGGGACCGTACTTGCTTCTGAGTTTTGGGAACAGGGGTTTCTAGGATGGTCTGAATTCGGTCAGGGGTAAGTTTTCTCCCGTCTTTGGATAGTAGGTGGCCTAAATATGTTACTTGGGGTTGGCAGAATTGTAATTTCTTCCTGGAGACCTTGTGACCGTTCTCCGCGAGGAAGCGGAGAAGGTGAATGGTGGCTGTGACTGCAAGTGGAGTGGTGTCGGCCGCCAAAAGGATGTCATCGACGTACTGTATTAACACTACTCCATCGGGTAGTTGGACCGCATCTAGTTGTCTCTTGAGGGCTTGGCTATAAATGCTGGGACTCTCAGTGTAGCCTTGGGGTGCCCTACAGAATCTGTATGAACGGGCTTTTAGGGTGAAGCCGAAGAGGTAACGGCTGTCCGGGTGGATGGGGATGGAAAAGAATGCGTTCTTGAGATCAATAACGGTAAAGGTAGTGGCAGTGGACGGAATCAGGGTGAGGATGGTGGTGATGTCTGAGACCACGGGGTACTGAGGTATGACTATTTTGTTAACTTCTCGTAAGTCAACAATAAAGCGGTATGCTTTCTCATCTCCCTCGCCTTGCTTCTTAACAATGGGTAGGATAGGGCTGTTGCAAACATTACTGACTACTTCTTCTACCACTCCTGCATCAACTAGGGACTCGATGATTTCCACCAACGCCTTCTCGCCTTCAGGCGATATCCGATACTGTGGAAGCTTTGGGAGCACTGCGTCCGGTCGGACGGTTATGTGTACTCGGTCAATCACCATGCGCCCTACATCTGAGTCGGTTTTAGCCCATAGATGTGAAGGTAATGTGTCGAGTAGGGACAGGTCAGCATCAGTTATAGAGAGCATACGTCGTGTGTGACAGGGTCTGGACAGATCTGGGTTATCGTGCAAGATGACCCGAACTCCGTCTGGGGAGCATCTGATGGTAGCTCGAAAATATTTTAGTAAGTCAAGTCCCATAATAGCATCGGGGGTGTTGGAGGAGAGCAGAAAGGTCGTGTCAGTGACGTTATCGTCTAAGTCAAAGGAGATTGGTGCTGATAAGGGGTTAGTGGAGGGCGTTCCATCGAAGCCTATTGAGGTTACGTGTGAGCCAGACAAGGGTGCCCTAGGAATCAGTCGTTTAGATAACGCGCTACGTGTCGCCCCAGTATCTACCAGGAATGGAGATTTCGTGCCCAGGACCTTAGCGGTGACGTAAGGACCTTGCTGGTCAACACGGAGTTCGACTGGATCCCTCCCTTGCCCCTGGCGGTCCTATGCGAAGTCATGAGTGCTTTCGTAGTCGGACTGCTGACACTGGTTTTGTCGGGGGCGATCAAAGGTGTTTGGTCTGCCTGGCCTGTCGTTGATGGCGTCGTTCATGTGCCCTCGTCCCTGTCCTCTATTTCTGGGGTCATATGCTGTGTTTCTGGGATCCCTATTTTTGTTAAGTTCCAGAAGGACCGGGCACTGGGATTTCCAGTGTCCGAACCCTCTACAGAACGCACATTGGTTCCCATCTAAGTCTCTCCGTCCGTTGTAGGGTGTAGGTGTATGGTCTCTAGGGGGTAGCTTTCTAGGGGCGGTTGGTTGGTAATTCTCTTTCGGGGGTTCCCTTCCTATGGTCACCCCTTGCAACTGTGCTATCATTACCCTCTCCTTTAGTTCCTTTTTCTTCTTCTCTGACGCCCTATCGTTCTCGTTCTTCTGGTTTTCGTAGTATTGGGCCATCTGGAGAATCGCTGCGGGTTTGGAGGCTGCCCAACTACTCTCGCTGGTCTGCAGCTTCTGGGAAACTTCTTGTGACAGACCCTTCACATAATTCTGGACAAAGAGGTGATGTCCGGTTGCAGTGGTCATGTCTTGGCCACTGTAATCGGAAAACACAGTCTCGAATCGGGAGAAGTATTCAGACACATCCTCCTGGGGTTTCTGGCGGCAAGCCGTCACTATCGACCAGTCTACCTTTCTTTCTGGGATTAGAGTCTTTAGCTTTTGTACAATCTTGTCTGGGAGCTCTAATATGGCTTTCGGGGGTTTCTGTCCTGGTTCTCGCTGTTTATCTATGGTATCGAGTTGTACCCAGGTATATCCAAACGGCTCAGCGTGGTCAACTTTCCGGATTTGTTTCCACACATCAGCCGGCAGACATAGCCCAAAGAACAAGTCGATATCTGCTAAAGTCATTATCGTTGAGCCTAAGGCTGTACCCAATTCAGTGTAGAAGGCAGTCGGGTTCTTTCTCAAGTCGGGTAGAGTTTTTCTAAAGGTCAAAATATCTTGCCGGTCCCACGGCTGGTAGACCCAGTTATATACAACCCTTCCCTTCGCATCTTGGTGGTTGATGTCGTCATGTGTTCCCTGACCTCGTGGGGGGACCCAGTAGGGGGCAGCTTCTTTGATGGGCATCATGGCATCAGCCCTTCCTTCCTGGGGCTTAGTCGCTATGGGGGTTTCTGCTTTGGTGGTCTGTCTATGTTCTTTAAGGTGTCGGTAGACCTCGAGTGTACGAGTGAAGAGGTTCGTCACGTCGCCCTCTCTTTCTTCTCCGATGTCTACCTTCCTATATAGGGCCGCTAAGCCTTCGGGACCTTTATCGTGGTATCTATCCTCATATGCATTCAGGGCGTGATAACAGAGCCGTACGACAAAGTGTCGTCTGCGGCTGTCGGCATACGAGTTATACACGTCTGTTATATACTCCTCACTTTCTTTTCGCTCCACCAGTGTCCCTACTATCTTATCAATTCCTGCTCGTTCATCCTTTGTTAATCGATTCATTCTGGTGGAATCTTTCTTTCCCATCTCATGGTCATCTAGCGTTATAGCCGACGTTGGGTTCAGTACAAGAGGCTCAGCCGGCGCGGAGGCCGTGAGGACCGAGGCCCCTGTACTGCTTTCGCTCGTGTTCGGGGGTTGTGGGTGTTGCACTACTGACTGGGAGGGTGCATATGGAGGGGGCATGTAAATGATCGGGGGACCTAACAGTAATTCGTCATTCGTTCGCTGCTTGGAGGACAACTCAGGGTAGAGCAAAGAAGGGGTCCTAACAGCGTACTGGCCTGATGTTTCGGGCTCCTGCCTTAGTTTAGTTTCCCTTCTCTCCTTTATTTCTTCTTCTAACCTTCTAGCGGCAAGGTGGGCTGCCTTTCGTAATTCCTTTTCTGCTTTTACTTCTTCCCTCTTTTTCCGTTGCGTTGCTTCTTTGCGCCACATGCCGATACTGTCAAGCATAGTAGGCGTCGTCTTATTGCTACGCAGAGCTATTTCTAGCGCTTCTATCTTATGGTCGTCGAAGGATCCCATCAGTGGCCACTGACTCTCGGGGTCCTTGTTGGTATATTTATGCCACAGCTTGCTATAAGCTACGGCGACTAGTCCATATTTAGTGAACATGTCCTTATTAGGGGTGCCCTCCAGTGGAGCCGGATGGTTCACCTCTAATAAGCGGTCCGGGCAGAACCAACTACCAATCAGTGGGGAGAAGATAGGCATGACGGGTTTCAACGGGGACAAAAGTCAGCACTACCTATCTTTTCACTGCTTGCAAAGACTAGACAGAATATCTCTATTCCTCGTTATTTGTAAGCAGAGAATACCTCCAAAGAACCAATATCGAACAACTAGTGTTCGGACAATCAATCAATCAATCAATGGGGAGATAAAGATAGGCACGACGGGTTTCAACGGGGACAAAAGTCTGCGTTACCTACCCTTCACTATTTGCAAAGACTAGACAGAATATTTCTATTCTACGTTATTTGCAAACAGAGAATATCTCAAAGAGCACTATTCTTCAAAACAATCAATGTTCGGACAATCAATCAGTGGGGAGATAAAGATAGGCACGACGGGTTACAACGGGGACAAAAGTCTGCGTTACCTACCCTTCACTATCTGCAAAGGGAGAGAGAGAGAGTATTTCTACTCCTCCCCGTTTGTAGACAGCGAATATCTCAAAGAGAACAATCAATGAGCAATACTAGTATTTCCAAAACTTCAAACAATCAATCAATTATTTCGCAATTTGTCGTGTATCACGACCTTACCCGGACCGCGTGGACAGTTTTCTCGTCTTCCGCCTCCAGCGCCCGATCGTCCTCTACTCTCCGTATTTGCCACGGCACTCCTGATGGTTCCCAGTCAGGACCGTAGATCACTCGAGAGAGGTCTGCTCGGAACCAGTGAAGTTCGGATGATCGGCTGCCAGACGAGGGTCTATTGGGCAGGAGCTCTCCCGATCGTTGCAGTCGTTCACTCTGTCGTCGGGACCTCTCCCACTGGATCCACGTGTCGCTGATGGGCCCCACGCTTGGGACGCCAATTGTTAAATGGTAGCGGCAGTTTCAATCGATAACCTTTCAAGTATTTGCCCGGCGGTAATCGCCTCTCATACCACTCGATAATTTACCAATGAAAGAGGCAGGCGCCGGAGACTGGAAGGCAGGAAACAAAGTTTTATTCCGTCGGAGCAGAACACATCAGATCAGACAGCAAGGTATCGTCACGAGGTGCTCTAACTGCATCTCTGAGACCTGGTCTCTTATACACAGGTTTATTGCTTTATTACACATAGTACATTCTTGAGATTCCCTTGATGCATGAGAGAACATCCCCTGAAGCCCCGGCTCAGGTCCGATCCCACACATAGCTACAGTAGAAGTTCCCACCTTACCCGCAGTAGGAGATGGCTATCGCGCAGCAGGGTATTCCGCCAATTCCCGGGGGTGTGTGTGACCGGTCGGGTCTCATGGGGTAGGGGCTTTGATCTACTGTAATCCCTTTGATGTGGGGTGTTTCCCTTACAGTAGGGGCAATAAACTGCATCCGCAGGGCTAGGTGATGGCCTGGGATCGGTTTGGACAATGGGGCGCAGAGGAAGGGGGTTATCAAAGAGAGGCATGACCATGTATGGGATGTCGGTCAGGCGTGGGATGTGGTTCCATGGCAGGGTCGCGCAGAATGAGAGGGTTTATGGCCCATGTATGAGAGAGCGGGGGGTGGCCGGTGCGCGGGGGATGCTTGCAGCGACAGGGGAACGCGCTGGCGATTGACAATGAGTGGGGGAGAGAGTGGGGTGCCTAAAAATGGCTGCCGCATGCTCGCTGTGCGTGCACCTGGGGAGAGGCAAGATGGCGCAGATAATGTTCAGTTTGCAAGCTAAATTTCCACAATACCGCCTGGTGCTCCTTGGCCATGGTGGTAGGCTTTGGCTTCACGTTGTGCTCCCTTATTCGTCCCATTCGGATTCAATGGTTTCTCAGAGTCTTTGTCCGAGGCATCCGCTATTCCTAGGATGTCACAAGTTTCCTGCAGGGACCGAAGATGGAGCAGTTTACCCTACCACTAAAAGATCAAACGAAAAGGGTGGCCCCAGGAGTAGGCAATCCTGAGGTTACATAGATGGGCAGTAGCTGTACGGAACTCCCGTCTTTTGTGATCGTGGCCAGGTCCTGATATAAAGTGGGAGCATGACCCCGTAAGTCCAAGGGCTGCTTCTCCCTTGCTTTTTGTAGGATCATTTCATTTAGCTGAAAGTCTGGTTATGCTAGTATGTGCGGAGGCGGGGCTAACGGGCGCCACCTGGTCGATTTTGATATCGTTATCATTTGGGGCCCCCAGAATGTAGTTGAAGAGTTCCCTGCGATACTGAAAGATATCGGAGCCTGCGATGAAACTCCCCAGACTCGGATATTATTCCGCCTCGAGCAGTTCTCTAGGTCCTCAGTGCGCGCCTATAGCTCAATTTGGTGCTCCCAGAGGCAAATCACCTATTGTTGCAGGGACTCCACTTTCTCGTCTCAAGCCTGTTCGCTGTCCTCCACAGCCGCCACCCAGTCCTCAAGGGTATCGACCTCCCGCCGAACTTCTTTGATGTGACTAAAAAAGTTGCCCTCTCAGGATCTGAATGTCGTCTCTCAGAGATGCAAAAAGAGACTTCAAGAAAGCGCGAGTGACTGACTCCTCCACTTTTCCTGACTCTAGGTCTGGCTGGCTGCTCTGGTGCGCTTGTCCGTCACCTTCTTGCCACGAAGAGAGCATAGTCAACATGTCCTTTAGGGTACGAACCTTCTTCCTCCTTGCGGTCGCCATATTAGGGATGCTGTCAAGCAAGCGGTGTGAGCCCCAAATTCCATTGCCCCTGGTGGGCGGGGGGTTTTTGCCCTACGGGAAGCTCTCTAGGATGCTAGGTGAATCTCTTCGGCCCGCTCTCTCTTCCTCTGCGCTGAGATCCTAGCCTCAGCCAGGTTGTCCGCAGCGTGCCCCTCGGCAGCCCAGGGCCCAAGGCAGTGCAGCCCCTTAGTTCCAGGGCCCTCCACGATCCGGGAGCCCCAACTCACATTATTGGCATCTGACTGGAGCTCTCCTGCTGTCCTATGAGGCTCAGGGTTTCACCGGCCACTCCCCCAGCCGTCCTTCAGGGGGCTAGTGTGGAATCATGTATGGGCCTCCCATGCGCCACAAATCCAGGTGTATCATAGGTGGGGGCCCGCTGCTCTCCTGCTCCACCCCTACTGCCTGGTGTCAGTGGCTGGCCTCGGCTTGCTGACCCCACAGCGCCGCTCTGCCTGGCGAGGTTCCTCTTGACCCAGAGTGCCCCTCTGTCTCCCTTCGCTATGCCGTGGCAGATTGCAGTTGAAAGGGGCCTGTGTTAGGCCTTATGACTCGGGTGCGGCACCCTCTGACCTCTCCCTCTGCTCGTATGGGGCTGATCATCCCGATCTGGGTGTTGCTGCTGCCCGCGCTTGTGGGCCTGCGGTTGTGGTGTGACGATGCCTCGGCTCTCGGGGCACAGCCGCCTGCCCTCGCTCCGCCTCTTTCACCTTACTCATAGGCCATAAGGGCTCCGCTTACCCCTACCGTGGGCCCCCGGTGTCCACTGGCTCCAGTTTGGGGCTTCTCTAATGCGTACACTCTGGGGCTTCGGCTGCTACTTTCCGGGCGAGTCCAGGAGCGAGGCGCCGCGGCCGCTATTACCCCTCAGTCTCGACTTGCTGCGGCCGATCTCGATGCTGAATATCTAGAGCTGCTATCTTTGGATCTGGAAAACGAGGTTTGAGTCCTGGGTTTTGAAATGTTCAAATGTGATATGACAATATGCTGCTGAGTAAATGTGCCCTACTGCTGGGAACTTCTGACATATTCTTGTGTGTTGTATAAAAAGACAAAAACGAATAAAAATATGAAAAAAACACTGATCTTTAAATTCATTATCTTTTTGAAAGAAAAGGATATCCTTGCTTTGGGGTTATATTTAGGCACAGAAAAACATCAGTGAACAGTTGTAAAAGGTAAACGGAATTGAACTGAAAATACCTGGTTTAGTGTCCGAGATTTTATTCTATGGTTAAGCTCCAAAGCACAGCACTGGACTCAAAAGAAGTTTAAAACAAAAAGGTAAAAGTCAGCAAATAATGCATGCCTTGTAATGTTTTAATGGAAAATGTAAATGGAAGTAACACATAACGGTCAGTGGACTCAATACAATGCAACACTAGTGTCATCAATTTAGTATGTAGTCTATAAAATTATAGAATTTAAAATGAACCAACCGGTTACTGAGGTAGCTTAAAAACAAAAAAACATTTTAGATTAAAGGGAAAAACAAGCAATCAGACCTTGAAGTAACTGTCCATATGTTCTTTGCTATTTGACACAGAGCTGAATGAGTAGCTCAAAAGCAGAGGAATGTTCTGCGTATAGCTTTTTCACATGCAGTTACAGTTAAAATGTTTTTCTTTTGTGTGTTTGTACAATATTAACTCAGAGGTGGTTATAACTTCACTTAGGGGCCGATTCCGATCCGGGTCGGAAGGGCACCGAATGCGATCCGGCCGGAAAAGCTACGAGCCGTATGCGTGTTTTCCGGCCAACTCGTACAGCTGTACGAGCGAGCAAGTACAATGCGAGCTACATGAAATTCACCGACCGAGTCGTTTCCGGGTCCATACCGCTCCGTACGTCTCGGTCGTAAGCTAACCGTGGCGTGCAATGGATGCAATTCACGATCGAGCCAGTACGATGCACGCATCGGACGGCCTGTGCAAGCCGGAGTGTCCGGCTCGCAAATTGTCCGGGTAGATGCCTTTGGGGGTCCGCGTCGGACCCCCTGTCACCCGCAGCCCTACGACTCGGACACAGGGGGAGACCCATGGGTCTCCCCAACACAGGCATGTACGGTGCGGATGGCACAGACCCGTACCCACTATAGGGGGCGCACTTATCCGTGACGTACCCATTCAGTCAATGGGAGTCCATGTACGCATCGTACGACTGGCTCCCATTGACTTCTATGGGAGTCCGACCGAACCGAGTCCGGCAGCATACGGCCGCATCGTACTCGCCGGGTTGGACTGCAGGACTCCGGCTCGGTCGGAAAACACTCCGGATCCGGTTCGGTGGGAGTGCTTTCCAACCCGGATCGGAATCGGCCCCACTGTATGTGAAACTTAAAAAAGCTTGACTATAGTGGACGTGAAACCTCAAATAGTACTGGTTCAAGTTCCTGGACAGATTCGGGAGTCAACACAAGGGACACAAAGGTAGGCAAGACTAAAGAAGGCCTTGTAGAAAAATAATTACCAACATCTGACACACTTTCATTTTGTGTTGGCCAGTATGAATAGGTTAAAGTTTGTGCATTTGTTTATTCACTGCAAGCATCAGATGTTTATAAACATTAATTCCTAAATATATATTTTTTTATGATCCTGTCCACGCTGTAAATTAACTGTGGAGCCATTGGGGCATTAGGCTTTTTGGCCCTAATCTTTGAACAATGTTGATCAGCACGGCATTAAACTACATGAGTAGTTTTACTTTATTAAAAGAGCATTTGATTAAATAAATGTAATTTTGTCTCGCATATATTTTGGATGAAATGCAAAGAAGAATGTAGGGGCAAGAGACGTTTGTTAGCTTCTATAATGTGCCGCTGTCCACCTGGATAACCTATCGGGTGATTAGCCACGCTTAATAAATCCTGATTGATTGATTGAAGATTCGTTTCTTGATTCTATTTAAGTAGTGGCCAAGCATGGTAACACAGACCGGTGCTTAATTTGAGTGGGTGGTTCCCGGTGCTCAGCACCGGCACTTAATCATCAGGACACCTTCATTCATGGTAGGCACGGGGAGCTTAAGTGATTTGCCCAGGATGTTGAGCTGACTCAAACCTGGTTCCCCAGCTCTGAATTCAGCAGGTCTGGCCATTAGCCACATCCTCTCCCTAGTTTCATGGTTAGTAGTTGGTTCTGATTCAGGCAGCGCTAACAGGAGAAATGGGCTGGTGCAAGCTGCCTCCCGATGAGAGCCTCAGCACTTAGTTTTGTTTTTTACAAATTAACCACTGTCACAGACCGATTCAAAAGTCTGTATTTTTATGACTTTTCAAGTTTGTGAATCATGCACTTTTCCAGGGTTGGTTAAAGTAACATCAAACAGAATTTTCATATTGCTGCAGTTATGTTTAATATAGATATAACTGCAGCAATACCTGTATACAGCAAATAATCTCTCAGGGCTCCTGGTAATTACTATTGTATTTTAGCAGGTTACCTTACCATCGATTTGATACAAAGGTTGGTTGGAGTAGAAAACATAGTTAGGCCCAAGGTCTTTATCTGACCGTAGATCATAAGTTTAATGTTTTGGCTTCAGCTGATCAGTTATGCGAGAAACAGGTCAAATATAATCTTAATGCCTGGCCCCCCCAAAAAAACCACATTGTTGATGTATAATTTTCACTTTGAGCAGTATGCCCGGTATAGGTTAATATCATTGTAGTCAGTGGCACTTTCAATGTTTGTCACATAAAGGTCTTAATCCTATGCCTAAAGGCTTTGCTGTAAAAATGGCAAGAGACTGTCACTTTCTAGCCCAGTAAGGATGTCACAGTGTTTATCCTTTGCCTAAAGCCTTTAGCATCTAAAATGTTTCAATAGGAAAAATGTTTTTTGTATTGCTAATTTGCTAATAACTTTGGCTCTGTTTGTCAAAACTTTAAACAATTTCCAAAATAAGGTTCATCCACCTCAGCTCCTTCCTGGGAAGATTTGGGGTGTTCTGTCAAGCAGGGGTCGAGAAAAGGGGATGGCTTTTTAACAAGCCAATTCCCATAGGAAAAATTAGACAATGATGCAGAAAGAACTACTAAACAGAAACGCACCAAATTTGGCTGCAAGCTAGATCTTTACTCAGAAAGTTTGTTTTTTGTAATTTGTTGTAATTCTATTCAGCCGTTTTAGGGATATTAAGGTTAAACATTTATATATTTTTGTTGCCAAAACAAATAATGCATTTTGATTAGCTTGGCCCACAGGACCTAGCAATGTGATTGGCAGCTGCAACATGAAGAAAAATGTTGCAGCCACCATTTAAGGACTCGGGGTCTGGGTCATCAAGTCCTGAATTTTCTTTCAAAGCACATCAAAGGGGGTACGGTAGGGATTTATATCTAGCCATTGCCTGCTCAACAAAAGCTATGTTCTACTCAAAGCCTGTTCCTTGGTCAAACACCATCTAGAGGCAAGGAACCTCTTTCTTGAACAGACCTAGTGTGGTAATGTGCAAGCCTCTGGCTTGGAATGTCTTTGGGCTAGAATGCCATGAGGTCACTGGAGCTCTGCATTCTGATTGTAAGCAGTTGCTCGAGTGCCCCTTCATGGACGGATGTACTCGGTGATTAAACTACATTTCAGGCTACAGATTGCGTAACGTCTTCACTTCAAAACAGGCGACAATCCGATCACGAGCGTTTCACAGCGCAGGCAGCGCAGCCTCTGAGCACGAGAGTTGCACAGCATGAGCACTTTCAAGCTCGTAAAGCAACATTCTACCGTAAGCCAGCTACAGTCAAATCATCCCTCACATGAGCGTGTCCAGCTCCTACGCCATTTAATGAAGTACGTGTGTGCTTCAATTCATGACTACCAGTCAAATCATCAGGCACACGAGCGCCTCCAGCTCCAACATCATTTAATGAAGTACGTGTGCGCTTGACTTCATAGTTACCACGCAAGTGTCACAAATCAGTTCAGCCTACTATCAAACTTTAAATAAACATTTCTGCACCTTACCTTTCTCTTACGGCTGGCCGCATCTTTTTCAATCTTCAGTACCTTCACCTCATATCCAGTGCTCTTTCCCTTGCTTCAACCATAGAGTCGAATTTTACAACAACAAAAAATATGTATATACACTATCCATTCAGCGACCTACATACTTTGAGCAATTTTCACCGTTAACTTTATTTAAAGTGCAACTTGCAGATCAACTTCTCAGTGATCTGCACACTCTTTACAGAACGTGACTTCGTCAGCGGTCTGCACGCTTTAAGCAGATCGATTCTCCTGTGATTTGCACACTTTATATAGTCATGCAAAGCATTTCACCACCCACACCGTTCCTGCAAGAACTTCCCTTAGAATGGAAATTGTGGATCCGTTCCTTCAAAGCATATTTAGTGGCAATTGAAGCCACAAATTTTTAACCGGATATAAAAAAAGGTCTAATGTATTATCATCTAGGTGTTGAAGGGCAAAATATATTTGACCACTTACTTGATTATCAAGACTTAGATGAGTCTGAACATGATGAATTTGACATTGCCATTACCCAACTTGACAAATATTTTACCAAGTCAGAAAACCTTGTTGTTCATAGATTCAAATTCTTCAGGAGAGTACAAAAACCCTCAGAGAGTACCAACACATATGTCACTGCTCTGATGGTACTAGCTGCGACTTGCGAATTCGAAGAGTTCACTTCACAGCTAATAAGAGATCAGCTCTTACGTAGTTCCAAAAAAATAGCCTTCTTACCTGTAAAAATCCTTCCTTAGATAAAGCAATCAATATAGCTAAGAGTATTGAGGGTTCATGTCAAGACGTAACATTTTTAGAGGAATCGCTTACCAAAACGACTATCTCTGGTGCTGTTATCAACAAACCCATTCCCAATGCTGATAACAAAAAGAACAAAAGTGTTTTTAAACCCACAACTCAAAATCCTCAACCGTCAACATCAACTTTCTAAACACGCAAAATCATTTGCTTCAGATGTGGGTCACCCAATCACGTTTCCACTTTCAAATATTGTCCTGCACATGGACAACAATGCAAGAAATGTGGGAAAATGGGCCATTTCTCAAAAGCATGCAGGGGGGGTAGGTTTAACAACCCAGGTCGCTGCCTAGTCAGTGAAGATCACGATGTTGATGATAGCAACAATGATGACTCACTTAAAGAGTTGCTATTAGGTGTGAGATGTGTCAAACAAGAGAAAATTTCTTCGGTTGCTGATCCTGAAATTGAAGTTTGGATCAATGGTATTCCCATTAAACTTCTGGTAGACACTGGAGCTCGTATTACTATTATAGATCATATTAAGAGTACACACAGTTTTGGGGTACACAATCTTTACTACCTCTGGATCTCATGACAGTGGCTTTTGAGGGTAGTAAAGTGGATCTCATTGGTTATATTTTGTCATCCATCAAGCTGTTACACTCTTCTATCAATGAAAAAGTTTATGTAGCACGTAAAGGTATTAATGTCTTGGGTCTTATTCATCAGGCCAAGTTTAATTTAACCATTAGACCTGGTTCAAATAATCCCACTACCATTGAAAAGAATGATGTAACAAGTATTGATACTTCTGTCTACAACAAGCATAAGTGTGTTACTAACGTTGACAACGACTGTGAAAATACATTTCCAAAAGTTTTACAAGCTAAACTGAGGAGAATGACTAATTTTGTATATTCTATGAAAGTCAAACGAGATGTAGTACCTGTAGAACACAATTTACGTAACATTCCCTTAAGTGTCATATGCTATCTGACATGTGTGTACAAGGTATTATTGAGAAAGTTGAGGGCGCCCTATGGGTATCTCCCATAACTTTAGCCAAGAAGAAGACAGGTGAACTGAGGATGTGTGTGGATTTAAGAAGTGTCAATGAGGCCATCTGGTTAGAATATTTCCCCTTTCCCGGGATAGAAGATCTTATCATGAAAATTGGTCAGTCTAACTAGTTCACCAAACTGGATCTTAGATCAGCTTATCACCAAGTAGAATTAGACAAAGCCTCCCGCCATCTTACTGCCTTTGTCACAAATGATGGCACCTTCCAGTTCTGCAGAATACCCTTTGGCATAGCCTCCGCGGCAGCAGTCATTACTGTCCGAAATGTTTCTTGGTATTTCTCAGGTGGCTGTTTTTCAATATTTTACTATTTACTAAAAGTGAATCTGAACATGATGTTTTAAAGTTTTGAACCTACTTGAATCCAGAGGTGCTACCTTGAGGAAAGACAAGTGTATTTTCAAGGCCAAGGAGATTGAGTATTTGGGTCATGTTTTTGTGCTCAAGGAGTTAAACCCAAGCCTTGCCTTCTAAAGAGTATCATAGATGCACCTGCTCCTAAAAATAAAGAAAAGTTACTTTCTTTTTTAGGTATAAGTGAATTTTACACTAAGTTTCTAAAGAACTTTGCCAACCTGACAGAATGTATTAGGCCTCGTCTAAAAAAAATGCAGAGATTCTATGGTCAGATTCTTTTGAACAATTTTTCAAAATTATCAAAGAAAGATTTGTAAATGTTCTTTTTTTTATTTTTATTAAAATGTATTGTTTGATTAATAAAAACCTTACAATATATACGCAAACATTCATAAGAATAAAATAATTATAAAATCAAGTATAAAATTATTTAAACTTCAAGTTTGTTACATTATTAACATATTATGTACTTCCATCGTTACATTCTTTCAATTTTTGATATTCTAACTTGATTCTCAGTCTCATTAAAATTTTTACAAAGGCCGAGTTTAAAATTATATCATCAGTATGGAGGCATCTTATTAATGCTTGTGTGCAACTCCTTATTCCACGAACTTTAAAATGTCTCTTAAGAATAGATATTCTTTCAACTTTCAGTTTTGGACAAACACAAAGTAGATGCATGATGTTTTCTTCTCCAAGTTTGCATAAACTGCAAATCGTTGGACCCATTATACTCAACCATGGCATTAGATGACATGTGCCTGGAAATGCTCCAAAACGGGCTTTTATAAAAAATTTGTTTAAATTTCTCAGACCAAGGAGTTACAAGGTACGGTTGCACTTTCAACCTTGGTATAGCCATTCAGGAGCGGCCCCGCATGTTTTCTTTTTGAGAGGGTGTCTTTATCCACAAGTAATGATAAATGCTTTGTTGAACTATTAATTACTTTTTTAAAACAGATCAAAGTAATTGGCATTTCCCAGACCGAGTTTGCTGAATATTCCTCTAATGATGTTAATAGGTATTTCCATGCCTCGGCTTTCCGATTTAAATTTATTTCCTGCCACAATAGTTTGGACAATTGATTAACAATATCTGTTTTTATCCTTTTCCACACTTTAATAAATTGATCTTTTCGCGCAAGAACCTGATTGGTCATCCCAAATTCCATTCGTATCTGCGCAGGTGATGCAATATGTGGAATTAAAAAGAGAGCTTTATAGATTTTCGTGACTGCGTTATTAATTATAACCGAGTCTTTTCCACACAATGCCTCACTACCATATGTCAAAGTTGGTAAAAGTTTTGCTGATAATACTTTCAACAAAGGACCATAACTCTGCACTCCTATGGAGTTCTGTATAATTCTAAATGCCACTAACAATATTTTTGCTTTCCGTTGAATATCCGTCTTGTGTGGTTGATATGATCCTCGTTCATCAAATAGTACTCCTAAATATCTATATGTATTTACTTGCTCTAATTGTGAGTTATCAAGAAACCATTTATACTTATGTTTTGACCTTGAATATTTATTAATTTCCATGATTTTTGTCTTTGATTCGTTTATCACCATTATATTTTCTTTAGAGTAGGTAGATATCCTATTTAGCAGGCGTTGTAATCCAACCTTCGTTTGGCTAAGTAGAATAACATCATCTGCATATAGCAGGTTTGATATCATGGTTTTGGCAAGTTTGGGTGGACAAGCATTCACCCCATCCAAGGCTCGCGTTAGGTCCGCTAAAAATAAATTAAAAAGCAACGGAGCCAGGACACATCCTTGTTTCAATCCTGATGCTGTTGGAATTTTTTCTGTTACTGTTAGGCCATCTCCCATCCGAACACTAACCCATGTGTCAGAGTAAAGTAGTTGAATTAATTTTAAAAGGGGGAGAGGTATACCTAGATCTATTAACTTCTGTCACAAAAGGTCTCTCTGCACACAGTCAAAAGCTGCCTTAAAATCTACAAAACACAAGTATAATGATTGTTTCTTAGTAATATATTTATCCATTAGAACAGATAACACAAGGATATTTGTTGTAGTGCCTAATACTTGTGTAAATCCAGTTTGATTAGGAGGGATTATCTGCTTTTCTCTTACCCAATTAGTTAGGTTAGATAGCAGTACACCGGCAAATAATTTGGCATCCGTATCCTGGAGTGTAATAAGTCGGTAATTTTCCGGCAAGGACCAATCTCCTTTTTTGTGAATGGGAGCTATCAGTGTTCCCTTCCAAGTTTCAGGTATCAATGATGACCGTACAATTTCATTAAAAACCTTTGACAGGTATCCTGACCATAGTCTGGGGTCATTCTTATAAAGTGCAAACGGTATACCATTTGGGCCAGGGGCACCATATTTTTGTTTCTGAATTAATTTACAAATTTGGTTTTCTGTTATATAAATGTCTTGTATTAGCCCTAGGTTTCAATCGTATTGTGTCCCCGACAGGATTTAAATGTCTAGACAGAAACCTGATCCACTCATTCTCAGTTAAGGATGATGTTACAACTGTTGTATTTGATCGTGCTAAGCCGTTTATCAACATCCAGAATTTTCTGGAGTTTGATTGTTTACTACAAAAGAATACTTTGGCCCAAAAATCATGTTTCTTTTTATTCTTTTCATCCCACAATAACTTCTGTAGGTTACGAATGACCCTTTTTAATTTTATACCCAAATCCATATCATAAGGATTCATCTTTTTCTGTCTCCTCAGTTGATTACGAGATCTTTTCAAAATCCTAGTTGTTACAGTTAGAGTAATTTTGTTCTCTCTTTCTGTTTGCATATTTTCTTTTCTAAAGATTTTTTGATTTTTTTGAATTGCTTTTGTGAATGTTCTTGCTCTACAGCCTTTTCTCAAGGTTAGAACCATTGTGGTAACTGTTGATGCCTGTGAATATGGTATTGGAGCTGTTCTTACTCAAGTTGATAATGGGCGTGAATTTACCATAGGCTTCGCACCTAGGACACTTAGACCTGCCGAACGCAAGTATTCAGTAATTTAAAAAGAACTCCTAGCTTGTGTTTGGAGTGTAGTGGGCAGACCTTTTATACTCAAAACTGATCACTGACCTTTGGTGAACATACTTTCTGGCAAAAAGATCAAACGTACCACAACCAAAATCTCAAGATTAGCAGCAAAACTTTTAAAATTCACTTTTTCCATTGAGTATATCCCCGGTGGGAAAAAATTCTCATGCAAACTGCTTGTCCAGGCTCCCTATTGAAGAACCTGAGAATCGTGAATGGGAATCAGAAATTGAGGAGTGCTTTATTACGTATATACGGGATGCTACTTTCTGTGAGAAAGTTTGGGTCTCTGCCATTGAATCTGACCGTGTTCTCAGCAAAGTCATTGTTTTTGTAAAATCTGGTTGGCCCAGAGAGACTCAATTGCAACATGAACTTCATATGTTTAGGAAAGTTTTAGATAAGTTGCTCTTAGAAGGTGACATTTTAGTACGTGGAGAGAAACTAGTGGCACCTTCATGTTTTCATGAACGTTTGATCGGTTTAGCACATAGTGGTCATTTAGGCTCCACTCTGACTAAGAGAAAGATTAGAGAGAGATCTTGGTGGCCCCGCATGGACACTGAGGTCGAGGAATTTGTTTCCAATTGTGCCAAATGCAAACTTAGTGACAAGGTTTTAATGACGGAACCCCAAGTTGAGTTGGTCAGTTTTTGTCCCAAGAGATGTTGACAGCGCATTGGTGTAGACTTCTTGGGTCCCTATCAAATTCTTCCTAACCACATGAGCTATTTCATTGTCATGGTTGATCATCTTTCTAGATGGGTCGAAGTTGAAGCAATCTCTGAACCCACTACCAAAAAAGCAATTGAGTTTTTCCAGAGGGTATTTTCAAGAGAAGGTCTCCCTGGTGAGATTCTTACTGACAATGACTGACAATGGGGTTCAGTTTACTTCAACTGAGATGTCTTCATTCTTGAAAAACTGTGCCATAAAACACTTAAGGACACCTCTTTACCTTCCTCAAAGTAATGGGAAAGTTGAACGCTGCAACAAAGTACTTGTAGAATGTATTCAATCTTCTATTAAAAGCAATTCATGTGTTGCCAAGTCCACCCATGAACTAGTTCGGTCTCACCGCACTACACCGTATTCAGTAACTGGGAAATCCTCTTTCGAGTTGATGAGGGGTAGAGAACCCACCACAGAACTTTGTCCTTTTTGGACCACAAACATTTCACAGAAGGTTGGGAGTGTGGATGAATGGTGGAAGTAAGCTGAGTTTAACTCAAATCTTGTTAATTTTAAGAGAACTGTTAAAGCCAATCCTGGGCTTTAGGAAAGAATGTAGACTAAAAATAGGTGACTGGGTACACGTGAAAAAACCAATACTTGTTGACAAAGGTATATCCAAATTCAAAGACCCTGTTCAGATTTGTGAGCTAGGGAAGAATTCGGTGAAACTCTGACGGGAATTGGTTGGGCATTTCTCGTGTAGCTTTGGTTCCTCACAATGTCATGTCTGGTAATACCGAGAAACGTTTTCCTCAGCCTAACAAAACTAAGGAATGTTTGAAGAATAATTTGTTGACACAAACCATCAGATGGAGTGCTCGTACTCCTGTCCGGCCAAAAAAGTGAAAAAACTTAGTTTTACGTTGATTACCTTGATAACTTTGTTTCTTTTTCTCTCCGTTTTTTTTCTCTTCTTATTTTCTCTTTCTCTCCCCTTCCTTGCTCTCTTTTCTTACTTTTTTTTTGGGAAGGGGTATGGGTACAGTGTTTTGTAACTGTTGAAATAGTTTGAAAATGAATTTGCTTTATTTCACTTTGACAGCTATATTTTTATCTACTTTGCATTATTCTCTGTTTTATAAAAAGGGAGATATGTGGAAATGTGCAAGCCTCTGGCTTGGAATGTTTTGGGTCTAGAATACCACGAGGTCACTGGAGTTCTGCATTCTGATTGTAAGCAGTTGCGCGAGTGACCCTTCATGGACGGATGTACTACAAGATTAAACTACATTTCAAGGAACAGACTGAGTAACGTCTTCACTTCATCTAGCTATTGCTTTTATGAGTAAACCACGGCTGAAAGAGGACTCTGCTCCTGACACCTCTCGCAGTTCCCCCTGGTTACTACATAAAACAACTTAACAGCCCTCCCGCCTGGAGGAGGTATTGCACTAATTCTGAAAATGCATCACTCTGTAACAAGTTTTGCTCCTCTTCCTGTGAAAGATTCTGAATCTTTAACTGGGACCCTCACAATCAATCACAAATTCTCATTGAAAAGGTTATTAATCTGCAGACATCCTGGTCATATTCAGTTATCTCCACCATTAGTCTAGATACCGACCAGCAAATAGACCATGGAGATTTCATGTCAACGACTCTTTGGGCCAAGACCTTGTTCACTCATGCAAGACTTTCCAGCTCAATCAATTCATTACCGAATCTATGCACAAAACTGGACATACCATTAACCTTATTTTCACCCGCAAAGAGTTGCTTAACATCACCTATTCAAGTGAGTTTATCTGGACTGATCACAAAGCCATTTCTTTGTACATTAGAGTTTGTCCCAGCCCGGACCTTATTCCAATCCAAGTTTCCTTAACATATCAATCCTGGTGTAAACTCAATCCTTCCAATCTTGCTTCCACACTTTCATGCATTCTTCCTGTTCCTTCCTCGAACATTCATTTTCTCTCTGACTTTTACACAAACTGGGTCACTAAAGCACTTGCTTCTACAATTCCTTGTAAAAGCAGAGCCTCTTTCAGAACACATCCTTCTGCTCCTGATATAGAGACTCACTTTGGGTTCTAAGAGACCCTGCAAGAAATTCGAAAGACAGTGGCGATCCCCCTACAGCCTGGTTGGTAAAGAAACATACAAAAGGGAACACTGCGTCTATGAAAGACTGGTTTAGTCCACCCGAGCCAACTACTATCATCATTTCAATATACAGTGCACTTGCCTACCCTGATGCTATCTCCACTTCTGTTCTTTCCACCCAACAGCTGTCCAATTTATCTAATCTCTTCCAAGATAAAAATGACAAAACAACTAATTTTTCTCTGATAGCTCACTCAACTGCACCCCTTTCCTGCTCTCTTCTACTTCCCTCTCCCACACATCAGTTTGTGATTGTAATAATTTAACTCTGAAACCATGTCTGACATTCATTCGATTCTTTGTGCCGTTTCTTACTGATCTCCCTTAACCCTGAAAAGTCACTAAATGAGTTGCCTCATCCCTGGCTTCATTTCTGATCCTATGTTATGTTATGTTAATGGGTGACTTATATAGCGCACGGCTACTCCAAGGAGTGTCCCGGCGCTTTCTGACCCATTACAGATAAAATGAGAAAAAGACAACAGAAACATAACAGAATTACTGATTAATAAGCCAGGTTTTCAAGGCCTTTCTAAAGGCAAACAGGTTGGGAATGCGGCGGAGATCAACAGGAAGGGAGTTCCATAGTTTGGGGGCGAGATATTTAAAGGAACGTCCACCTATTCTGACTTTCCTAATGGGAGGCACCATTGCCAGGCCAAGACTTTCCGACCGGAGAGATCTGGTGGGTTTGTAGAAAGAAAGCCGTTTCTGAATGTAGGAGGCCCCCACCAAATGGAGTGCCTTATGGGCCAGTGTAAGAGCTTTGAATGTGATTCGCTTCTTGATCGGAAGCCAGTGAAGGGAGGAAAGCAACTCAGATGATCTGGCTTGCCGGGGTAGGCCGAAGATGGCTCTTGCCGCAGAATTATGTACAACCTGGAGTTTGTGCAAGAGATAATCCGGCAAACCCAGGTAGAGGACATTTGAATAATCAAGCCTGGAACAAATCAGAGCTTGTACTGTCAGCTTCCTGTGGGCTAAAGGGAGCAAAGGAAGGAATTTACGCATCATTTTTAGCAGACCAAAACAGGTACCCGTGAGACCTGTGATCTGTGTTTTCAAAGCCAGGGTGTTATCGATTTTGACCCCAAGGTTTTTAGCGACCAAAGAGGAAGAGGAAGGGGGGACATGCAAACCGGCCACCATTCCTGCCAGGGCGGTTCTGCCTGACAGCCGAAGAAGAGCACCTCGGATTTATCAGGGTTGCACTTGAGGCTGCTCCGCTGAAACCAGTTGAAGACAGCCCCAAGGCAACCACGGATGCTCTCCCCGTCGAACTCCATGCCCTTCTTGCAGGTGAAGAGGAGCTGGGTGTCGTCAGCGTATGATATGATCTGGGCACCCATCGACTCCGCCAGTACCGCCAATGGAGTCATGAAGATGTTAAAAAGGGTCGGGCTCAGCACCGACCCTTGTGGGACTCCGACATCCATAGGCGGCACCTCGGCGGAGTACGGGGGGGCCCAGACCACTTGTCGACGACCCGCTAGGTAAGATCTCAGCCAGCTCAACACCGTCCCTCTGAGACCGATCTCGTGAAGTCTTCTCAAGAGGGCCTCATGCGGGACGGTGTCGAAGGCCGCCGACAGATCCAACATCACCAGCTTTGCTCTTCCACCTGTGTCGAGGACTTCCTTAATGGCTTCATTAACTTCCAAAAGAGCTGTCTCAGTGCTCAAGTTGGAGCGGAAGCCAGATTGGGTGGAGTGGAGTAACCCATGGTCTTCAAGGAAGGAAGAAAGCACAGAGTGGACGTGCTTCTCGACGATCTTAGCCAAACTGGGCAGGAGAGAAATGGGCCTATAGTTAGCATGTATCTCTGGGTCAAGGCCTGTTTTTTTTAGAAGGGGAACGACCATTGCCTTCTTCCAGGCTGGCGGAACAATGCCGCAGGACAAAGATAGGTTCAAAACAGGAGAAATTAAGGAATTCAGAGTCTTGGCAGTCCTGGCTAAAAAGCTCGCCGGGCACGGGTCAAGCGGAGAGCCAGATTTAATCCTGAGTAAAAGATCCAGAGAATTAGATTCCAATAAAGGAGGAAACTCCGATAGAATGGGGCAGGAATCAGAAGGTAAAGTCATCAGATTGAAGTCATGCAATGATGCATTTGGGGCAGCTGGTGGAAAAGATTCTTGAATCAATTTGATTTTTGTATTAAAGAAGATGGCCAGCTCCTTTACCCAAGATTCGGAGAACTTATGCTGGACTATGCTAGATCTGGGAGAGATAAACTCTTTGACAATGGTAAAAATTTCTTTACTGGAATTTGACGCAGACTCAATTCTATTTGCAAAATAGTTCTTTTTGGCCTCAAGAATGTCAGAGTGGTAAGATTTAATAGATAGTTTATAGGCAGACTTAGCTTCTTGGTCATATTGCTTCCGCCAGAGTCAGATCCTACTTTGTAACACTTTGTTCAACTCTGGTAAGGTTCATGCTGACTGGAAAAAACACTCACACCCCTTTTGAAAAAGCCTTCACTTTAGCCTTTGATCTTTTCAAACTATGGGGGTCATTAGGATAGCGGGCAGATTGCCACCGCCCGTATGGCGGTGGCGATCCGCCCGCCAAAAACCACTGCCCGCAATGAAATTTCGCCCGCTATATTACCATGGCGGAGGGGACCGCGGCGGATGGAAAGACCGTCCGCCTGTTTTCCACCAGTAGGCAATCCGCCCGATTGCCTACTGGGTGGAAAAGTTGTTAATATGGTGGCGGTGTCTGGTAGACACCACCATCCATATTAGTATGCAGGCGGGGACATGCCTTTCCGTGGCAAAGGCATGCGGTCTTTGACATTGGGGGCCCGTAGCGAGCCCCCAGGGATTCTGGGGGGTGGGGGGTGCACATGGGGGGTACCTATGGTACACCCCTGCTGTTCCATGCACAACATGACAGGCACCGCGCGGTACCTGCCACGTTGTGCATGGAACAGCACGACATGCCTTCTTGGCATTGCGGCGAGCGGTGCTGAGAGCACTGCCCGCCGCAATGTCAAGAATGCAGGATGCGCCCGCCAGTGTGACGGGAGCATCCTAATGTCACCAACGGGACCCCCACACCAATGGCGGGCGGTCCCATTCTACGAAAGGATGGCGGGCGGACTTCCTAATGATGCTCTATATGTCCATCTCCCTGCTGCCACTGACTGCCAGAATTGTTGAACATTGTGTAAACCATCAATGTTTAAGTGTATTATATCTCGTTTCGTTTAAGTCTTTATTCGACTATCACAAGAGGTAGCCATAAAAGTAAAATCATATTAATTTTTTTTTTAAACAAATTAAAAAGGCAGATACAATTACTAAAATCATTTCATTTCTTATATTATATCAAGACATATTCTCACATTAATAGGCTTCAAAATAGACATGACATTATTATTGCTTAGACAAAAATCAACTACGGAATCAATAAAATCAATTCAGGTCTTTTCTACTATATTCAGATATTTTTCCTCAAGTTAATTGATTTCAGAATGAACAGGGCAACACTATAACATATCAGGGGGTCACCTTGTGTGACCGGAAATATCATTGCTACTTTGTGTGACCTAATATTATGGGTGAAATATAATGGTTTGAGATAACAACATCTAAAATTCTGATAAAAGTTGCAAAACAACATAAAGTGCAATGTGCTCTGTTTACTTTTATTATCGCACGGACATGGTACCTCATGAGACAGATGGATCCTCATTTTTAGGAATGCTACAGGGTGATGAACAATGCCACATCTCAATCTTAATAGAACAAAGTGGTGCTGAGCATAGGTCACATATGATAAATAATTATTGGCACCCACCTCTAAGCTATACGATATGTACAAGGCAACAGTAGATTTATTCCTCTCAGCCTTAGATCCAACCTATATTGTAGATAGGTGTCTCTGATCGCCTTCTTTGAGTTGGACAATATTTTGGATGTCTCTGACCTTACGGATGTTTTGTACACATTTTCTAGAGAGGAATTGATATATAGTAGCCACAGAAGTTTTAATTCATCGTGCAATTTAAGACAATCTAAAATAATCAATTTAGTAAAAGCAGTTTCTTCCCTTTGCCAAATTGAGTCCCACAATAACAGTGACCAATAAGAGATCTTCTAAAAACTGGAGACCCACCTCGTGATGTGCAATTGTGTTTGAAGCAGCTGTCAGTAAATATAACAAATGTTTCCGAAATACATTTTCTTGCGTTTGCAGGGCCTTTCTTTTTGCATGGCCCCAAAGCCCTGCCCCGTAAAGAGCTATACTTGCTCCTGTAGCTATATATATATATATCTTGCTCCTGTAGCTATATTATCTACTGGCGGTCGCCAGTAGATAGTTATAGTTAGGACCGTGTTTCCATAGGAAATCTCAAAATTCTATTTTGAATAACTTTGGCGCCGGTTGACGAATCTTCGCGAAGTTTTCAAAACTAATAGGGCGCTCCGCTCAGCTCCTACCCTGAAAGTCTCGGGGGGATTCGTCAAGCAGGGGCCGAGAAAAAAGGGGGGTCCCAAAACGCGTTTTCCCCATGCATTTTCCCATAGGACCTTTAGACGAAGGTACAGCCCGAACGGCTGAACAGAATTACTTGAAATTTGGCAGAGAGGTAGTCCTCAGGTCAGGGATGTGCCTTTTGCATATATGGAGTCAATCTGTTCAGTAGTTCCTGAGAAAATTGCAGTTAAAAGCACATACATATCTATAGCCGCGCACCGTGCGCGCACCATGCGCGCACCGTGCGAGCACCCTAACGTGCGCGAGTGTAATTCTGATTGGTGGTTACATGTTAGTCAACGTTCGAATCGGTCGAAATCAGGAAGTGTCGGCCGCCATTTTGTTTGTTTTCAGTGCGAGAGTGAAAAAGGAAGGTGGCGAACGTGAATAGGGGGCAGGGTAGAGAGTTCCTGACCACCTAGCCTTTGTCAGGGGGTCCCTGAAGGAACCCGAAGGCAGAAAAAAACATTTTAAATTTTGTTTTTTTTTAAATTGCGGGGGTGCGCACGGTGAAAAACCAAAAAAAAAAAAAAATGTTTTAATACGTAGTTTATTGTAAAATAAATATATAAAAAAATAATAATACATACATAACTTAGCATTTAAAAAAACGTAGAAATTCACTGAAAAAAACATAGGTTTCAAACACGTTATAGTTAGGAATTAGCATTTAAAAAACCTTGCAAATTCACTTAAAAAACCATAGGTTTCACACATGTTATAGTTAGGTGGATATTTCACTCGTAAAAAACCAATGAAATTATAGTTAGTTCAGATAACTATAACTCGCGCGACCGCCACTCTATCACAAGGATGATGTCATCAGTGATGTCATGAGTGATGCCACTGACCATGTCATGAGTGATGTATTATGTGACGTCATGAGCAGGATTGCAGGCGCGCGAGTTATAGTTATCTGAACTAACTATAATGGGGGAATTTCATTGGTTTTTTACGAGTGAAATATCCACCTAACTATAACATGTGTGAAACCTATGGTTTTTTAAGTGAATTTGCAAGGTTTTTTAAATGCTAATTCCTAACTATTACGTGTTTGAAACCTATGGTTTTTTCAGTGAATATATAGCTACCATCTCATTGGTTGGTCGAATCCCCAATTTGGAGGAAAATTTAAAAAATCCCTGAGTTGTCCTGCTCATTTTGGCTCTGGTGCTCAGAATATGTTGTGCCCAAGAGCCGTTATCCGTAAATAAAATGCCAAGATAGCAAAAGGAATTAACAGTATTGATAGGGCTATTCGCAATAAAAAAAGTTTTGAGGGGGTCTAGGTTTAGGCCCACAGATCATGGTATATGTTTTGGATGTATTTATAATAATTTTCCTTTGTAACATGAAATCAGAGAATGTAGTCTCTGGAGGCCTACCGATGTTCTTGCTAGGAGTACAGTTTTGTCCACAAATAGTAAAAGGGGTATCAGACGACCTGCCACCCTGGGGGCATTGGCCTGTATTGTCTGCAAATTATCATCTATCCCATTAATAAATGGGGAGAATAGTATTGGTGCTAGCACGCATCCTTGCCGTATCCCCAGCCCCACTTTGAATTTAGATGAACATTTCCCCTGGGGGCCAAAACGTACTTGGCTAGTTAGATTCTCGTACAGACAAGAGAGAAACCCAACAATCGCCCTTGGGGCTCCCATAGAGATTAGGGTTGGCCAGAGTAAGTTAAGATCCACCGAGTCAAATACTCTACTTAGATCAGCAAAGCATAGATATAAGGTGCCTGCGTTTGCCCTAGTATACTTGACAATAAGTAGCTCTAAGTTTGTGCATTGCTTAATGGCCTCTAACCGTTTTCTGAACCCAAACTGTACCGGGGTTAAAACCGAATATTCAAATGCCCATTCCTTGAGTCTTAGCAGCAGGACCCCGCTCATCACTTTCAAGGCAGTATCTAAGAGTGAGATTGGGCGATAATTTCTAGGATCCATTTTATCCCCTTTTTAAAAAATGGATATGATGATCGATTCTCCCCATGTCTTTTGAATTGTATCAATAGCAGCTGAATTAAATACTCTAGTTAGGATGGGTCCCCATAATATAGGGGCTAATTTAAACACGTCAGCTGGAACACCATCCAGTCCTGGGCCCGCCCCTCCGCACTCGCCTGGATTGCCTGGAGGACTTCCTCATTAGTGATATTCAGAGGGAGATTTCTACCCCATCCTATCAACCCTTCAGACACTCCCATCATCTCCCCATTATTATTTCTGAAAAATGTTTCACCCAATTATCTGAAGAGACAAGGGAACAGTATTCTGGGATCTTATCACTCTTCAGAAAAGGGGCATTTACAGTATCCCCAAAAAGTTTATTATTCTTGGTCTTTGCAGAAATAACCAAGTTTTCCCATGCCTCAGCTTTGAGTATCCTTTTCCGGGGGGATATAGCTATTTTGTACTCACGCCGTAGGGTTTGGATGGTTAATAGGTCTCGTGGTAAGAGCCTTCAAACCACCCCTTCTTTTAATTGCATAAAGGCCCAGGGTTCTTTGTTAAAAGTGACTTAATGGAATTTGTGATAATAGAGAAATTCTCAGTCACTAATAGTGGGATGATTTCATCTTGGAGGCAGTATGTTATTTCCCTTTGGTTAGAGACAACTATTTTCCTCATAATCAAGCATGGGTCAACACCCGACCATTTAATTCTAACAACATTTGTCCTAACCAGATTATTATGGTTTGCTAAATCAAATACAGCATTCCTTTTGCCCCAGAAGAAAAAAGATAGTTTTAACAAATTATGATCACTGAATAAAGAGAGTACGACACTAAGGTTGCCACACATACAAATGGCAGTGGCAGATACTAACACATGGTCTATAATAGAATATAGGTTTCTCCCTATAAAAGTTGAGGCTAAGTCTCCGTTCGGACCACAGCCCCTCCTAAGAAGTTGAAAATCATATTTGACGATCATCTGATTAAGTGCTTCCCCATAGTCATTGTGGCAAAATTGATCAGTTCCCTCCTCATATATGTGACCACATGCCTTGTTGTTGGATACTCCCCATGCCTGTAGATTAAAATCTCCTGCCCACAATAAAATGTACTCCATATTAATTGGAGATAAAAAAGTTTGTAGGCCATGGTCAAGAGCTGCTACCACATCACCTCATGAAGAATCAAAAACAATATTGTAAAGATTTACAATTATTAGGTCTTTCGCCCCCTTTTTACTTAACCACAACCTTTATAACATTGTTGAAAATTGTATTGGAAATAAGTGTTTGTAGTCCCCCTTTTGCTCTTCCAGCTTGTGATCTTATAACTGCTGGGAAATGAGAGGAATATCCTTCCAAGTGTACCGGACTAACACACCAGGGGGGGTCATTAGTATTGTGGGCGGATTGCCACTGCCCATATGGCGGTGGCAATCCGCCTGCTATCAAATTCCCCCCCACCACATTACCATGGCGGGGGGGACCCCGGCGGAAAGGAAGACCGTCTGCCAATTTGTCGCCGGTACGCAATCCGCCCGATTGCCTACCAGGCGGAAAAGCATTTCATATGGTGGCGGTGTCTGGTAGACACCGCTATCTATATTACAATGCAGGCGTGGACCTGCCTTTCTGACACACGAAAAGGCAGGCGGTGTTTGACATTGGGGGCCCGTAGCGGGCCCCCAGGGATTCTGGGGGGTGGGGTGTGCACATGGGGGGTACCCTGCAGTTCCATGCACAACATGGCAGGCACTGCGCGGTGCCTGCCATGTTGTGCATGGAAGTGCACGACATGCCTTCTTGGCATTGCGGCGGGCGGTGCTGAGATCACCGCCCACCGCAATGTCAGGAATGCAGGATGCGCCCGCCAGTGTGTCGGGTGCATCCTAATTTCACCTATGGGACCCCCGCATCAATGGCGGGCGGTCCCATTCCACGACAGGATGGCGGGCGGACAAAGTCCGCCCGCCATCCTAATTACCCTCCAGGTCTCTTGTAGACGGTTCCATGTTTAAATATCGATGTTAATAATATAGATGAAAAAAATATCAATGTAAAAATATCGATTACAAAAATATTGACTTCCTATACTTAAACAGGTAAGTACAATAATATTGACTCAAAAATATTGATGTAAAAGTATAGATGTAAAAAATATCGACTTTAAAATATAACATAACTTAAATTAAATTAATCAAATAATATTAATATTAACGAAATAAATTAAATTTAATATATATTTTAACTAATTATAACAAATAAACTTAATTTAATAAATATAAGCACAAAAAAGTGTACATATACATATATTTACTTAAATACATTTTATTAACAATTATCTTTATTTAATTTATAAACTTTTTAATTATATAAAAATAAAATAAACATCAATAATTTTAAATAGAATAAAATATTCTATATTTAATTAACACATTAAACTATTTAAAAAAAAATACATACATTTAATAACAAAATAAAAACATTAGTAGTTAAAACGTTGGATAGCGAGGGGGTAAAAATTACTATTCCCACTCCAGTGAGTGCAACAATAGGGAAAGCGCTGGATAGCGTAGGGGTAAAAATTACTATTCCCACTCCAGTGAGTGCAACAGTAGGGAAAGCGTTGGAAATCGGAGGGGGTAAAAATTACTATTCTCACTCCAGTGAGTGCAACAGTAGGGAAAGCGCTGGATAGCGGAGGGGTAAAAATTACGATTCCCACTCCAATGAGTGCAACAGTAGGGAAAGCGTTGGATAGCGTATGGGTACAAATTACTAATCACACTCCAGTTAGTGCAACTGTAGGGAAAGCGCTGGATAACGTAGGGGTAAAAATTACTGTTCCCACTCCAGTGAGTGCAATAGTAGGGAAAGCGTTGGATAGCGGAGGGGAAAAAATTACTATTCCCACTCCAGTGAGTGCAACAGTAGGGAAAGCGTTGGATAGCATAAGGGTAGAAATTACTATTCCCACTCCAGTGAGTGCAACAGTAGGGAAAGTGCTGGATAGCGGAGGGGTAAAAATTACTATTCCCACTCCAGTGAGTGCAACAGTAGGGAAAGCATTGGATAGCGAGGGGGTAAAAATTACTATTCCCACTCCAGTGAGTGCAACAGTAGGGAAAGCGCTGGATAGCGGAGGGGTAAATATTACTATTCCCACTCCAGTGAGTGCAACAGTAGGGAAAGCGTTGGATAGCGGAGGGGTAAAAATTACTATTCCCACTCCACTGAGTGCAACAGTAGGGAAAGCGTTGGCTGGCGGAGGGGTAACAATTACTATTCCCACTCCAGTGAGTGCAACAGTAGGGAAAGCGTTGGATAGCGGAGGGGTAACAATTCCTATTCCCACTCCAGTGAGTGCAACAGTAGGGAAAGCGTTGGATAGCGGAGGGGTAAAAATTACTATTCCCACTCCAGTGAGTGCAAAAGTAGGGAAAGCGCTGGATAGCGGAGGGGTAAAAATTACTATTCCCACTCCAAAAAGTGCAACAGTAGGGAAAGCGCTGGATAGCGGAGGGGTAAATATTACTATTCCGACTCCAGTGAGTGCAAGAGTAGGGAAAGAGTTGGATAGCGGAGGGGTAAAAATGACTATTCCCACTCCACTGAGTGCAAAAGTAGGGAAAGCGTTGGATAGCGGATGGGTAAGAATTACTATTCCCACTCCAGTGAGTGCAACAGTAGGGAAAGCGCTGGATAGCGGAGGGGTAAATATTACTATTCCCACTCCAGTGAGTGCAACAGTAGGGAAAGCGTTGGATAGCGGAGGGGTAAAAATTACTATTCCCACTCCACTGAGTGCAACTGTAGGGAAAGCGTTGGCTGGCGGAGGGGTAACAATTACTATTCCCACTCCAGTGAGTGCAACAGTAGGGAAAGCGTTGGATAGCGGAGGGGTAACAATTCCTATTCCCACTCCAGTGAGTGCAACAGTAGGGAAAGCGTTGGATAGCGGAGGGGTAAAAATTACTATTCCCACTCCAGTGAGTGCAAAAGTAGGGAAAGCGCTGGATAGCGGAGGGGTAAAAATTACTATTCCCACTCCAAAAAGTGCAACAGTAGGGAAAGCGCTGGATAGCGGAGGGGTAAATATTACTATTCCGACTCCAGTGAGTGCAAGAGTAGGGAAAGAGTTGGATAGCGGAGGGGTAAAAATGACTATTCCCACTCCACTGAGTGCAAAAGTAGGGAAAACGTTGGATAGCGGATGGGTAAGAATTACTATTCCCACTCCAGTGAGTGCAACAGTAGGGAAAGTGTTGGATAGCGTAGGGGGTAACAATTACTATTCCCACTCCAGTGAGTGCAAAAGTAGGGAAAGCGCTGGATAGCGGAGGGGTAAAAATTACTATTCCCACTCCAAAAAGTGCAACAGTAGGGAAAGCGTTGGATAGCGTAGGGGTAAAAATTACTATTCCCACTCCAGTGAGTGCAACAGTAGGGAAAGCGCTGGATCCCAAAACAATAAAAAACAAATCCATCAACATTTCTATTAAATTTAATTTCCAATATTAACATAATTAAGATATACATCTAAATATATTATTATTTACAAAGATAATAAAAAATAATTAATTACACATTATTTAACACTTTAATATCCACAACACTCAGCTACAATTAATTACACAATTACATTTAATAATTACTAATTAATTAATGAAAATTAATGTATTATTATTTATTAATTAATCAATAAAAAATGAATTTCTAATCACCTTTCACACCATTTACACATATACAAACCACAACACACACCTAAAATTAATTACAATTACTAATTAATTAATGGTAATCAATGTACAAATATTTAATAATTAATAAATAAATTAATCACTTACCACCCTTCACACCATTTACACATATAAACACCACAACACACACCTAAAATTAAACAATGAACATAATTAATTATTAATTGACTAATTAAAATTAATTAACAACTAATTATTAAACTATTATGAATTAATCAATTAACACATTAATTATTCAGTACATTTTATATAATTAAATTACTTCCCACCCTATTCCCTTATAAACCCACAACCCGCTACGGAACAAAAAATGCAAAATTCTAATTTAAAAAAACAATATTAACTACTATGAATTAATTATTTAAATCTATATAATTAAATTACTTCCCACCCTATTCCCCTATAAACCCACAACCCGCTACGGAACTAATAACACAGAATTAAACATAAAATAAATAATAACTAGTAACATTCTAAAACATATAATAAAATGACAAACAATTCTCATTAAAAACACAAAAATGTATAACATTATTAATAAATCGATATTTTTATAAACTATATTTTTGTAAACTATATTTATTACAACAATATTTTTGTATTCGATATTACTTACCTGTCAGTCAATATTCTTGTCAACTATATTTTTGTTGTCGATATTTCTTTCCCACGATATTTTTGCGGCGATATTTATGTCCCACGATATTTCTCCGTAGATATTTCTGCTCTGCACCCTTGTAGACATATAGGGGCCGATTCCGATCCTGGGTTTTTTTTTCCGTACGACTCGTATCCGTAATTTTTTCCGTACTAATCGTACAAGTTCCGTCCGACCCGTGAAGTATGATTCGTACGGGAAAAATATATACGGATCGGCCTGATCCGTACGAATTGGATCGGGAAAAGGTGTACGAGACTGACCCGGACACTTTTCCGTACGAATCCTAAAAATACAGTCCTACCGTACAAGTACGATCCGGACCAGCTTTCCGATTTAGGAATCGTACGGAAAACGTCCCGTACAAGGGGAATGACTTTACCCGCTACGAAGCGAACTTTGTACGACTCGTATCCCGTGGCAAGTTGTCCCGGGGTGCGAGTCGTACAGGGGTACGAGTCGTACAGGCCCCCCCCATGCATATGTACGCACCTTAAAACAACATCGCGTATGTACGCACCTTACAACTACATCACATATGTACGGTGCGTGCCCCAACATCGCATATGTACGCACCGTACATAAGCACTGGGGGTACGCACCGTACATACGCACTGGGGGTACGCACAGTACATATGCACTGGGGGTACGCACCGCTCATGCACACTGGGGGTACGCACCGTACATACACACTGGGGGTACGCACAGTACATGCGCACTGGGGGTACGCACCATACATGTGCACTGGGGATACGCACCGTACATACGCACTGGGGGTACGCACAGTACATGCGCACTGGGGGTATGCACAGTACATGCGCACTGGGGGTACGCACCATACATACACAACGCACGGGGGTGTATGCCTGTACGACTCGTACCCCTGGGGATTCTGCTTTTACGGCTGTTTTTGGCTCCCGTAAGAAAAGAGCCGTACGGAGTGCCGTAGGAACGAATCGTACTTGCTGGGCCAGAAACCGCTGCTTAAATACGTACGGACGTCGCGTACAGGCTGTTCCGGATCCGATTCGTATTTTTTTTTTACCCGTACGGTCTTTTGTACGAAACGTACGGAAATAGGCTTTCTGTACAAATCGTACATCCTAGGTTGTACGGAAAGTTTACCGGGTACGAGTCGTACGGAGAAAACGCTCCGTACAACGATTCGTACAGCCTTTTTCCAGGATTGGAATCGGCCCCATAATGTCATAGCTAGAAATGGAATTAACCCAATCAGTATTTGAAACCTTGTTTGCTAGTCCATTCACATTCCAAGTTGCAAACTCAAACCCTTCATATGCTGATGTTTCACTAGGTGGGTGATTGATACACTTTCAGAGATGCTAAGGCTGACATCACTGGTAGTTATGCCTGCGTAGTAGGTGTATGAACTTTCTGGGATTGCTGCTTTATCTGGTTGACTATGAAAATGCTTTTATCAAACCCACGCTGGTGACCCCTAGAATCCCCAACGCGACTTGACTCAATGCTAAGTAATTCGTTGTCATCTAGTCTACTCAGCACTTCATATCTATTGGGCAAATTCCGGGACACAGGGCGGGTACAAGCTTTGGGTGGCCCTCTCTATTGAAAGTTCGATACACCACTGTGGCATTGAACTAAACCCCTCAAGTGACGGTAAAAAAAAGCCCAATGGGAGCATACTCACGTCTAATATCTCAAATGGTAGTACTGTTATATTTCATATCGGTACCCTAATATAGGCTTAGAGAACATCGTACTCTTTTCCTACATCATCTCCCCTTATTTTCATATGAACAAGCCTTATAAGGACATAACTCCAAATAAGGACAGAATGCCTTATAGGGAATTAATGTCTTATAAGGACTGACGCCTTTTAAGGACTAAACCTTTCACCTAATTCTAAGACGGGGGTGGGTTCTGCCCGATCGATATTGCTAAGACGTCATCCTTAGCACATATGAATAATTTATGAGCACACTCTCCGGGGGAGCATAGTTCACCTCTCCTATCTACGCACAAAGGTTTAATCCCAACGTCCTCCTCATACTGAACAATGGGTAACATACGCACATAGACTGTATAAATACAGCACCTTATTCGTATCAGTACCTATGGGTCGGAGGTTCTCGGCCTGCTGCATTCGGGTCCCCATGTTGACTTTTTTCAGTTCTTCCTCCACTCTACATAGCCTTTCATTAAGTGGGTTTGCTAGGTACTAATAACAGATGTTAATTTGTCCATAAATAGTGTCCAAATGTGAAAGTCCATAGATTTACGTCCATCATCACCCCCTCCTGTTGGGAAAAGTTCATCTGGAGTTCTAGAATCGACAAGGGACTTTCTCTTCCGTTTTGCTGCTGGTTGGTGACTTTAGCAGGCCTTGGTGTTGTAGGTTCCGGGATGATAGGCGTTTGTCCCCGTTCTAATTCAATCGGTGTAGAAATCTGGCAGATAGATGCACTTGTGCCTCCTGTTTGGTCAGCTTGGTCGTTACCTAGGCTCAGCAATTCATTTGCGTATGTTGGGTTTTGGGCACTCCCACTGGCTCCAACCCCCACATTGTGACCTAATGAATTAATGGACAGGCGCCGCTCCACTATATCAATTTCTTTAGATAATACCCCAACAGCACGGGCCTGGTAGCTGTCAATGGTAGTGCGCTTGAGAGTACTGAGCGGTTCCGTTGTTGGCTCTGCGACGCCCACCTTTCTTCTGACCATCTTACTAGGTATGTTTTCCCCAGGTCAAACTTGGTAAATAGGCGAAAATAGGCGCAAGGCAGACTTACTTCGCTCAGTGACTTCTTATTATCCGTTTGTCATCTATGCTTGTCTACTTTGATCAGCAGAAACTCGAACCAAGAGGGTGGACCGAGCCCAGCCTCATCTGGCTGCTGGCAGGCGCGGATGGGCCCACCCTTGGCCCGGCCTTTGCCTAGGCACAGCCCGCTCCCGTCCCGTGCAGCGGTAGCTCGCCGGTGGATTTATGTGCCTCCGGGCGCGTCTGGCAGCGTCAGCGGTGCAGGGGAAGCCTGGGACAGCGAGTCCTTAGGCTAACACACCCGCGGTGACAGTTTGAGCGTCCCGCCCAGTGAGAGCTCACCAGTGGATTTATGTGCCCCCGGGCGTGTCACCCCCAGTGACAGTTTGAGTGTCTCATTTCCTATTAAACATGCAGTCTAATTTCCGCCTCATTTACAGTACTGAGACTGCTCTATTAGGGCCATCAACAACATTAAGCATTAACCCCTTCAGCACAGCGCGGATTACCGCGCCGTACTGAAGGTTCGTTGCGCGGGCGGGGCCGTGACGGAACGGTTCCATCATACGCACAGCGCGACCGATGCGCATGATGGAACCGCTCCGTCATGCGCATCAAAAGGGTTAAGCTGCTCCCAAGCTCAGGTGGATATGCCACCTTCCTTCTTTGCAATCTTTCCATAGCATTTAACATGGTCTTTCATGAGATCTTGCTAAGCAGACTCAATACTCTTGGCATTAAGGACACTGTCAACAACAGGTTGTTACGCTTTCTTTAAAGACACACCCAATCTGTGTCACTAGCTCACTCTTGCTCTGACTACAAACCCATCACCTGTCGTGTCACCCTTGGCTCGTCACTGAGCCCTATACTTTTGAACATTTATGTGACTTCTTCGCCACTTATATTTCTTCTTTGGGTCTTCGCTTTTATTCTTTTGTCAACTGATCCTCTGCCTTAATTGAGACCTTGATTTTGTACAGAACCAATTCAAGGATTACCTCTGAGCAGTTGCCAACTGGATGTTTGCAACTCCCACTGGCTAAATACTGATAAAACTGAGTTCCTTGTATGCGGCAATTCCTCTACCTGGCCCTCCAGCTGCTGGCCTTGTGTCCTCGGCACAGCTCCCATCCCTTCTTCTTCTTCTGCTTGGAACCTTGGATTATGTTCAATGACATACTTAATCTTAAAACTCATATTAATAATCTCTCCACATGCCTCTTCATTTTAAAGATAATCAGGAAAATCCTCAGATTGCTCCCTAGTTCCTTAGGGAAATGTCTGATCCAAGCATTGTTTATTTCTAAGTTAGACTATTGCAATGCTTTGTTCGAAGGCCTAAACAACACCCTTCTTTACAAGCTAATTAATTATGCTGCATCTCACCTTATCCTAGGCCTCAGTAGGAATGTAAGTATTGGGGGGCGGAGCTTGCTCGCGTCTAAGATGGGCGCTTCATGAGCGCGAAGCTCGGCAAGTCCATCTAACAATCCTACATTTATCCGACATCTGAAGTGCACTAATGACATCATTAAGGCTGATATCTGCGCCGGAGGTGCTGTGGATCGAAACGCGCTGACCCCGACACCAGTACCGGCCCAGACGACGGAGCGAGGGATCTTGGCCAATGCATGTAGGGGTAGGCCTGGATCCCCGAGCTGCTGTAGTATGCTGAGGCAGCCCAGCGCACTGTGACGCGGCAGCGACTGCACTTAGTTCCCGGCGGAGGAGATCGACCCATTTTAGACGGAGAGCGGATCCTGAGTGGAGCCCACCACGTTAACGGGGAACTACTAAAGAACATCTGCAACCAGTGAGCGGGCTGGGAACCTGGGCGGTGGGAACTGGACAGAGTGCGGCGGTTCTTGGAGACGCCATTGCAGAATCTTACGGGAGAGGACCGAGGCCACTCTCGGCGCTGCGACGGTGCGGGGGAGGAACTCTTATAGCGCTCCTCCTGCGGCACTGCCTATTCGAAGCTTGAGACGCCTTCCGGGACTGTGCCTGCCTGCTGCATGAAACAATTGGAGCTGCATTGTGGGTAAGGCGCGCCCGCCATTTTTGATCATCTGTGTGCTGGCTCACCTACCATAATTTTCCCACCTGGAGGGGTAACACGAGCGGCAGCTGCCCTGTGGAGTTCTGTACCACCTGAGGGATAGGCGCTGAGGGAAGGTTGCTTGACACGGCGCCCCCGCCTGGGTGACAACGACTCAGGTGGGTGCTACTGTGGATCATCGAGGCCCCTGGTGGAGTTGTGGATGAGCTTGTAGCGCTTTGCCTGCCCAGTGTGACGACTTGGGCAAACACCGTCCCCCCCCCCCCCCACGGGCAACAGTGCATCTTCGACACGACCACTACATAAATTGCACAGCCACAGCAGAGTGTTTAATACTGGGTGACAGCGGACTTCTACCTTCCCCTGCTAGACACTACACGTGGTGATTGGCGCAGTACTCTGGGCCCCTGGACCTGTGAGAAGATGCTGGACGTGAGGGCAGACACCCGAAACTCCATGCAGAGGGAAATTAGCATGCGACTGATGGCTGAATGTCCCGTCCGCATTACGTCTACAGCGAGACCTGCGCTGTTGTGGAACCACAGCCCTGGAGGACAACGGTGGCGGCATAGTGGGTTGCCAGGAGTGTAAGACTGCGACATACCTCTTTGCCCCAACAGTCGCTGCCTGCGGTGTACAACGTGCCAGCGGAGTGGGACTCAGATCCGCTTGATATTCAGCCTGGAACAGCAGGAGGGCCACATTAGTGATGGGCAAGGTCGACCGAACGCAACCAAAACTTAAGTTTGACCAAAAGAACTCTAAGGGGCGCGATACAGCTGCGGAAGACGGCGAAAAGTCGAAGAAGCGCAGACAACGCTCGACGCTCGCCACAAGCAGTTGGGGGAAAGTGATGCAGGTCCTGCAGGACAAAACAGAGGACATGGAAGCACGGTCTCGGTGCAGCAACCTCAGAATCACAGGCCTTCCGGAATCAACCCCGACCGGCAATATGGAACAGTTTGTAGAAAAATTGGTAATGAGACTTTCTCACCTATGTTTGTAGTTGAAAGGGCGCACCGTTCTCTGGTCCTCGTCCGGCGCCTGGCACTCCTCCGAGACCGATCATAGCGAAGCTGCTTAAATACCGAGACAGAGACTCAGTGCTGAAAGCTGCCAGTGACAACCAACCGCTGCAATATGAGGGCTCTACCATATAGCTGTTTCCTGATTTCACGCTAAGAGTGCAAGAGGCGCATCGGCAGTTTGCCCCTTTGAAGAAGCAGCTCAGGGAGAATAACAGTGACTATGCCATGCTATACCTTGCCAGACTCCGGATTAACCGTCAAGGCCAGTCGCGCATCTTCACAGACCCGAAAGCCTTGCAGAAGGCTATGAAGGAATGCTCTAAAGACAAACGTCGTAGCCCGGAGAGAGCCTCTTTGGAAGGAGCGGAAGGTGGCAGATTGGACGAACAGAACTGATATTTGGACTGCTCTTCATACAGATAAGCTTGTCACTCATGGGGTTACTGTTGAAGGTCTGATTAGAATGGCGAGGGGGATATATGCACTGAAGTGATTTTGTAAAGTTTAGTGTTTCTGCTATCAATGTAGGGAGATTATAAGGTTAGCTATCGGATGCGGGAGGTGGCTGTTGCAGAGGATTAGCCAGGTTGTTGACCACTAATACTATGGGACAAGTAGCTGGGGTGGGGATTGGTGATCTTATATCTGCTTCAGATGTTTCATATCCTGTTGATGGCTTGAGGAGCAGAGGCCAGATCTGGACTCTTTCAGTTTTCTAATTGGAGAGCGTGCTACCTCTGCCCGCGAGTGTAACGCACATTTGGGGTATTGAGCATTTGGGGGGAGGGGATGGGACATCTGTACGCTTTGTTGAGCTGTTTGCCCTTGCTGTTTTCTTTTAGGATGGTTCAGGTGGTCCGTTTACTAGTTTTCCTTCTAGGCTCAGTTGGGGATCGCCTGGCGTTGGTGGCGGGTGGTACGGGTTGGGGTCTTGTATGGCATGACATTGACTGCGGGCACTACTCACTATGTTCAGCGACTGCACAAGTTGTGGGTTCCTATGGCTGACACTGACAGGTTGACACCACATGATAATTGGACAGCTGGTAGTTCTTCCTGCAGGGGGGTTACACAGGGTAAACTGCGAGCTCTCATGTGGAACGTGCGGGGTCTTAATGACCACAGGAAACTACGTAAGGTTCTAGCATACCTGACAAGGCATGAAATAGACATTGCATTATTGCAAGAAACGCACCTTCCTCTTCCTAGCCCCATGTTTCGAAGTAGGGGTGTGCAGGGATTCGCACACGCAGCGGGCTTCACCACACATGCCCGAGGGGTACTTACATGGGTTTGCCCAAAGGCTTCCCTCACACTCGAACCTTTGGTTGCGGATGTAGATGGAAGATACGTGATTTCCAGATGCCGGGGAAAGGGGCTTGACATACTTATCATTAATGAATATGGGCCCAACAATGACAATCCTGACTTTTATACCGATCTGTCTGATAAGGTACGCAACTTTGGGATGGTACAGCAATTTTGGGGCAGTGACCTAAATTTAGTTTTGAACCCCGAGCGGGACCGCTCGGGGGGGACCGGCTAGACACGTTACAGCGGCAGCTAGAACGCTCTCAGATATCATGGTGTAAATGAACTTACATGATGTATGGAGGCAAGGGTTCCCTGACAAAGGGGGATATACGCATTATTCAGCATACCATGATCTGCATACACGTATTGACTATTGGTTGGCCTCCGGATAGCTGTATGGCCACAAAAAGACATGCGAGGTGCTGCCCCATACACTTTCAGACCATTCCTTAGTTTTGGTGGTATTAGATGCCCCCTAAAAACTATTCCCCCCTACACTTGGAGGTTCCCCCCGTACTCATTGCTAGATGCGGTGTTTAGGGCGGAGTTAGCTGAGGTGATTGAAACTTACTTGATAAAAATGTGGGCTCAGTGGAGAGCTTTCAGGTGGTGTGGAAAGCATTCAAAGTGTATATTCGAGGAGTCACCATGTTGAAGCACTCAGGGGTTCTTAAAGCGCTGCCAAAGAGGCTCGCAGACTTGGAAGCTACCTTAGCTAGCCTTGAGGTGCGACTCCAACAAGGCGCTGATGACGATGTATTGAGAGAATTCAAGGCCCAACTGGAGGAGTTCCAAGACACGGCAGATGCTGAAATTAAGCATCTCTGTAAATATGCCACTGCTCGCACATACGGGGAGGGTGAAAGACAGGTTAGGGTGCTGGTTCAGTTATTAAAGAAGCGACGTGGACATACTGTCGTAACTGAACTTAAGTCAGTGGAGGGAGAGACACGTATTGATGACACTGCCATAGCAGAGAGATTTCGGCAATTTTATTCGAGTCTATATGCACCACGTAGTTCGGGCACGGAGGAGGACATTTCGGACTATTTAACACATATTAAGCTGCCCTGGCTGACTAATACACATTGTGAATTCTTGATGCGCCCGTTGGAGAGAGAGGAAATAATCCTGTTCATGCCAAATGAAGTAAGGTAGTGCCCCGGGGATAGATGGTCTGACTGTGGCCTTCTATAAGGACTTGTTGTTACCTCACTTAACTACTCTATTTGAAGATATGTGTGAGTCGGGCACGATGCCGCCCTCAATGAGAGAGGCTATTATTGTAGCTATCCTGAAGCCGGGAAAACCTCCTGAGGAGTGTTCGTCATACCGACCTCTCTCTTTGCTCAATGTCGACACTAACATTTTTGCAAAGATCCTGGCGAATAGACTGGTCCCTTTTGTCCCAACGTTGGTAGCTCCGGGGTAGGCAGGGTTTGTTCCGGGTCAAAACCTTACTTATAATTTACGCACGGTGTTTGGCACTCTCCAGAACACTAAACTGGACATTTCAGCAGTCGCGGTGTTTCTCGACATGGAGAAGGCCTTCAACTCTGTTGAATGGCCCTTCATGCGACAGGTGTTGTTGCGGATGGGGCTGTGGGAGGTCTTCTTACAGTTGCTAGGGGTGCTGTATAGTTCACCCACGGCCAGAATAAAAATCGGAGACCTGGTGACGGACTCTATAAGTATCACTAGGGGTACGCGTCAAGGCTGCCCGCTCTCCCCGATTCTTTACGCTCTGGTGGCTGAACCCTTAGCCTGTGCACTCCGTGAATATCATAGATATAAAGGTATCCGTGTTCCAGGCTACGAACTTATAGTTTCGACATACGCGGATGACACGCTCCTTTATATTGCCGATCCCGAACGGCATCTCTCATCTGTATTGCAAGAAATAGTTCGTTTTGGTGGGGTTTCAGGGCTGCGAGTTAACTGGTCGAAGTCCATTATATTTCCTCTTACTCCGTCCACGACTCAATTTGACCCTGATTGTCCGCTGCAGTGGACGACAGACTCGGTGCGATATCTTGGTATTCAGGTGCACTCGGAAGTCGTCTTTAGGGAAAATTACAGCATGCTGGTTAGTAAATGAAGTGGCCAGCTGGATTCAATTGCCGTTGTCTCTCCTAGGCAGAGTCTCTATAATGAAAATGGTGATACTCCCTGATTTTCTGTTCCTTTTTACAAACATCCCAATTGTCCTCCCAAGTATATTTTTTAAGAGACTCACAACAATGATGGTTAAGCTGGCATGGGCGGGCAAACAACCAAGAGTTAAATGGCAAATTCTCACATTACCTTACCATATGAGAGGACTGGGTGCACCCGATTTAGATCTTTATTGTAGAGTAGCGCAAAGTGCACATGCTTACCTCTGGATACACGGCTCGCCAGACACCCCTCATCAGTGCATTGAGAGGGAGGTGGCTTCCCCCGCCCCTTACCCCTGCTACTTTTTTCACCCCCAGACCGCAGAACTGGAATACTGGACTTGATCAATGCGACCACCCATGCCTGTTGCAGGCAGGGGCTATCCTGTACTCACCTCTAGCTCCCCTAGAGTGGTGTCACTGGTTGCTGCCGTGTAGGGATGGGGGCGTTGTTCGTGCGCTTAATTTCATTGAGATCAGTACTATAGGATATTGATAATTCTGAGTGTGTGGTTTCTAACACATTATTAGTGGTCTAGTTAGAATGAGGGCAATAACATCTCTACTAATTGTTTTATCCCCAAATGGCAACGAATGTCAAAGAATGATCAGGGACAGGGCATGACAAGTGCCGAAAAGACAAATAACTCTGCACCCCTCGCGAAAGAAGTCAAGCCGTCATAAAAAAATAGTTTTCAATAAAATGATATTCTAGCGGATGTATGACGTTACAACGCACACTTTTGCAACGCATGCACTTACAACGCATTTTTTACAACGCATAATCCATTACAACGCATGACATTACAACGCATGACACTACAACGCATTTTTAAAAAATACCTTTACAACGCATTACCATTACAACGCATACTACCTTTACAACGCATACCATTACAACGCATAATATTAAATTACATTTAAGGTAAGTATTAGATAGTATAGGGGTAAAAATTACTATTCTAACTCCAGGGGGTGCAACAGTAGGGTAAGTGTTGGATAGTGTAGGGGTAAAAATTACTATTCTAACTCCAGGGGGTGCAACAGTAGGGTAAGTGTTGGATAGTGTAGGGGTAAAAATTACTATTCTAACTCCAGGGGGTGCAACAGTAGGGTAAGTGTTGGATAGTGTAGGGGTAAAAATTACTATTCTAACTCCAGGGGGTGCAACAGTAGGGTAAGTGTTGGATAGTGTAGGGGTAAAAATTACTATTCTAACTCCAGGGGGTGCAACAGTAGGGTAAGTGTTGGATAGTATAGGGGTAAAAATTACTATTCTAACTCCAGGGGGTGCAACAGTAGGGTAAGTGTTGGATAGTATAGGGGTAAAAATTACTATTCTAACTCCAGGGGGTGCAACAGTAGGGTAAGTGTTGGATAGTATAGGGGTAAAAATTACTATTCTAACTCCAGGGGGTGCATCAGTAGGGTAAGTGTTGGATAGTATAGGGGTAAAAATTACTAGTATAGGGGTAAAAATTACTATTCTAACTCCAGGGGGTGCAACAGTAGGGTAAGTGTTGGATAGTATAGGGGTAAAAATTACTATTCTAACTCCAGGGGGTGCATCAGTAGGGTAAGTGTTGGATAGTATAGGGGTAAAAATTACTATTCTAACTCCAGGGGGTGCATCAGTAGGGTAAGTGTTGGATAGTATAGGGGTAAAAATTACTATTCTAACTCCAGGGGGTGCATCAGTAGGGTAAGTGTTGGATAGTATAGGGGTAAAAATTACTATTCTAACTCCAGGGGGTGCATCAGTAGGGTAAGTGTTGGATAGTATAGGGGTAAAAATTACTATTCTAACTCCAGGGGGTGCATCAGTAGGGTAAGTGTTGTATAGTATAGGGGTAAAAATTACTATTCTAACTCCAGGGGGTGCATCAGTAGGGTAAGTGTTGGATAGTATAGTGTAATATTATGCGTTGTAATGGTATGCGTTGTAATGGTAGTATGCGTTGTAATGGAATGCGTTGTAAAGGTAGTTTTTAAAAATGCGTTGTAGTGTCATGCGTTGCAATGTCATGCGTTGTAATGGATTATGCGTTGTAAAAAATGCGTTGTAATGGTAGTGCGTTGTAAAAGTTGCGTTGTAAAGGTTGTTCCCCTATTCTAGCACACCCAGTGAAGAAATAATGAATGAATGAATATTGATTTTATAAAGCACGAACTTAGTCCAAGGGCGTCAAGGCGCTGACTGCAGAGCATCAGGATGCGGTAAAAGAGGAAACATGCTCAAACTGACGTATCTAGGAAAAGCCAGGTCTTTAAGGCTTTACAAATATGCTGAAGGGACACCTGACTAGAAAGTTCTTCTGGGAGGGAATTCCACAATTTGGGCGCAGCCGTAGAGAAGGCTCTGCCACCCCATTTAGCCTTCTTAGACATAGGAACTGTCAGTAAGTTTTTGTCCGAGGACCGGAGCGGCCTGCTAGGAACATAGTGATGGATCATCGACTTGATGCCCTCTGAGCCAGAGCCATAATAGACTTCATGAGTCAGGCATAGGATCGGCAGCCAGTGCAGTAGCTTAATCGAGGCCGTGACTGAATGATGTCTTGGAAGGTTCAGTACCAGCCTGGCCGCAGCATTCTGCACCATCTGCAGGCGACGAACAAGGCCTTTGTTAATGCCCAGTTTAAGGGCATTACAATACTCCAATCTGGACGTTACTAAGGCAATGACGGCCTGCTTGCGTGCTTCGAAGGAGAGATAGTGAGAGATTTTTCTGAGGATCCTAATGATCCCGAAGCAGGTGGAGACAGTCCTATTGACTTGAAGGTCAAGAGAGAGAGAGTTGTCCACAATCATCCCTAAGTTCTTCCCATGAGATACATAGGCAGGGACAAAAACCAAGTGTGTCCGGCCACCAGTCACTGGACCAGATATACTGTTTACTCCCAAAAATCAGGACCTCGGTCTTCTCTGTGTTTCCAACATTACTAGGACGTTTTCCTAAGCATGAACAAGCCACCCTTATGTAACTATTTTGATAATTCCATAAAAAGAAAACTCAACGAATGATTGCAAATGATAAAAGCAAGTAAAAGCAAATCCCTTAATAACAAATTGTGAATCATTGTTAATGATCAAATCCTATTTACATTTACAATGCATATATATATATTTATAAAATGCATATCAGAGCTTCCCATATAAATCCATTCCTAAAAACGCGGCTGTCGTATAGAAAAAAGAGTTACTGTTGTAAATACGGCTTGATTATAGACACTCACAAAACAAATAGAAGTTTCTAGGTTTTATGCATTTTAAGAAATGATGTAGCTGATTAGATCAATCTCTTGATAACTGCTGATTACATTAGCCGAGGAAGTTCAATAATTGCTACTCTTATAGTTTCTTCTCTAACCTTTAATCTGTCCCATTAGTGGAATCATCTAACCCAGCGTTTCCCAAACTGTGGTCCGCGGACCCCCAGGGGTCCGTGACACATTCCCAGGGGGTCCGCGAACTGGAGTGCCTTCGAGTCAGCTATTTTTAAATATTACGAAGCATTTAAGCATACAAGCACTGTGAATGACAGCGCAGGGGCGGCGGGACCAAAAAAAATCGGGCCAATCACCATTTCAGCTTAGGCCGGGGAAGCTGAATGGTGATTGGCTTATTTTTTCATAGACGCGCACGCTCCCACGGCAGTGCGTCTTCCCTCGTGTCTGCAGCCAGCCCAGGTGCATTTTGCCGCCCAATGCCCTGTCTCCGCTTCGCCTCGCTAAATACCTGCATTCCGGCACCTCGGACCACTACTAGAGCACGTGAGTGTTTATTTCTTTATCATTAATTTTAAAAATGTTACATTTACACCTGTTGGGCAAGGGCAGGGGAATTAGGTCGTCGTGTGTAGGCCGGGTGTACCAGTCGCGCAACACCCATTGTACTCCCGTTGTGTGTGTCGGCCCTCAGCCCTGAATGAGACTTCACCCGAGCACTTCAGAGATATTTAAAAGCCCATTCGCACGTTATTGTGGCCTTACTGTTTCACCCCTTCTAAGAGCCCCGCAGCTGCGCAGGGCTTTTAGAAGGGGTGAAACAGTAAGGCATCAATAACGTGCAAATGGGCTTTTAAATACCTCTGAAGTGCTCGGGTGAAGTCTCATTCCGGGCTGAGGGCCGACACACACAACGGGAGTACAATGGGTGTTGCGCGACATTTATGTGAGGCCTGGTAATTGCCGGCGGAAAGAAACGCTGCAGCAGGTGCTTCTAATCTAAAAAGCATAAAAAACTTTCAAACACGGACCCAGGAAGCCAGCGGCCGGTGGGCTTTAGGGCGGTGCGACCGGTGCCACCGCACCGGCCGCTGGCTTCCTGGGTCCGTGTTTGAAAGTTTATTATGCTTTTTAGATTAGAAGCACCTGCTGCAGCGTTTCTTTCTGCCGGCAATTACCAGGCCTCACATAAATGTCAAGATAACTCCTGTGATTAATTATCTTCCTGGAGAGAGATCAGCATTTTGTGTAGTTGAGGTTTTGACTTCTGTGAAGTTAGTACAGAGGGTTAATATGCCTGCTGCAAAGAACGTGTGCCAAGTGATTACAGAGTGCGTATGTACAGATCAGCAGGTTACTGCTTTCAAAAGAAACCTCCTTTTATTACTTGCAATTTATAACTTTAAGAAGCATGGAGCACCAGGGCCGGCTTTAGGGCGGTGCCACCTTTCTGGGGGCGCCGTGCTTGAACGTTTATTACGCTTTTGAAGCACCTGCTGCAGCGTTTTTTTTTCCCCCGGCAATTACCAGGCTCACATAAATGTCACAATAACTCCTGTGATTAATTATCGTCCGAGACAGATCAGCATTTTGCATAGTTGAGGTTTTGACTTATGTGAAGTTAGTGCAGAGGGTTAATATGCCTTCTGCAAAGAACGTGTACCAAGTGATTACAGAGTGCGTATGTACAGATCAGCAGGTTACTGCTTTCAAAAGAAACCTCCTTTTGTTACTTGCAATTTATAACTTAAATTCCTAATATAGAATAGTGAGCTATTGACTTTCATCCCAGAACTGCATACACACTGCAAAGAATACATTATTAGAAAATTGATTAATGTTGCAAAAAGGATTAATTTGGCAGAAATCGATTCTTATTATTAAAGAGAACTCCCAACTATGCAGTTTCTTTTTCGACTCTGAGTTTGGGCTTCTCCACACCAAGTACTCTTAAACTATACTGCCTACCAGTATGGATGACATGTGACTCCTACACTTTTAGTCTTTTGGCTTATGTAACATTTCCTATACACTGATTTACACACGTATGATTGATTGTCTCTGTGTAATGTGTGTGTGATGCAAAGTGCTCGAACACCCTGCACTGGTATGAGTGGCGCTATATAACTAATTCAATGCATCTGAGAGAGTGTGGTTATGGAGACTTCGTCACTGTTAAAGGGTGCTAGTGAGAGACTCCCTGGTGGAGGTGGTCATTGGGGGGGCGCCAACAAACATTGTCACACAGGGCGCCACCAGCACTAAAGCCGGCCTGTTTTAATTTTTTTACATTTAAATTGTAAAAATTGCTTGGGGGTCCCCGGATTCCAGTAGTGATTCAGTGGGGGTCCTCAGGAGTCAAGAGTTTGGGAACCACTGCTATAGGTGATTTATATGAGGGAGGCACAGCGAAAAGCTGGGTACCGTGACAGTAGGACACACTACGCCCACTCTTCTCACCACGTTTCAATTTCATAGAACCAGACATGCGTTACATCAGCTACTGGGGAGTGATCTGGCGGAACCACCGGAACTGACCGCCCTTTCTTTAGTTATAAAGACTGAAGCACTGACAAGACTAGTTTCTAAAATTTACAAACACACTATGTCCTATAGGGAGACCTACTTTACAAAGGCCCGCCTGGCATGGCAAAGGGATCTAAATAAGCAAATAGATGACTCTATGTGGACGTACTGTTGCATTAATACGAAACGAGTTTCCCTTAATGGTAGACACCGGCTGATACATTTCAAATATCTCAATAGAGTTTACTACACCCCGGAAAGGCTTTGCAGGTAAGGTCTGAGGGAGGAATCGAGGTGCAAGCGTTGCAGCTAGCAGGTGGTCGACTTCATGCATTTGGCATGGTTCTGTCCAGGGGTCGTGGAATTTTGGGAATGTGTATTTTTGGAAATGGCCTCGACGACACAGCGAGCGCTTGAGCAAGAGCCGGCTCTGGCACTGCTGGGCTACTCTAAACCTTTGCCTACAGGGATGCGTAGGTTAGTGGACATGGGGCTGTTGATGGCCAAGCGCAGAGTGGCGATTTGTTGGTCAAAAGGACCCCTCCCTATGACTGCTCAATGGGCGTCTGATATGCTGTACTGTTGCACCCAAACGGAGTACTATAGTGACCTCCTCCCCCCCGCAATAGACCTAAGAACTTTTAGGTACTGTATAGTGCATATAGAGCTGCTAAAGGAGGCGGCAATGAGGCAGCTGAGGGAGAGTGCCAAGAAAAGAGTGTACCCAACCCCATAGTTTTGCAACTTTGTAGCGCATCTGGGCGGGGACTGTTGCTCCATAGTGGGACCATTTGAAGCGTGGGGATATGTGAGATACCGTAAGTCTTAGTGATAGCTTGAGGTTGGGGGTATAATGCTTTTTAAACTCATGATATGGAGTACTGCTTGTCTGCTGTGCTGTGTCGCCTTGGAATGTAAGACTGCAAGAAAATACTGTTAATGTAATGTCATGAACGTGGGAAAGTGTCCTTTGTTTATTGTATTAAGATATGAAGGTTTGAAATGCAAAATAAAGAAATTTAAAAAAAAGGAAAGTAAGTGTTACTGAGCACCTTTCTTGCCTCCACTGGCTTTCCATACACAAACGCTGCCTGTTTTAGGTGTTCTAAATCCGTTATATGGCTTCACACAGCCTGGCCCCTGACAGTTACATGGCCTCTCTCTTCTCTTCTAACATTTATGAACACAGTCCCTGCTCCACTACTCATCACCTTGTTAACATTCCAAAATTCAGGAGAGCTCGTATAGTTGCCTGCTCCCTCTCAGTGGTCACCTCCCATGCTTGGAATGCTATTCCATTGGCATTTCCTCCCTTTATGCAAGCTTCCTTTTCTTTTCATAATTCTGCTGCAGTACAGATCCCTCAGTGCCAGGACACTCCTTTTTGAGGTAATTGTGTGCTTCACAAATCAAATCAAAGATGCTCTGCCCAACTATCTCAGTGAGCCAGATTCAATTCTAATACACACAAAAGAATATATACACACTTTTTAGGATGTTCAAGTAGGCGTGGAATGTAGGGCTAACAGGAAACATTCAGTGTAAGAAATGGGGTTTCTATTTTACAGTAGTTTGCACCCTGTAACCTGTAGTCAAATAAAGGGAGTCACACAGCTAAGATAAATCCTGCTTACACCCTTGGTAGCTAGGCACAAGCAGTCAGGCTCATCTCAGAGGCAACGTGTAAAGCATTTCTACATACACACATAGTAACACAATGGAAAAACACTACAAAAGTAGTTCACACCAGTTTAGAAAAATAACGAATATTTTTCTGAATATAGCAAGACTAAAAATGACAAAAATCCAACATACACGAGTAAAGATATGGCTTTTCAAAGCTTAAATCAGTTCAGTCCATAAAAATCAATGGATGCATCACTCTTAGCACAAAGTACCTGGGATGCGTCAAAATTCAAAGACAAACAGGCATAGGGGAGGCGAGGCACCGTAAAGACAAAGTGATGCGTTGGTTCCAAACTCTCAGGGGAGGTAATGCGTCGGTTCCTTACTGCCAGGGGAGGTGATGCATTGGTTCCTTACTACTACGCAGGGGAGGTGATAGGTGGTTCCTTACTGTCAGGGGAGGTGATTCGTTGGTTCCTTACTGGAAGGGGGAGGGGGTGATGCGTCAGTCTCTGGACACGAGGCCTCGGTTCCTCACTGCTGGGCAATGTCGATGAAAAGACAGCTTCGAAGTATGAGGCGTCTAAAATCCAGACGTCCTGTGTCGATGCTCTGGCGGCAAAGCAGGCACTGCATTGATTTCAAAGCCACAAAGAAAGTGACGTGTCTATTCTTCAGCCTCAAAGTAGGGAATGCATCAGATCGGAGGGGGTGCCACTGATGTCAGTGACACGGCACTCAAGACTCGGTCTGCCGTGATTTTCCAGCCGCACAGCAGGCTCTGCGTATATTCTTCATCTCCACAGTGATGATGCAGCAATTTTTCATTTGCATGGTGGTGCTGCATCAAGAAAATAGCTGCTGAGTGTTGATGTGTTGCTTTTCTCACCAGTTTGCATTTTCAAGGGCCCAGGAATTGGATTTGGCACCCCTTGTCAAGGCTCTCAGCAGAAGAGTCCAGGCACTGGTAGGGTAAGTCTTTGATGTCCCTGAGACTTCTTAACAGGAGATAAGGACGCACAAGCCCTTGGAGAACCTTGGAAGCAGGATTCAGAAAGCAAAGTCCAGTCATTTCACTCCCAGGACAGAAGCAGCAAGTAGCAGGCCAGCACAACAAAGCAACAGGCAGAGTGTCAGTCCTTCCTACAGCATCCACCTCTTCTTCCTAGCAGAATGTCCTTAGTCCAGAAGTGTTCTGATTTGGGGTTGTTAAAGGGCCAGTGGTTATACCAGTTTCTGCCTTTGAAGTAAGCGAACTTCAAAGGAAAGTCTTTGTAGGGCACAAGACCCTGTCTTTCCCTGGCTCCAGACACACTATGGGGGGGTGCGGGGTGGAGATAGTGTTGTGAGACGACAGGCACAGCCCTATCGAGGTGTCAGTGACAACTATTCCCACCACTCTAGCTCCGGATGGCCCATCAGTCGGGTGATGGCCTAACAGAAAAAGCAAAGCACATCTCAGCACCCTTTGTGTGACTGTTCAGAGTGAATGCACAAGAGCCCAACTGTAACCCTAACCTAGACGTGGATTCTACAGACATGGAGAGGCACGAAATGGATAGGCAAGAAAATGCCCACTCTTTAATAGTGTCATTTTCCAACAAGCAATTTAAAAAACAACTTCTCCAAAAGATGTATTTTTACATTGTGAGTTCAGAGTAGGCCTGGGCGAAAATTTCGTTCCGTTCGCGGAAATTGCGATAATTTGACATTTTCGCGTTCCGCGGAGAGCGCGAAAATGTCAAAATTTCCGGTTTCCGCAGCTTGGCGATAATTTGTTTCTTGCTCGCGCTGTAAAATAATACATTCTCGCGCACGCGCGATCGCCTTACCTGAATCCCTGCGTTCGCCGACAAGTTTTCTTGATCCGGTCGCGTTCTCCATGAGATGTTGTATTGTTTTTAGCCATTTGCGCTGTCTCGCGACAGTTCGCGCCCGCAGTGACGTCATGCGTCGCACGATCACGTCTTTCTTCTCGCGATCATGCACCGCGAGACAAATCAAAACAAGATGGCCGCGCCCACAAGCAACTACATGGGTAAGTTGGCGACCCGCAACCATGCAGAAAATGCGGGAAAAAAACTTCCGCATCTTCGCGATATTTCCGCTTGTTTGCGATAATTTTAAACATTTTCGCGATAATTTGCGAAAGTTAATTTCGCAAATTCCGCCCACCCCTAGTTCAGAGACCCCAAACTCCAAATTTCTATCTGCCACCAATGGGAAATTACATGTAAAAGATATTTCAAGGCAATCCCCATGTTACCATATGGGAGAGATAGTCCTTGCAATAGTGAAAATTGAAATTAGCAGTATTTCACTGTTGGAACATGTAAAAACAACAGCACATGTCCTACCTTATAAATACACTGCACCCTGCCCATTGGGCTGCCTTGAGTCTACCTTAGGGGTGACTTACATGTAGTAAAAGGAAAGGGTTGGGCCTGGCAAGTGGGTGCACTTGCCAGGTCAACATTGTAGTTTAAAACTGCACTCAAAGACACTGCAGTGGTAGGTCTGAGACATGTTTGCAGGGATACTCATGTGGGTGGCACAATCAGTGCTGCAGCCCCACCAGTAGCATTTGATTTACAGGCCCTGGGCACACCTGGTGCACTTTTCTAGGGAATTACTAGTAAATCAAATATGCCTATCATGGATAAACCAAGCACCAATGTAATTTACACAGGGCGCACTTGCACTTTAGCACTGGTCAGCAGTAGAAACTTCCCAGAGTCCTAAAACCAGCAAAAATGAAATTCAGCGCACAGTCAAAAACAGGAGGCCAGAAGCAAAAAGACAGGGGAAATCACGCGAAAAGATGCCAGGGCTAACAAGTGTCCCCCAAGCTGAAAGGGGGGAGAACTACCCAACCTCATGGGAGTTCTCTTCACTAAGGTGGAAGAACCTGGACAATCAGTGTTGGTTTGTTTTGTGCCGGGGCGGTGTTCCACCGTATAGTCCATTCCTGTAGGGAGATGGACAACCTCAACAGTTTTGGGTCCTCACCCCTCATTTGTATCAACCATCTCAGGGGCCTGTGGTTTGATTGAACCCGAAAGTGAGTCGCAAACAAGTAAGGTCTTAGCTTCTTCAGTGCCCAGACCACAGCAAAAGTTCCCCTTTCAATGACGCTCCACCTCTGTTCCCAGGGAAGTAACCACCTACTAATGAATGTTACGGGTTTATCTTGGCACTCTTTGTTCAGCTGGGAAAGCACAGCTCTCACACACTCTGTTCCCAGGGAAGCAACCACCTACTGATGAATGTTATGGGTTTATCTTGGCCCTCTTTGTTCAGCTAGGAAAGCACAGCTCTCACACATTGTTCCGAGGCATCAGTCGCACCACAAACTCCTTGGAGAAGTCAGGAAACTTGAGCAGGGGGCCATGCACATGGCCTCCCTCAGGGTGTCAAAAGCAGTCTGGCATGCCTTATCTAGATCACCTGATGTGGTTGCTTCCTTGAAGTTTGCTCTGTCAAGGGGGCAGTACTGGTGCCATACCCCATGACGAATCTGCAGTAGTACCCAGTGAGGCACTAGAAGGCTCTCACCTCTGACTGAGTCTGGGGATGGGGTGAAGGTGCCCAAGCAAAAATGATGTCAATCTTGGGTTGTAAGAGTGCCACTTGGCTGCTTCCTAACTGGTGCCCCAAGTACACGACAGACCCCTGCACTTACTGGCCATGATAGTGAGGCCTGAACTCTGCAGAGCCTTTAACACCTCCTGGAGGTGGTACAAATGGTCCTCCGAACTAGAACTGAAGACCAAAATGTCATCTAGGTAGGCAGAACTGAAGTTCTCCAATACAGCCAGGACCTGATTGACCAGCCTCTGGAGTGTAGTAGGGTTATTCTTCAACCCAAAGGGCATAATATAGAACTGGAATTGCCCCTCCAGCATTGAGAATGCTGACCTCTCTTGTGCCCCCTCGGTCAAAGTAATCTGCCAGTATCCAGATGTTAGAACAAATGTGCTGAGCAACTTGGCAGCCCTAAGCCGATAAATGAGCTGATCAGCTCGAGGGATGGGGTATGTGTCAGTCTTGGTGACGGCATTGATCCCCCGGTAGTCCGCATAGAACGTAGGTCTGGTGTTGCCCTGGGTGCAGCAGCTTTGGTAATCAAGATCACTGGGCTGGACCAAGGACTGCTGGAGGGCTCTATCACCCCTAAAGCGAACATCTTGGAAAGCTTCTCCTTGATGCTAGCCTTCACTCTGTCAGTCAATCTGTAAATCTTATGCTTCACAGGGGGACTATCCCCAGTATCAATGTCATGAGTGCACCACTAGGTGACTCCTGGAGTGAGTGAAAATTGAGTGGCACACTGTCCCAGCAACTGGCAACAGTCATTCTACTGCTCTATGTTCAATGTACGGGAGAGGATCACACCCTCCACTGACCCATCCTGCTCTGGAGCAGACAGAAGGTCTGGGAGAGGTTCACTCTCTTCTCCGCCCCATTATCAGTAGCTAAGAGCATGGTCAACTCAGACCTCTCGAAGTGGGGTTTGAGGCGGTTATCGTGTAAGACCCTCAAGGGGTTCCTAGGAGTCTGCAAATCCACCAGGTAGGTGACATCACTCTTGTGCTACTTTACCTCAAAGAGTCCAGGCCACTTGTCTTGTAGAAGGCAAGGCTCTACAGGGTCTATCACCCACACCTTTTGACTAGGCTGAAACTCAACCAGAATGGTATTTTGGTCATAGCAGCATTTCATGTCCTCCTGGCTTGCTTCTGGGTTCTCTTGGGTGAGTTTCCTGAAGCGTGCTGTCTGGTTCCGGAGGACCACCATGTAAGTGAATACATCCTGGGTGGCTTCCTAGGTGCTTGCTCCCAGCCTCCGAGAGGTCCTCTCACGGGGTGCCCATACAGAAGTTCGAGAGGGCTGAAGCCAACCCACTTCTGCGGAACTTCCCCTTTAGCAAAGAGAAGGCATGGCAAGAGGACATCCCACTTATGTCTCACGGGTTCTGACAGGCCCCCAACCATGCCTTTTAGGGTTCAGTTGGATTTCTCAACCAACCCATTGCTCTCGGTGTAGTAAGGGGAGGTGAAATTGTAGTTCAATCCAAACTCTTTCCACATGGCCCTCAGGAACTGCAACATGAAGTTGGTACACCGGTTAGATACCACCTCCTTGGGGAAACCAATGCAGGTAAAGATCCCCATCAGTGCCCGGGCCACTGTGGGTGCCGTCACTGCCTTCAGAAGGATAGCTTCCGGGTATCGAATGGGATGGTCCATCAAGACCAGGTTGAACCTGTTGCCCATGGCTGTCTTGGGATCCAGAGGCCCCACAATGTCAATGCCCAGGGGTGCTCACGACAGGGAATGGTTGCAGGGGAGCCTTACATCTTCCCCCTCTCTTGTCACTCTCTTGGCAAGTCGGGCAGGACCTACAGAACATAACTGAGTGTTTCCTCATTTAGGGCCAGTAAAAGTGGGGGACAAGCCTGTCAAATGTCTTGCCTTGTCCCAAATTATCTGCTAAAGGCACATCATGAGTGAGACTCAGTAGGAAGGCTTTGAAGTATTGGGGTACCACCAGCAAATGGGCTGCCCCAGGCTCAGCAACATTAGGCTCACTATAGAGGAGATCATTCTCCCAAGAGTTCAGGTGAAATCTAGGCTCATTGCCAGCTGCTTGGTCCTCTGCCTGCTACCAAAGACCAACAAAAGTAGGGTACTCTTACTGCACTGCGCAGAATTTCTCCCTGATGGGACCCCCTACTTGCTGTCAATGGGTCAGCTGAGGCAGGTTCCCGAGTTCAGCCATTTCTTCCCCTGTAGGCTCCAGAGTGTCCCCCTCAGATTCAGCCTTCCTGTGGGAATTTCTGGGGCAGGTATACCATGCCCCTTGTCTCACCTCCTACACCACGTGGCAGAAATTAAAGGTCAGGAGGGCCATATGCAACCCCCAGACCTTACTTTGAGTATCTCTGATTTAGAGTTTACTATCACTGATGAGTAGTGGGAGTTCTGTTTTTCCATAAGTCAAGACATTGCGCTAAACAGCAGGCATGAACTTATTCAGTTTAAATTTATCCACCGCTTTTTTACATTCTGGATAGACTATGGCAGTATGTTCTGTCAGAAAAAAAATGCAGCTGCTGTAATTATGAACCTGCAAACCTCATGCAGCTGCCTTCAAAAGTGCAAGGAGTCTAGGCACACTGGGTAATTGTCTTTACTGAGGTGTGAAATATAGACATACCGGGAAATGCATTTACTGAGGTGTGAAAGATAACGGGTAGTGTCTGTTATCCATCCCTAATGGTAGCTCTACTGGGCTATGTTAAAGTTGTCTCGCTGGCAATGAAGAAATACACAGCATTAGCTTGCTTGTTAGCAAAGTTGAAGTAGGTTATGAGATGGGGTAGGAGTCCTCGCCTGAGAATTCAGGACTGGGTGCAAGATCTGGAATATTGCACCAGTGCAGCGGACACTTTTCCTAGGCCTGAACTGCCCATTTTCTCCACCGGGCATTTTACCAGGGGACTGGAGCCTTTGAAGTCCGTTTTTTAAAGCAAGGGGCCACTGCTGACACCACTATCACCCATAACTGCCTACTTACAAAATCGCTTCACAGTGTGAGGAGGGGGTGGGGCCTTGGAGTAGGCAGGGCATATCTAAGAGGCACTCAGCCCCTCAAAAAAAACCCACCCCATCACAAACAAAAAACAAAATAAAGGGTCATTGAGGCTGTTGCCAATGTCCAGGGGTGTTTGCACACCTTATAATGGACATACAATGGACGAACAAAAACCAGACGCTCTCTTTTTAACTGAGACATGGCTAACCCCTCACTCCGATCCTGAGTTGGTTCAAATCCTGGGGCAGGAATACCAAATCATAAGACAGGACCGGGAAGGTGAAAGAGGGGGTGGTTTAGCCATCATCTTCAGAGACTGTTTTACCTGTCGCTGCACCCCCAACCCTTTTCCGGAATGCGAAAGCATGTCGTTCACCCTGGAATTCTCCCTCAATATAAGTTTCTCCGGAGCACTTATATACCGCCCACCAGGCACCCCCAAACAGTTCTACGAATCTCTGCCCCCGTTAGTCGCCGATTTGGCCCTATCACCCTCTAACTTCACATTATTGGGTGATCTCAATATACATTTTGATAACCTCAATAACTCCATTGCCAATAAACTAAGCGGGGACCTATCCGCTCTGCAGCTGCTCCAGCTGGTCTCATCTCCTACGCACGCGAAAGGCCACTTGCTGGATCCTGTTTTCAGCAACTGCCCACATTTAAAGGCCTGTCCCCCTATAACGCTTCCTTGGACAGACCATGCTCTAGTCCCGTTGCTTTGGACAACTGAAAAATCTACATCCCCTATACCTACTGTCCAAGAAACCCGAAACTGGTCTAAAACACCGCTGGCCCAGTGGACCCTGGAACTGCAAAAAACGATTCCCCTAGTCGGTCAGACCCCCTCACAGGCCAATGAATCCTTCAATGAATGGATACAGAACTCTCTCAACACCAAGTTCCCCCTGAAGAAAACAGTTTTCAAAAGATCCAGAATCTCAGCTCCCTGGTACTCCACTGAACTACGGGAGAAAAAGCGCTTTTGCAAGAGACTGGAACGCAAATGGCGACTGGAATATGCGGAAGCAGACAAAACTATCTATAGAGACGCCATCAGGACATACAAAAAAGACATAAAAAGTGCGCAATCTTTATACTATTCAAACCAGATCGCAGAAGCCAGCTCCAGCTCGAAAGAGATCTACAAAATAGTAAAAAGCCCCACCACCCTCCCCACACCCCCTCCTACAACTGAGAATCCTCAGCTCCGTTGCGAAGATTTGGCCAACTTTTTTTCCCCGAAAATCAATCTTATTTACTCTTCCTTTCCATCCACAGAACAGACTGCTCTGACTAAAGCAGTGTCGTACTTTAGAATTTGGGACTGCGTAGGAGATAGGGCCCTACCCCTGTCTATCTCGGTAATAGTGAACCGCGAATGGTTAATGCGGTATGTACGAGTGCTTTCTGTAACGTTTCAGCTATGAATGCACTGTGTATACGCTATTTTACATCACTGCGTGGGTTCCATTTTGTATCGGTGGCCATCTTATGGTTGCCCTCACATAGGCTATGTAGTGTGAAGCGAATACGAGCTTTTAAGGCACATGTGGCTTTCCTTGACTTTTCTGTGACCTGGGCAGCTTGGCTCCGCTGCCCCAGGTCAAACTGGTCTCACGAGTTCCCCGTCCTCTGGCCACCTGTGATTAGCATCAGGGCTTGACACACCATAAAGTCTTTTCATCCTACACAAGCCTCCGGCTAATCTCTTTCACATATTGCTGTTCCTGCTTTATGGCTTGTTTCCCAAAACAGGAGATGCTCATGTTTATTGGGGCCTATCGATATCTGATGTGGGATCTGAGCTTTACTGTGTAAATAATTGCGGGCTGGCTTCACTGGAATGTGGGATGGTCATCATGACTCTGCCTTTTCGTTTTGTAATGTATACGTGTAATGGCCATATCATAAACTAAAGAATGTATGCCTGAGGCAGGAAAATCTGTATTTAAGAAGAAGCCCGTTTCTGTGATTTTTAGCAGTCTCCTGAGAACATACACGCTGTTGTACTTCTAGGACGCCTGTAATTGGTCTGCAGCCAATAAACTGATCTTTGACTTCACCAAGAAGACTCTGTGTTTCTGTAGGTCTGAAACAGGAAGAACCCCGAAGTCATAGGGTGTGTTCCCCTGCACCGCTGGGCTTAAAATACCCAGTACTTCAGTTGGCGCCCAACTCGGCGCGATTTCAGCGGTACCGGTCCAAGCCAGAGGTTCGTGAGGAGCTTCGTGTGGAAATTCTGGAGGAAGGCCGCCACTTCATCGACCCCTGCATGTCGACGTGGTCCGAAAGTCTTTTCTGCGAGGTTCTCCGCGTCCCGACGGCTACGAAGGACTGCTGCCCTGATTAATCGCCCTGTTTTGGACCCTTGACGAGTTTGGTAGAGCGAAACAATCGAGAGAGTCTTCTGGTGACGCCATCGATCATCAATATTCAGTTAAGTATAAGTGGAGCGTCTCCCAGTTTGAATTTGGTATCCTTCGGGATCATTTTGATTTGGTGCTTGCAAGTCCCAAAGCCAGAGGACTCGTGTATTCACGAGACTATCGTACTCGATAATCCTTTGACGTTTTGAAGCTAGACTAGTGAGCGAAGATGCCTGGTTCTAGTGTATTTTGTAGATTGTTTTGTTTGGGTTGTGGAAGGGATTTCCAGTTAGAGGATTCATGTCCGGTTCGTCCAATTGGAACTCCAACTTATGAGCTTTATGTAAAACATGGCGTGGGCCCCATTGCATATAATGAAATATGGATCCGATACACCAGAAAGGACGGTGTTTTAAAATGGCCCCAAAATGGTAGTTTCGATACAGATATCTTAGATAATTTGGAAGTTAAATTGTTTAAAAAGAAAGCCCGGCCGGCGATGTTTGATTCTTTCCGCTTATGGCGAAAGGAAGCCAAACAGAAGGAAATTAAGCTAGCGAAAAGAGATAAGAGAGAGAGAGGTATGTCAGTGATGCAAGCAGCTGTGCAATTTAAAGATAATGAGGAAGAACAAAGGAATGAACAGTTGTACAGACAGCGCAAATTAGGGATCGATAAATGTTACCCTGTTTTGTCACCCCTTGTGCAAGATGAGACAAAAGAGAAAGAGAAAGATTCCCTAATGTCCCACTTGTTAAGTTCGCCACCCCCATATGCGCAAAATGCCACCGCACCTCCACAGCTTGTAAATGCGCAACCTCCAGTAAATATGCCGCAAGCCTTCCCGCAGCTGCCAGCTCCTCCTCAGCTGGCTCCTATTCCTGCAGTGCAGCCCTCTCAAGGGCCGCCGGTTTTGCTACCTGTTACCCCCGCGCTTCCTGCGACTTTGCCTAGCGCGCCAGTGGCTTCCCCTGGCGCTCCTTCTTACACTACCCCGGTACCTGTATCTGAGTCTGTTTTTCTTCCCTCTGTCTATCCCCCTGTTTTCGCCTCAACTTCTCCTTCAGCACGACAACGACTAGCTAATGTAGTTACTAGTTTAATGTCGCCTCTCTTTGGGTCATCTAGTGCGACTCCTGGTTTACAGCGTAAGCAATTGCGTAGTCAGCTACCTGGTCCCGAAGAGAAAGAGGTGTTAGATCATCTGGCGCGTAGGTGGATTGGTTTCCCTTCATGCTATGATGTGGAATCGGTTGTTAATGTTTTTCACCAATGGGATGCCCCAAAACAGAGGTATGTTTTTGATAAAATGTGTGAATTCCTCTGTGAGGAATTGGAGGATAAGGGTGCAAACCCAAACCCACAGGAATTGTGTCGAGTGCGATTTGATTTCGGAACAGGTGTAATTGTGGGCCCCAATGTAGATAAAGCAGTTGCGACTTTACTGTCCCTCAGAAATGGCGATTGTCAGCAATCATTGTTTGACCAGGATTTCCCTGTGGGGAAGGAGGTAAAAGCGCGCCAATATCCGATGCGTGAGGTTCCCCCAGTTTGGAGACCTGCTGATCCAAATGCTAATCCACCTGTCTTAGCACATTTTCAGCGTGTTTGGGTACATGTCCCATGGAAGAGATCTGAGGTGTTAGCACTTAAACAGACATTGCCTGACCCCCGTAAAAACCCTACCGGTTATTATAAGGAGTTATCCCAAACTGCAGAGTCGTGTGTCATGAATTTGGCCGACATAGATATGCTGTTTGGGAATGTGGTTCCACAGCCTTTATGGGGATCCATTCGTAATGTAGATCACGCTGCAGAACTAGGTGACACATGGGCTAATATTGTTGCTGCAGACGCTAGACAAGTTGGTGGTGCGAAACCTGAGCCCCTCATAGTAGCGCTCCCTGGTAGAATTATTACCTATATGAAAACTATAATGCCTGCGATGCGCGTAAATTGGGATAAGCTATCTGCATGTAAGCAGAAGAAAGATGAGACAGTGTCTGATTTCTTTACCAGGTTTGAAGAAACGTTTATCGACCACAGTGGTCAAGACATGAGCACTGAAGGTGGCCAACGGTTATTTGTTGATAAATTTGTGCAGAATCTACTCCCCGAGTTGTGTAAAAAATTAAAAGATTCAGAAAGTTCTTGGGCTGTTTCCTCTTCAGCGCAAATACTGGCTACTGCACAGTATTATGAGAATAGAGACAAAGATGAGAAGGATAGAACAGATAAGAAAACGAAGGAACTAAAGACAAAGGTCCTCTTACAGCAGGCCTATCCACCACGTGGAGGACAGAATAATTATAGGCAAACACAAGGTATCTATCAGCAACCCCAACAATTTCAGAGTAATCAGCAAATGAACGGGTATTATCAACCACGAATCCCTGTAGGTCCCAACCAATGTTCATATTGCAAAGAGGAAGGTCATTTTAAATATAGTTGCCCTAAATTGATGCAGCGTAACAGTAATGCGTATGGCGCAAGAGGTAGAGGTGGTCAGCAAGCTCCTAGAGGCAGAGGGCGTGGAAATGTTCTCCGGAACGCGCGTCCTCTTCCGCCTCAAAATACCATAAATAGCTTTGATCAGCAAGCCAACGCGACTGGTAATACAGCTCAGTACTACAATAGTGATTATTATGCGGAAGATGACAATGTAGAAGATGATGATTACTAGGACGGCCGTAGACAGAGAGAGGGAGTTGTTTCAGTGCCAGTGGATCAGAGCGGACCTTATGTTAAAGTAACTACAGCAAATGTAACGGAGCCCTTTCTGCTGGATACTGGTGCTGCAAAGAGTTCAATCATGCATTCAAAACTCCCTGGCGCGCCTTTGTCTGGCGAAATGAATGTCTCAGTAGGTTTTTCTGGCGCCCCAGTTAGGAACCCGATTTCTAGTCCTATGTCACTTTCTGTTGGACCTTGTGAGCTGAAAGCTCCCCTTATTCTAACGACAGGTTGTGGTGAAAATTTGCTAGGATTAGATTTGCTAAAAAGATTGCATGCCACGCTGTATTGTTCTCCTTCGGGAGTACAACTTACATTAGGTAAGAAAGTGATTTCCCCAATCTATTCGTCTAAGAATGCAATGCCACCTGAATTGTCATCCCTTCCGGATGTCCTTTGGGCTACTGGTCCCAATGATGTGGGCCTTTTGGAAATACCGCCATATGTGATCACTTTAAAAGCCAATGTCAGATTGCCACGCATTCCCCAGTATAAGATCTCCAATGAGGGTCAAAAAGCGTTGTTAGAAATTGTCAGTGATTTGATTAAAAAGGGTGTGATTGAAGAGACAAGAGGCAACGTTTGCAATAGTCCTGTTTTACCTGTCTTAAAACGAACGGACCCTTCACAGCCACCTGTTTACAGATTTGTGATTGATCTTAGAGAGGTTAATAAGATTGTTGTACCACAGTTTCCAGTTGTCCCTGATATAACGGCCTTGTTAACCATGATTCCAGCCTCCGCTGCATGGTTCTCAGTGATCGATCTAAAGAATGCTTTCTTTAGCATCCCAATTGCAGAGGAGAGCAGAGACATTTTTGGCTTTAGTTTAGGAGGCCGAAGCTTCCGCTTTAAACGCGCTCCCCAGGGCTACTGTGAAAGTCCATCAATATACAGTCAGGCTTTGAAAGCGCAGCTTGATGCACTGGTTTTACCCAGTGGCGCTATCCTCATTCAGTACGTCGACGATTTACTGGTCGCCGCGGATACTGAAAAGATTTGCAAAAGCGCTACCTTGTCATTGTTGCGTCATTTGTCTGTCTTCCACCACAAAGTGTCTCTCTCAAAGCTGCAATATTGTCGACAAGAGGTGACCTACTTAGGTCCTCTCTTATCGAAGGAGGGAAGGAGACTGACCCCAGAAAGAATTCAAGCCATTGCACAGTTGAGTGTGCCAAGAACACAGAGAGAAGTGCGTGCTTTCTTGGGCATTACTTCATACTGTAGGCATTGGATTCCTAATTTTTCTTTGTTGGCAAAACCTTTGTTAGCATTGACATGCAAAGTCACACCGAATCCTATCCCATGGTCTGAAGAGTGTCAGAAAAGTTTTTGGGAATTGCGTAATGCATTGTGTTCAGCTCCTGTGTTGGGTACCCCTGACTACAGCAAGCCTTTTACATTGTATGTTCATGAGAAAGATGGTTGTGCATTATCAGTGTTAACACAGCCTTTTGGCGACAGACCGCGTCCATGCGCTTACTTTTCATCAACCTTGGACCCTGTAGCGAGGGCATTGCCAAGCTGTCTGAGAGCCACAGCCGCTGCAGCTATGTCTATTCGACAGTCTGCTGGACTAGTAATGGATAATACGTTGATTGTTATGGTTCCACATGCTGTGGACACATTGTTAAACAGGACCAAGACACAGCACCTAACTAGTGCGCGATTATCTGGCTATGAGCTGACACTGTTAGCAAATCGCATACACATAAAGAGATGCAACACGTTGAATCCAGCTACACTATTACCAATTCCAGCAGACCCCGATGAGATTGAGCAACATGATAGTCTGTTCAGAACAGAAGAAGAGACGAAAGGGAGAGTAGATCTCAAAGATACTCCCCTGACTGAGTGTGATGGTACCTTATGGGTGGATGGTTCGTGTTTCAAGCTTCCGAATGGTGATACGACTGCTGCATATGCTATCACGACTTTGCACACGATTGTTGAAACTGCGCGTGTGCCACAAAATTCGGCTCAAGCAGCAGAATTGATTGCCCTTACGAGAGCATGCGTGTTGTCTGAAGGAATGAGAGTGAATATATATACAGACAGCCAGTACGCCTTTGGCGTGGCTCATAGTTTTGGGCGATTGTGGAAAGAACGTGGATTCCTGACTTCGCATGGAGCTAAGATTCAGAATGGCAAGTTGGTGAATGATCTCCTTGAGTCGCTGACCCTACCGTTGCAAGTTGCGATTATGAAATGCAGTGCGCACAAGAAAATCACTGATGATGTTGGTCGTGGTAATGCATTTGCTGATGAAGTCGCGAAAGAAACAGCAAGAGATGTGAAGACTCGAATGTATGTTGCAGGCCCTGCCAGATGGGTTGGTGATGTTGGAATGTGTGAAAACACAATAGAGAGTGTAAAGTCCCTTCAAGCTGAAGCCACAGAGAAAGAGTTGAGCAAGTGGAGAGAAAGTATGGGTAAGTTGGATGAGAATGGTTGTTGGATTGATTTGTCAGAACATAGGCGATGGTTGTTACCTGATGCATATGTGCTTCCAGTAGTTACTATGGCACATGGAATGGCACACATCAGTACGAAAGGAATCTGTAAGTTGTTGGCTCCAGTATGGCAGAATTCTGGAATTCCTAAGTGTGCAGAGAATGTGGTCAAGAATTGTATGGTATGCTTGAAGTACAACCCTGGTAGGGGAACCCCAACTCCAGCTGGTCATTTTGCGCCTCCATCATATCCATTTGAAGTTTTGCAGCTGGATTTTATCCACATGGAAAGATGCAATAACCTGAAATATGTATTGGTGGTTGTTTGCGCTTTCTCAAAATGGATAGAGGCCTACCCTCTAAAAGATAACACTGCTCTATCCACAGCCAAAGCCCTTGTGATGGAATTTTTCCCTAGGTTTGGAATGCCAAGAATGGTGTGGAGTGATAATGGAAGTGAGTTTGTGGGTAAAGTGATGAAGAATGTGTGTGAGGGACTAGGTATAAGGCAGAAGTTCCACGCTGCAAACCACCCCCAATCAGCTGGATTAGTGGAGCGCTACAACGGCGCTCTAAAACTTAAACTGGCCAAAATCCAAGCGAGCTCAGGTCTTAAATGGCCTGACGCTCTGCCTCTAGCACTCCTGTCCACCAGAATGACCGTACACTCACGAGTGGGACTTAGTCCTTACGAGGTCGTTTTTGGCCGCCCGGCCAATGTATGGGGTGTGCCAAGACCGATGAAATTCAGTGAGATCGAGCATCCAGTGTTACTTGATTACTTGCACAAATTGACAGTTAAACTGCGTGTTTTACACCAACAGGTGCATGATACTCTCCCCCCGGCTTCTGAAGCTCCTGGACACCCTATCGAACCAGGCACGTGGATCCTCATGAAGAATTTTCAGAGGAAAACCAATGAGGAGCCCCGCTGGATTGGCCCTCACCTCGTGCTGCTGTCGACAAGATCAGCGGTTCGAGTAAAGGGGAAGAAAAACTGGATCCACGGCGCCCACGTGAAAAGGATTCCTTTGCCTCTGCCGTATGACCAGTGGGTCCAGGAGGGTATCGCAGACTCTGAAACAGACACTGTACCTCGTTTTGTGCCGTTCAGTGATGCACGCATAAAAGGCACAGCTTCAGTGCAGGAAAGTGACGATATTTTGCAAGAAGCTGTGCCACCGTCAGCTCGATTGGACACTACAGAGCCTGAACTTTTGTTTCAAGATCAAACAGTACCTGGCCGTCTCCACTACAATCTAAGGCCAAGGCCCATGGACAAATAAATATTCTTTTCCTTTTACCTTTTTATTTTTTGATAACCAGAGCTCTCCCATCTGAAGGACTTTCTTGATTTTTGTTTTTCGAACCACCATCCGGGTTCAGCCGCAGGGTCGCGGTGCCAAGACTTTGGGGTACAGGCCGAAGACGTTAGGTCGACGGTTCTGGTTGGTCTAGGGCGTTCCCTGGACTGACAGGCGTACTCTTTAGCAGAAGAAACTCACCCGCCGCGAGCGGCACGATTAGAGGATGGAGTTTTGTAAGATGGAGAGACTCACTGAGGAAATGAACTTTAAAACAAGAATGTGTAAAATCATGACACGCAAACGTTTTGTATTATTATGCCTGTTTGTATTGTGTAGTATGATAATGTTTACTGTAGGATTTGTATTCTTCTCCTCTCAAGAGCCTATCGCACCCACTGTACAGCCTATGCCTCCTCCTACTATCTCCTCACACTCTTTTCACCCTCTGCCTGAACATGAACAAGCCAGACGGTCAGAATTTGTGAACAACTCGTTTATACAGCTACTGCACCAGCACCAACTAGTTATGAATACAACCAATTGTTGGGTGTGTGGTTTAATGCCACATACCATTAATAAGGGTATTCCTTATCTAGTGCTGCCGTATAGTTACAATGGATCGTCATGGGCATTCCAGACTATGTTTCTCTATGCACTAGAAGTATACTCCCCGCGACAACCGCGTTCCATCAGACCTAGCACCAATAACAAAGCTTTAGTGAAAGGAGTTGCCGATATGAGTAGAGATATCGATGCATACTCATCCATTCCCAAAGAAGAGTTGAGAGCTTATGTAGGGTGGAACGCGACGGGGTATAGTATTAGTCTGGGTGAAAGACAGCGGAAAATCTCATCCCCAATCTGGGTCGTACCCCACATAGGCCGGTTCTGTTTGCAAGGTAATGGTCAGAATCCTAGAGCTCAACTGGGAAGAAGTGACTGTACTGAAACGTACACTTTCCCATCGCAGTTTTCCCCTGCGTTTTTGGCTGCCAAGGGTACATATTTTATCTGCGATGACCGAGCATATACATGGTTGCCCCCTGATTTCTCGGGCACATGTTATATTGCAAATCTGCTACCGCCAACATTTACTGCCGCCTCTGACTATCACAAGACCAGAGTTGTGAGAGGCGTGATTAGTAAGGAGGATACTGCCGGTCAGGAAGCGGGAGATTTCTTTTTGGGTTTCCTGCCGTTTTGGGGACCTATGGTTAATAGTAGGAACCTGAGACAACTGACTCGTGTGGTTGAATCCACTGTTAATGTTATGGCTGGTGCCCTTGGTAATTTGACAGTAGAGAAAAGAACAAGGGGACCCGTTTTGGTAGCCTAGGGACCTCGGGTAATAACTTATTTTAAAGAACAAAGGTCCTTGGCATAAAAGGAAATAATTCGAATGTTTCAACATAGACTACAATGAGCACTATGGAGGTTCTTCCAATGTCCAGCCGGACAGAGGAATATTTATTCAAGTGAGGTAACAAGATGGGCAAAATACAAGGCACAACAAAGATGGCGAACGGCACAGTCCTGTACCGAGCGTTTGAAAAGAAGGTATAAGTGGTATAGATGCAGGAAGGAAACAACAGGCAAAAAGAGGGGAGAGAGCAAAAGGCGGCTTACATTTACATAATAATACTATGTAAGCTCAAACCAACAAACAGCACACTCATTTTGTCACAATGGTTAAATAGTGGTGTTTGTTACATAGGTCGACGTTTCGATCCCTAGCTCTCAATACTAAGGGATCATCATCAGGACTAGGAATTGAACTGTTGCCTGATAGAAAGTGTCAAGGAGCCTGGGAGCCAGCTCGTAGTGGAACTGGGAAGGCTCGGTGAATGCCAGGGGCAGCTCAATGGGTGCCTGGAGTTCGTCGGCAATACGTGAAAGCCTGACGAGGGCGTCTGGAACAGCCAACCGATCAGGAGGGCTGGAGCTTATGAATAAAACCAGGGCGCAAGGGGCCAGAACCGAGTGTTCAAGGGCCTGCGGTGGACAGTCTATGCAGCGGATTGGGCTGCCAGACAAGGCAGAAAGGCGGAAAAGCAGACCCGTGCTTCCTCCGGCCGCCAGCTACTCCTTGAGAGCTCCGGTCCCGCCTTGTCTGGCAGCCCAATCCGCTGCATAGACTGTCCACCGCAGGCCCTTGAACACTCGGTTCTGGCCCCTTGCGCCCTGGTTTTATTCATAAGCTCCAGCCCTCCTGATCGGTTGGCTGTTCCAGACGCCCTCGTCAGGCTTTCACGTATTGCCGACGAACTCCAGGCACCCATTGAGCTGCCCCTGGCATTCACCGAGCCTTCCCAGTTCCACTACGAGCTGGCTCCCAGGCTCCTTGACACTTTCTATCAGGCAACAGTTCAATTCCTAGTCCTGATGATGATCCCTTAGTATTGAGAGCTAGGGATCGAAACGTCGACCTATGTAACAAACACCACTATTTAACCATTGTGACAAAATGAGTGTGCTGTTTGTTGGTTTGAGCTTACATAGTATTATTATGTAAATGTAAGCCGCCTTTTGCTCTCTCCCCTCTTTTTGCCTGTTGTTTCCTTCCTGCATCTATACCACTTATACCTTCTTTTCAAACGCTCGGTACAGGACTGTGCCGTTCGCCATCTTTGTTGTGCCTTGTATTTTGCCCATCTTGTTACCTCACTTGAATAAATATTCCTCTGTCCGGCTGGACATTGGAAGAACCTCCATAGTGCTCATTGTAGTCTATGTTGAAACATTCGAATTATTTCCTTTTATGCCAAGAAACTTGGTAATTTGACAGCTGAGCTCCAAGCGGATCGCCTCATGACTTTGCAGAACCGCATGGTTCTAGACGTCATACTTGCAGACCGTGGTGGGGTATGTAAGGTTATCCAATCCAGTTGTTGCATTTTCATACCAGATAACGCTCCAACAGTCTATCAAGCCATCTCCAAATTGCATAAAATATCTGAGTCCATACACGTGGATAAAGGAGATTGCTCACTGGTGGGATGGTTCTGGGAACTGATATCTGCCTGGGGTTGGAAAGTTCTGATGGTCATTGGAATGATCTTAGCCATCCTTTTCCTGTTCTGTTTGTGCATACAGTGTGCTCCTGCGATATGTGGCCTCTGTGCTACATTATGTGTAAGGAAACCTGTATCGAGGGACGAGCTGAGTAATAGGATGATGCTACAGCAACATCTCCATGACTTCGTGAATATTGACCTAGACTCGGATTGAAATGAGTATAGTTATTGCCTATGTAAGGGCAAAAGGAGGGTCTGTCGTACTTTAGAATTTGGGACCGCGTAGGAGATAGGGCCCTACCCCTGTCTATCTCGGTAATAGTGAACCGCGAATGGTTAATGCGGTATGTACGAGTGCTTTCTGTAACGTTTCAGCTATGAATGCACTGTGTATACGCTATTTTACATCACTGCGTGGGTTCCATTTTGTATCGGTGGCCATCTTATGGTTGCCCTCACATAGGCTATGTAGTGTGAAGCGAATACGAGCCTTTTAAGGCACATGTGGCTTTCCTTGACTTTTCTGTGACCTGGGCAGCTTGGCTCCGCTGCCCCAGGTCAAACTGGTCTCACGAGTTCCCCGTCCTCTGGCCACCTGTGATTAGCATCAGGGCTTGACACACCATAAAGTCTTTTCATCCTACACAAGCCTCCGGCTAATCTCTTTCACATATTGCTGTTCCTGCTTTATGGCTTGTTTCCCAAAACAGGAGATGCTCATGTTTATTGGGGCCTATCGATATCTGATGTGGGATCTGAGCTTTACTGTGTAAATAATTGCGGGCTGGCTTCACTGGAATGTGGGATGGTCATCATGACTCTGCCTTTTCGTTTTGTAATGTATACGTGTAATGGCCATATCATAAACGAAAGAATGTATGCCTGAGGCAGGAAAATCTGTATTTAAGAAGAAGCCCGTTTCTGTGATTTTTAGCAGTCTCCTGAGAACATACACGCTGTTGTACTTCTAGGACGCCTGTAATTGGTCTGCAGCCAATAAACTGATCTTTGACTTCACCCAGAAGACTCTGTGTTTCTGTAGGTCTGAAACAGGAAGAACCCCGAAGTCATAGGGTGTGTTCCCCTGCACTGCTGGGCTTAAAATACCCAGTACTTCAGCAGCTCCATGTCCCCCTCAAGAACATACATCCAACCACCCTCCGGTGCTGGCGGAATTCCCCCAGTTACAGGTGGATCTCCTCACCTCCCTCATGCACCAAGTGAAGTCAGGCTCCCCCAGAGAGCCAGCACCCCCACATGTCCTAGTCTCTGCCATTCAAACCATTCTTCCCACACTGATTAGAGTACTTAATACCTCGATTTCTACCAGCACAGTACCAGTAAAGTGGAAGCAGGCCATGGTAAGGGCTCTGGTCAAAAAACCTAACCTTGACACCAAGAACCTCAACAACTTCCGCCCGATCTCCTTGTTGCCTTGGGCAGCCAAAATCTTGGAGAAACACATAAACAGCATATTAACAACTTTTCTCGAGCAACACCATCTGCTCGATCCCTCCCAGACTGGTTTTCGCCCCAAGCATGGGACTGAGACGGCACTGCTGGCAGTCACAGAGGAGTCCAGGAGAATCTTAGATCAGGGAGGATCGGTGGCAATCATCCTCCTCGATCTGAGCGCGGCGTTTGATACCGTGAACCACGGTATCCTCCTGCAGCGCCTCCTGGACACCGGAATATATGACAAAGCTCTGGAGTGGTTCAGGTCCTACCTGAGTGACAGATCTTTCCAGGTGTATGAAGGTAATGTCACCTCCTCTAGCAAGCCTCTGAGGTGTGGAGTCCCGCAGGGATCATCGTTAAGCCCGACGTTATTTAACGTCTACATGAGGCCACTGGCTGAGATCGTCCGCCCATATGGTATTAAGATTGTTACCTATGCGGACGATACCCAGCTGGTGGTCTCCCTGGCACAGGCAGGCGGACCCTCAGCTAATGTAGATCTCGCTGGCTGCATGGAGATGGTCAAGAGCTGGATGACCAAGTCTTGTCTCAAACTTAATGGAGACAAGACTGAGCTTATGCTCCTGGGTCATACCGTACCATCTACCATAGACACTCTCTGGCCTCCTAGCTTAGGTCCTGCCCCTGTTCCCAAAGACGCCATCAAGGGCTTGGGTGTCTGGCTTGACAGGTCCCTGTCTTTCGATCAACAGGTAACAAAACTTTCTGCCACTTGCTTCGGCATCCTGAGAGTTATCAGGAAGATCTTGCCTCTTCTCCCCTTTGAAGCAAGAAAAACCGTGGTTCTGGGCCTGATTCAATCGCGGCTGGACTATGGAAATGCCTTGTATCTTGGAGCTCCTGACTTCACCTTGCGCAAACTGCAACTAATACAGAACTGCGCAGCCAGAACACTCTTACAAATCCCCCGCAGATCATCAGCAAAACCCGGACTGAGGACACTGCACTGGCTCCCTATAAAGGAAAGAGTAAACTTTAAATCACTCTGCATTGCTAACCAGACCTTCTGGTCTCTAGGCCCGGCAATCAATCTCCCTCTCATCACACCCTATCTCCCCACAAGACAGTTGCGCTCCACCTCTGCAAATCTAGCCATTGTGCCGCCAATAAAGAAATCAAGGTCTGGAGGCCGCTCCTTCTCTTACAATGTAGCTAAGAGGTGGAACGCTCTGCCCCAGCATCTTAGATCTAATCCTGATATTCTCTCCTTCCGCAAACAGCTGAAAACGCTCCTGTTCACTACATAACTGTGGAGCTGAATCTGCCTCTTCCTAACTCAAACCTCAGCTGGTATGCTTAGCGCTTGGACGCCTCAGGGCAGCTACGTGCGCTCTATAAATCTGAGTTCATTCACATAGGCTGCTTACAGCCTACTAAAACAAGCTGGAAATCCACTGTTTATAGTAATTTTCAGCTTTTTTTCTCTGCGCCGTAATAATTATTTCGGCTCCTCATAGGGTGACCGTGTGAAGGGAGCCAAAATCTTGTGACACACGGTGGCACCGTGTGATTTGGCAGATATGATCACTTCCTCCAAGTTCCCCAGGTAATTATCCCAGGTGCAAGGGTAGGCGTTGCCTTCAGGAGACAGAGAGAGACATATAAGCGAACATTGAGAGGAAGAGAGCGGGGCTGATTTGAATATTTTTGCCAGGGATGCTTTTGGTTCCCAGCCTGCATCTAGACCAAAAGAAAGATAGGCACCAATACACAATTGCCTACTAAAACAAATGCAAGAGGATGTTATAAATGCGGAAGTAGAAGGTAGTCAGGGGGATACCAGCGAAAGATTGACAGTGTACAGATGAATACGCATGGTGTGCTAGTCTGTGTTAGATAATGCCTGTTCAATATGCTGGAAAAAAACTTTTACGGGTGTACTTTTGACTTAATAATGATGTCATACTCATCCAGTATTCATTAATGTATTGAATATGTTGTTGTTATAATCCCCTGCTTTTCCAGGTTTGTATAGTGGGACTCTTTAGGAACCCTGTTGTCGTTTCTTCCTCTTTCCCTGCCCCCCTCCCTCTTTCCACCCCATGAAACATTCCTTCTGTTTAGCCAGAGGCGGCCTTGGAATGTTGACAAGAGCAGCCTGACTGGCAAGGTTCGTTGGTTGCTGTGCCCTGTGCTCTACGCGCTTGAGGTGGCAGAGTGGAGGCCGTAATAAAGGAAATCTTCTTCACTTACCTGATTCCAATCATCTTTAGAACACTGGCGACGACTGGTCTGCGAAAGGGAGCAGGACGGCTCTCCTTTCCTTCTGAGTACATCCACCACATCGAGCAAAATATTTACCTTGTGGCCCACAAGGTTAAGGTACTATTTCCCTGTTTTAAAATCCAGCGAGCAGCCCACCACAAGATCACGCTGATTCGGGCACTGGAACGGCTTATTCCTCGCCCTTCTCATCTATTTTCACTTCAAACGCACCACGAGGGTAGTCCTGCTTCACAAGTGCCTGTAGTCACCAAAGCACCTTCGCCGATGGAGTCTTCGTCTCCTCTGACTTCCGTTTGTATGCTTCTTCCTGGATCCTCCCTCTTTGTCTAAGCTACACGCCTTGTAGGTGTTGCCATCATGCCTGCTCAAACCCACATCTGAGGTGATTCTGTGTAGATTTCAACACGTCTCGGTAGGCGTTTCGACCGCACTTGCCTTCATCTCCCAGGGGGCGTTTCACTTGTGCTTTCCCCCGACTCTCAGGCGTTGCTGTATGCCAGCTTCTACTCCTCCAGACTCTCTGTCTTTCCGGTCTTGGAGGCGTGTGGCTCCTCCGGGGCGCAGTACTTATCCACTTCATACCGTCTCTGTGCTCTGTGCACCACGATATTTCTGAGGCGTGCCATAGGGTGCTTGCTCCGCCTTATTTCTTCCACCTGCCACACCTTTCTTCACGTCAAAACCTCCTTTCACAGGGAGCCGCGGAGGACCTAGTGGACGCCGGTGACACGTACACCATATTGTGTGTCCCCAGCGTGCCCAGTGACACGCTCACTTTCGCTCTAATACTTTGGATCAACTGCACATTCCCCCACATCGATCTTCACAGGTGCACCTCTTTATAGCACCGGTGACACGAACACTGTTTTGCGTGTCTACACAGTACTTCAGTGACACGCTCACTACGAGTTTCATAAGTGCACTTCTACCTCGCACCGGTGAAACGCACACCACTTTGCGTGTCTCTAATGTACTTCAGTGACATGCTCACTTTCCTTACCATATTGCAGCATGTGCTGTTATTTTAAATTACTTCAGTGACACACACTACAATTTTCATAAGTGCACTTCTACCTTACAGCGGTGACACGCATACCACTTTGCGTGTCTCCAACATAATTCAGTGACACGCTCACTTTCATTACCTTACTGCAGCGTGTGCTACCTGTTATTTATTTTTATGCTCTACGGTGACGCGCACACCATGCTGCATGTCTGAAGTTTATCAGTGACACGCTCACTCTATTTTGGTAACCAACACTCCTTTAGCAGTATCTTCCTACTGGATTTATCTTCTCCTCTGCTATCTTTTCCAACATCAGTTCTCTACAGTGAAACACACATCATTCCTGGTTTGCCACTTCTTTTACAGTGATACGCACACTTCCTAAGGTATATTGCTTGTCATCCTTCAGGGCATCTTCATCTCCTCGGCTACAATCATTCTTGCGGTGGCACACACACCTATCCTTGTGTGCCATTCCTTCAACTGGTGACCTCATTGGCCGATTTGGAACCTTCCAAGCATCAAGAGTCACATTTTCCTGTCTTCATCACGGTGGCACACACACCATACGAAGCTTCTCCTTCTACTTGTGTTCCATACTAATCATTTGTATCCAAACATGGCTGCTGCAAGCATGACCCAGCCTCCGCCATTCCTGAATGAGTGTGGGGAACCCAATCTTCCTTGGAACGAATGGATTAAAATCTTTGAGTCATACCTTATTGCCATTTGGGGAAAGACATTCAGTGCCTTAAGGAAACAACACATCCTTCTTTACAACCTAGAGACCCATGGAAGGAAAGTTTTTGATACCCTACCAGAACCAGACCTAGGGGATGAGGGAGATGCTTATGAAACCTCTTTGATAAAATTGGAAATTCACTTTGGAGATAAAGTTAATATTGTCCTGGAACGCCACAAGTTCTTTTGTAGAGTTCAAGGAAAACATGAAAGTATTTCAAGCTATGTAGCAGTACTGAGAGGTTTAAGTGAGCTATGCCAGTTCGGAGATCTCAACGATTCCCTAATAAGGAACCAAATGGTGAGGTGCACCAATAATGGTAAAATACAAGAAAAAGTATTGCAAAAACAACCTAATCTACAAGAGGCGATCGAATTGGCCAAATTGATTGAACACACTGCCTCTGTATGAAAGAAATTAGGCCTAATTCTGTTCAACCCAACCACTCCCTTGCTAACCAGAGCCCAGTGTCGGAGATTTTTGACCCTCACATGTAAAATACTGTATGCGAAGTTAAGAATACTAAAGCACTTAACACTGTATGAGACAATAACCCTAACAAACTTAAATGCTACCATTGTGGTAGTAGTAACCGCCTGGCCAACAATCTGAATTGCCAAGCTATATGCAACAAGTGCAATAAGAAAGGCCACTTACCTAGAGTATGTCACAGTAAACATAACAGTGCTGAGGGAACACCGGAGTCAAAAATCCAGTCAGTAAAGAAAATCATCTTCCAAGTCCGGGACTCCAATACTGTTAACCAAATAAACTACCCACAATGTGAAATTGGGTTGGATGGCAAGAAAATCAATTTGTATCCGGATTCATGTTTCCCCTTCACTTTTGTGAACATTTCAGGCTTTAAAAACATGAACATTTGCAAAGAAAATGAATTAATAAAAGCTGACATTTCCCCTAGCAGCTACACTAGAGAATCTATCCCTTTGAAGGGCACGGTTAAAACTCACATTAAATTCAAAGACCATGTTACCCTAGGGAAAGTTTACATAGTAGAAGAGGGGTCCAATATTCTTGGTTGGCAACAACAAAAAGAATTAGGCATAAAGCTTGACCCTAACAACCCGGAACAAGTACTTACTATTGACTTGTCCATCTCGGGTAAATCCTTTGTCAAGGAGTTTCCTGAGGTTTTCACTTCCGAACAAGGGCTCCTTAAGAATTTTCAACACAAGATAAAATTGAAACCCAATGCTAAACCGATTGCTCACAAAACTAGGCACATACCTCACCTTATGTGGGAACCCCTAAAACTTGAACTAGCCAGATTACAGACTCTAGGTGTCATACAACCTGTAGATTGTAGCGCATGGGTTGCCCCAGTAGTCATCGCCAAGAAAGCCCAGGGTAATGACATTAGACTTTGCATCGACTTAAGGGACCTTAACGATAACGTCATCATAGAAAGACACCCACTTCCACGTATTCACGAGGTGTTAAGTACCATGGGGGAAGCCACGTGCTTTAGCGTACTGGATCTGTCAAATGCCTATCATCAGGTAGAGTTACACCCCGACTCCAGAGAATTAACCACCTTCACCACTCCGCTGGGGTCGTTCATGTTCCTCAGAATGCCGTTTGGATTCGCTTCAGCGGCAGCGGTATTTCAAAAGATAATGCAACACATACTAGAAGGGGTACCCAAAACCATATGCTTCAAAGACAATGTCTTAATTTACGGAGCAACACCTGATGAACACGACTCGTCTCTCAGAACAGTTCTCGAGAGATTCAAAGAGGCGGGTCTCACACTAAAAGAAGAAATATGCCAAATCGGGGTGGAAACTGTTGACTACCTTGGGCATACCATATCAAGGGACGGATTTAAACCCAAATTAAGCCTCCTTGATGCCATTGAAAAAGCCAATGCCCCCACCACCAAAAAATAACTATTATCCTTCCTTGGCCTTGCAGAATACATGGCCAAATACGTCAAAAACTTTGCCGATATTTCTAATGATCTCAGGGCACTCACTAACAACCATACGCCTTACAAATGGCTAGATAAGCACCAGGTAGCTTTTGACAACATTAAAAAAACAATAAAAAGTGCCCCCCATTTATGCAATTTCGACCCTACCAGGAAGACCATCCTAACCACCGACGCCAGTAACAAAGGTCTAGGCGCAACCCTCTCTCAGGTCATCGGTGGGAGAGAACTCATTGTTGCTTTCAAATCCCGCACTCTCAACAACTCAGAAAGAAACTACTCTGTAGTAGAGAGGGAAGCCCTGGCCTGTTTCTGGGCGATAAAACATTTCAAGTTCTACTTATGGGGGATAAAGTTCACAGTTCGCACCGATCACAAGCCCCTCATTTACATGTTCAGTTCTAAGGGTACAGCTAACAGTACACCCAGAGTAGCTACATGGGTGTTAGGCCTACAAAGCTTTGTTTTTAAACTCGAATATGTCACAGGCGACCTCAACACAGCAGCTGACTTCCTTTCGAGGGCACCATTAGACCTGGTGGAAAACTTTGAAACATCTGAAGTTCCCATTTTACAGGGTCACTCTTCTACAATAAATAAAGAGGAATGGATCGAGAGCATGACCCAAGATGCTACACTCACCTGTCTAAAAGAATACACACTACAAGGATGGTCAGCTTCTCGTAAAAGTGTTAGTCAAGATCTAGAAAAATGTTGGGAAATCAGACACGAAATCAACTTAAACAATGATTATATCTGGAGAAATAACAAAATCATTCCTCCGGAAGGATTGAAGGACAAGATAATAGACTTGGTTCACGAGGCCCACCTAGGGAGAAGCCTTACAAAAACTAGACTTAGAGAGCACTATTGGTTCCCCAACATGGACTCTATGGTCGAGACCAAAGTCAGGAACTGCACTATTTGCGCCAATAGTGACAAAACTAAACATACCCAGAAGGCACCTCTTTTCCCAGTTTCCATTCCGGACAAACCATGGGAAAAACTGGCACTGGACATCATCAGCCCGATCAATAAGAGAGGTGTCACAAAAAGATTTGCATTTGTTCTGACTGATTTTCACTCACACTGGGTAGTCATCAAAATGGTGAACCAAATTACTACCGAATCCCTAATCAATTTCCTGCGAGATATTTTTGTTACTGAAGGCATTCCGTCCACCCTGGTCACGGACAATGGAGTTCAATTCACCTTGTCAGCCATGTACAACTTCCTAACTGGTTTAGCCATAACCCACCTCAAAATTGCTCTGTACTGTCCTCGAGCTAATGGCTTAGTCGAAAGAGTAAACAGAATGGTAAAAGAGAACATACAGCTAGCTTGTATCAACCATCTACCTGTTGAACGCTCTATTCAAGATATGCTCTGGGCATATCACACCACTCCCAACCGGATCACAGGCATATCTCCCTTCTCATCACTCAGAAGAAGAAAACCCAGTACTAGGTTCTTCCACAACTGGATCAGGAGGAGAGGTAACAGCACACTCTTATGACAACGCCAAATCCAGAATAGCTTCCCATCAAGCCAAGTACAAAGACCGGTATGATCACAAGCATGGAACCAAACACCGGGAATGAACTGTAGGTGACTGGGTAGCTGTGAAAAAACCCACTCTAGCAGGGGATCACGAATCCAAGTTCTATGATCCCATAAGAATAGTAGAGATCAAAAACAACACAGTGGTTCTTGAGAATGGGCAGAACTGGAGCATGGATCATTTAGCAAAAATCCCGAGTCCAGAGAACACCACTCACGATAGCTCCCAGACCCCTGTTGGCCCCGGAAACTGAACAACTCATCAAAGGAGCTGCATCAGAAGACCAATTGTTTCACCCAAATGGCGTAAAGACTTTATTATGCAATAATGTTAACCTTGTATTCTTTCCCTTGTTTTTAGGGGGGTAAGATGTGTTATAATCCCCTGCCTTTCCAGATTTGTATAGTGGGACTCTTTAGGAACCCTGTTGTGGTTGCTTCCTCTTTCCCTGCCCCCCTCCCTATTTCCACCCCTTGGAACATTCCTTCTGTTTCGCCAGAGGCTGCCTTAGAATGTTGACAAGAGCAGCGTGACTGGCAAGGTTCGTTGGTTGCTGTGCCCTGTGCTCTACGCGCTTGAGGAGGCCGTAATAAAGGAAATATTCTTCACTTACCGTTTAACAAAATGAAATGAAAAATGAAAAAAATAGGAAAGAGAGACCCAGAATGACTTATTTCAGGAGTAGCAAGGAACTTCACACCATTAACCCTTTTATTACCTAAAGAACGTCAAATGTGCAGTGTGTTTGTTCTTTGAACCTGGACAAAGACAGGCAAACAAGCATAAATTGTAAATTTGACTATTTAATAAAATACACCAATTATAGTTTGTTTATTCTCTAAATATAATACCGAATTACTGCCATTTCTGAGCTCAATTACACGCTGAAAACATACATTTCAATTTCATTTCTACAAAGTAAACCAAACAAAACATATTCTTTTCACATTTCTACATGATTATAATACCTTGCTGTTTGTGTAAAATAGGCCTATTCTACACTGTAAGTGAATAATGTAAGGACATGGCATAACTTATTGTGAAGTCACTTCCAGTGACGTCATATAATCCCCCCACAATTTCTCGTAATTCTTGCGCTCTGCTGCTACCTGAAAGAAATATAAATGTGAGAAATTGTTTAACATGAGAATTCAAAGGCTGCTTGGGATACAGCATAGGCTTTAATGGATAGAATTAATGACAATGACACTTTATTTGTGTGATTAGTAAAAACCAATACAAAAAGAACGATCAATATAAAATAGAATAACATGTACACAATTCTTAAAAACCACCATTTGGTGTGTTTGTCTTATAAAATGCAATTAGTATTAGTCCTTTAGATGCGCCAAAGCAAGCTTTCAGTGGGGGCCAGACTTCGTGGGTCCCTCATCCAGATAGTTCCCACAGGGTGCCAAGGTTGACCTGTCCGTGAGAGCTTGGCGGGCGTGATAGATGAACTTAGCAAAATTGGCCATATGCTTCACTGTGTCCAGCAAATATAACTGTTGAACGGCCCCGTTTGCCGTCCGCGTGCCTAGTTGAAGGAGAATGGGCCTTAGGTAGGTTCGGCGAGCTGGCAACAGGGCAGGATGTGAGCCTGCGATTCTCGCTTGTAACAGCAGAGGCGACACTCCGTGATGGCTGGTTTTACCTTCACAGAGGAATACAGATATTTTAGGGGGAGCTAGTGTAGTCTGGCTGCTGGTATCCTATGTAGGGCTTGCCTCCCCACCGGCTGTGTGAGATGTGGTTTAAGGCCATATGATATATGAGGGGAGCTTTGGGTCTCGTGAAATCCTCTAGATGTCAGAGCTTCGATGTCTAGTATACGAGAGCATGATCTTACTTGCTTTTTTATTGATGATTTAATAGTGGTATACTTGATTATATTGATGTCCCAATTCTCTATGGCTAATTTCAACAGTTCTTTGGCTGAGGCAAGGCCAGTTGACCACGGGTTACCAGGTTGTTGCAAAATTTTGTTTATAACAGTCTTCATTGAATTCTCTGGAAAGGCGGTTGTTAGATAAAAGTATTTTGCCAAGCTCGCCAGTTCTTCCAGGGATTGTCGATTAAGGTTGAATTCCAGGCGAATTAAAGTATTCCTAGTGCATGCTGGAAGACTAAATATCTTTTTATAAGCTGCACAGTGGATCTTTTCAAGGTCCTGCGCAAAGTTTCCTGGAAACGCATGTATCGCATAATTAAGGGAAGGTAATAATTTTGCCCTCAAGACTCGTTGAATGGCCGTAGTTGTTGGGCTTTCTAAAACGGCATTAAGTTTACAGATGACATAGTTAACCATTTTTCCTTTCTGCTGGAGATTGTGGCGGTGGGCCTGTGAGCGGCCAGTTTCACTGAACCAAATTCAGAGATAGTTGTATGTTTGTGTACTGTGCAATGTTAATCGGCCCAAACTCCATTTCATCAATTTCTTTTTCGGATGGCGTCCGAAGATTACTATCTTGGATTTCGTTGGATTTGCAACCAGCTTATTTTTAGCTTTATATTGTGAGAGTGCTGTTAAAGCTTTTTTGAGGCCGACTTTGGTGTGGTCCAAAAGGACCAGGTCGTCTGCATATTGCATCAGCTGGATTTTGATTCTCGTAATCCTTGGAGTCGCTAAAGTGGCTCCATGCAGAGCACTACCCAAGTCCGTTGTATATAAATTGAAGAGCAGCGGGGCAAGGACACAGCCTTGCTTTAACCCGTGGTCTGTGATGATTTTTGCAGTAGCAGATTCACATGAGAGTTTAACTCTTACCCAATTTTGCAAGTACAGCAAGCTGATGGCCTGTAGCAGTTTTGGGCAGATGTTCCAACTGGCCAGTTTCTTCCATAAGATGTTACGATCTACCCCATCGAATGCTGCTGTGTAGTCGATGAAGCAAGCAAAAAGCGGCTGACTGCCGTGAGCCATCGTTTGGTGTACTAAGTATGATAGGACAATGATGTTATCTAAGGTGGAAGCTCCTGTTCGGAACCCGGTCTGGTAGAAAGGGAGCAGATCTTCCTTGCTGACCCAGTCTGTTAGTTTGTTCAGGAGAGAACTTGCATAAGCCTTGCCCTCAATGTCCAATAAGGCAATCATACGATAGTTCCTAGGGTCAGTGCTTGGCCCATATTTGTAAATTGGATGTAATAGGGATCCTCTCCAGGAACCTGGGACATCCTCCAAGAGCCTACACTCTGCATACATCTGTGCCAAATTTTCTAGCCCAGAAGTTAATGTCCTCCCTGAAGAGGGAACCGGGCAAACCATTAAGGCCAGGAGCTCCGTTGTGGCGTATTTTTCTTTAAATAATTTGTATTGCCTGTTTTCCTGAGGGGGTATAAACGGCCAAAATATCCATGGGTTCAGTTGTCACTTTACTTGGTCGTTCCCCAAGGCTTGTTGTTCTTTCTGTTATATTTATCTTCGGTGTAGAGGGTTTTTACATGGGCTGTCCAAGTGCTTGCATCAAGTGGGTTCTCTCTATTGGTGGTCCCATGGATTACTTTGTTTAAATATTGCCAGAATTCTTGAGATTTTCAAGGTGTAAGCAACTCTAATATCTTCAGCCATTTTGCCTCTGTAAGTTCGCGTTTTACCTGCCAGACCAATGTTGAGTAGCTCTTAGCCGCAAGTTTTAATTCTTTTTTTGTAGACTCGGATCTAGTTGCTCGAAAGGCCCTGCGTTTGAAATTCAGTTGTCTGGAGGATTTCTTAATTGCTGCTTGATGTCCCAATTTTTATTAAGTTCTATGGATGTTGCTGTTGATGTTGCTCCCCCAAAGCTGAGATGCTAAATCGTAGGCGAGTGAGCCCCATTCCCTTATACGACCCTTGTCGTTAAGGCCTGTCTGCCAGCCTTTCCATGTTACTTTCCACGAGGCAAACTTATGACTTGGGAGCGGCCCCCATTTTATTCTTCTAAGGAGACTATATAGCTCTATAGCTATATAGCTCTTCTCCCTTTGTTGTTCCAATGTAGCGAAGAGTGTGACGTTTTTTCCCAGTAATGGACAACTCTAAGGTTAGAGCAGCATGGTCACTTTCGTCCCGGGGTTGGACCGCATAGTTTAGCATGTGTTTTTGTAGATTCTCACTTAATAGAATATAATCTATTGTGGTCTGATTGTTATAAGTGGGTACTATCAGTGCTGTTGGATTGACTTTCACAGTTGAAGAATGTGATGTTACCAGGTTATATGCTCGCATTAGGGCGTTGAATCTTTCAGTGCTCCCATTGGGGTGGTTTTCAGGTGCATTTAGCTCTATGTCGTGCGTGTTAAAGTCACCAAGAATGATGGAGTCCATGCCTGCATGCTGTAATAGCAGAGATTCGATCTCGTTTAACAGCCGAGTAAGTTTGTCTTTCGAACCTGGCCCGTGGAGGTTGAAGTAGACATTGATTAGAAGTATAGATGTTGGGCCGTCTATCGTATTCAAGCCTTTCAAAGTGCCAGCCAGAAGCATATCTGATGAATTCTTTATTACAGAGAAGTGAACTTTCAGTGCGTGCTTAATGCATATTGAAATGCCCCCTGACGGTCTCCCGAAAATGTTGGTTTTAATTGCGGGTTTGAAATATTCAGCATAGTTCCCTAGTGGTGTTGACGAAATGGCCCATGTTTCTTGGGCGCAGATTATATCTGCTCCTGCAAGAACTGTAATTACCCCTGAACTTTGCAAAACTTTATGTATCCCTGCAACGTTCCAGGTCATTATATTTATTGTTTGATTGTTCTCAGTGGGGCTGCTGTGCTGAACACGGGCAATGTTTAAGGCGTAGGTGGTCTTTGATGGTATCAGTTGGTTGCCCAATAGGGGTCTGAGGTTAGGAGCTAGAGTTTAAGGCCAGTGGGAGCCAGGACCAATCTTTAATGCTGTTACCCTTGGTTGAACATGAGCGATTACCTCCATCAACATGTTTGGTAATTTGAATTGAGTTGTTGCTCCGCTGTGGTACCTGTGTGACACCTATAGAGCCATGTAAAATCGATCCAATGGTTAATGCGGTTGGGTGTTTGCTGTTCATCCATTTCTGTCTATTCAGATCTTGTTCTCCCTGTTGAGCACATGGCACTTTATTTTTCAAAATCTCTGGATATTTGGTGACGGGTGGGGGCTTGAGTTTTATGCCCCAGTTGCGTTTTATACCCTCTCAAAATGTACGCCATGATCGAGTTGGAAAAAGTTCTCAGTTGTTTCATTTGATTCGCTCGGCCCTGGACCGGATAAAGCCACCGACTCAATATCAGTTGTTTTGATGTTTTCCAAACCCGGAATATTTTCGCAGAGCTTCAGAAGGTTTCCTCTATTGAGGATGTCCCAATTCCCCTGCGAGGTGTATTCGGGATATAACAAAACTTTTGAATTTTCTCGGCCTGTGGCGTGGGCCTGGGTGGGGTTGAGTACGTTTGAAGGAACTTTGGTAGTTTCCAAAGGCTCTGTTAAATTCCGAGTTGGATTTTCACGGGGTGCGAGTCCCCTCCCGGTCCAAATTGTGCTTGAAAAACAGAGTTGCGAATCACTCCTGAGGTTGGAGGTGCGCGGTCCAGGACGGGCGGACAATCAATAAGACTTACTTGGGCGATTTTCCTCTCCCGTTGGTCATTAAATATGTTTGCAAGTTGAGGCTCATTGTGGGTTATTGGCTGTGCGGCGGCAAGTTTGTTTGTGTTATCTTGGCGTTGCTCTACAATCTGTGGGCCCTCTGTGTTGGTCAACTGGTCACTGGGCACGGAGGGTGTTATGCACAGAGTTTTAATTGAGGGCCCGCTTGAGTTACCTAAAGAGCTCTGAATAGGTGTTTTAGGGATAAATGTACCGTAAAATTGTGTGCCTCTGTTTTGATCAGCGGTAATTGTTTTTTGTATGGGGCCACAGCCATTTTGATTTGCCTTGCTATAATCTTTGTTTTCATGTTTTTCTGGCACGAGCCAATGCTTGATGGTCCCTTTAGGGTTTATTTTATCGTTTTTTGTTTTGTTTAACTTTTTCAGTTTTTTCTTGTTTTTCCTGGATAAAGGTTGGAGTGCTAAAGCTGATGATGTTAGGTCATCTGATTTTCCAGGGCCAATATCAGTAGTGAGGCAATATTGTGGTTTGGGCTGTGAGTTTGGTTTCAAAGCCGGGCTATTGACACTCAGTGGGCCTTTGAGGTTGTTACTATCGTTCCTAAAGGTTTCCTGCGTTTTTTCTGAGCTATCTTGATTATCCTGTGGCCATTGCTGTGGGTCCAGCATGGACTGCGGGTCTCTAGTTCCTATTTTGTTCGGTTGATCTCCCGTTAGCCCTGATGGGGCATTCGTGGCTTTTATTGTATTTTATTCTTTATGAGTAGTCTTCGTATTTGGACTCTGAATTGGGTTATGAAGGGGGGGGCATGATGTATTGCTCCTCCGCCTGTTGACCTCACTCTTGAGGTCCGTAACTAGAGTGCTCATTATTTCTGGGAGTTTTCCAAGGTCTGCAGTATTGGGGAGCACCCGTAGTCATTTGGTATTACCTGTGCGTCTGTGTGTGCCTGGGCTCTGCGTGTCAAAGAGTTTAAATGTTCCAGTTTCAAATCCACTCCAGAAATCAGGCTGGCAACTAATTGTAGTATATTTATTTGAGTATCTAATTTATCTGCGTGCATTATGGCTGCATTTGTCATTGAAATCAAAGCTTCATTAATCAGTGCAAGATGGTTTTCTATTTTTTGCGGCTCCGAACCGTATTCCATACCCGCTTTGGTCAAGTCGGGCTCCCATAGATCATTTGCGCTTAATCTGCTTAGGTCTGGGTCAGACCTCTCTTTCGATGGAAAGTCCTCTTCCCCAAGTTCGGTAGGCATAAAAGGAAAAGCCAGGGGTTCCAGCTGGAGTTTCAGAGATGTACAATTATCCGTAATGAGTGTGGTGTTTCGGGTTAAAGAAGGAAGTTCCTTGCCTGTCTCACTTTCCTCTGGGTCAGGGGTGTGGGGATCTTCCGTGGGGCCACTGTCTAAATTTATGGGCCCGATATGCTAATTCCTGAGTTGTTGGGGTGAAATCGGCTGAAATCAATTGCATTTTCTTTTACTTGTGCGCTGTTGCCCTAAACTATGATAATTTCTGGTGAGAATGGAGCGATCAGTAAGGAGCTTTGATTCAAAGTAACATATTTTTCAGCGCATGCTAGTGTATTAGGAATGATTTCGTTGATTTTGGTGCTAGTTGCATAGCAGGGTATGTCGGCTGTTTTCCACGATTACTGAGGTTGCCTAATTTAGGCAATTGTTGGAAATGGTTTCTGATGTCGTGGTTGCCTTTAGGGCTGTTGCTGATACTGATTCTATTACTGTTGCTGTTGTCAGTTGCGGCGTACTTACTCAGAATTTGGGTTGTATTTATATTTGCATTTTTCCATAATGTCGAAGGAGAGTTTAATTGCTCCTCTCCCAGTTGTTGCCCGTCCTGTGAGGTCAAACCGTTTCTTACACTGACTTTGCCAGGGGGATACAGCATCTTCGCCTTTTGGCGTCTCGCAGATTTGTGAGGGTGGTAATTGACCTGGGGCTGAGTTGAACCCGCATTCCTTGTCCGCATGGTTGGTCCCCGATCCTGATCCTTGGTCCTTAGTCCTTGATCCTTGATCAATGGCGCAGTTCCTCCTGGTGGGCGTAAGAGGGTAGGAGACGGGTGGCGGGTGGCGAGGGAGCAGGAGTCGCAAAGCGGGAAAGGAGCGGCGGTGGGGGTAGTGGGTGGAGGGAAGGGCCCAGTGCCCCAACACCAGTACCTCTCACCTCTCACCACCTTCCAACCACTCTGACCACCACTGACCCCGCGCCTTGCCGTCTTACTCTGCCCCACGCCTTGCTGTAGTGTAGTATAGTGTCCAACCCCAGGTCTCCCTGGCGTGAGGGGGTCGCCCCGGTGCCCCTGAGCCTCTGTGGGGGAGTGTAGGAGTAGGCACTGCCTAGAGTGCTTAGGAGGTCAGCCAGCTTCGACCTCTACACACAGTCAGTCACTGCTAAACTCCACTTGTCCAATTGCCTGGCGGACAGCAGGGTGACAAGATGAAAGTGGGAGCCAGGGGCCGGGGGAACGGGAGCGAAGAGCAAAAAGAGCGGGAGCAGAGGGCAGCAGAGGGAGCGTGGGAGTGGAAGAGCAATAAGGGAGCGATGGGCAGGACGGACGCAACGGTAACGGCGGGCAGGGCACAAGGGCAGAAGCAGCCGCACCGCGCACCACCACACCAGCGCAACGCAGCTCTACTTACCTCACTGACCAAGCTCCAGGCTCAACCAGTCTCAAATCCCCAGGCTCAGGCTTGGGCTCAGGGCTTCAGGCACCAGCCAGCAAGCTACGGCAAACTCGGCACCGGTTTCTTGTCCATGTCCGTATCCAGTCCCAGATCAACGTTCACGTCTCCGGCCGGCCAGCTCAGCTCAGCTCTGCCGAAAACGGACTGTCCGCGAGGGCAGGAGAGCAGCGGCGAGCAAGCGACGAGCGGCAAACTCGGCAAGGTAGGCTCCTCCTCCTTCTCCTAGTTCTCGGCACGTCGCGTCCAGCAATGGATACAATTACCAAGCGTTATGGTTGTAAAATGTTTGAACAGCAGGAGGGTAGGTACCCCTTCAAGCCCCGGCGTCCAGTAGAAAAGTGTTTTCCCTCTTGGTCATGTGATGCGAGGGAATAAGAGAAACAGAGGGTGGAGCAGTGGAGATTTCTGGATTGCAAACAGGTATCCCGAGTGTTTGTGTTCTGCTAGTTGCTGACACTGCTCTGCTGCCAGTCTATGACACTCTGGTAGCTCCCGACGAGGGAGATGATCCCCGCATCCTCTCACTCATCACAGTAGACACAACGCTTGGCCTTTCTTGCTCTCCCATCGTCCCGCCCCTCCTTGTACACAGACGCTACTCATCGGTCAAGGCTTTTCAACACCGCTCCTGGGCCAAGGGTTTTCTCCTGCACCAGGCAGGTTCAGGCCCGAGTGCTTTTCCCTCCATCACGAGGCCACAGCCTGGCACCCTCATAGGCCCACCTGCCTGGTCTTCACTCCGCTGCACAGGCCTGGGGCTAGTGTTTTGTGCATGGAGCGCCAAACCACACTCAGAGGGCCCTGCCACCTGCACTCATCCAGGACAATCGACGGCCGATTATGGCACACACCTGCCACAGGTCAGTGCCAGTCTGCAGCCCTTCGTCTAACCCATCGTTCTTCACTGGAATGACCTGCTGTAGTCTCCCCGAAGCTTATACAACTCCTCGGAGGCCAGCTACTTGCTCCCCTTTACCTGCCGGCCACAGGGCAAAGACCAACAGTGATGGCATCAGTCCCAACCCTCGAACCATTCATCGTCTCTGGTGTCCCCCTCCTCCCAAGCTGCCAAGTCGGCCTCAGGGATTGAGTGCCTCAAAAACTACTTCACAGCTATGAGCGTGGAAGTATAGAAACAACGCCCCATGCTCGTTCACCTCGGAGGAGAGACAATCCACAATCTTGCCAAGACCATGGTGGAAGCCGGCCCTCTATTTATTTAAGAATTTTATGTAGTGCTGAAAAGATCCGCAGGTATCAGAGCGCTTTGCATCAGTACATATTCAACAAATAACCAGCATAGACCGACAGTTGAACCGAAACAGGAAAGGGCAAGGGTTAGACATGATGGAGGCAAGTTAGCAGGGAAGGAGATCAATGGTTGAGGTCATATCTTTGTGGGTTATTGGTGTCCTGCTAGTTGAGATTCCGAATTAGGAGGATATCCTTTAGCTGTCATTTGAAGCTCCAGAAGGAGGAGTTAGTCCTGATATGTATTGGAATGGAATACCAGATTTTTGGGGCATTGCTAGAGAAGGACCTGCCTTTTTGAGTTTTGAGGCGAGGTAAGCTGGTTTCCCAGTGTGAAGGGCTTTGTAAGTCAGGCAGGCTGTTCTAAAACTGCAGCGAGCTTCAATTGGGAAATTCAGTTCAGTTCTTTCAGGACAGGGGAGACGAGGTCGTATTTTTTGATTCCTGTGACCATTCGGCTGCTGCATTGAGGGTGGTTCGAAGAGGGGTGAGGTGTGATTTCGCAGTGCCTGTGATGATGGCATTCCCGTAGTCTAATCTGGACAACAGCAGCACTTGCGTAGCAAATTTAGGATCATTCAGCAGTAGGTAGGGTTTGGTTTTGTTCAGAAATTTCAGGTTGTATAAGTCATTAGTCTTTATAGGATCTTTCATGGTCATTTTGTGGTCTAGTGTGACTCCTAGAGATTTGGTGGAGTCAGCCAGGGATAGCTTGCAGTTAAGAGCGTCAATGGAGTTTAGCCATTCTTGCAGCTGTGGGGACTGCTCTGTCTTTGATATGAGGAGAATTTTAGTCTTATTTGTGTTGAGTTTCAGGTGATTAGACTTCTTTGAGGGTGCCATTTAACCGGTGTATGGCGTCATGTAAGGAGATTTCCATGGAGAGCTGGGTGTCATCTGCGTACAGATGGAAGGGGATGTTTGCTAGGTTGAGAATGATTGTGTCTGGGGCTCCATGTAGATATTGAACTATGTGGGTGAGAGCACCGAGCCTTGGGGCACACCCCAAGAAATTGCTGTTGTGTCAGAGGTCAGGTTGTTTATTTTTATTTGTTGTGATCGGTTTTGTAGAAAAGATGTGAACCAGCGTAGGACTACTCCTTCTGTCCCGATCCTTCTTTGGAGGGACTCTAAGAGGAGCTTGTAGTCAACCATGTTGAAGGCTGCTGAAAGGCCTAGAAGTAGGAGCAGGCAACATTGGTCTGTACACAGGGATTTTTGGAGGTCATCTATAATGTTCAGAATAGCTGATTGTATGCTGCAACATTTTCTGAAGCCTGATTGATGAGAATCCAAGAGATTGTTGTTGTTGATGTGAGAACGCATCTCTCTAGAGTTTTGGCTAGGAAGGGGCGATTGGAGACGGGTCGGAAGTTATTGAGGTTGTTTGGGTCTGCACCCGGTTTTGTGAAGAGTGGAATGACTTGACCCAGTTTGAGACTGTCTGGCATCACACCAGTCATCAGGTAGCTATTTATAATCTTTGACCAGAGGGAGATTAGGGCGAGATTTAGCTTTTTTGCCCAGAATGCTGAGAAGGGGTCCACAAGGTGGAAGGAGGGTTTGGACACAGTCAACAGAGCATATATGTTCGCCTCTGAGAGTGGATAGAATACCTTCCAGCTTCTAAGAGATGTGTGGGGCCCTTGAATACAATTGTTCTGTTATTGTCCTGAGGAGTGATCATTGATAGGGAGGACGGGAAGTGAGAAGGGAGGTTATCTTTCTTTTCCGAAGGGGCATCCCTTTGGCTGACTGGTTGTTGTTGTCAAGGGACAGCTCAATCTTTGTGATTTTGTTATTGAAGTAATTGGCGAAGTTGTCACATCATTCTTTGGAGATCTGAGGTTTTTTGGGGGAAGGCTTGTATGTTTGTTGTTTGATGATATTGAACAGTTTTTTGGGGCGGTTTCTGACCTTATTTAGAGTGTTGCAGAAGAAGGTGGCTTTTTTACAATTGTAATGTGTTTTTTGTACTTCCTGCGTTCACTCCTGAGTTGTTCCAGATGGGCTGTGGATAAAATTGTTCACCAGAGCCTTTTTGCCGCTCTAAGCTTTCTTCTTTCAGTGTTCAGGAATTCACTCTCTTCAGCTTCAGACTTGGTCTAGTATGGAGGACATTGTTGAGTTGTGGTGGGTGGTGAGTTCGGTTGTTGAGAGGTTATCTGATGGGGGGGGGGGGGTAGTGATCTCATTCTATCTCCAAGGTCCACAAGAGGAATTTGCCTTATGTTTCTCACCCACCGGAGGGTTTTATGTGTTCATGTTGGGTGGTGACAAGTATTGTTGATGTTAAACAAAATGATGTGGTGATCCGACCAGTCGATGGGGAGGAAGTTGTCAATAGTTAGCTTTTCTTCCTGAGCTATGATAGCATCCAGGGTAAGTCCTTTGTTTTGGGTTTGACCTTTTGCAAAGCTGGGAGAGATTGTCCTTTAGGGGTTGGAGTATTGCTTTCATAATTCCAGTGAACGTTAAGGTCCCCTAGAATGATGTTATTACTGTGAGAGAGTGAGAAGTGCGTGATCAGATCTGCTAGGTGTTCACCGAAGGAGCATACATTAACTGGTGAGTGGTAGAGTAGGTGACAGTTTATAGTCATGCTGTCTTTTCTCCTTAAGGTGGTGTTGAGATGTTCAAATGTGTTGTAGGGAGGGTGTCTGTTTCATCTATGTTGATGTTATTCTTGTGGATAATGGTGATGCCTCCACCGTGGCGGTCCTTCTTGTCTTTCTTGATGATTGAAAACCCTGGTGGGACTAGCATGTCCAAAACCGAGTTAGAGGATTCATTTAGCCATGTTTCTGCAATGAATGCTATGTCAATGTCGTAGTTCAGGATGGTTTCTGCTATTTCTGTTGCATGTTTGGTTGATGATTTGCAGTTTATGAGCATGCATTTGGTTTCTTTGCAGTTCTTGGAATCTGGGGGAGGAATTCACAAGGATGTTGATGAGGTGTGCTGGGGGACTGGTTGTTCTAGTTGTTGTGGGGTTTCTTCCTAGTTCAGTGATAACCTGGATCTTAGAGGAGGTAATAAATCTAGGATGTTCCGGGTTATACAATTTAGCTAGCTCCTCCGCCTCACTCAGAGACATTGTGGCGTTCATTCTTCTAGGCCTCTGAGCTTTGTTTTTGAGAGGTGCTGTGGTCCAGATGTGTGATTGTGTTTTGATTCATCTTAGGAGTTGTTCATTGCTGCACGTGGGAGGGGGTGAGGGTGATGGTGATAGGCAGGGTTCAGAGAGATGTTTTGGTTCATTTTGATATTGTTGAGGCCCTGTATTAATTTCTCTAGTTGGTTTTCCACATGAGTTAGTCGCTCATTTAGCTTGTACAAGTGCATTCGATTGAATGGAGAGGGTGTGCAGGTGTTTGCGCCTCAGCCTTTTTGGGGTAGGGCGGTCTGAGTCTTCGAATGTCTATCAGTGAGAGTGGGATTTGATATGTTAGTGAGGGTGCGATCAGAGAGGTCACTAAGTCCTTTATTGTTAGAGGTGGGTCTATTGGGACAGTTGTGAAGGCCGCTTTGAGACGGTTTCATCAGTGTATTGGTGATCATAGAAAGCAGATAGTAAGAGTTGGGGGCCACAGCAGCTATGACAACTACCCAAGAGGTCAGTGCAGGAAAGGAAGGGCGTGTGGCTTGCTCAGGGGGTGTTAGACAGAGGATATGTTGGGATGGGGGATGGTGTTGATATTCTGAGCTGAGCTGGTATGCTGGGATGGATGAGTAGGTGTGTTGGTCAGTGAGCAGACCAAGTTATGCAAGCGAGGGGTAGTGGTGTGGGCCAGTGGGCTCCCAGGTACACCATGTTCGGTACCGGCTGGGATGAGGGCAAGGTGAGTTGGGAGGGATTGGAGTTGGTGGTGGGACTCTTGCATGTTTCATTATGTGCAGTGTCCTTAGAGGGAGAGTAGCTAGGGGGGTTAGGGGTTTGTAACAGTGAAATGTCATTCTTTAGAGAGATAAAAATGAGTTCAAAAGGGCATAGGTTGGCATCGCTAGCTTGTATCACAATACTTCAGTTTCTGAAGATGATTGTTGTAGCATTGCCTTTGAACGTAGGTGAGTTTGACATTGGCAGTTTCTGTCCGTACATGATGTTGGTGGTTTTGGTTATGTGAAGGTTTTTTTAAGATAGTGCTGCATTTAGAAGGGAGTCCAGTATAAAAGATGAGATCCGTTCTCTTTATGCCTCTGAATGTGTTGTAGTATAGATCTGCAATGTGTAATTTGGGGTGTTGTTTAATAAAATTATGTTTGAAATTCTTAGCCACTGTGGTATAGAGATTGGAGGGGAGGGGGATAGAGAAGGAGTTTATACCATGGGGTTTTAGGAGGGAGGTTGGTGCAGGGGTGGGAGGTCGTTGTAGAAGCTTGCATCATATATCCATAAGGGAGGAGCTCGTAGTTCGGTATAAGTAGAGTCAGGCATATTGCCTAGCTTCTCTTTGTTGTGCGCCAGAAGACTTAGTGAGGACAGTGACACGCAACCTTCAATTGACTCTGCTGAGCGGGCCGCTCTAAAAGAGGCGGGGAAGTGAGGAAACTGCTTGTTATTGTCTAATAGTGTAGTTAGGGTGTGGAGTTGCAATAGAAGTGTAGTTAGTTAGAGTTGGACTAGCGCCAGCCCATTCCAGGATGGCTTCCAAGTTGGTGGTGAGTGGGGAGCCTCGGTTCAGGAAGTCCGTTTTCTATTCCTGTGGTATGCTGAGAGGTCAAGGGGGTCGAGGAGGGACTACCTCCTCTTCTAAGCTCTTTCTGTTCAATTTGCCTGGGAAGAAATCCCATTCCAAAACGGCCGCCACACTGGTGAGTGAGGGGCCAGGGATCATGCAGTCCCCTTTCTATGGAATGTAGTGGTGGAGGAGTCAAGGAGGGACTTCAATAATTTTCTGTTTCCTTTGTCTGGGAAATGAAGAGCACCCTAGGTCCTTTTTTTGTGTTGGTGAGTGATCAACAGAACCCAGGGTCGATGTGGAGGAAGGGGGGGTCCCCAAAATGGTGGCCCTGGTTTCCCCGTGTGATCAGGCACTCTGAGGAAAAAGTGGACACCCCCCAATGAGAGGGAGCAGTTCTTCCCAGCAGGGGGAAAGGTGCTTCCCTGTGGAGGCATAGTGCAGGCTGGTAGAAAGACCAACTTACCAGTGCTTGGTGTCGGTTGCCACCCGACTTGCAATGTTTCTATGTGCAGTGGCAACAGGGTGTCCGGGGGAACGCAAAGATGTTGCCAGGGTGTTACAGGAATCACGGTAAAGAGCCCTGTGCCTCAGGGACCGTCAATGCAAGGCAGGAGGAGGGTTGTCATGCCGCATTATGGGTTTTGGGATCCAGTGAAGACACAGTCGCAGGTGTTGCCAGAGCACAACAGGAATTGCTGCTAGGCGACTGGTGTAGCAGGGGCTGGTCAAGCAAGGCAGGTTGTGGGCTGTTCAGAGCAAGGGGGCAGCGGGCTTACCGGGAACACTGTCGCTAACTACTACCCAGTTGCGACATTCCCTGGATTCAGGGCAACGTCAGCGGGTTCCAGCAACTGCCATGTGGTTGGACGTGTCAGGTTCTACAGAGCTCCTCGGAATCCGGGTGGCGAAGAATAGAGTTCCACCTCCAGATCGCCTCGAGCTCCAACCAGTAGGTTACAGAGCCCAGAGGGGATCAGGCGAGGGACAGGGAAAGGGGAAGGGTCAGCAGGGAATAGGTCCTGAAACGAGAAAACAATATAACAACCAAACAATATATAAACCAACAGTCTACTCTCCGTTTGTCTCGCTAATGCCAGTGCTACCAACCATGTACTTCACAGCTCTCTCTCTGTGAGCATCGACATAAAATAAGCACCAAAATACAAGTAAATCATACAGTCTACTCTCTGTGAGTCTCGCTGAATCGCAAAGAACTCTGCTGCCTGAACTCGAATCCCTACATAAGGTCTCTCTCCTCTTCCCTCGATGGGTTATGTCCTGGGTGCCTTCCCGGGGTGAATCGGCTTCCGCGGTGAAAACACCGTCGCCTGGGATTCCTACGTTGTAGCGCTCCTTCCCCGGGGATATCAACGCGCTAATGCTCACTCCTAATGTGCCTGTTTCCCTGTCTAAGTTCAGGCCAAGTCTCGAGCTAGTTTCCTAATCCTGCTATCATTCGCACACTTGTGCGTGTTAATCAAACGTGGTTGCCTAATTCCACACCGCCCTGCTGGGATAGATTACCATACGCAGCAGTGATTTTACTATGGGTTCTAGGAAAAAGACGAGTCCATGAGATCCGCCCTGAGGGCCGTCCGCGGTATCTCCGCCGAGATACGGGTCTCTCACCTTCCTCCCTTCTTCCCGCTGTAGGCCTGTAAATACTCTCCCCGCCTGGTCGCCAAGCTCCGAGGGACGGGGAAGAGTACTCCGCTGTTCCTCCTTCGGATGCGCTGTTCCGTACCTGCTTCGCCGTGGACGCCGAGCTCCAACCAACGAACAGGGTGATTACTGGAATTCAAAATAACGCACGCCTCCGTACGTGCGTGCCGGCCTTATGTAGCCGCCCACTTCCTGGTTCTAGGGTGGTTGGGACTTGTAGTCCCGAGACGCTAGGTAGGCGCCTCGGAACCTGAAACCTCACAGTAGGTCCTCTCCCCAAGCGCCTCCTAGAGCCAGGTTTCTCCGGATGTCTGCCGTAAAACCTCCGAACCGCTGCAGGGGCGTGCACCGCGTCAGCAGGTTCCCAGGAATCTTCCTCCTCGGAGTACCCTTTCCAGGAAACTAAAAACCACACCCGACCTTTCCTGTACTTGGCGTCTCTGATGCAAGCCACTTCGTACTCCAGACCCCCATCCACCCACACCGGGGGGGGCGGTCTTCTGGCGGTCGTCAAGGCTGGTTTCAGTAAACTGCAATGGAATACCGGGTAAATCCGTAGAGATCCCGGCAACTTAAGCCTGTAGGCCACCGGATTAATCTTTTTCACCACCCGGTAAGGGCCTATGAACCTCGGGTGGAACACACTCCGCAGTTTAAACCGTATATAACGGGTTGAAAGCCACACATGGTCGCCCACTTGATACTCCGGACCCGCTCTCCTCTTCCGGTCTTCCCATGTTTTGTACTGCAGTTTCGCTTTCTTCAACGCCCCCTGCGTGTGCTTGTGAATCCTGCGCAATGCTTGTAGCCTGGAATGAACCGCCGGTTGATCCCTCAGATTCTCCGGCCAGGACACAGGTAGGATTTTAGCCTCATAACCGAAATTGGCCTGAAATGGGGACCTTTTTATCGAACTATGCCATGCTCCATTATAAGCTAGTTCGGCCATCCACAGCTTGGATACCCACGAATCCTGGGCGTGAGCCACGTAGCATCGTAAATACTGCTTTAGTGTTTGGTTCAGACGTTCCGTCTGCCCGTCCGACTGAGGGTGAAAGCTAGTAGACGTAGCTGATTCGATCATCAGGGCCTTACACCACGTCTTCCAAAAACTGGCCACGAATTGGGGGCCCCGGTCTGACACAATCACACCTGGTAACCCATGAAGGCGGACCACCTGGGACAATAACAGTTGCGCCGTTTGAGCCGCCGTGGGTAGGTTGTGGCAGGGAATGAAATGCCCCATCTTTGTCAAGCTGTCTATTACCACTAAGATGGCTGAATGCCCGTCATCCTCCGGTAGTCCAGTGACGAAGTCAACGCTGATTGCTTGCCATGGTTGGTGAGGAGTGGGTAACGGGAGTAATAGTCCTTTTCTCTTCCCTCTTTCACTCTTATTCCTGGCGCACACTTCACATGCAGCCACCCACAGCCGGAGGTCCTTTTGCATGTTGTTCCACCAGAAATGTCTGGCGACTGTCACCCTTGTCTTTTGCAACACGGGGTGACCTGCCAGTGGGGAATCATGGCACCATTGAAAGGCCTGGCGTCTTAATATCTTCGTCGGGAGGAACAACTGTTGCCCTTGAAAAGGAAGCCCGTCCTTGAGGCGTCGGTTCGGTGCTCCTAGCCTCCAAGCCTCCCACCTTTCCACTGATCTACTGGCTCTTAGGTTCGTCAAAAAGTCCTCTGCCCTCACCACACAGATGACCTTGTCCGGGTGGATGATTGGCATAGGCGCTGGGGTGATGCATCCATCCGTTAGGTTCTGGCGGGATAAGGCGTCTGCCTTCCGATTTTCGGTGCCTGGGCGATAGGTGATGATAAAATCGTACTCGGCAAAAAAGAGGGTCCATCTCATTTGCCTTGGTGTTAAGTGGCGTGCTGTTTTCAAATACAGTAGATTCCGATGATCGGAGTAGACCACTACCTGATGTTGCGCCCCCCACAGGTAATGGCGCCATTCTTGAAACGCCCGTTTTATTGCCAAAAGTTCCTTTTCGGCGATCGTATAGTTGCGTTCTGCTTTGTCCAGCTTCTTCGACAGGTACGCCACCGGATGTAGCCGGCCTGTCTCCCGGTCCCTTTGGGACAGAACCGCCCCTAGTGCTTCCTCCGATGCATCCGCCTCAACGACGAACTGTCCATCCACTTGTGGGTGTCGAAGGATGGGAGCTGTCATGAAGCTGGTCTTTAGTGCCTCAAACGCCTCCGTCGCCTCAGTCGTCCACCGGAAAGGTACTCCTTTCCTTAACAGTCGAGTAATGGGTACCGCTGTTAGGGAAAATTCATGTATGAATCTGCGATAATAGTTCGCAAATCCGAGAAAACACTGGACTTCCCGCACTGAACGGGGAATAGGCCAGTCTCGTATGGCTTGTACCTTCCTCTCCGACATGCTCAGCCCTTCTGGTGTTAGGATGACGCCCAAAAACTCCACTGTGGTGACACCGAACTCGCATTTACTGAGTTTGCAGTATAAGCCATTGGTCCTTAGTTTTTCCAAGACCATTTTAACATGTGTGGTATGGTCCCGCTTGTCTGCAGAGTATATCAAAATGTCGTCGATATAGACCACTACTATGATATCCATGTACTCTCTCAGTACCTCGTTTAAGAAATACTGAAATGCCGCCGGGGCATTACACAGCCCAAACGGCATAACCAGATATTCGTACAAACCAAACCTGGTTTTAAAAGTGGTCTTCCACTCGTCCCCCTGCCGAACTCTTACCAAATGGTAGGCCCCTCGGAGATCCAAACGTGTGTACACCACTGCACCTCTTACTTGATCTAGCAGGACACTGATCAGTGGCAACGGGTATCTGTTTCTTACGGTGTTTTTGTTTAGGTTTCGATAATCGTAACAGGCTCTCAATTCCCCATTAGCTTTCGCTATGAAAAAGAGTGGCGAGGCAGCAGGGGAACGAGAAGGCCTGATGAACCCCAAGGACAAATACTTGTCCAGATACTCTCTTAAGTGGCGGGTTTCGGGATCGGACAAGGCATACACCCTACAAGACGGGACCACTGCTTCGTCTATCAGATCTATCCTGCAGTCAAAGGGTCTATGCGGTGGCAACTGTTCCGCCTCCCTTTTATTAAACACTTCAGCATACTCTTCATACGCCGCAGGCAACTCTACATCCTTTTCAGCCGCTGTAGCCAAGCGAAAAGGACCCGCTAGCGCCAGGGCCTGAGAATGTGGCTCCTTTAAACAACTGTCGATACACTTGTGTGAGTCAAAGCGTACGGTTCGTTCCCTCCAGTTAACGGAGGGGTTGTGGCTAACAAACCAAGGCATCCCCAATATTACTTCGTATTGTGGCGCGGCTATGATGTTGAATTCTATGAATTCCTGATGTTGTTGATCTCCTTCATTCATGGTCATTTTTAAATCCCCGGTATGCATTGTGATGTTACCCGACTTGAGAGGTTCGCCATCTACAGCTAGAACCTCCTCCGGGGATTCCCTAGGTACCGCCTTAATGGATAGCAGATCAACCAGTCCTTTATCTATGAAGTTCCCTGTGGCCCCCGAGTCTAACATGACTAGTACCTGGTGCTCCTGTCCCCCTACCTCCAGTCCTGCGGTCAACACTATGTGTGCTTCCGTGGCAGTGGACTTGGTATTGGCTAAGGACGGAATCCTCCATACTGTGGTCTCTGGTGGAGAAGAGGAAACCCGCTCTGGGGTGCTGTCTGCTGTTACCTGCGAGGACACTGCCGCTTTCTTCCCTCGAAACGGTATCCCCGTATTTTTTGGTTTAGTAGGGCATTCTCGAACAAAGTGCCCTCTTTTACCGCAGTACATGCAGAGCCCTAATGCCCTCCTGCTTTCTCTTTCCGCCTTGGTCAGTGCCGGTCTCAAGGCCCCCACCTCCATAGGTTCCGTATTAGGGGACACGGGGTTCATCTCTCTCCGCGGGGTTTTATTAACCATCCCACTCCCCTTGTACCTGTCACCCCCTCGTTCCGTCAATCGGCCATCTAGTCTTAAAACCAAATTCATCAAGGCCAGGCAGGTTACGGGTTGGGGGTCTATCTGTGCCACTATGTCCTTTAACTCCTCGCTCAGCCCTTGATAAAATAACGACATGCGTTTTTCTTCCGGCCACGCAGCCTCGGCCACCAATCTATTAAAGGTAGTAAGATAGGATACCAAATCGGTCTTCCCCTGTCTTAACGTCAACAGCTCTTTGTCAGCGCTGAACGTCGTCGTGCGTCTATCGAACACCCCTTCAAACGCCAACCTAAAGGCGTCCCAGTCGGAGAGTACTGCGTCATTATTCCTGACTAAGGGAACCGCCCATGATGCGGCGTCCCCTATTAGATAAGAGATGGCGAACGCCACCCTAGAATGGTTGGTGGGAAAAGACGAGGGTCTGCAAGAGAAATGTAATAACACCTGTGTGAGGAAGATCTGTACCTTTTGTGGGTCACCCGCATACCGTTCTGGACTGGCCAAAGGAATGGGAGGGGGTACGGACACGTGTATCTGTTGCCCAACAGGCGCGGCTACGTCAAACGGATTGCGCGACAGCCTGTCTACCTTGTCCCGTAATGCCGTTGCCTCTACCCGTGAAGCCACCAGTTCTTGTTGAACCAATGTCAATGCCTGCAACACATCTTCTAATGAGGTCATACTCTATTCTGCCTCCCCCCCCGGACCGGGAGGAGCACCGAACTTGGGTGCGTTATTCTGTCAGGTTCTACAGAGCTCCTCGGAATCCGGGTGGCGAAGAATAGAGTTCCACCTCCAGATCGCCTCGAGCTCCAACCAGTAGGTTACAGAGCCCAGAGGGGATCAGGCGAGGGACAGGGAAAGGGGAAGGGTCAGCAGGGAATAGGTCCTGAAACGAGAAAACAATATAACAACCAAACAATATATAAACCAACAGTCTACTCTCCGTTTGTCTCGCTAATGCCAGTGCTACCAACCATGTACTTCACAGCTCTCTCTCTGTGAGCATCGACATAAAATAAGCACCAAAATACAAGTAAATCATACAGTCTACTCTCTGTGAGTCTCGCTGAATCGCAAAGAACTCTGCTGCCTGAACTCGAATCCCTACATAAGGTCTCTCTCCTCTTCCCTCGATGGGTTATGTCCTGGGTGCCTTCCCGGGGTGAATCGGCTTCCGCGGTGAAAACACCGTCGCCTGGGATTCCTACGTTGTAGCGCTCCTTCCCCGGGGATATCAACGCGCTAATGCTCACTCCTAATGTGCCTGTTTCCCTGTCTAAGTTCAGGCCAAGTCTCGAGCTAGTTTCCTAATCCTGCTATCATTCGCACACTTGTGCGTGTTAATCAAACGTGGTTGCCTAATTCCACACCGCCCTGCTGGGATAGATTACCATACGCAGCAGTGATTTTACTATGGGTTCTAGGAAAAAGACGAGTCCATGAGATCCGCCCTGAGAGCCGTCCGCGGTATCTCCGCCGAGATACGGGTCTCTCACCTTCCTCCCTTCTTCCCGCTGTAGGCCTGTAAATACTCTCCCCGCCTGGTCGCCAAGCTCCGAGGGACGGGGAAGAGTACTCCGCTGTTCCTCCTTCGGATGCGCTGTTCCGTACCTGCTTCGCCGTGGACGCCGAGCTCCAACCAACGAACAGGGTGATTACTGGAATTCAAAATAACGCACGCCTCCGTACGTGCGTGCCGGCCTTATGTAGCCGCCCACTTCCTGGTTCTAGGGTGGTTGGGACTTGTAGTCCCGAGACGCTAGGTAGGCGCCTCGGAACCTGAAACCTCACAGGACGGGTACCTCTGCTGACCGGTGAACAAAGACCAGGCTGTACCGGTGCAGTAGGGCCGGTGGTTTGCATGGTGGTGTCATGCAGGCAGTTCCTTCCAGTGGTGTCTCTCTATTTCAAACTGGACAGGTAACTCACTGCTGTTAATAGTTTCTAAGTCACTATTCCTTTGCTCGATTCCCAACGGGGGGGCTCAATAGCGCTGTTCACACACGCTACAATGTGAAGGAAGTAACCCGATTAGGGTCACTCACGACCACCTCTCAGCCTTCCGTACCAAATGAAGAGTCGGTCAGAGAGTAGAGAATACAAACCAATAACAGTTTATTTATAGTACACTCAGAGCAGAACATGTCTGCCCAGTTGCAGAGTGCTGCTGAGGGACTGACATCAGCAAGCATAACAATACATTATGTACACTTCGAAACCAATGAAAGCATGCCCACCATGGAATTTTCCAGGGAGATGCAGCTGGACAGTAAATTACAAAAGAGTAAGTTTCGATTCTGAGGCCGGGCACACATTATCTACCATTCAAGGTCACTCTGCCTGTACCTACTCCTAGACAAGTGGGAGAAGGCATACATCTAATGGTTAGGTATGCACTAATAAGAACAGTGCATTCATTAGTGTAACAAAACTCAGCTCCGAAGAAACATAACCTAGAGAAGGCCGTTTCTCGGCAATGACAAAGGATTAGTTTAGATTATTATACAAAATGGCGCCCTTACACAAAATGGTGCAGCGAATGCTAACTTACGTAAAACAATGCTAAAGCATATTTTTCTGTTCCAACAGACCCTCCTTTTAGCATGAGCTAAACATTTTGCATAGTAGCAAAAAGACATGTAGTTCAATAAATCATGGATAAACTGTTTTAGGAGCACTCAATATCTTCAGCTTCGGGAAGGGAAGCAGTAAGGAGGGAAGAAGTCTCAAAAATACCCTCATCTATTTGTATGAAGTCTTCTACTTCCTTTTGAATCATAATTGTTGCATTAGTATCATTAATCGATATTCTCTTAGGAGCGAGAAGGGTGGTGCAATAAAAGCAACATAAGGGAAGACACTTGACCAGGGCACAGCAAGAAATCAAAATCACAATAAAATATATCACATTTTCAAGGATCTAACCCCATCCACCAAAAAGTGACCAACTTCAGTTCCCACTCTCCATTCCTTTAACATTTTCTAGGATGTCTTAAATGTGTTAGGTAATTTTCTTTTCCATATTAGTGATCCCGACAACACACTTGTCTCCTACTACAATGCACACACCACCGCTCTTAGCTAGAATGAAATCAACAGCATATCTAGTTTGATCAGAATATATCCGCATACTTTCCATTTGGGTGGTGATGTCACGCAAAGCCGCTACTGTGGATTTAGACAGTATCTGCAGCTTACATCCCAAAAATTCTCTAGCTTTCTCACCCCTGGCCATAGCAGTACCACCAAAGGTAATGATGGAGGAGAGAATATACCCAAAAGTGATCCCATTACTGTAATTGTTGACTTACAAAACCGTTACTCCATCAAAAAACTCCATAGTCAATGTTCTTTTTACCCACCTTACATTTGGCTTACTGTACTTCTAAGGCATGCCAGAGGGAGCACCATTCCTAGAGCAACATCATCTGTACCATTATAAACATTATAAACATTTGAATAAGTACCATTAGACAGAAAATAGAATCCTGGGTGTGCATAGAGTGGACCTTGATAATCTACAGGAGTATATCTGGTGTACATTCCAAAAGCACTCAGATCCTTCTTTTTCACTAAGGACATTGTATTTTTGAACAATATTATTCCAGAACAATTGACATACAAAAATGCATCAGTACTATTTACGATCGGACAACACAGGGGTTTTCTGGTAATCGTTAAATCTTGGTAATGCCAGCCCACTAAGGTAATGTTCTGCTCTCTCAGTAAGTAAGTAAGTAAAGGCTTATAGAGCGCACGAATGCCGAGGCATCTTGGTGCTGTGGAGAGCAGGATGGAGGCGAAGTCAGTAGGGGCTTGATCACTGTTGGGGAGGGAATAGCCAGGTTTTAACCTGACTCCTAAACTGTGATCTGGACGTTAACAGCCTAATATTGAGTAGAAGTTCATTCCAGAGCTTAGATGCCAAGAAAGATAGACATCTGCCTCCCCATCTGGTCCTCTTAATTCTGGGGACGTGAACCAGGGCTTTATTGGCAGATCTTAACATCCTGTGGGGGGCATGCCATTGGAATAGTTTGTAGCATGTACAAGTTATCACAATACGTGTTATTAGCACACCCCGGATACCCCTTTCCTCGTGGCTTTCTGTAATACAAACAAGGGCCATGATACCCCATATCAAACTCACCCCTTACCTCTACGAAGTGGGCTGGGCAAGTATACGTATAATTAACAAGTGACAATGGGTAGGCAGTCCATAAACTTGGTAATAGATTCGGTGGGATAACAAGCTGTACCTTCTCCCAAAAATCTTTTATGTGTGACTAGATATACATTACCCCGGGCTGTCCTTTGTGTGCATCCTGATCATATTCCAAAACCCAGGACACCCCACCCAGAATTAATAGCTGTAAAATCACAAAAATAGCACATAATATATTTTACTTGATAGACCAGAATATGCGCGTATGAACAAGGGTAATCACTGGCTGCTCTTCATCAGCAACCATTCCGCCAAAGGGATGCATAGCAAATGGTAAACCAAGGGGGCAAAATGCCAGAAAGAAGAATATACAAGTTCCCAGTGTCCGTCAGAACCTCACTGGTACAGGCTCCTATTGTCCATCAAAACGTTGGCGCTGTTGAGCACCGGCAGTGGAGTTTGCTCTGTCCTAAGCTCGGGTTCCCACGTCGACCAGGATAATGTACCCCCAAGGGGATACTTTCGATCTATCCTGTCCAATGTTCAAACAGTGCACAAATCTCACATCACCCTAAACTAACTCTGTTGGTACTATAGCAAAGTACACCCTAACTTACACAGTCCATCCCTAACTAATCTGACTTCTTCTTTGGTGCACTGTTCTTCAGCTGAGGGCGCATATTGTACCTAGTGACTCCAGGCACAGAGGGATCAGTGAAAAGGGGCTCCTGGATAGCCCGTATTTCCGGAGGAACCGCTGCATTCAGAACTTCATAATTTTCCTCATCCGTTTCGGTCCAGGTCAGCCTGCCATTGCTGAAGGGGACAAACTGAGACAGCGTCTCACACTTCCCTTCTCCATCCCTCACCTATTGATCGTATGGCAAGGGTAGAGATATCCTGCGACAATGAGTCGTGTGCACCTACTTCTCATGGCCAGCGACCTTGACGGCTTTGTGTGTAGCTAGGAGGACCTGCTCTGTAACCTTCCACCGCGGCTCCAAACTCTTCTTCTGCTAGAAGTTCCCCACCAACACAAAATCGCCAGGCTGAATATCGTGTCTGGGCCCCTCTGGTGTAGCTGACAGGGCTTCCCGGACCTGTTGGTGAATAGAACGCAAACTTTCAGTTAACTGGCAAAGATAGTCTATCAACAACGGGTACTCAATATCTGAAAACCGCCGAGGGCGCAGGACTCCCCAGACGTTTGCCGGGCATCCAAACACGACCTCGTATGGTGACAATCCTGTCCTAGAATGTGCTGTTGTTGTTGTCGACAAAAGAGCTAATGGTAAAGAATCTGGCCACTAAAATCCTGTGGTCTCCTGAATTTTGGCCAATTTGAGTTTGAGAGTACCATTGTACTTCTCAACCAAACCCGCTGACTGTGGATGATTGGCAGCATCGAACTTCTGCTTATTACTCAAACCGTCACAAATCAATTGAATCACTTTGGCATTGAACTGACTTCCGTTATCATTCCAAATCAAGCGGGACAAGCCGAGATGAGGAAATAACTCCTTCAGGAGTACATTTGCAGTCGTAATGGCTGTATTGTCCTTCTTGGGATAGGCCTCAACCCATTTACTGAATGCACAAACAACCACCAAGACATACTTCAAATTATTGCACCCGTCTAATTCTATGTAATCCATCTGAAGGACCTCAAAGGGGAAAGTGGGTGGTGCAAAATTACCGGGTGGTGTAGGGGTACCTTTTCGAGGATTGTGCATCATGCACACCATGCACTACTTCACTAAATGTGCAGCTGTTTTCCAAATGTTATCATTCTGCCATTCATGGTCTAACAATTTAAAAATACCTCTAGCACTAATATGGGCTGGGCCTTGGGCCATCGTGACTACAGGAAGAAAACATGCATCTGGCATCATCCATCTCTGCTTCCCTGACTTATCAAACCAACATCCCTCATCGTTCAATTGTGCTGTACTTTCTTGCCTCATTGCTAATTCCTCTATTGTGGCCTCACTTTGTATCTCTTTCACATTCTCAAGTGTATCCTCAAACATGGTAACTTCAGGCACCCATATGGCGGCACCTGCTATAAACGTTCTTTTCATTTTAGTCCGAGTTGTTTCCTTAGCTGTCTGATCTGCAAAGGCATTTCCCCTACCTACATCGTCAGTAACTTTCTGGTGGGCTCTACACTTTACTATGGCCAATTTCTTAAGGAGTGTCAAAGCAGACAAGAGCCTCGATTTGAGGTGCCCATGCTGAATTTTTGTGCCATGCGAAGTAAGAAACCCTCTCTCTGCCCAGAGTCACCCTAAGTTATGTGCGACTCCAAAGGCGTACTGGCTGTCAGTATAAATATTGACAACCAGTCCCTCACTCAATTCGCAAGCTCGTTCTAAGGCAACAATCTCAGCAGCTTGGGCTGACTGATAAGCAACTTGTGACATCTCAACTACTGTACGCAGCATAGTAATTGCATATGCATCAGTTGTAGTGCCATCTGGTAATTTAAAACAAGAGCCATCGACATATAGTTATGTGGGTCAGATAAGGGAACATCAGGCAAGTCTACCCGTCCTTTCGTCTCTTCTTCTGTCCGGAAGATCCAGTCATGTTTATCAATCTCATCACTTTCAAAAAGGAGGGGCAGTAACGTGGCTGGATTTAGGGTGGCACATCTTCTGATTGTAATATGTTTAGCGAACAATGTTAATTCATAGCCAGTCCGACGTGCACTGGTGAGGTGCTGTCTTAGTCTTAGTCAAAAGTGTATCCACAGCATGGGGTACCATGACTGTGAGATCAGCATAAAGTACGAGTCCAGCTGATTGTCTTATCGAGATGGCCACAGCCGCGACCGCTCTTAGACAGCTCGGGAGAGCTCTTGCGACAGGGTCAAGAACAGCAGAGAAATAAGCACACAGCCGTTGCTTATCTCCAAATCTTTGTATTAAAACAGAAAGCGCGCAACCAGCCAACTCATGGACGAACAACACAAATGGTTTGTTAGAGTCAGGGGTGCCAAGTACTGGGGCTGAACAAAGCGCAGTTCAAGTGCTCAAAAGACTGCTGACATTGAGTCGTCCAAGGCAGGGGCTCATGCACGTCTTAAGTGGTTAGTGCAAGCAAAGGTTTAATTAGTAAGGAGTAGTTGGGTATCCACTGCAGACAGTAGGAGGTGATACCTATAAAAGCGCGCACATCTTTCTGAGTCTGTGGAATGGGCATTTTAACAATAGTACTGATGCGCTCAGGGATCAATCTCCACCCTCCTTCGATTGTAGGTGACCTAAATAGGTAACCTCCTGCCGACAATATTGACATTTGAAAAGAGACACCTTAAGTCCATGTTGGGCCAAATGCATCAACAATTTAAGTGTACTATCTCTACAACCTTGCTCTGTGTCAGAAGCCATAAGCAGATCGTCAACATACTGCACCAATACATTACCTGTAGGAAGTGAAAGGGAATCCAATTGAGACACTAAAGCCTGCCTATGAATACTTGGACTCTCAGTGTAGCCCTGAGGAGCTCAACAGAACCTAAAGCTTCTGCCAGCTAGTGTGAACACAAACAAGTACCTGCAATCTGGATGAATAGGAATACTGAAGAATGCATTTTTCAAATCAATGAGAGAAAAGAATTTAGCAGAAAAGGAATCATTGTCAAAATAGTAGTAATGTCGGCGACCACTGGAAACTGGGGAACCACTATTTTATTAACTTCTCGCAAATCAATCACAAAACGGTAAACATCCTCTTGTTCATCAAGGGAACCTGAGGGCGTCCGTTTAAGAATTGGAAGAATAGGGCTATTACAAATATTAGCAGTCGTCTCCTCAACCACTCCCTCCTTGATCAAATCCTGAATAATTTGCAATAAGGCTCGCTCTCCTGCCTGTGGAATTTTATACTGAGGGATACGAGTTAAAATAATACCATCCTTAACCTGTATCGAAACTGGTGGTATCTGCAGCAGTCCCACATCTGTATCGCCTGTCGCCCACAGAGTAGGTGGCACATCAGCAAATTCAACAGGAAGAGGCGCATCTTTGGACAAACACTGTTTTGCACGTACTACATCTGGACCCATTGTCACCTAGACACCTGCCGGGGAACAATAAATAGTAGCATGCAATTTCTTCAACAAATCCAAACCCATCAAATTTTCACCACAGTTAGATGTCAGCAAAAATGGTGAATCCACAGTGAAAGGACCAGTAGTTAATGCAAGGGGTCTTGAAATGGGGCTTACAACCGGTACACCAGAAAAACCTACCGAAACATTATTAGGGCCAGACAGAGTCGCCCCAGGGACCATATTTCGAGAAACAGAACTTTTTGTCGCACCTGTGTCCACCAAAATTCCTTAGTCTAACCTTGCAGTCCCGCTGTTACATAAGGACCATGCTGGTCTACAGGTATCGGAATTGGTCCCCCACTCTGTTCCTGGCTGTCCTAGCTGTAAGACATCCCTGTCACTTCCTCCATATAGTAATCATCATGATAATACTGTCCATCCGGAGGGTCATCAAAATAATTAGTATCGGAACGACCCTGTGAGGCTGCAGCGTTCTGTGCCCTATCAGCCCCACCAGCTCTACAACCCCACCTACGAGAACCTGGTCCTCTAGGGACTGCTACCTTCTGCAAAAGCACAAGGCACTCGCTACGCCAATGTCCCTCCTCTTTACAATACGCACTCTGATTCGGACCCAAAGGCATAGTGTTTGGCTGCCTACTAGTGCATGGAAGTTGTCAAGCACGACCACCACGTCTTCTGCCATTCCCTCTAAAAGCCTGCTGCAGCACCACCTTCGTCTTTAAATTATTATGCCTTTTCTCTGTCCTCTCCTTTTCCTCATTATCCCGATGTTCATAATACTGTTCCATATTCAAAATAACAGAGGGGTAAGAGGTGGACCAAGTACTCTCAGAAGCCTGCAATCGAGTCGCAATTTCAGGAAGCAAATTAGAAACAAATCTATTAACACACAACCGAACACCTCCCTCAATAGACAAATCCTGCCCACTGTAATCCAAAAACGTACCTTCAAACCAAGCGAAAAAATCAGACACACTCTCATCTTTCTTTTGTCGACAAGCAGACAATTTATCCCAATCTACCTTCCTCGGCGGAATAAGAGAATGCATATACGTAATAATACGGCCTGGCAATGCTAAAATTTCCGCCCGGGGCTTATCACCTGGCATTCTTTCCCGGTCCTATGGTTTAATTTGATCCCATGTACCTCGCAATTCCACAACATGAACTTGCGTGTGCACCTGCCTCCAAATATCAACCGGAAACAGTAAACCAAAAACAAATACAATATCAGCAAGAGTCATTACAGTGGAAGAGGCTGCCTCAGTCAATTCTTTATAATATGCAGTAGGATTTTTCCTAGGGTCAGGCAAATGCGTCTTAACAGACAAAACTTCACTTCTTTTCCACGAAGTATAAACCCATTGCTCCTGAAACCTGCCAGCCACTGCCGCTTGAGTAACATTACCGCGGCCATCCGGCAATTCGGGTGATATATGGGAAGAACCTCTCTCATCGAAAACTGAGACACTGACCTGGGACTTTTCTCATGTAGTCTTCCCCATAAGCTATTATTGTTGTGACATTAGCAAAAATGTGTTCTGGCCCCAATTCACTAATATACACTCGATCTCTAATATCATATAAGATTTGAGGTGCTTCCGCTTCAAAACACTGTTGCCAAAGACCAATTAAAGTTGCGCACATGTGTTTAAGGGCATGCTGCTGTATAAATGGCTCAAAATCTCTCATAGTCGCCCAGACATCCTCCACACCATAAATAGGATTACGGGCCCACTGTGCAGCCTGATTGGCTATTACCTGTTTCTCATCATCTCCCACATCAGATCGCACTAACTGTCCCATACGCTCCTTAACCCCTTCGCTGCCAGGCCTTTTCCCCCTCCTGTGCCAAGCCTTTTTTTGGCTATTTGGGGTAGTGCGCGCTGAGGCCCCTGTAACTTTTTGACCACATAAGGTATCCACGCCAAATTTGCGTCCTTTTCTTCCAACACCATTGGGATTCTAAAGGTACTCAGGGTTTGTGGATTCCCCTGGAGGGGTCATAGAAATGAACCAAAATACAGCAAAATTTGTTTTTTTGGGGAAGAATGGGAAAAACGGGCTTCAAATGAAAGCATCTGCGTTTTTCCCTGCAAATGTTATCAAAAAAGGGTTTGTAGGGCTGAAATCACAATTTTCCCAGCTTTTAGAGGATATCAGACTTTTGTCAGAAACCCAACATCTTTTACACAGTTTTGGCATTTTTCTGGACATAGCCTATTTTTGCTATTTTTTGTGCTTTCGACTTCCTTCCAGTTAATGGTAGAAATGGGTGCAAAACCAATAATGGATCCTGAAAAGCTATACATTTTAGAGAAGTAGACAAGATTCTGAATTCGGCAAGGGGTCATTTGTGTAGATCCATCAAGGTTTCTTTATAGAAACTAACAGTTAAATATAGGGAAAATGGAAAATTAGTTGAAAAAAACAGCCTTTTGTGTCAACGTTTTCACCTGTAACTTCTTCTAATTATGACAGCTCTTTGAAAGCAATATACCGTTACATCCGCTGGACATTACTGGTTGTGGGGATATATAGGACTTGTAGGTTCACCAAGAACCCGACGAAACCAGAGCCAAAAACTGAGCAGCAACTTGCAATGGTTTTTTATTATGTACCGGGTATATAGTAATTATTCTGTAAAAATGTGTACATGGAAAAATCGGTATGAAAGACATCTATGTATTTCTGAAATGGGAACAAAATATAGAGTTTAGAAACAGTAGATATTTGCACATTTCCGAAATTGAGAATACTCATACTAGCATGAGAATTATCAGTCATTTTTTAAAATGACTTCTTTTTTACACAATGTCTTTCATTTGGAAGGCAGAAATGCATCGAAAGTCAATAGGTAATAACAGTTCCTTTACAAGTCTGAATTACTCTAAGTCTCCCGATAAAAATCATACCTCACTTGTATGGGTAGGCATAGTGCCCACGACAGGAAATGGCTCAAAACCCAACGTGAACACACCACATTTTCACAATGAAAAATTACCCTTGTTTAGCAAAGTGCCTTGCTGTAGTTTTTTAACCCTAGTTCTGCCGGCACCTAGGGAAACCTAGCAAACCTATACATTTTTGAAAACTAGACACCCAGGGGAATCCAGGATGGGGGGACTTGACTGCCTCTCACCAGGTTCTATTACCCAGAATCCCTTGCAAACTTAAACTTTTGTAAAAAAAAACCCACATTTTCCTCATTTCTGTGGTGTAAAGTTTTGGAATTTGTGTGGATCCACAAATTTCCACCCACCCCGCATTCTCCAAAGTCTTCCGAGAAATATGGTACCTCACTTCTGTGGGTCGGCCTACTGCCTGCGACAGTAAACGGTGCAAAACGCAACGTGGACACACCTCAATTTTGCAGTGAAAAATGACCCTTTTTTGGCAAAGTGCCTAGCTGTAGTTTTTGAACCATAGCTCTGCCGGCACCTAGGAAAACCTAGCAAACCTATACATTTTTGAAAACTAGACACCCGGGGGAATCCAGGATGGGGTGACTTGACTGCCTCCCGCCAGGTTCTGTTACCCAGAATCCCTTGCAAACCTAAAATATTGCCAAAAAAAACACATTTCCCCCACATTTCTGTGGTGGAAAGTTCTGGAATCTGTGTGGATCCACAAATTTCCACCCACCCCGCGTTCCCCAAAGTCTTCAGAGAAAAATGGTACCTCACTTGTGTGGGTCGGCCTAGTGCCCGCGACAGGAAACGGCGCAAAACGTAACGTGGACACACCTCAATTTCGCAGTGAAAAATGACCCTTTTTTGGCAAAGTGCCTAGCTGTAGTTTTTGAACCATAGCTCTGCCGGCACCTAGGTAAACCTAGCAAACCTATACATTTTTAAAACTAGACACCCAGGGGAATCCAGGATGGGGTGACTTGACTGCCTTCCACCAGGTTCTGTTACCCAGAATCCCTTGCAAACCTAAAAAATTACCAACAAAAACACATTTTCCCCTCATTCCTGTTGTGGAAAGTTCTGGAATCTGCGTGGATCCACAAATTTCCACCCACCCCGTGTTCCCCAAAGTCTTCCGAGAAAAATGGTACCACACTTGTGTGGGTCGGCCTAGTGCCCGTGACTGTAAACGGCGCAAAACGCAACGTGGACACACCTCAATTTCGCTGTGAAAAATGACCCTCTTTTGGCAAAGTGCCTAGCTGTAGTTTTTGAACCATAGCTCTTCCGGCACCTAGGGAAACCTAGCAAACCTATACATTTTTGAAAACTAGACAACCAGGGGAATCAAGGATTGGGTGACTTGACTGCCTCCCACCAGGTTCTGTTACCCAGAATCCCTTGCAAACCTAAAAAATTACCAGACAAAACACATTTTCCCCACATTTCTGTGGTGGAAAGTTTTGGAATCTGTGTGGATCCACAAATTTCCACCCACCCGTGTTCCCCAAAGTCTTCCGAGCAAAATGGTACCTCACTTGTGTGGGTCGAGCTAGTGCCCGCGACAGGAAATGGCGCAAAACGCAACGTGGACACACCTCAATTTCGCAGTGAAAAATGAACCTTTTTTGGCAAAGTGCCTAGCTGTAGTTTTGGAACCCTAGCTCTGCCAGCACCCAGGGAAACTTACCAAATCCACACATTTCTGAAAACTAAACACCCGGGGGATTCCAGGGAGGTATGGCTTGCGTGGATCACCCAATGTTTCCTTACCCAGAATGCCCTGCAAACCTCAAAGTTAGGTGAAAAAATCACTTTTTTCACAAATTTTTTGTGTGGGAAAGTTGTGGCATCACCGGGCTGAAACAAATTTCCTACCACCCAGCGTTCCCCCGGGACTCCGGATAAAAACAGTGCCTCACTCGTGTGGGAGGCCCAAGTACCCGCGACAGGCAAGGTCCCACAACGTAGTGAGGCGACATGAAAATTGCCTATCTCAAAACGACCTGGTTTTGCAAGGGGGGTCACTTGGTTTTTTGGCCCGGTGCTCGGCGGCCACCTAGGGAAACCTACCAAACCCACACATTTCTGAAAACTAGACACCCGGGGAATTCCAGGGAGGTTTGGCTTGCGTGGATCCCCCAACGTTTCCTTACCCAGAATGCACTGCAAACCTCAAATGTAGCTGAAAAAATTACCTTTTTCACACATTTTTGTGTGGGAAAGTTGTGCCATCACCAGGCTGACACAAATTTCCTACCACCCAGCGTTCCCCCGGGTTTCCCGCTAAAAACGGTACCTCACTCCTGTGGGAGGCCCAAGTACCTGTGACAGGCAAGGGCCCAAAACGTATTGAGGCAACATCAAAATTGCCTACCTCAAACCACCTGGTTTTGCAAGGGGGGTCACCTGGGTTTTTGGCCTGGTGCTCGGCGGCCACCTAGGGAAACCTACCAAACCCACACATTTCTGAAAACTAGACACCCGGGGGATTCTAGGGAGGTATAGCTTGCGTGGATCCCCCAACGTTTCCTTACCCAGAATGCCCTGCAAACATCAAAGTTAGCTGAAAAAATCAATTTTTTCACACATTTTTTGTGTGGGAAAGTTGTGGCATCACCGGGCTGACACACATTTCCTACCCCCCAGCGTTCCCCCGGGTCTCCCGATAAAAACTGTGCCTCACTCCTGTGGGAGGCCCATGTACCCGCGACAGGCAAGGCCCAAAACGTATTGAGGCGACATCAAAATTGCCTACCTCAAAACGACCTGGTTTTGCAAGGGCGGTCACCTGGGTTTGTGGCCCGGTGCTCGGCGCCCACCTAGGGAAACCTACCAAACCCACACATTTCTGAAAACTAGACACCCGAAGGATTCCAGGAAAGTATGGCTTGCATGGATCCCCCAACGTTTCCTTACCCAGAATGCCTCTGCAAACCTCAAATTTAGCTGAATATATCACCCTTTTCACACATTTTTGTGTGGGAAAGTTGTGGCATCACCGGGCTGACACAAATTTCCTACCACCCAGCGTTCCCCCGGGTTTCCCGCTAAAAACGATACCTCACTCGTGTGGGAGGCCCAAGTACCCGTGACAGGCAAGGGCCCAAAACTAATTGAGGCAACATCAAAATTGCCTACCTGAAACCACCTGGTTTTGCAAGGGGGGTCACCTGGGTTTTTGGCCTGGTGCTCGGCAGCCACCTAGGGAAACCTACCAAACCCACACATTTCTGAAAACTAGACACCCGGGGGATTCCAGGGAGGTATAGCTTGCGTGGATCCCCCAAAGTTTCCTTACCCAGAATGCCCTGCAAACATCAAAGTTAGCTGAAAAAATCACTTTTTTCACACATTTTTTGTGTGGGAAAGTTGTGGCATCACCGGGTTGACACACATTTCCTACCACCCAGCGTTCCCCCGGGTCTCCCGATAAAAACTGTGCGGGAGGCCCAAGTACCCGCGACAGGCAAGGCCCAAAACGTATTGAGGTGACATCAAAATTGCCTACCTCAAAACGACCTGGTTTTGCAAGGGGGGTCACCTGGGTTTGTGGCCCGGTGCTCGGCGCCCACATAGGGGAGGCCTAAGGACCCACCACAGGCAAGGGTCTAAAACATAGTGAGGCGCACTACGTGTAGGACCCTTGCCTGTTGAGGCACACTACGTTTTGGACCCTTGCCTGTCGCGGGTACTTGGGCCTCCCACACAAGTGAGGCACTGTTTTTATCGGGAGACCTGGGGGAACGCTGGGTGATAGGAAATTTGTGTCAGCCCGGTGATACCACAACTTTCCCACACAAAAATGTGTAAAAGGGTGATTTTTTCAACTAAATTTGAGGTTTGCAGGGCATTCTGGGTAAGGAAACGTTGGGGGATCCACGCAAGTCATACCTCCCTGGAACCCCTTGGGTGTCTAGTTTTCAGAAATGTGTGGGTTTGGTAGGTTTCCCTTGGTGGCTGCCGAGCACCGGACCAAAAACCCGGGTGACCCCCCTTGCAAAACCAGGTCGTTTTGAGATAGGCAATTTTGATGTCGCCTCAATACGTTTTGGGCCCTTGCCTGTTGCGGGAACTTGGGCCTCCCACACGAGTGAGGCACTGTTTTAATCGGGAGACCCGGGGATTTGCTGAGTGGTAGGATATTTGTGTCAGCCCGGTGATGCCACAACTTTACCACACAAAAATATGTGAAAAAAGTGATTTGTTTCAGCTAAATTTGAGGTTTGCAGGGCTTTCTGGGTAAGGAAACGTTGGGGGATCTACACAAGCCATACCTCCCTGGAATCCCCCTGGTGTCTAGTTTTCAGAAATGTGTGGGTTTGGTAGGCTTCCCTAGGTGGCCAACTAGCACCGGGCCGAAAACCCAGGGGACCCCCTTTACAAAACCAGGTCGTTTTGAGATCGACAACTTTGATGTCGCCTCAACACGTTTTGGGCCCTTGCCTGTCACGGGTACTTGGGCCTCCCACACAAGTGAGGCACCGTTGTTATCGGGAGACCCGGGGGAATGCTGGGTGGTAGGAAATTTGTGTCAGCCCGGTGATGCCACAACTTTCCCAGACAAAAATGTGTGAAAGAAGTGATTTTTTCAGCTAAATTTGAGGTTTGCTGGGCATTCTGGGTAAGGAAACGTTAGGGGATCCACGCAAGTCATACCTCCCTGTAATACCCCGGGTGTCTAGTTTTCAGAAACGTGTGGGTCTGGTAGGTTTTCCTAGGTGGCCGCCGAGCACCGGACCAAAAACCCAGGTGACACCCCTTGCAAAACCAGGTCGTTTTGAGATAGGCAATTTTGATGTTGCCTCAATACGTTTTGGGCCCTTGCCTATCGTGGGGATTTGGGCTTCCCACACGAGTGAGGCACTGTTTTTATCGGGAGATCTGGGGGAAAGCTGGGTGGTAGGAAATCTGTGTCAGCCCGGTGATGTCACAACTTTCCCACACAAAAATGTGTGGGAAAAGTGATTTTTTCAGCTACATTTGAGGTTTGCAGGGCATTCTGGGTAAGGAAACGTTAGGGGATCCATGCAAGCCATACCTCCCTGGAGTCCCCCGGGTGTCTAGTTTTCAGAAATGTGTGGGTTTGGTAGGTTTCCCTAGGTGGCCGCCGAGCAACGGGCCAAAAACCCAGGGGACCCCCTTGCAAAACTAGGTCATTTTGAGATTGACAATTTTGATGTCGCCTCAATACGTTTTGGGCCCTTCCCTGTCGCGGGTACTTGGGCCTCCCACACAAGTGAGGCAATGTTTTTATCGGGAGACCCGGGGGAATGCTGGGTGGTAGGAAATTTTTATCAGCACGGTGATGCCACAACTTTACCACACAAAAATGTGTGAAAAGGGTGATTTTTTTTCAGCTAAATTTGAGGTTTGCAGGGCTTTCTGGGTTAGGAAACGTTGGGGGATCCACGCAAGCCATACCTCCCTGGAATCCCCCTTGTGTCTACTTTTCAGAAATATGTGGGTTTGGTAGGTTTCCCTAGGTGGCCGACGAGCACCGGGCCGAAAACCCAGGGGACCCCCCTTGCAAAACCAGGTCGTTTTGAGATCGACAACTTTGATGTCGCCTCAACACGTTTTGGGCCCTTGCCTGTCGTGGGTACTTGAGCCTCCCACACAAGTGAGGCACCGTTTTTATCGGGAGACCCGGGGAAATGCTGGGTGGTAGGAGATTTGTGTCAGCCCGGTGATGCCACAACTTTCCCACACATAAATGTGTGAAAGAAGTGATTTTTTCAGCTAAATTTGAGGTCTGCAGGGCATTCTGGGTAAGGAAACGTTGGGGGATCCACGCAAGTCATACCTCCCTGGAATTCCCAGGGTGTCTAGTTTTCAGAAATGTGTGGATTTGGTAGGTTTCCCTAGGTGGCCGCCGAGCAACGGGCCAAAAACCCAGGGGACCCCCCTTGCAAAACCAGGTCATTTTGAGATTTACAATTTTGATGTCGCCTCAATACGTTTTGGGCCCTTCCCTGTCGCAGGTACTTGGGCCTCCCACAGAAGTGAGGCACCATTTTTATCGGGAGACCCGGGGGAACGCTGGGTGGTAGGAAATTTGTGTCAGCCCGAGGATGCCACAACTTTCCCACACAAAAACGTGTGGAAAAAAGTTATACTTTCAGCTAAATGTGAGGTTTGCAGGATATTCTGGGTAAGGAAACTTTGGGGGATCCACGCAATCCATACCTCCCCGGAATCCCCCAGGTGTCTAGTTTTCAGAAATGTGTGGGTTTGGTAGGTTTCCCTTGTTGGCCGCCAAGCCCGGGGCCAAAAACTCATGGGACCCCCTTTGCAAAACCAGGTTGTTTTGTGATCCTCAATAGGTTTTGGGCCCTTGCCTGACGCGGGCACTAGGCCTACCCACGCAAGTGAGGTACCATTTTTCTCAGAAGACTTTGGGGAACGCGGGGTGGGTGGAATTTTGTGGACCCACACAGATTCCAGAACTTTCCACCACAGAAATGTGAGGAAAATGTTTTATTTTGGACACATTTTTAGGTTTGCAAGGGATTCTGGGTAACAGAACCTGGTGATAGCCAGTCAAGTCACCCCATCCTGGATTCCCCTCGGTGTCTAGTTTTCAAAAATGTACAGGTTTGCTAGGTTTCCCTACGTGCCAGCTGCGCTAGGGCCCAAAATCCACAGGTAGGCACATTTCTGAAAAAAGGTCGGAGCCCAGTGGGCTTTCTGCCACCCTGGGGGGGAATCGGGGAAGGGGGTTTCATCCTGATATGCCCCTAAAGGGGCAGAAAGACTGTGGCTATTTTTTGTGGGGGCATTGGTATGACCATTTTGGGCAGCCTCCACCCCCACGCATAAAAAAAGCCTGCATACTCGCTGGCGCCTAGTGGGCTTTCTGCCCCCCCAGGGGGCAGATCAGGGGCCACTGCCACCATCTGCCCTCCCAGGGGGGCAGAAAGACTGGAATTTCTATGGGGGTGGGGTGGGGGTATTGTCATGCCCATTTTGGGGAGCCCCTACCCCTACACTAATAAAACAAAAAAATCCATGGTTTCTAGTGGGCTTTCTGCGTCCCCCAGGGGGGGGGGCAGATTGGGGGTTACAGCTCCCATCTGCCTCCTGGGGGGCAGACAGACTGTCATTTTTGTGGGGGGGAGGGTGGGGGCATTGGTGTGCCCGTTTCGGGCAGTCCACACCCTAAAAACAATTGCGCAAAAAAAATCCCTGGTGGATAGTGGCCTTTATGCCCCTCGGGGGGGGCAGATTGGGGGCTGCTGCCCCCATCTGCCCCGGGGGGGGGGGCAGAAAGGCTGTAATGGTGGCAGGGGATGGGGGCATTGGGGTGCCCATTTTGGGCAGCCCCCACCCTAAAAAAAAATGCGCAGAAAAAATCCCTCACATCAAGTGGGCTTTCTGCCCTCCCCCGGGAGCAGATTGAGTGCTACTGTCCCCATCTGCCCCCCGGGGGGGCAAAAAGGCTATAATGGTGGCGGGGGGCTGGCGGCATTGGCATGCCCATTTTGGGCAACCCCCACCCTAAAACAAATTGTGCAAAATAAAATCCCTGGCATTTAGTGGGATTTCTGACCCCCGGGGGGCAGAAAGTCTGTAATGGTGGCGGGGGGTGGGGGCATTGGCGTGCCCGTTTCGGGCAGCCCCCACCCTTAAAAAAAACCTTCTGAAAACAAATCCCTGGTGTTTAGTGGGCTTTCAGCCCCCCTCCCGAAGGGGCAGATTAGGGGCCAATGCCCCATCTGCCCCCGGGGGGGGCAGAAAGACTGTAATAATTGGGGGGGTGGGGGCATGGGCCTGCCCGTTTTGGGCAGCCCCCACCCCTATTTTTCCTTTAAAAAAATTCCCTGGTGTCTAGTGGGCTTTTTGCCCCCCCCCCGGGTAGCAGATTGGGGGCTACTGCCCCCATCTGCCCCCCAGGGGGGGCAAAAAGACTATATGTTGCCAAAATAAACTGGGGGTAGCAAAGGACCTTGCCCAAGGGGCCGCCCCCCCCTGGTGTCTAGTGGGTGGATCCCTGCTTGGGGATCGCCCTCCTGTGGCAATATCCAAGCAGGGATCCACTGGGGAGGGTACCATTGGAAAGGGGAGATTCTCCCCTATCCAACGATACCTCTCACACCTTTCTACGTGCTCAGGAGGCTGAGATAGCCCCCTGAGCACGTAGAAAGGGAAACTGAAAAGAGCCTCTTGGCTCATTTCAGTTTCGGTTTCAATGAAATGACGTCAGCGCAACGTGCGCGCCGATCGTCATTTCAGGGAAACCAGGGGGGGGGGGGGGCCTCGGGAGCTGGAGAAGCTCTTCCCCAGCTCCCGAGGCTATTTTGGTTTAAAGGGAATCCCTCTGGTGCCCGCACCAGAGGCATTTCCCAGGGGATGCCTCATGACGAGCTGGACTCGTCATGGGCACACGAGAACTGTGTGCCATGACGAGTCCAGCTCGTCATGGGCATTCAAAGGGTTACATTTCGTCCAATCCCTATCCTCAAGTCCACGTACCGGCGTCCCGCTACTTTCTAATGTCAGAGAATGAAAAACCATAGTGGGAGAAGCAACAGAAGTAACAGGCACTATCGTCGCTAATTGTTGTGTCGCAGGTGAAAGAGCGGGCGAGAGGGACGCTGAGACAATAGGTGTGGCAGGGGTACTAACAATCACAGTTGCCACAGACGGCAAAGAAACAGAAGAAAGAGGAGGAGAAGCCGAAGCCACAGCCGCTGACATAACAGCAGTAGACACAGGAATAGAGACAGTGGACGCAACTGTGACAGGCGGCTGTGAGGGCACCGGAACAGTGGGATATAATGTTTGCGGGGCATGGGTTGGGTATTCAACAATTTTTCCACAAAAGTATCATCTTCTTCCTGAACCACATACGATTTATCAATTTATAATCGAAACCTCCTATCTTCACATTTAACACCCTTTTCCTGTTTTTCCCTGTCATATGCTACAGCCTTCTGAGTCAATTACTGCATTTTTCTTTTCTGGGCCTCTTTTTCTGCCTTCAATCGCTTCTGTCTAGCTGCATTCTGTCATGTTCTAAGGGAATAAAACATAGACTGCCTACTTCATCTCTTAAACAACTGCTCTTGTAAATAATCTTTTGTTCATCGAAAGTGCCTGTGAACGGCCACTGCAACTCGGCATTGTCCCTTGTATCTTTGTGCCATAATGTATTAAACATAATAGGGCCAAGACCATGCTTCACATACATATCAAAATTTGGAGTGCCTTCTGGAGGCACCGGCTGAGCTTCTTCCAAACGAGCATCTGCAGGACAACAGCGAGAACACAAGGAAAGCAGTTTACTAACACCAGGAATTCTCAAAAGAAAACAAGCCCACTATTTTTGCCTGGCAATGTAACTTACAAATGATGTTATCCAAAAGACGGTCTTTAGACCGTACCAAATACAAACCAAAATGGTACCGTATCTACAAAGAACCAAAAGAAACTCACCTTATAAATGCAGGTCAAACAAATTAATTCTCCACTTCTGACTCTTCAGACCAAACGGTCAGATCCAAGGGTTTTGCCGTTCAGGACTGCAGTCAGGATGACCACTGGGCAAGGCACCGTTCGGCGGGACAGAAGGGGCAGGGATCCCTGATCCGTCTGTCTGACCTGACAATAGCCTCGACCTCCCCCCTGTCCGCGGAATGGGATGGGTCACTCACCCAAGGAGTCCCTGTTCGTGCGCCAACTGAAAGAAGTTACCCGTTAGGGTCACCCGGGTCACTCAAGACCACCTCTCAGCCTTTCGTACCAAATTAAGAGTTGGTCAGACAGTAGAGGTTACAAACCAATAACAGTTCATTTATAGTACACTCAGAGCGGAGCCCTGTCTGCCCAGACACTAGGAGTGCTACAGAAGGACTGACATCAGCAAGCATAACAATACATTATGTACATTTCGAGCACACCCACCATGGAATTTTCCAGGGAGATGCAGCTGGACAGTAAATTATAAAGGAGCAAGTTTCGATTCTGAGGCCGGGCACACATTATCTACTATTCAAGGTCACTCTGCCTGTACCCAACACTAGACAAGTGGGAGAAGGCCTACATCTAAAGGAAAGGTATGCGCTAATAAGAACAGTGCATTCATTAGTGTAGCAAAACTCAGCTCCAAAGAAACAACCTAGAGAAGGCTGTTTCTCAGAAATGTTAAAGCATTAGTTTTGATCATGATACAAAATGGCGTCCTTACACCAAATGGCGCCGCGAATGCTAACTCACGTAAAACAATAGCAAAGCATATTTTTCTATTCCAACAACTGAAGGCCACACTCAGCGCATTTTGAGCCACTTGCCAAACCTGATGATGTGAGATTCCTCCTCAAACAAGCCCGTCAAGCCTCAGAGTAGTAGGTAGACGAGTTCCATGCCCAGCTGCGAGAGCTAACAAAAAACTGCCCCTTACTAGATGATCAAGTCAAGATCAGGATACTGTTTATCTGGGGGTGTTGGTCAGCAAAACTCAGGTAACACATACTCCATGTACCCCAGATGCCAATGGCTGACATATTCATATTAGGTAGACCCAAAGAATTTTCAAAGTCCTGAGCAACGTACCTAGAAGTGGCCTTTCAGGACTCTATAAAGACAAAGCCCGTCAATCAGGCAACTCCTGCTGACTCGCACTTGCCGATGGTGCAGTGGCACCACCACACACCAGAGATTGCCATGTGAAAGGGAAGAAGGGCTCTGCATGTAGAAAGCTCAACCATTATTTGAAGGTCTGCCGGTCCACCCCCAAACCAAGATGATTCCAGGGAAAGGCGGCAAATCTAGTGAGCATTGAACCACAGGACAACAACATGGACAACAACCAATCCAAGGGCACAATATATCTGATCCAAACTGTGGATCCAGACCCAAGAGAGAGACACATGGCACCCCGTTGCCAGATCACAGTCGAAGGACACCCTCTCACAGTGATCGTAGATACAGGGACCTCCTTCACCAATATGTCACAATTGCATATCGGGACCAAGTCACAATGGCCAGGGTGTACATCATGAAACGCTGCATGGACATCTTGGTTATCCACCCCACCATCAAAAGCCTCCATCTCATCCATTTCTCGTTTGGGGTGCATGCAAGCATAGTGGACAGCCTGATCAGAGAATTCAGCCATTTGTTCAATGGATCAGATGTCTCAAAGGCAGACCAACCACTTACACATTGTCTAGTTAGTGCAATCAATCGCCCTAAGCCATCGATGCCTGGTGTTTCATCTGCGGCCAAAAATAGAGGCGAAACTAAAGAAACTGGAAGCCACAGACATCATTCAAAGGGTTGACGGGCTGCCCCCTTGGGTCTTGCCCATAGTGATAGCTAAGAAACCAAAACAACTAGGGGAGGTGAGACTATGGGTAGACATGCACCTCCCAAACACAGCCGTCAAGCACAAACGACAGCTGATGTCAACAGTTGATGACATTGGGGGTGAACTGGCTGGATTACAATGGTTTTCAAAAATGAACTTGAGGTCCGGGTACCATCAGCCCCTTCTGGCACCAGAGTCCCAAAACATCACCATCTTCTCCTCCCATGTTTGGCTCAGGAGGCACAAGCGCCTACATTTTGGAATCTCTAGCGTGGCAGAGGTGTTCCAGGACATCATCAGAGGGATACTGCCTGGCCTTCAGGTTTTTCAGAATGTTAGTGATGATATCCTAGTCCACGCCTCCACTTTAGAAGACAGTATGTAGCCTAACAGCTAGAGCGGTTGATCTCAAATCTGGGGAACCGGGCTGACGCTCAACATCCTGTGATTCTGGGCAAATCACTTAATTTCCCCGTGCCTAACAAAAATGAATCTGTAAGCAACTGGTGCTCATGTAAAGCGCTTTGATACCTGATAACTATGGGTCAAGTTCACGCCATATAAAACACCAAAAAAATATACCTCCAACGACTACAGGCTGCCTTCACCTAGCTCCAGGGATAGTGGGCTCACCCTTCACTGAGTGAAATGTGAATTCCTACAGCAAGAAATATGCTTCTTCAACTATCGATTTGTGGCAAAAGGGATCTTGCCTGACCCAGTAAAAGTCTGCAACATACATTCGGCACTCGCCCCCTACACTGTAACCGGCATAAAGAGTTTCCTTGGGATGGTCAAGTACTGGGGCTAGTTTATGAAGAACCTCACCACGCTAACGGAACCACTCGGGCTGTTACCAGAGCGGACACCCCCTGGCAGTGGGGTGAACAGCAAGAAAGGGCATTACGAGTCATCAAGCAGGAATTATCTAAGCACACCACCATGGCGCACTTTGACCCAAACTGAGACACGGAACTGTCTGTCAATGCCAGCCCCACTGGCCTAGGAGCAGTACTTTCCAAAAGACAGACATGAGGTGAGTGGACCCCCATCACATGGCCATTAAGGCGATGTTGGCAGGTACCTGGGAGGCCATCAAAGCCAGACTGTAGAGTTGCACAGAGGCGGCATGGAAAGTTCTGATCTCCCTGTACCACGAACGTGAGGAATTCATTGTCATGCCAGACAAGTGCCTGTTACGAGAACTCTATCTAGTAATCCCTTCCAAAATGACCCAATAACTCATTGACCTGGCACACAGATCCAAGTTGCCCTGACCCCCCGGTCATCACTGAGCATACCCCTGAAATACCCTGGAACAGGGCAAACTCCGACTTCAGAATCCTCCCAGATAGGTGTCACATGTTTGTTGTCATATACGACCACTCTAAATATTCTCAATGACAGCAAAAGAGGTCATACTCAAGCTAGAAATAATAATGACCACTCATGGCCTCATCAAGGAACTGAGAACAAACAAAAGGGCCATAGTTTAATGGGAAAGAACTCACCAGCTACCTTGCTTCTCAAGGGACAAAATAAGAAACATCACCAAGACTATTCACATAGCTCAAGCAGAAAAGCAATGTTTCAAGCAGGCCATCTACATTTTCCTGAGGGACTATCACGTTACTATGCGTGCTATTACCAAGCAGTAGGTTACAACGCGGTCGTTATTGCGACCGCGTTGTTACCACGTGTGGCTTTACATCGCAAGCCGTTTCTACGACTTGCATTAGGTGGCGCGCTGGACTTAGGAATAGTATAAATTACTATTCCTACTCCAGTTAGCGCAACAGCAGGGGAGGTGTTATGTTATATTATGTTATGTTATCTGGTATTTATAAAGTGCGCGGCTACTCCCAAGAGTGTCCCGGCACTAGTTAAAATCCAACACTTTACCTGGTGTTGCACGCCACCTAGCGCAAGTCGTAGAAACGACTTGCGATGTAAAGCCACGTGTGGTAACAACGCGGTCGTTGTAACGACCGCATTGTTACCTACCTGCGTGGTAATAGCAGCGTTGTAAATGCTGTTTCCCCTCCCTCGTCCTGCGTCCCTCCGGCATCTTCCTGCACTCCCGACCAGCAGCAGGAAGCATCCGCCCTCCCAGCCTCCCCATAGCCAATCACAACACTGCAATGCAGGGATGATTGGTCTGAGCGCCATGGATCGTCGCTCAGACTGGGACTGGAAAGGTTTGCATTTTCCTCACCAGGCTGTGCAACGCAGCCTGGTGGGGGACATGCAAAGTGTGCAGGACTACTTGGGGCGGCCTGAGAGGGCCGGCCAAACAGTTTTGCTCACTTCAGGAGTGACAACTACTCCTCTCCCTACTCTACCCGCCCCTCCTGAGAACCTCTGAAGTATATAGGAAAAATAAAATTATAATAACAATAGTTATCATTTTATTTTTCCTTTTTTTCAGTGGGCGGTGCTCCTCTGCCTTAGCAGAGGAGCCGCCACTGGGAAATGGTGCTAGCAAAAGATTGCTCCACGTCACAAAACTCTAGTAGCTTCCGGCACGACACCACAATGGTGACAAACAGTTATTCTTTTTTGGGAGGTACTGTAAGGGTGTTGGGCGTTACCAGTTCTGGAATGCATCCTTTAAATAGAAACCAAGGCTATCAACATGGTTGGAAATCTGAAAATAATTACAAATTAACACAAAGCAGTTAAGGCAGTGCTTCATTGGAGCCGCGGTTTCCAGTGCTCGGCACCGGCACGTAATTGTCAACACCCAGTACATGGGGGCGTTGCATGTCTAATTTACTGATGAGCACCAGAGCAGCTGTTTATTAACTGAATATACATTAAAAATAGTAATGCCTGCTGCCCAGACCACTCTTATGGCTCTGGAGTACTGGAATAGTCCGAATTGTCACAATTGTATGAATGTGACGGTTAGTAGTTGTGTTGGTATCGTCACTGGCCGGGCTGGCATGTGAATGAATGGGTGATGCAAGGTGCAGTGGCCTCCTGACAAGGGCATACATGCCACCCCTTCTGATTCAGGCAGGAGACTACTGATTTCAACGCTAGGCTCCCCTGTGGCATAACGAAACTTGAGGGGGACCCCTTGCAAAGTACATGGAACCCACCCAATAAAGAGCTCTCAGGCCTGGGTACTGTGCTGAGGGTGCCCCCTGCAGCTCGTGCCCCTCAACCCCCCCCCCCCCCCCCCCCCCGCGGGGATTGGGGGGGGCCGTTGTTACGCCACTGAGTCTCCGGATTCCTGCAAGCAGAAAAACCCGAATGGGATTGCCGAATCATGATCTGCAGGAAAGAAGGCGAAAATGAAATGTTGATGCCTGTCACTCACGCTCCCATCCCCCCCTACAAGAATTACCTCTGCTATCCAAAGTTAACGCTTTAAAGAACGCTTTTTAATTATTTCTTGGTAGATCAGATTAGACCGTGTGACAGGCCTCAACATTTTATTTTTGGCAGTTTTATTAATCGCATAGAAAAACATAGCTCAGTACTCTGCTTTTGTGTGTGATATGGTATTGCACTGCCAAAAATGAAACGTCAGTGCACCCGATTCAGGCAGATTGCCTTCTATTGCAATATATATCAATCGGAAAAATACATTCTCACGACTATGTTTTTTTAACCTTCCGCTTGCCCACTCTAAAATGTTGGCATGTAAGCGAGGGCCCTGCCACTTATGTTTTTTGCAAACTAAGCACTGAATTTGTCAGAGTATGTTATTTGTCAGCTCTTTGGAAACCGTGATATTATTCGACATTTTGGGAACGTAGTCGGAATTCTTTTTTGGATGTTTATAGCCCATGATGATTTGAACAAAAATCCGGAACGTAGATTGTTGCAAACTATGGATGATTGGAATGGAGGACCTGCTGTGCATAAATCTGCCCTGCGTTGCCCTATCTGAGGAAATATTGCCACCTCATGGACACCTCAGAGATTGCAGGTGGTTAACCAGCACAGTCGATTAAATGGAAGAACTGTAACCGGAGTATTCAAAACAGGTTATCCTAACCTACAAGAAACGATTCCGCTTATCGCACCGCCAAGACAGGTTTTTTGCAGTCTTATATATCCGAAGAGTTTGTTTGGGTAGGCACAGGGAGACCTCCATGGCCTACCAACCCTGTCAAGCTCGAGCGATATATTACTTTTCTTTCGGAAACCACTGCAGTTCGCAGGTCCCTCCCTGGAACACCCACTTCCGGTCCCTGGTAGGAAGTCTACTCATAAGTAATATCAAAACTCAATATTGAGGTAATATTGCAATAAGTATATTGATTTATGATTGCGAGTTTACATTTTGAATGGCTTGCGTTTGTAATCAATTATTTTCCAAGAGTGACTTTAATGTGCACTTGTCTTACTTTGGCCCTATAGTTCACAAAGTCACAACCCAAGCACATGCCATAGGCTGCCATGACTGTGCAGTCGTAATTCCTAGCACTGTGGAGGTGTGGGCATTTTTTTTAAATAAACTTTTTATTGTATATGAAGTTTGGCACAAGCTTAACAAACAGTACATAAAGACAATATATCCAGACATCTTTGTTTTTCCAGGCAACCGCACGGGGATTTTACAGGCATCACAACTGTGAACAACTTCCCATCCCTCAAATCCCAGCCTCTCCATCACTCCCGTCTTCAGAATCCCCCTCCGCCCACATCTCAGGAGGCTCACAGATAAATCCCTTGAATTTATTCCACGCCCCCCATACTCTGCTCCATTTCTTCGGACATCCTCGATGGACGAAAACTGCCCTCTCGGCCATCATAGCAGTGTCTAGATCTCCACACCATGCAGCCAGCGTTGGTGACTCTATCGCGCCCCATTTCTGTGCGATGTTGCGCTTTGCTACTAGTATCCCCAGCGTGGCCCATTCCTGCAATGGGCGCGTGAGGTCGTTTGGTTCCCAAACATTTAGCAAGCATCTCCTGGGTTCCGGCGTCAATGACACCTCCACCGCCTGCGATATGGTCCTCATTACTTTTACCCAATAGTCCCTGATCTTAGCACACTCCCACACCGTGTGAAAGAATGTGCCCACCTCCCCACAAGGCCTCAAGCAGTATGGGTGCGGCGCCGACCCTATCGTGTGAAGAGTTTGTCTCGTGTAGTAGATTCTGTGTAGGATTTTAAGTTGTACTAATTTAAGTGTGGAGGGTATTCCCACCTCCCACGGTGATGCCAACGCCTCCCGCCATTCGAATTCGTCAAAGTCTCCCAGATCCCGGGACCACCTCTCCCTGAGCGCTACATGCGGGTCGGGTAAATTGTTTATTAGTTTACGGTAGGTTAAGGAGGTCGCCCGCTTCGGCATGTAGTCCGTCAGCAGCCTATCCTCCAGGGGGTGGCCTCCGGAACCTCAGTGCCGGCCGGCAAGACCGCTTGCAATGCATGTTTGATTTGCAGGTATCGAAAAAGCTCTGATGGTACTAAGTCATACTGCGTCCGAAGGCGCTCAAAGGGTATCACCTGCCCCACGTGCCATAGGTCCCCCACCGTGGAAATGCCAATGGCATCCCATTTGTCGAATCCTTTGCACTGTTTTAGGCCGCCCAAACGTTGTGTTTCCCATAAGGGGGTTAATTGGGTTATCTTTCCTTTCCAGCCCAGTTTGGCATGTGCCTCATACCACAGGTTGACCGTCTGTTTTGTGGGTCCAATCACCGCCGGCGATCGTCTTCTATTATATAGTGCAGACATCATGCCCTCATTTCCTAGCCCATGCCTGTCTGCCTTGAAAGCGGGATCTGCCTGCGGGGCGTGTATCCATTGGTTGATTACTTTCAATTGGGCCACCCAATAATATAGTCTTATGTCAGGGAGTGCAATGCCACCATCGTACCACCCTTTAGTCAATTTGCGCTGCGCTATTCGTGCCGGCTTGTTCCCCCATAACAGTCCGGAGACCTGGGTCTCTTATCTTTTTGAAGTAGTCAGCCGGCACGGGGTAAGGTGTATTTTCCAGGGCGTACAGGAACCGAGGCAGCGCCATCATTTTAAATAGCGCCGCCTTCCCTAGCAGTGTCAAAGGCAATGTCCCCCAGTGAGTTGCATCTCTCTTTAAGCGCTCCAGGGTGGGCAATAGATTTCTTTTTAGAAAGTCATCCGGATCAGCCGTGACATACACACCCAGATACTTAAAGGCGTCACCAGTGATCTGCAGAGGACAGTCTCCTGGGAGTTGTGGTGGTGGGCCCCGAAGCACAAAGAGCACCGACTTGGACCAGTTTATTGTATATCCAGACGCTCGACCGAACTGGTCACATATATTCAGTAGCACTAGAATGGATCGCCTGGGTGAAGTCAAATATAATAGGACATCGTTCGCATACAATGAGATGCGGTCTTCCCAGCTGTCCGTCCACCTAAGACCCCGGCTCAGTGGCTCCCATCTGACCCATGCCGCTAGCGGCTCCAAGACAAGGGCAAATAATAGCGGTGACAGGGGGCAGCCCTGACGCGTGCCCCGGGACAGCGGGAAGTCTTGGGATATGTGACCATTCGCAGTCACATGCGCCAGTGGTTTTGTGTACAAGAGACGCACCCATGCGCAGAACTTTGGGCCAAAGCCCAAGTGCGTCAGCACCGCGAACAAGATAGGCCATTCCACCATATCAAACGCCATATGGGCGTCCAGCGATAAAAGAACGGCTGGCTCTTGAAGATATGGTATGCGGGCCATCACTCCGTGCAGGCACCTCAGGTTCAGTGCCGTATTTCTATTGTGCATAAAGCCGGACTGGTCCGGGTGAATTAAGGTGGTGAGGTGTGGGGTCAGCCTAATCGCGAGGAGCTTTGCAAGAATTTTGGCCTCTGCGTTTATTAGGGAAATGGGGCGGTAGGAGGTGCAGTCCTCCGGGGGCTTCCCGGGCTTCGGGATCACCACCACCGTGGCCAAACGCTGATCCGGCGGGAGCTCATCCATCTGCAAGCAATCGCGGTACATATTGAGCAGATATGGGGCCACCTTCCCCACCAGCCTTTCATAAAGCTCGACGGGTATACCATTTGGCCCTAACGCTTTTCCAGATTGCAGGTTACCAATTGCCACCTGCAACTCATCAGTGGTAAGGTCCGCCTCTAGCGGAAGGGCCGCCTCTGGTGTTAACTTGGGCATTGCTATATCTTTTATATATGTCAACGCCTCTTCCACGGACATCTCGGAGAGTGATGTGTAAACCTGTTGAAAGTGCTGCGCTAACATTTGCACTATAGCGCGCGGATCAGTCACTGTGAGGTTATCCCTTGTGTGAAGCTGCGCTATCCACTTTTGGTCTCGCTCCCATTTATCGAGCCATGCCAGGAGCTTTCCGGCTTTATCACCGGTCTCATATACCTTGTGTCTCGTGGCCATGAGTCGGAGACGAGTCCTTTCTGTGAGATACTCCTTATGCCGCGTTTGTTGTAGCTGTAAGTGCCGGGCAGTGGCCGGAGTTGGGTTGCGCGAGTGCGGGCGTCAGCTTTCTGCAATTCTAATTCAATGGTAGTGAGCTCTTGCTCCCGCTCACGCCTGTGTCCCGTGATAGCGGCAATAGCCTGCCCCCTCAGCACGGTCTTGTATGCTTCCCACAAGTGGGTCGGGAATTGGACCGACGCAACATTTTCTTGGAAGAAATGGCGCGTTGTAGTGACCATAGTTTTTAGGATCTTGGGGACCTCCAGGTAACCTGGGAGGATGGGCAAAACACGCTGCCGTCCCTTTTGACAAGAGGTGTAAGTTAAAAGGACTGGGGAGTGATCCGATATGCCCCGAGGTCTAATTTCAATCTTGTCCACCTTCTTCAAACTATCTGGGGATGCAAGAAAATAGTCTATTCTGGATAAGCTGTTATGCACACCAGAGTGAAAGGTGAATTGACACGCTGTAGGGTGGCGGTACCGCCACACGTCCGCCAACCCCAATGCATCCAGAAAGCTCCCCAGCTGCGACACCCCTCGAGTTTGCTCCCTCGCGGGGTGTCTGTCTAATGTTCCATCTATCGTGGCATTGAGGTCCCCCCCTATTAGTAACTCTCCTGTCGGTAGGTCAAGAAGGAACTCGCTGAGTGCCGGGAGTGTGACTGCATGTAACGCCGGGGGAATGTAAACTGACACTATATTGATAGGGTGCCCTTCCCACTGTCCAATAATAGCTGCAAAGCGACCACCCCTGTCCGTTGCCGTTCTGTGTATTATTAGTGGTGACTGTTTTCGCACTAAAATACCCACTCCTCTGGAGCCAGTTGTAAATTCTGAGTGGACTGCCATCCTGAACGCCCACCGGTCCATTGCCCGACAAGCGGTACCAGTGAGGTGCGTCTCCTGCAACATGACCACCGCCGGGGAGCAGCGCTTAAGATATTGTAGGACTAACCCTCTTTTAATTTTGTCCCCCAGTCCATGCACGTTCCACGTCACCAGTGATAGGGCGGCCCTCTGTGTGCTGGGACGTGCTCTCGCTCAAAGGTCCGTGGATCTGGCGCCGCCATTGCTGATATCGTGTGTATGGAGGGTATCAAGCTTACGTGAACCGTGCCGCTGCCACCCTGTGTCTTGGAAAGTGTTACCTACTTGTGCCTGTGTGGTGCATACTGACAAAAAAACTCGTAACCAGAACAACAAATCCCTTCCCTCTGCCCCCCTCCCTGCCTCCCTGCTCAGCGGACTTAAAACTACCCGCCACCCCAACATTGCAGAGCGCTTAGTACCCAATACCTATAACAGTACTTGCGGTTCGGGGGTGAGAAGTCCGGGGAACAGCGCAGTCTCCCCCCTCCTTGAAGTATATTGTTCATTTGAGGTTCGCCGCCGCCTCTTAGCTAGGCCCTCGGCCACCGGCCCGGGCCCGTCCCCCCGCCGTCAAAGACAGTCTCGGCAGACGGGGGCCGCCCGGCCGAGCCTCGCTGTGTCCCCCAGTGTTAGCCCTGGGGGACCTCCTGGGAGGCCAGTTGTGTCAATCCGTACATTGTCCCTTATGATCAGTCTTTAGCCTCCGATCCAGGTGCGTTATCTTCGTCCTGTTCCAGACTGCTCTCCTCGGGCTGCCTCTCCGTCATCCGCCATTGCTGACCTCTTCCAGATCGTCCGGATCCGTCCCTTCGTCGCCATCCCTCGAGCCACTCATGGGCCTCGTCCGGAATGTCAAAAAACCAGGTCTTTCCCTCCGCCACCACACGCAGTTTTGCCGGATATAGCATGGAGTAGGGAACTTCTCTGCGCCGAAGCTCTTTTTTAACCTCTAGGAAGCTCCTGCGGCGCTTGGCGACTGCCGCCGCATAGTCCGGTAAGAATGAGACTACCGAGTTCTGGATGCGAAGTGGTGGGGCCACTCTTGCTGCTTGTAGTATAGCGTCCCGGTTGCGGAAATTGAATAACCGAGCCAGGTGGGCATTTTATAATTTGTTTGTGCATGGATCTTGATAAACGTCTTGCTACCCTTCCCCACTTACAGTGCACTCACAGCACAAGCTCACTGTGCAGGCCCATAGTGAGGATCTCTGGAGATCTGGGGTTTGATCATAGCATCCAGAAGAGTCAGCTGTACAATGGTACGAACTTTAGACTTGACCATTGCAGATTAGTAATAAATGTCTGAATTTTAGTTTCTTTCTGAACAACTTGCTGCAGAAAGTTATGTCTTATTATTTGTCATTAAGTTTTTCTGGAATGGCATGGTACAAAATATTTTTTTTTCACTCATCCCTCACGACAGAAAAAAAACTTGGGGGCATATCAGCAAGAACCGGCGATAATTATCGCTAAGTGCACTTAGCGCTAGGATAATTATCACCGGCTATTGCTGGTTAATATCGCCGAGATAGCGTGCTATCAGCAACGCTTATCTCGATTGCGATAAATAAACCAGCGATAGTTGCAAAAAGGTGCGATTATCGCTGGAAATCCAGCGATAAATGCACAGGGACAGGGGTTACCTTGTTGATAGGGCTGGGTGGTCTCAGCCCTATAATCCACCACCCATTGGCTAACATTGTTTAGTCAAAGGAAAAGCAGGCGTAATGAAACCTGCGATGAGCGCGGTTAGCGCTCCTTCTATCATCGCTTCACAGGTTAGCGTGTAGGTTGATAATAGGAGTAATGTCGCTTAGCGACATTTTCCTAGAAATAACTCTGTGTCACGCCCACTTTGCATTTCATTAGCGATGCAAAGCTGGGCGTTGTTGTAACGGGCGCTAAGTCAGCAAAACACACAATAGCGCGTCTTTGCTGATAAGGCAATAAAATTATCGCCACTTTTCGCCCAAAAACAGGCGCAAAAGCGGCAATAATTTCATAGCGCTGCCTTGATGATATGCCCCTTGTTTTGAAGAGGATAACAGAAGTTACCAAGAGACCTCAGAGAGGTCTATAGTCCTTTGGAACTTAGACGGTGGCCAGACATTTCAAGCTGAAGCATGAAAAGGAGTAAGAGAAGCTCCATCAGGAGCAGACAAGAAAACAAAACAAAAAACAGCTAGCCAGGATGCAAAATCAAAATGCAAAATGTTCTTGCATACGACAGCAGTAAGCAGAAAAGGAGAACACCTGAAAGTATTTGGTCTGTATTACATATAGTGCAAAACATATGTAAGTAAGTAAACTTTATTTGTTTCGATTAATTAAAATCTTACAAATGAGAATAACAACAATTAAAATTCATAAAACAAAATTAGCGATGTTTATGCTGTTTGCTCCAAGCGAGCTTAAAAACTGATATAAAGTCAGTGGTTGCGTAAGTACTGCTGGAGTTTATCAGGCATGTACCTTGTCCACAGGCCTCCCAGTACTCTGGGTTAAAATGCAAGTGTTCGAGGTAAAAAGATTTATCAGGCTGCATCGTAGAGATTAAAAAGAGTCACACAGCTGTCTTTGGACTCAAGCATTCGATCTTTGTGAAAAAGTTCTTGGATACCAGGATTGCCCGTGATTATTATGTTGGTGTCTGTTTCCCGGATGAGAACCTGGCCCGGGTATCACGACTGTTTCAGGAGCCTGGGGGGCAGAGGTGTTTTGAATTGCAAATGTGCAAGTTAGCTGCTTTAAAGTGCTTGGATGCTGCCTGGAAGTTGTCAGAGATCACCAGGGTAGCTCATGGTTTTAATGTTAGTATCTCCTCCTGGGCAAACAGCCTGGCCCAGGTGTCTGACTATTCCGGGAAGTCCTGGGGGACCATGATTTTTTAAAGTGCAGATGTACAGGTAAATGTCACACAGCTGTTTTTCTTTCATGCGAGCAAATTAATGCAAAACAAATGTGTTCTGCAGATAACAGAATCCCCATATTGAGATCGAGAAGGTGAAAGATCACTCCGAAAACATTCCAGCCAGAAAAAAAAACATAAATAAAATAATAAAATACGTCAAGTTTATATTTGGCCATTTGCCACCACAGCTGCACTAAAGTACAGTTAAAAAACAACACAGAAAAAGCTCAAAATCACAAAAAACACCAAAACATAAAGGTTTCTTTTGCGAATCACCCATAAAGCTCAGTGGGCTGCTCATGGTAGATTGGGCACAGTGCCCGACTGGTGTGCCCACAGCCAATGTCCCTGTGCCGCAGGGAAGGAACTGCTTTCATAGGCGGATGAGGAATAATAGCATCAACAAATCTCCAGAAATTCAATGACAACTGTTAGAACTCCATTGGCTACCTTTACCGGTACGCAACATCTTGAAAACTAGCTGCATCATTTACAAAGCCATCATGACCATCCACCTCCCCCCCACCAGCTCACTATCTCTCGTGTATGCACACCTACAGCCAGGCCAGCATCAGACTGGAGACAAAGTAGTGTAAAATAAGAAAAAAACAAGGCTCTAGCCTTTCCCATCTTTGCACCCAGGATCTGGAATAACATCCCCATAACTGTAAGGGCCAGCCCACAACTGTTCCAGTTTAGGAAAGATGTGAGGAGACACCGCATTAAAGAACACTACATAACAATACAGTAACACTCCACTAACTATCTTATCACTGCTTGATTGTATGGTTGCCTTTGACCCTTTACTGCGCTCTGCGGTATTTTGGGCCAGGTCACATACATACTTAGGAGATGTTGTAGGCAAGATTGTGTATCACATTATCATTGACACTATCAAGGAGAAAAATGTATTATTTAGTCGTTTGAGTATATGCTATTGAATGATGTGGTGTAGGTGTGTTCTTACTTCTAGGTATACATTTTGTGTAGTAATAAGCACTGCAGTTGCCATTCAAGTTATGTTCTGCATGGCTGTTGTGCGATTTATGGATTGTGGAACTTTCTATATCTGGTGAATTTCAGGGGTTTTCAGTTTCCAGATACCTGGACCTTATCAGGGGTTCTAGGTTAATACATATATTTATATATTATTGAAAAGAAATGTAAATTCATTATGGTTCAGCTACTGCAAGAACTGTAACATTCAAATATGAAAATAAAGTTGTAAATTAATGAAAATCTACTGTTAGAGGTACGTTAATGCTTACACAACAGAAACCAAAAAACTCACTAAAATCACCAGTTATGGTGTGGGGCCAGGCCCTGCTTCCAATAGCCTATGTGTCCAACCCAGAGCCTTTAGCCATGAACTACAGGGATTGGACGCAGGGATTGCAACTAGCCAAAAGCCCATGCAACCAACCGCAAGCCTACCCTAATGACTTAATCCTTTTTTCTTTTCTTTTTTTTTTGTAAATTTGCCCACTACTTGTAACTCTTAATTTCAAATTATGTTTTCTTTATTCGCAACCTTGTCCTGCATGCTCATTTTTTTTGCATACATAATTTATTTGTGCAGTTCTTCACCCACCTTCACTCTCAGTCTGCCCTTCAGCCCTGCTTACAGTGGTGACCTATACTTTATTCTCTTTTTTTACTCATGGTACAACTCACAACTTTGAGTCTATGTCTATGTTCCTGAGTAAATTACTCCTGGTATGCGCTGGGGTGATTTGCTCGTGACAAAACGATGTCCCTGGTTCGAGTATTCGTTGGCAGAACTGTGCCGAGTAATCCCGCCCGAAAGCTGATACCGTGGCTGTGAGACAGACATTTCAATCAGCATTTCCTTTTACCATGTGAACGGCGCAGGTACTTCGTATGTGTTTTCCAGGTTTATGTAGCGCAAACTTGGCATGAGGGCAGTAAAGCACTTTACACGTGAAGCAGAAGTTTTACACTTGAAAGCATAGTTTTCTGTTTTTATGGCACGGGGGCGATTAGGGGATTACCCAGAATCACAGGAAATTGACCCAAAGCTGGAATTTATTTGGCCTCCCCATGCCACAAAAACAAAAAAGTATGCTTTTATGTAGAAAATGTGCTTGTCATGTGAAGCGCATTAATGCCGGCAGGTTATGTTCAGCTATATAAAGCTACAAACAAGTACCAATTACGCACACCACATATGACGCAAACTTGCCTGAAGCGCGTCAGCCGCTCTCACAGAAAACAGTTGTGTATTGTAGCACTGGGTTGCAGCCTAACACTTCAACTGAAAGTGCGACAGTTTGCTGCATGGTTAAATACTTAGGCCACAAAGGCGAGACCGATTGCATTGCAAATGCTTGTTTCCATTGCACCCAGTGTACAGATTTTTGCACATTTGTAAATTTCAAGATGGCAGCGAGGAACAATTCAAGCCCTTCATCAACCAATCACATTTCATTAAAAAAAATCAATGCTGATTGGCAGAATTTGCGAATTTTCACTTCAAAAATTTAAAGGCCAAGAAATGCTTATGAAGTAACCCTTTCAATCCCACCACCTTTTTCACATATAGATATCTCAATAACTACTGAACGGATTTACAGCAAACCAAAAAAAATCTCACTTTCTGAGTTAAGTTCCAGTTTCATGCAAGTTATAAGTAAATCCGTCTGTGGTTTTACCGAGGCAGAGAGCGAAATTATCTGCAGAAGCTTAAATGGGAAATGCTGATTTTTTGACCCCCCACCCCATTTATTTTGTTTAATCAAGCACAGACCTGCACTAAACTTAGCATGCCAGACCTTAGCCAGTTTCGCCACACATGTAAAACTTGCATAGATTCTTCAAACTGGACCAAAAATATTAGCAATCCAAAAAATAAATTTTCAATGGAAAGCACAGCTGAGCCATAACTACCACCTCGTGATCACCGACTCAGTAATATATATGATAAATTATCTGAAACCATCATTAAAAGACTGACACGGAGCACAGAAAATGATACACACAGCCTCATGTTTCCATTGTAGCTTGTGCTTCTGTTGCAATATAACCTGTGAAGAGATATATATACCACTGATCATATACCCTTTTCCTATAGGGGAGGGGATATGTTAGTCATTAGTTAGAAGGGTTATGAAGCAGAATATGAAAATTAGATATCAGGAGAGGCAGTGAAGGAGCACTGGGGTATTGAGGAAGAGGTGATAACAGTTTTAGCTCTATGCAATTCCATTTTTTTCAGTACAGATGTGTATTTTAGGTTTATTTAGTCAGTGGGAGGGACAAGGATGTGGAGATGGTGCAGAGAAGGCTTGACTCTATAGATGAGTTGCTGGCGCTGCTGCTTCCTACACTGCTCATGGCGAATGCGGCAGGAGCGTCCGCGATACCCGCTGCTGCATTGGCACCAGAGGGGCCTAAGAGGCCAGGGGTCCCCCCCAAGGCTGCATTCCCCCGTGCCAAAGACGGCAAGTAAGGGTTAGGCGGTTCAGGGGTGCCCATCCGCTATGCCTGATGGTACTCTAGCACAGGCGTGTGGTGTAACAGATGGCGCAAACATAATGCAAAGCAGGGACAGCTGTCTAGCTGTGGGGGAGGCAGCCACCATCCCAGGTCCCAGCACAGGGGGGAGCAAGTATCTGCTTCTTGTGGGGGGAAACCAGACCTGGTATTCAACCTTACAAGTGTGTTGCCCTGGCTATCCATAATAGGTGGTTTCATCAACTGGTGTTGGGTGGGGCTGCAGCTAGAGACCTACCGGGGGACAACCTAGAGAGGGCGAGGAGGCTCATTGGTCAGTTCGTAGCAGGTGATCAGGGGCAAACTCAGCCAAGCCTGGACTGTTTTCTGAGTGTTGGAAGGCGTTCACCGGGGAGGCTGCGGAATGCGTTCCTGACCACCCAGAGACCCACCTTTCCCAGAGTTAGGCCGAGCAAGAGCGGGGAGGCCCTTCCTGGAAGGGTCCCGTACCTAGGATCGCACACGCTGCGCTTACTCTCTTCTGATAGAGGGACACCACACAGTAGTTCTTCGTAAGACAATATACTTTATCGTTAGTTTTAAGGGATCTTTATGATCCGGAAGGCAGGTACAGAATTAGTGCCACAAGCGGCGGCGATCTCGTGATGGGGGATATGGGGGTAGCGGGACAGTCTTTGAGTCAGTGTCTCTGCGGAGTATCCGGAACACAGCTCTCAATCCTCGAGCTGAGGGGATGTTGCTTCTCTCGGCAATCTCTGCCGATTCTCTTGGAGGAGGGGGCCGCGAGTCACTCAGCAGGCACCGGAGGTTCGTAGTTCGGGGAGCCGTGACGGTGTCAGCAGGGCTCAGATGGTTCAGAGTTCGGGGAGCCGCGTCAGCGTCAGCAAGGCTCAGATGGTTCAGAGTTCGGGGAGCCGCGACAGCGTCAGCAGGGCTCAGATGGTTCAGAGTTCGGGGAGCCGCGACAGCGTCAGCAGGGCTCAGATGGTTCAGAGTTCGGGGAGCCGCGACCGCGTCAGCAGGGCTCAGGTGGTTCAGAGTTCGGGGAGCCGCGACAGCGTCAGCAGGGCTCAGATGGTTCAGAGTTCGGGGAACCGCGACAGCGTCAGCAGGGCTCAGATGTTTCAGAGTTCGGGGAGCCGTGACAGCGTCAGCAGGGCTCAGATGCTTCAGAGTTCGGGGAGCATTCTTCGGTTCGGGGAGCGATCGAGCCGCGACCAGGTCAGCAGGCTCTCGTCAGTCCAGGTCTTCTCTGCCTCCCGTCCCTTCCGCACCCCTTGTTATACTTCCCCTCCTCTTTGAAGTCCGGAGTCCTCGCCGAGAGGGGTCTTGGTGCTTGGGGGGCGGTGTGTCGGGGCTTCCTGTCGCTCGGCCCTTTGATCTGTTCAGGTGGGTCCGGGAGGGACTCCAGACACCCAGCAGGCGAGGCGGCCGCTCACCGGGGGCCTGATGGTCGATCGAAACCTCCCTTGGGGAAGAGACCAGAGGTGTGACAGGGTCGGCGCCTCTCGGTCTGGCTTGGGGGGTTTCACTCTCCCTCGGCCGGGCATGCATGTTGGGGGTCTGGCCGGCCATCGGGATGCTGGGCCATGGTGGCCGGAAGTCTGTGACATTGAGGATCGGTGCGGTTGCAGGGTGGCTTGCTGGTCGGGAGGGCCCACGCCACGAGGCCGATCTCACATGCGCCCCCCCCAGCTGAAAGGCGGGGAGAACTACCCATCCACTTGGGGGTTCTCCTCGCTGAAGCGGAAGAATCGGGACAGGCCGTCTGCGTTGGCGTGGTCCGTCCCGGGGCGATGTTCCACAGTGAAATCCATCCTCTGGAGGGAGATGGACCAGCGTAGCAGTTTGGGGTTTTCCCCTCGCATCTGCATCAACCACCGCAAGGGTCGGTGATCGGTTTGCACTCGGAAGTGTGTTCCGAACAGGTAGGGCCGTAGCTTTTTGAGGGCCCAGACTACTGCGAAGGTCTCTCTTTCAATTGTGCTCCACCGCTGTTCTCGGGGCAGCAACCTTCGGCTGATGAAGGCTATGGGCTGATCTATACCTTTGTCGTTGAACTGTGATAGGACTGCCCCGATGCCGTGTTCCGAGGCGTCCGTCTCGAACACAAACTCCTGGGCGTAGTCGGGGGCTTTAAGCACCGGAGCAGTACATATAGCGGCTTTTAGGGCGTCGAACGCTTTCTGGCATGGGGGAGTCCATTGTACTTTCTTGGGGTGTTTTTTGGAGGTTAGCTCTGTGAGGGGGCCTGCGATGCTGCCATAGTTCTTAATAAACCTCCGGTAGTAACCGGTGAGGCCCAGGAAGGCCCGGACTTCCGTTTGGGTCGTGGGGGGTTCCCAGGACAAGATGGCGTCGATCTTTGGCTGGAGGGGGGCGACCTGTCCGCTTCCCACCTGGTGCCCCAGATAGGTTACGGAGCCTTGCCCAATTTGACATTTGCTGGCTTTGATGGTGAGGCCGGCCTGGCGCAGAGCCAGCAGGACTTGTCGGAGGTGCTGGAGGTGCTCGGTCCATTGGGAGCTGAATACCGCTATATCGTCGAGGTACGCTGCGCTGAACCCTTCTAGTCTGGACAGGACCCTTGTTCACCAGCCGCTGGAAGGTGGCCGGGGCATTCTTCATTCCAAACGGGATCACCCTAAAGCGGTAGTGCCCATCCGGGGTGGAGAAGGCGGAGCGCTCCTTGGCTCCCTCGGTGAGGGCAATCTGCCAGTATCCACAAGTTTGTTCGAAGGTGCTGAGGTAGCGAGCGGCCCGAGGCGGTCGATGAGCTCGTCTGCGCGGGGGATAGGGTGAGCGTCCGCTCGGGTGACCGCATTGAGTCCTCGGTAGTCCACGCAAAACCTCAGCTCGGGGGCGACACCAGGGGCAGCCGCTTTCGGAACCAGGACTACCGGGCTGGCCCAGGGGCTGTCGGAGGGTTCAATCACCCCGAGGGCCAACATCTTCGCTACCTCGGTCTGGATGCAGGTTCGGACCCGATCAGGGACCCGGTAGGCCCGGTGTCTCACTGGCGGGCTGTCGCCGGTGTTCACGTCGTGGACACACCAGTCGGTGACCCCAGGGGTTAGGGAGAAGAGGTCCGCGAACTGCCTTAGTAGTTGGTGGCAGTCGTCGGACTGTTGGGCTGTGAGGGCGGTTGACAGTCTCACCCCCTCCACGGAACCATCGGTCTCTTTCGCACCCAGGGGGTCTGGAAGGGGCTCGGTGTCTTCTTCAGCCCCATCGTCGGTGGCCAGGAGTAAACTCAACTCCGTCCTCACAAAGTGGGGTTTGAGCGGTTCACTTGGAGGACCCGGAGGGGGTTCCGCAGGGACTGCACATCGACGAGATAGGTGACTTGGCTCTTCCGCTCGACCACCTTGAAGGGTCCAGTCCATTTATCTTGGAGGGCGCAGGGTTTCACCGGGGCCATGACCCAGACTTGTTGGCCCGGCTGAAACTCGACCAGCGTAGCATTCTGGTCATACCAGCGCTTCATCTCTTCCTGGCTAGCCTCGAGGTTTGCCTCTGCGAGTTCTCGGAATTTCCGGGTCTGGTTGCGGAGCGCCAAAATGTATCGGAACACATCCGGAGGGGTCCCCCGGAGAGTCGTTTCCCAACCCTCCTTTACCAGGCTCAGGGGTCCCCGGACGGGGTGTCCGTATAGCAGTTCGAATGGGCTGACCCCAGGGATTTTTGTGGAACCTCTCGGTAGGCGAACAGGAGGCATGGGAGGAGGACGTCCCATCTCCGGCGTAGAGGTTCTTCGAGGCCCATGATCATTCCTTTCAGTGTCCTGTTAAACCGCTCGACTAGGCCATTCCCTTGGGGGTGGTATGGGGTGGTGAACTTGTACGATACTCCGCACTGCTGCCATAGGGACCTCATGTATTTGGAGATAAAGTTCGTGCCCCGATCACTCACGACTTCGCGGGGGAACCCCACGTGGGAGAAGATCCCCATCAAGGCCCGGCCTACCACGGGGGCCGTCACGGTGCGGAGGGGGATGGCTTCGGGGTATCGGGTGGCATGGTCCACCAGGACGAGGATGAACCGGTGGCCCTGGGCGGTCTCGGGGTCCAGCGGTCCCACAATGTCAATTCCTACCCGCTCAAAAGGGGTACTGACGACGGGGAAGCGTTGCGCTTCCCCCCACTCTTTCCGCTGGCCTGGCACGTGAGGCAGGACTTGCAGTGGGCCTCCAAATTCGCTCGCATCTTGGGCCAATAGAAGTGGGTGACGAGTCGCTGGTAGGTCTTATCTTGGCCTAAGTGTCCGGCCAGGGGTACATCATGGGCCAGGCCCAGGAGGAGACTTCGGAAGTGCAGGGGTACCACCAGTACACGGGCCGATCCCAACTCGGCCGACTTCTGTTCGCTGTACAGGAGGCCGTTTTCCCAGTATACCCAGTGGGTGCCGGTCTGGTCGCCTGCTGCTTGGGCCTCGGCCTGCTGTCGGGGTCCAATGAGAGAAGGGCAGGTGGATTGTTCTTGGCAGAATTCTTCTCGGAAGGGGCCTCCTTCGCAGTGCCACTGGGCCATTTCCGGCAGGTCCCCGAGATCGGTCAGGGGTTCGGGGTCTGGAGGCACGGACCCCACGTCGGGAACGGTCGCTTTGTCCGGAAGGGGGTCGTCGGGCTCGGGTGGTGCATCCCGGACCTCGGGAATGGTGGCGGTGTTCAGCGGCATGGCCTCCCCTCCCTCGGAGGAAGGCAATCTGAGAGTCATCGAGCGCGTGGTGGCGCATACCCATTCGGGTAGGCCCATCATCTCGAGATGGGCTCTTCGTTCCACTTGTCCCCACAGGGAATTCTCAAGGTCGTTGCCCAGGAGGCAGTCTACGGGCTGGGAGGTTCGGACTGCCACCTTCAACTTGCCGGTGACTCCCCCCCATTCGAAGGGAACTAGGGCCATCCGGCAGAGGCTCTCGGAATTGTCTGACGATATGACTGGACAAAAGGCGTCGTGCAGGATCTGATCTTCGGAGACCAGGTGACAGTGAACCGCCGTGACACTCGCCCCCGTGTCCCGGAGGCCCTCGACGCGGTGACCGTTGACCGTCACCTGCTGTCGGTACTTCTTCGTGTTGGCGGGCAGGGACGTTCCGGGGACCATCTCTCGGTCCCCTAGGGAGACCAAGGCCATGGCGGCTGGTTCCCATTCTTCGGAGTCTTCCATCTCTTCCCCCAGGGCTACGGAGGCCATTTGTCGAGCCGGCGGGGTTGTCGTGGGGGGTCGTTGGTACATGGGACATTGAGGGTCGCTGGCATAGTGTCCGGTCTGTTGGCAGCGGAAACAGGTGATCCTCACTCGGGGCCCCGACCTCCCCGGTGGCCCGGTGCTGGCCGGAGGTGGAGCTGGAAAGGGCGGAGGTTGTCCTCTGGGGGGACTGAGCTGGGATCCCCCCGGGAGTTCTCTTGGCCGGCCTTGATTCCCTCCGCCCCTCTGGCGGGGGGGTCCCTGACTGTGGCGACCGTAGTCTCCCACGGGACCCCGGGAGGCCCGGGTGTTTACCCATCGGTCAGCCTCGACGGCCAGTTTTCGAGGGTCCGTGAGTTTGCTGTCCAGGAGGTGCTGGCGCAACTCCACAAAGCAATTGGCGGACAAGTGTTCCCATGCGATTAGGTCGAACAGCTCCTCAAAGGTGGAGACCTTGCTGCCCTTGATCCACTCGTCCAAGGCCCGGCTGTAAAAGTTCACGTACTCCACCCAGGTGATACCGGGTATCTTCTTGCAGTCTCTAAATCGTTGCCGGTACATTTCAGGGGTGAGCCCATATCTGGCTACTAGGGCCTCTTTCATGTGACTGTAGGAGTTCATCACCGTGGAGGGCAGGTCCAGCAGGGTATCTCTCCCCTCGCTCAGGAACCGGCCCCACAGCCCAGCCCCCCAGTCTTTCTGCGGGACTCGGTGGGAGATCATGGCGACTTCGTAGGCCTTGAACCATTGCTGGATGTCGTCGTTCTTATAGTATTCCTTCACCACATCCTTGGGGATGTGGACCTTTGGTTCCACGGCGGAGGAGAGGGGTTGGGTTTCCGAGGGTCTGGCCTCCGCATTCTTAGCCTTGAGCTCGATCTCTTTCAGGCTACGTTCGTGCTCCAGTTGGAGTTTTCTTTCTTCGTGTTCTCTCTGTCGTTTCTTTTCCTCGAGTTCTCCTTGTAGGCGTAACTGTTCTACCGCCAGCTTCTTTTCGGCCAGTTTTAGCTCTCCCTCGATTTTTAATTTTGCTAGTTCTAGTTCGTGGTTGCGACCTCTTTCTCGGTCCGCTAGCTCCTCTGGGGATAGGCCCCCCTCGGGGGCGCCGTTACTCCCCGGGGTGCTTCGTGGTTCGTTAGGAGGCTCTCCTTCTGTTTGTGTCCGGGGAGCTCCCGCCTCGACCCAGGTTTTTAATGCTCCCTGGAAGTCCTCTTTCGTGCTTAGTCCGGTGGTAGTGATTCCAAGGTCTTTGCAAAATTGTTTCAGTTCTCGGTGCGTATAAGATTCCAACTGGTCCTCTCGGAATGTCGTGCTCGTGTTGGTACCTGCGGCACCTAGGGAGGTTTCTCCTTCCATTTCTTCTTGGTAGTGCGTCAGCAGTTTACTGCACGATCTCTAGGTGTTGGCTCGGATCCCGTCGCCTGCCACCAAATGTTGGAAGGCGTTCACCGGGGAGGCTGCGGAATGCGTTCCTGACCACCCGGAGACCCACCTTTCCCAGAGTTAGGCCGAGCAAGAGCGGGGAGGCCCTTCCTGGAAGGGTCCCGTACCTAGGATCGCACACGCTGCGCTTACTCTCTTCTGATAGAGGGACACCACACAGTAGTTCTTCGTAAGACAATATACTTTATCGTTAGTTGTAAGGGATCTTTATGATCCAGAAGGCAGGTACAGAATTAGTGCCACAAGCGGCGGCGATCTCGTGATGGGGGGTATGGGGGTAGCGGGACAGTCTTTGAGTCAGTGTCTCTGCGGAGTATCCGGCGCACAGCTCTCAATCCTCGAGCTGAGGGGATGTTGCTTCTCTCGGCAATCTCTGCCGATTCTCTTGGAGGAGGGGGCCGTGAGTCACTCAGCAGGCACCGGAGGTTCGTAGTTCGGGGAGCCGCGACGGCGTCAGCAGGGCTCAGATGGTTCAGAGTTCGGGGAGCCGCGTCAGCATCAGCAGGGCTCAGATGGTCCAGAGTTCGGGGAGCCGCGACAGCGCAGCAGGGCTCAGATGGTTCAGAGTTCGGGGAGCCGCGACAGCGTCAGCAGGGCTCAGATGGTTCAGAGTTCGGGGAGCCGCGACCGCGTCAGCAGGGCTCAGGTGGTTCAGAGTTCGGGGAGCCGCGACAGCGTCAGCAGGGCTCAGATGGTTCAGAGTTCGGGGAACCGCGACAGCGTCAGCAGGGCTCAGATGTTTCAGAGTTCGGGGAGCCGCGACAGCGTCAGCAGGGCTCAGATGGTTCAGAGTTCGGGGAGCGTTCTTCGGTTCGGGGAGCGATCGAGCCGCGACCAGGTCAGCAGGCTCTCGTCAGTCCAGGTCTTCTCTGCCTCCCATCCCTTCCGCACCCCTTGTTATACTTCCCCTCCTCTTTGAAGTCCGGAGTCCTCGCCGAGAGGGGTCTTGGTGCTTGGGGGGCGGTGTGTCGGGGCTTCCTGTCGCTCGGCCCTTTGATCTGTTCAAGTGGGTCCGGGAGGGACTCCAGACACCCAGCAGGCGAGGCGGCCGCTCACCGGGGGCCTGATGGTCGATCGAAACCTCCCTTGGGGAAGAGACCAGAGGTGTGACAGGGTCGGCGCCTCTTGGTCTGGCTTGGGGGGTTTCACTCTCCCTCGTGTTGGGGGTCTGGCCGGCCATCGGGATGCTGGGCCATGGTGGACGGAAGTCTGTGACATTGAAGATCGGTGCGGTTGCAGGGTGGCTTGCTGGTCGGGAGGGCCCACGCCACGAGGCCGGTCTCACACTGAGGATCCCAAGGCAGGAGGTGCAGGAATGTTCTCAGCATCCGCAGAATCAAGCAGGAGGCTTTGAACACCGCCGTGATCTCTGCCTTGAAAGAAAGGTGTGAGTCAATGAACACCCCTGGATTCTTAGTTACCTCTGTGAGTGGGGGCGGTGAGGTGCAACTTGTCAGTAATACCTCTGACCAACCGGGCAAGGGGTTGGCACCAAACAATCAAACCTCAATTTTCTCTGAGTTGCATTGGAGCAAATTGGGCTTAGCCACCTCATTACTGCTACTATGCAAGCAGCACATTTCGACCTGGATGCTGTCACGTTGTTGCCATAGGTCAGCAGAAGCCGAGTGTTGTCTTTGTTTGACTCCACTTGGATACCAAATGATTTGATAACGAATGCCAGTGGGGTCATATCGATAGTAAAAAAGTGTGGGGCTCAGGGCCGAGCCCTGAGGCACTCCACACTTGAGAATGTTGGTTTTGGAATAGAACTGGAATTCAACCACACTACCTGTTGTCTGTGCTCTAGGAATGAACTCAGCCAGGCTAGTGCAGGCCCCTCCACCCCAATAGCTGCCAAGCCCTGAAACAGGATCTCATGAGAGACCGTGTCAAATGCCTCAGAGAGATCTAATAAAACTAGGGCTGCATTTTGACCTGCATCGAGCACAAATTTAATGGAGTCTGTTATTACCATAAGCATTGTCTCCATGCTCCGAAGCCAGACTGTTAAAGGTAGAATAGATTGAAGGTGTTCAGGTAAGCCGACAGCTGGATATGGATGTATGTCGTTACAACACACACTTTTACAACGCATGCACTTACAACGCATTTTTTACAACGCAAAATCCATTACAACGCATTCCATTACATAGCATGACACTACAACGCATTTGTAAAAACTAACTTTACAACGCATTCCATTACAACGCATACTACCTTTACAACGCATACCATTACAACGCATAATATTAAATTGCATTTAAGGTAAGTATTAGATAGTATAGGGGTAAAAATTACTTTTCTAACTCCAGGGGGTGCAACAGTAGGGTAAGTGTTGGATAGTATAGGGGTAAAAATTACTATTCTAACTCCAGGGGGTGCAACAGTAGGGTAAGTGTTGGATAGTATAGGGGTAAAAATTACTATTCTAACTCCAGGGGGTGCAACAGTAGGGTAAGTGTTGGATAGTATAGGAGTAAAAATTACTATTCTAACTCCAGGGGGTGCAACAGTAGGGTAAGTGTTGGATAGTATAGGGGTAAACATTGCTATTCTAACTCCAGGGGGTGCAACAGTAGGGTAAGTGTTGGATAGTATAGGGGTAAAAATTACTATTCTAACTCCAGGGGGTGCAACAGTAGGGTAAGTGTTGGATAGTATAGGGGTAAAAATTACTATTCTAACTCCAGGGGGTGCAACAGTAGGGTAAGTGTTGGATAGTATAGGGGTAAAAATTACTATTCTAACTCCAGGGGGTGCAACAGTAGGGTAAGTGTTGGATAGTATAGGGGTAAAAATTGCTATTCTAACTCCAGGGGGTGCAACAGTAGGGTAAGTGTTGGATAGTATAGGGGTAAAAATTACTATTCTAACTCCAGGGGGTGCAACAGTAGGGAAAGTGTTGGATAGTATAGGGGTAAAAATTACTATTCTAACTCCAGGGGGTGCAACAGTAGGGTAAGTGTTGGATAGTGTAGTGTAATATTATGCGTTGTAATGGTATGCGTTGTAAAGGTAGTATGCGTTGTAATGGAATGCGTTGTAAAGGTAGTTTTTAAAAATGCGTTGTAGTGTCATGCTATGTAATGGAATGCGTTGTAATGGATTTTGCGTTGTAAAAAATGCGTTGTAAGTGTGGTGCGTTGTAAAAGTTGCGTTGTAAAGGTTGTTCCCCGCTGGATATTAACAATCTTCTCAATGATCTTCAAGACCCCCAGGAGCAAAGAGATTGGTCTAAAGTTAGAAAGAATTTCTGGTTTGGCATTAGGCTTCTTGAAGAGGTGATGATGTTTGCCCTTTTCCATGAAGTGGGGATTGTCCTAGAGCTAAGTGAGGTGGTGAAAAGCTCCTGATAAATTGGATTTAGGATTTTCCCTAATTGCCTCATAATATGAAGGGGGGAGAGGATCCAGAGGGGAGCCTGATTTGCACGTGGCGAAGAGGCCTATTAGTTCAGAATCATTTGGCAGTGTGAACTGTGACAACTTGCCCTGAACTGGGGGAATATGTATCGTTTGGGCATCACTCAAGAGTTCAATATCCTTACGCAGAGGGTACAACGGCAGAGGAGGTCGTTCCTATAAGTGAAACGCATCCTCAGAGAGCGAGGTCTGAAATACTCCATGTTGTTCCCGGCACCTCTTTGGATTGAGGCAGAGGGAAGAGCGTGGTTCTTCGAACACCATGAAGCCGCGGCAGAATGGATCGAGCGCCACGGAACGAGGAGGCCGAATGACCATGCAGCAGAGAGAGTGCGGACAGTCGACCGGCCTGAGACGGTGACCTGTTTGGTAGCGGACTTTGAACTGAGTAAATGGGGCCTGAAATTGGGGTGAGCCTGGGAGGGCGGTTTCCTATTTCGTATTGTTGGGGATTGTGGACTCAATTGGACCTGGGGTATCTACCTTCATAGGATTGTACATTTGAGCTGTCTGGGGACGGGAAGTGGAGCGCTTTAATTTCCCCCCTTTTCTCTTTTCTATCTTGAACTTTTTCCTAGGGGCGACAGGCACTCTGTAAGTTTTCGATGGGCAGTTCAAGGCCCAGAGTGCAGGGCAGCGGAGTGGGGGGTTGTTGGAAGGGGGTGTTTTGTTATGTTTTTGTGGCATTTATTGCATCAGCGACTACTATGGCAATTTTAGTAGGGGAAGTAGAACCAAGTATTGCATTTTCCGTGAAGGGTATGGAGGATTCCATAGTCTACTATGGCAACATGTTGGGACGGTGGGATTAAATTGTTAAGCTGGAATGTCAATGGGTTGGGGGACAAGATAAAACTTGGTGTAGTCCTCCAATACATAAAGCGCCATTCCCCTGACTTTATCCTACTTCAGGAAACTCATCTTATTGGTAATGCATGCAAGGCACTGCACAGAGGGGGTTATGTAATGTTGGCTCATGCAGGATTCACCATGGGCGTTTGAAAATAGAGAGAGACCCCTTGCAAGATTCAAGGGAATAGGGTACTCTTCCAAGTAACAACTAGCAGTCCCTTGAACACAAATATATTAATGCAATCTAGATGTCCAAAGATAATCACATTGCACACAATCAAATTAAAAAAACCATTTACATTTATTTTGTAAAAAACATGTATTTCATCACATTTAAAAACAACAATTTGTATTGGTCCCTGTTTTCACTCTAATCTGAACCCTGAGTCTAATATCATGAAACATATAGTGACACGCTTATACATGTAAAAGAGCATGAGACGAAATTACAATTCTAGCATTATCTTAAACAAGTCGAGTGATCTAATAAAATACACAACCCTATTATGAACCCGCATAACAGAGAGAATACAACATAAAAAGACACTACAATTTGTCATATGTTACACATCCAATTTTAGACAGCTCTGGGGATTAAACACTTGTGAGATCTGAACCCATTATCCCTACAAGTGGATATCCGTTTCTTTGGATTGTGTTTGTCCTATGCGTCGACGCGTTTCGATGGGCTAAATTTGTGCCGCTATCTTTATCAAGACCAGTAATCGATGTTTTTCTCTCATTCAATGTTGGATTTTAACTTCCAGCTGAGTATATTTTTCTCTTTGATCCTTATTAATGCAACCCACTATGGATGACTGGGCGATACTTCTTGTGTATTGGGAATTAATGTTCCACCTTCACTCTTCGCTGTTATTTAATCGTTTTGGCTCATAAAATTCTTCTACGGCTTGTCAAGGAAATAGTACACTATTCTTTATCTGTTCAATTGGCCCAGCTACTGTTGTCCGTTTGTCGTGATCTTTTATTGGCATTTATACTGTGGCCCGCATGTCGTCCCTTTTGTCCCGGTTTGTAATTCCGCATTAAGGAACTATCCCCGTATGGACGACATAGCCTGTATCTCTAAGAACAGGGTAACTAACAAACAGTGAGGACGCTCCATACATTGCCGGTCCTCGAACAGGTCTCATTTGTACCTGCTTTAAATTGAAAGCCCTGTGTTGTTAACCTCTTCTCTTTGGTTTAAAATGTAATAAAAAAGATTAAAAAATATAAAATAAATAAATAAATTATTTTGCATTACTGTTAGCTCCCACAATTTGGTTAGGCTAAAAGGTGCGAAGAGTAAGCTTCAGATTGCTGTGATATGTGCTAAAGGCAGCTTTGTCAGGTTCAGAATAATATTTCCTCCAGAGGCATTCTAGGTTTTTACGCCCTTTCCTTTCTCCCTAGAGAAGCTGCGATTCGAGGTGTTGGGATAGTCGCTTCCGCGGCCCCTAGCCTAACCCATTACATGCGCTTTGGCGGTTTTGGGACATTGTTTCCTTTGGGGGTTGGAGGGTGCCATCTGTGCTAGGGGACCAAGGCATGGCCCGGTTGCACATGCTGGCTCTCTAATGGTGGTGGCCGGTGCCCAAGTGCGGGCACTCTGGGGCAAGCCGGCTTTCCGCTTTGAGTTAAGATCCGCTACCTCACAGAACCAGTATTTAAGAAAAGATCAGGGATTTTCACGCCTAAGTGATAGCCCCGAGGTGGGCAGGGGTGATCCGGGGGACAGGCCAACCATGAGCTCACAAAAGCTAGTTGCAGAGGTGGTAGAGGGGTTAGATGACTCGATATATAACTGACTCTGTTAAAACATGGGGAGCAATGTTAAGTAATGTAAACATTTTGGATTATGCTGTGAATTAAAAGTTTTCTAAGTTTGGTGAAAAGTGTAAATAAAATACGCCCTGAGATGTTTGCAATTTCTAACCAGAACAAAAAGTTGTGTCTCAGGCTGTCTCACTCAGACAGGATCGGTGTGTGAGGTAGGGTGTGCTGACGCACCTGGTATAGGTGACTGTGCAAAAAAGGGACTTTAAGTGTCCCTTCACATACACAAGGAGCGTGCTATTCTGTAGATGAGCGACATGGGAGGAATAATTTAAAAACATCTGTGCATGGGTTCTCTTTGACAAAGATAAACCTTGTTCAACTTGTCTGATGTGTGTGTTATGAGAATTCTTACCAAATTCATTATACTTGAGCCATATGCGGCGTCACAACTAGTTTGGGGTCACAGGTTAATCAGAGGATACTGGGCTTCAGTTGTGACAAAAAAGGGCCTATTACCTCTGATGTCTTAGACCCCACCTTCTGTTGGATTTAAAACTTAGTGCCAAGTACACTCCTTTAGTACTTGACACTCAAGGTAGCAGAACATGGGGAGGAGCCAAGATGGCGACCGAGACGGCAGCGTAGATTCCCGGCTCCGTGAACCTCCGCATCCCGCACGGATATCCTGTACTATATCCTCAGCTTGCGCCATGGGATCGTGTTTGTGAAGGAGAGTGGCAACCGATCGTGTGACTCCGGGGTTTCTGGCTACTGTACCGCCTGAGAAATCTGCGGATGAACTTTGCGGCCCGTGCAGCCCCGGAGCCGGGACCTCGAGTGGACGCCTTGGCCGGGTGGCAGTTTAACAACAACGGCCTGTGGTGACTGGGTGGAGTCGGTCCACCGGAGCGGTGCTGCCCCCGGCCTGCATCTCGCCACGGCCGCTCCCGTTGCTGAAGCGTAGTGGATCGAGGGCATGCCCGGGGGTGCAGTTCTCAGACTCTTCGGTGTTTGCCCCTGCCTTTGACGGTGAGCTGCCCGGACACCGCCCCTAGCTCGCCCTGATCCTTGCAGACTGCTCCCGGATTTTCGCGGCTGCTGGTCCTTGGTGGAGACGACTGTGGCCCGAGTCCACGCAACGGCTGAATTTGTACCTGCCCCCGAACCCTTGTCTCCAGCGACGTGGACCCCGAGGTGCTTGTCCCTGGGTCCCGGCCCCCATACGAGTCGGGCCTCCCCCGGCGGCCATCTTGTCGCGATGCAGCCTACTATCCTGTCCACCGGGTCGCAGCAGGATTGGGAGTGTGTGACTTTTGGGAGTGTGGCAGAGCGACCGCGGGGGGCAGTGCTGGGGTACGGCGACCTCCTTGAGGCCCTTGGTGCCCTTCATTCCTCCTTGGCTCGTGGCATCGAGGTCTTGGGGAGTAAGATCGACGGTGTGGCATCAGCGTTGGGACAATGGCGGCATACTGGTCCACAGTTACACAGGGACTTCCTACACTGCACACAGGAGGATAATGTCGCGGCCATCCCTGCGATTAGTGCGCAGCCGGACACTCCGGACAGTATGCTACCGTATGATCGGCTGACTGAGGGTTTGATCTGTTCCGGAGGTAGTGGTTCCGAGTGGAGGGTGGTGGCCTCGTCCCGTGCACGACATCCGGTGACCCAGGGACTTTACCAGCAATGTCTGTCTACTTTGGATGATTCAGCCTTCCCGGACCTTGTGTGCAGTGCAGATCCTGGGGCAGCACTGGGAAAGACGTCCCTCCGAGATGCGGACTGTGTTGTCGTTCTGAGACCTCCACCCCACCTGTGTGCGTCGCTTCCCGGTTGTTTTGGGACATCCCTTCACCTTGGAACATCGGACATGGCGCTGGGTCGAGGGGTAGGCATGGGCAGCATCGCCAGGAGTGGTCAGGGATGAGGCTGATCCCTCGGGGTGGTCATCTGGTAGACGGGCGGACTCATGGTTGTGTACTCCCAGGACATAGCTACTAGCATATTCGGTGCGCAATGCTCCCCATTCCCCCTTTTGTTATGGTCGATTTGGTGCTACTTATTGTTTGCTGTTGGGATACCTTACTGTGCGGGAGGGAGAAGCCGGGGGTATGTTCTGAAGGCCCTCCTCCAGTTTATTATATTTTCTCCACCCCCCCGCCTGGTGGGGTTCTTTCTTATTCCTTTTTCCCTGTTTCTTCTATATTTCGGGTCTAGTTCCAGGGCGACAGGCACACTGCTGGGGGGAGGGGCCATACTCATTTGCAGAGGTGCAGGGTGGGGGGTTGGGGGGGGGACTCTTTTCTTTCTCAGTCTTCCTCTCTTTTTCCATGGCCTCCTTTTTCTTCTCCGTTTCTTCTTGTTTCTTCTTTTCTGGGATCAGCGTGGTACGCCTCTTTTGCTGTGAACCGTTGCCTCTCCGTGTGTGCCACAGTTTCCGGGGGTTCTCTGGGCGTTAGGTATGGGGGCCTGCAGGCGCAACTGTTTTTGATATTCTTTCCCATCATTTCCTGTGTTTGCGCCATGGATTCAATAGATTGCTGTTTATTGCTAACGTCTATCATGCGGCCTGCCCTTTATCGCTGTTGGGAAATTGTTTGGCACCTGATCCTACTGTTTTGTTTCATTATAAAATGAAAAACCCCTTTTCTCCTGGTGTCCTACCTGCGCGGCTCCCGGGCCGAACTATCTTAGTATGAAGATTTTGCTACCGAGGTGCCGCATGTGCTTATATTTGACCTTATTGCTCTGATTGCTTAGCGGCCGGCCCTGGGGGGTTGTAGGCCCATACTTGTCAATGATCGAAATGTCAATAAAGGTTTTTCAAAAAAAAAACAAAAAAAAAAAAAAAAAAAAGTAGCAGAACATTGCATTCTACAGCTTACTCAGGGAGGGAGGGTTAGAGACAGTGAACTCAGTAAGATGCTCAGCCCCAACTTATATATCCTGTCCCGTCAGTGCTCTTACTTACAAGTAAGAAAATACTTTATTGTTCTTACACAACTAAATGCTATGCATAAAAACACACAATGTAGCATAAGCTTCAACTAATACCCTTAAGTTACAAAGGTCCTAAAGTGTCTTTTAGAAGTGTCTTTGGAATATCTTAAAATGACTAGCGACTGACTTTATAGGAAAACTCATAATCAGACCTCTTTTTGGTGAGAGTCATCGGAAATGTTAGAACTGTGCCTCCGAGCTCCATCCAGCCAGACCCACAATCCACTCTTCATACTGCAATCAGTGACACGCGCAAACTCACTTTGCAAGTGTTGCGCCCGGCTTTCCACATGATGCGGCTGGCGCCCAAAAGGAGACGGCACTCCCACTAAGAGCGGCTGCTTCTGAAAGCAGCACTGTGCAAGACAGTAAGGAGCACAGACGAAGAGAAGAGCCATCGCCAACAGGTGGGCTTCCAAGCATCTCATATAAGCCCAGAGAGTACCGATGGAGGAGCCAGAAAACATGGCTCACTGAAACATCCAGGTTTGTAGGTGCTTCTTGAACTCTAAGAAATTTGCCTCTCATCGTAGCTTAAGGGGCAGAGCATTCCAGTGCATGCATGCCCACCATGATGTTTGTGCTGCATTCTTGGAATAGACAGTAAGGCAACATTGAATGTTTTGACTAGATTCAAGGCACACAACAATACATTCAAAGCTTATATAAGGCAATTATTTCATAATAAAGAAAAGTGCTGGAATTCTTGTTCTTCTGTGTTCTTTAATTCTTTTTAGCCACACGCCAACGCGTTTCGTCGCAGCTTGGGATTCACCCCTTGCAACTTCCTCAGGGCTAAAACATACCAAAAATACCTTTGTTGTACTATACATACGGTATATATTAATCAAATACGTGCATGTTCGGCACCCGGTGCAAAGGCAATATAGACAGTATTATGCCTAATTATGTGACAGCCTAAACCATCACCAAACCGTTTTAGTATTCTTAGGACTTCTTATTAAGATTTATGAGTATATAGACACGTTTAATTATTCAAGTTCTTTACATGAAATCAGGACTGTAATTCGTCTCCACATTTAAAGAATTGGATTATTGCAATTGTTGCTCGCAATTACTCAGTTTTTTGGTATTTATAGGTACGTATGTCTCTGTTCCTTTTGACCTATTAGGATCCGTTGAGAAATCATTGGAATTTAGCAGGTATTGTGTTTGTTGTTCGTATCACAAAAATAATTTGCATGTATTGTTGTCACGGGATATAAAGTATAAACAATGAAAAGTCACTGGTAGGATGTGGAGACGAATTACAGTAATGATTTAATGTAAATAACTTGAATAATTAAACGTGTCTATATATAGGTATTTTTGGTATGTTTTAGACCTGAGGAAGTTGCAAGGGGTGAATCACCCGCAGTGACGAAACGCGTTGGCGTGTGGCTAAAAAGAATTAAAGAACACAGAAGAACAAGAATCCCAGCATTTTTCTTTATTGTGACATAATTGCCTAATATAAGCTTGAAATGTATTGTTGTGTGCCTTGAATCTGGTCAAAATATTGTTTCAATCTTTCTGATTGATAAACGTGGGAGGTTGGGTGTTTTCTCCCTCTTTCAAGAGAACCACACTGATTGATTTTGAGAAAACTAAATAGTTCATTCCATTTATAGCGCCTGAGACTCACACACCCACATCAGAAGAAAACATTGAATGTTTGAAGTTTTGCAGAGGGAGATATGGGAATATTTTCCTCTGAAAAAACTTTGGGCCAGTCATGTTTATGGCCTTGTGGGTGAGGTAGTGTGTTTATGAAGAACAAGGGAAATCCATGGCTGTATAGGGATCAGTGGTATGTAATATTTATAAAGGAACAACGGTCCCTCACAGAAAGCATGTACACATAGGAATACAATACAAATGCAATGATCTCTATATTTGTTGTCTAGTGGACAGTTTATAAATCATTTATTTGTATCAATATCAAACAACAAGGTGGGAGGGAAAAGCAAATGAAACAACTTGCCAATTTTGGCATTTGTGTGTGACAAATTTAAATAAATAGGTGTAGTCAAAGGCTGTTTTCGCCCCCAGCTTTGCAATGTTGTTTATGGACGACCTTGAAAATGATATCATTCTTTTCAATACTAACCGTTTCCGTAGCAATATTCATATATGGAAGTGCTACATAGATGATATTTTCTTGATCTGGCAGGGCCTTTCTGAAACCCGCACAGCATTCCTAACCAGTCCCAACAAAAATTGTAGGGGCCACAACTTCACACTTGAACAGAGTAGAACAGAAATCTCCTTTTTGGGCCTCATGATTAGGACAGCTGGTGGCAAACTTTACACATCGTTATATCGAAACCACACCGAGAGGAATACCCAACTCTCTTCCTCCAATCATCATCTTAGAGCCCTCAAGGATTGCCTAGCCTACTCCCAATCCCTACGCATTAGAAGAAACTGTCTCTGTAAGCAAGACTCCTTCCAAGAAGGCGGGACCCTGTCCAACAAACTGATTGCAAGAGGGTACTCATGCAAACTGGTCCTGAAACACTGGGCTGTATTAAATGTAGGAGAACTCACCCAGAATGCCCCATCTTTGCATTTTACAAAAGCAAGAGCATCAAGGACTACCTAGTCAGAGCTAGCATATCACCCACCAGATCAGATCGCACACTCACTGATTTATGAGTCCTGCAGTCGTGTTGGGTCATTACAAATGTGGAAATTACAGTGTCTGTGATTTCACTGTGGAATCAAAAGAATTTGTGTGTGAAAATGGCAGGTTTATTTTACAGCAGTTTTCGAATTGTAACACACAAAATGTAATTTACGCAATCACACGGGCCTGCAAACAAGTGTATATTGGACAAACTGCACAGAAGATTCGGGTGCACATTTGCCAGCATAAATGCACCTCTGCTTGAACATTTCACAGAATTGGGACATAATCAAATGGCTTACGTTGGGCGGTCATTACTGTGGTCAAACCACCCCCCAGAGGCGCAGACATTTCAACTATACTGAACAAAGAAGAACTTAAATGGATTTTGAGTTCCAACAGCCTTCACACTGGCCTCAACCGAATGGAATACTGGACGTCTCTACTTTGACTGATACACATGGCACCTATAGTCATTGGACAATTTTTCAGCACTTAATACATGTGATATGTACCAATACCATCCGTAGGACATGTGTGAATTGGACACTTACTCGACACAATATTATTATTTGAAGAACGTCTCCCTTCTTATCCTCAATTGTATTTTAATTCAGTGTTATGTGGTCACCCTCCTCTTCCTATAAATTCTTTCTCTCTACTATACATTCACACTTTATCCATTTATATTTGCCAATACCATCTTCATCTTCCTCCTTTTCTTATACATTCTTTCTCTGTCCCTTACATTCTCACCTTATCGCCTTACTATTGCCACTGGCAATTAGGTTTTTCTGTAGGTTACCTTAATTATTTAGTATTTCCTTAAAGAACTGTTTTTTTGTGTGCTTGTTTTCCCTTCCCACCCTATTGTTTGATATTGATGCAAATAAATGATTTACAAACTGTACACTGGCCAACATAAAAAAACACACAAAAAAAAGGCTTGACTTGAAAGTGAGCACCCGCTGCCTCATGACACCTGGTGTGCACTGCTGGTAGACTCCTGGATTCAGAGACCGTATGGACTCCCAAAGCAGCCCGGGCTTTCTCCCGGCTGGGCCCGCACTATTACCATATTCTCTCATGGACAAATTACATTGTGTACTGACACGTGTAGTCCCTACCAAGGATCACCCTGCCTCCACTGATCATTCTTTGAGACTCTATTGACTATTCAAATACAGGCGGCTGCAGTTATAATTTTAGCTGACGCTCATTCACGTCAGGCCTTGCGTCAATTATTGGTTTTCCTACAGGACATTGTTTTCCAGTTCATGTTGGGTGACAATTATGTAACTTATTTCTCTGGCATGTTATTTCTGATGATGATCCTGATCTTCTAAGAATCTAAACATTGCCAACTCCAGTACTGAGACCCTATTGTAATATTGACAGTAATGCACACAAGGGCAGTGGTAGGTATGAATTGTGATTACACCTATTTAGTTAAATTTGTCACACACAAATGCCTGAGTCTTTGAAGCCCAAACTGACTGTTTTTTTCACTTGCTTTTCCTTCCCACCATATTGTTTGGTATTGATGCAAATAAATGATTTATAAGCTGTCTACTGGACAACATATATAGGTATCATTGCATTTCTGTGGTATTCCTATGTGTACATGTTTTTTGTGAGGGACCAATGTTCCTTTATAAATCTTGTGGGTAAGGTAGAGCACCTTGAAAACAATTCTCTTCCACACCAGTAGCTAATGAAGATTGCACAAGTGTTTAGACATATGTGCTTTCAATATTAATTTAATGTCTCACTGCTGCATTTTGTATCATTTGGAGATTAGTATGCCCCCAGAAAGGCAAATATTGAGCACATTTCCATAGTCTAATCTAGACATTATGATTCCATGGATCGCTGTCTTCCATATCTCATGTGGGAGAGCTCTGAAGATCTTCTTCAGCATCTTCAAGCATCTTCAAACGTGTGAAACAGGTGTATGTTAGCTGCAGATGTGCTGGAGCATTGTGAGTTCCTAGTCCACCTTAACACCCAGGTTCTTTACTACAGGGCCACGCGCCAATCCAATGGCCATCACTCACTGGGCAAGCAATTAAACTCCTGCCTGAAAAAGAGCACTTTGGTTTTATCCGAATTCAGTTGGAGGTAGTCGGAGTGCATCCAACTGGCAACCTTTCTTATGCAGTTCTGAAAGCTGGATATAGTTTGAGGAATCTAAGAAGGGAGGGGGGTTATGAGAGGAGTTTCCGGTCCAGTACACATCCACCCATAGTCATATCATATAAATTAAGTGTTCAGTTCTGATAATGATAAGAAGCAAAACCCACCTTGAGAGTTTAATTGCTTCTCAAAGGTCACCAGCATCCCTTTTTAGGATGCACAGACCCTCAACCACCAAGGCGGCATGCTTCATCATCAGGCCTTGCCCCTCGTTGGGCAAGCGCTGCAATGTCCAACAGGTCCCTCAGGGTAGCTCTTTGCCGGAGATCTTTTTTCACGTCAGAAATGAAGCAGGGAGCTCTAGAACGACAGGCACATGCCCGTGAGGATTTTTTTTTAAATATATGCGGTGGTAGATTGGAGAGCGGAAGTGAAAGTCAGTTAAAATTACCTAAGGGTATCAAAAACATTTATTTATTTATTTAAGTGTCCTTGTTAAGGTTAAAATCAAAGTGATTGCGCTAAACTGGAAATAATGTTGCTTTGGTTCATAATGGGGTCAACATGTTTCTTGCCCAGGTGTTCTCCCAGGGATCGGTGGCAATTCATCAGGACGAAAAGGGATACTCATTATCTACTTAGTAAACCCCCCAACTATTTTTAGTGGTGCTCACGCACAGTGTTGTTAGTTCAAAAATGAATGTCCTAATTAATAAAGAACCTATGTTACTTGCATGAGTTCGTAGTAAAGCTTGTGACCCAAAACCCCTGGAAATTGGTCCCCCTGGGTAATCATTGGACTTCCTTATTATGACATTTGCCCTTCTTTGGACGATCACATTAAGACACTACCCGCACCCACGACCCCGGAGTCAAATAACACATAGTTTAAAAGGTGCAATAATACTCCTTGCTCAGTTGAATCAATCAGTAAAAGACAGTGTAGCAGTTTTCACTTCTTCGCGTTGCCCTGTCAACCTTATTCAGAGAATTGCTGAAGATATAGGTGGATACTTTGTACAGTGGGCGAGCCTGTAAAGGCAGCAACTGATTGCCAGGCAGTGGTTAAAGTGCATGAAAGAAAGTATGAAAACTATGATACTGCGTGCAAAGGGAGCGGGTGAGTGAGCGTAGAGGCGGGGTCAAAGGCGTGGCTAAAAAAGATAATTATTCTGTAACTTTTTTCAGTCTTATATCTTCAGGCCACTCCATATAAAATAAGGCCCAACTTAAATGAAAAATAATTGCAACTTAAGTTAATCAGTGGGATAGTCCCTATCATACATTTTAAAATCTCTATTAGGTAATGCACCGCAGAGGTCCCTGTCTGTAACCAAAAAGCCACAGAATTGAATCATGAATGATGCAGTGGAGAAAAGTGACTTGTGTATGTTTAGTGCTACGAGGTGCCAGTCTGTGACAGAAAGCACTGTTAATATGTAAGTCATTATATTAAACTTGCATTACATACAGTATAACATAGGCTGCTAAAAAATGCACAAAAGGTTTTATATAAAAAAATGCTCCAAAATATAGATTTTTCATAATACCCAAACTATTAGGAGTCAATGTTTTTTATACCTGTCGTTTAAAAGCACACACTTCACAGCTCAACTGCTAACTCCCTTGCAATACCGCTCAAAATTGATTCCATCAATTAAAGCCAATACAGGTTTCCAAGCAGCCTTTACATTTGCAGAGTATCTAGTTGTGCACATTTACATTTCTTTCAGGCACCATGGCAAGAAGGCTTGTTTAGCTGTCTACCTCTTCCTCAGTTTCACAGCACAGGAGACTCCCTGTCTTACATTTCAGCTGAAGCATTTCAACTTTCAGAATTAATCATTCTGGGACAGTTGTCTTTTCACAAAAAGCAGGAGAACGGTTTTTCTTAAGTTAAAAAAGGACGAGTATATCGTACTTCTCAGATCCTCCCCATTACGACCACTGTTTCCAGGGTATAGAAAGGGATCAGAAAATGATCTGACCCTACCAGTGGAGTAGCAGTTCCTCCTATTGAACACTCCAAACTGGTAAAAACTGGGTTGAAAAGGTTTCCTGCTGTGTGAGTTGGACGTGTCACTATCTGTTTGAGATTCAGCATCACTATATCTTGGATAAGGGCTTTTGCTGCAAGGTCATGCTTTGTATCTAAATAAGCATTAAGATCCCCTAAAAGGATGAACTTTGCTGCCTTTAATACAAGGGGCAATACGTTCTGTGAATTTTATACTGAAGGACGTTACAGGTTAAGCTAGAACACCCCCTAAAGAAAATTGGGGATTGATTGATAGGTTAAACAGGAGGCACTCAGAATTATCAATTGTAGGGCTGTCGACCATCTTATATTTGTAGTCTGGTTTATTATAGCCACTATCTTGTTAGGTCGATCATGGTGAAAGAGACGGGTTCAACGTTTTAGATTAACTATGGAACCCTAGGTCGATGTCTCTTTTTGTCTGCGTGAAAGTGTGAAGGGGAGGAAAATCGTTAGCCAATCAATCATTACTGTTCCAATGAACAGATTCCCAATCAAGTTTAGTTAGTTTATTACAAAGCCAAGAACAATTGGACTTACAAGCACCTCAAAATGAGGGTGTAGAAATACATCGGAACTAATACATATTCGGGTGCACATTTGCCAGCATAAATGCACCTCTGCTTGAACATTTCACAGAATTGGGACATAATCAAATGGCTTCCGCTGAGAGGTCATTACTGTGGTCAAACCACCCCCAGAGGCGCAGACATTTCAACTATACTGAACAAAGAAGAACTTAAATGGATTTTGAGTTCCAACAGCCTTCACACTGGCCTCAACCGAATGGAAGACTGGACTTCTCTACTTTGACTGATACACATGGCACCTATAGTCATTGGACAAGTTTTTCAGCACTTAATACATGTGACATGTACCAATACCATCCGTAGGACATGTGTGAACTGGACACTTACTCGACACAATATTATTATTTGAAGAACGTCTCCCTTCTTATCCTCAATTGTATTTTAATTCAGTGTTATGTGGTCACTCTCCTCTTCCTATAAATTCTTTCTCTCTACTATACATTCACACTTTATCCATTTATATTTGCCAATACCATCTTCATCTTCCTCCTTTTCTTATACATTCTTTCTCTGTCCCTTACATTCTCACCTTATCGCCTTACTATTGCCACTGGCAATTAGTTTTTCTGTGGGTTACCTTCATTATTTAGTATTTCCTTAAAGAATTGATCTCACTAACTTCCACTTATTTTGTGGCTGCTGTTTTCACTTCAACAGAGCGAATCTTCCCTGGTCCCTCTGCAGTCTAGTTTATTTTGCCCAAGCCAGTACAGAGACCAGTAGTATCCGCACACTCATCGCTTGGCTTGGAAGCCAGCATCCACTGCCTCGTGATGCCTGGTGCACACCACTGAGAGACTCTTGGCCTCAGAGACTGTTTGGATTCCCAAAGGTAGGCGCGCTGCATGCTCCAGCCACGCTGTGTGTTTCTTTTTTTTGCCCTCACTTCTCCCCTAACTGCTGTAATTTCTCCGATCTTTCAGCAGCCTCTGGCATTCTCGCAGCTGGGTCTGTGATATTACTCTATTTTTAAATGGGTAAGAATTTCTGTACACCACTTTTACCCACACCCGCACAACTGTCCCCCTTTTAAAAAAATTAATCTAGTACTCTCTCTCCTCCCCTTAGACAAACGACATTGTTCACTGACACGTGTAGTCTCTACCCAGGATCACCCTGTGATCTCATTGTTTAAGACTCCATTGAGTACTCAAAAATAGGTGGATGCAGGTAATTCGTACACCAGCAACTTTTTCAAATTATAATAGATTTTATAATTAATGTATCCCCTTCTCTTCACATGCACCTCACAATACTTGGAAATATTTATTTTATTTATTTTCTCCTTCACAGTTGTAATTATAGCTGACGCTCATTCACTTCAGGCCTTGCACCGATAATTGATTTTCTACTGGGTCTTGTTTTCCAGGTAATTGTTTGTTAACCCACGTGGCACATCTTGTGCCTGGGACCCAAGTATGCCTGGCCCTAGACACATAATGCATCTCTCTCCCATCTGGACGGATGAGGTCCTTACCGTGTACTGCTGTTTGGCAACTAATTGTTTGCTTCTTTCTTCCTCTCCTTACCCTTTTTCTTTTCAGTTCATGTTGGGTTACAATTTTGTAACTTATCTCTCGGGCATGTTTTTTCTGTGTCCTGATGATGATCCTATGATCGTTTAAGGATCGAAACGTCGTCGACTAGAGTGCTCAGACCATATTGTAATGTTGACAATAATGCACACAAGGGCATTTGTTCTTATGAATTGTGACCACACCTATCTAGTTAAATTTGTCACACACAAATGCCTGAGTCTTTGAAGCCAAAATGGACTGTTTTTTTGTGTGCTTGTTTTCCCTTCCCACCCTATTGTTTGATATTGATGCAAATAAATGATTTACAAACTGTACACTGGCCAACATAAAAAAACACACAAAAAAAAGGCTTGACTTGAAAGTGAGCACCCGCTGCCTCATGACACCTGGTGTGCACTGCTGGTAGACTCCTGGATTCAGAGACCGTATGGACTCCCAAAGCAGCCCGGGCTTTCTCCCGGCTGGGCCCGCACTATTACCATATTCTCTCATGGACAAATTACATTGTGTACTGACACGTGTAGTCCCTACCAAGGATCACCCTGCCTCCACTGATCATTCTTTGAGACTCTATTGACTATTCAAATACAGGCGGCTGCAGTTATAATTTTAGCTGACGCTCATTCACGTCAGGCCTTGCGTCAATTATTGGTTTTCCTACAGGACATTGTTTTCCAGTTCATGTTGGGTTACAATTATGTAACTTATTTCTCTGGCATGTTATTTCTGATGATGATCCTGATCTTCTAAGAATCTAAACATTGCCAACTCCAGTACTGAGACCCTATTGTAATATTGACAGTAATGCACACAAGGGCAGTGGTAGGTATGAATTGTGATTACACCTGTTTAGTTAAATTTGTCACACACAAATGCCTGAGTCTTTGAAGCCCAAACTGACTGTTTTTTTCACTTGCTTTTCCTTCCCACCATATTGTTTGGTATTGATGCAAATAAATGATTTATAAGCTGTCTACTGGACAACATATATAGGTATCATTGCATTTCTGTGGTATTCCTATGTGTACATGTTTTTTGTGAGGGACCAATGTTCCTTTATAAATCTTGTGGGTAAGGTAGAGCACCTTGAAAACAATTCTCTTCTACACCAGTAGCTAATGAAGATTGCACAAGTGTTTAGACATATGTGCTTTCAATATTAATTTAATGTCTCGCTGCTGCATTTTGTATCATTTGGAGATTAGTATGCCCCCAGAAAGGCAAATATTGAGCACATTTCCATAGTCTAATCTAGACATTATGGTGCCGATTCCGATCCTGTAAAACCCGGGTACGAACCGTCGGACGGAGCGTTTTCTCCGTCCGACTCGTACCCGGGAAAAACACCTTACAAACCCGCAAGTACGATTCGTACAGAAACACTATTTCCGTACGAATCGTAAAAAACACCGACCGGCTAAAATATACCCACAATTCTGATACGGGACACCGCGTACGCGACATTCGCACGGAGTCAGGCAGCGTTTTACGGATCAGCAAGTACGATTCGTACCCACAGCACTTCGCACGGCAATATTTTTACGGGACCCAAAAAGTGCCGGAAAAGCTAAGTACGCCGCGATGCACAACGAAAAGGGGGTCCGGTACGCACCGTAACCCCATCCCTACACGTCCGCACCATACCCCAAGTCCCCCCCATGTACGCACCATACCCCAGCACCCATACATGTACGCGCCGTACCCCCACCCCACCCCCGCATGTACGGTGTGTACCCCCCACATGTACGGTGCGTACCCCCACCCCCCTTATGGACGGTGCGTACCCCCACCCCCGTAGGTACGGTGCGGACCCCCAGCGCTACGTGCTGGGGTCCGCACTGTACATACGGGAGTGGGGGTGCGCTCCGTACCTACGGGGGTGGGGGTACGCTCCGTGCCTATGGGGTGGGGGTACGCTCCGTGCCTACGGGGTGGGGGTACCCTCCGTGCCTACGGGCGTGGGATGGGGGTACGGCGCGTACATGGGGGGCTGGGGGTACGGCGCGTACTTGGGGGGGTGGGCTGGGGGGGTGTTCGGCGCGTATGCGGGCACATGTTTGGACGTCTCCATGGTTGCTATGGGAGTTCGCTCTGTACGGTGTTTTTTCCATACGGTTGTGCATTCGGACGGTCGGGACGGATCGTACTTGCGCGCTCGGACTTCAGTTTACCGATTCGTACGTAAAACTGTCCGGGGACGTGTCGGACACTTTTTCCGACCCGAGGACGTGTCGGGGAATTTTCCCAATGCGATTCGTATGGATTTTTTAACATACGAATCGTACTTGCCAGTTTGTACGGGACTTGTACGATTCGTACGTAAAAAAATCCGGATACGATTCGTACGGGAAATATTTTTAACGGATCGGAATCGGCACTTATGAGTCCATGGATCGCTGTCTTCCATATCTCATGTGGGAGAGCTCTGAAGATCTTCTTCAGCATCTTCAAGCATCTTCAAACGTGTGAAACAGGTGTATGTTAGCTGCAGATGTGCTGGAGCATTGGGAGTTCCTAGTCCACCTTAACACCCAGGTTCTTTACTACAGAGACATGTGACAGGGCCACGCGCCAATCCAATGGCCATCACTCACTGGGCAAGCAATTAAACTCCTGCCTGAAAAAGAGCACTTTGGTTTTATCCGAATTCAGTTGGAGGTAGTCGGAGTGCATCCAACTGGCAACCTTTCTTATGCAGTTATGAAAGCTGGATATAGTTTAAGGAATCTAAGACGGGAGGGGGATTATGAGAGGAGTTTCCAGTCCAGTACACATCCACCCATAGTCATATCATATAAATTAAGTGTTCAGTTCTGATAATGATAAGAAGCAAAACCCACCTTGAGGGTTTAATTGCTTCTCAAAGGTCACCAGCATCCCTTTTTAGGATGCACAGACCCTCAACCACCAAGGTGGCATGCTTCATCATCAGGCCTTGCCCCTCGTTGGGCAAGCGCTGCAATGTCCAACAGGTCCCTCAGGGTAGCTCTTTGCCGGAGATCTTTTTTCACGTCAGAAATGAAGCAGGGAGCTCTAGAACGACAGGCACATGCCCTTGAGGATTTTTTTTTAAATATATGCGGTGGTAGATTGGAGAGCGGAAGTGAAAGTCAGTTAAAATTAACTAAGGATATCAAAAACATTTATTTATTCATTTAAGTGTCCTTGTTAAGGTTAAAATCAAAGTGATTGCGCTAAACTGGAAATAATGTTGCTTTGGTTCATAATGGGGTCAACATGTTTCTTGCCCAGGTGTTCTCCCAGGGATCGGTGGCAATTCATCAGGACCAAAAGGGATACTCATTATCTACTTAGTAAACCCCCCAATTATTTTTAGTGGTGCTCACGCACAGTGTTGTTAGTTCAAAAATGAATGTCCTAATTAATAAAAAACCTATGTTACTTGCATGAGTTCGTAGTAAAGCTTGTGACCCAAAACCCCTGGAAATTGGTCCCCCTGGGTAATCATTGACTTCCTTATTATGACATTTGCCCTTCTTTGGACGATCACATTAAGACACTACCCGCACCCACGACCCCGGAGTCAAATAACACGTAGTTTAAAAGGTGCAATAATACTCCTTGCTCAGTTGAATCAATCAGTAAAAGACAGTGTAGCAGTTTTCACTTCTTCACGTTGCCCTGTCAACCTTATTCAGAGAATTGCTGAAGATATAGGTGGATACTTTGTACAGTGGCGAGCCTGTAAAGGCAGCAACTGATTGCCAGGCAGTGGTTAAAGTGCATGAAAGAAAGTATGGAAACTATGATACTGTGTGCAAAGGGAGCGGGTGAGTGAGCGTAGAGGCGGGGTCAAAGGCGTGGCTAAAAAAGATAATTATTCTGTAACTTTTTTCAGTCTTATATCTTCAGGCCACTCCAAATAAAATAAGGCCCAACTTAAATGAAAAATAATTGCAACTTAAGTTAATTAGTGGGATAGTCCCTATCATACATTTTTAAATCTCTATTAGGTAATGCACCGCAGAGGTCTCTGTCTGTAACCAAAAAGCCACAGAATTGAACCATGAATGATGCAGTGGAGAATAGTGACTTGTGTATGTTTAGTGCTACGAGGTGCCAGTCTGTGACAGAAAGCACTGTTAATATGTAAGTCATTATATTTAACTTGCATTACATACAGTATAACATAGGCTGCTAAAAAATGCACAAAAGGTTTTATATAAAAAAGTGCTCCAAAATATAGATTTTTCATAATACCCAAACTATTAGGAGTCAATGTTTTTTATACCTGTCCTTTAAAAGCACACACTTCACAGCTCAACTGCTAACTCCCTTGCAATACCGCTCAAAAGTGATTCCATCAATTAGAGCCAATACAGGTTTCCAAGCAGCCTTTACATTTGCAGAGTATCCAGTTGTGCACATTTACATTTCTTTCAGGCACCATGGCAAGAAGTCTTGTTTAGCATGTCTACCTCTTCCTCAGTTTCACAGCACAGGAGACTCCCTGTCTTACATTTCAGCTGAAGCATTTCAACTTTCAGAATTAATCATTCTGGAACAGTTGTCTTTTCACAAAAAGCAGGAGAACGGTTTTTCTTAAGTTAAAAAAGTACGAGTATATCGTACTTCTCAGATCCTCCCCATTACGACCACTGTTTCCAGGATATAGAAAGGGATCAGAAAATGATCTGACCCTACCAGTGGAGTAGCAGTTCCTCCTATTGAACACTCCAAACTGGTAAAAACTGGGTTCAAAAGGTTTCCTGCTGTGTGAGTTGGGCGTGTCACTATCTGTTTGAGATTCAGCATCACTATATCTTGGACAAGGGCTTTTGCTGCAGGGTCATGCTTTGTATCTAAATAAGCATTAAGATCCCCTAAAAGGATGAACTTTGCTGCCTTTAATACAAGGGGCAATATGTTCTGTAAATTTTATACTGAAACATGTTACAGGTCCAGGGGGTATATAAGTTAGAACACCCCCTAAAAAAAATTGGGGATTGATTGATAGGTTAAACAGGAGGCACTCAGAATTATCAATTGTAGGGCTGTCGACCATCTTACATTTGTAGTCTGGTTTATTATAGCCACCCCGCCTCCTATCTTGTTAGGTCGATCACGGTGAAAGAGACGGGTTCAACGTTTTAGATTAACTATGGAACCCTAGGTCGATGTCTCTTTTTGTCTGCATGAAAGTGTGAAGGGGAGGAAAATCGTTAGCCAATCAATCATTACTGTTCCAATGAACAGATTCCCAATCAAGTTTAGTTAGTTTATTACAAAGCCAAGAACAATTGGACTTACAAGCACCTCAAAATGAGGGTGTAGAAATACATCGGAACTAATACAAAGCCAAACCTACGAGTGAAGTTAAGGAGGTGCAACATGCACAGAATAATCAGCTTGAGAATCAGTATACAGAAGATGATGGCTCCAACGTCCGAGTTTCCTTTTATTGTAAGTGAAAAGCATTAGTCTGTCCCTAGTCTAGCACTAACATGACATCCCTACTTAGCATTCCCCAGGCAAGTTCGGTAAAGGCGTCAGCATGTGAAGGCTTCCTAAGAGGTCCATTCACGTTGGAATGGGTCAAGTAGCATGAAGCTACAGAGCTCGTTCTAAGATGCTCTCTCTATCCCTAACTTCAATACAAGAGCTTCAAATAGCATCCCAGAATACATTTCAGCATCACCCCATCCAAGCAAACCACCTCCTCATATGTAATTTTCCACGCTGCAGCGATGCTCCCAGGCCTCAGCTCGATGACCTTGATTCCCAGGTTCTCTCCCATGAGAAAGAACACTGTCCCCCATTATCAGTATCGCCGTTCAATGTATCTTCTCCTCCCTAAGTCCAACTCCTAAAACAAAGACATTACTCTAACTAACAAGGATGAATTTCTCCACCTGCAAATGAAACGTGAGAAAGAAAAAATTCCATATGCACAGGAAATTCGCTAGCAAGTCTAATATGAGAGCTTCCAGTGAGAAATACAGTTCAGGCCTACAGAATTGGCCAACATAAGAAATGGCACATCTTTTGTAAAGCACACGTATAAATGAACGTTATCACAGAACATGATCAAATCAATACATTGCATAAGGACATTAATTGCAATGAAATTCGTTAGCTACATATATGAACCCCACACTCTAAGGTTTTCGTCTAGCCACATATAATTGCAATGTTCATTTCACTCTTCATGTTATTACAGTACACGATCTAATAACCCAATGTTAGCACAATAAAGGATTGTGGGCCAGATTTATGACCATTCACTTTCACTTTTGCAAGTCGCAAATTGCTTCGAATTGCGACTCGCAATTGACGACTCGCAAAAGTGAATGTACAACAGTGTCTCAGACACTGTTTGCGATTCCCAATTGGGTCGCAAATTGCATGCCTTATTAATATTCATGAGGCAAGCACAATTTGCGACCCCATTGGTAATGGCTAGCACTCCCAAGGATGGTGGCCTGCTGGGGTCAGCCGATTACCTTTTCTGTGACTGCTTTTTCAATAAAGCAGTTTTTAAAAAAAATTCATCCCATTTTTTTCTTAAATGAAAACAGGATGCTTTTGCAAAAGAAAAATGAAACTTTTCAGTTTCATTTTTTGAGGGCAGGCAGTGGTCCCTGGGATCACTGTCTGGTCTTAAAAATTATTTTCGCACACACTCACAAAGGGCAAGTGGTCCCCTTGGATCTCTGCAAGGTTCCCGACAGTTGTCTCACATACTCCCCATTTCTGATGGGAGTTCCTGATGACGTTAAGAACCCCCTCTGTGACCATAGCTGTCTGAAATAATGAACCGAAGCAGGGTCTACTTTTTATCATAGGGTACCCCAGGCCCGTTCTGCCCACACCTGAAGTATGAACCGCTACGTAGGCCCTGCCAGCCTAATTTGTAGGCCTTTTGTTAAATTGACCGGAGTTCTGCACCCATTTTACTGAACAGAAGGCTCTAAGCCTGTCTGACTACAAATCACAGCCAGCTTCTCTCTGCGAGGCCTCCTGCTCCAAACTATAGAGCCCCCACCCTACCCGTGCGTAAAGTTCACTGGCGCAGAGTTCACTGTCTCTCTATTCTGTCGACATATAGCACATCACATCCTGGGTCTGTACATGAGAATAGAGAAGTTCCCACCGCAGCCGCGTCAAGCTGGGGTGATGGATGTGGCAACCAAGACATATATCTATATATATATATATGTGTTTTTTATCCCTTTACATTACATATTTTCTGCTTGCTCTATGCAATTTACGACGAGCGCTTGGCCTGAGAATATAACCTTTCACCTAGTCTATGTTCCGCAGTTAGTAAAATAAGCGCGACAATGTCTGATAAATGTGCGAACCATGCTATAAGTGACGTATGTAGGACTGGCGTGAGATGACGTTGCTGTAGGCACTTCTCACTGCCTTAAAGAGTATAATAGGGAGGCCCACAAGTTTCTTGTTGGACTGCCCCACCCGTCTGTTAGTAGATGGCAGGCGGGTGTGGGTGCTCCCCAAAAGCTCTTGTTTTTTGTTTTTAAGATACAATTTAACTTGCCAATATATTTGCTGTATATGCTATGTATGCTATTTTGTCTCTAAATTTGTGTTTTCTTATCGACAATTTAAAGCTTATATTACACTTGCAAGGCTGCTTTCTTTTAGGTTTTGGATAGGTACGTGAGTATTCTCAGTATATTACATCAAATGTGTTGCGCTTTCTGAGAACATTTTCCCTGAGTTACACTGTTTTTATCGTGCGTTTGTAAATGTGTCCTTGAGGTTTAGTCTCTCCAAACGAGATCAATGCTTCTATGTAGAAATGCCTTCTGATCCATATGACTCTCTGTGAATGCGAGGTCACTATATTTGTATTTTGTATTTTTATGCCTTATTCTTGAAGTTTCTTGAAGTTGCACCTTCTAAATAAATCTGTTAAACCTTTTGGCATAGTTTCCATGACTCACATATCTGTTTCCTTCATTTTTAGTGCGAGCGTTCTCAGGCACCCCGCCTCAAGTTAAGGTGCCCCTTTTGCCACTAAATCACTCCTTCGATCATTCGGTGAAGGTCTCCCATGCCCCCGTACCCCCTAAAACGCTCCCTGTAACATTTTGATGACCCCGACGTGATGAGCAGTGCCGGCTGACAGGAAGAGACCACTGGGACCCCGGACGCAGACTAACCTACCTGCCTCTTTCCTGACTGGGCCACAGAGAACAGCGCTCGGGTAAGTTATTGCTGCCTGATGTGCTGTGTCTCTTGGGAACAGTTTTAGAGGAGCGCCGGGGGGGACATCTGTGTTCGTTGTTTCAGTTTCCCTGTCTAGCTGGTCTCGCTTATTTAAAGAACATTCTCAAGCTAAGGAAACTTGTGTGCGAAGTGGAACTCTGAGCCAAAGAGTGACGTTAGGAAGTTGTTTGAATTATGGGTTTATCTTTTTATAAATAAGACATACGTTATTACTGTGCCTCTCGTAGAGCCAGAGGGAAGACTGCGTCTGGCATCTTTCAGTGGTCATTTTGCTTTGTTGTTGTTACAAGTTGGTTATCGTGCCTCTCTGAAAGCAAGGAGGGGCCTCTGCCTAGTCACAAGGACTGACAGGGAAGGGAAGATTGCATCTGACGTCTTTCAGTGTTCAATTGTGGGTTTGTTGTAAATATATATATATATATATAAGGTATACCTCTGTCCAGTTGTAAGGATCGGCAGGGAAGAGATTACTCTCAGTCAATAGTCCTGAGAAAGAAGTTGAAATGCGGGCTTGCATGGCCAACAAGTTACAGTTTTCGCTTGAGTTACAGTTACCTCTTATATAAGAAGAGAAGAAAGTGGTTTTCCCCGGGATGTATTAGATATTATATTTTCGCTAGCTTAAGCATTGTTTTTTTTTTTTAGAGCTTACATTATGGGTTTTTTATTATTATATAAATATATTTTGTGCAATGGAGATAGAGTTTACGCCTGTGCAGGAAGGCATGGAGGTTGCATGATGCAAATCTCAGCTATTTGCGGGCTCAGGAGCGGTTCTGAGTTCCGAATAAGATGTGCCACTGTTCGTCTTGTGACTGGCACATGAGGATTTATGATAAACAGTTATCAGACTTCCTCGGCTTTTGTGAGGGACTGTCAGTATATATTTTTATTTCCAAAGACAGTCAGCATGAGTATTGTGTGATTATGGTTTGTGAACAAAACGCCTTCCAATGTGGTTTTCTGTTCTCTTCCTGTGTTAAAATGAAACGTAAAGACGTTTATTTCTTGCTATGTTATTTTAAGACATCCTTCTGTACGCATTTAGGCCAGCAGAAGAGAATGCGCAAATAGTTCTGTGGGTTTATATATATAAATAGGCGTGCACATAATATGCTTCACATTTTGTATAATTGAAGTGCGAATATTTTATGGTCAAATATATTTTTATTGTGGCCTTTTTAGTATGCATTGTGGTTGTCTTTTTAAGCATCTGTACCTAGCGCACCAACCTTTCATGTATTTAGTGAGACCAATAATAACCAGGATTGTAACTATTTTCTATATATCAAAACTGTTGCTTTTTTAGTGAATAAATAGTATTATGTAGTTACCCCTTGCCCCCCCCCAGCTCCTGTCTGAACCATGTGGCGCAGCACCACATTTAATTAGCACAAGTCATTTTCAGATAACTGACCACCTAATGCACAACAACATACACTAAATTGTTGAAATAGTTCCTCACATTCATATTTTTGAAGTATGTACTTGGCGACAGGAGGTTGCGTCTGGCGTCTCCCACTTCGTGCCACAAATACGTGTGTATGGGACTGCGTCTGGCAGCTCATATTTGTTTTGAATTTTGATTACTTATTTGGTGTCCATTGTATTGTTTGAATGTTTAATTCTGCCAACGCCTTTCAACCTCTTTCTCTCCACTGTAAAAAGTGTCCTTTGTTCTCCGCCTTCTTTAGTTACATGCAGTGTACTCTAATAGCTATACTCTATTTCCTTCTCTCGGTCTGCATTTTGCGTCTCTTATCTGGCTTATGGGCCTTTCTCCTCTCTTTCTCTCACAGTGGTACCACAGGAGATGTTATATATATGTGTACTTCTCTTGTGCACTGCAGTGATAAGTGATCAGCAGGAACATCTGGGTACGTGCCAAGCACACCCACTTTAACTGAGACAGGTTCAATTAGAGACCACGCAACTGGTGTGCGGTGCATCCAGTGAATACTGTGTCTAGCTTCCAAGTAGCTGCCTTCACGACTCTTAATTACGTCTTTTTGAGCATGGTTGTAAATAGATTCCACTATTTTAACTCATTATACCCTGAATGAAGTACCTTCAGTTCCTTCACCATCACACCTCACGCTTCTCCCCTCACCTTTCTGGTGTGCTTGGACTATTAGTAATGAATACTCCCACTTGAATATTCAGCCAAGTGGTAGAAAGATGGGGAGGAAGGCTTTCGCATGCATTTCTCGCCACAACACAAGCCACCTTTTTACGTTTTCTGGTTGCTATTGCGCCCTAGACTTGGCCCAGCGTCAAATGATAGACAAGCCACACAAAAGAAAAAGTGACATAATAAGGTGAGGTCAAGGACTGCCATCCCTTACCGCCCAGAGCACAATGATAGAAGATGTAATACCAGGTAAAATGGAGCTGTTCCCTTTGATATTTTTGGATCATAGGCTTAACATAGTACATACAATTTTCTGTGGCCCACAATGTTAAAAGACTAAAAATGCCATCAATATAAGTAATATAGTTTCCTGGCAGAAAAGAAGATACTTTCAGTTTCAAATGCATATGAATATCTCTCTATTTGGATGGCCAATTATAATTCACACTGAAGATTACACCAAATACTGCAGTACTGAGCAACTAAGTACAGAATAATTTACTCCTACCTGCGTCCAAATTCAGCAGCAGCCGAGCCAGACACAAGCGATAGCCCGAATGCTAGGGCAGATCCAGGAAGTACTCCCACAGAGCGCACACAGTTGGGGTTAGATAATAGGAACATTTTTGAAATTGTATCTCGTGGCCAAGAAAGTTAGTGACACTAGACTTAGAGCAACGTAAATGTCGGAGCAGATGGTGAACATTAGACAGAAGATTGGAATTAGCAAGTTAAGACTGTTCCCTTCCAATTTCTTGTGCACGGAAGTGCACAGAAGAGAGGAGATAAAATGATGGAGTGGAATGCCCGCCAGCTACACCCATGGTTTGACTTCATGGTCACACGTCAAATGCTACTAGGTCTCCTCAGCCTTTCATCTTTCCAAGTTGGATAAAATGAGTACCATTGAGTTAGGGGAACAATAAAGATTTGCTATTTTGCGCCACAATACCATTCTGAGTGAACGCGCGCTTTACAAAAAAGCCATATTATTTTAAAATAAGCTATATTTTACGTGCAATTAAAGAAAACACGTGTCTGGATATTACATGGTGTTGAAGGGTTAATAGATTTTTTGTTGGGCAGCCTTCAGAAGTAGCGTTCCTGGCTGACCACAGATTCTGGGCGTAGAGCCAGACAGGAAAGAGACTTCCTGTGGTTGGCAGCGAACATGAGATTTAAAAGAAAGAATATGTATGTGTAAGAATACGTTGGGCTGTGGAAGTGAACAAGAGAAATAAGTTGCCTAGAATAATACAATTTGGTAACGGGGGAAGACAAGATTGAATACAGTGTTTCAGGTTTCACGTTGTGCAGTTTAGTGAAGGAATATGTATGTGTTTATGTGCAGATGGGTGAGAGGAGGTAAGAAATACGTTTTCGGATATGCACAGCAGTGTGCAGCCTTCAAAATATGAGACAACCAGAGATTCGTAGGAATAGATTACCACAGGTAGCCCCCACACCAACTTCTTTCACAAATGCCCCAGAGCTTGGAAAATACAAAAGAATAAATGATATGTGTAGATATAAAGTAGATTTCAATGTTAAAGGACGGTATGCATGGAGTAAGCAATGCTCAGTATCGCAATATTGCCAGAATAATAGGTGTGGATTTAAAGAGGCCTTCTAAAAGTAGAGTTGCCGACTTTAGAGGTGGTTGCATATATTTTGCAGTTTGACCACTACGAGTTTTTATCTCCCTTAAAAGTTTCTATCTTCTGGGAACTATTAGAGTACAATGTTTGGGTTCTTCTTTCGCTTTCTCAGTTAATAAATGATTAGAGGTTTTGCAACATTATTATTATAATGATCTTCCCTGCATCTCCAAGAAGTGTATTGCATTTCCTGTCTTCCGGGATGTTTTGCATACATAAGCTCAATGTTAAATAAATAAATAAATAATTTAAAGAAAGCAAAAATAGTTTATTGCCCATGGATCACTCTGTTTTCACTCACAAATATTACAATGTTCTGACAACAACATAACGCCCCATATACTTCTCACTGAACAATTAATATATGTATAGGTCACATCAACTAGACATCACAGTGACATTGAAATTACGAAAGAAGACATATATTTGTATAAATTAACACACACTGCAAAGTTTCTTCCTACTCAGGTATTCATGCAGAAGGAGAAGGACCCCATCATTCCTGAGTCCAAAGAGGAAGAGGACAGGTGATCAGCCGCAACAGGAACACCGCCATCTTCACAAGCAGATGTATATATATATAATAGCACTAGGTTCTTCAGAGTTGGAGAGAATATTGTTGTAACAAATTACATTGTACGGTGGAATGTGCTAAAATGCATTTTAATGCCGTGCATTCACCAGGGACTACAAAGGATAGAAGTGAGTCATAGGAAAAGTAGTAATGTTGTGTTTATATTATGTTTATGAATTGATCATTAGTAATGAGTATATGTCAATACAGAAGGATAGTGTGCATTAAATAACAGTGCTTTGTATTATAATGTTTCAAGGATACAATGCGCACAGATTTAATGTCTTTTAATATATAGGTGCAATATTTCAGGGTGTTTGAAAACCGGTTTCAAGGTGTAAGGGATTGGCACAATGGGGTGTGGAATGTAATGAAATATCTACATGTTCATGGGGCAGGTTGCTTCTTAAATATATTTGTCCTGTAACAAAATACACTTGTCCCTTTTGTGGCATGTAATGCAGCGACAAATTATGGGAGCAATGTCATTATATAAGAGCTCTGAAATAGCCTCTCTGATTATGCTAGGGCTCCTTCCATAGTAGGCTTTGAATATTGACAATTCCCTTATGTTGCCACGTTTCCGCAGATCTACATACTGGGGCTGAAGATAATGGGTAAGCAACAGTTCTGGCTCACAAAAAAAAAAAAAGTGGCTGGAGGAAAAGTGAACTTGCAATCACTCAGATTCTCGCTTGAGCAACTCTACACCTGCATATTTGCTCATGCTTAAATGCAGTTCACAAATATTTTCTAGGAGTACTATTTCTTGGCCTACTTCTGTAATCTTGTGAATTCACAAAAGTTGTATATCTGCACATAATCCAAGGACATGGGTGCACTTTATTTAATAATTAGGCCCCTAATTAGGTCTGGCGTTAACAATGACCTTTTATGTTTAATAAAATGTTGTCTCTCGCCCTCTCTCTCTTGGCTAGCTTCACTGTGAGTGACTTCATTCTGTTCTTTCACAAGGAGCATATCGACACACAGTTGTTTTATCCAGTGCCAGGAACTACTGTGCAATGTGTGATTTTTGAGACCAAAACAATTTCTGCTTTTGCCAATGTTTGTTATAATGGTGAGGGCCCAGCAGCTCCCACACCAATGAGGTTTCACAAAAATATTGCCATAACAAGTTGTGCAATGACTAAGCCAAAAGGCTGACCAACAATTTCATTGGCTTTACCAATGCTTGTTTATTTTTATGTTGCAAAGAAATAGTACCTACCTTATTCCAGTAGTTTTAGAGAAATGTTTTTGCATTTTTTTGTGAATATTTTATTTTGAAAGCAAAGAATGATCAGTCTTGATATCAAGCTTCTGCAAATATTTGCATCTAATTGAAGAGCATTCTGAGAGCTGTATACATAGCCTCACATTGCTGAATATTGAAAACATGTGTACACATTTTTATACTCCAACCACTGTCAGTAGTGCAGTCTGAGCTTACAACATTTACTTAGAGCTCTCACCCTAATAATAAAGCCTTTGCATTAATGAACAATAAATACAAGTTTGAACAGCATTAACACATGGACACAAATATTACCTTTATTGCAGACTATGCCTTTCCCTGATCCATCAATCAATCAATCAATCACTGCATTTGTAAAGCGCGCTACATACCCGAGAGGGTCTCAAGGCGCTGGGGAGGGGGAGGGGGGGGGGGGGGTGCTACTGGTCAAAGAGCCAGGTCTTGAGGAGTCTTCGGAAGGCCAGCAGGAGTCTGTCGTAGGATGGTGGGGAGAGTGTTCCAGGTCTTGGCGGCGAGGTAGGAGAAGGATCTGCCACCGGCGGTGGTTTTTCGGATGCGAGGGACTGTGGCGAGGGAGAGGTTGGCTGAGCGGAGGCTTCTGGTGGGGGTGTGGAAGCTGAGTCGGTTGTTGAGGTAGGTGGGTCCGGTGTTGTGCAGTGCTTTGTGTGCGTGGATCAGGAGCTTGAAGGTGATCCTTTTGTTGACGGGGAGCCAGTGCAGGCCTCTCAGGTGGAGTGTGAGGTGGCTGCGGCGGGGGACGTCGAGGATGAGTCGGGCCGAGGCGTTCTGGATGCGTTGGAGTCGTCTCAGGAGCTTGTTTGTAGTTCCTGAGTAGAGGGCGTTCCCGTAGTCGAGTCTGTTGGTGATGAGGGCCTGGGTAACGGTTTTTCTCGTGTCGAGGGGGATCCATTTGAAGATCCTGCGGAGCATACAGAGGGTGTTGAAGCAGGACGCGGAGACGGTGTTGACTTGCCTGGTCATGGAGAGAGTGGAGTCGAGGATGACCCCCAGGTTGCGTGCGTGGTCCGTGGGTTCCGGGGCTGTGCCTAGTGATGTGGGCCACCAAGAGTCGTCCCAGGCTGATGGGGTGGGTCCGAGAATGAGGACCTCTGTCTTTTCTGAGTTCAGCTTCAGTCTGCTGTCCTTCATCCAGTCGGCTACGGCCTTCATTCCTCTGTGGAGGTTAGCTTTGGCGGTGTGGGGATCTTCGGTGAGGGATATGATCAGCTGGGTGTCGTCGGCGTAGGAGATGATGTTGAGGTTGTGTTGTCGTGCGACGTGGGCGAGGGGGGCCATGTAGATATTGAACAGTGTCGGGCTGAGGGAGGATCCCTGTGGGATGCCGCAGATGATCTCGGTGGTTTTGGAGCGGAAGGGTGGGAGGCGGACGCTCTGGGTTCTGCCAGAGAGGAAGGATGTGGTCCAGGCCAGGGCCTTCTCTTGGATACCGGCGTCATGGAGGCGTGCTGATAGGGTGCGGTGGCAGACCTTGTCAAAGGCTGCTGATAGGTCCAGGAGGATGAGGGCGGCTGTTTCTCCTTTGTCCATCAGGGTCCGGATGTCGTCAGTGGCGGCGATGAGGGCGGTCTCGGTGCTGTGGTTGCTGCGAAAACCGGATTGGGAAGGGTCCAGTAACTGGTACTGTAAAATGGCAGCCAAAGGGTTTGTGCTGTAGGGGTTGGGCCTACTTGTTCCAAGGACGAAATACGCATGAAAACTTGTTGCCCTTGACCTCAAAAAAATATGTCCTGGAGCTATAGGAATTCCACATCCCTGGGCAAAGTTTGACAACTATGAGTGTTTTGATTCCTAAAGGTGTTACTGTGACAGAGATTTTCATCTGTGTGTGCTGTTGTGTCAAGCTATAGTACAATGTTTTAATTCTTCTTTTGCTTTTGGAGATAATGAATTTCTTTTTAAAGTCTTGTACAGGGATGCCAATATAATTTTTAGGTTCTTTACTTCATTTGGAGTTCCCCCCTGACCTCAGCTGACCAACAAATGCAGCGTGCACCATTAATAGGTCAACTATTGCAAGGCCTGTTACTACCAAAGTTTCAATTGTAGAATGTGCTGCACACGCCTCCCCCAAGGACTATGTATCAATTGGTAAATAATTTATTGATGCAGGTGTACAGAAAGGAATAGCATTAACTGATTGTAAGTACACAGTGGTTCAAATTGCTTCTACTCCACTTGATATATATTATTGAAAGGGGTGGAAGAAAAGGAAGAAGGGAACAGGGGAGAATGTATGCAAACAGAAAAGGGATATGAATGGGCCCAAATGAAAAGATATGTTTACCAACAATAATGCTTGCTCTCATGGCCCGTCTTTTTCATGGTCCATCACTTGTAGGACGTGGTGGGAAGATCAGACTGTTTTCCTAGTGCTGTAATTCCACTGCCCCAGGCCACTTCATTTCCCCAAATTAAATGGACTTCATCAACATACCCCCCCTACTCAAACTACAAGCACGTGTTGGTTATTGTGTGCTTGATCAGCAAATGGACTAAGGCATGCCAATCCAAGAATAGCAATGCACAAACTATTGCCAAATGCCTCCTGGAAGAGTTCATATCGCGCTTTAAAATACCTATGCTTCTGGGTTCTGACAATGGACCGGCGTTCATCTCACATGTGATTGAGGGGTTGTGCAAGGGGCAAGGAGCCACACAGAAACTACATGTGTTCCACGGAAACTACCAAGAGGGAATGGTATCCCAAGCTCATCCTGAAGGGTTGCACGTGCTACACAGAAGAGAAAGGAAGAGTGTGTAAAGCGGGCCCCACGGATACATCACCTAAAGAACGTCTGGAAACATCAACGCCCCAACCCCTCAGTCTTCAAGTTGTGACAACGAGACATCTTTACCTTTTCATCACTTTGTTTTCTTCATATTGAATGTGTCTAAGTAATAGAAGTGCTTGCAAACCCCTCAAATTACTTGAAGACAGGCACCAACGGTTACTTTTCCTGTTTACAGGTATCATCTCTGAGGCTCTACATTATTACTCAGCAGACTTTTTTGAAAAGAGTCCAAGTACAGCAGAATATAAGACATTCCTCCAACTAGTCACACTAGCCACACGTACCAACAATTGGAACAATGCCTCAAGACTTGCTCAAGACTTTCAAAACAATTAGAGAAAATGATCATGGGTGCTACTAGCAGCATTGACCCCCATTGCTACCATTATAATGACCAAATTCCATATAAGGAATTCTAATCACAGTGTTATACCTGAGATACTGCTTAAATGAAACAGAGATATTGTACCAAACTGAATAAATAGCCATTGATAAAGACGGGACAGGGGGATAGTTGACAGGGCAGGATATTATGTTTTCACACACCGGTCTACAGACACAGAAAACAGCATGTCTACTTTGACAGGCCTGAAGGAGTCTATATGACGTTAAGGAAGATACAAGAGAGACAATGTTCCAATGAATGACACCCCTGGGATACACCTACTAGGTGGAGGGTCTGAAAAGATTGCTATAAGAATTTTGTTCAATAAATGAACAAGAGGAGGGAATGAAGCAGGGTCTATTAATGATTATAGGGTACCCCAGGCCCGTTCTGCCCACACCTGAAGTATGAACCCCTACGTAGGCCCTGCCAGCCTGCACCCATTTTACTGAACAGAAGGCTCTAAGCCTGTCTGACTAAAAATCACAGTCAGCTTCTCTCTGTGAGGCCTCCTGCTCCAAACTATAGAGCCCCCACCCTACCCATGTGCAAAGTTCACTGGCGCAGAGTTCACTGTCTCTCTATTCCGACGACATATAGCACATCACATCCTGGGTCTGTAAATGAGAATAGAGAAGTTCCCACCGCAGCCGCGTCAAGCTGAGGTGATGGATGTGGCAACCAAGACACACACACACACACACACATATATATATATATATATATATATATATATATATATATATATATATATATTACCTACTGGCGGTCGCCAGTAGGTAGTTATAGTTAGGACCACGTTTCCATAGGAAAACCTCAACATTCTATTTTGAATAACTTTGGCGCCGGTCGACGAATCCTCGCGAATTTCTCAAAATAGGTGGGGCGCTACGCTCCGCTCCTACCCTGAAAGTCTCGGGGGGATCCGTCAAGCGGGGGCTGAGATAAAAGGGGGGTCCCAAAACGCGTTTTTCCCATGCATTTTTCCATAGGACCTTTAGAACGAGCTACAGCCCGAACGGCTGAACAGAATTACTCAAAATTTGGCAGAGAGGTAGTCCCTAGGTCAAGGAAGTGCCTTTTGTAGGTTTGGTGTAAATCTGTTCAGTAGATTCTGAGAAAATAGCCTTTAAATCAATATATATATCTGAGCCCGCTTACGGTACGCTTACCGTACGCTTACGGTAAGCGTACGGTGGCGTGCGCGAGCGCGATTCTGATTGGCTCTTAGATCTTAGTAAACATTCGAATCGGCCGAAACCAGGAAGCGGCGGCCGCCATTTTCTGTGTTTCACTCTGAAAAAAAAAGAGTGAAAACAAGAAAAGGGGGCAATGAGGAGAGTTACAGACCCCCTTACATTTGTGAGGGGGTCAAAGAAGGACTGTAAAGTACAAAACAAACATTTATTGATTTTTAAAAAAAATCACGGGGTACGCGTACGGTAAGCTTACGGTAAGCGTACGGAAGAAACATGGCGTGCGCGAAGGAGATTCTGATTGGCCCATAGATCTTAGTAAACATTCGAATCGGCTGAAACCAGGAAGCGGCGGCCGCCATTTTGTGTGTTTCACTCAGAAAAAAAACAGAGAAAACAAGGAAAGGGGGCAATGAGGAGAGTTACAGACCCCCTAACATTTGTAAGGGGGTCAAAGAAGGACAGAAAAGTACAAAAAAACCATTTATTGATTTTAAAAAAAATCACGGGGTACGCGTACGGTAAGCTTACGGTAAGCGTACGGTAAAAAAAAATAAAAAGAAATAAATGAAAAGCAGATTTAAGAGTTTAGAAATTAGGGAGCTCTAAAAAGAGCTGTTGTGTTTATGAAGTCATTTTTTTAGTGGTACCTACAAGTAAGTACCGATGCAGAGTCTAAGGTTCAAGAGGAAGACTCTGTTCCCTTCATCATTGAAGTGCACACCATCTCCTCTATAAATGTCTTGCATGTCATAACGCAAGTTGTTGTGGTAAATGGCACCCATACCATAGTCACGGAGGAAAGCAGAAACAGATTTGTTGACGTGCTTTCTTGCTTTGTCAATCTGCGGACAGAAATGATTGGACCAGTTCCATTTTTGCCTTTGGCATATGTTGGAAAACACAAAGGCAGTTTTAGGGAAAAGTGTAAACAGTTGTGCAAAGGTGTCCTTCATAAGCATTTCCAGACCTACCCCAGTCAAAGTGCCTAGGTCATTGCCACCACAGTGCACTATTATGAGGTCAGGGTGTTGGATTTGAATGAAGGATTTCACCAATGGCATCAATTGGTGCCACTTTAACCCTCTCTGACCAATCCATTTAATGTCTACATTTGGCAAAGCAAGGTCTCTCACCATACCTGTTTTCTCTGCAAACTTTTCACTCCAGAAGACATAGCTGTGCCCTACAATCCACACTGTGAACATCTTCAAAGGAGAACTGGATGCACTCAGGAGGTGTCTTTCAGTAGAATGGCAATATGAAAAGAAAGACAGTTTGGAAATGGAGGCATACATATTTTTTTCAAAACAAAAAGAACTGATTGGCTGTTTCATACCATTCTAGAATAAAAACTAGGCTGTATGTGTAAATTAATAGAAGCATGTTTTGTATTGGTACAAAAAAATGTGTAACCAAAGAACAGTACTATGGATTTGCTGTAAGGTTTGAAAAGTCAAGCACTCTTGCTCTGTGGAATTGAAACATTGTGTGTCGAACTTCTGACCTAACTCTACACAGCAGTGTTCCATGAGCTGTTGCTATGGTAGCAGGCAGAAGTCAAGTTGGGGGAAGGGTACTAGGCAGAAGTCAAGTTGGGGGAAGGGTACTTTTGGAAAAGGGTTGGTTTTCAACCAATAGAAATGTGTGATTACATTTGAAAAAAAGGGGGAAGCACTGAGATTTGAAACTTACATGTATATGTGTGGAAAAATAGAGGGAAAGTTTGCCATTATCTGGTTCTGCTGAGAGGAGAGAGGTGAACACAACAGAGATCCTGGCTCTGATAATCTGCTGTTTGAGTGTCACATTTCTTTCACAACTAACTAATTTTAAAGGTGAGTTTACAGTTTGAGAGGGGATGTATGTGGTAACTTAAGAAATGAATAATAGAAATGGGAATTGTTTTTGTTGTAGTTACACATGGTGGTTTCATAATGTGTCAGTCTGTAAAAGTGATTTACACTTGCCCCGAAAAAAAAAAGAGCAGTAAGTGTGCTTTCAAATTGGCAAAGAAATTTCGTTTTGGGACTAATGTGAAAACATGACTCTGTGTGCATAGAAGAATTATAGGCAGAGATTTATTGCGTCTTGCTCTGGTGATTTCACAGTTGCATTAGATGGAAAGGGGGAGCGAATTTTTGGGGGAAGAAGCAGAGTCTTAGCACACACCCATGTGCTTGCCATGTATAGTCATGCACAGTATTTAGAAGCGAGTGGGGTTTTCAGGTTTAAGTCTGTAATGCAAATACATTCAGCATCACTAAGGCTGGTTGCCCTTGCTGGAGTGTAGGCAGTCACAGAGAATACACATGGTGGTGGTCTGAAAAAACAGCTTGGACATGTGCATTTAAATAAATCAAAAAAAGTGGTTTTATAATGTGTCAGTCTGTAAAAGTGATTTCCAATTGTAAAAAGTGATTTTCACTTGGCCCGAAAAAAAAAGAGCAGTAAGTGTGCTTTCAAAATGGCAAAGAAATTTCGTTTTGGGACTAATGTGAAAAAATGACTCTGTGTGCATAGAGGAATTATAGGCAGAGATTTATTGCGTCTTGCTCTGGTGATTTCACAGTTGCATTAGATGGAAAGGGGGAGCGAATTTTTGGGGGAAGAAGCAGAGTCTTAGCACACACCCATGTGCTTGCCATGTATAGTCATGCACAGTATTTACAAGCGAGTGGGGTTTTCAGGTTTAAGTCTGTAATGCAAATACATTCAGCATCACTAAGGCTGGTTGCCCTTGCTGGAGTGTAGGCAGTCACCGCGAATACACATGGTGGTGGTCTGAAAAAAACTGCTTGGACAAGTGCAATTAAATAAATTAAAAAAAAAGGTTTCATAATGTGTCAGTCTGTAAAAGTGATTTTCACTTGCCCCGAAAAAAAAAAGAGCAGTAAGTGTGCTTTAAAAATGGCAAAGAAATTTCGTTTTGGGACTAATGTGAAAACATGACTCTGTGTGCATAGAGGAATTATAGGCAGAGATTTATTGCGTCTTGCTCTGGTGATTTCACAGTTGCATTAGATGGAAAGGGGGAGCGAATTTTTGGGGGAAGAAGCAGAGTCTTAGCACACACCCATGTGCTTGCCGTGTATAGTCATGCACAGTATTTAGAAGCGAGTGGGGTTTTCAGGTTTCAGTCTGTAATGCAAATACATTGAGCTTCACTAAGGCTGGTTGCCCTTGCTGGAGTGTAGCACTCTGGACATGGGCTTTTTAAAAAATCTGAAAAGTGGTTTCATAATGTGACAGTTTGTAAAAGAGATTTTCACTTGCCCAAAAAAAAGAGCAGTTTGTGTGCATTCAAATTGGCAAAGAAATTTTGTTTTGTGACTATTGTGAAAAGAAATGTAGTAATATATTTAAATACAATAAAGGATTTTTTTTTAGTTTTTTTCAGGTATTGCTGAAGAACAGTGAACAAAATTTAAGATGCCTACAAAATCTCGAGTTCAAAAAACGCTAAAAAAAAACTATATTTGAAGACAACTGGAGGACCAAAGTTAGTAGAAGATGCTCATGTTGGGAAAAAGAAAAAATCTTCTGGTAAGCAGAAAAAACAATTTCTTAAAATAATATTCAAAACAAAGAAAAATGTACAAAATGTCTGTCCTGGGAAGAATGTAACAAAACGAAGAGAACAGCAAAAAATTGAGAATTTAGTTAATGCAAATATACCTTCTGCAACTGAAAAGTTTTACATAAACAGAAAAACAGCGTTTAAAGAGATACGTAGAAAAATGTTTCAGAGAAGAGTTATGTCCAATTTGATAAAGGATGTGAAGAAATATAAGCAAAAGGCAAAATATTACAAGAGAAAAAAAGAAATTGAAGCCATTGCAGCAAAAGCATTAGAATTAAAAAGGAAACTATTCATATTAATTTTGAATAGGATGCGTACATTAGATAAAATGGTTAATGTACTGAAATCACAAAGCAAAAGCAAAAGAGTAGTGAACAGAACAAACTTTTGTAAAGTGTTTTTAGGAAAGTGGATGCATAGTTCAAGTAGTGAACCTTTTATTAATGAAGAGAGCTATTTTCAAAGTAATAGTTTGCTGCATGCAGTTGACACCAGAGGTCGTTCATACGAAGTAAAAAATGGTTGCATAATGGAGAAGGAGATAATGGTTCCAAGAGATGAGGTACAAGTGATGGCAGATGAGGCAATGGGGAGGCGTCCTAAAGCCCCAGTGTACACTTGGAATTGTAGTAGTATTTGCACTGTGCGTCAGGAATCTATTGACAGATTTCGAGAGTTTCTAAGAGAATATAGTAAAAAAAGTGTAAAACAGAAGATTAAGGTGCTTCAAAGTCTGGATCCATGCAGAGTGAGAGAGAATACTGGTTTGCAGGGTCATTCTCTGGCTTGTCTATCTAGAAAAGTGTGCAATAGTGTTTTCCATCATTTTAGGATGCTGGCTGTTCATCATACTGAAATGAGAAAGTTTGTGAGACGGTTGTATTTTGCCAAAAGTCCAGCAATAAAGTTAAATGAATTGAATAGGGCTCTGTTCCGAGGAACGGTATCAGATGTAGAGAAGGTTGTTGATGAAATTCAGTTTTGTTACTTTGGTCCTGAACAAAACAGTGCAGAGAAGGACACAGTAAATGAGGAAGAAGTGGAAGAGAATGTAGAACCTTCTGTAAGTAAGACATTTAATGATCACATAACAAAATTTGCAATAGTCTCTAATGAAAGACCAAATGTTACTTGTATTTGTTGCCGCAGAACTCATTATAGAAAACAAACTAGGAATGTTGATCTCTACAGAAAGAGTGAAAATGAAGATAATTATAAGTGGATGGATTTTGCCACATATATATTTCTTGAAAATTGTTTTGAATTGGGTGAAGATCAGCGTATTTGTAAATACTGTTACAACAAGTTAGAGGAAAATAGAATGCCGACCAGAGCTGTACATAATAATTTAGAATTGGATGCTATTCCTGCTGAACTTTCTGAATTAAATACATATGAGTCTATACTCATTCAATGTGTTCATCCGTTCCAGACCATAGTACGTATGGAGCCCAAAACTGGTAAATTACCTCCTTCAGATTTACTGAGAGGTTTAAAAGGTAGAGTGGTGTATTTGCCCTTGGATTTGAAAAAAAATATGGAAACTATTGATGCGGATACTTTGGAAACTGAACCGTTAATTATTCTGGTTAATGGTGTACCTACAAAGAATAAGAAGATTTGGCAGGAGCTGGTAGATGTGCGGAAAGTACAAAGAGCAAATTTGTATTTGAAAAAAAATAACAAATGGTATGAATCAATTTATATAGAAGAAGAAGACGAAGATTTTCAAGAAGACACAGAAACACCAACTGGACAAATTGAAAAAGTGGACAAGACAAAGGAAGAAGAAATTTATGAACATTTTAGCATACATCCTCTTCATTCGAAAGAAGTTATGGGAGACAATATTGATCTCTTTCAGATGAAGAAAGCAAAAGGAACTCCCGTGAGTGTATGGGAGGAGAGCTTGGAAGCTCGATGTTTTCCCCAGCTGTTTCCTACGGGAAAAGGAGGACGATACGATGAACGTCCAGAACAGATTCCAGCTTCAGAGTATCGGACTACAAGACTATATGCTGAAGATCCCAGATTTCGACAAAGTATTCCTTATTTGTTCCATCTTTTATTTGAAAGCGACTTGTCTGCACTGTCTTATGCAGTAAATCACATTTTAAAAAGTGGAGTACATTTACAAAATGTGTCTGCTAAGGATTTTATGGAGAAAGTGCAGCACCGAGATGATCATTTGGAAACACAACTGATCAATCTGATGGCTTGTCAGCGTGGGACAAATGAATATTGGTACCGACGCCATGGTGAACTAAAATGCATGTTACGCAATTTAGGAACACCAACATGGTTCCTTACCCTAAGCTGTGCCGAGTACGCTTGGGATGATTTACTGGATTTTCTACGAGAGGCCAATTCAAACATTAAAAACATCGAATACAAGACAGCAGGAGAACTGTGCTCATTGGATCCGGTTAATGTTTGCAGATATTTCAATCATAGATTTGAGGCTATGATGTCCTTCATCTGCAATAAAAAAAATCCACCCTTGGAGAAGTAGTGGATTTCTTTAAAAAGTACCAGGCAAGAGGTGCTCCTCATATTCATATGCTGTTGTGGATCAAGGATGCCCCAAAGTTTGGAACAGATACTGATGAAGCAGTGTTATCTTACATTGAAGAATATGCAACATGTGGTATACCAAAAAGCACAGAAGAGAACAAGTTAAAGGAGCAAGTTTTACGTTTCCAAAGTCATCGGTGTGGAAAATACTGTCGACGGAAATACAAGAGCAAAGAAAAATACTACACTAAATGTCGATTTGGATTTCCTAGACCTGTTCTTTCAAATGGAAGAGTAAACAGTTTTATGTCAGCTGTGAGACATACTATCACAAGAAAATCACCTAAGAATACCTACAACCTTAAAAGAAAAGAAGAATCAAAAAATATAAATGACTACAACCCAGTCATTTTATCCATGTGGAACGCTAACATGGATATACAGTATGTAGCTGACAATTCCATTGCTGTTGCACGATATGTAACGTCTTACATTACGAAATCAGAAAAAACAGAATTGAAGGAAATGTGGGAAGAGATTTCTCACGAGAAGACTGTCAGTAAGAAGCTGTACAGTTTCAGTTTGAAGATGTTATCGCATTGAGAAATTGGATCCTACGAATGTTCAGATAGGTTATCTTCTGCAAGTCTCTACTCGAAGTCAAGAAGAATAATTTGGGCAAGTTTAGGCCTTGCAGCAATGAGAAATCGGGTACTGAAATCTGTTGGAGAAATTGAATATTTGGCCGAGAATGACCCAGAAAGTACAGATATATTGAAAACAAACATGTTGGACACATATTATCCCAAGAGAAGTCATCATCTGGAGAACATGTGTCTCTATGAAGTGTTGCAGAACTACATTTATTCACGGAAAGCTGCAGAAGACATTAATAATGGAAAATATAAAGTTGTTGGTGAAGAAGGATGTTTGGTGAAGCAAACCAAAGGAAGTTTGATAAATCACCGGAAGCTGAGTTGCGACACTACCGACAAGAAAGAATTTTACTACTTGGCTCTTTTACAGTTGTTTAAACCATGGCGTACAGAGGATGAACTACTGGGAGAATTTCAAAGCTATGAGGATTCATTTAATGCTTGCAAAGACAGCATACAATGCAATACATTCACAACTTATCTGCAAATGTTAAATGAAGAAATTGAACAGGAAACTACAATTGCAGCAGAAATAGCTAGAGACAGTTCTCAGGACAGCCAAAGTTCAGGAACACACAGTCAAGATCCCCTAGGACAACCAATCGTTGAAAATGAAGCATCAATAGCCATGAATGAAGTGGAAACAGCTATGAATCAAGCTCAAGAAGAATTTATAGACTTAGAAAATTTGGAAAGACAACTGAATCAAGAGCAGCAACAAATTTATGAAGAGATCAAAAACAAAATTGATCACGGATTTCTACATGTAAAAAAAGAGTGCTCATGCACATCATTTCATCCAATCAGGATGTATGTAAGCGGACAAGCTGGCACTGGAAAAAGTTTCCTAATTAAAGTCATCAGAAGCTACCTAAAGCAAAAAACGGATTCTACTTTGTCTTGTGTGGTTACTGCTCCAACTGGGTTAGCAGCATATAACATAAAAGGAATCACCTTACATCGTTTGCTAATGTTACCAGTGGAGCATGAGAACAAAATACAATTCAACAAGCTAACTGGAGAAGCATCCTTGGAAGTTTCACGAGTATTGAAGAAGATGCAAGTTCTCATTATTGATGAGGTGAGCATGGTATCAAACTTAATGCTTGCCTTTGTGCATTTAAGAATGCAGCAAATTTTGAAGACAGACTATGACGTGTTATTTGGTGGAAAACACGTCATAGTTTTTGGAGATCTTTTGCAACTTACTCCAGTTAAAGGACAACCAGTGTTTAATACTGTGACACATGAAGACACGAAGAAGTCATTGGGAAGCATCGGTAATACAAATATTTGGTCCTTCTTTGAGTACAAGGAACTTACAACTAATATGAGGCAAGCAAACGATGAAGAATATGGAAGTATTCTGAAAGATATCAGGATTGGACTACTCACAGAAGCTGGCAAAAAAGCATTACAGACTCGGCTGCTACATAATTTATTTCCAAAGGAAGAAATAGTTGCAGAGAAGATATACAAGAACATTGCAGAAAACAAAAGTGTCATCTGCTTAATGCCTACTCTACGTGAATGCTCAATATTCAATGACGAGCTTTTGAAATTGGAAAAGGAAGAGATCAGGAAATTGGAAGCAGTGGACAAAATTGAGGATGGAAGAATTACTGTCACAGTAACAGGCAAACTGAAAAATAAATTGGACTCACTAGAGAAGAACATCTCCAAAACAGCTGGATTAGAAAAAAATCTATATGTTTGCATGAACTGTAGAGTGTTTTTAAGGAGAAATTTGGATGTTGAGAAAGGTTTAGTTAATGGAGCGATGGGAAGAGTTGTGGGTTTTATTAATTATCAGAAAAAAGAAGGAATTGAATGTTTAAAAATAAAATTTGATCAGATAGATGAAGTTAAAGATATTTGTCGTTGTACAGTTCGTTTTATGCTTGTGAAAGACTTATATGTACGTAGGAAGCAGTTTCCGTTTTCTCTAGCATATGCTGTAACTATTCACAAGTCTCAAGGATTGACTGTAGATTGTGCATTTGTGAACATTGGTTCAACTGTGTTCAAAGAAGGTATGACATATGTTGCTTTGTCACGAGTCAAAACATTATCAGGTTTATTCATGATAGACTTTGAAGAATCAAAAGTTAGTGCTGATACAAATTGTGTAAAGGAGTATAATAGATTAAGAAGAAGCTATGCTCCTCATTTAGGTCAGTATCCTGTGTTGGAGAAACGTGTAGTTTCTCGTAAAAGAAAAAATGAGAATATCTGTAGTGAAGATGTAGAGAAGAGGAAAAAAAAGAGGAGTGATGTAATTGCAAGCAAAAAGAAAAAGGAAAATGAAGAACAGGTTGTAGGATGTCATTTTGAAAATAGCTCTGGTGTCAACTGCTACGCAAATGTAGTGCTGAATGTTGCATTTTATCTGGAAAGTTTGCAAGAGCAGATAATAGTAAATCAGGGAAAAAGATTCTGTTCAGAGCTGAGTCTCCTTTTTCAAAAGCTGAGTAAAGATAAAACTCAAATAGAAAGTGCTACTGACATTAGAAAACTTTTAGATGTATGTTCAGGACGAACACAGTTTTCTCAAAATGAACAGCAAGATGCACATGAATTTTTGATGTATTTTCTTCAGGTAGTGGAAGAAGAAGGAGTTCCCATTGACATTTTTTTTTGGTCTCTCTTATAAATGGGAACATAGTTGTGATAATTGTTATAATATATGTGGCTCTATTGTTGATAATGAAAGGTTTATTTATTTGACATTGCCAGAGAGTAAAACAGTCACTTTTGCAAAATTAGTTAAAGATGCTAATCATAGCATGAAATGTGGTGAGTGTAATTCTGACATGTTTTCAACATTAATTTTAAAGGAATACGGACAGTATGTAATTTTAATGATGCAACGATGTAGAGCTGATGGTTCAAAATTGGATACTTTAATAAAGAAGTTTACAGGACAGCAATTATCAATTTCAGGAAAAACTTTTGTAACTGTTGCAATAATTTTCCATGATGGACCTACTGTTACTTCTGGACATTACACAGTTTATCTAAAATGTGAAAAAGGCTGGACACTGTGTAATGATTCCCAATTGATTTTCAAACAACGTTTGCCTTTTGATTTAGCAAATTCGTATCTAATCTTCCTGAAACCTAAATTTTAGAGAGACTTGGCAAGATCTGGACAAAATAATTTTACCATTTTACTGGATTACCATTGCAATTTTGTAAAAAAAAGATTTTTAAAATTATCATTTGGCCTAATGGAAAGATAACCAATTGTAATGTGGACTTTTTTAATTTTTAATGCAATTTTGAAAAACCAATAATTTAGAGATTATCGGTAACTTCTGCACATTTTAAATTTTGGAATGTTATTGGACTGCCATTGGAAATTTTTTCAAAAATGATTGAAAAAATTACTATTTGGCCATGTGGAAAAGTAACCAATTCTATTGTGGACTAAATAAATTATTCAAAAAATTTTCGTGAACCAAAATGTTACAGAGAATCGGTGAGATCTGGACAAATTAAACTTTAGAATTTTATTGGATTTCCGTTGGAAATTTATTCCAAAAAAAAAATTAAAATTACTATTTGGCCTAAAGGAAATGAAATCAGATGTATTTTGGAGTTATTTGAGATATAATATTGTGATTATAGTTCTGAAACAAACATATCAGACGGTATTTTAAAGAAATAAGTATTGGTATTAGATGATATTTTTTTACAATATTATGCATTTCTATAATGTTAAGTTTAATTAAAAAAAGAATCAGGGCTTTTTTAATACAATCTTTGTGATTGGTATTTTTGTTTGCCCGCTGTAAAATGATGAATGCAATTGCTTTCACAATTTATAGTGAAATGCAATATATTCTGAAAACAGCAAAAATAAGGCAAAAAGATTTTTTGGTAAAAAATGTAAATATGTGTACTGTATTATAAAATGTTTAAAAAATATTAATACTTTTTTCTTTTTTTCCAGATAGATATAGAAAATTTTCGAAAACTACAAACATTTTTAAAACTATTTTTTTAAAAAAGAAATGAATAAATATTTTTTCAGTGAGTATGGTAAGTCAATAATAATAATTGTAGTCTCTCAAGGACAATGTAATGTGATAAATGATTTTTAGTGTTTTTTTTTAAAAATAAAAAAAAAGTACGCGCACCGTACGCGTACGGTAAAAAAAAATAAAAAAAAGTTTTTAAAAACATATGTAAAAAAAAGATGAAAGATAAGGTTGGCTCTTAAAAGAACCGTTGTGTTCATGCAGGGACAGAGGAAAGGAAGCATGGGAAAATTATTCAAAGCGACAAATGTGCTGATCTATTTTGTTGTTCACTAGGGAAACACTGGTCTCCCTATGGCAAATTAGATCTTTACAAAATGTGCAATGAATATCAACCTTCCGAAATCGAGGGTTCATTTCCAGAGGGCCAGCAAAAGGAGATTCTCCCCCCACAGATGAAGGGCTCACCTGACCTGCAGAAGAAGGAGTAAGCCCTGCAGGTGATGGTCCAGGCTGAGCTGCTGTGGATGTACTGGCTCGTCTTTCTGAAGAGTTACCTCCAAAAAGATGACCATGTGTCCTTCTGTGTACATCCTGGAGGTGTCTCTTCATGGTGTGATTCCCAAAGGAATACTTCCTGTCAGGATTACCTCTAGAAAGTACACACTTACACAGCCTGCAAGTAACTAAGGGTGCATTCACCTTTTGCTGGCCTTCTGGAAAAGTAAAATAATCCCAAACATAAGAAGGCTTTTGTTTCCTCGATCTCTGCCTCAAGACAGTGCTGCTAGTGCTAGCCTCACTCTCAGAAGAGCTCTGCTGTTCTGCCATCGTATCCCAAAGACAAACCAGCTCCTTCTCCCAAGGGATCACAAGCAGAAATGAGGGGAATGGGTGTGGTGTAGGAGAGTTCTAGAACTGAAAGTAGTTTCAACCAATCAAAAGTTGTGTTTCAAGATCACATGACCTACCGTACGCTTACGGTGCGCTTACGGTACGCTTACGGTACAAAGTACGCGTGCGCGTAAAAAAGACACGCGCTTGCGCGCATGCGCATAACAGTCACTCCCCGGCACTTCCACGTAACGTGCGCGTGTGGCGTAAGCGCGCATGCGTCCCACGCGCAGTACGCCCGGCTACGCAAAGTGCGTAACTATACGCAAGCAGCGTAGATAGATTACGGACGTTGCGTAAACCGTACGCTTACCGTGAGCTTACGGTACGCGTACTAAAAAAAAATAAAAAGAACTGGAAATAAATTTTACATGTTTATTTTAAAAAATATATTAAAAAAAAATATTTAAGGATTTTAAAAATTTAAGCATAGTCTTTATAAAAGGTAAGAAAATTAAATTAAAAATATGTTTGAAAAAATTGAAGAATAAAAAAAAAATTAGCATTTAAAAAACCTTGCAAATTCACTGAAAAAACCATGGGTTTCACACACGTTATAGTTAGGAATTAGCATTTAAAAAACCTTTGAAATTCAGTGAAAAAACCATAGGTTTCACACACGTTATAGTTAGGAATTAGCATTTAAAAAACCTTAGAAATTCAGTGAAAAAACCATAGGTTTCACACATGTTATAGTTAGCTGGACATTTTACTCGTAAAAAACCAATGAAATTGCCCCGTTATAGTTAGTTCAGCTAACTATAACTCGCGCGCCCGCAATGCACTGCTGATGACGTCACATATTACATCACTCATGACATGGTCAGTGACATCACTCATGACATCACTGATGACATCTCAAATGACATCACTGATGACATCACTGATGACATCATCCTTGTGATAGAGTGGCAGACCTCCTCTTCCCCTAATATAACCTTTGACACACACATTCAAAAATAGAAACTACAATGTTCAAAACAATGGACATACCAATACCAGTTAAAACAACCTATTCAGTAATTCTAAGATCCACATACACATCCACTCATTCACCAACAGTCCAATTCAGTCACTCATACATGTACTCACTCATCATATGTACTCATACACCTATACATCCTGTTACACAATGCCACTCATCCATAGAGTTACTCACACACATAGTCACTCATGCTAACAAAGAATCAAACATACATTTACTTGCATATACAGTTATACACACACCACCACACTTACTTCTACGGAAACTTACACATACTTAGTCTTTTAAACAATCACTTATAGAAACACATACTTATTCATACAAGAACTCTTTCAATCTCTCACTCTCACATATACTCACATATATACACCAATAGTCACATATACTAGTTTAAAACATATGTAGTTACTCATAAAGACACTATTGAGACAGTCATTCACTCAATAACACATCCATGCACACACTCATCCACCCATACAGTCCTGCACACATGCTGTGTTCAACACATACAAACAGTGAGTCACTCATTCATACACCTATGCACTACGTAATACCCCCCACCGAACCATGCAGACACTCAGACTGATACTCAAAAAACCAACTAATAACCTATATAGACACCCATGTAGCTACTCACCAACCCATGCAGCCACTTATACACAAAGTGAGAGACTGATACAGATATATACATATTTAAACATTACTCACTAAAACATGTATTCACTATGATACACTTAATCAGTCAGTTAAACAATCAATTTTTCAAAAACAAATCATCCATTTAGACACTTATATACCCATTTATTCTTCCATCGACCTTGAGATATACATATATAAAACATATTTAATTTTCAGAAAAACCCACATTCACTGGATGATGTCATCAGTGATGTCATCAGTGATGTCATTTGAGATGTCATCAGTGATGTCATGAGTGATGTCACTGACCATGTCATGAGTGATGTAATATGTGACGTCATCAGCAGTGCATTGCGGGCGCGCGAGTTATAGTTAGCTGAACTAACTATAACGGGGCAATTTCATTGGTTTTTTACGAGTAAAATGTCCAGCTAACTATAACATGTGTGAAACCTATGGTTTTTTCACTGAATTTCTAAGGTTTTTTAAATGCTAATTCCTAACTATAACGTGTGTGAAACCTATGGTTTTTTCACTGAATATATATATATATATTACCTACTGGCGGTCGCCAGTAGGTAGTTATAGTTAGGACCACGTTTCCATAGGAAAACCTCAACATTCTATTTTGAATAACTTTGGCGCTGGTCGACGAATCCTCGCGAATTTCTCAAAATAGGTGGGGCGCTACGCTCCGCTCCTACCCTGAAAGTCTCGGGGGGATCCGTCAAGCGGGGGCTGAGATAAAAGGGGGGTCCCAAAACGCGTTTTCCCATGCATTTTTCCATAGGACCTTTAGAACGAGCTACAGCCCGAACGGCTGAACAGAATTACTCAAAATTTGGCAGAGAGGTAGTCCCTAGGTCAAGGAAGTGCCTTTTGTAGGTTTGGTGTAAATCTGTTCAGTAGATTCTGAGAAAATAGCCTTTAAATCAATATATATATCTGAGCCCGCTTACGGTACGCTTACCGTACGCTTACGGTAAGCGTACGGTGGCGTGCGCGAGCGCGATTCTGATTGGCTCTTAGATCTTAGTAAACATTCGAATCGGCCGAAACCAGGAAGCGGCGGCCGCCATTTTGTGTATTTCACTCTGAAAAAAAAGAGTGAAAACAAGGAAAGGGGGCAATGAGGAGAGTTACAGACCCCCTAACATTTGTAAGGGGGTCAAAGAAGGACAGAAAAGTACAAAGAAAACATTTATTGATTTTAAAAAAAATCACGGGGTACGCGTACGGTAAGCTTACGGTAAGCGTACGGTAGGAAAAAAAAAAAAAAAATGAAAATCAGATTTAAGTGTTTAGATATTAGGGGGATCTAAAAAGAGCCGTTGTGTTTATGAAATGATTTTTTAGTGGTACCTACAAGTAAGTACCGATGCAGAGTCTAAGGTTCAAGAGGAAGACTTCATCATTGAAGTGCACACCATCTCCTCTATAAATGTCTTGCATGTCATAACGCTAGTTGTTGTGGTAAATGGCACCCATACCATAGTCACGGAGGAAAGCAGAAACAGATTTGTTGACGTGCTTTCTTGCTTTGTCATCGCACCGCGTGCCCACCGTGCGTGCACGGCACTAACTGCGTAAAGTGGGCGCGCGGTGCGCGAAGCGCACCGCGTGCTCACTGTGCGCGCACGGTGCGCGAAGCGCACCGTGCGCGCACGGAACGAACTGCGTTAAGTGGGCGCGCACGCCACGAATGGCGTAAAGTAACTTAGCATTTAAAAAACCGTACAAATTCACTGAAAAAACCATAGGTTTCACACACGTTATAGTTAGGAATTAGCATTTAAAAAACCTTGCAAATTCACTGAAAAAACCATAGGTTTCACACATGTTATAGTTAGCGGAAATTTTACTGATAAAAAACCAATGAAATTCCCCCGTTATAGTTAGTGCAGGCAACTATAACTCACGCGACCGCAATCTTCTGCTGATGACATATGTGTCTTTATGAAAAAAAAATATTTGTAATATATGTATAGCTAAAAATGTATGGAAGAAGACATGGGCAAATAAGTGTCTAAATACAGTATTAGCATCAGCAGAGGATTGCGGTCGCGTGAGTTATAGTTGCCTGCACTAACTATAACGGGGGAATTTCATTGGTTTTTTATCAGTAAAATTTCCGCTAACTATAACATGTGTGAAACCTATGGTTTTTTCAGTGAATATATATATATATATATATCTCCATACAAGAACCTCCGGCATGGAGTCCCTGACCCTTCAGGGTGGCTTCTTAGGCGGGCACGGAGGGGTCCCGTCAAATCCTCACTCAAAAGAAACAAGAAGAAGCCCAATACTGAGGAGAGAGGCTTTATTCAGGGTCATGCGGCATACGAAAGCTTCCTAAATTCCAACATGTTTCGGCGGTTGAGCCTTGGTCACGGAAGGAAGTTGACCGCCAAGTGCGTTAATGCACGCATTTAAATGTAAAGTCACGTGACTATCTGTGAGCCTGCATGTTCCATAATGCACTCGGGACAATGTTGTAATGCTGAATGTATCCCGACAGTTCTTAATTCTTGTGGCACAGCTGATGTCGTGCTCACTGCGTCTTGCCGGTGCACTTTATCTTAAAATCAATGCAGTTTATATATATAAAATCTACTGGCGGTCGCCAGATAGTTATAGTTAGGACCTATTTTCCATATGAAATCCGCAACATTCTAGTGGGAATTTCTTTGGCGCCGATATACGAATCTTCGCGAAATTCTCCAAACTTTTGGCCAGCTCCGCTCCGCTCCTACCCTGAAAGTTTTGTGGTGATTCATCAAGCGGGGGCCGAGAAAAAAGAGGTAGTCCTCAGTTCGGACTCATGCCTTTTGCATATTTGGTGTGAATCTGTTCAGTAGTTCCTGAGAAAATTAGGGTAAAAAAGTTAGTGATATCTATGGCCGCGGAGGATCCGCGGACCCTACCCGCACCGTACGCGAACCCTCCCCGCACCGAGCGCGCACCCTCCCGATCGCACGCTGAATGCTAATTGGCTGTCGAGCGTCTCTCTACATTCGAAACCAGGAACTGTTGGCGGCCATTTTCTGCCTTGGTAGAAGCGAGGCTGAAGAAGCAAGGGGAATAAGTGCGTAAAACATATAAAGGGGGCAGAGTGGGAATACTCTGACCCTCTAGAGGTGCTTAGGGGGTCCCAGAAGGACCCCCTGGGGCCCCTTTTTAAAAAAAAAAAGCGGCGAAATGCGCGCACGGTGCGCGCATCCTATCGCGTTGGATGCACGGACTCTCTCGCGGTGGGTGCGCGGATCCACCGCAACGTTTTTTGAAAAACAACAAGAAATCATTGGTTGTATAACAACTTTCTACACTTAAAGGTAGGGTGTATATTTTTGTTTTTTAAAGGTATGATTGTTATTGGGTAACAAAAACAGATTGTAAGGAACATTATATATGATAAGCTGATATGTTGAAAAGTCAAGCACACTTCCTGTCTTGTGTAGGAACATTGTGTGCTGAACTTGTGACCTGTGAGCTCAGTGCAGTGTTCCATGACCTGTTTCTATGGTAACAGGCAGAAGGCAGATTGGGGGAAGGGTTGAAATGTATTTCAGTTGGAAAGGGTTGAAATGTTTAACCAATAGAAATGTGTGTTTGCTTTTGAGTTTATGTGCGAAGGATTGTGATTTGATGTTTACATGTATATGTGTGGAAAATGAAAGGGAAACTTTTCCATTCTTTGCTTTTGCTGAGAGGTGCACAGTGCAGAGATTATGTCAAAGAAAATATGGTGAGTGATTGATATACTCCTTAATCTACAAAAGAACTTGAAAGATGAGTTATTTAATTGTGAGGGGATGTATGTGGACTATTTTGATTTTAATCAGACTAATGTATTTTTCCTGCTAAAGTTTAGGGAGTACTTTTTTTCTCTACAATGTGTGTGCATGTAGAAACCATTCTGTGATTGGGATTTGTGTTTTTCATGTGTTTGTAGAGAGATAACTGTGCAGTTTTTATATTTTGGTAGAATTAGAAACCAGTCATTGTTTATGAATTTGTGAAATGAGTTATGTTATGTTTCTATACTAAAATGTAGTACTACTGCTAGATGAAGAAATGTGTTTTCATATAGTGCAAGGGATAGTGTTGTTTGTCTAGAATCACACAGTGAGTCTGTGTGCATTTGGGAACCACTGTGAGAGAAGCATTTGGTAAAATCGTGTATTTGCTGACAGATAAGTGTTTTAAAACCAGTCAGGTTGTAAAGTTTTAGTAGCATTAGAAGCCAGTCTTTGCTTATGTGTTGATTAAATGAGTCAGGCATTGTGACACTAAAGTGCAGTCGTGAAATATGTAGATTGTGTGCAGTTCCCTTATCACTTCCAGTGTAGTGAATGAGTTTTGGTAAACTCCTAGGAATACTGGTGGTTGTCTAGAATCACACTGTGAGTCTTTGTGCATTTGGGAACCACTGTGAGAGAAGCATCTGGTAACATCGTGTATTTGCTGAGAGAAAACTGTTTTAAAACCTGTCATGTTGTCAAGATTTAGTAGCATTAGAAGCCAGTCTTTGCTTATGTGTTGATTAAATGAGTCAGGCATTGACACTAAAAAGCAGTCGTGAAATATGTAGATTTTGTGCAGTTCCCTTATCACTTCCAGTGTTGTGAATGAGTTTTGGTAAACTCCTAGGGATACTGGTGCTTGTCTAGAATCACACTGTGAGTCTTTGTGCATTTGGGAACCACTGTGAAAGAAGCGTTTGGTAACATTGTGTATTTTCTGACAGAAAATTGTTTTAAAACTTGTCATGTTGTCAAGTTTTAGTAGCATTAGAAGCCAGTCATTGCTTATGCGTTGATTATGTGTTGATTAAATGAGTCAGGAATTGACACTAAAGTGCATTCGTGAAATATGTAGATTGTGCGCAGTTCCCTTATCACTTTCAGTGTAGTGAATGAGTTTTGGTAAACTCCTAGGAATACTGGTGCTTGTCTAGAATCACACTGTGAGTCTTTGTGCATTTGGGAACCACTGTGAGAGAAGCGTTTGGTAACATCGTGTATTTGCTGAGAGAAACCTGTTTTAAAACCTGTCATGTTGTCAAGTTTTAGTAGCATTAGAAGCCAGTCTTTGCTTATGTGTTGATTAAATGAGTCAGGCATTGACACTAAAGAGCAGTCGTGAAATATGTAGATTGTGTGCAGTTCCCTTATCACTTCCAGAGTTGTGAATGAGTTTTGGTAAACTCCTAGGGATACTGGTGCTTGTCTAGAATCACACTGTGAGTCTTTGTGCATTTGGGAACCACTGTGAGAGAAGCGTTTGGTAACATCGTGTATTTGCTGAGAGAAAACAGTTTTAAAAACTGTCATGTTGTCAAGTTTTAGTAGCATTAGAAGCCAGTCATTGCTTATGCGTTGATTATGTGTTGATTAAATGAGTCAGGCATTGACACTAAAGTGCAGTCGTGAAATATGTAGATTGTGTGCAGTTCCCTTATCACTTCCAGTGTAGTAAATGAGTTTTGGTTAACTCCTAGGAATACTGGTGCTTGTCTAGAATCACACTGTGAGTCTTTGTGCATTTGGGAACCACTGTGAGAGAAGCGTTTGGTAACATCGTGTATTTGCTGAGAGAAACCTGTTTTAAAACCTGTCATGTTGTCAAGTTTTAGTAGCATTAGAAGCCAGTCTTTGCTTATGTGTTGATTAAATGAGTCAGGCATTGACACTAAAGAGCAGTCGTGAAATATGTAGATTGTGTGCAGTTCCCTTATCACTTCCAGTGTTGTGAATGAGTTTTGGTAAACTCCTAGGAATACTGGTGCTTGTCTAGAATCACACTGTGAGTCTTTGTGCACTTGGGAACCACTGTGAAAGAAGCGTTTGGTAACATTGTGTATTTGGTGACAGAAAATTGTTTTAAAACTTGTCATGTTGTCAAGTTTTAGTAGCATTAGAAGCCAGTCATTGCTTATGCGTTGATTAAATGAGTCAGGCATTGACACTAAAGTGCAGTCGTGAAATATGTAGATTGTGTGCAGTTCCCTTACCATTTCCACTGTAGTGAATGAGTTTTGGTAAGCTGCTAGGGATAGTGTTGTTTGTCTAGAATCACACTGTGAGTCTGTGTGTATTTGGGAACCACTGTGAGAGAAATGTTTGGTAACATTGTGTATTTGCATACTCCAGGTGCCACGGTTGTCTCTTCGGATGGCCTCCCGAGTTTAAGATGGAGTCCTAAGGGGTTGTGAGCCTTCACATATTTCTCCCTTTCCCCCTACAACATCATCCTCGAGAACGTCTCTCGCCGGTCTACACTCGTTTGATGTCAGGGTTTGGGTTGGAATGGTATCTAGTCCCAGACGACATCTAAGGGGAGTGGCGTTTCTCATGGAGATTGTGGGGCAGGCTAATGAGGACAAAAAGAAAAAAAAAAAAAAAAAACATTGTGTATTTGCTGACAGATAAGTGTTGTAAAACATGTCATGTTGTCAAGTTTTAGTAGCATTAGAAGACAGTTATGGCTTATGCTTTCATTATATGAGTCAGGCATTGACAGTAAATTGCAGTTGTGAAATATGTAGATTGTGTGCAGTTCCCTTACCACTTGCACTGTAGTGAATGAGTTTTGGTAAGCTCATAGGGATAGTGGTGCGTGTCTAGAATCATACTGTGAGTTAGTGTGTATTTGGGATCACTGTGAGAGAATCATTTGGTAACATCATGTATTTGCTGACAGATAACTGTTTTAAAATCTGTCATGTTGAGAAGTTTTAGTAGCATTAGAATCCAGTCTTTGCTTATATGTTGATTAAATGAGTCATGCTTTGACACTGATGTGCTGTACTTAAATATGTAGATTGTGTGCAGTACCATTAACTCTTCCAGACTAGTGAATGAGTTTTGGTAAACTCCTAGGATAGTGTTGCTTGTCTAAAATCACACTGTGAGTCTGTGTGCATTTGGGTAAGTATTGTGAGAGAAGCATTTGGTAATATCGTGTATTTGCTGACAGATAAGTGTTTTAAAACCAGTCAGGTTGTCAAGTTTTAGTAGCATTAGAAGCCAGTCTTTGCTTAAGTGTTGATTAAATGAGTCAGGCATTGACACTAAAGTGCAGTCGTGAAATATGTAGATTGTGTGCAGTTCCCTTATCACTTCCAGTGTAGTGAATGAGTTTTGGTAAACTCCTAGGAATACTGGTGGTTGTCTAGAATCACACTGTGAGTCTTTGTGCATTTGGGAACCACTGTGAGAGAAGCATCTGGTAACATCGTGTATTTGCTGAGAGAAAACTGTTTTAAAACCTGTCATGTTGTCAAGTTTTAGTAGCATTAGAAGCCAGTCTTTGCTTATGTGTTGATTAAATGAGTCAGGCATTGACACTAAAGAGCAGTCGTGAAATATGTAGATTGTGTGCAGTTCCCTTATCACTTCCAGTGTTGTGAATGAGTTTTGGTAAACTCCTAGGGATACTGGTGCTTGTCTAGAATCACACTGTGAGTCTTTGTGCATTTGGGAACCACTGTGAGAGAAGCGTTTGGTAACATCGTGTATTTGCTGAGAGAAAACAGTTTTAAAAACTGTCATGTTGTCAAGTTTTAGTAGCATTAGAAGCCAGTCATTGCTTATGCGTTGATTATGTGTTGATTAAATGAGTCAGGCATTGACACGAAAGTGCAGTCGTGAAATATGTAGATTGTGTGCAGTTCCCTTATCACTTCCAGTGTAGTAAATGAGTTTTGGTTAACTCCTAGGAATACTGGTGCTTGTCTAGAATCACACTGTGAGTCTTTGTGCATTTGAGAACCACTGTGAGAGAAGCGTTTGGTAACATCGTGTATTTGCTGAGAGAAACCTGTTTTAAAACCTGTCATGTTGTCAAGTTTTAGTAGCATTAGAAGCCAGTCTTTGCTTATGTGTTGATTAAATGAGTCAGGCATTGACACTAAAGAGCAGTCGTGAAATATGTAGATTGTGTGCAGTTCCCTTATCACTTCCAGTGTTGTGAATGAGTTTTGGTAAACTCCTAGGAATACTGGTGCTTGTCTAGAATCACACTGTGAGTCTTTGTGCACTTGGGAACCACTGTGAAAGAAGCGTTTGGTAACATTGTGTATTTGGTGACAGAAAATTGTTTTAAAACTTGTCATGTTGTCAAGTTTTAGTAGCATTAGAAGCCAGTCATTGCTTATGCGTTGATTAAATGAGTCAGGCATTGACACTAAAGTGCAGTCGTGAAATATGTAGATTGTGTGCAGTTCTCTTACCATTTCCACTGTAGTGAATGAGTTTTGGTAAGCTGCTAGGGATAGTGTTGTTTGTCTAGAATCACACTGTGAGTCTGTGTGTATTTGGGAACCACTGTGAGAGAAATGTTTGGTAACATTGTGTATTTGCTGACAGATAAGTGTTGTAAAACATGTCATGTTGTCAAGTTTTAGTAGCATTAGAAGACAGTTATGGCTTATGCTTTCATTATATGAGTCAGGCATTGACAGTAAATTGCAGTTGTGAAATATGTAGATTGTGTGCAGTTCCCTTACCACTTGCACTGTAGTGAATGAGTTTTGGTAAGCTCATAGGGATAGTGGTGCTTGTCTAGAATCATACTGTGAGTTAGTGTGTATTTGGGATCACTGTGAGAGAATCATTTGGTAACATCATGTATTTGCTGACAGATAACTGTTTTAAAATCTGTCATGTTGAGAAGTTTTAGTAGCATTAGAATCCAGTCTTTGCTTATATGTTGATTAAATGAGTCATGCTTTGACACTGATGTGCTGTACTTAAATATGTAGATTGTGTGCAGTACCATTAACTCTTCCAGACTAGTGAATGAGTTTTGGTAAACTCCTAGGATAGTGTTGCTTGTCTAAAATCACACTGTGAGTCTGTGTGCATTTGGGTAAGTATTGTGAGAGAAGCATTTGGTAATATCGTGTATTTGCTGACAGATAAGTGTTTTAAAACCAGTCAGGTTGTCAAGTTTTAGTAGCATTAGAAGCCAGTCTTTGCTTAAGTGTTGATTAAATGAGTCAGGCATTGACACAAAAGTGCAGTCATGAAATATGAAGATTGTGTGCAGTTCGCTTTCCATTTCCACAGTAGTGAATGATTTTTGTTAAACTCCTAGGTATAGTGGTTGTTGTCTAGAATTACACTGTGAGTCTGTCTGCATTTGAGAACCACTGTGAGAGAAGCATTTGGTAACATCGTGTATTTGTTGACAGATAACTAATTTAAAACATCTCATGTTGTCAAGTTTTAGTAGCATTAGAAGCTAGTCTTTGCTTATGCATTGATAAAATGAGTCAGGATTTGACACTAAGGTGCAGTACCATGTACTATTCTGTTCACTGTGGCAGAACTGAAAATTTAAAAGTTTTACCTAAGCACTGTCCTAGAAGTAGTCTGATTATTTAGTCAGTTTCTAAGTACCAAATAGATTGCTTCAAATAAAAGTGTTCTGACATACTCTACACTTGTCTTTTACACCTTCAATTCCCTAGTCAGTATCCATACACTTCCAGGAAACATCCTGTCACTTCCTTTGCAGTCCTCTAGAGACCCATTCAACAGCATGTACTAATCCATTGACTGTGCCAAAACTCAAACACTTATAAATTCACCTAGACACTCTCTTTCCAGTACTCTAATGATTCAGTCACTGCCTAAGTATTCATGCACTGAGCCAGTTCTTAGCACATGGACTACGTCAAACCCATATCCACTATGCATGCAGTCCTCTAACCACCTACACACTTGTCTTTCACACCTTCAATTCCCCAGTCAGTATCCGTTCACTTGCAGCAAACACCCTGTCACTGCCGTTGCACTCCTCTAGTGACCCATTCAGCATCATGTACTAATCCATTCACAGCGCCAAATCCTAATAAATTCACCCAGGCACTCTCCTTGCAGTACTCTAATCATTCAGTCAGTACCCAAGTACTCATCCAGTGACCCAGGCCTAAGTATATGGACTGCTTCAAACCCTTATCCTCTATGTGTGCAGTCCTCTAACCACCTACACAATTGTCTTTCACACCTTCAATTCCCTAGTCAGTATCCATACACTTCCAGGAAATACCCTGTGACTCTCTTTGCAGTCCTCTAGTGACCCATTCAGCACCATGTACTAATCCATTCACTGTGCTAAAACCCAAACACTTATAAATTCACCAAGATACTATCTTTGCAGTACTCTAATCATTCAGTCAGTGCCTAAGTATTCATACACTGAGCCAGGCCTTAGCACATGGACTGCTTCAAACCCTTATGCACTATGCATGCAGTCTTCTAACCACCTAGACACTTGTCTTTCACACTTTCAATTTCCTAGTCAGTATCCATACAGTCCAGCACTTGTCACTGCCTTTGCACTCCTCTAGTGACCCATTCAGTACCAAGTACTAATCTATTCTCTGTGCGAAAAGTCTAGCACTTATAAATTCACCTAGGCACTCTCCTTGCTGTACGATAATCATTCAGTCAGTACCCAAGTAGTCATGCAGTGAGCCAGGCCTTAGAACATGGACTGCTTTAAATGCCTATGCAGTATGGATGCAGTCCTCTAATCACCTACACAGTTGTGTTTCACACCTTCTATTCCCTAGTTAGTATTCATACTCTTCTAGCAAACACCCTGTGAGTCACCAAGTGTGTCTCCTTATACTACTGTAATCATTTAGTCAGTTAGTATGTAGTGTTTTAGTGAGGTAGGCTTTAGGGCATGAACTGCTTCAAAGTAGTATGCACTATGCATGTAGTGTTTTAATGATCGTCACACTTGTGGTTCAGGGCTATAGTTTCATAGTCAGTTTTTATATAAAATGTGTCTGTACAGTAATGGAATAGTATAAATTTGAAAGTTATTAATATACATTTATTTGTGATTCTTTTTTACAGATACAGAACAGGAGTGTTTCTCATCTGTTTGCACTCTTCTCGTGCAAGATTGTTTGGATGAAGGGTCCTTAGATGTTTCATCATACTTGCTGTGCCGCACGAGTATTTTTTGTTAGGATTTCCTCATAACAGAACTCTTTGGCAAGTCTTGCGAGTGACGAAGGTGGCATTGGTCTTTGTTTGCTCCTTGGAAAAAGTAAAAAATTTCCTCACCACTGAAGAAAAACGTTGTTTGTGTGGTGCCTTCTGCAAAACATTTTCTTCAGATTCGGTAAATGTTTTAAAGCGGCAACATTTACAGTTTTTGTAAGTTAAACTTATACAATTTTGTTAGCTGTATGCATTTTATATATCTGTGATTTGTTTCTTGTGGTATTTTGTTGAGAATACCATGTTTTTTTTTTTAACAATCTTTCTTATTTTCCAGGTCTGTCGTCGACATCCATTGTCCCCACAGTAGTGTTCCGCCTTGTTGTTTTTTATTATTGTTGTTACATTTTGTTTATTCGTTTATTGTTCATATATATGTTAATAAAAAAATAAAGTTTGAAAATTGTTTTTCGTTTATATATTTATTATTATAAAAAATAAAGTTTGAAAAAAAAATTAATAACGTTTTTGGTTGTTCTCTTAACTGCTGTGTGACTCTTTCTTGTTCTTATTACTGTTATTTGATGGAGTCCACCATGGTGTTCCATTTTGGGGGACTTATTGCTGGAATACTGGTGATATCTGCAGTTTGCACTAACTTCTGAATAGTGTGTTAGATTTATCTCCACTTTACTTCCGTTAAAGTGCTGATAATGAAATGGAGAGTAGCCGTTCCCGTGCAAAAAGACACGAGGTGCACCTTTCCGATTTATTCTAAATACTAAAATCCTGTATTGAATTGCACTGAGGTATTGGCTGCAGTTACAGTGAACACACAAAATCTATTAAGAAATCTCATTGTATTTATATTGATTGGGAATAGTGCGTCAGGTGCTGGATCTTGATGAGATACACTGCTCAGTTCGTATATTGTTCTGCACACGAAAAAAATCCCATCACAACTTTCACACCAATTGCAATGCGAAACAAATTCCGGCGATAAGACACGTTAGCGCCAGGGATTTTACACCTTCTTTCTGCTGGTGTTAAGCAGGACAACTACCTGCACCATGAAAGGGAACACAGTCAAGAGCCACACCAGAACACCCACAGGTACCATAGAGTCAATGAGCATGATACAGGGAAACCCATGAGGGACAGAAGACTCATCTCAACAACTCCAGGACCGCCAATGCCCCCCAAACCCACATCTTAGTAAGTGTGTCCCTGTGGTCATTGTCTTAGCATGATAGGCACGAGCCCTGCAACATCACAGTGTGCTGTCACCTCAGCGTTGGCAGTGAGCCTGGATGTGTAGCTACGCACGCATCCTCCTGCATGCACAACTGGCGTGTGCTGGTCTGGGGTTCACAGGTCAGTGCAGGGGTGTGCCTATCCGGCAAGGGGAACGGGGTGTCTCGGACATGTCCGTGTTCAGGAAGTGCGGTAAGTGTGCCTCTGTGTTCTGGTGTGGCATGCTACAAGAGCCGCAGCAGTTGATGTTGTAAACTGGCATGCACCACCTCCAAACGGCACTGTGATGTTGTAGTTGGAATGTAGCAGGACATGCGCAAATAGGCATTACAATGGTGTGCTGTACGAGTGCACGAGATACAACAGCGCACCGTACAAAAGTGTGGGGGCTCGTGGGAGGGAGGTGCAGCCGTTTAACAACAGAACACACAGTGAACTCGACCATGTGCCACATGCTGGGCATCTCATCCATGATGACCACGGTCGCAGACATCCCACAACACCAACGACTGGCCTTTGTACACATCCTGTATGAATGCAGCGTGGTTTTCACTTCTATGCTCGTTCAGTGGTGTGATGTTGGCGGGTTGTGTGACTTGTGCTGCTTGTTGGTGTGTTTCATTTTGGCCATTGTTAGTCTATATGTGTGTTGTACTTAATTGTGCATGTGTGCCATTCTGCCCATCTCCCCCCTCCCCCCACTCCCTGCTTCTTCCTCTTCCTACTGCTGTTGTGTCTATATTTTTGTTGCTGCACACATAAATACATGTAAAGAATAAATTAGAAGAGTTCCTTGATTCTTTTAGGCTTCAAAACTTCTCTATTGGTTTCTTTTTAATTTTCCATATGAACTGTTTTTTTAATATTGAACAACACATAGAAGTCAGATGTGCAACGTATTCTATCAACACACTTTCTAGAACATTCTACAACACGTGCAGGTTAAAAGTTCATCAATTTTTTAAAACTTAACGATATTTTTTTGTGACATTTTCTTGAATATTTAACTACACGTGCAAGTTAAAAGTTGACGATTGTTTTAAGTTCGAACAGTGCCTTTCAAATGCAAGTAGCAGGTGTGGTTGATCTGAGCAAATTTTATCCTTTGATATGTACTCCACGTTGAAACTGCTTTTTCTTAACCAATCACAAAGATGCTTTTCCACAAAACTAATGTGCACCCTACTTTTAAAAAAGAATGCTTTTCATGATATCTTCAGAAATAAGATATAGATAGGAATTAGCATTTAAAAAACCTTTGAAATTCACTGAAAAAACCATAGGTTTCAGGGGCGTTATAGTTAGGAATTGGCATTTAAAAAACCTTAGAAATTCACTGAAAAAAACAAAGGTTTCAGGGGCGTTATAGTTAGCTGGACATTTCCTTCGTACAAAACCCTAGAAATTCCCCTGTTATAGTTAGTTCAGTTAACTATAACTCGCGCCCCCGCAATGCACTGCTGATGACGTCACATATTACATCACTCATGACATGGTCAGTGACATCACTGATGACATCACTGATGACATCTCAAATGACATCACTCATGACATCATCCATGTGATAAATTAGTGCATCTTCTCACACACTAATATAACCTTTGATACACCGACTCAAAATTTCAGACGGCCATTTTGAAATTCATAGATACTCCAATACCAATAACTACATACCCACTCATTAACTCTTAGGTCTACATACACCTCCACTCACTCACCTGTACAGTCACTCATACTTACAGTCACTCCGTACAAGACTATCATATGCATTTATACACCTAGATAGACACTCACACACCGCCAATCATCCATTGAGGTACTGACACACCTAGTCAGTCGTGCAAGTAATTAAACACAGTCCAATTTACTCACCTATGCAGTTAAACACACTCAAGTTCACTTACTCATAAAAATAGTACCACATTCTTACGCTCTAATAGAATCATTGATACAAGCACACACTCATCCATACAGCCACTCTCACAATCACACACTCTCACATATACCCACTTATATACTCTTACACACATATATACTGCCTTTCACATATGTAGTTAGTCACACATGTACCACTGAGATATACATTCAATCCCTAACACACCCATACATACACTCACCCAACCATACAGTCCATCACAGATGCACTCTTAAAACCACGCACCCATAGAATCACCCACTCACATATCTATGCATAGAGTCACACACACCCTACCCACACAAACACTCAGGCACCCATACAGATACTCAGACAACCAATCAATAACCCATATAGACACTCATATAGCTATTCACAAAACCATGCAGCCACTTATACACCTACACACAGACACATACAGACATTCACACAGTTTAGTAACTAGTCTGCAGTAAGATACATTTAATGACTCGCTTAAAGAGTCAGTTACGCACCTACAAAATCATCCATTCACACTCTTGTACACCCACTCATTCTTCAACAGACCTTTCCCTATATATATTAAACATATTAAAACTGTACAGAAACACATACCTACTGGATGAAGTCATCAGTGATGTCATCAGTGATGTCATTTGAGATGTCATCAGTGATGTCACTGACCATGTCATGAGTGATGTAATATGTGACGTCATCAGCAGTGCATTGCGGGGGCGCGAGTTATAGTTAGCTGAACTAACTATAACAGGGGAATTTCTAGGGTTTTGTACGAGGGAAATGTCCAGCTAACTATAACGCCCCTGAAACCTTTGGTTTTTTCAGTGAATATATATATCTATATATATACATATATATATATATATATATATATATATATATATATATATATATATATATATATATATATATATATTACCTACTGGCGGTTGCCAGTAGGTAGTTATAGTTAGGACCACGTTTCCATAGGAAATCCGCAACATTCTATTTTGAATAACTTTGGCGCCGGTCGACGAATCCTCGCGAATTTTTCAAAATAGGTGGGGCGCTACGCTCCGCTCCTACCCTGAAAGTCTCGGGGGGATTCGTCAAGCGGGGGCTGAGATAAAAGGGGGGTCCCAAAACGCGTTTTTCCCATGCATTTTTCCATAGGACCTTTAGACACAGCTACAGCCCGAACGGCTGAACAGAATTACTTGAAATTTGGCAGAGAGGTAGTCCTCAGGTCAAGGAAGTGCCTTTTGTAGGTTTGGTGTAAATCTGTTCAGTAGATTCTGAGAAAATAGCCTTTAAATCAATATATATATCTGAGCCAGCTTACCGTGCGCTTACGGTGCGCTTACCGTACGCGTACGGTGGCGTGCGCGAGCGCGATTCTGATTGGCTCTTAGATCTTAGTAAACATTCGAATCGGTCGAAACCAGGAAGCGGCGGCCGCCATTTCGTGTGTTTCACTCAGAAAAAAAAGGGTGATATCTTGAAAAGGGGGCAAGGGAGAGAGTTACAGACCCCCTAACATTTGTAAGGGGGTCAAAGAAGGACAGAAAAGTACAAAGAAAACATTTATTGATTTTAAAAAAAATCGCGGGGTACGCGTACGTAAGCTCAACGTACGCGTACGGTAGAAAAAAAATTTAAAAAAAGAAATGAAATGCAGATTTAAGAGTTTAGATATTAGGGGGCTGTAAAAAGAGCCGTTGTGTTTATGAAGTGATTTTTTAGTGGTACCTACAAGTAAGTACCGATGCAGAGTCTAAGGTTCAAGAGGAAGACTCTGTTCCCTTCATCAGTGAAGTGTACACCATCTCCTCTATAAATGTCTTGCATGTCGTAACGCAAGTTGTTGTGGTAAATGGAACCCATACCATAGTCACGGAGGAAAGCAGAAACAGATTTGTTGACGTGCTTTCTTGCTTTGTCAATCTGCGGACAGAAATGATTGGACCAGTTCCATTTTTGCCTTTGGCATATGTTAGAAAACACAAAGGCAGTTTTAGGGAAAAGTGAAAACAGTTGTGCAAAGGTGTCCTTCATAAGCATTTCCAGACCTACCCCAGTCAAAGTGCCTAGGTCATTGCCACCACAGTGCACTATTATGAGGTCAGGGTGTTGGATTTGCATGAAGGATTTCACCAATGGCATCAATTGGTGCCACTTTAACCCTCTCTGACCAATCCATTTAATGTCTACATTTGGCAAAGCAAGGTCTCTCACCATATCTGTTTTCTCTGCATACTTTTCACTCCAGAAGACATAGCTGTGCCCTACAATCCACACTGTGAACATCTTCAAAGGAGAACTGGATGCACTCAGGAGGTGTAATTCAGTAGAATGGTAAAAAGAAATGAAAGACAGTTTGGAAATGGAGGCATACATATTTTTTTTATAAAAAAAAGAACTGATTGGCTGTTTCATACCATTCTAGAATAAAAACTAGGCTGTATGTGTAAATTAATAGAAGCATGTTTTGTATTGGTACAGAAAAATGTGTTACCAAAGAACAGTACTATGGATTTGCTGTTAGGTTTGAAAAGTCAAGCACTCTTGCTCTGTGGAATTGAAACATTGTTTGGTGAACTTCTGACCTAACTCTACACAGAAGTGTTCCATGAGCTGTTGCTATGGTAGCAGGCAGAAGTCAAGTTGGGGGAAGGGTACTAGGCAGAAGTCAAGTTGGGAGAAGGGTACTTTTGGAAAAGGGTTGGTTTTCAACCAATAGAAATGTGTGATTACATTTGAAAAAAAGGGGGAAGCACTGAGATTTGAAATTAACATGTATATGTGTGGAAAAAGAGAGGGAAAGTTTGCCATTATCTGGTTCTGCTGAGAGGAGAGAGGTGTAAAGAACAGAGATCCTGGCTCTGATAATCTGCTGTTTGAGTGCCACATTTCTTTCACAACTAACTAATTTTAAAGGTGAGTTTAGAGTTTGAGAGGGGATGTATATGGTAAATTAAGAAATGAATAATAGAAATGGAATTCCTTTTGTTGAAGTTGTGTTTATTATTTTCTGTTTTGGGAGAAATTTAAATGTGAGGAACATGTAAAATAATATGGAATATGTTTTCAAGATAAATTAAGGTGTACTGGTAAAAATAAGGAATACTTTAAGGGTTTGAGGTTGCACTCAGTAATGCAAATACATTCAATCAATCAATCAATCAATATGAACTTTATTCGGATAAAAACAACATATCCATAAAAGTACAGCATAAAATAATATACAAAATTGCTAAAAATGCCAGAATATACACAAATTTAAAAAGGTCAATTAATCAGGGTGCATAGAGTTACGTATACGCATCACTGTTTTCAAAAATGATCCAACTCTAAAGCATAATTCATCATCAGAAATAGCTAGCACCTTTTCGTAAGCCACTTTGTAATCCGTGATGTGGCGAGACTTAAAATATGGGATCAATAATTTTTTAGTGGGGGCTGAATAATAACTACAAAAGAACAAGAAATGAAGCATTGACTGCTTATGGGTATTATTACAAGGACACAATAATGAGTTAAGATTATGTGTAAAGCCAATGGGGAATGACAGCAAATATTTCAAGGTGTCTGTCCTTAACCTAAAGAACAGGCCTCTTTCCCAACAACTGATTGGTTTAAGAAGATATATAGGCATAGCAGGGGATACATCTATCTGCATATATCTAGCAACTGAGGTTTTATTACACTCAGTTAATACTCGTGCTACTTTATAGGAATCATACAGAGTCTTTTCCACTTTTTTAGTATTAGCAGAATTGTGTTCAAGTGGAGTTAAAAAGAGATGTTCCATATTTAGGCTACATAGACTTTTCCAGACCCCTGCTAGCCACGGTATGTCCATCCCTTTATCACATTTTAGGCAGTCAGTGATTATTTCCCTAGTCAACTGCGCAGCCGGATTCTTCCAGATTCTTAACCAGAATAAAATAGGGCGAGCCTTGATAAAGTCCTCCACATATGGTAAATTAAGTTCTCTGTGGACTGCATATGTTGAGGAGGAAAAAGGTGCGCCTAGAATCTTACTGCAGAATCTATTCTCTTCACGTTGTATAGGTAAACTAACCGTATTCCCCCATACCTCCGCCCCATATGTTACTGTTGGTATGCATTGCAGTCTATACATTTTGATAATGGATGATACAACCTCTATATTCTTTGGCTTAGGTAACCTAAGTATGGTGTTAATAGAGTTAATAAACTTTCGTTTGCAATACGCTATATGATCATTCCATAGACCATTTGATGCAAAAGTCAGACCAAGGTATGGAAAGGTGCGAGTACTCAATAATTGATTAGAGTTTATTGCTATTGTAAGGTTGGAATATTTCTTAGACCCACATGACATTAAAAAGGATTTTTTTAAATTAGTGCACAGATCCAGGGATGCCATAAACTTAACAAAGTCTTGAACCAGGCTGCGTAGGGCTTTAGGGGTGCGCCCCATCAAGACTGCATCGTCAGCATATAACAATGCAGGGATTTTGTTACCACCAATTGTTGGGACGTCTTTTGTTGAGATCGACAGTGATTTAGTTAAGCCATTAATATATAAGATAAATAGGAGAGGGGCCAGTACACAGCCTTGTCTAACCCCTCTACCTACTTCAATAGCTTTGGAGATCTCACCAGCCATACTAATACGCACCCTGGCTTTTAGGTCTCTGTGCAGGTAAGCTAAAAAAGAAACTAAAGATTCATCCAGCCCGAGATCCGACAAAATTTGCCACAATCGCGATCTGTTTACAAAATCAAAGGCCGAGGTAAGGTCCATAAATGCCAGATACATAGGGACTTTTTGGGCTACATTGTATTTACCAATAATTAAATTAAGGTTAAGGCACTGTTCCACAGTGCCAACCTTGCTCCTGAATCCCAGCTGGCATGGATGGAGTACCTTAGAGTCCTCAGCCCATAAACTGATCTTGTTAAACAGCACCCTTCCCAAAATTTTAAGGGTGTTGTCAATCAGCGATATTGGCCTGTAGCAACTCGGGTTTGAACGGTCGCCCTTCTTAAAAATTGGGACAATAGTGCTACAGGACCAAGTTTCGGGGATGGATGAATTGGTTAAATTGTTAAAAACATTCGTAAGTAATGGCGCCCAAAATTCAGGGTGACTCTTAATGAGGTCGATAGGAAGACCGTCTGGGCCGGGGGCTTTTCCTCCCAGACTTTGTCTAATTGCTTCTTCGACTTCAGAGAGGTCAAACAAGATGTTAGCAGTGTATGTGAGCTCCCTAGGTTCCCAGATAATGGGGGCGGCATAGATTTTACTAAAGTGAGCCTCCCAAGCCTCACTGGAAATGTTGCAGCTAATTGGTGTGGATGTGTTTCCCACAAGTTTCATATCTTTGACAGTTTTCCAGAAGTTCTTACCATTTTTTAGCTCATTTGCACGCACAAGTTGAGTCCAATGATCATTAGTGATCTCCTCCTTCCTACGTGTAGTAGCCTTCTTGTAATTATTTCTCAGTGTTGACACAAGAAGACTATCTCTAGGTTTAGTTTGGAGAGCCTTTCTTAACGCTCTGTTAGCCGCAGAACACTCTGCATCAAACCACCTAGGATCTAAGTTTATATTCTTAATTGGCTTGGACAATATTTTTCTAATACCGAGGCAGAGCTCAGAAAACGCGTGGACTACCTCAGTATTATTTTCACTATATGTCAGGCATACATTAATTAGATTATGGTGCGATTTAACCATTGTTTGGAATAATACATTATTATCAATGCCACGCCACACAAGTCGGAGGTTATCAGTTGATATCGTTAGGTCCCTTGCTCCATGCGTGTATTTATACATTGGACGGCGTGTGAAACTTAAAATAGTACTAATGGGATTATGATCACCATGTATTGTCGGAATTACTTCTGTCTTTAGCGAGGGGTGCTGTCACAAAGATGTAATCAATGGTGGAAGTTGAGCCCCGACTTCTATAGGTTGGTACAGTACATCCATCAATAGTTGCTATTTCCATAACATCTGAAAAATTCAGCGAGGTTAGGTGGTTCATTAACTGCTCACCTCTCTTACATAACGTGCTTATAGTATTAGACCGAATATCAGAGTTAATGGCTCTAGGGAGCCTGACATTAAAGTCTCCACCTAGACATATGCCTTTATTTAGGGCGCCATATTCTCTTTCTAATTTTGAGATAAAATCAAACAACTTAGAAAAGTTCATATTGGGAACATTTTTAAAACCATTGTTATAGAAGTTAATTATATATAGAGAGGCCCCCCGGGTATAAAGGGAAGCTTGGAATGTGTCGCTGTTTGTGGGCACTACCCTAGTGCGACCACCTGCCTTGATGTTTATCCAAGTAGAGAGGCCACCAACGGGCCTTCCTGCAATGGGAATGGGGGATAGAATGTTAAAACACTCAAAACCCTCCATAAACAGCTCCTGGGTTGCCCAGGTCTCTTGAAACATTACGATATCCTGACCACTTATTAGCTCCCTCCAATCTCGTAGGTTTAACTTGGATGCCAAGCCGGCGACGTTCCAACTCAGAATCTTGAGTGTCGAGTCAGCTACCGTTATGACCGGGACATCCTGTGAACTAGCCTGAGTATATGTATCAGTCGATGCTGATGATAATGCATCACTTAACACTTCCCTTGTTGACAGGGATGGCAGTCAATCTTGACAATCCAGACCTGACAACGGTGTGAATCTATTATTAGTTGGGATAGTGTTACGCGGGTTGGGAGCGAATGCTTCAAAAGTCGGTTTATAAAAATAGCCTAAAGGTAGTGCCCATATACCAGTGCTGTAACTGGCCTCTTCTCTCTGTGGCGATAGGATAGCTTTTGCCACTGATTGTCTGCGGAAATTAATAATTATACAATCCCCTTTAATAGATTTGGGGGATGTTCCAAGCCATCCTACCCGCCGGACCATAATAATGTTTTCAATTAGAGATGGCCTAAACCGCTTGTGCTTAGATAGCCAGTCAACGCATTTACAGCGTAGTTGCTCCCAAGATTCTTTCTGATCCTGTCTTAGAAAGGGGACGCCAGCCAGGACCACAACGTATGGACAGGCCTCCGGGGGTAAATCAAGTAACTCATTGTTTCCCTCAGTAGGGATACTAGGATTTAAGTCAGTGCCTACATTATACTGAGTATTGTGTTGCGTATTGACTAGACCATCACCACGGTGTAAGGGGATGGAAGCATTAATAGGAATTTGCGAGTTAATTGGTGGATTGGCAATGTTAGTCCCAATTATACTTTTCAGGGGGATTTGGCCCTCTGTAATTCCCGTAATTCCCTTTTTGTCTAGACAGGAACGAATTTTATTACATGTCATGCAATCACTAATTCTCAGATTTGTAGTGGAGGGAACAAGAGTATTTTGGCATTCTGTGGGGATATTAGCAGTGGATTCATTTTGGGCCAAGTGTCTAGTGTTTGCCAAAATAGGTGACTTATCTACAACGGGGGGAGCAATATCCGTTGATTGAACTATCGACCGTGGTTTTGGGACGGACTGAGCAACTGAAGTACATTCTTTCACTACAGCTAGGAGGTTATCAAATAGGGGTTTAACACAATCAGTAATCAAACCAACCAAAATGTTAATATCAATAGCCCTAGTATGATTTCCATTGTCCGTGATGATTGGGAGCAAAAAATCAGTCTCAGTCTGAGTTCCAATTGAGTGAGAGCAGGATTTGGACAGTGCGGCATGCATGGTTGGTGGGTCATGCATTAGAGCCTCCACAGATGTTTGATTTGCGGATGAGCGAATCCACGAGTTTAAAGTTGTGCGAGTGGAACATGGGCGTATTGGTTGTTTTCTTTTTACACAAGTGGGCTTCCCAGCTTTCCTTTTACGTTTTGCCCCTAAAGGTGGGACATTAGATGATACATGATTTAGTTCTGGCGAGTCCACTGTAGTAATTTCGCATGCCTCTTCGCAAGCCACAATAGGAACAGGAACATTAGTATTACTTGTGGTGATATCAATAGTGTCAATAGGCAAACCTGAAGATAAAATTGATTGTCCTAAACCAAGGGACAGGCGCCTCTCAGTAAGTTCGATCTCATTGCTTACGATACTAACAGCTCTTTCCAGCATGTTCTCAATGCTCGTTGTGGCAGATTTCATAACAGGTGGGATGGTTCGCTTCCCCATTTGTAAATCTATTCAGACTCTCACAATTAAGCAGCTGCACAAGTGTGATGTATTAGGGTCGGTGTATTTCGCTCACCTGATTGTAGACATGAGGATTACTGGGATGAAAGAGGGGTGGCCCAGCCCAGTCTCCTCCGGGCGATGACGGGCAGGACGGGCCCGCCCTTGGCCCGGGCTTTGCCCGTGTGCCGGCCGCGTGCGTCCCGCGCTGCGGTGTCTTGCTGGCGCTTTAGAGCGCTCGTGCAGGTGTGGCTCCGCCCTCACTTGGCAGGGTGTCAGCAAAGGTCACTGGGACAGGTAGTCCCCCTCCTGCAATGTCGGCGTTTCTCCTCTCTTTTGGTCGGCGCTTCCCGCGCTGCGGTGTCTTGCTGGCGCTTTAGAGCGCTCGTGCAGGTGTGGCTCCGCCCTCACTTGGCAGGGTATCAGCAAAGGTCACTGGGACAGGTAGTCCCCCTCCTGCAATGTCGGCGTTTCTCCTCTCTTTTGGTCGGCGCTTCAGCATCAGTAAGGCTGGTTGCCCTTGCTGGAGTGTAGGCAGTCACCCAGGTTACAAATGGTGCTGGTTTGAAAAAGCAGTTTGGACATGTGCTGTTTTCAGAATCTGAAAAGTGGATTCAAGATGTGTCAGTCTGTAAAAGTGTTTATCACTTGCCAAAAAAAAGAAAAGTAAGTGTGCTTTCAAATTGGCAAAGAAATTTCGTTTTGTGACTAATGTGAAAACATGACTCTGTGTGCAAATAGGAATTACAGGCAGAGATTTATTGCGTATTGCTCTGGAGATTTCACATTTGCATTAGATGGAAAGGGGGAACCATTTTTTTTGTGTAGAAGCAGACTCTTAGCACACACCCAGCTGCTTATCCTGTGGAATCATGCATAGTATTCACAACCGAGTGGGGTTTGAGGTTTCAGTCAGTAATGCAAATACATTCAGCATCACTAAGGCTGGTTGCCCTTGCTGGAGTGTAGTCAGTCACCCAGGTTACACATGGTGCTGGTCTGAAAAAGCAGTTTGGACATGTGCTTTTTTAAGAATCTGAAAAGTGGATTCAAAATGTGTCAGTCTGTAAAAGTACTTATCACTTGCCTAAAAAGTAGTAGAAAGTATGCTTTGCAATTGGCAAAGAAATTTCGTTTTCTGCCTAATTTCAAAGCATGACTTTGTGTGCACACAGGAATTATTTTTAGATATTTAATTTGTGAAGGTGTTATTGTGATTTTCATTTATAGGAAAGGGGTTTATAGTATTTTAAGATTTCTAAAGAACATAAAAAATGTAGTAATATATTTAAATAAAATAAAGGAATTTTTTTTAGTTTTTTTCAGGTATTGCTGAAGAGCAGTGAACAAAATTTAAGATGCCTACAAAATCCAGACTAAAGAAAGACCACAAAAAAAACCGATATTTGAAGACAACTGGAGGACCGAAGTTAGTTGGAGATGCTTATGTTGGGAAAAAGAAAAAATCTTCTGGTAAGCAGACAAAAGATTTTTTAAAGAACATATTCAAAAAAAGGAAAAATGTACAAAATGTCTGTACTGGAAAGAATGTTTTCAATAGAAAAGGACAGGAAAAAATTGAGAATTTAGTTAATGCAAATATACCTTCTGCAACTATAAAGATTAACTTAAACAGAAAAACAGCGTTTAAAGAGATACGTAGAAAAATGTTTCAGAGAAGAGTTATGTCCAATTTGATAAAGGATGTGAAGAAATATAAGCAAAAGGCAAAATTTTACAAGAGAAAAAAAGAAATTGAAGCCATTGCAGCAAAGGCATTAGAATTAAAAAGGAAACTATTCATTGTAATTTTGAATAGGATGCGTACATTAGATAAAATGGTTAATGTACTGAAATCACAAAGCAAAAGGAAAAGAGTAGTGAACAGAACAAACTTTTGTAAAGTGTTTTTAGGAAAATGGATGCATAGTTCAAGTAGTGAACCTTTTTTTAATGAAGAGAGCTATTTTCAAAGTAATAGTTTGCTGCATGCAGTTGACACCAGAGGTCGTGCTTATGAAGTGAAAAATGGTTGCATAATGGAGAAGGAGATAATGGTTCCAAGAGATGAGGTACAAGTGATGGCGGATGAGGCTATGGGGAGACGTCCTAAAGCCCCAGTGTACACTTGGAATTGTAGTAGTATTTGCACTGAGCGTCAGGAATCTATTGATAAATTTCGTGAGTTTCTAAGAGAATATATTAAAAAAAGTGTAAAACAGAAGATTAAGGTGCTTCAAAGTCTAGATCCATGCAGAGTGAGAGAGAATACTGGTTTGCAGGGTCATTCTCTGGCTTGTCTATCTAGAAAAGTGTGTAATAGTGTTTTCCATCATTTTAGGATGCTGGCTGTTCATCATACTGAAATGAGAAAGTTTGTGAGACGGTTGTATTTTGCTAAAAGTCCAGCAATAAAGTTAGATGAATTGAATAAGGCTCTGTTCCGTGGATCGGTATCAGATGTAGAGAAGGTTGTTGATGAAATTCAGTTTTGTTACTTTGGTCCTGAACAAAACAGTGCAGAAAAGGACACAGTAAATGAGGAAGAAGTGGAAGAGAATGTAGAACCCTCTGTAAGTAAGACATTTAATGATCACATAACAAAATTTGCAATAATCTCTAATGAAAGACCAAATATTACTTGTATTTGTTGCTGCAGAACTCATTATAGAAAACAAACTAGGAATGTTGATCTCTACAGAAAGAGTGAAAATGAAGATAATTATAAGTGGAAGGATTTTGCCACATATATATTTCTTGAAAATTGTTTTGAATTGGGTGAAGATCAGCGTATTTGTAAATACTGTTACAACAAGTTAGAGGAAAATAGAATGCCGACCAGAGCTGTACATAATAATTTAGAATTGGATGCTATTCCTGCTGAACTTTCTGAATTAAATACATATGAGTCTATACTCATTCAATGTGTTCATCCGTTCCAGACCATAGTACGTATGGAGCCCAAAACTGGTAAATTACCTCCTTCAGATTTACTGAGAGGTTTAAACGGTAGAGTGGTGTATTTGCCCTTGGATTTGAAAAAAAATATGGAAACTATTGATGCGGATACTTTGGAAACTGAACCATTAATTATTCTGGTTAATGGTGTACCTACAAAGAATAAGAAGATTTGGCAGGAGCTGGTAGATGTACGGAAAGTACAAAGAGCAAATTGTATTTGAAAAGGAATAACAAATGGTATGAATCAATTTATATAGAAGAAGAAGAAGAAGATTTACAAGAAGACACAGAAACACCAACTGGACAAATTGAAAAAGTGGACAAGTCAAAGGAAGAAGAAATTTATGAACATTTTAGCATACATCCTCTTCATTCAAAAGAAGTTATGGGAGACAATATTGATCTGTTTCAGATGAAGAAAGCAAAAGGAACTCCCGTGAGTGTATGGGAGGAGAGCTTGGAAGCTCGATGTTTTCCCCAGCTGTTTCCTAAAGGAAAAGGAGGACGATACGATGAACGTCCAGAACAGATTCCAGCTTCTGAGTATCGGACTACAAGACTATATGCTGAAGATCCCAGATTTCGACAAAGTATTCCTTATTTATTCCATCTTTTATTTGAAAGCGACTTGTCTGCATTATCATATGCAGTAAATCACATTTTAAAAAGTGGAGTACATTTACAAAATGTGTCTGCTAAGGATTTTATGGAGAAAGTGCAGCACCGAGATGATCATTTGGAAACACAACTGATCAATCTGATGGCTTGTCAGCGTGGGACAAATGAATATTGGTACCGACGCCATGGTGAATCATAGATTTGAGGCTATGATGTCCTTCATCTGCAATAAAAACAATCCACCTCTAGGAGAAGTAGTGGATTTCTTTTGGAGAAAAGAGTACCAGGCAAGAGGTGCTCCTCATATTCATATGCTGTTGTGGATCAAGGATGCCCCAAAGTTTGGAACAGATACTGATGAAGCAGTGTTATCTTACATTGAAGAATATGCAACATGTGCTATACCAAAAAGCACAGAAGAGAAAAAGTTAAAGGAGCAAGTTTTACGTTTCCAAAGTCATCGGTGTGGAAAATACTGTCGACGGAAATACAAGAGCAAAGATAAATACTACACTAAATGTCGATTTGGATTTCCTAGACCTGTTCTTTCAAATGGAAGAGTAAACAGTTTTATGTCATCTGTGAGACATACTATCACAAGAAAATCACCTAAGAATACCTACAACCTAAAAAGAAAAGAAGAATCAAAAAATATAAATGACTACAACCCAGTCATTTTATCCATGTGGAATGCTAACATGGATATACAGTATGTAGCTGACAATTCCATTGCTGTTGCTCGATATGTAACGTCTTACATTACTAAATCAGAAAAAACTGAATTGAAAGAAATGTGGGAAGAGATTTCTCACGAGAAGACTGTCAGTAAGAAGCTGTACAGTTTCAGTTTAAAGATGTTATCGCATCGAGAAATTGGATCCTACGAATGTTCAGATAGGTTATCTTCTGCAAGTCTCTACTCGAAATCAAGAAGAATAATTTGGGCAAGTTTAGGCCTTGCAGCAATGAGAAATCGGGTACTGAAATCTGTTGGAGAAATTGAATATTTGGCCGAGAATGACCCAGAAAGTACAGATATTTTGAAATCAAACATGTTGGACACATATTATCCCAAGAGAAGTCAACATCTGGAGAACATGTGTCTCTATGAAGTGCTGCAGAACTACAGTTATTCACGGAAAGCTGCAGAAGACATCAAAAATGGAAAATATAAAGTCATTGGTGAGGAAGGATGTTTGGTGAAGCAAACAAAAGGAAGTTTGATAAATCACCGGAAGCTGAGTTGCGACACTACTGACAAAAAGGAATTTTACTACTTGGCTCTTTTACAGCTGTTTAAACCATGGCGTTCAGAGGATGAACTACTGGGAGAATTTCAAAGCTATGAAGATTCATTTAATGCTTGCAAAGACAGCATACAATGCAGTACATTCACAACTTATCTGCAAATGTTAAATGAAGAAATTGAACAGGAAACTACAATTGCAGCAGAAGTAGCTAGAGACAGTTCTCAGGACAGCCAAAGTTCAGGAACACTCAGTCAAGATCCCCTAGGACAACCAATCGTTGAAAATGAAGCATCAATAGCCATGAATGAAGTGGAAACGGCTATGAATCAAGCTCAAGAAGAATTTATAGACTTACAAAATTTGGAAAGACAACTGAACGAAGAGCAGCAACAAATTTATGAAGAGATCAGAAACAAAATTGATCACGGATTTCTACATGAAAAAAAGAGTGCTCATGCACATCATTTCAACCAATCAGGATGTATGTAAGTGGACAAGCTGGAACTGGAAAAAGTTTCTTAATAAAAGTCATCAGAAGCTACCTACAGCAAAAAACGGATTCTACTTTGTCTTGTGTGGTTACTGCTCCAACTGGGTTAGCAGCCTATAACATAAAAGGAATCACCTTACATCGTTTGCTAATGTTACCAGTGGAGCATGAGAACAAAATACAATACAACAAGCTAACTGGAGAAGCATGCTTGGAAGTTTCAAGAGTATTGAAGAAGATGCAAGTTCTCATTATTGATGAGGTGAGCATGGTATCAAACTTAATGCTTGCCTTTGTGCATTTAAGAATGCAGCAAATTCTAAGGACAGACTATGACGTGTTATTTGGTGGAAAACATGTCATAGTTTTTGGGGATCTTCTACAGCTTACTCCAGTTAAAGGACAACCAGTGTTTAATACTGTGACACATGAAGACACAAAGAAGTCATTGGGAAGCATTGGTAATGCAAATATTTGGTCCTTCTTTGAGTACAAGGAACTTACTACTAATATGAGGCAAGCAAACGATGAAGAATATGGAAGTATTCTGAAAGATATCAGGATTGGACTACTCACTGAAGCAGGCACAAAAGCATTACAGACTCGGTTGCTACATAATTTATTTCCAAAGGAAGAAATAGTTGCAGAGAAGATATACAAGAACATTGCAGAAAAGAAAAGTGTCATCTGCTTAATGCCAACTCTACGTGAATGCTCAATATTCAATGAGGAGCTTTTGAAATTGGAAAAGGAAGATATCAGGAAATTGGAAGCAGTGGACAAAATTGAGGATGGAAGAATTACTATCACATTAACAGGCACACTGAAAAATAAATTGGATTCACTAGAGAAGAACATTTCCAAAACAGCTGGATTAGAAAGAAATCTATATGTTTGCATGAACTGTAGAGTATTTTTAAGGAGAAATTTGGATGTTGAAAAAGGTTTAGTTAATGGAGCTATGGGACGAGTTGTGGGTTTTATTAATTACCAGAAAAAAGATGGAATTGAATGTTTAAAAATAAAATTTGATCAGATAGAAGAAGTTAAAGACATTTGTCGTTGTTCAGTTCGTTTCATGCTTGTGAAAGACTTATATGTACGTAGGAAGCAGTTTCCGTTTTCGCTAGCATATGCTGTAACTATTCACAAGTCTCAAGGATTGACTGTAGATTGTGCTTTTGTGAACATTGGTTCAACTGTGTTCAAAGAAGGTATGGCTTATGTAGCTTTGTCACGAGTGAAAACATTATCTGGTTTATTCATGATAGACTTTGATGACTCAAAAGTTAGTGCTGATACAAATTGTGTAAAGGAGTATAATAGATTAAGAAGAACCTATGCTCCTCATTTAGGTCAGTATCCTGTGTTGGAGAAACGTGTAGTTTCTCGTAAAAGGAGAAATGAGAATATCTGTAATGAAGATGTAGAGAGGAGGAAAAAAAAGAGGAGTGATGTAATTGCAAGCAAAAAGAAAAAGGAAAATGAAGAAGAGGTTGTAGGATGTCATTTTGAAAATAGCTCTGGTGTCAACTGCTACGCTAATGTAGTGCTGAATGTTGCATTTTATCTGGAAAGTGTGCAAGAGCAGATAATAGTAAATCAGGGAAAAAGATTCTGTTCTGAGTTGAGTCTCCTTTTTCAAAAGCTGAGTAATGATAAAACTCAAATAGAAAGTGCTACTGAAATTAGAAAACTTTTAGATGTATGTTCAGGACGAACACAGTTTTCTCAAAATGTACAGCAAGACGCACAGGAATTCTTGATGTTTTTTCTTCAGGTACTGGAAGAAGAAGGGGTTCCCATTAAAAATTTGTTTGGTCTCTCTTATAAATGGGAACATAGTTGTGAAAACTGTTTCAATACATGTGGCTCTAATGTTGATTCTGAAAGGTTTATTTATTTAACATTGCCAGAAAGTAAAACAATCACTTTTGCTAAATTAGTTAAAGATGCTAATCATAACATGGAATGCAGTGAGTGTCAATCTGAAATGTTTTCAACGTTACTTTTAAAGGAATACGGACAATATGTAATTTTAATGATGCAACGATGTAAAGCTGATGGTTCAAAATTGGATACTTTAATAAAGAAGTTTACAGGACAGCAATTATCAATTTCAGGAAAAACTTTTGTAACAGTTGCAATAATTTTCCATGAAGGACCTACTGTTAGTTCTGGACATTACACAGTTTATCTTAAATGTGAAAAAGGCTGGACACTGTGTAATGATTCCCAATTGATTTTCAAGCAACGTTTGCCTTTTGATTTAGCAAATTCCTATCTAATCTTCCTGAAACCTAAATTTTAGAGAGACTTGGCAAGATGTGTACAAAACAATTTTACCATTGTATTGGATTACCATTGGAATTTAAAAAAAAAATGATTTTTCAAATTATCATTTGGCCTAATGGAAAGGTAACCAATTGTAATGTGGACTTTTTAAATTTTTAATGAAACTTTGGAAAACCAAAAATTTAGAAAAAATCGGTAACATCTGCACAATTTAAATTTTGGAATGTTATTGGATTGCCATTGGAAATTTATTCAAAAAAGATTTTTAAAATTACTATTTGGCCATGAGGAAAGGTAACCAGTTGTATTGTGGACTTATTTAATTATTAATTAATCGTTCGGAAACCAAAATGTTACAGAGAATCGGTAAGATCTGTACAATTTAAACTTTAGAATTTTATTGGATTACCATTGGAAATTTAATCAAAAAAGAATTTTAAAATTACTATTTGGCCTAAAGGAAATGGAACCAGATGTATTGTGGAGTTATTTGAGATATATTTTTGTGATTATACTTCTGAAACAAAAATGTCAGACGATATTTTAAAGAAATAAGTATTGATATTAGTTGATATTTTTTTAGAATATTATGCATTTCTATAATGTTATGTTTAAGTTAAAAGAGATTCTGGGCTTTTTTTATACAATCTTTGAGATTGTTATTTTTTTTTTGCCCGCTGTTAAATGATGAATGCATTGCTTTCACAATTTATAGTGAAATGCAATATATTCTGAAAACAGCAAAAAAAAGGCAAAACATTTTTTGGGAAAAACATGTAAATTCGTGTACTGTGTAATATATTGATTTATAAAATATTAATACTTTTTTCTTTTTTTTCAGATTGTGAAAGAAAATTTTCAAAAAAAAACAACCATTTTTTCAAGTAATTTCAATTACATTTTAATTAAAAATTAAAATGTTGGGTGGGACAGGTAACTGAGAAATTAGAAGGTCTCTTTCTTCCACTTTATCTCAAAAAGATTTTTAGTATTTAGTTATTAATTCCTCAAGGATCTTGAGATGTGGTAATTGAGTTTTAGTGTTTTAAAAAAAAAAAAAAAAAATACACTTACTGTACGCGTACGGTAAAAAAAAAAAAAAGTTTTAAAGAAAAAATAAAAAAAAGTTGAGAGGTGAGGTTGGCTCTTAAAAGAGCCGTTGTGTTCATGCAGGGACAGAGGAAAGGAAGTATGGGAACATTAGCTGGTTGGACATTTGTGCTGATCTATTCTGTTGTTAATGAGGGAAACACTGGTCTCCCTGTGAACAATTAGATCATGGCAAAATGAACACCGCATAGTAACCCTACCAAACCGAGGGTTCATTTCCAGAGGTTCAGAAAAAGGTGATTGTGCCCCCACAGATGAAGGGCTCTGCTGAGCTTCCGAAGAAGGACTCGGCTGAGCTGCTGTGGATGTGCTCGCTCGACTTACTGAAGGGTTGCCCCTAGTAGGTCGTGCATGTGTCCTAGGATGCACATCCTTAAGGTGTCTCAACATAGTGTGATTCCCAAAGGAATACTTCTTGTTGGGATTACCTCGCGAAAGTACACGCTGGCACAGCTTGCAAGTCACCAGTGCAGCATTGACTTTTTTCTCACCCTCTGGAAAACTGAAATACTCCCATATGAAAGAGCTCTTCTGTTTCCTCCTTCTCTGCCTGATGGTGGTGCTGCTAGCCTCACTCTCAGCAGAAGAGTGCTGGTCTGCCATCGTATCCCAAAGACAACTCAGCTCCTTCTCCTAAGGGATCACAAGCAGAAATGAGGGGAATGGGTGTGGTGTAGGAGAGTTCTAGAACTGAAAGTAGTTTCAACCAATCAAAAGTTGTGTTTCATGATCACATGACCCACCGTGCGCGTACGTTACGCTTACGTTATGCTTACGGTGCGCTTACGGTAAAAGTGCGCATGCGCGTAAAAAAGACACGCGCTTGCGCGCATGCGCAAAAGAGTCACTCTACAACATTTCCGCGTAACGTGCGCGTGTAGCGTACACGCCTACGCGCCCCATGCACAGTACGTGCGGCTACGCAAATTGCGTAACTATACGCAAACAGAGTAGATAAATTACGGACATTGCGTAAACCGTAAGCTTACCGTACGCTTACCGTGCGCGCACTAAAAAAAAATATATATATATATTTTCTATGTTATACTAATATATGTTACCTGTTTAGTAAAAAAAAAAGAGAAAACTTGATATATTGCATATTTTTTATTAAAAAAACATAGTGTTTTAAGAGAATAAAAAGTTAAAAAAAAAACTTTTTTTTAAAAAAAAACACATTTAAGATAAGAATTTATAATAAAAAAATCATACAAAATCAAAAAAAAAAAAATATGGGAATCACATATGTTTTAGGTAAGAATTAGCATTTAAAAAACCATACAAATTCACTGAAAAAACCATGGGTTTCACATACGTTATAGTTAGAAATTAGCATTTAAAAAACCTTGCAAATTCACTGAAAAAACCATAGGTTTCACACATGTTATAGTTAGGAATTAGCTTTTAAAAAACCTTGCAAATTCAGTGAAAAAACCATAGGTTTCACACACGTTATAGTTAGCTGGAAATTTCACTCGTAAAAAACCAATGAAATTTTCCCGTTATAGTTAGTTAAGCTAACTATAACTCGCGCGCCCGCAATGCACTGCTGATGACGTCACATATTACATCACTCATGACATGGTCAGTGACATCACTCATGACATCACTGATGACATCTCAAATGACATCACTGATGACATCACTGATGACATCATCCATGTGATGGAGTGGCAGATCTCCTCTCACCCTAATATAACCTTTGATACACACATTCAAAAAGAGAGACTGACATTTTAAAAAAAATGGACATACCGATACCAATTACAACAACCTCTTCAATAATTCTAAGAACCACATAAACATCCACTCATTCACCAACAGTCCTGTACAGTCAGTCATTCGTGTACTCACACATCATATGTACACATACACCAATACATCCTGTTACACAATGCCACTCATCCACAGAGTTACTGACACACATAATCACTCATGCTAATAAAGAATCAAACATACATTTACTTGCATATACAGTTATACACACACCACCACACTTACTTCTGACAGAAACTTACACATACTTAGTCTTTTAAACAATCACTTATAGAAACACATACTTATTCATACGGGAACTCTTTCAATCTCTCACTCTCACATATACTCACTTATATACACCAATAGTCACATATACTAGTTTAAAACATATGTAGTTACTCATAAAGACACTATTGAGACAGCCATTCACTCACTAACACACCCATGCACACACTCATCCACCCATACAGTCCTGCACACATGCTGTCTTCAACACATACAAACAGTGAGTCACTCATTCATGCACCTATGCACTACGTAATACCCCCCACCGAACCATATAGACACTGATACTCAAAAAACCAACTAATAACCTATATAGACACTCATGTAGCTACTCACCAACCCATGCAGCCACTTATACACAAAGTGAGAGACTGATACAGATATTTACATATTTAAACATTACTCACTAAGCCATGTATTCACTAAGATACACTTAATCAGTCAGTTACACAATCAATTTTTAAAAAACAAATCATCCATTTAGACACTTATATACCCATTTATTCTTCCATCGACCTTGAGATATACATATATAAAACATATTTAATTTTCAGAAAAACACACATTCACTGGATGATGTCATCAGTGATGTCATCAGTGATGTCATTTGAGATGTCATCAGTGATGTCATGAGTGATGTCACTGACCATGTCATGAGTGATGTAATATGTGACGTCATCAGCAGTGCATTGCGGGCGCGCGAGTTATAGTTAGCTTAACTAACTATAACGGGAAAATTTCATTGGTTTTTTACGAGTGAAATTTCCAGCTAACTATAACGTGTGTGAAACCTATGGTTTTTTCACTGAATTTGCAAGGTTTTTTAAAAGCGAATTCCTAACTATAACATGTGTGAAACCTATGGTTTTTTCAGTGAATATAGATATAGATATAGATATATACATAGATATATATATATATATATATATTTTATCCCTTTACGTTACATATTTTCTGCTTGCCCTTTGCAATTTACGGCGAGCGCTTGGCCTGAGAATATAACCTTTCACCTAGTCTATGTTCCGCAGTTAGCAGAATAAGCGCGACGATGTCTGATAAATGTGCGAACCATGCTATAAGTGACGTATGTAGGGCTGGCGTGAAATGACGTTGCTGTAGGTGCTTCTCACTGCCTTAAAGAGTATAAAAGGGAGGCCCACAGGTTTCTCGTCGGACTACCCCACCCATCTGTTAGTAGATGGCAGGCGGGCGTGGGTGTTCCCCAAGAGCGCTTGTTTTTATGTTTTTAAGATACAATTTAACTTGCCAATATATTTGCTGTATATGCTATTTATGCTATTTTGTCTCTAAATTTGTGTTTTCCTATTGACAATTTAAAGCTTATATTACACTTGCAAGACTGCTTTTTTTTAGGTTTTGGTTAGGTACGTGAGTATTCTCAATATATTAGATCAGATGGGTTGTGCATTCTGAGAACATTTTCCTTGAGTTACACTGTTTTTATAGTGCGTTTGTAAATGTGTTCTTGAGGTTTAGTATCTCTCTCTCCAAACGAGTTCAGTGCGTCCATGTAGAAATGCCTTCTCATTCATATGACTCTCTCTGAATGCGAGGTCACTATATTTGTATTTTGTATTTGTATGCCTTATTCTTGAAGTTCCTTGAAGTTGCACCTTCTAAATAAATCTGTTAAACCTTTTGGCTTAGTTTCCATGACTCACATATCTGTATCCTTCATTTGTAGTGCGTGCGTTCCCAGGCACCCCGCCTCAAGTTAAGGTGCCCCTTTTGCCCCTAAATCACTCCTTCGATCATTCGGTGAAGGTCCCCTGTGTCCCCGTGCTCCCTATAATGCTCCCTGTAACAGAACTACACCGAAACCGTACTGGCTATTGGTATCAATGGTGACTCGGATTTGCTCAGAAACTAGGCATGGACGTGTCAAAGCAATGATTTCAGCCACTTGTGCAGAGTGTACTCTCTGTTAACAAGCAGCTTCCACAACTCCAGAAATAGTACAGACAGCAAAAGCTGCTCTCATATAACCCTCACTGTCTCTTAAGCATGAACCATCAACAAAAAGGTCTGATTCGGGTAGAGGTTCATCAACAATGTCGGGTCTCGGTTTGGTACCGAGTTCAGTCAGATCAAGACAGATATGGTCCTCACAATCTTCTCCCTCAACATTAGAAATAGGCATCAAAATAGCAGGATTTAACAAAGAGCATCTCTTCAATTTAACATTTTCAGAGGCCAACAAAATCTGCTCATATCTGGTGAGCCTATTTTTGGTCTGGGGCTGCATTTTGGTTCTCGTCATCAGGAGCTCAACTGAATGTGGAACATAAACTGTAAGAGGATGACCCACCACAATACTTTCACATCTCTCAATGCTGACACCAGCTGCAGCAACGGATTTGAGACATACGGTCAATACTGAAGCTTTGGATCTAATGTAGCTGAAAAGTAGGGCACTGGTCTACGTACACTCCCATGAACCTGGGTAAATACAGATAGAGCACAATCCTCCGACTCGCAACAAAATAATGAAAATGCTTTGTTGTGATCAGGCATTCCTAGAGCTGGAGCGTGACACAGGCAACCAAGCAGTCATTATCCCATGGTACCAGATCGCTCACATCCTTGTGTGTCAACCTCCGTAAGGGCTTCATCTTCAGTGAAAAGTTTGGGATCCATTGTCGGCAGTAGCCAACCATTCCCAGAAACATCTTGACTTCTTTTTGCGTGGTAGGTAGATTCATTTTCATAATCGCCTCAATGCGATCTTGCGTCACCTTTCTCTTACCTTTCTCAATGCGATGATCCAAATTCTGGACTTCAGGCAAACAGTACTGGAGTTTGCTCGGGGACACCTTGTGTCCATTTTCTGCCAAGTGAGTCAATAGAGCAATGATATCCTCCCTACAAGCGTCCTCTGTCTCTTTTTCAAGATCTGGTTAAAGATGGATGGACTCTCAGTATTCCCTTGTGGAATACAACACCATGTTCTTCAGCCGTAAAGCAAGTACAAATTGGCTTTCCTCATGTAAGGGTATCGAATAGAACGCTTGGCATAAATCAATCACAGTGAACCATTCAGCCTCACAAGGAATGTGGAATAGGATCACAGATGGATTAGGTACCACAGGACAACATGGAATCACAATCTAATTTACCTTCCTTAAATCTTGGACAATGCAATATTTGCCGCTCGGTTTCTGCAATCCCATTATGGGTGAATTGCACAGACTTGCTATTATCTCTTTCAGGATGCCCTGCGCGATCATGGACTCAATTACATGTGTAATCCCTGCCACCGTTTCCAGGGTCAGGTTGTACTGAGGCGTTCTTGGAAATTCGGCATTTGGCTTGATCTGTATGCGGATTGGCTCAACTCCTCAAATCAGTCCTATTTCTTCTCATGTGAAGTCCTATACCACAGGTGACACGGTGTCTCTCAAGTCACTTGGCATGTCTTCCACTGTTAGCATGGGAAACATGTCTACACAGTGATTCTGGTTCGACAGTTTGAATGCAATGTCATCATCATTAGTCTGCAGTTCTACTCTCCTAGGCGTACAATAGATGGTACAATTCAGTTTGAACAAGAGATCTCGGGCCAGATGTACGACCCACCAATTAGCGAGTCTCAAATTACGTCACATTTGCAACTCGCAATTTGTGACTTGCTAATTGGGATGCACAACAGTGTCTGAGACACTGTTTGCGATTCCCAATGGGGTCACAAATTGCATGCCTCATGCATATTAATGAGGCTGTCACAATTTGGGACCCCACTGGGAATGGCTGGCACTCCCTGGGATGGTGGCCTGCTGGGGTCAGCAGAACTCCGTGTCTGGAACTGCTTTTAAATAAAGCATTTATTTTTTATTTTTTAAAATGCAGCCTGTTTTTCTTAAAGGAAAACGGGATGCATTTAAAAAATAAAAATGATACTTTTCAGTTTAATTTTATTAGGGCAGGCAGTTGTTTCTGGGACCACTGCCTGCCCTTAAAAAATATTTGCGCACGCTGCTTGCGAGTGCTTTACCACCCTTTTGAGAAGGGTGGTAAACTGCGAGTGTTTTGCAACTGCAATTGCGGTCGCAAAACATTCTTACATAGCTTAAGGAGTCGCTCTTAGGAAGGAACGCCCTTGGAACGCCCCTTCCTAATAGCGAGTCGCTAATCCTATTTTGCAAGTCGCAAATTGATTTGCGACTCGCAAAATAGGATTAGTACATGGGCCACTGGTCTAAAACCCATTTGCGCCTGCAAAAATCCTTCGTACATCTGGCCCCTGATCCTAGCAAACAGACTGGGCTCGAATCGCACACCACAAACTGATATTGATCCTGGAATGTTCCTATTTTCACAGGTATTTCTTCTGTCAACTGATTTTTCATTCTCCTATTGGCAACTCCTACAACCTGGATCGACTGTCTCGAGAGGGGTGGATTTGGGACTACTGCAGATTTCACAGTAGAATGGGTAGTACCAGTATCAATCAAGAATGTAATAGGATGACCGTCTACATCTGCCTCCACATGCGGTCCACTCTGGTCTACCTCTAAGACTGCTCCAAAGGTACAGTCTTCCTCCACACTCAGGCATCGTCATTGTGACAGATCCAGATCAAATCTGTCTAGAGTTTCCATAAAGGGCATTTGGTGATATGCTCAGTTACCCTGTGAGATTCTCTGAAGTTGGAGTACTTGTACTAATTGATTCGCACCCCCTCCATTAAAGTATCTAGGTCTTGTCACAGTGTTTATGACATCAGGTACTGGTACAATCTCTTCTTCCTGTACCTGACTTGCTAGATTTGCTCGACACTCGTGCTTCCAATGCCTGAATTTGTGACAATAATGACAAGCAGTGGTTTATTTTAATGCACTGATGTCTGCACCTAACTTGGGAAATGTCCCTGTTCCCTTTTCCTGCCCTATATTGTTCGAGGTATTCTGAACTCCTCCTTGGTTGTTCCCATGATTCTGACCTAAAGTTCCCCCATTTATCCGTGCGTGTTCTACTCTGTTCGCATGTCTCATCTGAACCAACATCAACTTGTCCTTCATTCTCCTGTGCTTGGAATCCATTTCATCACTACAATATCTGGCATACCGTAGGATCTCATCCACTGACTTGATTTGCCAGCAGATTAAATGCTACTTAATCATCATGCTAATCTTTGGTATCAATCCTAGCATAAATTTTGAAACAAACTGTCCCATATCTTTATGGTCTGGAGTATCTAACCCGCTGTACTGCTTGAAGGCTTGCAAAAGCTGTTCATAGTAGGCATGCACTGATTCCTTAGGCTCTTGAGTGGTTCCATCTATCTTGACTCAATAGATATCTTGTGGGGCAATTTTAGACTGTAACCATGTAATTACCTGTTAAAATTTTTTCAAGACTAAAGGTGAAGGACCATGAGTTACAGGATCTCTGGTTCAGTAGAAGGCCAATCGATAGCAATTTTACAAGCATACCATAAGTCACTAGGAGCCACAAAGTCAAATAATGTTTTCAAATCAATCCACAGCACTTTTGAAATCTTTACAAAGCGCTTGACTTGCTTATACCATTCAGCAGGTTTCTCCCTCAGCTGAGGAAAATCATTTGTGAACGCTGCCAAGTCACCCCTGCTCCAAGGCACATGCATATACCCTCCGCTTGGTACCTCTTGCAATGGGTAAGCCTCAACTCCTGGTATGCCCCCTCCTGGAGGCAGTGTTTTCCCCGTCTCCTTCCTAATGCTCTTCTTTTGTGACCACCTTTCCTCCCATTTGTCAAGCATGCTCCATGCGCGTATCCCTATGGCCAGCTCCCGAATGTGCATTTACAAACCTGTGACTCTTTTTTCTTCTAGTTCTTGATCACTGTAATTTAACTTGTGATTTCCCTGTAGCATTTTAGTTTTGGACAAATCTACATCATATTTTTGGGCCAATTATGTCAGTTCCTCATGTGCTCTCCTTGCTTTACGAGTAGCATTCTTTGCCACAAACAATAACTCATCCTGTTCGTACAGTTCTATCCTTTCCAAAGGCAAACTCCCACTGACAATTTCATCCACTTCTGCTTTCAATCTCACTACGTCTAACAAATTCGCCTTTACTGCAGCCTTGATTGTGCCCTGACTTGACATGCTACTCTGTCCTTCTCCTTCACCGCTCCGAATCCTTTGTTGATTTTCTGATGCTGGGGACTGGAAGACATGCTGATTTTCAGGAGTTCCCTGATTTGCCCCTATCTGTGGTATCCTTCCCATGGGTCCTCTAACTGGAGCTTCCCACATTCTCAAATCTGAATTTGAATTCACCAATGACACAGATCATATAGTACTAGATCCCATACGTACTCTTGACAGGTCTGATGTCGCTGGCAATGAGGTACTAGCTTCTACAGGCACCAAAAATTGACCATTTCCATTCATCGTCACATTCCCCCCAAAGTTGACCCTTTCTTCCAACCCTGTCTGCTGTTGGCTAGCATTTTCCTCTAAATTCGAATCATACACATAGACTACAGGTCCGATGGTGACCGGTACCGTAAGGGCTTCTGGTAACCGTTTAGCAGCACTGACTCCACTTGATTCCGCACCTCCAAATGCTGTTATCCCTGTCCCTTCTGCTCTTGCTGAAATCTTCCCCACTACCCCTGGGCTAGAGCCTGTCTGTGGCGTTACCAATCCCATTGTGCATCCTGATAGGCCTCATTGCCTTCCTTATCTTCCCCTGACACCATTCCCTGTTCTTTGCCTGAGCTGCTCACATCCAAGCGTCTAATGCTACAAACTGTGTTGGTCTAGGTGGAGGCCGTAATGAAGACATCATTCCCCTCAACTGATATAACACCTCCAATCAAAATGACCCATAACGTAGAAAAGCCAAATCCCCCTCTTTTTCAGTGATTTTGTGCCATTTATGGAGCCAAACTATAGTATGGAGTCCTATGTTTGTTGCCATGTAATGTGCTGGGGTATCCTCGGGCAGTGTTTCCTCATCTACTCAAGTTACTACTTCCCTGTCTCCCCCCTGCAGAGATCACGTAATACCTTAAAACATCTGGTAGTTAAATCAAATTTTCCCTTCAGTCAACAAGAATTCTTCACTTCAACTTCCTGATGATCATCAACCAATCCTAGGGCCACGTTACACCAACCGACCTATCGCAGCACGGCACACTCTGACGTCACCTTTTCCTCCTCGCAGCGGTTCACCCCCTTCATGATTTCTTCGTATGCTTTTGCTCACACAATCATCAAAAACAGGGATTGTCTGTCTTTTTAAAAAATCGATAGAGTTCAATCACTCAAGAACATTCACAGAGAGCGAAACTCGACCTGCGCTGGTCACCTAAATTGATATAGTCCACCCCTGTACTCAAGGTTTCCCACACGATCCTCACACAAAGTTCCCTGTCTCAGGTTGCCAATAGCGTCTCACGACATCCCTTCAAACCAACAGTCAGACAATTACAACAAATCGGTGTTTTCTACACCACAAATAAATCCTGGGATCTTAGGCTACTTTGTAGCCTGATAATCAAAACAAAACTCTTGGACCACGTCCAGCTCGAAACCACATTCACTTAACATTCACACAAATTCTGCCAGACATCATACAATCAACACTCTCCCACTATCTAACACACAACGCATCCCTATTGATACTCAGTCCTCTGTTCACTGCTGTTCTCGCTGCACCATCAATTTCCGCCAGTCTCTGCCAAAGTCCGTCGTTCACCACTCGTCCATTGGGCTCTATTTTGGGGCTCTCGGGGTCTAAGTATTTTCTGGAGTTTTCTAGATTCTCCCCTCACTTCATGAGACAACCATCCTCTGCTACCAACTGAAGGAGCCGGGTACCACGTTCCTCATTTACTCATTCACCTGGGCCAATGTCTCTTTTTGTTTGCATGTAAGTGTGGAGGGGAGGAAAATCGTTAGCCAATCAATCATTACTGTTCCAATGAACTATGACTCTGAAGAATCACAGAATCCCAATCAAGTTGTTAGTTTATTACAAAGCCAAGAACAATTGGACTTACAAGCACCTCAAAATGAGGGTGTAGAAATGCATCAGAACTAATACAAAGCCAAACCTACGAGTGAAGTTAAGGCGGTGCAACATGCACAGAATAATCAGCTTGATAATCAGTATACAGAAGATGATGGCTCGAACGTCCAAGTTTCCCTTCATTGGGGGTTCGTAAGTGAAAAGCATTAGTCTGTCCCTACTCTAGCACTAACATGACATGCCTACTTATCATTCTCCAGGCAAGTTCGGTAAAGGCGTCAGCATGTGAAGGCTTCCTAAGAGGTCCTTTCACGTTGGAATGGGTCAAGTGGCATACAGCTACAGAGCTCGTTCTAAGATGCTCCCTCTATTAAGGCAAAGCAAAAGTCCCCCCAGACTCTGTCCCTAACTTCAATACAACAGCTACAAATAGCGTCCCAGAATACATTTTGGCATCACCCCATCCAAGCAAGCCTCCTCCTCATAGGTAATTTTCCATGTACAGCAATGCTCCCAGGCCTCAGCTCGATGACCTTGATTCCCAGGCTCTATCCTATGAGAAAGAACAGTGTCCCCCATTATCAGTATTACCGTTCAATGTATCTTCTCCTCCCTAAGCCCAACTCCTAAAACAAAGACATTATTCTAACTAACAAGGATGAATTTCTCCCCTGCAACAGAAAAGTGAGAAAGAACAAATTCCACATGCACATGAAATTCACGAGCAAGTCTAATACGAGAGCTTTCAGGGAGAAATACAATTCAGGCCTACAGAATCGGCCAACGTAAGAAATGGCACATAATTCTGTAAAGCATACATATAAATAAACGTTATTACTGAACACAATCAAATCAATACAATGCATAAGCAACATTAATTGCAAAAATATTTGTTAGCTACATATATGAACCCTAGACTCTAAGGTTTTCGTCTAGCCACATATAATTGCAACGTTGATTTCTTCACATTATACTGAAATATACCCAGCACTTCACTCTTCATGTTATTACAGTACATGATCTAATGGCCCAATGTAAGCACAATAAAGGATTAGATGCGGACGCAAACTACCCATGATTATAATGCAGCCCTAAGGATGAAAAAGCAATATTGTGCTCTAACAGTCTTTAATCTTGAGGTAGTTGGAGGGAACAGCATTGGTGATTTCAGGGTCCGGCCCTGGCTGTAACTATGACTCTGTTTGAAAAAGTAGATCCAGTGGTTCATTCATAATACACTCCCATACTTCCAAACAGCGGTGTAGCGTGGGTTGCCAGTACCTAATGCAAGGGAAATATTGCACCCCCTAGCCCATAGACCATTAGCACTTCCTGCTGCATCATTGTAAAAGAAAGAAAATGAGTAGTACGAAAAAAAAATATTTGAAACCTTTTTGCCCCTAAGAATATTGCACCCGCCCCTGTGCCTCCCCCCCCCCCCCCCCCCCATGCTACGCCACTGCTTCCAAATGATGCTTAGGACGTGAACAAGTATTTATCATAAAACAGTGAGACACTTTTTAGAAAAGAGGGTATCTGAGCATACGTTGCAACTAGCAGATATGACATCATGTTGATGTAAGCCTACCTCACGATTATACGTTCCAAACAATAAGGATTTACAGGAACTACATGAGAAACTGCCAGCTTTCATCAGAGACCCCGCCCCCTAGGGCAGCACTTACCCTGAAGGCCAATCCGTAGTGCAGTTTATGTGCTGGGGGAGGGGCAGGATCAATGCACTAGGCATATACCTTTGGCACGTCTTCTGTGAAGACTCGCAACCAGTCCTCCTAAATAGAGGGCAGCCCATCTTCACATCACCACCCGAAAGAGAAACATTAGATTGCAAACTTAAAATCCTTCCAAAATTGCGACCATCGCTAAAATGAAAGGTGGAGAGCAGAACGAATCCACTTCTAACACCCACTGAACAGGAAAACTGCAGCATGCAAAAGTCACAATTTAAAAACGTATCTTTTAAAAATGTCAGCAATGGTCTCAGAAAATTATCCCAGCGTTACAGCCTCAGGTGCATCGAAACAGACAGTTTGTTAAAGACCATATTAACAATAACTGAACAGTGCACACATACAGTGCTTTCTGTATGTGTGCACTATTGAGTTGAGTATGGAGCCTTCTTCCCTGAAACTGGAACACTGATTGAACTCCTTCCCTATTGGCAAGATAATGACCACTAACTTTATACGGATTTGCTTAGTTCCTGATGTGTCCTTTGGGCAACTGAAAAGTAATGACAATTCATAAGTAATCTGTAATTCCCAATCTTAATAACACATGTATCACATACTAAACATCTCTTGTACCTTTGACCCATTATATACACATATCATAAGTAAGTGTGCTTTGATGATACAATCCTTTCACCAAAAAGGAATTCAAGTTCAAAAAGACTGAAAATAGTCCCCAAAGTCTTTGGCTATAAAACTCTAGCTCAAGAAACAGTTCAAATTTCATGTTTCCAATTAACTTGGTTTCCAGAAAGATTCTCTGTAATATGGTTGTCTAAAGCAAACACATTACTAAGATATTGTTACTCCAACACAAATCACAAACTCACAAAGGAAAGGTCTTGGCTACAACAACATGGTAACTCAGTTGCCTAGCGAGGACACGGGCAAGGGCCAGGGAAGTTATATCCAGAAATCCAAGGTGGCAACTACTATTGCTGAACCTTTTTTAGAGTATGGGGACTTCTCAATCTATCAATCAATCAGTCATTTGTTAAGCGCACTACATACCCGCGAGGGTCTCAAGGCGCTGGGGGGGGGGGAGGTGGGGCCGCTACTGATCGAACAGCCAGGTCTTCAGTATCCTCCTGAAGTTCAGCAGGTCTTGGGTCTGTCGTAGGCTCAGTGGGAGGGTGTTCCATGTCTTGGTGGCGAGGTGGGAGAAGGATCTCCCGCCGGTGGTTGTTTTTTGGATGCGCGGGATGATGGAGAGTGAGAGGTCGGCGGAGCGTAGCTGGCGGTTGGGGGTGTTGAAGAAGAGCTGTCTGTTGAGGTAGGCTGGGCCGGTCTTGTGGAGTGCCTTGTGTGCATGGATGAGGAGCTTGAAGGATATCCTCTCGTTGACGGGGAGCCAGTGCAGGTTTATCAGGTGGGGGGTGATGTGGCCGTGTCGTGGTACATCGAGGATCAGTCGTGCCGAAGCGTTTTGGAAGCGTTGTAGTCGATTGATGAGCTTGGTCGGGAAACTAGTTCCTGTTCATGCAGCATCGCATAGCACAGCCTCAACAGGTGCAAAGACTTTCACTAGGCCACACACCAGGCCACACAAAGACTTGATATGCACCGCTAGCCTCTGTGGCACTGAGAAGCACTCAGTGCAGATGGGCCTACACACAGCATCCCACTTTCTCCAAAAGCCCATGGGTACGCCCTGACATCTGACAATGGCATTGTGGGTTCTTTGTACTAAAAAAAACATCACCTCACTATGAAACACGGGCCGGGGAGGTGCAGCTACACCCAATAGGGGCCCGGGTCGAACGCCGCCCGGAGGCTGGGGCCCACCCCCGCCGCAGCAAAGCCAGCGAAAGAGGGGGCACACCGGATTGGTCACCCCCTGGGTAGCCACTGGCCCCCCCAATCAGGGGACAAGGCGGCAAGCGGCCAGGGGGTGTTACGAAGGGGCACAGGGCTTCAGTTGGCATACAAACCCCCCCTGCCAAAGACAGAATCTTCTAATGAGTTCCCTAATTCTATGTGCCAGGGGATCTTAGGTAGTCTTAAGTATAATTGTTTTCACCTTTGTTTTTAGGTCGAGCCTAGCAGCAGTGTGCATGCGCTGTTCGCTCTGCAAGACTGCTGTAGTTGAGTATGCCACTCTCCTCCCATATTTTTCATTGGCTTGTGTCATTGTCTTTCGTAAATGCTGCCTTTGGATTCCTTAATAGGCTTGTTAGTCCCTCCTTAGTACAGCCTTGTCTTCATTTGTACCCTCCCATGGCGACTGGCCCTTTTACTTCAGCTGCTACACAGGACCTGTTATTAAGTTTGTAAGCACTATTTACTTTATTGAGTTTCTCTTACTGCTGGCCGGACATGTGTTGCTTCAGCTGAAAAAGCTTGGTTGTTTTTTAAGCAGCACAACTGCCCGTAACACCCTTCTTTCAATCTCTTTAACCTGGCATTATTTTGTGTCTGTTTCAACCCCCCAAGAAAAATGATTTTAGAAATTATTAGCGAATTAAATCATGTGAATTCCAGGTAGCACATAATCCGGTGGTAATGGGCTGAAGCTGACAACAGCACATCTGTGCTACATGTCATCTGTACTAAAGCCACCTGACAGGTTGTTTTTAAAAGCCTGTTTTATTAACAACACCACCACCACCACCAATACCACCACCCTCAATACCACCACCTCCATCAAAACCACCACCATTACCCCCACCACCAATACCACCACCAACCCCACCAATACCACAACCACCACCAATACCACCACCAATACCACCACCACCACCACCAATACCACCACCACCAATACCACCACCACCACCAATACCATCACCATCAATACTACCACCAATACCACCACCACCAACACCACCGCCACCAACACCACCAATACCACCACCACCAATACCACCAGTACCACCACCAATACCACCACCAACCCCACCAATACCACAACCACCACCAATACCACCACTAATATCACCAATACCACCACCACCAATACCATCAATACCGCCACCCCCACCAATACCACCACCAATATCACCACAACCACCAATACCACCACCACCACAAATACCACCACCACCAAACCACTATTACCACCACCAATACCTCCAATACCACCACCAATCCAATACCACCACCACCAATCCAATGCCACCACCACCACCACCACCAATACCACCACCAATACCACAACCACCACCACTACCACCACCAATACCACTACCACCACCACCCATACCACCACCAATACCACCTCCACCAATACCACCACCAATACCACTACCACCAATACTACCACCACCACCAATATCACCACCACCACCAATACCACCACCACCACCAATATCACCACCACCACCAATACCAACACCACCACCACCAATACCAATACCACCACCAACAATACCGCCACCACACCACCACCACCAATACCAGTACCACCACCATCAATACCACCACCACCACCAATACCACCATCACCAATACCACCACCACCAATACCAATACCACCACCTCAGCGCCTCTCGCTTACTAGTAATAGCAGGGGCACTGTACGAGGCCAGAGCTGCAGCCGAGACCATCCCTCACTCCATGCCTGAACATAAAGCACAGCCCACCCTGCACCAGAAGGTGAAGGCAGGGTCCTACTACAGCTGGAGTGTTTTTTATTAGGCCAAATATAGAAACAACATTACGCAATGCCACACTGCACACTCAAATCACGGAGAGGGCAGGAAATATCCCCCCCCAACGCTCTTCCTCCTGACCCGCAACAGTGTAGTCACAGAGCAAAAGGTGTTGGAGTGCTTTGTTAGTGTTTTTAGCTTGGATTATATGTAACTCTCACTTCACACTTTGGGTGTGTGTGTAATTCACAACACTTACACATCTTCTTCACTGAACTATTTATCACTACTTTGAAGACGTCGCAAGCCGGTCTCTTCCTCTGATATTTACAATCTAACAAGCGGTCGAGTAGTCCCTTTATTGCAATGCAATAGGTCTCGCATTTGCATGAGTTTAAGCTATTAGTATTCTAAATGACAATGCCTTTTATTTATGTTTTCAAACCCAAAACTTAAGTAAATGCATTGTCATTTACAATGCCAATAGCTCAAACTCACGTGAATGTGAGACCTATTGCATTGCAAATGTTTGTTTTTTTGGTTTACAAAAAGGCTTCACAAGGGCAATTAAGGAGACACTTAAAGGTATTTCTTATTGCCTTCCATGGGAATGCCCTATCATTTAGTTTCCTTTCCATGGTAGTCATTTGTTTAAAGAGCTCACAGACATCACTGCGATTTTATTCACATCAGAAGAATAGCCTTACTGATAAGTGGTTTCTTAGGGCTGGGATTGTTAACAAAGTAGTACATTCCAATCTATGGGGTTTATGTTCATGTTAGTAGTGAGTAGCCTATTCATGGGAGTAAATACCAGGTCCAAATGAGTTATTGCGTCTTTACTGTACATCCATGTAAAATGTACATTTTGATGCTATGAGCATAGCAAGTTTAAAAAGTCTAGCAGGCCATTTTGGATTCTCTCTCAAATGCTTAGTGCATCATCTATAGAATGACATCACACTGATATTTTTCTCTTATAGGCGACCTTTTTAAATTGTCTGATATAGTCCTTCACTAGTCTGGAGGCAAAGGTAGCCCCAGTGGAAAGTACCAGATACCTGTCCATAAAGCTTTTGTTCAGTTTCAAACATTGTGACACAAATGTTTATTGTATATTGTGGAACCAGTCACTCTTTGTGAACGTACAGTCCACTGCCCTTAAAATTGCAATCTCCGGGAAGTTTGTGTGGAGAGATTCTATAGCAAGTGTTACCATAAATTGTTTAGAAGGATCAAATTGTTTCTCTGGCGAGGTATTAAGTATGTCTGTGCTGTCCTTCACCTATGATTTCTGTTAGAGGGCTAGTTATCTCAAGGAGAAAGCTGTGCATAGGGGGAGAGTCTCTAAAACTGAACCTATTCACGAGACAAAAGGGCCACACTCTGATGGAAGGCAGTCGATTCTTGAGAATTTTTTGGCATTATCTAAAATGCAAGAAACTTTGGGTTCATTTCCGATGGGAAATTCCCATCCTAGATTGCAATCCATCCCTTAGAAACTGCATGTGCTAGCACACATTGAATCTTCTGTTATACACCTTGGTGGGCTCTTGTGTAAATGCAACTTGACCTTGTCACTGAGGAGTCTATGGGCATACCCGCGATACCGATCTGTGACCAGAAGCACTATTGCTCCTCCCCAATAACAACGAGAATCTTAAATTATAGAGAGAGGGAAACCATACTCTAGGCAGTGAGACTGAAGGGACTGATAGAGATGGACAATGCAAAAATATTGCTTTCTCCAGATTTCACACACGCTGAACAGAGGCGCCCGTTTCATATAGTAAAGAGACAACTGCAGAAGCATGAAATTAAGTACATGATGCTCTTTTTAGCACGGCATGAGATAATCCCTGAGGGAAAACCAATCATATTTTTCCCCTGATAAAATGTGGGAATGGCTAGAGGGATGGTGCTCTCCGCAGAATAACAGAGGAGCAGAATGCCCTAAGGACATCAGGCAACCTTGAAAGTCTCGATCTCGCGATTAAGCCGAAACTATTCAGATAATCCGAATGAAAGGCTGAATGGAAGTCCAGTGCAATAAGAGAGAGAAGACTTAATGGACATGAACTGGAATGTGGAAGGGACTACCAGCGGGGCAACTGGTGAGACTGGGATGGAAGGGTGGAGGACTAGGATCCTACTCAGACCTCTAGGAGTTGTGATAGAACCACGCAATGGATGATGGTCCTCGCATCTACAGCAAGCTAAGCAATATAGGAGGAGAGGATTAATTACAGTCATTTTTAATAACTGTCTGGCTTCTAGCCCCTGCTACTGAGTGGTGATATATACATTGTGTACAAGGGCATGATTTAAAACTGATGAGATCCAAGGGGGTGTTGTAATGGAGAAGCACAGTGTGGATACTGCCTTCTCCTCTCCATGAGGGTAGGTGCCTTACTGTGTAGTTATAATATCAAGTCAAACAGGGGCTCTAGTTTAAACACTGTTGACGATATGTTAGAGCGACAGAGGCCGCAGGCACTGGGGAGATGGAAGATTGAAAGCCCTCCATGCAAATGATTGTAGTAGGTTGGGAGGTAGTTAATGTTGTTCCATGGGCAAACCAGATTGATGGGGTTCAGTGTGCACCTTGCCAGACAGAAGTTGTTAATTCATGCAAATGAGCTAAAATAACAGTCTGAGGAGGGAGGGAGGGTGGTAAGTCGACTGAAATTTATCACGTTGAAATTTAACAGCCTGGGTAAGAAGGATATCGTAGTGTGGTACTGCATATGCTCCAGAGACATAATCATACTACTGTAAGAAAGCCACTTAGTGGAGAATGCTTGCTCCTTGATTGGTCAGACTAGATACAAATTGATACCACATGTAAGATGAACAAGTGGATCTGTGGATGCTTCGGGCTGCTGTGCAGCAGAGACTGGGAAATGGAACGGTGAAAAGTAAATAATAATATCAGTCCAGACGCAATGACAGAAAATTTTATTGGAGCAAATTGACTCATTACCATTACAAACCTCAGGGGATATACAAATAATAGGTGGTGATTCAGGCTGGTGGTCAATAATGACTCTGACAGGTCATCAAAATGTAAGGGTATTTATGGAACCATTAGCAAGCTAAAAGGGATCATAGACTCAATGGGATTGCTTGATATAAGATACAATACTGCTTTTTCATTTTATTTGAAGCCCATGCCTCCCATTTGAGGATTGGTTACTTTCTTCTCGCTCAATGGACAGCATCTATAGTAAGACATGTAAAGTTCTTGATAAAGAGCATCAGACTAATGGCTATGCTGTTCACCTCGCAGGATGAGAGGCATGGCTTAGTAGATGAGATGATTCCAGTAATTGAATCCCAAATGTCCAGCAAGGTAGTTTGCTAGAGGGTGACAAATAAATAGCAGCACTGCTTAATTTTTAAAAGAATAAGTACTGGGGCAAAGGTTTTGGTCAGAAACTGGCGGACGGTGCTAGTGAATGGCTGGGCTTCGCAATACCAAGGCAGCTGAATTGTGATTCCACATATGTCTCTATAATCCACCACCAGACACTCCCTGACTCTTGCAGGTTCTTTAAATCTTTCTTTCTTTCCTTCTTTGTCACTGGTTTTCTGTCTTTTTCTTGTTCAAGCTTTCCCTCTTTTGTTCTTTTAAGTTTTTCCCTCTCTCTTGCTGTAGGACATAGTCTGAGGAGGCAAAATAAGTGCCAGTCCACGAAAATAAGTGCCGGTGGGCCTCACTTGCAACCACCTGCTCAAATTAAGCTCTGAATAGCAGAGAAGGTTGCAGGTTAGTTCAAGGACGTTTACAAATCCAGGTTCCAGGAATGGAAATACAAATTACAGAGTTCATAAATGAACCACCGAATCCTAGGGTTGATGAAGAAGGTTGAGAAATACTAGATACTGGGTAACAGAAGAAGACGATGCAGATGCAGTGACCCAGTTACAATCAGGCAAAGCTTCTGGGCCAAATGGTTTCTTGATTGAGCTTTTGAAAAAGTTGGTGACACTGACTGTGGGATATGCCCAGAATATGTTTCAAGCAGCATTACAGGAGGCAATCTCTCCACAGGGCACAGCACCAAGAGGATGCTTCACTTCACATCTTGGTATGAAAATGTTTATTGACAAAAGAAAAATCAGTAGTCTGTGAATCAAAGAATGAGCTGACAAGGGGATCCCTTGAAATCATTGGTGGAGACCAGCTCCCCAAGAACAGGCAGGACTTACATTTATACTCTACTGCACACATGTTTCTAGCATTGATCACATGACATAATACTCACCATGAATACAAACCGGGGCCTTAGCCAAGCTCATAAGACCTAGAAATTGTTCTCTATTAAACAAAACTGCTAGTCTTCCCATGAGCAATCTATTTCACAACTTCTTATCTCAAGTAATAAAATGCAGCAAAATATGTCAGAGATGGGCCCATACTGTAGGCTCTGTTAGCATGAGCAACAAAACATGCCAGTAGCAGGTTGCAATTATGCTACAAAAGACCACATTTTAAAATGTTCACAAATTCTCTCTCTTGCACTAATTTATTGTTCAACTAAGTCAACTTAACATTCATTCATTAATAGTTACACTTGCTTCTCCAAAGTTCCTTCGGTGAATCGCTCATCATAATAATAATGTTTGTCACCATCATAGACTGTCAACAGGTGACAGTGGGGAGCATGCTTGCCTCTGATCATGCCTGTGATAGAGGTAATACAGACTCGGTCGAGAACATAGGGGCTGATTAGGATGGCGATTTTTGGCACACCCGCGGTGCTGGTGGAAAAACCAGCCACTCGGAGACGGTGGCAGCACAACTGTGGAGATAGGAGCTCGAATCCGGGGCACCTTCAATTGTTCCTGACCGACATGGATCCAACTCTTCAAGCCCTTCCACTGTTGAACCTGATCCACTACCAGCAGATAAGACGACGCCGCAGTCAACACCGCAGGTAAGTAAATAACACATCTCCGCATACAACCACAACACACAACTGTTGTGCTGAAATACATTTCCTGTCTACATCAGACACCCTGGTGGAGACAGGAATATATCCCCTAGTGTTCTTACACATGTCCTGCTTGTTAGAAATTGCCACCTCTGCATCGGGGTCACCCATCAACATAGAAATCACTGCAAGGTCCCAGTCATGTCACCGCAGCGGTGAAGACCCGGAAAAACATGCCCACATTGTAGTAGGCAGGGCCTGCGCCAGGCATGGGCAGTGTGCGCAGCTGCCCAGGGCCCCACCTTCACCCTACCCACATGGTGCCCCACATCAGTTGGTCACAGCCCACAGCACGCTTACCACATCTATTCCTGCCCACGCTGTTTGCTCCTCTTGTACCCCCATCCATGCACTATTTCGCAGACAACCCTCCTCCTCACACCTGCCTTCCACTCATGTGAATCAAAGTGAGTAAATTAAGAAATGAAGAGTCACTCTGCATATTAACAACCATGGAACTGTTCACACTGCATGTCAAGTCCCTCAGACAGATCACACACTGAAACTCTGCCACATACACACACCATAAGTCAGCAGCAATGTATGACAATAAATAGACTAGCCCAAAGCAGAGTGCACAGTGTAGAAAAACCATGGAGCAAGCCACTTAGTATTTGTACATGACATGCAAGAGGAGGAACATAATACACTACACTTAGGCCATCAAATCAGACATGGATGGCACAGTGATTGAAATTAAACTAAAGTAACATCTGTGCAATATCTCTGGAATACAGCAATACAAGCTATGGCTAGGCCCAGGAATGATAGGAAGTTTCAGAAGCCATACAGTGACCAGCCCCACATCTGTGTCAACTACCTTGATGTGTATGCCCCCAGCACAACACACATGGCTCATTGTCACACTCCCTAACTCTCAAACCCAAGTATGACCTTCACACATACCCCTCGCCTACCCATCTCACACCTGCACTACTCAACACCTGTGAGAAACACAGATAAAGGTGCAAATAAGGTCCTGCGAGTTTCCTGATAACCAATCACACACCCTGGTGTGTATCTACAAATGTCAGAATCCCACTCAGGGATGTCTGAACCAATGCTGATCAAAAAACAATAGCCAAACACAAATCTCACAAACAACATCCAAAGAAGTCCAACAAGCTCAGCCATGTGCAGGCAAACAGTGGATAGGCAATGTGACCCTAGACAGAAGAGGAATACACAATATTTTCACTCTGGACAAATGCACAGACAACATACCCCAACCCAATTAAAAATTGCATTATCAAATGCCAATCATGAACATTAACTGTGATCAATAGGACTAATCTGCTAACACACACATACACACTACACCAATTATTAAGGGAGCATGGTGTCAATGTGTAGCACAAGCATGCACATGCACACCCCTGACAAGTGACAGGTCCAATATAGGAGGACATAGCACAAACGTGCACTCAAAAGAAGCTCATGAACAAGATTCCACATTGCTGCATGTGAAATTCACACATGAAATGCACACTACAAATTCAACACCCACCTGAATGTATTACAATGCACAAACTACTCACACAGAATGTTATGTAAATAGAACTTCACACACTCATACACCTGTCAGTAGAAAAGAGCCAACACAGGCCAAATACTGCATCCATCAACAACAAAAACACAACATATGCACATACCAATTCATCACATACCAAACTCAGCTGGACATCAGGGGGATGCACACCAGGCAAGTACAAGACAACATAAACTGACAGTAGTACATGCACAGTAAGCAGTGTGTGAAAACCAACACAACCAGTATTACACATGTCTGAGTGCTCCACCATGAACTTCTACACCACAAATCATCACAGGGCACAGATCACATCACACTCAGGAAGGGTTGCAGTACCTCAGCAAACAGAAATACACCTTAGCCATCACCCACAGCTGCAAAAATCAGTAAAACCCAGATGCATCCAACATGACTAGAGGACTGTGCTGGTCAAACATATGCACTGCACATGAGCAACCATGACTGCAATCAATTATAAGAAAATACCGCATAACAAATTGTGATAATGTCCTGAGTGGCACATTGGTCATGTACACAGAAGGGCAGATCTATGTTGGAGTTGCGTCACTTTTACGCCGCCGTTGCGTCACTTTTATGACGCAGCGGCGGCGTAAACCCTGCGCCACGTTGCGCCCTATTTACATCGTGACACATCTATGGAGATGCGTCACGGTGTAAAGCCCTGCGCCACATGAAACCTGCGTCAGGTTTCATGTGGGCGTTTCCACGCAGGGGGGGGGCGTTCCGTCGCAGGAACGCCCCTGAAATGTGACTCAGTGAAATCTATAAGATTTCACTGAGTCACTTTCCCAACGCTGATGCGTCAAAACCCTGCGCCTGTTTGAAGCAGGCGTAAGGCTTGACGCACCATGTTAGGTATGGGGTAGATTGGAACAGTGCTGAAGTTGCGTCGTGCTTGCGACACAACTTCAGCACTGCGCCAACCTTACGCCGGCAGATACGTCACGCATCTGCTTGTCCTTGCGCCACGATGCACCGCATTGTAAATGCGGCGCATCTGCGGTGGCGCAAGGGCAAACTTGCATGATACATCTTCCCTGGAACATCCATGCTGATTTGCAGGGATGCGCCAGGGATCATAAATCTGCCCCAGAATATCTTCCCACAGTATAGTGTCACACTATGAAGTGGTGGGGAGGGTCAAACACTGGCAAGGCATGGGGTGGAAGACATGAGACTGAAGTGGTGTGTACATCAGTATTGGACAGGTGAGGAGTGTCCAGTGCAAAAACACATAACTCACAATTTGCAGGCATCAAAAGCACCTATAGGGGATGGTATGACTCTTTATAACACATACTATACTTGTCCCAAAAATGTGTCAAGTGACAGCAATGTATGAGAAAAGTCACATATAATGTCAGTGTGGCTGAGCAGGTCAGCACAGTGAGCACAAACGTAAACAAGACCCATGGCTAATCAACAAACACAACACAGACATTGCAGTGACACACTCTGCATACTCACAACTGACAGCGACAACAAGTAGGTGTACCCCAGGATTGTAAGGTCACACCGACATACTGCACATTGCTCAAACTACAACTCCTACATGTGCCCACAATCCGAAGCACAAGTCTGATAACATAAACAAACAGGCACTCATTACCTGGATCATACATGTGTGTAGGTGTCATGTGCAGGGGTACATACACCTCAACACATCTGACAATGACAGGCCAATCACACTGTATGACTACTCAAGTGCACACATTCTAATGTACCCCTGTGACTATGAAAACAGGCTTACACAAAATGACTACACATCTACACTGCTGTTCACACATCAAGAAATATTCCACAGATATGATGGACCCTGGCCACCCCGAAAGTTATCCTGTGGATAGAATTTACTTCTGCTGTGGTACTACATCCTAATATGACATGTCTATCATTGTGCAAACCTGACAATAGAATGATTAGGATATGAGTAGATCATCACAAACAACTATCATTGCACTCTCAAGCCTCAGAGTCAAGAAGCACAAAAGTGCCTGTAACCTCTGGCAACCTGAGAAAAATTCAATCAAGTAATTGCCAATGTGAATGTGGCATACAGAGCATGGGTCACATGAACATACACCCATACATTAAACTTATTATTTAGCAAGGGCATTGACAAAGCAGACAACATGAGTAACAGTCTTTATTACATAATCTCCGGATAGGCATCAAAAATGCAAAACATCAAGGCTATTGGCCAGTCCAAATTTCTAGTCAGCACATATGTGCATTAGAACTTGCACAGGAAATGGGCATCAAAAGTGCAAAACATCAAGGCCATTGGCCAGTCCAAATTTCTAGTCCGCACATGTATGCATGAGAACTTGCACAGGAAATGGGCATCAAAAGTGCAAAACAGCAAGGCCATTGGCAAGTACAACTTTCTAGACCACACATGAGTGCGTGAGAACCCAAAACTGAAATGGGTAACACAGTCCACTGCCATGGGAATCACCACAGGTCAGGGGCTTCGAATGGGCAGTCCAGACACCGCAGTGGTGTGGGGAGGGGGACTTGGCTTCAACTTTTGCTTGAAGTTGAACTGGGGGGTGGCTGATTGTCAGGGCCAGTTGGAGGACTGGACCTGGGAGGGAGAGAACTGGCTGAGGTAGAGGGATCTGTGGATGTGAGAGCCTGAGGGCTGCTCGGACTGGGTGGAGTGGTGGCACGTGGAGATGGTGAAATTCTGTGTGGAGGCTCACTGGCTGAGGGGGAATGTTGAGGAATGGGTCTCAACTGTTTACGGATCCTATATCCCACAAGTGTCTTGGCCGGAGTGGGAAGAGAGGTTGGCACAACAGCCTCATCCTTCCGTAAAGGTGTAGCAGGTGCAGGTGCCTCTCCACATATGGATTTGCTGGACCTGGTGGTACACTGGGTGTTGCTTTGCTTTTTCCCCTGTTTCTGAGCTAAAGCCCCCACTTTGCTCTCTTGTCCCTGCTTCACAGGGGTGTGGGTGGGAGTTGAAGTTTTGGGTGGATCTGCCTTCTGAATGTCTTTCAACTTAGTTGTGGCAGGCACGAGGTTCACAAAAGACAGGGCAAGTGTTTGTGTGTCTTTGGGATCAGGTGTGGGGATGGGAGTGCCCTTGGATGGTGAGGATTTTGATGCAGGTAATGTGGATGCATGCTTCTTTGCCCTATGTCCCTGAGTGTCATGTGATGGACTTTTTGTTTTGCACTCATGTGTGCCCGTTTTGTGTTGTGGTGATGGTGTCTGTGCTCTGGTATGCTTAGACTGCTGCTGTTGTGTGCTACGTGTGGATGACTGGGTGCCTGATGGCTCTGGCATGTGTGCACTCTCGTCAGGTGGTGCCACTGGCAGGGTGGTTGCTGAAGGGACAGGAGCTTGACTGGGAACTTGGGACTGCTGAATGGCTGCCGTCACTGTGGATGAAAAAGACTGGACACTTCGGTGTAGACCACCCACGTCCGAATGAATGCCGTCCATGAACGCAACAACACACAGCTGGTGCAAAATGTCTACCGCCTCCACACTGAGGGCAGCAGGGGAGACAGGGGCAGGGGCAGCAGTGCCTGGGGAGAAGGAGGCTCCACCCTTCTTATGGCTGCATGCACAGACAGCACTTGGGGGAGCATCTGGGTGGGTGGGCACTGGACGAGGTGAGGCAGAAGATGCAGATTTTGAACTTCCTGTGCCCGCCAACACCGAGGAGTCACCCCTGGAGTTTGAAGATGTGGAGGTTGGTGTTTCGGGGTGGGAATCATCAAGGATACTCCTGTCCCCCTCTGAGACGCTGGTCCCCTCAGTGTCCCTGAACTCCTGTGTAGCAGTCATGCCAATGGCTTCCACACTGGTGTCGGTCCCCCGTCCTTCCCTGCCCTTGGTAGATGCTAAAAGAGACAGACACATAGGTTCAGTGCAGTGCCATACTCACAAACATCATATGCCAGCAAAGCACCCAACTTTAAAATGGCACTCCCATGTTGAACTCCTCTATGTACATTCAGTATATGCTACATTTATGTAATCATCAGATGATACATGGAAACATGCATAGTTGATAGTAATGCTCCATGTGGTGTTTACACACAGCCAAAAAGCTGGGCCTGTGCCTCCCTATAACCACACATACTATTGTCTGTAAGGATACCTACGTGCCTGTAGGTGAGATAGCTATACATCAAGCCATATTGTCTCTGTCACATATGGAGTCTCCTTAAGGGAACACCACAGATACAAACTCCAATATGTCCTTTTGCAAGGGCTACAAGCTCCTGATAGCCACCACGTTGGGCTTAGAAGTTAAACTACAGTTGTACATTGGTGTCAGCTGTGTAGATGTTACAATTTATCTGGTGTGCACAGCACACATCTATGAATACACACCAACATGATGCTCACTGCTGTTCACTGCCAGTCGATGTCTATGACACTCATACTGCAGCATATGTCACAAGGCCACATCTTATCTGTCAATGAAGTGCCAATGAGCACCATTGCACAATGTAGTCACAGACACAAAGCACTTAAGCATGATAATGTGAAGTGAATGCAAGGCCTTCATAGGTTGTGACATGTCACATACCAACAGGTCCACAAGGCCCTAACAGTCCCTCATTGATCCAAGGTAGGATTGTGTCTGCTGTTGATGATGAAGTTGGTGGACTCCATAAGGACAGCTAATGTGTGACAATACCTAGAGTCTGGCATATGACATCCATATGTTGTGCTGACTGATGACATTGAGGACACATCAATGTGCCAATAAATCACACACTGATTAAAAGCATTAGCCACAACTTAACCATGCACTGATGTACAAAGACCCCCTCCACATTGCACATGAACTGAGGACTGACACTCCATAGTGCCTAAACTATTTCGCATAGCCGGGTTCTGCTACATTGCATTTGAAACACAGCGTCTAACCATCCCAGTCATGTTGTCATGTGCCCAAAAGGCAAAGGTACATTAGCCAATAATCAATGCAATCATCACCATCTACCCTTTAAGCACCTGTGTGCACATGCTTTCACTATGGCAGGTAAGTACACCATGTAATGCCATGCTGCTGATATTGGGCTAGCATACTTCACAATAGGGCTGTCCTCTATATGATTGTGAAAAAAGGGACCCGTGGAACAGGTGTGACCCTTATCAACTCACTGCTCCCTGAGTCCACATCCCTGCATGTCTGTAGCCACTGACACATCATCACATGAGCACACTATTGAGCTAGTCACACAGCGCACACAAGTCTCACAAGTGTACTGGGTTAACCACTTCACACAATGGATTATCCTGTGTAGGAAGGTCTCAGTTCAGACAACATTAATGCAATGTGACTTTTGAATATTACAAGATGATTAAATGTGACAAGGTTCATGGGTTGTTGACACATGTGAAACAAAATGTTGTACAAATGCAGAACAGCTGCCCTCAACACAGAGGCCACTTAGAAGCCATTGCATCATACTAGAGACATTACAAAGCTCCGCACTGGCTCAGAGTTGGTATTCATGCAGTCACTCAAACTCATAGTCACTCTTTGCACAATACTCACCGCCAACTTGATGCTGATGGGCCCACAAGCGCCAATACAGCTCTGGCCTTGTCACTGCCAAGATGCGGGCCATTAGTGGTGTCATGCTCCTACGCGCCAACCTGCCACTCCGAGGGAGCACCCCCAGCGTCATGTCTGCCAAGATTTTGCTCAGCCAGCAGATGTCATCCCACCTCTTGTGGCAGTGTGTATGCCATCGGTTGGAGACACCCAGAGCCCGCACCTTGCGTGCAATGGCCCTCTATATCGCCTTACACTGATGGACCTTAAGCTGTAGGCATGGGAGACAAGAAGAGGAACTTTCAGTGACACTGTGTTGTGTACCACTGTGTGTCAGTACAGGAGCATGAAAATACATAGCACACTAATACATAAATGTTGAGCAGATGCCATACAGCATGCCACTTTGTACACTTGCATCAAATAATCTCATAGACATGTATACATGTATGATGATGGACACAGTACATGGCCATCTCATAAACATGCAGAGTGCCAGCACAGCAACCAATGTGAAAATGGCCCTCATCTGTGAAGCAGTATGTGAGTGAGCATGACATACAATACATAGGAAATGATGTGTCGTGGCAGACTCACTGTGTCCAACACTACACACCCCTTAATGTCCTTTACCAGTGCATGGCTACATGTGTCATGGTGGTCTCATTTAGGGACATGATCTTACATTCTCACACTCTTCTCACAATGTGTAGTCCTGTCTTGTGCAATCCTCAGGCCTAAGATAGCTCATTGAGAAATAGGGTGGTGGACAACACATATGTTTAACTCAGTCCTGTTAGTGATGGGTCCTTGTAACATTGGGCAGTTTCTGTGCATGCCAGAGGGCCTCACACTGAGGTTACATGAGAAATCACATGCATGTACAATATGAGAGGATAAACAGTGCCTACACATGCGAGACTGAACACATCATAGAATCAATAGAAGGATGACATCTCCACCTCACATTTATCTGATGTGTCTGGTAAATTACCACCAAGAGTGTTACATTCAGGCATTTTACTCCTGTGCAGAATGGACACATCACCATAGGGTCAATTTGAAAACTGTACACACATTATTCAGTACCCTCTGGCCAAAATACATTTGTAATGTCACAAATGAGCATATGGAGACTATGGACTATGACATCACATAGCACAGGCAATGTTTATTCAGACTTCGAGTGTCTCAAACCAGCAGTGTAACTGTATGACTGCCAAAGCACAGTTTGCTCCCATCCTTCAATGCAGTCATGGATCTGTGGAAATAAGGCTACACACCCCATTGACATGAAGTCAGCATGCTACGTAGAGTATCACGCATTTACATTACCCAGTCTCAAACCAATGTGTGTTTGTTTTGGCTTAAGAAGAGCTATAACAGTGTCCATGTTGCCATTCTCTCCACATACTCAAATGCAATTCTAATTAGGCCATGTATGGAGCATGCTATAGACAAAATATTTATGCATGCATATCTTGCACTCACAGGCACATACTACTGCACAGTAACATCATGTGAGCATTCTGAGCACTCTCAAACGTTTACTCAGACACTTACCAGTACATCTGGGGCACCATATAGCCTCCCATACTGTGCAAGGCCTTCGTTCACCAGGACCTCCAGCTCCTCTGTGGTGAAGGGACAGGCCCTGATGTTCTCAGTTCTCGCTTCACTGGGTCCAGTATACAGGAACAGCAGCAGTTGGTGGTGATGAATGGCAGGCAGCAGTGTCTGAAGGCAATTGACATGTGAGGCTCTCTCAAAGACATTTATAGGCCCCTGGGGTTGTTTCAATGGTACTCTGCTGCTGCAATAGGTCTGCCTGGTTTACATTTTTCAATTGTATCCAATAACCGGGACCGCGGCAGTGGAGCACGCCTACCACGAGTTTCAAAATTGTATTGCACTACCGTGATCGCAGTTCCCATTGGCTGCAATGGCATTGTCATTTGCAGTGTCACACACGGGGGCAGGTGGTTTCTACCGCAATTTGGCATTTTTCAATAGTGGCCAATGACCGTGATCGCGGTGGCGGAGCACACCTACCGCTGTCGTGTAGTTCCTATATTACCCATACTGGACCTGCGTGTTCCGGATAACATAAACTGGGGGTTTGGTGGCAGACTAATTCTAAGCACCCCCCACCGAGAAATGTTAGCCTGTTTGCATTAGCTAGCTCACAGTGCCACTAGTGTCTCCTCTTATCGGAAAGAGAATAGTTTCTGGCAACCTTAGAACATGACAACCCTGATCCCTCAGGATCGTGGAAGCAATGTCCTACTTATCGCTCAGTCACTTATGCTCACATATTTGGTCTCAGAGAGTTATACAGAAGAAACAGTTGGGCGTGTTCCATTAAGTATTTATTGCAGTTGTTCTTCTAGTGTAAAATAGATGTGCTGCAACAACCGTTAGACAGTAGCAGATATATATGATTAGCAGTACAGTGAATATAAAAGGATAGTACAGTTCTACCATCTTGAAATAAGCATGAATAAATACATGAATATATAATGCAGGATAAAAGTGTTTGTAGTCCTACGATGCCTGTCTAGATGTACCTAAGCATGTGAGTAGGTGTGAAGCCAAGAATCCCTCTAGGATTTAGTCGAACCCCATTACCTGAAGTGTGAGAATGTAGGAGCCCATCCTGGTCTCAAGTTGGACACCCCACGAGGGATGTTTAGACCACTGTCAGCTGGAGCATCTGCATGCAGGAGCCTCAGCATCTCTGGTCAGTGTGTTGGCCTGGAAGTCTTGGTTCCCTCTACCAACCCTAGCAAGACGTGCTGTATTTATACAAGAAGTATCTAGGGTTTCTTTGTCCCTTGTCTCATGTATTAGCCAATGTTGATTTTGAGAATGACGTATGGGATGAACCTTGTGCACCCAGGACTAGAACTATGTGAAGGTTCAATCCTAAAGGCTCATTACTGTGTAGTATAAGGAAGGTGATGTAGGTGAAGGTGTATGATGTTACCCGGGCCTATATTTGGATACCTATATGAAACATAACACCCACTCCTCTTCCGAACAGGCAACAATGATAAAAATGCTAGTTAACCACTCGTTTTACTTGGTAGTAGCACATAAAAATATCAGTGATTTTCATAAAAACATTGTCTTTTAAAAACCCATTTAAAATTAGTCTAATTGGGTGGAAAAAAGAAAAAATAATTTCGAAAGTTCCAAATTGGAAAAGTCACTCCAAGCCAAAGTCCTAATCGAGTTCGTTTATATAAGCCAAATCACTATAAGCGATAGAAGGGCATGTTTTCTCAGTGAAAGTGTCAATTTGAGGAAATGTTCCAAATTTAGATGACTTTTGAAAAAAGGAAAATGTCGAATTCTTTCCCAGCACACAATGAGCCAATTATAGATTAAGTGTCCTGGCTGGGAGATGCAACATCGCTGTCGATCGCCGCTGCAGAGGACGGTCCCTGTAACATATCGCAGAGTACGTCAATGGAGCACAGATGATATTCAGAAGTGCCAATAGCTGGTATAGAGGCAGCCGGTGCTGTTGTTGAAACCTGAGTGCTAGTGGAAGAGCTGATGCTCAACCCAGTTGTAAAAGGCACCTGCGGATTCTCGAGGAATGCAGCCATCAATATGGGAATACACTGGGGACATTGCCGAGCATGGGCCCTCAGGGGTTCCAGCCTGGTATTCAAGTCTGCAGGCATGTCCGATGCAAGTGTCAGACAGAGATCCAACACTCATTCTTCACAGCAAAACAGGCATCGAATAACAGGTAAGATGCAGTCCATCCAGACTGGTCTAAATGATAGGAACCAAGAGGCACTCAGTTCCCGTAGGCAAGGTGTGCTCAGATATTGTACCATGAACTCACTGTATTTGCGCTCCAGGAGTGCTTTTGCCATCTTGTTGGTGATTGGGCCGTCCATTGCGAAGCAGAAAAATTACAATCAGGATTCCTGCTATAGAGAACAGGATCAGTGGAAGGCCTCCAAAGATGCTTCCCAATACGTTGTGTATAACATTTGGAATAACTCAGAGGATTGTCTGAAAGGTGATTAGAAATCCTGACCCTAGGGTCTTAAATAGGTGTACAATACCACACGTATCAGACATATTAAAGATACGAACCACCATTTCTGTGAAATGAATGGGGCAGCTTGTACGTATAAGCGTCTGTATCTCAGTCGAGGTCCTTGAAATTTGAAGATCGAAGATCTCCAAGCGGATGTTAAGGATACGGTTCGCTGTAAAAGCATGGTTTTCAGTCTGCTCAAAGTATCAAACTGTATAAAGGAAACATTCAACGAAGGCCATAACGGCGCCTCCCTGACTGTATTTGTCAAGGGAAACAATACTTGCATTCAGAATGTAACCCTGGAGTTCACAGTGACCAGATAGGCAATGCCCGGAAGCATCCCACAGCAACCTTGATCGTTCAGCATTAAGTAACTCCCATTCAAGAGCATCAAGAGTAATCACAGCTGCTGGAGTCCATTTCATGTGGCAGGTCAAGTTTGCTATTGAACCATTGCAAGCTCCGTGCAGTGAAATGTCCTGGCACATGAGAGAACCGCATAAAGTGCTCTTGCAGTTTGTACCGCTTAGAAACACTTCTCGATCTCCACTCCTGCATCGAAATCTGTATGGTAACTCCCAAGATTCCTTAATGCAGTCCTTACCCATCTTTCCATATCTGCCAGCGTGCCTTTGCTCAAGGCAATTTTGAAACTGAGAAGTAGTGATCGGTAGAGTTATGTGGCCATGGATGAGCCATTCCGTAGACGGAGAATCCGCTACCGTAAACGGTAGTCTGTCCAGTTTTTCAAAATGCAGCATTGTATATTTTGTTCCCCTTTATGCCATTTCCATCTGTTTATCTGTTACATTGTATTTAGAAAACATAGAAGTACTGTTTATATAACGCCAATGCACAATGCCTGCACGCAAAGATTGTAGCATCCAGCTCAATAAGATAACAGAACGTAGCTGAGATTGCCCGTGTTGTAATATGGCTAAATCCTGTTCCAGTATGTCTATCACAGAAGATACAATGTTGCCTAAGGAATATATCCTGGAGGACAAAGTTGTTAACCCATTGTCTACCACTGCGAGAGATTTCTCTAAATGAATACGTCTATTTCCCGTATTTTCTCTGCGGCCTCTTGTTGGGATATTTTCCAAATTTCATTATAGGCAGTATAAATGCCAGCATATATGAAGCGTTTCTGACGGTGTTTCCTGGGACCTTGTAAAAAAATCCCTAAGATCTATGTCTTGCGTGAGTAAGGACAAGTGTTGCTTCATTTCTGTGAGTGTTGAGGTCTCTAGCCAATCAAGGCACAACTTCCCAACACTGTAGGATGTCACTAATCCTGGGTGTTCTCTTTGTAGGTAACGTGGGTCTGGCCTAATGATACTGAACCCTTCGGTGGAATCCCAGAATCTCCTCTGACATCTGTTTGTGTCTAAGGGCCAAACCAACCATTCTTTCCAATTAGGGTCGGATCTATTGTACTGTATAATGTCATTTATTGTTTCCCCTTCTTGTGAAGTCGAATTTTGCCACCCCTCTCTTTGTGATGGTGTTGGAAACCAAGGTGTGTTCAGGTCCTTGTTCTGTTGTACAGTGTCATTTAGAAATATCATCTGCTATGAAATGAAGCATGCTCTAAATAGCGCTTCTGTTCCCTGGACTTGCCAGTCTCTTGAACCCCAGCCTGATTTTAAGTCTATTGTGTCCTTTTATAGGTCAAAACCCTGTTCAGACAATTGGGCAATAAAGGAAGCAGAGTAAATCTGTTTGGTGTTTGTCAGCATAATTTTCTGGGCTGATTTGGATGTCACTTTGTAATAAAATGACATGGGGTCAGTGATATTAAACCCTGAAAAATATAAGAATTTCTGTGCAAATGTTTGTGAATTACCTTTTGGTGGTGTAGGGCAATGTTCCCGCTGATGGTACTCAAATACATTTCTAGGTGAAATAGATTTGTACAAGAAATGATGACCATAATGTTGGTAACAGTACAACGTGTCATAGTCTGAATTACCTTCTAACATTTTAGAGTTCGGAAATGCAGCAGTTTTTAAAATCAGACAACATGTTATTAACAGTTTCAGAGTCCCAATCATCAGACAATGTACTGGAGGTAATGATATCACTTAATGACATTTTAAACACATGAGAAAGTTTTAAAAGTTCAGTTGGAGCGAATATGTCAAAATCAACCTTGCCTCAAACTATACCGTCCAGTATAGGGACGCCTGTGATGTTCACTGATGACAAGACTCTCTGTTCATGATAAGAAGATTGATGTGGTTTTAAAATCAAATTAACTGTTTGGGCTGTAGAGCTTTGTTGAAGGTAACGTCCATTAACAAGCATGCTAAAAGTTATAACTAAGCCTAGCCAGAAAAGACAAAATAGTATCTCAGTAATTATCCAGAGTTCTAGCCAAGGTGATACCAGGTAAGTCTTTTTGAGAAAGTTCAGAAAGTCTTTAAGTTGCTGCTTGCGTGATTTTTGGGCTGGCGTCGTTTCCGGTTCACTGAGATCCAAGGAGAACGTATCAAAGTTAATGAAGAATCCAGAAGCAGTTCGATCAATTGTAGGAATTGCATCGGGATTTGTTGAAACCGTAGTTTGCTCTTGTCGAGGCATGTTGATATAAACATCTGTATTTGGTCTTATTGCCACTTGTGTGTTACTTTGAGTTTGATTTTGAAGTTGAACTTCTGGTTCAAGGGACCGAGTTCCATGGCATTGTTGCATAGTCCTTCATTCCATACAGGAGCCTCTTAGAATGTGATGAGTCTCTCTGTTTGGATTTCTTGGATTGTAGATAGAGGATGGCGTCTGCTACTGTGGAGTCCACGAGGCCTACTGGTCAGTATCGGCCACATAGTGTGGTTTGATTAAGTTGATTGAGACAAATCTTTTCTCCATTTTTCCCGGCATGAGGAGGCAAAAGTACAGTTCTTGTTCCTTGAATTGCTAGGATAGGTACAGGCTTTCTGTATGATGGTCCGAATTCTTTTTTGTCCGCTATTTTTTCCTCTGACCAGATCCCTGACTTTTGGGATCCAGACACGTCTTGCCTTAACTGCCTTGACTTCCCCAGTGGCAGTCTGTTTCTGGAGTACTTTACTTTGCTGTGTCCTGGATTCATTTAGATTTATTTAGATCCTGCAAAACAGCCAAACGATCATGGATATCAAATGGTTTCTCATCCGTCACTGCGCCTTCACAATCAAGATCAGGTACCCACATTCTTGTCCCAAATAGGTCCTCATATGGAGTGACACCCATAGAGAACTTCTTGGCTGGTTATTGAGTGCTCGCTGTACCCCGTAGAGATGATTGACCCAACTACCGCCCTTGCCTAAACCCTAGCTGTTAAAGATTGCTTTAAGTCACGGTTTTTTCTCTGCACAACCGAATTTCCCCCAAGATGATACGGAGAGGAGTACCGCAATGCTATGCCCATACTTTCCATGACCTCTTTGTAAACCCAAGAGCTAAATGCCGGGCCACAGTCAGAATGTAACGTGCCAACTGCGTATGTCCCTATAAAGACTCGCAAATCTGTGATAACAATTCGAGCGTCAGCCGAGCACTGAGGCCAAACCCATAGGAATCATGAGTATGAATCCACTGCAACCATGATAATCTTGTAAGCCCTATCAGATTGTAAGGGGCCGCAGTAGTCCAGATTCACATATGCAAGAGGTTTCTCAGATATTGGTAACGGTATCTGCACCGGGCGTGTTATGGTGGAGCCTTTCATTTGTTGGCAGATGTCACATTTCAAGACATAGTCTTTAGTTTGTTCTGTTAGACCTGGCCACCAGTTTCAGCAACAAAATAGTCGCTGTAACACCTGTATGTGAAGAGCCCAAATCCTCGTGTGCAGCAATAATTAAACCTTGCTTACGATCCATATTTGGTATCCCCCACTCCAGGAATCTGAGCATATGGAATGTTGTTTGCATCTAACTTGTAAGAGTACTTGAGTGGAATTTTTTTTTGCACTGCTGAGCTGTCATCGCGCAAAGCAATGACAGCCACCATAATTTCACCATCTATTCTCATTTTTGAACGAGTGATTGCAGCTACAGAAACTGTGCGTACAGCCCCCTTCGCAGCTTCATCCGCCAATGACTTCCCTTCAACATGAACGCCATAATGTTGATGACTCAGTGTGTGTTTCACGTGAGCCCACTGTAGTTCGATTTTCAACTCAACTACCTGTTCCCATAGCATTTTATGCTTAATTGTGCCACCTTTAAACCCACTTTGTTCCCAATGATGTAAATTTTAATTATATGACTGCACACAGAAAAGGGAATCACACACAATAAGTGTGGGGAATTCGTGATCCGTATTTATAAGTGCAAGTATCAGTGCTTTTAAATCTGCCAACTGAGCCGTACAGTCTCCTAGAAATTGCGTTTTGGCGCAACTTGGATGGAATTTACAATCCCGCATGCAACCTTTTTTTTTTCTTTTTAAACTTTTCTTTTTATATTTCTTTTCTCCTGATGAACAAAAGGGAACCAAGGTCCACATTGGCACAGCGTTAAGCCTACAACCCATTTAGGGCCGGCCGCGTTTCAACCTCAAGAAAACTATATGGAGGCATTATAAGGCAGTTTAAAACACAGCATGCCGCCTACAACCCCTGTGGGGCCGGCCGCGTAGGAAAACACATATGGCAATATGAGGGCATTATGTGTGGTGTCGGGACCTTTTTCAATGCAAGAACAAAACCAATAGGAACTCGGGCGAAGGGCCCGTCGAAAGAGGATAGAGGAAACTAGACAGAGAGAGGCCAGAAGAAAAGAGGGGAAAAGAGAGAAGAGAAGGACAGTATCAGAAGTGGCTAGGCAGACGGACGGGAGTATGTACGCAACAGCGCAGGACGTTAGGTGTACTTGTCTTGGGGCTTACCATATGGGATGCCTCCAAAGACTGACCTGATCATGCAAGGAGCCTATTGGGATCTGACGGAAGTATGGCATCCTCTAAAAGTCGTAACGCTCTAAGCTTGGAGGGTAAGTAACGCGCATGTTCTGTTTTACAAAGGTTCTGGACTAGGGGTCGCCAAACAGCAGTAAAGCGTGTGTCACGCGATTGCAATCGCGCTGTAAAAAAGTTCCATAGTTAGCACATGCCATAAGCGCGTGTACCAAGCGGCTATTGGGGGAGATTCAATTTTTTTCCAGTACAAGGCTATAGTCTGTTTAGCCGCCCCTAGCATATGAAGTGCTATAGTCCAATCGCTGCGGGTGAGTGCTTTCAAATTGACAGACTTAAGGCCCAAAAGAATCACGGTAGCGGATTCAGGCAGCGGAAAACCCAGCACCCCCTTAATATGGCTAAGGACCTCCTTCCAGAACAGGGTCGGGAGCGGATACTCCCACCAGATGTGCATGAAATCTCCAGGAGCCTCCAAACATCTCCAACACAATGGGGACACACTAGGGAACATTTTGTGCAGGCGAGTAGGCATATAGTACCATTGCGTCATGATTTTATATGCATTTTCCCTCTGCGGGATACTGCGATAGACCCCAGGAATATCTCGCCAAAGGCGATGCCACTGCGCTGAGGTGATTTCCGTGGTTGATGTTGTTTGCCATTGGCGCTGGTATGGGTGCGGAGATAGGATCGGAGGGTGTTGTAGAATCTGGTATGTGCGAGAGATAAGGCCCATTGATTCATCAAAGGAACGGACCAGCCGTTCAAACGGGGTGAATGGACGGGTAGCGGCCCTGTGCATCTCAGGTGAGAACACCCAGTTACGCAACTGCACGTACTGTAATCCCTTGTTCATCGGGAGTCCAAAATCCTCCCAACACCGAGCAAACGTCTTAAGCGTTCCCCCCTCGTACAGATCGCCAATCACCCTACATCCCACCTGTAACCAATTAGCAAAGGTTTGCGGATGAAGGGCCGCGGGAAAGGCTGGATTGCCCGAAATAGGAGTGTGGGGGGAGGGAAAGGTCATTAATCCCTTACGTTCTGCAACCGTGTCCCATATATCCAGAACCGTTTTGGTAGGGACTGCAATATATGCACTGCGCGAGCGTGGCGTGCGATAATGCCAGGCAAGGTCCCAAATAGAACGTCCAGTTACCATCCTGTCCATATGGAACCACACCTTTTCGCTCTCAATTGCTATAAATTTCGACACAAAGCGAAGATGCGAGGCCCAATAATAGTCCAAGAGGTTAGGACACGCTAGACCCCCTCTGTCGCGCGGCGACATGAGGGTCCTGTGGGAGAATCGCAGCCTGCGTCCACCCGAGATAAAGCGAATGAGATCGCGCTGGAGGCCCTGTATTTGGTGTTGCGGTATAGGGGTGGGGAGACATTGAAATAAGTATAAGATTTTAGGGAGTATTGGCATTTTTACAGCATTAAGCCTACCCAACCAGGAGATCGTTAGGTTTTCCCAGCCCCGCAGATCTTCCAAAACAGTCCTCCGGCATTCTCGCCAATTTACCTGGGTCCATGTGTCCAAGGTGGCGGTCAATTGGAGGCCAAGGTACCGGATATGCTCCGTGGCCCATTGATAAGGAGCGAGCGTTTTCAGGATTGGCACCTCTTCTGGCGGGATCGTGAGATTCAGAGCCCAGGATTTGCCATGATTAATTTTGAGGCCCGAAGCTTGCTCAAAAGACTGCAGTAGAGTATGGAGCGTCGGAAGGGATGTATGCGGGCGCGACAAGGTAAGGATAAGATCATCCGCGAAGAGCGCTACCTTGTTTTGCCGGCCACCGAGGGAAATCCCATGTATGTCCGGGTGCTGCCTAATTATCTCCGCTAAGGGCTCTACCACCAGGGCAAACAGAAGAGGTGACAGAGGACAGCCCTGCTGTGTACCTCTAGAGATTGAAAAAAGGTCTGTAAGCTGCCCATTAACTCGAACTCGGGCTTGCGGAGAAAGATAAGGGGCCATGATCATAGAGATCATATTCCAGCCCAGTCTGACCTTTTGTAGCACCGCTCGGAGAAAGCCCCAATCCACTCGATCAAACGCCTTTGCTGCTTCCAGCGAGAGAAGGCAGGCTGGTATTTTCCAGTGCTGGGCTTTCCCCACCAGGTGCGCAATTCTACGCACATTGTCAGCCCCTTGCCTTCTGCGGATGAAGCCAACATGATCCGGTTCCACAAGCCCAGGCATGTGGGGATCCAAGCGTCTAGCGAGCATTTTGGTGTAAATTTTAAGAACCGTGTTCAGCAAAGTAATGGGGCGATATGACGCACATAGCGTGGGATCTTTACCCGGTTTAGGGATAAGGGCATACCCATAGAAGGCGATGGCCCCTCCGCGCCCGAGAAGGAGTTATACAGCCACAGAAGATCTTGTTGGAGTTGCGGCAGAAACATACGGTAAAAAATCAATGGCAATCCATCTGGACCCGGCGTCTTGCCGAGAGGCAGATCCTTCAACGCTGCCCGCAACTCCTCCGCAGCGAGAGGGTCTTCTAATTGTTGGGCATGCTGTGGGTGAATTGGAGTTTAGGGGCACTGGGCTAAGATATAATCTATACAGGCTGGCGAGGGGTTGTCCGCCTTAAAGAGGGCAGCGTAATAAGCCCTAAAGGCTTCACATTTAGCTCATTCCGTGGTAGCCCAGACCCCATCCAGTGTTTGGATATTCACTATGTGGGCCTTCGCCACACGGGCCCGCAAGCGCTGCACCAGTACTCTGCCCACCTTGTCTCCCCACTCAAAATATCGTAGTTTTAGGGTTAGCAGGGACCGTTTTGCCTTATTAGTGCATAGCGTGCGGAGCTGGCCCCGGAAGTTAGCAAACCGTCGTCGACTCGTGACCGAGGAATGACCCTAATCTTGTTGCTCTAGCGCCTTAATGTCCTTAGAAAGGCTGTCCTCTAGGCGGCGGGCCTCCCGTGCCCGTGTAATCGCTAAGGATGTGATATGGCTGCGGATGGTAGCCTTAAACGCATCCCACACCACTGGAAAGGGAGTCTCAGGAAGGTCATTGTTCACAAAGTAGGAATCAATGGCGGACCGTATGTTTTCCACATCTGCCGGGTCGCGCAAGACATGCAATGGCAAACGCCACCGCAGAGGGTGGGCAGGAGAGGGGGCCAGGTCCTGCAGTAGTAGCTCCACATGGGCATGGTCAGATATCAATATGTCAGACATAGACGCCCCCACCGCGTCCCTAACGGTATCATGTGAGATGAATAAATAATCAATACGCGAGTACGAACGTGAACATGGGAGTAGTACGAGTAATCCCGCACCTCTGGAGAATGATATCGCCAAACATCCAGCAAACCAAGATCTGTTATCTGTTTCCGTAGTGTGGAGGACATGGCTCCCGCCCCATTGGAAGAAGCTTCACTACGGTCCATCGCAGGGTCCCACACAAGGTTAAAGTCTCCCCCCAAAATAAAGGAGGGCTCGTCATGTGGCACATGTTCCCGCAGCAATGTTCGGAGATAGGAATCTTGCATCTGGTTTGGTGCATAGACATTGCACAGTATAAGTAGGCGTCCCCCCACCCGCACCTCTGCCCTTATGAAGCATCCATTTGGACTGCGAAAGACTTTGGAGCGCCCCAGCCTGATTCCAGGCCTACAGAGAATAGCCACTCCGGCCATTTTGGTATCCGCCGAGGCCCAGAATTGGAGGGGATAGCTTGGGTGTGCCACTCGGGGAGTATCTATGCGCAGCAGGTGGGTTTCTTGCAGAAATAGAATGTCCGGGCTATGTTGTCGCAAATAGCACCACACCTGTTGCCACTTGTTGGGGGAATTAAGGCCCTTAACATTAAGTGTTAGTATCTTTAATGGGCCATTAACAGCCATAAGGAGATCAAGTCCCAAGTTAGTCCATCATGCCACCGAAGAAAGCGCTTCCGGGGGGTGGGAAGGGAGTGCAGGAACGTGCCTATTCTAGCAATAAGTGTGCGTCGTGATTGTGTGATCAACTGCCCGCCATACCTAGCGCCCACAGAAAAGAAAGAGAAAAGGTACAGATAAGTAGGAGGGCAGAAAGTGAAAAGAGATGGCCAACTGGGCCACATTTCCCTGTTCCAATCACCGGCCAGCCTACACCCGAGGGTTCGGACAAGCCTAGAGACGTCACTCTCCGAGGAACAGAGGGGGGTACGTCGTCTGCTGCTCTCAAAGTCGACCAGATAGAGGGCTCCGGCTCTAGCCACCCCGCGGGGAAAAAGAATAAGGGCTAGGAGCTGGGGAGCTGCAACCCCCCCCCCCCCCACCATATACCAAGTTCAACTAGAAAGCCCTAGGCCATAAGGAGCAGTGATCGCAGAGAAGGGTTCCAGGAGCCACCACAGACACTTAAGCCGTTGATCACGAAGTTGGAGAGTCTGGACCAGGTTCGGAGTTGTCGCCTTCTAAGGACCTAATGTGTTCTATAATGTCCCGCTTAGCCTGTAAGGAGTCTTATTAATTGAAGGGAGGGGAACGCCTGTACTGGCGCACGGTCGGCCAGGCTGGTTTAGCAGGCACCTGTGTAGAGGATGTAGGACGAGTGGGGCTGGCGGGCCGTGAGGTGGAGAGTCGAAGCAGCTGCGCCGCATCCCTGTAGGACCGGATCACCCTTCGCCCGGACTCCCAAGTAAATATAAGAGCAAAGGGATGACCCCTCTGATAGGAGATATTCAAGCTCCGCAACTTATCAGTCATAGGTTTGAAGTCACGGCGGCTTCTCAGGGTAGTGAGGGCCAGGTCCTGAAAAATCTGGATCCTATGTCCCTCATACATGAGGTCTTGCTTGGCCCGTGCCACCCGTAGAATAGCTTATTTTTCTGTTAAAAAATGGACCCTGGTTAAAATATCAGGAAGAAGGCCCAATCTGCCTGCAGGCCCAGAGACCAAGTGAGCCCAATCCAGGGCCGGGGGAGAGGCGTCTTCATCACCCCACACTTCATGCAGCAGCTGCGCCACATACGTCATGATGTCTTTCCCTTCCACACTGAGAGGAACCCCCCCAGATGCGGAGGTTGTTCCGGCGACTTCGATTCTCCAAATCCTCCTGCTTCAGCTGTAATTCTATGTGTTGGTCCTCAAGGACAGCCAGGCGCTGCCAAAGCTGCTCCTGGTCTTCCGTCCGGGCATCCACCGTCTTCTCCAGCCCATGTACCCGTCCTCCAAGATCCGCAACCTCTTTCCGGAGCTCTCTGACACAGGAGTGCACTTTAGTACGCAGGGAGCTAATCTCGGATTTCAATTCAGACATGAAGGAGGTCATAAAGGCCTATGTCACCGGGGGCGAGTACCCCCCAGCTGACAACTGCCCCTCAGCGGGTGCAGACGGGCCCATCTTGCCCCACAGGGTCGCCACCGAGTTGTCCTTAGGGGCTGGCCCCGGGGCATCTTTGCCTCTATTAGTGCGTGTCATACTGGTGGCACGCTGGAACAGCCGATGTTAAGTCCTAACTGGTAGCGGAGATCCCCCCGCTGCTTCTGCAAAGCACCGGCCGCACCGGAGGCCCCGCTCCCCGCTACAGACTCCGCCAGAGGTGCTAAGCCCCACCGCAGGCCCAGTAAGCCCAAACAGTGCCAAGTAGGTGATCCTAGTATTCAGGCCGCCACCACAGCTCCGCAGTATTGAGTCACTCTAAATGCCGGTATTATTATTATTATTATTATATGAATTTATAATGCGCATGGCTGCCACAGCAACGAGGCGTCCCAGCGCAGCACAAGAACCAGAAACGAGAGCTAGAGCAAGTCACAGCAGTTAAATGGTAGAGAGGGGGAAAAGCCAAGTCTTCAAAGCCTTACGGAAAACCAGGTGGTTAGAAATAGTTCTAGTAGATGTCGGAAGTGAGTTCCACAGTTTGGCTGCCAAGTATCGAAACAAACGATCCCCTGCCCTGGCCCTCCACACTCGAGGAGCGCAGACCAAAGTTTGTTCAGCAGATCGCAGTGAGCGCTCAGGTACATAAGCCTCCAGCAAATGTAGAAGGCCCGGCGGAGCCTGTTTTGCTAGAATCTTATGTGAGATACACAATGCTTTAAACTGTATCCGCTTATCCACTGGCAGACAGTGAAGTTTGGGAAGCACCTGAGCGACTGAACAATGCTTGGGTAGTGAGACCAGGATCCGTGCTGCTGCGTTCTGGACCCTCTGGAGGCGGTTTACGCTAGCTCTAGTTGCTCCCAAATATAGGCAATTGCCATAATCTAATCTAGAGAGAACAGATGCCTGGAAGATAGTCTGCCGCACCAGGGAGGGGGGAAGCCCCTGGCAACTCCTCCACAGCCCTTTAAAGCACATGAGCGCCCTGCAAGAACATGTAGCCAGACCCCAAGGGTACAACACACCGCCCCAGCCGGGTCGTCCAGCCAGATCACCTAGCCGCCCCGCCACCCCCCTGGCAGGGTTAGCCCCAGCTTTCACCTCTCCAGAGTGAGAGTCATCAGCCCAGGCTCAGGCCAGACAAATGACGCCCAGGGCGCCGCAGCCCAACACCACCAGCATCAGGCAAAGGGTCATAGATGAGCCCCCATGCAGGAGAGTTTGCGGATCAATGTATAGAAGCAGTCCAGCAAAGTGAGCGGCACCGGCTGAAGACAACACACAGTTGCAGGAGCAGACCCCACCCCACCGGCAAGGAAGCGCTCCCCCAATGACAGGGGCAGGTGCCGGCCAGCGGGAAGGGCAGGCCAGGCAAGCGGGCCAAATGGGCGTCAGGTGACTCATGGGAGCGACCCAGTGGGGGACAGGCAACATCCAAGAAAGTCTCCAGGAACCCCCCCGGTAGGAGGAATCCCAGGCTGCTGGTACACAAGAGTCTCGCACAAAGGCAGCCGGGGCCCCAGGCAATCCCAGGCACAGGTCCCCCTCACATCACAAGAGCGGGGCACTGAGAGCAAGATCTCGCCAGGTTCCCCTCATTCAAGGTCCGCCCCACGTCCGGCTCAGCTGCCTCCCTTTATATAAGGTTGTCACTCACCGCCAGGCCACCCAGCCACCAGGGGCCACCCAGCCACCAGGGGCTCTCCTTATTTCAGCGATGGCCAGCCCTCCTCACCAGCCTCCGTAGTCCGGACCTCACCGCTTCACAAAATGGCAGGCAACAGGCGCGGTCGTTGGGCCACCAGGCGACCCACGATGCCTCCCGCCGCCACCTCTGGGGACAGTGCGGCACGAGTGTGGCAGGCAGAGTGTCGACGCGGCCCAAGGAGGATCTACGCGGGCCCAACCTATCCCACGATGCGGTCCCGGTCCGCAACCCCCAAAATGGCGGCCATAAGCGCTCTCAAGGGCATCTCCCGCCCCGCGTCGGCGGCAGAGGAAAAGGTGAGATGTATGACGACATCCAGGCCGCGCTGGGGGCGAAGGTACTGCGCTGGTCAGGATGGCTGTCCATCCCCAATGGCCCCACAGGGGCCACAGCGAAGAGTCAGGGTTGCGCGCCCCAGTCAGCACCAGCTACTCACAGATCCAAGTGGCCCATGCAGGCAAGATGGCGGTCTCCGCTGCAGCAAACACCCGGGGTCCGAGAATCCCCCGCATTGCCGCGGCGGTCCCTGCTGTCCTCCACCAAGGCCACTGCGCCAGCACTCACTGTCAAAGCAGGGAGAGGCCCCACCGGGCCAGGAGAGTCAGCTAGCAGGGTCCCGGGGTCAGAGGCGCCTCACCGGTGCCGCGCGGAATATGGCGGCCCCGGGTCTGCTACAGGTCCGCCACCCATCCGGCAGCGTGTGTGCCCCAAATCAGCAGCCTGCACCTCTTGGTCCCGGGGCGATCACTCCCGCTGCTGCGCCCTCACCTCCAGAGGCGGAAAGCGTCAGGCATCCCCGAGGCACATAGGGTCCACCCGTACCTCGAGACTGGAGGCCATCGATCCGGGCGCCGTAAAATGGCAGGCGCACCAACTGCTGGGCCAAGGTACCGAAACGGAGCACCGCCGCCACCGCTCCCATGCAGTCCTCTGCTTACCAAAGGGTGCCCCGCACCATCCGCACCTAGGGCACCCCCAGTTTCAGCGACAGAAGGCCCCTAGCTCCGCTTAATGGCTTTAGTGAGCGGCGGCCTGCCAGAGCTCCTCCAGCGTGCTCTTACTGCATTGCCAGCGAGACCACGCCCCCCGCATACAACCTTTAACTATAGCACATGCTGTGCTGTATTGTTGCTTACTCCCTATGGCCATTTGCGCAGATCCGTCAGTGTAAATAATATATTCATACTGCTCTAGAGGCAAAATTTCGTTTAGGAGAGGATGTTCTTGTGCGTATTGCAGAAATGCTTGTGTTTTTAGACCTGGATTAAATCTGTATTCAACATCTGTTGCAGTAAGAAAATTGGCCCATTGTATCCATCTCAGATGTAAGGCTTTTGCATTCAGAATGCTAGCCTTTGTAACAGCCTCTAAGGCTGGTACCGGGGTGACGAGGATTATGCTTTTCCCTTGAGCCAGGGCTCTTTCTCTTGCTACAGCTGTCTGAACTGCTGTCAGGAGTTTTTCTGTTGAATTGAAACGCATTTCTGCGCTTGTGTACAGGTGTGATTTGTAAACCATTGGTACGGTTTCGCCTTTGTTGAAGGTTAAGTAAGTGTACACGCATTGACCCGCTATTACTCGGATCACTAAGTTGCGTACATTTATGCGTATCTGGAAGCTATCATGTCTTCTTGAAGGGAACGTAGGATGTTTGTGTATTCCTGTGCCCAATGTCTAACTGAAAAGTCTGGTTTTATTAAGTTGTAGAAAGGTTTTACTCTCAGTGTAATCCAAAATGTATGTTCAGCCGAAATTTAGGAATCCAAGTATTGATTGCAGATTTTTTAATGATTTTGGTGGTTGAAGCAGCGCACACCTTTCCAAAAAGTTAGCTGCCAGGTTTTTCCCTTCACTTGAAAAGTCATATTCTAAACTTGTAGCCCTCAGAGGCGAATCCCATAATTATGCTTACCCTGGTCAAGTGCATTTTTGAGTCATTGTTCATTAGATAAATATCATCCACATTGGACAATGCTCCCTCATTTTAGAGTAACTCAGTTACTCTCGCTGAAAATAACCCAGGGTTGTTCTTATACCCCTGGAGGAGGCAACAAAGTTGTCACTGGGACCCCAACGCTGAGAATGTGGTAAAATATCTGCTTTCAGGCGCTATATTGTGACCGAAAAATCAATTTGAGATATCAAGTGTGGTTTTGTATTTTTCCGCACAATGTTATTCATTAATGCAGTACTATGGGCATTTTGGACAGCGTATCTCAGTGTGCAAGTGTTTAGATGTCTGTAATCTAAAAGTAGACAATATGTATTGTCAGGTTTCATGACAGGAAACAAAGGATTGTTCATTAGTAAGGTGCATGTTTCAATCACCCCTTGGTATTCAAGTTGATCCAAGATCTCCATGACTTGTTTTTTAGCTTCTTGCTTAATTGGGTATTGCCTCTGTGCATTTGGTGAAACTTTTAATGGGAACACGTGGTGGGTTGAATCCTCATCCCACCCGGCATGATTTTTTTGTACAATGCTGGAGCTAGGGCAACTGCCCACTCCCATGCATATGCATGTTTAAGAGCTAGGGGAGCAAGGTCAGCGAATGCTGGAAAAATTACTGTTTCTCTCCTAGGGCACTCCATTCCAAATGCTGGCCGCCAATCTTGTTCTGCTAATAGGATGTCAAAACCAGTTGACAGATTTTCCCAAAAGAGACCTTTAACTTTCCTGGGCTTGTCCCCCGCCATTTCATGTAACTTATGTGGGACGCTCACCCTTGTATCTGGTGTTTCCACCGTGATGTTATCATTCAAGTCCGCTGACACCAGAAATTCCATCAGGTTCTGGCGAGCTATTGTTACTTCTGCCGCACTGTCTAGCATCGCGAGAGCCCATTCCCCATTCTGAAGCTCCATCCTCAGAATTCTGGACATGTCTGATCTTCAGACCTGCAACTTTTTTCTTCTTAAATTGAGGTTTTGATTTTGGCTTTTCTTATTTTTTGGAAGTATAGTCTTGAGAGTGCTGCTTGTCTCCGGACTTTGTACGCTCTTCTTTCTGTTCTGACCATCCTTCTCTCTCTGAGTTTTTCATCGAGCCCTGAAAGGAAAGAGACCAACATGTATCAGTATCCTGATACCTGTCAGGTTTCCTAATATTATCCCTATTCCAAAGGTTGTACTTCTTTTCAGAGGGCTCCTGTGGAGGAGATCTACCTTGGGATTCAGATGTTTCCCTTAAAATGTTGTTGTTTTTTATTATCCCACTTCTTTTATGAAGAAGCAGGTGTCTGCTTGGAAGTGCCCTTTTCGGGACTGCCCATCAGTTGTGGTTTTAAGGCTTTCCCACCCAAACTGTCTCTGCCTAATTCTGCATATGCAGTTTCAATTATTTTGGGTAGTTTGTGTTCTAACGGACTGAACTCCCTTATGCGTTGGCGGATTGCCATTGAAGCTACTTCCCCTTTATTATTAGCTAGTATTATGGCTGCTACCTGGTCATAGTTATTTAGTAACTTCATCCCCATGTTCAGAGTCGGCTCTGCTCCGTCATCGTTCGAGCGGAGTTATTTTCTGAGCTACCCAGAATGTCATTTGTTCACGTTTCGTGGGCATTTTGCCCATTACCGCGTGTAATGTTTGTGGTGTGATTTTAGTTGCTGTACCCTTAGATTGAGTTCCATTAGTTGCAACTTTCTTAAAGGGAAAATACCTCATCTAACAAACTCTTTACAATCATCTCATAGACTTGTTTCCACCCGCCACCTCGGAATTATCCACGGCCTCCATAGATGACACATCTTTCTGGACTCCTGGGCATCCCCCCATGAGCTGTGACTGCGCGCCTCTTGTACTTTATAACTACCTGCTCTAATTTTTTATCCCACATGTAGCTTCGACCTCAGCTATGGTGCACCTCGTGGATTGGAAACCTTTTCATTTTATCTGCATGCTTCAATTTTTCTCCCTCATGTAGCTTGGACTTTAAACTGCATGCTCCTCCTGTATCCCTTTCTCTCCCAATCTGATCCCTCCCATCCTTATGCTTTATTTCCCCCCCCCCTTCAATCCTGTAAAGTGCTCTGATACCCTCACGGGTCTGATCCATGCTCTATAAAACTATAAAATAATAAAAAAATAAATAGAAAGTCCTCATGACGAATTGCGTAAGGTTTCTGTACATTTTAATTAATTCTTTGTGTTGTATGAGTAAGTCTGCCTGTGGCATTGTTTCAATGTCAGGATGTGTTGTGTAGGCCGCTAATATTGGCCCTTGTTGCTCCCTCTCCTCCGAGCGGGCCTAATCTTACGTGGGGTAGGGTGCCTTTAAACCAGTATAGGTGTTCCTGGTACGTGAGTGGAACCTCTATGTCCTCGAACGGACCATATTACACTGGTGCATCTTCTGTATAGGAGTGAAATGTCTGTGTTCTCGCATCTGCTTCTGGGAATGTAACCCATGAATAGAATACCTCGATTTTGTTTGATTTGTGTGCCTCAATCACAAAAGCTACTAAGCCTCCCCTAGCTGATAAACCATTTTCTAATAGCTTCATGGTGATTGTATGCCTGAATTTAGGTGCAATTTAAATTGCATTTAAATCTTTTTCTCCTGTTGAGAGCTGCAGATTCCCTCCTGGGTTATCTTCGTCCTCAGTCATCTTTGTAACAAAGAAGTTTGTTCAACCGTATTAAGATAAGGTTTTATCGCACATTTTAGGAACACTGAGTCCCTCAAGCTTGATTAACCAGCAGCCAATAAATAGGATTTTTTTGCCTATACAGCTGTGGCGGAGTTTGTGCCCAGGTTAACACACAAAAAGTCTCCACTGGATCTGTGGAGGAGGGAACTAGAGGCACAGGGGTTCTAGGAGCTGGCAAACCTCCACTATAACTGTTTACCACAAGAAGCCGCTCCTAGTGTGATAACCCAAACGAGTTACAGGAACGTCGTAGGTGTGGGCATCTCACAAAAAGTTACGGACTGGTCTCACACACCACCTGGTGTCATGCTTCATCATTGACCAGTCCTTGCCCTCTAAAACCTTCGTTTGATAGAGGGCGGGCATACACTTGACGACAAGGATGCACTTTCTAAATGGTTAAGTGGGGGCCCGTGAGACTGTGAGTGGGGTTAAAAGTCATTATAGTGGTCAAAAGTGATTTTTAATGTGATTGACAATTATATGATATTAAAAATTATGTGTGACGGTGTATGGGGTATTTAGTGTCCCCTAACCGTCCTATGTGTGGTCAACATGTTTCTGCCATAATGGCCCTGTTGGGTCCGTGGCATTCATCAGGACCAAAGTATAAATGAGGGCTCCGTTCTTACCAGGTGTTGGTAAGATACTACCACTGTGTGAGTGTAGCATAGGCCACACTTCACTTCCTATGGTGCTTCCAATGGTGAAGCCTATGAGAAAAAGTGAGAAAACAGGATTCATTTAAACCTTGTTGAGTAGAACGTACCTGTAAACGAAAAGAGAAAAGGAATACAATGCATGCATTGAACTCTAAGAGTGAATAAAGTGTTTGTGACTTTGTGACACTCTATTTGTGTACACATTTGTGAGCAATTTCAGCCTGGGAGCAGTAAATGCTGCTACCAAACTTACCCTAATTGGTTGGACAACTTGTCCCAAGGGGGGAAGAGGGACGGGGGAAATCCACCGTTATGTTACTTCTGTTGAAAGAAAAGCACATAGCCTAGTTCTTAATCCAAACTTCAGGGAAAAATGACACACAGACAGAGAGAAGGTCTATCATTTGAGCGAATCCCCAACAGAATTGAAGGGAACATTGGAAGTAACTTGTTTGTATAGTGAAAGTTAATCATTACTACACACGCATACTTCTTAGTCATTCGCATCATCCACACTCTTACTGTAACACGGAGAAGAATATGCCTGTGTCCTATGCGTCCGCTCGAACCTCCCGAGTGTGAGGACCGGAGTTAGCGGGCGCCGCCTTAAATACGCGGTGTAATTGTATTAATTAGACTGGGAGCAGAAAACAGGTGCGGGGTTCCCGGTGTCAGTAGAGCACCGAGCCTGTAGTCAAGATGGCGGAGGTCGCGTAGAAGAGAGAAAGAGACTCATTGGTGGAGAGCCTGGGGGTGTGTGTAAGCCGTCCTATAGGAAACGAAGGATCGGAAAAGGACGCCGTTCTTAGGGCGCGCTAAAGCCTGTCTGGCGAGGTACATAAGATAGAGGCGATTTCATTGGAGATGAGGCTGGCTCGGCGAGGGGTGTCGTAACCTTGTGTTTAATTAAATGGGAATACTGAAAGTATATGAAAACGCGTCATATGTTGACATCGCGACGCCATTGATGCTTAAGCAACCTTGATTACTTGGTTGCCCTTATATTGAATACAGGTTAATAACAAATTATTAAAAGAGTGCATTCAATAGTGTCCCGGTTTGTAAGAAAAGGTGGTGGCACAAACGGATTAATACAGAGGTGTATGTTATAAACAGGGCTCAAGCACTGGAGAGTTCAAAAGTTTTTGAGACACGTTTTTCTTGCTACCTCAACGTGCAATAGAGCTATGCATAGTGTCTGTTGATTTCTAGATTGCTCGTGTATTGAATGCAGGTTGGTAATAGATTATTTAAAGAGTGCATACAATAGTGTCCTGATTTTTTAAAGGAATAGTTGGTGGCACATACGGATTAATACAGAGTGGTATGTTATTAAAAGGGGCTCAAGCACTGAAGAGTTCAAAAGTTTTATCTTTTCTGAGACACGTCTTGCTTTCTACTTCAACGTGTAATAAAACTATGTACAGTGTCTGTTAATGTAGCGGCAGCGTTGCTACATATGGCTATCACCAGCCGCTTTTAAACCTATGTATGGTGATGTATCGTGATACTACAAGGCTATAGTGTCGTGATAAACTTATATATCCAAATGTGCAGTTAGTATTGTATATTAAAACCGGGTCAAGAAAGGAAATGGAAAAGGGAACCATTGTGTATGGTTGTTCTACTGTCCGAATTATATCTCCTTTCATCAATTGGTTAACTGCAGCCATGGAATGTTATCATTGAGACCTTTTTCATGAGAGCGTAGGCGATACACCCAACGTTGTTCCCTCACATGGAGAGCCTTTGTGAGATCAAATTTCTTTTTCTTCATGACCTCCAGGATAGTCCACTGTAGGTCTGAGTCTGTGTGGTTTTTCTCAGTAAAATGTCGTGTTAACTTGGTGTTCGTTTTTTTGCACCTGATTGTGCTACGGTGCTCATTGATTCGAATTCTTACTTTCCTTGTAGTCATCCCCACGTATTGAAGTTGGCAAGGGCATGTTAGTAAATATATCACATTATCCGTGTTACAGTTGCTGAACGATTTGAGTTGCCAAGGTTTGTTTGTTCCAATGTCCACTGACTTAGTGTTCTTTGTAAGATTACATGATTGGCATCCGCCGCAGGAGAAATGGCCAACCACGGGTGGTTGATCCCAGAGTCTAAGTTGTTCTGTGTTCTCATTAGTGGTCATCTGGGCATGGACTAGTTCATCTCGGAGATTTTTATTCCGTTTGTACGCGAACAGTGGCGGTTCCCAATGTTTTCCAGTGCTGTTGAGTATGTGCCATCTTTTTTGAATGATTTTCTGAACTGAGTTTGAAATTGGGGTGAAAGTGGTGACGCAGACTGGTCTGTTGGTTTTGTCTTTTTCCACGTTTTCCAAAAGTGCCTCCCTTGGGTTGTTTCTGGCTCTTTTGTTAGCCTTCTTCACCAGTTTTCTTGGATAATGGCGTTCAATCAGTTTCTTCTCGAGTTGTTCTGCCTGCTCTGTGTAAGTTTCTTTCTCGGAACAGTTTCTCCTGATACGGAGGAACTGACCAACAGGTAAATTCTGTTTGAGGGCTTTAGGATGATAACTCTCATACAAGAGTAGGCTATTTCTGTCGGTGGGTTTGTTATGAACCTTAGTTGTTATCCCCTCACTTGTGAGTGTTATATCCAGGTCCAGAAAGATTGCGTGGTTTTTATTGATGGTATGAGTAAATTTAAGATGGCTATCTTGTAGGTTGACCCAGTGGACGAAGGCTGTAGCGTTCTCTTCTGTTCCATTCCATACAATCAAGACGTCATCTATGTAACGTTTCCAAATCTTTATGTGGTTTTGAAATGGGTTCACTGCATTGTTGATGAAATCATCTTCAAATTGCTGGACGTATAAACAGGCCAAGCTGGGAGCGAATGTGCTCCCCATCGAAGTGCCTGTTATTTGGTGGTAGATGACCTGTTCGAATTCAAAGAAGTTTTCTGTAAGGGCCAGTTCAGCGCATTCCATGATAAAGTGTTGGGGGGTAACAAAATCCCACTCCCTGCGCAAGATGATGTTTTCTACAACCTCCAATGTTCGTCGTTGCGGAATACTTGTGTACAGGGCTTCGATGTCCATCGTTATAAGCCAGTCATTTGTGGTATCAACCTCCAAATCTCTTAGGAGGCATAGGACATCTTTTGTGTCCTTAAGGTATGATTGTGTTTCCTTGACAATGGGCCGTAGGAACCAATCGCAAAATTGGGACAAAGGTTCTAGCACCGATCCGATGCCTGAGACGATTGGTCTGCCTGGCGGTGGCATGCGTCCCTTGTGGATCTTGGGTAGGATGTAGAAGCGCGGCATCCTAGGTTCCTCGTTAATTAAGAACTCAGCTTCTTGCTTCGTTATCCAGTTGTTACCTAGGGCTTCTTCCACCATGTTCTTGATTTTGATCTTGATTGGGCCCGTGGGGTCCGTTTGGTGTGTTGCATAGCTGTTCGTATCTGCTAGCAGTCTCATACACTCATCTCGGTACGTCGTGAGGTCCATCAGGACAATCGCGCCCCCCTTATCTGCTGGTTTAATAACGATATCCTGGTTGTTTTTAAGTGCTAGTAGGGCCGTCCGTTCCTTCCCTGAGAGGTTATTAAACCCTTTGGTGTTAAGGAAGTCAATATTTTCTATATCACTGAGCACTGCCTGTTCGAATGTCAGTATTTGGCACAAAATGTTCTGGTTTGGGGGTTGGAAGGTGGACTTTTTGCGCAACCCGGTAGATTTCCTCTTATCCTCATCAGTTTCTGTCGTGTCTCCGAAGAAGTCTCGAAGCTTAAGTTTTCGAAAAATCTGGGCCAATTCCATATTAAGAGTGAAGGGGTCATTTTTAGGAGTGGGGACGAAACCTAAACCTTTGTTAAGAATGGTTTCTTCATCAGGAGTTAGGATGTGTGTGCTGATGTTAACGATATTGGTTAATCCCTGCTTGTTGAGGGCATCTCCGTTCTCCCTCTGCTCCTGGTTGTTACTCCTTGCGGTGGTTGTTGGTCTGCCCACTGGACCCTTGTGTTTCTTCTTTTTTGTCTGCCCCGCCCTCTGCCTCTGCCCTGGAATAAAAAAGGCGGTGGGCCTGGATGATAACCAAAGCCCGGTGGAAAATAGGGCTGTTGCCAAAAGCCAAAGGGGGGAGGTTGGGGTGGTTGTTGTTGAGGTACCTGCATCAGGGGTTGGTACCCAGACGGTTTTCCATAATGTGGTCCCGAGTCTTCATCACTGCTGGTGTCACTTCTCTCTTCTCCAGAGCTGAATGTCCAGTTCTGGGGCGTCGGTCGGAAGCGTTGTTTCCTCCCTAATTGTTGTGGGATTGGTTTATTGTAATGTTCATCCGTCACGTATGGATAGACTGTTTCTATGCTGAATTTTTGTACATCTTTTTTCAGTTTCTCCGTGTTACAGTAAGAGTGTGGATGATGCGAATGACTAAGAAGTATGCGTGTGTAGTAATGATTAACTTTCACTATACAAGCAAGTTACTTCCAATGTTCCCTTCAATTCTGTTGGGGATTCGCTCAAATGATAGACCTTCTCTCTGTCTGTGTGTCATTTTTCCCTGAAGTTTGGATTAAGAACTAGGCTATGTGCTTTTCTTTCAACAGAAGTAACATAACGGTGGATTTCCCCCGTCCCTCTTCCCCCCTTGGGACAAGTTGTCCAACCAATTAGGGTAAGTTTGGTAGCAGCATTTACTGCTCCCAGGCTGAAATTGCTCACAAAAGTGTACACAAATAGAGTGTCACAAACACTTTATTCACTCTTAGAGTTCAATGCATGCATTGTATTCCTTTTCTCTTTTCGTTTCGTGTCTCCGAAGAAGTCTCGAAGCTTAAGTTTTCGAAAAAACTGGGCCAATTCCATATTAAGAGTGAAGGGGTCATTTTTAGGAGTGGGGACGAAACCTAAACCTTTGTTAAGAATGGTTTCTTCATCAGGAGTTAGGATGTGTGTGCTGATGTTAACGATATTGGTTAATCCCTGCTTGTTGAGGGCATCTCCGTTCTCCCTCTGCTCCTGGTTGTTACTCCTTGCGGTGGTTGTTGGTCTGCCCACTGGACCCTTGTGTTTCTTCTTTTTTGTCTGCCCCGCCCTCTGCCTCTGCCCTGGAATAAAAAAGGCGGTGGGCCTGGATGATAACCAAAGCCCGGTGGAAAATAGGGCTGTTGCCAAAAGCCAAAGGGGGGAGGTTGGGGTGGTTGTTGTTGAGGTACCTGCATCAGGGGTTGGTACCCAGACGGTTTTCCATAATGTGGTCCCGAGTCTTCATCACTGCTGGTGTCACTTCTCTCTTCTCCAGAGCTGAATGTCCAGTTCTGGGGCGTCGGTCGGAAGCGTTGTTTCCTCCCTAATTGTTGTGGGATTGGTTTATTGTAATGTTCATCCGTCACGTATGGATAGACTGTTTCTATGCTGAATTTTTGTACATCTTTTTTCAGTTTCTCCGTGTTACAGTAAGAGTGTGGATGATGCGAATGACTAAGAAGTATGCGTGTGTAGTAATGATTAACTTTCACTATACAAGCAAGTTACTTCCAATGTTCCCTTCAATTCTGTTGGGGATTCGCTCAAATGATAGACCTTCTCTCTGTCTGTGTGTCATTTTTCCCTGAAGTTTGGATTAAGAACTAGGCTATGTGCTTTTCTTTCAACAGAAGTAACATAACGGTGGATTTCCCCCGTCCCTCTTCCCCCCTTGGGACAAGTTGTCCAACCAATTAGGGTAAGTTTGGTAGCAGCATTTACTGCTCCCAGGCTGAAATTGCTCACAAAAGTGTACACAAATAGAGTGTCACAAACACTTTATTCACTCTTAGAGTTCAATGCATGCATTGTATTCCTTTTCTCTTTTCGTTTCGTGTCTCCGAAGAAGTCTCGAAGCTTAAGTTTTCGAAAAAACTGGGCCAATTCCATATTAAGAGTGAAGGGGTCATTTTTAGGAGTGGGGACGAAACCTAAACCTTTGTTAAGAATGGTTTCTTCATCAGGAGTTAGGATGTGTGTGCTGATGTTAACGATATTGGTTAATCCCTGCTTGTTGAGGGCATCTCCGTTCTCCCTCTGCTCCTGGTTGTTACTCCTTGCGGTGGTTGTTGGTCTGCCCACTGGACCCTTGTGTTTCTTCTTTTTTGTCTGCCCCGCCCTCTGCCTCTGCCCTGGAATAAAAAAGGCGGTGGGCCTGGATGATAACCAAAGCCCGGTGGAAAATAGGGCTGTTGCCAAAAGCCAAAGGGGGGAGGTTGGGGTGGTTGTTGTTGAGGTACCTGCATCAGGGGTTGGTACCCAGACGGTTTTCCATAATGTGGTCCCGAGTCTTCATCACTGCTGGTGTCACTTCTCTCTTCTCCAGAGCTGAATGTCCAGTTCTGGGGCGTCGGTCGGAAGCGTTGTTTCCTCCCTAATTGTTGTGGGATTGGTTTATTGTAATGTTCATCCGTCACGTATGGATAGACTGTTTCTTTGCTGAATTTTTGTACATCTTTTTTCAGTTTCTCCGTGTTACAGTAAGAGTGTGGATGATGCGAATGACTAAGAAGTATGCGTGTGTAGTAATGATTAACTTTCACTATACAAGCAAGTTACTTCCAATGTTCCCTTCAATTCTGTTGGGGATTCGCTCAAATGATAGACCTTCTCTCTGTCTGTGTGTCATTTTTCCCTGAAATTTGGATTAAGAACTAGGCTATGTGCTTTTCTTTCAACAGAAGTAACATAACGGTGGATTTCCCCCGTCCCTCTTCCCCCCTTGGGACAAGTTGTCCAACCAATTAGGGTAAGTTTGGTAGCAGCATTTACTGCTCCCAGGCTGAAATTGCTCACAAAAGTGTACACAAATAGAGTGTCACAAAGTCACAAACACTTTATTCACTCTTAGAGTTCAATGCATGCATTGTATTCCTTTTCTCTTTTCGTTTACAGGTACGTTCTACTCAACAAGGTTTAAATGAATCCTGTTTTCTCACTTTTTCTCATAGGCTTCACCATTGGAAGCACCATAGGAAGTGAAGTGTGGCCTATGCTACACTCACACAGTGGTAGTATCTTACCAACACCTGGTAAGAACGGAGCCCTCATTTATACTTTGGTCCTGATGAATGCCACGGACCCAACAGGGCCATTATGGCAGAAACATGTTGACCACACATAGGACGGTTAGGGGACACTAAATACCCCATACACCGTCACACATAATTTTTAATATCATATAGTTGTCAATCACATTAAAAATCACTTTTGACCACTATAATGATTTTTAACCCCACTCACAGTCTCACGGGCCCCCACTTAACCATTTAGTAAGTGCATCCTTGTCGTCAAGTGTATGCCCGCCCTCTATCAAACGAAGGTTTTAGAGGGCGAGGACTGGTCAATGATGAAGCATGACACCAGGTGGTGTGTGAGACCAGTCCGTAACTTTTTGTGAGATGCCCACACCTACGACGTTCCTGTAACTCGTTTGGGTTATCACACTAGGAGCGGCTTCTTGTGGTAAACAAAGGAGTTTGTGCCCACCCACTCCAGACGTCTCTGGTGTTTTGTGAGTAGGGGTCTCTGAGAATAGCAAGACTGAACTACTCAGATTCTAATGTTAAATAAGTACCCAACCAATGTGGGTGGGGCCATGTTGTGTAGTTCCTATATTACCCATACAGGACCTGCGCGTTCCGGATAACAGAAACTGTGAGTTTGGTGGCAGACTGACTCTGAGCACCCCCACTGAGAAATGTTAGCCTGTTTGCATTAGCTAGCTCACAGTGCAACTAGTGTCTCCTCTTATTGGAAAGAGATTAGTTTCTGCCAATCTTAGAACATGACAACCCTGATCCCTCAGGAAACAATGTACTACTTTTTGCTCAGTCACTCGTGCTCACTTATTCGGTCTCAGAGAGTTACACAGAAGAAACAGTTGGGCGTGTTACAATAAGTATTTATTGCACAGTTGTTCTTCTAGTGTAAAATAGATGTGCTGCAACAACCGTTAGACAGTAGCAGATATATATGATTAGCAGCACAGTGAATATAAAAGGATAGTACAGTTCTACCATCTTGCAATAAGCATGAATAAATACATGAATATAGAATTCAGGATAAAAGTGTACGTACTCCTACGATACCTGTCTAGATGTACCTAACTGTACCTAGCATGTGAGTAGGTGTAAAGCCAAGAATCCCTCTAGGATTTAGTCGAACCAACTTACCCGAAGTGTGAGAATGTAGGAGCCCGTCCTGGTCTCGAGTTGGACACCCCGCAAGGGATGTTTAGACCACTGTCAGCTGGAGTGTCTGCATGCAGAAGCCTCAGGGTCTCTGGTCAGTGTGTTGGCCTGGAAGTCTCGGTTCCCTCTACCAACCCTAGCAAGACGTGCTGTATTTATACAAGAAGTATTTAGGGTTTCTTTGTCCCTTGTCTCATATATTAGCCATTGTTGATTTTGAGGATGCCGTGTGGGATGAACCTTTGACGTAGATATGGTGGGGTAGGTGGTGTAGCCCCTGCCTGGTTTCCAAGAACTCTTATGAATATTCATTCATACTGTGTGAGTCTATTGATGAAGGTATATGACTTTATTGTTTAGGAAAAACCCTCCTTCTATACCCAGGACTAGAACTAGGTAAAGGTTCAATCCTAAAGGCTCATTACTGTGTAGTATAAGGGAGGTAATGTAGGCGAAGGTGTATGATATTACCCGGGCCTATATTAGGCTACCTACATGAAACATAACACCGCACCTATGGACACTTAGTGCTAGCACTAGCCAATTTTCATTATTGAACACAATACCTTTACAATGTATTCTGGTACCTGTTTGCAAAGTTAAATACAAGTGTGACATTTAACTCACTGATGCCCACACATGCCATGTCAGTGCACATGATTACATGCATTGGCATGTACTTCCTCACATGTCACATATGATATTTGTGTGCATGTACACAGATTTGGTGTGTAATGGAGTCTCATATTTGTGAACATGTCAATGTGTGAGATGGCTAATCAACCCACAGTAAGGATGGACTGACCACATAATGTGACTATTCACTGTGTACATTGCTGAAGTTGATCAGCCAGCTTACACACACTGTGCTCATTGTGTAGAAAAGTTGTGCTCAGTGCGACTTAATCAAGAAGGGGTTGCAGGTACAGCAGCTACGTAGAAGTCAGCAGTGTTGCTGTTTGCCACGTGCTGTGTCATCTACACCCAGGGCTGGTAACACAAGGTGTAGGAGTGTACCATTTACCATTCACATAGTCAGATTCTGTTTTGGAAGTAGTCAGTATGTACATACTGACCACATGTACGACTACATGAGATCAAGGTGTCTGTGCATGTGACTTGTGCATTAAGCTGTTGTTACAATCCAGTCAATGTTGGCGCTGTGTCAGTCAATATGTAAGATGTTTGACAAATCTCATTGGGGAACTAAATTTACATTTGTCGTCTTTCATATTGTGTTGGAGACGACCAAATGTGCATCGGCCGATCCCAGTGCTGGCGAACATGGAGGATGAGGACATCATAAGGAAACCCCGTCTGGATCGCCTTACCCATCAAGACCTATGTGGTCAGTTGGAGCCCCATCTGAGGCCGCACAGAACCTATCCAACTGCTTTTACATCAACAGTTAAGGTGATGGCGGCCCTGCATTTCTTTGCCACTGGTTAGTTTCAGTACACGATGGACATCGGTGGTGGGATGTTTCAAGCTATGTTCAGCATGGTGCTACGTGATGTCCTGTTCGCATTGTTCACCTACAAGGACCGCTATATCCACTTTCCAAGGAGACATGAATTGGCAGATGTGAAGGGTGATTTTTATGATCTTGGACACATACCCAATGTGGTTGGAGCCATTGACTGCACACATGTTGGCCTAGTTCCACCTCAGGCACGTGAGCACATCTACCATAACAGGAAGCATTTCCATTCCATTAATGTGAAGTGGTATGCCAAACGGATATGATTATCTCCCATGTCTGTGCCAAATTTACCAGTTCTGCACATGACTCCTACATACTGTGTAACAGCATCATCCCACAATTGATGGAAAATCTGCATCCGGATCGTGCGTGGCTTGTTGGTGAGTATGCAGAGTCAAGTAGTGTGCTGTATTGGTGACATACTGTTCTCAGCTACTGTTTATATTACAAAATTGGTCTGTGTATCTCACACCTAGGTGACTCAGCGTATCCCAACCGGCCTTGGTTGCTGAGCCCACTGAGGAATCCAAGGACCCCGGGTAAAGTCCGCTACAATGATGCACATGGGAGGACACGTCGTGTAGTGGAGCGTGTTTTTGGGCTTCTGAAGTCTAGATTCTGGTGTGTGGACAAGAGCTGAGGTGCACTACTCTACTCTCCCCAAAAGGTGTGTCAGATCATAGTTGCATGCTGCATGCTCCACAACCTGGCCTTGCACAAAGAGATCCCCCTGCTCCTGGACGATGATGAGCAGCAGATGCCCCCCCCCCTGTAAATCCACACATGCCCAGTGACGATTATAGTTGAGAAGAGGAAGGTATTGAACTGCGTCAACAGCTCATCGACAACTACTTCCCTTGAGTGTAAGTGACATTGTACAACAGTGACATTGTCTGTTGGCTTTGATGGTAGTGGCAAGGCATAGATGATCTTTTTGACTGCTGGCTGTTGTTGGCACTGTGCTAATGGCTGATGTGTGTGGCACAGGGTATTGTTTTCCACATACCTCATGTCTATGTTGATATTGTTGCTCATTGTTATGTGTGCTGTTTTTTTTTACATTGATGACTAGTGGTGTGTTTTAGCTGTTAAGGCATCACCTGACAAGTAAATGTCATTCTCTTGTGTCTCTCTAGGTTCCTTCACCCTATCAATGCCTCGTCACAATCAGAGCTTGTGGAACATTGGAATTGGAGTTAACATTGTACATACTGTGATAAACATGGAACTGACACAAAGACATAGGTGTGTAAAGAGTTTTTATTTTCTATAAGTTTCTGTGAAAGAGAAGTGATTGTTTATAAAATTGTGCAAAGTGAATTTATGAGTTGTCAGTGATGGTAAATGAGACAAACAGAGTAGTCACCACATTGATGTAGTCACACAGTCCAACAGACTCCTGCCATCAACATGGCAAGTGGGTAAGGATAGTTAACAAAGTCAATGTCAAGGGCAACACAAGTGCCATCATGGCTGGCTCAGCGACTTTCCTTTGGTTGGTGCCTTGCCACGTGATCCTCCTGTGGTGTTTCTCGGATGTCCCTTCCTGCATTTGGCAGGGGGGGTTCTGCTGCAGGTTCAGCAGTGTCTGAGGAGTCATTTTCTTGCAGCTCACTCCTGTGGCCGCAGCTGAGGTAGTGGGAGTATCACCATGCAGGCCACTGGAGAGCGGTTGAGTTGTTATTTGAAGCACATGTCTGCCCCTCAGAACACCCACGAGCTGGCCCATGATGTCCACGAGTTGGCCCGTACGTGTGTCCATGGACCTCAGCAGCAGGCGGAGCTCACGTACTTCTTCCACAACCTCGCCAACCTGTCCCTGGTTCTGGTCATATGTCCAAAGGGCTCTTGCGATGGTGGCCAGGGATTCTGTCTCAGTGTCCTCCTGGAATTGTCCCCCAGTTGCCCTCCCACCTGCCCTGCTGACACGGACCAGGGCGTTGGGATTCGACGCACCCGCACACTCTCCCTGGCATCCTCGGATTGTGTGGTGGTAACCACTGAGGCAGGGAGAGTGTTGCAGGCAGCAGTGGTGATAGTGGTGGTGGCTGCTGCACAGGGGTCAGCGCTGTTGTTGTCACTGTGGTGGTGGTGGGGACAATGAGGTCCTGAGACTTGGTGCTCCCTGGCAGTCCTGAGGGGCCAGGTTGTTGCTCCTCATCCGAGAAACGTAGGCAGTCTGCATCAGAGAGTTCACGTTCTTGGGGGGGGGGGGCAGGCTCTGCAGGTTGGTTGTGTTTTCTGCTGTAGTTGCTTGTGGATCTCCAGTTGAACAGAGGTTAAATGGTCATTTAAGTTCACTCCACAAGCTTGGCGTTAGACTTTTGGATGTTACATTTGATACACCAAACACTTTACATTGCAATCACTTGGTATGGCTGAAAGAGAATGAGCATCATGACATGATGTTGAACTATATACATTACTTGTCCATGGTTTGACATGTAAATTGAAACCATGTGCCATGTACAGATTGTGTGATTACAAGGACATGTCATTATCTACCAACTTGCGGAACATCAACTTTTGAAGATGCATCTTTTTTGTTTACTCTTCATGGAATCAATTTCAGATAAGCAAGAACTAGCCGTTGGAATGTTATGCATATCTTTTTCATCTCATGTACTTTACTCTGTTTGTCAGATTGACCATGCATGTTTTGTGTTCATATGGGCCTTCATGCTCTGACACCATGGCACTTACACATTGCATTCTGTGCTGTGCATGATTGGGCCCTGAATTGCTTTCACATGTGACTTGGTGAGTCAAAGTTTTGTTTCTGTGACAGTTACATGCGCTTTGCTGTCTGCACACTGGATGTGGCTTTTGGATCTATGCCAAGTTGGCTGACATGTGAGGGCTGGTGTGGTAATATGGCTCCATGCATTTTGAGAAGGATGGCATGCACTGACTACCTACCTGTTCGGTAACCCAGTGGAGGGAAATGGCTGCCACATGGTTCTGGGTGGGGGGAGTGCTCAATCCTGCTCATCTGTGGGACAAGAGAGCATGAGAAGGCAACCTACCCATTAGTTTGAGGAGTGCAATGAAATGGCTGCCCCATAGTTCTGGGTAAGGGTAGTGTTCCATCCTGCTCAGCTGTGGGACAAGGGTGCCTGGTGGGAGTTGGTGTGCTGACTTCCTAACCACAAACACCCCTCCCTGTTAAGATAGCTACCTACCTGTATGTTTGATCACTGACGTAACGAAAATCGAGAGGGCCTCCCTGCACGGTACGAAGAGGGGCCCCCTCCAGGCTCAATCAGGAGCTCTCTGGCCACAGTGCAGTGCCGAGGGGGCAACCTGGAGCTTGGGGCCCCCTTGCACTGCAGGGGCTGCGGGGGCCTGTGTTACACCCCTGTGTTTGATGGGAACAATGAAATGGCTGCCACATGGTTCTGGGTGTGGAGAGGGCTCCATCTTGCTCAGCTGTGGGACAAGGGTGCCTGGTGGGAGTTGTAGTGCTGGCTTCCTCCACACAAACACACCTCCCTGTTAAGATGGCTACCTACCTGTAAGTTTGATGAGAACAATTAAATGGCTGCCACGTGGTTCTGGGCGTGGGGAGGGCTCCATCCTGCTCAGCTGTGGGACAAGGGTACCTGGTGGGAGTTGGAGTGCTGGCTGCCTACTCACAAACACCCCTCCCTGTTGAGATGGCTACCTACCTGTAAGTTTGATGAGAACAACGAAATGGCAGCCACATGGTTCTGGGTGGGGGGGCGGAGTTCTCCATCCTGCTCAGCTGTGGGACAAGGGGGTCTGGTGGGAGTTGTAGTACTGGCTGACTGTACACATGCCCCCATGGGAATATTTCTAGCTACCTTTGAGCTGATTCAGATGAAGGAAATGTTAGATATATGAGACCTGTGTTGGGAAGAGTGTGTTCTACGTAAGTGTATTTAGGTCTAGGAAGTGTACCATTCTAGATGTGCAAGACAGTACATAGCAGTGTAATGGGAGACATTTGTTGGTACTTACCAGCCTCCACTCCCCTGGGTATTCCTGTGAGACTCTCTGGATGCAGTATGGCAAGCACCTTCTCCTACCATTTGGTGAATGTTAGTGGTGGAATGGGAGGGCCACCGCCAGTCCTCTGAGCCAGCTCATTGTTCTTGTTGGCACGCTCTATCACCCTGCTCTTGAGGTCATGCCACCTCTTCTTGATGTCACGCAGGGTGCGCGGGGTGGTCTCTATGCATTGACTTTGTTGACTATCCTTTCCCACATTTGAGTTTTTCTGTCTACTGGTGGACCATGCTCCCAAACAAATGTGGTTCTACTCTGATTATCTCATCTACCATGATTGACAACTCATTGTCAGTGAATTTTGCAATTTTCTTCTGTGCCATGGTGTGTGATGTGTAAATGGGTGAAAAGTGAAGGTGTGAAGGTGGTGGTGGTGATGTGTGTGGAATGTGGGGTGTGGGTGGTTGCAATGGTGTGATGTGTGCTGATTTGCCTCTCCTTTGTGCTGTGGTGTTTGGCCCTTCAGTTCAGGAGTTGTGCAAAGGATTCTGGGCTGGGAAGGGTTTGGTTTTATACTCAGCTATGTGGGTGGGTCAAAATGGAGGATTCATGTCAGGTGTGTTATCTGGGTTGACCTGGGATTTGTATTTTTTAGTGCCATGGGGATGTGTCATTGGGGTGTGTCAGATGTTTTTGGAGGCTGGGCCAGAAAAACAGCCACACTTGGTAGCCTTGTTGAGTGGTTGCTTTTGACCGCCATTCTTCATTCCGCACGACCACAGTGGTGGTCTGAATGCAATGGTCCTTCCGCCGGATCTACCATTCATCATTTTGCGTGAGCGTGGCGGTCGGGAACAACTGATCTTTCCGCTAGCTCCGCCATCGTATCATAATTTCACTTGCAGTCATTCCACAGGTCGATCTGCATTTTTGGGTCTTTCTGCTGCAATTGTGTCCACCGCAGATGCATTCTCAGCTTTTTCCGGACAATTCCGGCAGAGTTTTGGGGAACGGCGGTCGGAATGCTTTTCCATCCGCCATCGTAATCGACCCCCTAGATACTAAGAAGAGCAATAATAATGATCAAATCACTTGTAGTATTTGTAATGATGTAACATGAACTGTGAGGTAATGGAATATTGGCACAGGAAGGATAGGGGAAAATGGAATGTATATAGGGCAGTTGGAAATAGGGCTGAAGGGACAAGCACTGAGGCGGGTGTCCTAAATAAAGTCCTCAAAAGGTCGCGCTGTTTTGGCTCGTTAATTAAGGTGATCATAATGGCGACGAGTGGAAAACATCCATGCGGTGCCTGCACTCACCCATGAGATCGTGAACTGAAGTTGGTTAGGGGAAAAGTTAATGTAAACTGGACAGTTGGAAACAGGGCTGAAGTGACAAACTCTGTGTCAGGTGTCCCGAATAAAGTCTGGAAAGGTCTGTGCTGTTTTGTCTCGATAATTAAGGAAAACATAATATTTTCGAATGCCATCTTTTAAAATGCTTTTTACCCATCACTTGACGTCCCACCATTTAATCCCAAAGCTATCATCAATGATGTGTAAGTCTTTGATACTTTGTCTTCCGCTCCCTTCATATCACGTATGCCACCCCTAACAGCCAGCATAAAGTCAAGGGCTTTTCTATTTTATAGGATCATTGTTCACTGACCCACTAACTTAGTAGTTGTAAGCTCAAGAGCATTAGCTGTGGAATTTGCTACCTTCTCCAATGCTCTAGTGGCACAGTGGCTCTCATTCAAGTCAAGACTCATCCAGTAGATTGGAATGTAAACAGCAAGGAATCAAGTGGCCTCCTTGAAGTCTCTAATCTGTATCCTACACAGGAAAGGAAGTTGTGTAGCAAAATATCTTATGTCAGACATCAGTTCCACTTTGATCTGATGTACCACTGTACGTAAAAAACAGGGGTAAAGATTGTTACTGCAATCTCAACTTGAATAAACACTGGAAAGGGAATCAAGTCACTGAGTTTAGGAACAAATACATTGCATTCACTCTGTCCCATAAAGTTGCTACCTTTTACAACTTTGCAGACCATTCCACATGTGACAGAAGCAAGATGAATAGCAGGGGCATGATCTGCTGATCTGGTGGAGGAATGATCTGTTGATCTTGTTAGAACAGGAAGAGTAACACGGCTGGTGCAGTTGTCAGATTTAGGGATAAAATGTCCATGCAGATGTAAGTCATCATATTGCCCCTCCCACACGAAGGAAATAGGATCATTGGCATGTTCCATTAGACTCTGTGGGTATATAACACAATGCAAAAAGGTTCAGATCCTGCTTGTATTGATTCAAGACTTCAGGAAAATGTTGTGTTTATTGATGAAACAACTGTTCCAGAAATAGGCAACCAGGACCATTGAGTAGACTTCTTCTGCACTACTACCTGTCCCCTCTGACACAGAAACATGACAATCCACCCAAACAGGATTTCAGCTAAGAATGCCAGCCAGGGGGGGAGGAGCCTAGCGCGCAACCAAGATGGCCGCGTAGGCTTGTGGCTCCCGAGGGCCTCCGCAACCTCCCACGTCTATCCTGTCATAATCCTGATTTTTTTCGACGGGCTTTTGTCTATGATCTTACGCTAAGGTGCCACTCGTTTTCCAAATCGAAATTGGACTCCGGGAACCTGGTTTTTTGGCGACCTGAAGTTTGCGGCCTTCTCCGGCTTTGGTCCCGGACTCGGGTTGGTGAGGTGCCCGGCTGCAAAGTGAACAACAGCGGCATGCCAGGCCGGGCCTGCCCTGGAACTCGTACTTTCACTTTCGGTTTCGAGTTGACCGACCGAAACTGTTGAGGAGACATCGGGAGAGCTGCACCGAGTGCGGAGTGCCAAGCCTGGACATCAGCTAGCGGCCCGGATCCCCGGGCCTTCCTCCGGGTGCTGGAGGGTGCTGACCTTGCTGATCGCCAACGATGACGCCAAGAGTGGATGGCGACAAGCTAAAACCCAAATCTACCCGGAGGGGAGCCTATTCTCAGGCCAACAATATGGACCGCTATGCTCAGCCAAAGGGATCCCCTAGTGGATCACGTAAATCGCCTGAGCCGCCTAAGGAGGCCTCGGGCGCATCACCCGAATTGACTCTGCTGGATGTCATGGGGGCCATCGAGGAGATGAAGGTGACCGTGAACCAGCAACTGGATACTCTGGCCAACAAGTTGGACTCGGTGCTGATCGATGTCACCTTGGTCAGAGCAGACCTGTCGAAAACCAACGACCGGGTCGACTCGTTGGCCCAAGCGGCGTCGAGCCTAACGGTGGATGTGGCCGCTTTGCAGACGACGGTGCGGAGGTTGCAGCTCGCAAGCGACCTGACCGAGCGTCGCCTCGAGGACTCTGAAGGCAGGGCCAGGCGGAACAACGTCCGCATTATCGGCGTGCCCGAACGATCGGAGGAGTCTGCTGTGGACCTCTTTGTGGAGGATCTAGTGGTGACTCATCTAGCACCCAAAGGGCTGAGCAAATTCTTTGCCGTGGAACGGGCCCACAGGGTTCCAGGGGGTGCGCCTAAGGTGGGTGCCCCCCCGCGGCCGATCATTGCCCGACTTTTTAATTTTCGGGATAGAGACGCTATCCTGCAGGCGTCGAGGGTGGCGGGGCCATTACGATTTGAGAACTCTAATGTTAGCTTTTACCCAGACTTTACGCAAGCGGTTCAAAAGCAACGGATGGGTTTCTCGGCCATCAAACGGCGCTTGAGAGACATGGACTTCAAGTATGCGATGCTCTTCCCGGCTAGGCTGCGAGTCGAGCTAGATGGTCGCTCACACTTCTTCGACCGGCCGGAGGCGGTGGGAGAGTGGCTGGATGCCCTGCCCAAAAGTCGGGAGCCGGAGGGGCGGATGACGGAGAGCGGAGAAGGTTCGCCGGAGTAGGAATGGAACTGTGATTCTGGCGCTGGACTGCTTTGGTAACGTTTTGCGCCTGTGGCTGCACCGGACTCCAGTTGTTGACACTTTGCCCGTGGTGTTTGGAGGTTGCGGGGGGCTTGCTGGGGCCCTTTCCTCCTTCTGGGGTTCCTTTTTTTGTCCTTCTTTTAGTGAATTTTATAATGGGGCGACAGGCACACTGCAGGTTGGGGGGGCTGTTTGGGCTCACGCAGGGGTGCAGGGAGGGGGGAGTTTTGTTGGGGTTGATGAGACGGGGTTGGGGATTGTTTGTTTGTTTCACAAGGCGGGATAATATTTCATGCTGTTCTACTATGATTGTGCCACCCGGGAGGGGGATGTTCTGTGCTGGGAGGGATGGGGGGTAGGGGGCTGAAGCTTCTTTCCTGGAATGTGAATGGGCTGGGGGACAGGATAAAGCAGGGGGTAGTCCTGCAGTTTCTGAAACGTATCTCGCCAGACATTGTGTTCCTGCAGGAAACACACCTCATAGGGAACTCTTTCCATGCCATGAACAGACGAGGGTATTGCCTTCTGGCCCATTCTGGTTTCACCTCTGGCTCGAGGGGAGTGGGCATTTTGGTCAGGACCTCTCTCCCGTTAGTGGTGGATGAGGTGATCCACGACGACAGAGGGCGCTACGCTGCGCTGGTGGGGAGGTGGGAGGGTAGGTTGATTACGCTGGTCACGGTCTATGTCCCGCCGGGCCTGCAGACGGCCACCTACGCTGATTTGGGACGTCTGCTGCTTGGGCTCCCGGGGGGGGTGGTGGTCCTGGGGGGGGATTTTAACGCTGTTGTTTCCGGAGTTGAGGATCGATACCCCCCTAGGGACCTCCCTCGGGCCCAGAGTTGGCTGGGGGGTTTTCTGGATGCCCTGGGACTGATAGATTGCTGGCGGTTGAAACACCCTGGGCAGGCGCAGTATACCTTCCATTCTGGGGCCCATGGTAGTCTTTCGAGGCTTGACTATATGCTAGTTCCTGCGGCCCAAGCTGGGATGATCGGGGAGGTGAGACACTTGGCACGCGGTATATCAGATCACTCCCCCCTTTTGTTGCACCTAGATATCGCCCTGGGGGCGGAGGGGAGGGTGGCGCCGATCAACCCCTGGTACCTACGAAACCCCACGATTCGTGCAGACTTGGTCAAGTCTCTGGAACATTACTTTAAGGACAACGTGGGGTCGGTGTCTTCCGCCATCTCCCTTTGGGAGGCCTTTAAAACGGTGCTCAGGGGACAGGCCCTATCTCTCATTTCCTCCACCAAAAAATGCGCGGCGCAGGAGGTTGTTCGGCTAGAAAATGAGATTGCTGAGTTGGAGAGTGAGTTGGAGCAAGGTGTAACGGATGACAGATTGCATATCTTGGAGCTCAAGCAGGCCGACTACAAGGCGCTGGTTACTGAATCTGCTAGGAGTATGAGCAGGGAGCAACAGGGACGTTTGTATGATATGGGTGATAAGGCCGGGAAATTGATTGCTTGGTTGGATAAGAAGGAGAGAGCGAGTCGAGTGGTACCGGAGGTTGAGAGGGTGGACGGTGTGCGTGTGACGGACCCCGGTGATATAGTTGATTGCTTTGCGGAGTATTTTCACGGGGTCTACTCTCCGGTCTCGGAACGCTCGGAGGAAGACTCTCGATTGCTGCTTCGAGACGTAGCTCTGCCCTCCTTGTCCGATGAGGATAAAGTAGTGATGGATGCGGCCCTGTCGCCAGATGAGATTGCTTTGGCCATCCGCTCGATTGCATCGGGCAAGGCCATGGGTCCTAACGGACTCCCCATTGAATTATACAAGTTGCGCCCAGATGTTATTGCGCCTTATCTCAGGGACATGTTCCTTGAGGCTAGGGCGGCAGGCTCCCTCCCCTCTGACCAACGTCTCGCTACCATTGTTGTTATCCATAAGGAGGGGAAGCCCCGGGATCGATGTGCTTCTTACAGGCCCATCTCCTTGTTAAATGCGGAACCTAAAATCCTCGCCAAGGTACTGGCCAATCGTCTGATCCGGGTTGTGGGCGACCTGGTTCATCAGGATCAATCCGGCTTTATACCCCATCGCAATACCGCTTTGAACCTGCGGCGGTTGCATGGCGTCCTTGCTCGCGCGCCATTCCTTCGTGAACCGGCCATCTTGGTGTCATTGGACGCTACCATGGCGTTTGATACCCTGGAATGGCCATACATCTGGGCAGCATTGGAGAAGTTTGGTTTTGGCCCGGGGTTCATCGGTTGGGTGAAATTGCTCTATGACAATCCGCTGGCACAGGTAGTGGTCAACGGACGGGTATCGGCTCCCTTTGTCTTGGGCAGGGGCACCCGACAGGGTTGTCCGCTGTCGCCTCTCCTATTTGCGCTTTGTTTGGAGCCCCTTGCGGAGTGGTTGCGATGGGAACCCTCGATGCGGGGTCTTAGATGGACGCCGGAATACGAGGACCGGGTCTCCCTATACGCGGACGATATACTTTTGTATCTTGCATCGCCGTGCAAATCGCTCATTGTGTTGGTGGACGTTTTGAGCTCCTTTGGTCGCAACTCCGGATTGGTCATCAACTGGGCTAAGTCCTGTGTGTACGTTCTTTCCGGGGAGGCCCCCCCCCTTCCGCGGGGATGCCCTATCCAGATTGCGACGTCGGGATTCACTTATTTGGGTATTTTTATAACACTGGACCCAGTGGCCCGCTACGAACGGAATCTTCTCCCCCCCCTCCAGCGCCTAAGGGCGGATGTGGCGGGTTGGCGGAGGCTGCCGCTCTCGCCACTTGGCCGGGCAGCGCTGTTCAAAATGATGTCGCTGCCACGCTTCTTGTACGCCCTACAGAACACCATGGACCTGGTGCCGGCCCGTTATTTTCGGGAGGTGGAGTGTCTCCAGCGTCGATTGTTTTGGGATGGGCGGCCGCGGATTGCTCTTGCCAAACTAACCCTGCCATGGTACGATGGGGGGGTCGCCCTCCCGGACATTAAGCGATACTACTGGGCCTCCCAGTTGGCTGCCGTCAATCACGGGATGTATGGCCCCGCTTTGAATCCGGCTTTTGAGATGGACAAATTGCTATTGCCGGGCGGTGACTATAATCGAGCACTATACTCGGGGTCCCTCGATGCGCGGTTGACGGGCCCGACGCGGGTCGCGGTACGGGTGTGGCATGCAGCAAATGCGGCGATGGGGTGGAGGGATCGCTTGACTCGGGCTACACCATTGTATACATCTCAGCGCTTGGGCTATCTGTATACTACGAAAGGCTTTGAGAAGTGGGATACGATTGGTATCAGCACGGTAGGGGATCTCTGGACGAAAGGGAAATTCAAGACGTTCGATATGCTGAAAACTGAATATCAGTTGAATGATAGGGAATACTATCGGTATGCTCAGGTTCATCATGCCCTGTGCTCCGTGTTTCCGGACGCGGCGGCTATTCCGGAGAATTCCCCGTTGGAGGACAGGGTCTTGGACGGCCATGTGCCGGATAGCACCATTTCGCTGATTTACAAGAAGCTTATTAATGATCGGGTGGGTTTGCTGGCCTCATTGCGGGAGACTTGGATTGCCGACGGTTTTATTTATTTATTTGGCGATTTATAAAGCGCCTGGTGACCCGAAGGCATCCCCGCGCTATGAGGGTTTGTATATCCAAATGAGAGGAAAGAGGGGGGTGGCATTACTTAGGGAATAGGAGTGTTTTCAGTTTTTTTCTGAACCCTAAGTAGTTGGGTTCCAGTCTGAGGGTACGTGGGAGAGAATTCCAACCCGTGGAGGCTTTCACGGAGAATCGTCGACCTCCAGTGCGAGTCTTTTTAAATTTGGGGATGTTGGCTAGATGTTCATTCTCGGACCGCAGGGATCTGGGAGCTTTATAGGGCGTAACCAGGTCGCTGAGGATCGAGGGGCCGCTTCCGTTAATCAGTTTGTAAGCCGTGCACATGGCTTTGAATTCCACCCTTTGGCGAACGGGGAGCCAGTGCAGGGCCTTGATGGCAGGTTTCGCTGATGCTCTGGCGGGGAGATTCATGATTAGACGGGCTGCTGCATTCTGAGTACGTTGCAGTTTCGCCAGGGTGTACTCGGGGGCCCCCAAGTAGACCATGTTGCTATAGTCCAGGCGTGATAGTATAAGCCCTTGGACTAATAGTTTCCTGGATGCAGGGGGGAGTAGGGGGAGGATCCTGCGTGTGGTGCGCATGAGCCCAAAGCAAGTACCTGCAGTTTTGGCCGCTTGTGTTTTCATTGAGAGCTCGGGTTCTATCCATACTCCTAAGGTCTTAATTTCGCGTTTCGGGGTGGGAATTTCTCCGAACACTTCTGGCCAGACCGTTGAGGGAATGGTCGCCCACTGTTTCCCCATGAGCATCACTTCGGTCTTTGACCCGTTAAGTTTTAGGGATGACTCACACATCCAACCGTGGATCTCTGTGAGGCAGTTAGCCAGGTTGTCTGGGTGGTCGTCTAGTTGTGATAGGGAGACGACCAGCTGTGTGTCATCGGCGTAGCTTACAATTTTTATACCGTATGGTATTACCACGTCTTCCAGGGGGGCCATGTAGGCATTAAAGAGCGTCGGGCTCAGGGACGAACCCTGAGGGACTCCGCTCGTGAGGGGAAGGGTAGATGAGCGATGATTGCCGTCCCACACCTGGAACGTACGCCCGGCAAGGAAGGACTCTATCCATCTGAGAGCCGTTCCGGTGAGCCCTGCTGCCGCCAACCGATGGAGAAGGACACGATGGTTGACTGTGTCAAAGGCAGCACTAAGATCCAGGAGGATCACTGCCACTGACCCTCCTGAATCTAGAATGCGCCTTGCCTCCTCGATGACGGCAAGAAGGGCAGTGTCTGTGCCGTGGCCCGGGCGGAACCCAGTTTGGGATTGTCGAAGGATGTTGTTATCCTCCAGAAACTGAGACAATTGTCCGTTGATCAGTTTCTCGGCTATCTTACTAATGCCTGGGAGGAGTGAGATTGGCCGGTAGTTTGCCATATCCGCTGGGTCTAGCTGGGGTTTTTTGAGGAGTACCTTCACCACTGCACTCTTCCAGCTAGCAGGAACAGATCCCTGAGCAAGTGAACTATTTATAAGCTCCGTGATAGTAGGGATGATGACGGATGCTACAGTTTTGAGGACTCTGATGGGTGCAGGGTCCAAAAGAGATCCGCTTTTCATTTTGGTTAGGGTGTCTTTTACCTCGTTGCAGGTTACTGGCCTAAATGTGGCAAGTTGGGGGCGTGAGCTGCTATCAGTCTGGCTAAGAGGTGGGTCATTGTCCATGTGGCTGGAGGGGTGGGGAGGTGGAAGTGATGCTAGGATGCGGGCAATTTTATCATTGAAGTAGGTGGCTAATTCATTGCTCCGGTCTACAGGGGGGGAGTTGGTGGAAGGAGTGGATGGGACTTTCAGAAGCTCTTTTACGATTAGGAAAGATTCCCTGGCTGAGTTAGTGGATTCCTTTATCCGTGTATCGTAGTGTGCAGCTTTAGAGCGCCTAATGGCAGTTTTGTATAGTCTAACTGCATTTTGGTAGGCTTCCTTGTTGGAGAGCTGCCAGTTTTTCCTCCAAAGTCGTTCGGCTTTCTTACAATTTTTGCGTAGTGAGCGGAGTTCCGGGGTATACCAAGGTGCAGAACCTGGTTTCCCAGTTTTGTTCTCCCGATTTCTAAGTGGGAGGACAGAGTCCAGGGCGGTGGTAATCCACTCTCTATATTTACCATCGGCAATAGCCGGGTCTTCTGCGTAAGCAGGTGTGGTTGACTGGTTTGGAGCTGGACGACGAGGATTGGGTGTCAGCGGTGGCCTCCCCGAAAGAGGTGGCTATCCCGGCCCGATTGCGGTTCGTCCAGCTTAAAATACTCCACAGAGTGTACGTCACGGGGCCTGGTCTGATGCGTATGGGATATTCGGTGGATGGGTTGTGTAAGCGAGGCTGTGGGCTACTGGGGAGTTTCCTCCATATCCTGTGGGAATGTCCGGAGGTGACTCGGTTTTGGTGCAGAGTGCATGCGGTGTTAGAAGAAGTCACGCATGTGGCCTTGTTGCCGGAGGCACGGCGATGTCTGTTGAATGTCTGGGAGCCTACTGATTACAATGCGACGCAGACGCAGTGGGTGACTCTGGGCTATATGGTAGCGAAGCGTGACATTGCACAATTGTGAGGCTCCCAGAGGCCGCCCACGGTCAGCGAGTGGAAAGAACACATGGACTGGTGTATGTTCAGAGAGAAAACGGTGTACGTGGCGAGAGGCAAGCCTGGCAAGTGGAGTAAGGTGTGGGGTCCTTGGAACTCCTATCGCGGGGATGTATGTGCCCCGCCTCAGACGCGTGAGATAGATGCCGCGCTGCCGCCCTAGCCCGCGCATTCCTGTACGCTCCTGCGACATGCGAGTTTGGTTTCTTCGGCCTTGCCCCCCTCCCCCTCTGTTTACCCGGGTTGGTTTACTCCCTCGACACGATGGGCACATGCTACTGCTTTAAAATTCCTTGCCTTGTGTGTTTATTGTTATTCGTTTCTTAAAAATATGAAACCTTTGTTTGTTCATGGACTACAACTGCGGCCGACGGCAAGGATTTACTCTCCAGTGACCCCCTTTTATGGCTTCATCGACGTGAATGTTCCAGCTGTACCTAGGGTCACACTGCATTGTAGCGGCCGGCCTATTGGTTGTAGGCCCATACTTGTATTTCTCTGAAATTGTAATAAAGGTTTTTCAAAAAAAAAAAAAAAAAAAAAAAAGAATGCCAGCCAGACCCACAAGGAATCAGGTAGCTTGCAAGACTTTCCATTTGTTTTTGTAATTAATTTTAGGTGCAGGTTGTGGAGTTTATAGGGGTAAAGGGTGGGAAGTAGTTTATTTATAATTAATATTTAGTTGTTAATTGATAATTAGGGTAATTATTTATTTGTTTGTGTGTGGGTTTTGGTTTTATAGGGGTAAAGTGTGGGGAGTAAATTAATCTTTTTTACTTCATACTTAGTTGTTAAATACTATTAGTTTTTTATTTGAAAATACATTTTAATCGTGAAATTAATTTTTTGCAGTTTACTTTTAGCTGTGGGTTGTAGGGATTATAAGGGTAAAGGTGGGAAGTTAATTAATTTGTATGTGTTTTAATTTGTTTTTTAATTAATAATATTTCTTTACTTGATAATAAATTATGTTAATGATGTAAGTATATTTATTTTTAATTTAGATGTGGGTTGTGAATTGTGTGGTGTTATAGGGTAGGAAATACATTTTAAAAAATTATGTAATAATTAATGTTTTTGTTTCTAAATAATTTCTAATTAAAATATGTATTTATTTGAAATTTCTATTTTATTGTATTTAATATTATATTTGTAGGTATTTGTCATATATATTTAACATTATAATAAATAAATATATTTGTAGATAGATAGATAATGACTTTATTTCGGATGTTTTTCAATCCATAAAAGTACATAACAATAAACAATACATAATAAAAAATCACGTTAATTACAAAATCAATCACAATAACATACAGCACATAAGTTCCTTAAAAGAGTGCAAGGGCAGAAAAGTGCAAAAAAGAAAAAAAAAGTGCATTAGTGCAATTGACTACTGATAATTCATAGCAACTTACAGTTACTCATCTAAGCATTTTCTAAATCTCAATGTCAATTTTAAGAATTCTAGCACCTGGAGAACACTATCCGAGTGGAGCAGCTGTAAATACATAAAGGCAGGTCTAATTTGTTTAAAATTTAATTTCTTTAAAAGAGTAACAAGGTATCGCCTCCGGGGATATTCATAAAATGTACATAAAAAGATAAAATGCAGCATATCCTGTGGAGACTTCCCGTCGCAGCCACAGGGAGCTGCAGGTTTCTTAAAAATATCTGACATAATTAAAAGATGATGAAAGATGTTAAATCTAAATCGAGTCAGCAAAAATTTCTCGTGGGAGGTAAAGAAGCATGTTAGATACTTTTCCATGGAGTCACAAGTATTCAACATAATATACTTTCTAACATTAGGTTTTAAAAGCTCAACTTCATCTCTTAAAGCAATACAATTCTGAGAAAAAGCTTTCTTAATTGCTGCAACATCACCCTTAACTATTTCCCTTGGTTTATCAAACAAATTCAGGCGGCCAAGCTTCAAAAATTGGGACTTCAAATATTTAACCCCTTCGATGCTGCGCAGATTCCGCCGCTGTGCTGGCGGAATCTTGCGCGGGCGGGGTCATGACGGAATGGTTCCGTCATGAGCACAGCTCAACCGTGGGTCATGACGGAACCATTCCGTCATGAGCACCGAAGGGGTTAAGCCAGGGTACACACATGGCATGATCAAGTGATATAAGGTCTTCCACTATTAAATGTGTTAGAGGAATTTCAGCACTTAACCATAGTTTTACCCAGCATAACAATGGTTTTAAACCAACAATGTCGGATAGATACTGGCAACCAAGTTCTTCATGTGCAATTAAATTCGAGGTGCTACCTGGAACACATAACAAACGCTTTAAAAAATTATTTTCAACTATTTGTAGTTGATCATCATTTGTGTAGCCCCATATCTCACTACCATATACTACAGTGGCTATGGATTTAGAGTTATATAATTTCATCATAGCCACATTTGGCTTATTCCCTAATTTGGAAGCAATATTGAAAATGGAGGCATTGACTCTAGTCATTTCCCCCTTTTTCTTGGCCAAATGTGGAGCCCAGCTGAGTTTCGTGTCAAATAAGACACCCAGATATGAAAATGTTTGGGTGATGGGAATCAAGACATCATTCAGTTTAAAATTGAACTTCTTTTTTGGTTGGCGGCCAACATGCATTATATAGGATTTCGAATTGTTGACCATAAGGTCCCTATCAGACATAAAATTGTTAAAAGCATTCAATAATGCCTGGAGACCTACTTCTGTTCGAGAAATTAAGACCGCATCGTCAGCATATAATAGTAACGGAATACCCCTCGCACCAACTCTAGGGCAATCTGATTTTACCTCTTGTAGCACGGCCTCTAGATCATTTATATAAAAATTAAAAAGGAAAGGGGCCAGAATACACCCTTGACGTACTCCTTTATTAATACTGAAACTTCCTGTAGTTTCCCCGGCCGATGAAAACCTCACATTAGCTCTTGTGTCATTATGCAGATCCGCAAGGAACTCCACAATCCCCTTATCAATACCTTTGTCCCTCATGGTCTGCCACAGCCTCCCCCTGTTAACACAGTCGAAGGCTGAAGACAGATCCATGAAGGCAAGGTGAATTGTTCCTTTATACACAACGGTATATTTATTCAATAAAAGAAACAGGTTAAGACATTGAGTTATAGTAGAACGCCCCTCACAAAATCCATATTGGGAGGTCACCAGGATTTTATTTTCATTCGTCCAACTTGTTAGGCGTTGAAGTATAACTCTCCCCATGATCTTCACCATCGAATCAATTAAGGATATTGGTCGATAACAAAGAGCACTTCCCCTGTCTCCCTTCTTAAAAACGGGAACTATTGTTGAGAGACCCCAAGACCCCGGGCAACCCAATAAGGCTGCGGCATTAAAGACAGCAGCCAAAATGGGAGCCCAGAAATCTGGATCATATTTGTAAAGATCCGGCGGTATTCCATCAGGGCCTGGCGCTTTATTTGCAGTAAGCCCCATTATAGCAACCAAGGCCTCATTTTTATCAAAAATAATGGCAGTACTGTCCCTATCAGAGGGGACAGTAACCATGGTTTCATCTGCGTCTGAATAGTACAGACTTTTAAAATGACTCTCCCATTCCTCTTTGGTTATACAGTATACCAGTCCATCTCCCGGGTCCTCAGTCAGAAAAGGTTTCTTTACCAGGGCCCAAAATTTGGTACTGCTATTCAAGGTAGAGGGATCAAGCAGTTCCTCCCATGCCTCTTTCCTCAGAAACTCCTTGCGGGCAACAATAGTAGCCTTATATTCCTTTCTACAGAGTTTTACACCCTCCCCATTCCTCGGGGATGCTGACAAGGCATCCCTCAAATTACGGGCAGCTAGAGTACAGTCATGACTAAACCATCTCGGGCCTATATTAGATCTGGGTTTATTAGGGACCGATAAAAACGCCGATACCTTTTCCGTAATATTTTGATAAGCTTCTAGAACCAGCCTAGGTTCACCTCCCCCGTTCGTACAAACTTTAATATCCTCTGCACATCCTGCAGCAATATTCTTGTAGAGGACATCCGGAGAAACCATAGACCATTTTAACCGCCTCTTCTCATCCGTTGTACCCAAACTGCCATGGCTGATGATGGTATTACCTTTTTTAAACCAAGGACAGTTTAAACCGATTATAAGAGGGTTATGGTCACTAAATTCACTAAAGACAATGCAAAAAGAATCCACAAAAATTTGCATCGTCCGCGAAACAAATATATGGTCTATAAAGGTACCCCTTCCATGCCCTTTGAAAGTAGGGGTATCAAAACGAAATTGCGGGTCTTTCAATGACATAGCCAAAGAGAGGTCATGGTCATTCAAGAAGTCATTACACAATTCCCCCTCCTTTGTGTGCTCCATATGGAGACAATCTGCACGATCACACACCATTTATGATAAACACTTGTGCAATGGGTCTATACAAGGATGCAAAATCCCCCATAATCAGGAGGTTATGGCCCACATTTTCCATAAAATTAGAAACAAAAGAATTTAAAAAATAAATATGATTCCTGCCTCCACTATCATAAACAGCATTATAAAAATTCACCAGCCCTACACTGACATTACCACCAGTTAGTGTTAAGCCCATTACACCTGTATGGTGTTCTCCAATTCTTCGAACTTCACAGGGTATTAATATAGATACAAAAATTACAAGACCCCCTTTGGGCCTACCCCGCACAGATGGCAAGGCTGGCACAAAGAAGGCCTTATACCCTTCTAAGAAGAGATCACAGCCCACTTCCCAGGTCTCTTGTAAACAGATAATCGAAAATTGCTTGATGTAGGTCACCCAATTTACATCAGACATTTTAGCAGCAAGACCCGCAATGTTCCAGGAGACAACAAGACATCCTGGCTTTTTACCTACCAGGTTGTCTGGGTTAATACGTTCACCTGAAGCCCTGATATCCTGAGCTGCAGGTGCCCCCCGTCAATCACACAGCTCAAGACCGGATAATACTTCATACCTATTCTGTGTGTATATGTTCGACCCATATTGATAGTGTCCAGCACTAACGCTCCTATTAGATGCACCAATGGGTCCACCACCGAAGTTAGTAATATTATGTAAAGGTTGAGTCTCTTGAGCGGGAGTAAAAGTTTCAAGCCCCCGCCTGGTTAAACTTTGTTGCGGTCGTGATTTGCACAAATGTGCATAAAAGTAACCCAGGGGGCGTACACAGATACTATTTGTGTTATATACCAGAGCAGAAGCTCTCAAAAGTACTGTTGCTACATGCTGGGGGTGTTTGAAATTTACGACTATACAGTCCCCAGGCGCAGGCTTTTTGGACGGCCCCACCCAATTTACACGCCTTACGGTCAGTATCTGGTCAAAATAAGAAATCGGAAAACCACAGTTTTTGTTAAGCCAAGATACTGTCTTATTTTTCAGAGAGATAGGAGATTCATCATAGGGAGAAGCAGGGTGGGTGCCACACGGGGGCACATTAGTCAATACTACTACAAACGGAGCACAGTCTGGTGGTAAATTAAGATGACAGTTGTGCCTCACAAAGCTGGAACCTCTACTACTATTGGGATTTATGGATAATTGTTGCTGCGAAACAGTTTCCACAGGAATATCCAAATGAATAGATGTTACAGATCCTGGTACAGCTGCAACAGCAGAATCCCCCCTCCCCTTGTTCTGTATATCATTAGGTTCAGCCGTATCTCTCCTTTTCCCGCCCGAGTGTACAATTCCACTAGGCTGAGCAGCCTCCCGAGATGATAACAGACCACACAGTCTTGTCACTTCCTTTGCTAGATTATCAATCTTAATGGTTAATGGTTTAATAAGCTCCTCCATTTTTACAATAAAAGAAGCTTCTAAGTTTTTTATAAGTGAGGCAATCGAATCCAAGTTTGGATTTACTCCATTACCAATACCATTGGTAGCCGTGAATACAAAAGGGGTTACTATAGCGGGACTGGTAATCGACTTACCAACCTTCTTTTTTGGCTGAAAATTATTAAGTTTCCCATTCTCTCTATGTGACCGTGATCTACATGTTCTCATAAGTCTGATTTCAGGTTGAGTCTCATTCAGCACACCGGCGTCAGGACTTAACAACACCCGAGAATCCGAATGAACCTCCACCTCTACTAAATTGGGGGCTGGAAGGTCAGTAGGGATGACATCGCTCAAAGTAATTTCAGAGTCTTGGGGCTGACTACAAGAAATATTTTCGGGTAGTGTATCTTCTATCACAGTGCCTTTCCCCAAAGATACACGTCTCTCATTGTTAATCTGTGTTACTTTCCTGACCAAAAAATTATCTAGGGTAGCTGGGCCCACCATCGCTTTATCGGTTTTTGATTTAACCATTTTATAAGATTAAACTTCCACCCAGGTACCCTAAAATCTACCAACGCACTCACAAACAGGTCAATAAGATTAAAATCATACGAATATATCAAATATCTTAAGTGCACACTGCACAATAAGAGTCCGAACACCACAGTGTAAAGTACCTGGCCCAGTCCAGTCTCTTCAGGCCTCTGAGGGCCACAGAGGGCCCGCCCTTTGCCCGGGCTTAGCCCGGCGCCGCCCACGCGCGTCCCGCGACGCGGAGGGAGCCGTTCGAATTCAGCGCCTCCGGGCGCGGAAGTTCCTGCAGGTGGGGGCGGAGTTTCCAGGAATCCTGGGAGCCGTAGTCCTGTGCTCCCAACGTGTGGCGGCAAACCAGCACTGTCAGCGGCGGTCGGAGTTACGAGCAGCAACTGCCCCTGCGCACAGAAGAGAGCGTCTGGCCCCTCTGCCTCCTCTGTGCATCCAGGTAAGGAACCTGCACCCTGGCGTTTGAAATTGGCAAACTTCTCCATATTTTTAAAATATGCATATATTTGTTGATTTATTTTTCTTATTAAATATTTTTTGTTGATATTTTGTTTGTTTTTAATTTTTATCTAACTGCAGTGGCAATACTAAATGTTATCCCTCCGCTATCCAACACTTTCCCTACTGTTGCACTCACTGGAGTGGGAATAGTAATTTTTACCCCTCCGCTAGCCAACACTTTCCCTTCTCTTCCACTCATTGGAGTGAGAATGGCAATGCTTACCCCTCTGCCATCCAACACTTTTCCTACTGTTACACTCATTGTAGTGAGAATAGTAATTTTTACCACTCCGCTATCCAACACTTTAACTACTGTTGCGCTCATTGGACATTGGAATGGGAATAGTAATTTTTACCCCTCCGCTATCCAAAACTTTCCCTACTGTTGCACTGACTGGAGTGGGAATAGTAAATTTTAACCCTCTGCTATCCAACACTTTCCCTACTGTTGCACTCACTGGAGTGGTAGTAGTCAGTTTTACCCCTCCACTATCCAACACTTTCCCTACTGTTGCACTCATTGGAGTGGGAATAGTTTTTTCATCCCTCTGCTATCCAACACTTTCCCTACTGTTACACTCATTGGAGTGGGAATAGTAATTTGTATCCCTCCGCCATCCAAAACTTTCCCTACTGTTCCATTGACTGGAGTGGGAATAGTAAATGTTATCCCTCCGCTATCCAACACTTTCCCTACTATTACACTCACTGCAGTGGGAATAGTAGTTTTTACCCCTCCGCTGTCCAACAATTTCCCACTGTTGCACTGACTGGAGTGTAAAATTTAGGTTTAAACATTTAATAGATTTTACGTTATTGGTATATGTATGTATATATATATATATATATGTATATATTTTATCAATCCTGGCAACAGCAAATGACAGGCGCTGACTCCTTGAGAATATGGTAGAGAAAATGTATTCCAACAATGACTTAGATGCGTTTTGACGGCAAACCCCCTTGATCACTACATCAAGTACACTTGAATTCTCACAATTTATAGTGAACACTCACATTTGGTTGTTACAGCATCCTGTTTTCGGCAATGAACATAGAAGTTTCTATTTACCACCACATACATGACTGTGCAAAAAACGTTTTTTTGTAAATGAAAAATAAAGTATAAATTATCATTGTTGATAGGCCACAACTATATCGACACAACAATAATTAAATTAAAATGATTTCAACCATACAATTTATACCAATTAGAAAAATAATATCACTGTGAAACAGTAAACACAGATGTTGGTGTTGCGTGTACGGGCTCAGTACGGCCTATTTCATGAGACAGTAGACACGCTTGGTTTCCCTCTTTGTGTGTGTTTGGTCCCAATAGGTACCTTGTTACCCAACTACACTTACGCACAAATATAATTCAAAACATGGGGAATCCCTGGCTTGAGTAGCGTGTGGGCACACCTGTTTATTTGTGTGAATACTCTAAAAACGGAAGGTCTATTTTATTGGTCAAAGAATACCTGTTGCCATCCAATGAACCTGATATATGACAATAAAATGTGTCTTAGATTCTGGTTCTGTTTGGCATGGACTTTAGTGGATATAAAAAGAAAAAAACAAAGGAAAAGAAAGGAAAATCGTGCCCAAGTGGGCAAGCGGGTCTGTCTATCTCACTGAAGAGACTATTACTCAAATATTATACATTGAGCCCTTTAAAATCAACTGTGCACAAAAACTCACTACTAGTGAGTGCAAAAATGTATAAAAGAGAAAATAAAGTTAAGTGAATAAATGGACCTAACGCTACGGAACATGGTCAGGGGCAGGACAGGCGGTAAGCATATTACAGATGTACATTAAGTGCCTCATCGGCATTCATCCCATTGGGGATTTTTGAATTGAGTAGGATGATGTACCTAGATTCCAATCTTCTAAGTGTCAACTGTCTATTTCCTCTCCTTGGATTTTTTGGGACTGTGTCCATCACAAAGAAGGAAAGGTCCTGGGCCCTCACTCCATGGCATGAGTTTATATGTCTGGCAACTGGATAAGTCTGGTCATTGTTGGAGATGGCCCTGAGGTGCTGTAATATACGGACATGAACTGGGTGAATGGTGCTGCCCATGTACTTTTTAACACAAGTGCATTGCAGAACGTAGACAGGAAAGTCTGATTTACAATTGTAGCTGCCACGAATATCGTAAGGGGACTGTCTGAACGGCATTTTTACCGTTTTAGTGTTGACACCATGCTTACAGGCTTTGCATTTAAAGCATGTGTGAAACTCTCTTTGTGTTAGGAACTAGTTGGATCCCTTCGCAACTGCTGGTGCATTGCATACTAGCTGTTGGTGCATGGATTTCGCTCTTCTGAAAGGTATTGGGGGAGCTCTTGCGCATGTAGGGCCAATAACGGGGCTTCGCTACGCTCTGAACCCCAGTGTCTATGTAAGATCTTACGATCTTATGATATGCATTAAAGCCTGTGATCAGTCTGGGTGTATCGATCTTGCTGCTTATACACTTGTTCTTACTTTTAGTAGCAAAAAGCAGATCTTCCCTTTTTATGTTAGTACTTTTAGCTCTTGCTGTGGCTAGAGTTTTTGCACTGTACCCTCTCCATTCTAGTCTCAGGAAAAGGTTGTCAATGGATTGTTTTAACCCTTCTGTGAGGTGCAATTGCCCTTCATGCACAGGCATTCTGCATATGGTATGCTCTCTTTCAGACGAGTGAGGTTAAAACTACTAGCGTGGAGGATGGCATTTCCAGCAGTAGGTTTCCTGTAGGTCCTAGATTGTATTTTATTGTTCTCCACATACATTTCAAGATCTAGAAATTGTATGGACTCCTTACTAGTGTTGCATGTGAAGGAGAGATTCAAGTTGTTACTGTTTAACTCTTCAGCAAAAATCCTCGCACTTTCTTGGGAGCCTTGCCTTAGAATGAAGATGTTGTCAATATATCTGACATACAAAATGACATTTTCTGTCATGGGTTTTTCCTGTGTCCTCATGAGTACTTGCTCCTCCCACCAGCCCATATGCAAATTAGCATAGCTGCGGCAAAGCAAGTACCCATGGCTGTACCCTGCAACTGTTTGTAAAAAAGTTGAAGATATTGTTGTCTAAGCACCACTCTGCCATTTGTAACAACATCATAGTGTGCTTGCAAATGTATCGGTCTCTTCCCCAGGTAATGACTTAGAGCATTTAATCCATCCCTTTGTCTTATACTTGTGTATAGTGTGTTTACATCAAGTGTCATTAGTACAAAGTCATTGTACTAAATATTATATATTTATTTATTTGTCACATTTTTATGTAATTTTTAAATTATAAAATTATTTAAAATAATAGTTTATTAATTGTTTTAAAGTAAATATATATGTTAATTATTTTATATGTGTGTCCCTCACGAGTCAAATGCAAAAGCATTGAAACCCTTTCATGAAGCTTTTGCATTTGACTCGTGAGAGACATCTAGTAACGACGAGTGGAACTGCAGCTTGATGTAACAATAATTTCAATGCTTTTGCATTTGACTTGTGAGGGACATCTAGTAACGACTAGTTAAACTGCAGCTCTTTGTAGAATTATTTTGATATTGGATACTATAATATTCACTGCCCACTGCTAATCTTGTCCCATAATGCTTTGCAGGGCCTTTGGTTGGGATTGTATTTTTGCCAATGACTGTGCTTGGGGTGGTCCTCAGAGGATGGGACCACCGCCAAATCGTTCAAGAAGATGTGCTTTTTGTTTTCAAGGCATCTGCTTGGTTCTCTCCCTAGGTTAGGGAGGATCCCAAATTCATCACATCTCTCACTGCTTGCTAATTTATCACTTTCACTTTTGTGAAATGACTATATGCATTTTAGCATATAAAGACAGAAATGTCTGTCTCTAAGACAGAAATACTTATTTTATCATAACTTGCACTGTGCAAGATGCTGTTTGCAGTTATTGCTCAGAGCAGAGAAGCACACAGTGCTATCAGCTACGCACTACACAGTTTGAGGAGTAGCTGGACGTAGATCAAAGTGTACTCTGCGTAGCTACGTGTAGTGCTACTACGCAAACTACGCCCAGGGTTAACAATAACACGAAATGAAAATGACTGACAAACCATAATAGCATTTCCATGGTAACATCAACATCCATACAATGAACTCAATGACAACATGTAAATGAAAATACCACAAAAACATTGTATCCACAGTGTTTATACAAATGTGTCTAAGGCTAGCATATTGATTCACATAGGCTATGTCAGACATTCCTAAGGTTATGTCATAAAATTCCAATCTCAGATAATGTACATTAGAAAAGGCCCGCCGATTGACATCTTGGCAGGAGAGGTATTTCATCCCAGATTATAGCACATGATACTGCCAGAAGATCTCCAAACTGCCGTGATGCTGATGCATACCATTCTGCACTGAGCCAAGACCATGAGGAGAAGAACTGATGCCAATGTGGTTTCTTTTCGAGGAAACACTTGCTCCAACTGCTGATAACTACTGCATTTTGCAGTAACCAGATATGCAGCGCCTTGATTCTCCCTAAGAAACTCTAGATCAAGATGTACTATTTCATGCTCTCCTGTTATAGCACAGAAAAGTAGGTTTTAGGATGTTAGGTTGCAATATGACATTTTAATTTTGGTAGAAATGTTAACTTTATTCTGTTATTTGCAACACGCATTTGTGGTGTCTTCATCATATTTTGTGTGGTTATTTAGAATGTGCAAAGCAACAGGATAAGACTGTTGAAATAAACACTTTTCCATTAAAGTGTCTTTTTCTTAGTGCAGTACTTTTTTGTGATATTTCAAAGAAAATAATTGGGCTTCTAAAGCACCACAGTATCACTGGATCCCTGCTTAGGGACTGATAATAAGCTAAAAAACAGAAACCACTTCAACTATGTATTGTGTGGAGCTACAACCTGTTTTTTCACATTCAATTGCTGGTGCATTGAACGAAGTCCCCTGATAACACCAGTCTGTGTGAAAGCAAACCTTGTAAAGCTATGCCAGAGTCTTAGTTTATGTAACATTGGTGTCCAATGTGGGACAGGCATTCAGATTTTTTCGGACCCTTGAGTAGTTTCTTTTAATATGCACATACAATGGACCATCATTACATCATTACAGTGGCGTCCTTAGTAATTATGGTTACCTCCTATAGGTAATAAGGAAGCACCTATTGCCATAGGATTGTCAAACTTGACTTTTAAAAGGTTATTCAGGTTATTACCCATGTGTGAGTTTTCAAAAAAAAATTAAATCAAATTTGAATCCTTTTGGGGAAATGGCAGGTGTTTTTGCAGTAGGAGTAACTTACCTGAAAGGAGTTACTCAACATCTCAAGACTAGAGTTGTCTCCGATGTGGGTGGCAGTTACGTTGGTAGTAGCTGCTCACACGGCATATGCCTTTGAGAGGTTTTACTCATGGGCGGAATTTGAGGCTACAGATGCTGTCTCAGACAGTTCAGGCTTACAAGTCAGCAGCACCACCTGCACACTATAGGGCGTACCAGGATCTGGAAATCCAGCTAACCTACCAAGAGCACCAAAACTCATTTTTTGGTGAGTTACTACACACAGAAATGTCCAACTAGGGCCCTTCGGTAATGAAGTGGCTACGTGGCCAGCACTAGCTGGATACACACCCTTTCCACATCCTGAGACATTAGCACTCACTGATGTAGTAAGGAATTTGAATTATACAGTCTCATTATACAAGCAACTTATACAGTTTGTACTGCATGCCATTAAATCTAGACCAGCTCCAGCGGCTGGAGCAGTAGTTCAGGGACAAGTACAATCAATCAGTGAAATGTTATTATGGGAAAGATGCCCTTGAAGCTCGATGAGATTGCCTTCTTAATTGCTCAAAACACCAAGTAGTTGGAAGTGGTCTATCTGCATATTACGCCACAAGACAGACATAGAATACTGACTATGTGTGTTCCTCTTGAGAGGGTGCCACTTGAAGAGGAATGTAATGTCTGTGGAAGCATATTTGCATGTATTTATACTAACACACATGACACACCCTCATTGACAGTTCTCTCTGACGTACTGAAACAAGTACAATGCGAACACAGGGCTGCACCAGTTCTGGATTTAGGAATAAAGTTAAAGGGGAACTCTCTACAGAGAGACACTTTGGTTCTGGCAGTATGTGAGAGACTTCAAGCAGTTCCAGTTCAACATTGTTTACACCTCTGTGGATGCACAAGCCGATATGCCACATTTAAAACCTAATGATAACCGCAAAGTTTCCATTAAAGAGAAATCTGCAACAAAAATTAGGAAGAAACAGATGGAGAGAGAGAGCAAAGATGGACTGGATCTCCCACATTTCGAGAATCCAGTAGGCGTGATAATTAAAGAGACCAAGAGAAGAATAAACAAGCATTTGCAATGCATTCGGTCTCACCTTTGAGACCTTATGTGTTTAGCCATGCAACATATTATCCTGGGTCATGTGCCGCTAGGCATTGAGTAGCTATAAAATTACTATACACTGGGTCATATAGTGGGAGTTAGGAATACATGATTGCCTCTGCCGCATGCAGGGGAGTCGAAATAGTGAACATAACCGAAAATTTTAAGGGGTCTAGGGTGGCCGAAGGCACGTGTTAGAACCAAATACTGTGGTTCAGTATGGTAACTGAGGCCTGCAGAGAGATTCACTAGAAGCTGTGGTTGTAAGGGACCATGGTTACAGCTGCAAATGGAGACAGGAATGTAGACCAAAGAACTAGCTTACCGTTAAGGGTGCGTCCCTGCCCCCTTTTTATTTTGTCTTTATATTAATGATTTACAAAGCTATATTAATCAATGGCATGTTGATGTTCCCAAGATAGGCACTAGAAATCTTCCGGCATTACTCTATGCCGATGACTGTGTGTTAATGTCCAAAACCAGTGTGGGCCTGCAAAAACTTGTCACCAAATTCAATGATTTTATGACTGATCTGGGGTTAAAGACTAACACGGCCAAGTCATACACTATGGTGGCGAACAAAGCCCTCCCCCCCCCCTTTTAAAATCATGTTTTATTGATAATGAAAGTTTGTCCTATGTCCCAACTTTCTCGTATCTGGGAATTCCTTATGACCAGAAAAGTACTTGGCATCATTTAGTTGAAACAAGGGTCAGTAGTTGTAACCAATATTTGGAGGCGGTGTTTAGGTTTACAAAGAAATTAGGTTCAAGAACCTTTGAATCGGTAATTAATATTTACAAGGCTTGCTCGTGTTCTGTAATTTTGTATGGGGCTGGAGTGTGGGGCTTTTGTAATCCGGCACATCTCCAGACAGTTGAGAATAATTTTCTTGGACGCCAATTAACAGTTCCAAGCCGTCTTCCCATTATCTTCTCTCATAATGAACTTGGCTTGACTCCCTTAACCCATCGTATACAAATTGCGGCAATCCTATTATTATGGCATTCAGTAGGGGCAAAGGTTGAGCCAGCCCTAAATTGCGCAATTATATTGCATTGTTTTAGATTCGATCAGATGCAGAAGATACCATGGTTCAAATATATAAAAAATCAGTTGGAGACAATGGGATTGGGGGATTGTTTTTACAACCCAGAACATATTGTTAAAATCCTCAGAATTCAGCTGAAAAAGAACCTTTTATCGTTTTCAAAGTCGACCAGTGAGCACCTGGAGTTAGGGAAAAAGAGAGTTATGGAATATATGCCTCTAGTACGCTCCGCAAGTGTTGAGCCCTACCTCTCTTTTTATTTTTGTCACACGAAAATGTTTTATCTTATTAGTTTCAGCTTTTGCATTGCACTCTTCTTGGTTTCCTACCCACCAAAGCTTATTGTGATGCTAAACTGGATTTATGCGTGTGTGACTAAAAATCAATATAGAAAATGCTTTTTTGTCGCCTGTAGACCAAACAGAGACAGGATTTTATTATCCCCCTATTAAAACTCCTAAATATCAAGAAGTGTCGGCCTGCCTAATACCACCTCCAGCTCTTAAATGATGAATATACATGTCTAATGGTTTACAGATATATTTCTACAGCTGTTCGCTTACGGAATGAGGTTGGGAAATTACCCTTAAATCTTTTCTGATTTTAAAAAACTGTTTTTGTACATAATTTTTTTTATGGATACAGTGTTGCTTTAAAGATTAATATAGGTTGTCCTTATGTTGATCTATGGCTATTGTTCGATAATTTTTGTCTTTGTTTTTATTTGTTAACTAGTGCAATGCTGCTATTTGTTGGAATATTAATTCAGTTTATCACTGTTACTTTGCTGATTATGAATTGCTTTTGTCAAGAAGTCTATTATGCATTGCTGGTTCTATATCTTAAATGTTTTCAATCATTGGATGTATTTATAGTTGCAAGTAAGATGAATAAAGATTATTTGACTGATTGACTGAACTAGCTTACCAGCTACTGAAGGTGATGCTGCACCTCCAATCTGCCAGGTTAAGAGAAAAAGATTTTTTTTTTTCTTTTCATGACAAGTTATACCACCGAATGTAGGGCTACTATATTGTCATACCAGGAGATGCTACAAAATCTAGGCTTGTTTTACCCGTTAGCAGAGCAAACTAGCCTCACCCATCAAAGTTAATACTGCAGAATACAGTGCCAACCTAACTACCTTGAAAGGAGATGCAACATAACATAAGGAAATCTATCTGTAATCAGCATCAGAGCTGTATACCTGCGACTAGAGGGGATGGGGAGAAAATGCCACTTAATGAGACACAAGAATGAACAAAACTCAATGGGTCTCAAGCCATAAATGGAAGAAAAAGGTTCCAAAAAGTACTACGCATGAAAAGACCTCAAGTAGTATTGTCTGTCAGTGAACAGTTAGCTTCAACAGACATTTATTGCCTTCAGGCTTTAATAGTTATAAAGGAACAATGAAACTGTAATAGGCATAGATTGGTCTCAAGCTGTAACTGTGGTCATTACGTCCAAGCTGTAACAAACCCCAACAGACACCTAGCTGTAACTAGCATCAGTGATTCCCAGACTGTAACAGGCATCAATGAGTCCCACATTATAACAAGAAACAATGGGTTCCAAGTTGTAATAAAGCTTAAATGGGCTCCAAGCTGTATTATGCACTAGCGGGCCGCAGGCAGTATTAGGCATCAGGGGCCCTCAAGCAGCAACAGGCCGTAGTGGGTTCTGAGCTGTAACATGTTTCAATGGGCGGCGAGCTGTAACAGGTCTCAGTGGGTCAAAACTGTAACATGTATCAATGCTCTGTATACCACTGTTGTCTTCTTTGGTTACATATGTATACAAACTACTAATATGGTGGTGTCACGCAAAACGTGCTTTTCTATGACTAAATTTATATTTTTAATTTTGGTACCTTGTATCCCTTGGTGAACACGTTTGAGCGCGTTTTTATAGACTGTTGCCATATAAAGTATGTGCAGATCGTGATTTTTTTATCCTAATTCGTTATTGTTTATCTTTTGAGATGGGAATTAATTATTCAGGCAACTAACAGTGTCATTTTATTGATAGTTTTTACATTGGGGACATTTATTTGGCTACATGTATACTTCTTGCTCTATATACTATTGTTGTCTATTTTCGGTTACAGATGCACATAAACTACTAAAATGGCGGTGACACGCAATACGTGCGTATGGGTTACGCCGGTCAAGCTTAGATGACGTAACTGGATGCATTTAAGGTCGGGTTTTCCAATGACGGCGTTTCGGTTCTTATTTACGGGTCGCGTGTTATACTTTTCTCAGTGAGTAGATTGCTTGTTTATTTTCCCCCTTTCTCGGTGTACAGCAGATATATTTTGATGCTGTGTGTCCTTAACTCGTGGTATTGATGTGGTGTACATTTCTCAATAGACCTTCTTTTCTCTTTTTAATCTATTTGACAGAGTACTAAGGGACGTTATCAAAATCCCGGAGGGCGTTTACTTGGGTCCGGACTTAGTCTAAATTTTAAGCACTTCTTTGGCTTCTACTATATGTTCGGGTAAACTTTCCTAACAAAATGTGTTTTTTGACTCGCGTTTATATCAATTAGGGCGCGTTTTCATTTAAAGGTCAGGCATTTTTTATGAAACATTAGGATCGAGTTTTGTCATATAGTGACGGCTTGGTTTATAACTTATACTGCCAATTTGGGTTTTTTCCAAAACAGTGGCTATGTAGTAACTGACAATGGTGAGATGTTATTTTACTAGTCTTAATTTCTGTACAGATTACGTTAGACATGACATCTGTTCTTCATTAACCATTTGGATAGATTTTTGTGAGTTGAGATGTAGAATAGGACATTACCAACCTGGCAGGGTGTGTTATGCCATATACTAAATCAATATATACCAATGCGCTTGTGATAAAAGCAACTAGTAGTTTGTCACGTTTGACGTTGTATTGTGTTCGGGTGTCTTAATATTAGGTTTTATAACAACCTGCTCTTGTGTATTTACCATGTACATTTATATACACATATACTCTACTCTGACTTTTACAGAAAATACGGAGTTATTCGGTGTTACACATGACGGGTTCCTTGACAACTGTGCAGACCGAGTTCAAGTTGTTGAATGCCATCTGATATCTAGTGTTTGAGGTGATTATTTATTTATTGTTTTGGCTTTTTTCTCTCTTCCCCCTTTTTTTTTTTCGCTTGCTTTCAGCTACACTTTTGTCCTGTATTGGGTGTTTTATTACTAAATTTCCCCTCTACTTGGGTACCTACTACTATTTAATCCATCACGATTTGTCTAGATCTTATTTCTAACTTTTGGTATGATATAACACTATTCACATCTTCTTTCCATAGGACTTGCTGGAGTCTATGGTTTTTCTATAATTTTTCTTTATGATCAATTAATCTTAAATACTTTGGAGGTTCTTCATAATTACCTGCTCTTCTCCTTTAGAAGTAAATATTTCTTTCTTTGGGCACACTCTAATCTTGATCAACCCAATCTCCCCTCTTATTAGATCTTAAAACCTGATTCTTATATGGTCTTTTTGTTAACTGCCTTGAAAAAGTCGCTTGAAGCGTCGAAACACGTGTTGGCTGTATGGTTCTTTAATCTATGTGTCAACATTTTGTCTAACTGAACTGTTTGGCTCATATATCTACGTGTCAACAATTTGTCTAATCAATCTACTCATGATCAGGATTATGATATATGGACTTTTATTTGTTTAAAGAATAAAACTTTCAACTGTGGGTCTGCAGTTTTGACTTAGACGTGCAGTGCTCTGCTTTTTGAAATTATTTCCAAGTTGTATGCGTGGAATTTTATAACGCGCATTGATTGATATTGTGGGTGGCACAATATCTGCATTGAGCACGCTGTATTATACTTCAACTCTGTGCTGACTGTGAAAATACGACAGAGGTGCTGGCCATGTCTCGATAAACCACTGCCTCTCACTGCTCACTGGGTCTGAAGCTGTAATACAGATCAAAGGGCTACGAGCAGTAACAAGCTGCAGTGGATCCCAAGCTGTAATATGCATCAATGGGTAGCGATCTGTAACAGGTGTCAGTGAATCCAAGGCTGTAACATGTATCAATGGACAGCAAGCTGGAACAGGAATCAGTGGGTCCCGAGCTGTAATATGTATCAGTGGACAGCGAGCTGTAACAGGCCGCACTGGATCCCGAACTGTAGCATGTATCAATGGGCAGCGAGCTGTAACCGGTCTCAGTGGATCCCAGGCTGTAACATGTATCAATAGACAGCGAGCTATAACAGGTCTCAGTGGGCCCAAGCTATAACATGTATCAATGGGCAATGAGCTGTAAAGATGTCTCAGTGGATAGCAAGCGTTAACAAGTATCAATGGGCAGCGAGCTGTAACAGGCCTGATTGGGACCCGAGCGGTAACATGTATCAATGGGCAGCGAGCTGTAACAAGTCTCAGTGTGTCCCAAGCTGTAACATGTATCAATGGGCAATGAGCTGTAGCTGTTCTCAGTGGATCCTAAGCTGTAATATATATTGAGAGGCAGCATCCTGTAACAGGCTGCAGTTAGTCACAAGTTGTAGTATGTAATAGGCCGTAGTGGGACCGAAGCTTTATTATGTATCAATGGGCAGTGAGCTGAAACAGGCTGCAGTGGGTACGAAGCTGTAACATGTACCAAAGGGCAGTGAGCTGTAACAGGTCTCAGTGGGTCTCAAGATATAACATGTACCAAACGGCAGTGAACTGTAACAGGTCTTAGTGGGTTATAAGCTGTAACATGTATCAAAGGGCAGTGAGCTGTAACAGGCTGCAGTGGGAATGAAGCTGTAGTATGTATCAATGGGCAGCGAGCTTTAACAGGTCTCAGTGGGTTCTGAGTGGTAACATAAATCAACGGGCAGCGACCTATAACAGGTCTCAGTGGGGTCTGAGTGGTAACATGAATCAACGGGCAGCGAGCTATAACAGGTCTCAGTGGATCCCAAGCTGATATATGTATCAGTGGGCAGCTATCTGTGACAGGTCTCGGTGTGTCCCGAGTGGTAACATGTATCAATGGGCAAGGAGTTGTAACAGGCCTCAGTGGGTCCAAGCTGTAATATGTATCAATGGACAGCGAGCAGCAACAGGCCGCAGTGGGTTTGAAGCTAAGTATGGATCAATGGTCAGCAATCTGTAGCAGGCCACAGTGGGACCTAAGTTGTAATACATATCAATGGGCAGCAAGCTGTAACAGGTCTCAGTGTGTCCCGAGTGGTAACATGTATCAATGGGCAAGGAGTTGTAACAGGCCTCAGTGGGTCCAAGCTGTAATATGTGTCAATGGGCAGCAAGCTGTAACATGGCTCAGTGGATAGAAAGCTGTAACATGTATCAATGGGCAGCGAGCTGTAACAGGCCGCAGTGGAAAGGAGACTTTAGTATGTGTCAATGGGCCAATTTGTAACCGGTCTCAGTGGGTCCTAAGCTGTAATATATATCAAGCGGCAGTGTGCTGTAATAGGCCACAGTGGAAAGGAGGCTTTAGTATGTGTCAATGGGCAGCAATTTGAAACAGGTCTCAGTGGGTCCTAAGCTGTAATATATATCAAGGGGCAGTGTGCTGTAACAGGCTGCAGTTGGTCCCAAGCTGTAGCATGTATAGATGGGCAGCGGGCTGTAACAGGCCTCAGTGGGTCCCCTAAGATGTAAGATATATTAACGGGCAGCGATCTGTAACAGGTCTCAGTGGATCCGGAGCAGTAACATGAATCAATGGGCAGCGAGCTGTAACAGGTCTCAGTGGATCCCAAGCTGTAACATGTACCTAGGGGTAGTGAGCTGCAACAGGTTTCAGTGTGTCCCAAGCTCCAATATGTATCAATGGGTAGCAAACTGTTACAGGTCTCAGTTGGTCTCAATCTGAAATATATATTGATGGGCAGCGAGCTGTAACAGGCCTTAGTGGGTCTGAAGCTGTAGTATGTGTCAATGGGCAGCGAGCTGTAACAGGTCTCAGTGGATCCCAAGCTCAAACATGTATCAATGGGCAGCGAGCTATAACATCTCTTAGTGGGCCCAAAGCTGTAATATGCATCAATGGGCATCAATGGTCAGCAAGCTGTAACAGGCTGCAATGGATCGTAATCTGTAATGTGTATCAATGGGCAGAGCGCTGTACCATGCCACATTGAATCCAAAGTTGTAATATGTATCAAGCGGCAACACGTTGTAACAGGCTGCAGTGGGTCCAAGCTGTGGTATGTATAAATGGGAAATTAGATCTCACAGTTCTCAGTGGATCCCAAGCTGTAATATGTAATAATAGGCAGTGAGCTGTAACCGGCCAAAGTAGGTCGGAAGCTGTAACATGTATCAATGGACAGCGAGCAGTAACAGGCCGCAGTGGGTCTGCAGCTGAAGTATGGATCAATGGGCAGCAATCTGTAGCAGGCCACAGTGGGACCTAAGATGTAATACATATCAATGAGCAGCGAGCTGTAACAGGTCTCCATGGATCCTGAGCTGTAACATGTATCAATGGGCAGTGAGCTTTACAGGTTTCAGTGGATCCCGAGCTGTAACATTTGTCAATGGGCACCGAGCTGTAACAGGCTGCAGTGGGTCCCAAGCTGCAACATGTATCAATGGGCAGCGAAAAGTAGCATGTCTCAGTGGGTCTGAAGCTGTAATATGTATCAATGTGCAGCGAGCTGCAACAGGTCTCAGTGGGTCCCAATCTGTAATGTATATCATTGGGCAGCCGGCTGTAACAGGTCTCAGTTGGTCTCAAGCTGGAACATGTTTCAATGGGCAGCGAGCTGTAACAGACCGCACAGCAGGGCAGGCTCTAGGGTGGTGCGATCGTTGCCATTGCATCGGGCGCTGACTTGGGGTGGTGGCGTCATTTTTGCAAGTATATCATTTTAGAATCACCTGCTGTGGCGTTCTTGGCCTCCAGCAATCTCCAGGCATCAATTAAAATGTCAAGATAACCCTGGTGATTAATCGTCTTCCTGGGAAGAGACCGGAGGTCTGTCTAGTGAAAGTTTTGACTCATCCTAAGGAAGTGTGGAGGGTTAAAAGGACTCCTGCTAAGAACAGGTACTATGCAGATAACAAGTGCATATAATGTAAATAGGTCAGAAGGTTACTGCTTCTGTAAGAGAGCTCCTTTTGTAACATGTCTTATATAAGTAAAAATCCTACTATAGAACATTGAGCTATTAACTGTCATCAAAGAACTGCATGCAAAATGCAAGGTATATGTTAGAGTTAATAAAAATTGCTCAGTCTTTCATCATCCTAATCTTGTGAAAAGGGTTCATTTGGGTAGAAAACAATTCTTATTATTAAAGAGAACCCCTAACAATGTTATGTTTTAAATTCTGAATTTATGCTTTTCTAGAATAAGGACTCCTAAACTATATTGCCTACAAGTATCGATGACATGTTACTCATACACTACACCTTGTAGTCCTGTCTGTTGTAACATTTCCTATACACTTATTTACAGATGTATGATTGATTGTCTCTTTGTAATATGTGTGTGATGTAAAGTGCTCTGACACCTTACACTGGTATGAGTGGTGCTATAAAAGACAGTGGTTATGGAGACTTGAGGGGCACCGTGAAAGGGTGCTTGCTAGTAAGGGACTCCGTGGCAGAGGTAGTCATTGGGGGGCACCAACAGACATTGTCGCACTGCCGCACAGTAGGTATGAAGCTTAATCATGTATCAATGGACAGCGAGCAGCAACAGGCCGCAGTGGGTTTGAAGCTAAGTATGGATCAATGGTCAGCAATCTGTAGCAGGCCACAGTGGGACCTAAGTTGTAATACATATCAATGGGCAGCAAGCTGTAACAGGTCTCAGTGTGTCCCGAGTGGTAACATGTATCAATGGGCAAGGAGTTGTAACAGGCCTCAGTGGGTCCAAGCTGTAATATGTGTCAATGGGCAGCAAGCTGTAACATGGCTCAGTGGATAGAAAGCTGTAACATGTATCAATGGGCAGCGAGCTGTAACAGGCCGCAGTGGAAAGGAGACTTTAGTATGTGTCAATGGGCCAATTTGTAACCGGTCTCAGTGGGTCCTAAGCTGTAATATATATCAAGCGGCAGTGTGCTGTAATAGGCCACAGTGGAAAGGAGGCTTTAGTATGTGTCAATGGGCAGCAATTTGAAACAGGTCTCAGTGGGTCCTAAGCTGTAATATATATCAAGGGGCAGTGTGCTGTAACAGGCTGCAGTTGGTCCCAAGCTGTAGCATGTATAGATGGGCAGCGGGCTGTAACAGGCCTCAGTGGGTCCCCTAAGATGTAAGATATATTAACGGGCAGCGATCTGTAACAGGTCTCAGTGGATCCGGAGCAGTAACATGAATCAATGGGCAGCGAGCTGTAACAGGTCTCAGTGGATCCCAAGCTGTAACATGTACCTAGGGGTAGTGAGCTGCAACAGGTTTCAGTGTGTCCCAAGCTCCAATATGTATCAATGGGTAGCAAACTGTTACAGGTCTCAGTTGGTCTCAATCTGAAATATATATTGATGGGCAGCGAGCTGTAACAGGCCTTAGTGGGTCTGAAGCTGTAGTATGTGTCAATGGGCAGCGAGCTGTAACAGGTCTCAGTGGATCCCAAGCTCAAACATGTATCAATGGGCAGCGAGCTATAACATCTCTTAGTGGGCCCAAAGCTGTAATATGCATCAATGGGCATCAATGGTCAGCAAGCTGTAACAGGCTGCAATGGATCGTAATCTGTAATGTGTATCAATGGGCAGAGCGCTGTACCATGCCACATTGAATCCAAAGTTGTAATATGTATCAAGCGGCAACACGTTGTAACAGGCTGCAGTGGGTCCAAGCTGTGGTATGTATAAATGGGAAATTAGATCTCACAGTTCTCAGTGGATCCCAAGCTGTAATATGTAATAATAGGCAGTGAGCTGTAACCGGCCAAAGTAGGTCGGAAGCTGTAACATGTATCAATGGACAGCGAGCAGTAACAGGCCGCAGTGGGTCTGCAGCTGAAGTATGGATCAATGGGCAGCAATCTGTAGCAGGCCACAGTGGGACCTAAGATGTAATACATATCAATGAGCAGCGAGCTGTAACAGGTCTCCATGGATCCTGAGCTGTAACATGTATCAATGGGCAGTGAGCTTTACAGGTTTCAGTGGATCCCGAGCTGTAACATTTGTCAATGGGCACCGAGCTGTAACAGGCTGCAGTGGGTCCCAAGCTGCAACATGTATCAATGGGCAGCGAAAAGTAGCATGTCTCAGTGGGTCTGAAGCTGTAATATGTATCAATGTGCAGCGAGCTGCAACAGGTCTCAGTGGGTCCCAATCTGTAATGTATATCATTGGGCAGCCGGCTGTAACAGGTCTCAGTTGGTCTCAAGCTGGAACATGTTTCAATGGGCAGCGAGCTGTAACAGACCGCACAGCAGGGCAGGCTCTAGGGTGGTGCGATCGTTGCCATTGCATCGGGCGCTGACTTGGGGTGGTGGCGTCATTTTTGCAAGTATATCATTTTAGAATCACCTGCTGTGGCGTTCTTGGCCTCCAGCAATCTCCAGGCATCAATTAAAATGTCAAGATAACCCTGGTGATTAATCGTCTTCCTGGGAAGAGACCGGAGGTCTGTCTAGTGAAAGTTTTGACTCATCCTAAGGAAGTGTGGAGGGTTAAAAGGACTCCTGCTAAGAACAGGTACTATGCAGATAACAAGTGCATATAATGTAAATAGGTCAGAAGGTTACTGCTTCTGTAAGAGAGCTCCTTTTGTAACATGTCTTATATAAGTAAAAATCCTACTATAGAACATTGAGCTATTAACTGTCATCAAAGAACTGCATGCAAAATGCAAGGTATATGTTAGAGTTAATAAAAATTGCTCAGTCTTTCATCATCCTAATCTTGTGAAAAGGGTTCATTTGGGTAGAAAACAATTCTTATTATTAAAGAGAACCCCTAACAATGTTATGTTTTAAATTCTGAATTTATGCTTTTCTAGAATAAGGACTCCTAAACTATATTGCCTACAAGTATCGATGACATGTTACTCATACACTACACCTTGTAGTCCTGTCTGTTGTAACATTTCCTATACACTTATTTACAGATGTATGATTGATTGTCTCTTTGTAATATGTGTGTGATGTAAAGTGCTCTGACACCTTACACTGGTATGAGTGGTGCTATAAAAGACAGTGGTTATGGAGACTTGAGGGGCACCGTGAAAGGGTGCTTGCTAGTAAGGGACTCCGTGGCAGAGGTAGTCATTGGGGGGCACCAACAGACATTGTCGCACTGCCGCACAGTAGGTATGAAGCTTAATCATGTATCACTGGGCAGCGAGCTGTAACAGGTCTCCGGGTCCTGAGCTGTAATATGTATCAATGTGCAGCGAGCTGTAACAGGTCTCAGTGGGTCCCAATCTGTAATATGTATCACAGGGCAGGCAGCAGTGGGTATGAAGCTTTATTATGTATCAATGGGCAGTGAGCTGTAACAGGTTTCAGTGGATCCAAAGCTATAACATGTATCAATAAGTAGAAAGTAGACACAGACGCGGCAAGCCAGACAGCGGCAAAACAGAGCACTTTTTGCACTGGGATTTAAACTTCTGGAACACATACACTTGAAGGTACTGATCTTAAAATATCTATAATTATGGAATTGCTCTTGTTAGTGGACTTGATGTTACATGTTTTGTGTTAATCTGTGTGTGGCCTCTCAATCTCAGTGTCTCCCTCGATAGCAAGCTGTAACATGTATCAATGGGCAGCGAGCTGTAACATGTCTCAGTGGGTCTGAAGTTGTAACATGTATCAAAAGACAGCGAGCTATAACTGTTCTCAGTGTGTACCAAGCTTTACTTCGTATTATTGAGCAGCGAGCTGTAACATGCCGCAGTGGGTACGAGGCTTTAGTATGCATCAATGGGCAGCGAGCTGTAACTGTTCTCAGTGGGTGCGAGGCTTTTGTATGCATCAAAGGGCAGCGAGCTGTAACAGGCCGCAGGGGATACGAGGATTTAGTGTGCATCAATGGGCAGCGAGCTGTAACAGGCCGCATGGGTACGAGGCTTTAGTATGCATCAATAGGCAGTACGTACGCAATACGTGCGTATGGGTTACGCCGGTCAAGCTTAGATGACGTAACTGGATGCATTTAAGGTCGGGTTTTCCAATGACGGCGTTTCGGTTCTTATTTACGGGTCGCGTGTTATACTTTTCTCAGTGAGTAGATTGCCTGTTTATTTTCCCCCTTTCTCGGTGTACAGCAGATATATTTTGATGCTGTGTGTCCTTAACACGTGGTATTGATGTGGTGTACATTTCTCAATAGACCTTCTTTTCTCTTTTTAATCTATTTGACAGAGTACTAAGGGATGTTATCAAAATCCCGGAGGGCGTTTACTTGGGTCCGGACTTAGTCTAAATTTTGAGCACTTCTTTGGCTTCTACTATATGTTCGGGTAAACTTTCCTAACAAAATGTGTTTTTTGACTCGCGTTTATATCAATTAGGGCGCATTTTCATTTAAAGGTCAGGCATTTTTTATGAAACATTAGGATCGAGTTTTGTCATATAGTGACGGCTTGGTTTATAACTTATACTGCCAATTTGGGTTTTTTCCAAAACAGTGGCTATGTAGTAACTGACAATGGTGAGATGTTATTTTACTAGTCTTAATTTCTGTACAGATTACGTTAGACACGACATCTGTTCTTCATTAACCATTTGGATAGATTTTTGTGAGTTGAGATGTAGAATAGGACATTACCAACCTGGCAGGGTGTGTTATGCCATATACTAAATCAATATATACCAATGCGCTTGTGATAAAAGCAACTAGTAGTTTGTCACGATTGGCGTTGTATTGTGTTCGGGTGTCTTAATATTAGGTTTTATAACAACCTGCTCTTGTGTATTTACCATGTACATTTATATACACATATACTCTACTCTGACTTTTACAGAAAATACGGAGTTATTCGGTGTTACACATGACTGGTTCCTTGACAACTGTGCAGACCGAGTTCAAGTTGTTGAATGCCATCTGATATCTAGTGTTTGAGGTGATTATTTATTTATTGTTTGGCTTTTTTCTCTCTTCCCCCTTTTTTTTCCGCTTGCTGTCAGCTACACTTTTGTCCTGTATTGGGTGTTTTATTACTAAATTTCCCCTCTACTTGGGTACCTACTACTATTTAATCCATCACGATTTGTCTAGATCTTATTTCTAACTTTTGGTATGATATAACACTATTCACATCTTCTTTCCATAGGACTTGCTGGAGTCTATGGTTTTTCTATAATTTTTCTTTATGATCAATTAATCTTAAATACTTTGGAGGTTCTTCATAATTACCTGCTCTTCTCCTTTAGAAGTAAATATTTCTTTCTTTGGGCACACTCTAATCTTGATCAACCCAATCTCCCCTCTTATTAGATCTTAACCTGATTCTTATATGGTCTTTTTGTTAACTGCCTTGAAAAAGTCGCTTGAAGCGTCGAAACACGTGTCGGCTGTATGGTTCTTTAATATATGTGTCAACATTTTGTCTAACTGAACTGTTTGGCTCATATATCTACGTGTCAACAATTTGTCTAATCAATCTACTCATGATCAGGATTATGATATATGGACTTTTATTTGTTTAAAGAATAAAACTTTCAACTGTGGGTCTGCAGTTTTGACTTAGACGTGCAGTGCTCTGCTTTTTGAAATTGTTTCCAAGTTGTATGCGTGGAATTTTATAATGCGCATTGATTGATATTGTGGGTGGCACGATATCTGCATTGAGCACGCTGTATTATACTTCAACTCTGTGCTGACTGTGAAAATACGACAGAGGTGCTGGCCATGTCTCGATAAACCACTGCCTCTCACTGCTCACTGGGTCTGAAGCTGTAATACAGATCAAAGGGCTACGAGCAGTAACAAGCTGCAGTGGATCCCAAGCTGTAATATGCATCAATGGGTAGCGATCTGTAACAGGTGTCAGTGAATCCAAGGCTGTAACATGTATCAATGGACAGCAAGCTGTAACAGGAATCAGTGGGTCCCGAGCTGTAATATGTATTAGTGGACAGCGAGCTGTAACAGGCCGCACTGGGTCCCGAACTGTAGCATGTATCAATGGGCAGCGAGCTGTAACCGGTCTCAGTGGATCCCAGGCTGTAACATGTATCAATAGACAGCGAGCTATAACAGGTCTCAGTGGGCCCAAGCTATAACATGTATCAATGGGCAATGAGCTGTAAAGATGTCTCAGTGGATAGCAAGCGTTAACAAGTATCAATGGGCAGCGAGCTGTAACAGGCCTGATTGGGACCCGAGCGGTAACATGTATCAATGGGCAGCGAGCTGTAACAAGTCTCAGTGTGTCCCAAGCTGTAACATGTATCAATGGGCAATGAGCTGTAGCTGTTCTCAGTGGATCCTAAGCTGTAATATATATTGAGAGGCAGCATCCTGTAACAGGCTGCAGTTAGTCACAAGCTGTAGTATGTAATAGGCCGTAGTGGGACCGAAGCTTTATTATGTATCAATGGGCAGTGAGCTGAAACAGGCTGCAGTGGGTACGAAGCTGTAACATGTACCAAAGGGCAGTGAGCTGTAACAGGTCTCAGTGGGTCTCAAGATATAACATGTACCAAACGGCAGTGAACTGTAACAGGTCTTAGTGGGTTATAAGCTGTAACATGTATCAAAGGGCAGTGAGCTGTAACAGGCTGCAGTGGGAATGAAGCTGTAGTATGTATCAATGGGCAGCGAGCTTTAACAGGTCTCAGTGGGTTCTGAGTGGTAACATAAATCAACGGGCAGCGACCTATAACAGGTCTCAGTGGATCCCAAGCTGATATATGTATCACTGGGCAGCTATCTGTGACAGGTCTCGGTGTGTCCCGAGTGGTAACATGTATCAATGGGCAAGGAGTTGTAACAGGCCTCAGTGGGTCCAAGCTGTAATATGTATCAATGGACAGTGAGCAGTAACAGGCCGCAGTGGGTTTGAAGCTAAGTATGGATCAATGGTCAGCAATCTGTAGCAGGCCACAGTGGGACCTAAGTTGTAATACATATCAATGGGCAGCAAGCTGTAACAGGTCTCAGTGTGTCCCGAGTGGTAACATGTATCAATGGGCAGCAAGCTGTAACATGGCTCAGTGGATAGCAAGCTGTAACATGTATCAATGGGTAGCGAGCTGTAACAGGCCGCAGTGGAAAGGAGACTTTAGTTTTTGTCAATGGGCCAATTTGTAACCGGTCTCAGTGGGTCCTAAGCTGTAATATATATCAAGGGGCAGTGTGCTGTAATAGGCCTCAGTGGAAAGGAGGCTTTAGTATGTGTCAATGGGCAGCAATTTGTAACAGGTCTCAGTGGGTCCTAAGCTGTAATATATATCAAGGCCGGCAGTGTGCTATAACAGGCTGCAGTTGGTCCCAAGCTGTAGCATGTATAGATGGGCAGCGGGCTGTAACAGGCCTCAGTGGGTCCCCTAAGATGTAAGATATATTAACGGGCAGCGATCTGTAACAGGTCTCAGTGGATCTGGAGCAGTAACATGAATCAATGGGCAGCGAGCTGTAACAGGTCTCAGTGGATCCCAAGCTGTAACATGTACCTAGGGGTAGTGAGCTGCAACAGGTTTCAGTGTGTCCCAAGCTCCAATATGTATCAATGGGTAGCAAACTGTTACAGGTCTCAGTTGGTCTCAATCTGAAATATGTATTGATGGGCAGCGAGCTGTAACAGGCCTTAGTGGGTCTGAAGCTGTAGTATGTATCAATGGGCAGCGAGCTGTAACAGGTCTCAGTGGATCCCAAGCTCAAACATGTATCAATGGGCAGCGAGCTATAACATCTCTTAGTGGGCCCAAAGCTGTAATATGCATCAATGGGCATCAATGGTCAGCAAGCTGTAACATGCTGCAATGGATCGTAATCTGTAATGTGTATCAATGGGCAGAGTGCTGTACCATGCCACATTGAATCCAAAGTTGTAATATGTATCAAGCGGCAACACGTTGTAACAGGCTGCAGTGGGTCCAAGCTGTGGTATGTATAAATGGGAAATTAGATCTCACAGTTCTCAGTGGATCCCAAGCTGTAATATGTAATAATAGGCAGTGAGCTGTAACCGGCCAAAGTAGGTCGGAAGCTGTAACATGTATCAATGGACAGCGAGCAGTAACAGGCCGCAGTGGGTCTGCAGCTGAAGTATGGATCAATGGGCAGCAATCTGTAGCAGGCCACAGTGGGACCTAAGATGTAATACATATCAATGAGCAGCGAGCTGTAACAGGTCTCCATGGATCCTGAGCTGTAACATGTATCAATGGGCAGTGAGCTTTACAGGTTTCAGTGGATCCCGAGCTGTAACATTTGTCAATGGGCACCGAGCTGTAACAGGCTGCAGTGGGTCGCAAGCTGCAACATGTATCAATGGGCAGCGAAAAGTAGCATGTCTCAGTGGGTCTGAAGCTGTAATATGTATCAATGTGCAGCGAGCTGCAACAGGTCTTAGTGGGTCCCAATCTGTAATATATATCATTGGGCAGCCGGCTGTAACAGGTCTCAGTTGGTCTCAAGCTGGAACATGTTTCAATGGGCAGCGAGCTGTAACAGACCGCACAGCAGGGCCGGCTCTAGGGTGGTGCGATCGTTGCCAATGCACCGGGCACTGACTTGGGGTGGGGGCGTCATTTTTGCAAGTATATCATTTTAGAATCCCCTGCTGTGGCGTTCTTGGCCTCCAGCAATTTCCAGGCATCAATTAAAATGTCAAGATAACCCTGGTGATTAATCGTCTTCCTGGGAAGAGACCGGAGGTCTGTCTAGTGAAAGTTTTGACTCATCCTAAGGAAGTGTGGAGGGTTAAAAGGACTCCTGCTAAGAACAGGTACTATGCAGATAACAAGTGCATATAATGTAAATAGGTCAGAAGGTTACTGCTTCTGTAAGAGAGCTCCTTTTGTAACATGTCTTATATAAGTAAAAATCCTACTATAGAACATTGAGCTATTAACTGTCATCAAAGAACTGTATGCAAAATGCAAGGTATATGTTAGAGTTAAAAAAAATTGCTCAGTCTTTCATCATCCTAATCTTGTGAAAAGGGTTCATTTGGGTAGAAAACAATTCTTATTATTAAAGAGAACCCCTAACAATGTTATGTTTTAAATTCTGAATTTATGCTTTTCTAGAATAAGGACTCCTAAACTATATTGACTACAAGTATCGATGACATGTTACTCATACACTACACCTTGTAGTCCTGTCTGTTGTAACATTTCCTATACACTTATTTACAGATGTATGATTGATTGTCTCTTTGTAATATGTGTGTGATGTAAAGTGCTCTGACACCTTACACTGGTATGAGTGGTGCTATAAAAGACAGTGGTTATGGAGACTTGAGGGGCACCGTGAAAGGGTGCTTGCTAGTAAGGGACTCCGTGGCAGAGGTAGTCATTGGGGGGCACCAACAGACATTGTCGCACAGGGCGCCAGCAGTGTTAAAGCCGGCCCTGCCGCACAGTAGGTATGAAGCTTAATCATGTATCACTGGGCAGCGAGCTGTAACAGGTCTCCGGGTCCTGAGCTGTAATATGTATCAATGTGCAGCGAGCTGTAACAGGTCTCAGTGAGTCCCAATCTGTAATATGTATCACAGGGCAGGCAGCAGTGGGTATGAAGCTTTATTATGTATCAATGGGTAGTGAGCTGTAACAGGTTTCAGTGGATCCAAAGCTATAACATGTATCAATAAGTAGAAAGTAGACACAGACGCGGCAAGCCAGACAGCGGCAAAACAGAGCACTTTTTGCACTGGGATTTATACTTCTGGAACACATACACTTGAAGGTACTGATCTTAAAATATCTATAGTTATGGAATTGCTCTTGTTAGTGGACTTGATGTTACATGTTTTGTGTTAATCTGTGTGAGGCCTCTCAATCTCAGTGTCTCCCTCGATAGCAAGCTGTAACATGTATCAATGGGCAGCGAGCTGTAACATGTCTCAGTGGGTCTGAAGTTGTAACATGTATCAAAGGACAGCGAGCTATAACTGTTCTCAGTGTGTACCAAGCTTTACTTCGTATTATTGGGCAGCGAGCTGTAACATGCCGCAGTGGGTAAGAGGCTTTAGTATGCATCAATGGGCAGCGAGCTGTAACTGTTCTCAGTGGGTGCGAGGCTTTTGTATGCATCAAAGGGCAGCGTGCTGTAACAGGCCGCAGGGGATACGAGGATTTAGTGTGCATCAATGGGCAGCGAGCTGTAACAGGTCGCAGTGGGTACGAGGCTTTAGTATGCATCAATAGGCAGCGAGCTGTCAGAGGTCTCAGTGGGTCCGAAGCTGTAACATGTATCAATGGGCAGCGAGCTGTGACAGGCTGCAGTGAGCCCAAGCTGTAGTATGTATAAATGGGCAGTGTGCTGAACAGGTCTCAGTGGGTCCAAGCTTTATTATCTATCAATGGGCAGTGAACTGTAACAGGTCTCAGTGGGTTCCGAGAGGTAACATGAATCAATGGGCTGCGAGCTATAACAGGTATCAGTGGATCACAAGCTGAAACATGTACCGAAGGGAAGTGAACTGTAACAGGTCTCAGTGGGTTCTGAGAGGTAACATGAATCAATAAAAAGCAAGCTGTAACAGGTCACAGTGGGTCCCAAGCTGTAATATGTATCAGTGGGCATCGATCTGTAACAGGCTGCACTGGGTAAGAAGATGTAGTAGGTATCAATGGGCAGCGATCTGTAACAGGCTGCAGTAGGTGCCAAGCTGTAACTTGTATCAATGGGCAGAGAGCTGTAACTGTCCGCAGTGGGTCCCCTAAGCTGTAACATGTATCAATGGGAAGCGGGCTGTAACAGGCCGCAGTGGGTCCCCTAAGCTGTAATGTTTATCAATGGGCATGGAGCTGTAACACTTCTCAGTTGCTCCCAAGCTATAAGATGTATCAATGGGCAGCGATCTGTAACAGGCTGCAGTAGGTCCCAAGCTGTAATTACAGTTATTAGGCCCCAAGCTGTGACACGCTCAAAGGCCTCATAGGCCTCATGCAGCTCTGGGCATCATCGGCCTCAAATACTAACAGACATTAATGTGATTCAAGCTGTAACTGCCATCAATGGGTCTCAAGGTGTAACAGGTAACAATTGCTTTCATTCTATGCATCAATGGACCCCAAGCTAGTTCAGGCATTAATGGACCCCAAGCTAGAATAGGCATTAATGGAGCCCAAGCTAGAATAGGCATTAATGGACCCCAAGCTAGAATAGGCATCAGTGAGTTTAAAATTGTAAAATGCATCAGGGCATCTCAAGATAAGCTATCAGTAGACCATGTGCGTGGTTACGAGTTGCTTGGTAAAATTACGGATTCCAGCTGCTTATGGCACCCCTGCAACATGCAATGGCGAGCTTGTGCTCCCAGAATGGAGAAAGATGATGTAGACATGAAAGTATCAGGCCCTTTACTGCATATATCTTTTAATTCCAGAGACGTTTTTTCTCCCATTTATCACCTTAATTGACCACATGGGTAATTTGATCCAGGGGGAGGCATTGGGGTTGTGGATGGGGGTATAGCTACAGGGTTTACTGCCCAGTCCTCTTTTTACGGTTACAGTACTTATAGTGCCGAGAAGCTCCTCCCAGAGATTGTCACCTCTATGGACAGGTGAGGGGCTTTCAACCTTTTTTTGATCTTATGAAAGCAGTAACTTTCTTTCCGTGTCTTTCTGCTTCTCTCCTTTTGAGCACAGGATCTTTCGTAGGTACTTTTGCCCAGTTTCTTTTTCCTGATTCTTGAACTCAGAGACACATGAAATGTGTTGCCGGGGTACTAGAGCAGGCCCTACACATGTCCCACCATCAGGCCGCGTGTATCCTGCAGGCCTCCACGCCTTCACATTAGGGGCAGTGGTTACCGGACAAGCCAGCAAAGAGGAAACGTTTCTCACACCAAAATCACCCACAATGCACCATTGAGCTGTATATCATCATGAACGTCATTTAAGGGTCGAACCTGCGACCTCTGGCTAGCCTTTTGCGACCCCTAGCAATGCCTTTGTGACCCCTGGCCTCAGAGGTGACAAATTCAGTGCCAGGAACACAGGGGCAGCTGAGGTTCACTCTCTTTATTTTGTCAATTCGTTATTACACTAATGTGTAAGTATGTGTGTGTGAATGAAAGTGGATGTCAAAGGGCTTGTAATGTCACTTCCGCCACCCCTGCCATTTGGGTGAATTGACGTCCATGTATATCTGTTGTTGCTTCGTAGCAGTTTGTATTACACCAGTAAGGTATTTTATGTGTATAGTTTAAGGTGTGCTTCTGTGGTGAATGACTTGTAGAGTAAAACCTTCAGTTGTAGAAAAATACAAAAAATGCCCGAGCAGCAAACACCAATGCTTGAAGTATTTCATGCATTACCCTATAGATATGTTGGTTTCCGGTATTAGCTAAATATAGTGCCTCTAGCTTATGTTAAAAGCGTCTGCAACAGACGATTTCTCACCAGACACAGGGTCGCTTCCTCACTTGCCTTTACATCCGCTTCACCAGCAGTGATATCAATTTATCGCCTATTTCTGTTAAAAGTTTTTATCACTGGGAGTCTTTAGAAATAAGTTGTAAACCTTATTGTGGACAGGTAATGTGTACTATCACTCCCTCATGCAACCACCATGAGTTCCGCATTTGTGGTAGGTCTGAGAGATGTGAGGGTTGTCTGAAATGTGTTTATTTTTCTTTCAAATAAATGTTTATGTAGTACAACTATTGGACTGATGACACACGCTGAAGGACTTCTAGGCACTCGAATATCGAAGTAACGACTGCTACCATTGCGAAGTGGTGCGACAGGGAGAGTACAAATCAAAAACAGAAAATTGCACTTACCTGCTCTGACGGCTACCCACTTGCTTCCAACCCTCCTCTCCCTGAAGTCAGGAACTGCTGCACACTATGCAAGATGCCAATTCCAGGGCGTCTCACACGCTGGGAATACAATTGCATGGTTTGGCGCTGTTCAGTCAGGAACTGGGAGCCTGGTTTGGTTCTTCATCTGGCTGTACAACACAGCTCGGGTTGGAGAAAGGCTAACTGCGCATGCCGGTCTGGCCCACCATTGACCCATCCTCCCTGGTATTGCAGCATCAGTACGGATGGCCCGATGCCCATCCGTATCATATTATTTTTGTGCTATTTGTAAAAACAAAAATCGAGAATAAATAAAACAAAATTGGGAATTTCAACTGAGTAAAATAATATTTGAGTTAGATGAGAAACAAACCAGCAGCGAATAAAGTGAGGAAAAGAAAAGACATGAACAAATCAATGTCTGAAAGAAATTACATTAAGAGCAGGGAAAATAACATGATGAAAGTAAAAATGCATGATAAAAAAATGAAAAGATAAATTAAAGACATGGACGCAGGAATGAGAAAAGATACACTAAGAATGAGAAAAGATATTCTGGACAACAGAAAGTCCAAGAATCAACTTTAGAAAGAAGAAAAGCAATGAGGCACGTGGGAAGGCAATGAGATAAAAGAATAAAATTAAGACTAAAATAAGAAACACAAAGCCCGCAGAAGAATTAAACAAGGAAGGAATGAAAGAAAGTGTAAAGAGAATGAAGTGAGATGTAGATGTTAAAACTGAGAAAACAAAAAATCAGGAAGAAAGCAGCTAACAACAAGACACAGAACAGGAAAAAGAGATCAAAGACAGTACACGCCCCTTTCATCCAAGACAGGTCAAATTAGCACAAGTTCCTGGGTAAACTTGTGAGCAGTAGCACCACGCCAAGGTTTTGACCTTTGCTACTGAACATTCATACCTTCATTCATACTACCTTGCTTCCCATCAGACCCACAGACATTCCGCACCCAGCTCCAGATAGGGGCGGTGCCAGAATTCCTGGAGCTCAAGGCAAAATTGAATTCGCCGGAGGGAGAACTCCAGAAATTGCTATTAAAAGCTGTTTGGTACGACAACAAGGTACCTCATAAGGCATTACCAGACCTTATGGAAGCTCCGCCCCCACCTCGAAGTGCATCTCACTGGCGGTCTGCGAGGTGCTGCCTGGTTTCTCCCACTGAACGATCAAACAAGCAAATGGCAGAGGCCATGAGAAGCAGAACTGCCGCAGCCATCCTGTGAGTCTGATGTTAGCTCGGTGGCTCCAAGTCCCTCATTCAAATCCCCTTTCACTCCATTCATAGCCTAGCCCAGACACTGCACTTACACTGCAGGTATCTCCGACTACGCCTGTAGACACAGCTAAGAGGTGAATGTCATAAAGCCTGCCAGGACCAAGGGTGTGATATAGTAGATGACATCACAAGGGACTGTTGGGAAATGTTGATACCACTCCAGGCAGCATGAGAGAAGCCAGGAAAAAAGCAGGTAGGAACAAGGCACAGAACAGGAAAAAAAAGAAATCAAATACAGTGCACACTCCTTTCATCCAAAACAGGTCAAATTAGCACAAGTTCCTGGGTAAACTTGTGAGCAGTAGCACCACGCCAAGGTTTTGACCTTTGCTACTGAACATTCACACTATTCACACCATCATTCATACTACCTTGCTTCCCATCAGACCCACAGACATTCCGCACCCAGCTCCAGATAGGGGCGGTGCCAGAATTCCTGGAGCTCAAGGCAAAATTGAATTCGCCGGAGGGAGAACTCCAGAAATTGCTATTAAAAGCTGTTTGGTACGACAACAAGGTACCTCATAAGGCATTACCAGACCTTATGGAAGCTCCGCCCCCACCTCGAAGTGCATCTCACTGGCGGTCTGCGAGGTGCTACCTGGTTTCTCCCACTGAACAATCAAACAAGCAAATGGCAGAGGCCATGAGAAGCAGAACTGCCGCAGCCATCCTGTGAGTCTGATGTTAGCTCGGTGGCTCCAAGTCCCTCATTCACACAGCTTTCACTCCATAGCCTAGCCCAGACACTGCACTTACACTGCAGGTATCTCAGACTACGCCTGTATACACAGCTAAGAGGTGAATGATGTCATAAAGCCTGCCAGGACCAAGGGTGTGATGTAGTAGATGACATCACAAGGGACTGTTGGGAAATGTTGATACCACTCCAGGCAGCATGAGAGAAGACAGGAAAAAAGCAGCTAGGAACAAGGCACAGAACAGGAAAAAAAAGAAATCAAATACAGTGCACACCCCTTTCATCCAAAACAGGTCAAATTAGCACAAGTTCCTGGGTAAACTTGTGAGCAGTAGCACCACGCCAAGGTTTTGACCTTTGCTACTGAACATTCACACTATTCACACCATCATTCATACTACCTTGCTTCCCATCAGACCCACAGACATTCCGCACCCAGCTCCAGATAGGGGCGGTGCCAGAATTCCTGGAGCTCAAGGCAAAATTGAATTCGCCGGAGGGAGAACTCCAGAAATTGCTATTAAAAGCTGTTTGGTACGACAACAAGGTACCTCATAAGGCATTACCAGACCTTATGGAAGCTCCGCCCCCACCTCGAAGTGTATCTCACTGGCGGTCTACGAGGTGCTGCCTGGTTTCTCCCAATGAACAATCAAACAAGCAAATGGCAGAGGCCATGAGAAGCAGAACTGCCGCAGCCATCCTGTGAGTCTGATGTTAGCTCGGTGGCTCCAAGTCCCTCATTCAAATCCCATTTCACTCCATTCATAGCCTAGCCCAGACACTGCACTTACACTGCAGGTATCTCCGACTACGCCTGTAGACACAGCTAAGAGGTGAATGTCATAAAGCCTGCCAGGACCAAGGGTGTGATGTAGTAGATGACATCACAAGGGACTGTTGGGAAATGTTGATACCACTCCAGGCAGCATGAGAGAAGCCAGGAAAAAAGCAGGTAGGAACAAGGCACAGAACAGGAAAAAAAAGAAATCAAATACAGTGCACACTCCTTTCATCCAAAACAGGTCAAATTAGCACAAGTTCCTGGGTAAACTTGTGAGCAGTAGCACCACGCCAAGGTTTTGACCTTTGCTACTGAACATTCACACTATTCACACCATCATTCATACTACCTTGCTTCCCATCAGACCCACAGACATTCCGCACCCAGCTCCAGATAGGGGCGGTGCCAGAATTCCTGGAGCTCAAGGCAAAATTGAATTCGCCGGAGGGAGAACTCCAGAAATTGCTATTAAAAGCTGTTTGGTACGACAACAAGGTACCTCATAAGGCATTACCAGACCTTATGGAAGCTCCGCCCCCACCTCGAAGTGCATCTCACTGGCGGTCTGCGAGGTGCTACCTGGTTTCTCCCACTGAACAATCAAACAAGCAAAAGGCAGAGGCCATGAGAAGCAGAACTGCCGCAGCCATCCTGTGAGTCTGATGTTAGCTCGGTGGCTCCAAGTCCCTCATTCAAATCCCCTTTCACTCCATTCATAGCCTAGCCCAGACACTGCACTTACACTGCAGGTATCTCCGACTACGCCTGTAGACACAGCTAAGAGGTGAATGTCATAAAGCCTGCCAGGACCAAGGGTGTGATTTAGTAGATGACATCACAAGGGACTGTTGGGAAATGTTGATACCACTCCAGGCAGCATGAGAGAAGCCAGGAAAAAAGCAGGTAGGAACAAGGCACAGAATAGGAAAAAAAAGAAATCAAATACAGTGCACACCCCTTTCATCCAAAACAGGTCAAATTAGCACAAGTTCTTGGGTAAACTTGTGAGCAGTAGCACCACGCCAAGGTTTTGACCTTTGCTACTGAACATTCACACTATTCACACCATCATTCATACTACCTTGCTTCCCATCAGACCCACAGACATTCCGCACCCAGCTCCAGATAGGGGCGGTGCCAGAATTCCTGGAGCTCAAGGCAAAATTGAATTCGCCGGAGGGAGAACTCCAGAAATTGCTATTAAAAGCTGTTTGGTACGACAACAAGGTACCTCATAAGGCATTACCAGACCTTATGGAAGCTCCGCCCCCACCTCGAAGTGCATCTCACTGGCGGTCTGCGAGGTGCTACCTGGTTTCTCCCACTGAACAATCAAACAAGCAAATGGCAGAGGCCATGAGAAGCAGAACTGCCGCAGCCATCCTGTGAGTCTGATGTTAGCTCGGTGGCTCCAAGTCCCTCATTCACACAGCTTTCACTCCATAGCCTAGCCCAGACACTGCACTTACACTGCAGGTATCTCAGACTACGCCTGTATACACAGCTAAGAGGTGAATGATGTCATAAAGCCTGCCAGGACCAAGGGTGTGATGTAGTAGATGACATCACAAGGGACTGTTGGGAAATGTTGATACCACTCCAGGCAGCATGAGAGAAGACAGGAAAAAAGCAGCTAGGAACAAGGCACAGAACAGGAAAAAAAGAAATCAAATACAGTGCACACCCCTTTCATCCAAAACAGGTCAAATTAGCACAAGTTCCTGGGTAAACTTGTGAGCAGTAGCACCACGCCAAGGTTTTGACCTTTGCTACTGAACATTCACACTATTCACACCATCATTCATACTACCTTGCTTCCCATCAGACCCACAGACATTCCGCACCCAGCTCCAGATAGGGGCGGTGCCAGAATTCCTGGAGCTCAAGGCAAAATTGAATTCGCCGGAGGGAGAACTCCAGAAATTGCTATTAAAAGCTGTTTGGTACGACAACAAGGTACCTCATAAGGCATTACCAGACCTTATGGAAGCTCCGCCCCCACCTCGAAGTGTATCTCACTGGCGGTCTACGAGGTGCTGCCTGGTTTCTCCCAATGAACAATCAAACAAGCAAATGGCAGAGGCCATGAGAAGCAGAACTGCCGCAGCCATCCTGTGAGTCTGATGTTAGCTCGGTGGCTCCAAGTCCCTCATTCAAATCCCATTTCACTCCATTCATAGCCTAGCCCAGACACTGCACTTACACTGCAGGTATCTCCGACTACGCCTGTAGACACAGCTAAGAGGTGAATGTCATAAAGCCTGCCAGGACCAAGGGTGTGATTTAGTAGATGACATCACAAGGGACTGTTGGGAAATGTTGATACCACTCCAGGCAGCATGAGAGAAGCCAGGAAAAAAGCAGGTAGGAACAAGGCACAGAATAGGAAAAAAAAGAAATCAAATACAGTGCACACCCCTTTCATCCAAAACAGGTCAAATTAGCACAAGTTCTTGGGTAAACTTGTGAGCAGTAGCACCACGCCAAGGTTTTGACCTTTGCTACTGAACATTCACACTATTCACACCATCATTCATACTACCTTGCTTCCCATCAGACCCACAGACATTCCGCACCCAGCTCCAGATAGGGGCGGTGCCAGAATTCCTGGAGCTCAAGGCAAAATTGAATTCGCCGGAGGGAGAACTCCAGAAATTGCTATTAAAAGCTGTTTGGTACGACAACAAGGTACCTCATAAGGCATTACCAGACCTTATGGAAGCTCCGCCCCCACCTCGAAGTGCATCTCACTGGCGGTCTGCGAGGTGCTACCTGGTTTCTCCCACTGAACAATCAAACAAGCAAATGGCAGAGGCCATGAGAAGCAGAACTGCCGCAGCCATCCTGTGAGTCTGATGTTAGCTCGGTGGCTCCAAGTCCCTCATTCACACAGCTTTCACTCCATAGCCTAGCCCAGACACTGCACTTACACTGCAGGTATCTCTGACTACGCCTGTATACACAGCTAAGAGGTGAATGATGTCATAAAGCCTGCCAGGACCAAGGGTGTGATGTAGTAGATGACATCACAAGGGACTGTTGGGAAATGTTGATACCACTCCAGGCAGCATGAGAGAAGACAGGAAAAAAGCAGCTAGGAACAAGGCACAGAACAGGAAAAAAAAGAAATCAAATACAGTGCACACCCCTTTCATCCAAAACAGGTCAAATTAGCACAAGTTCCTGGGTAAACTTGTGAGCAGTAGCACCACGCCAAGGTTTTGACCTTTGCTACTGAACATTCACACTATTCACACCATCATTCATACTACCTTGCTTCCCATCAGACCCACAGACATTCCGCACCCAGCTCCAGATAGGGGCGGTGCCAGAATTCCTGGAGCTCAAGGCAAAATTGAATTCGCCGGGAGAACTCCAGAAATTGCTATTAAAAGCTGTTTGGTACGACAACAAGGTACCTCATAAGGCAATACCAGACCTTATGGAAGCTCCGCCCCCACCTCGAAGTGCATCTCACTGGCGGTCTGCGAGGTGCTGCCTGGTTTCTGCCACTGAACAATCAAACAAGCAAATGGCAGAGGCCATGAGAAGCAGAACTGCCGCAGCCATCCTGTGAGTCTGATGTTAGCTCGGTGGCTCCAAGTCCCTCATTCACACAGCTTTCACTCCATTCATAGCCTAGCCCAGACACTGCACTTACACTGCAGGTATCTCCGACTACGCCTGTAGACACAGCTAAGAGGTGAATGTCATAAAGCCTGCCAGGACCAAGGGTGTGATGTAGTAGATGACATCACAAGGGACTGTTGGGAAATGTTGATACCACTCCAGGCAGCATGAGAGAAGACAGGAAAAAAGCAGCTAGGAACAAGGCACAGAACAGGAAAAAAAAGAAATCAAATACAGTGCACACCCCTTTCATCCAAAACAGGTCAAATTAGCACAAGTTCCTGGGTACACTTGTGAGCAGTAGCACCACGCCAAGGTTTTGACCTTTGCTACTGAACATTCACACTATTCACACCATCATTCATACTACCTTGCTTCCCATCAGACCCACAGACATTCCGCACCCAGCTCCAGATAGGGGCGGTGCCAGAATTCCTGGAGCTCAAGGCAAAATTGAATTCGCCGGAGGGAGAACTCCAGAAATTGCTATTAAAAGCTGTTTGGTACGACAACAAGGTACCTCATAAGGCATTACCAGACCTTATGGAAGCTCCGCCCCCACCTCGAAGTGCATCTCACTGGCGGTCTGCGAGGTGCTGCCTGGTTTCTCCCACTGAACGATCAAACAAGCAAATGGCAGAGGCCATGAGAAGCAGAACTGCCGCAGCCATCCTGTGAGTCTGATGTTAGCTCGGTGGCTCCAAGTCCCTCATTCAAATCCCCTTTCACTCCATTCATAGCCTAGCCCAGACACTGCACTTACACTGCAGGTATCTCCGACTACGCCTGTAGACACAGCTAAGAGGTGAATGTCATAAAGCCTGCCAGGACCAAGGGTGTGATGTAGTAGATGACATCACAAGGGACTGTTGGGAAATGTTGATACCACTCCAGGCAGCATGAGAGAAGCCAGGAAAAAAGCAGGTAGGAACAAGGCACAGAACAGGAAAAAAAAGAAATCAAATACAGTGCACACCCCTTTCATCCAAAACAGGTCAAATTAGCACAAGTTCCTGGGTAAACTTGTGAGCAGTAGCACCACGCCAAGGTTTTGACCTTTGCTACTGAACATTCACACTATTCACACCATCATTCATACTACCTTGCTTCCCATCAGACCCACAGACATTCCGCACCCAGCTCCAGATAGGGGCGGTGCCAGAATTCCTGGAGCTCAAGGCAAAATTGAATTCGCCGGAGGGAGAACTCCAGAAATTGCTATTAAAAGCTGTTTGGTACGACAACAAGGTACCTCATAAGGCATTACCAGACCTTATGGAAGCTCCGCCCCCACCTCGAAGTGCATCTCACTGGCGGTCTGCGAGGTGCTGCCTGGTTTCTCCCACTGAACAATCAAACAAGCAAATGGCAGAGGCCATGAGAAGCAGAACTGCCGCAGCCATCCTGTGAGTCTGATGTTAGCTCGGTGGCTCCAAATCCCTCATTCACACAGCTTTCACTCCATTCATAGCCTAGCCCAGACACTGCACTTACACTGCAGGTATCTCCGACTACGCCTGTATACACAGCTAAGAGGTGAATGATGTCATAAAGCCTGCCAGGACCAAGGGTGTGATGTAGTAGATGACATCTCAAGGGACTGTTGGGAAATGTTGATACCACTCCAGGCAGCATGAGAGAAGACAGGAAAAAAGCAGCTAGGAACAAGGCACAGAACAGGAAAAAAAAGAAATCAAATACAGTGCACACCCCTTTCATCCAAAACAGGTCAAATTAGCACAAGTTCCTGGGTAAACTTGTGAGCAGTAGCACCACGCCAAGGTTTTGACCTTTGCTACTGAACATTCACACTATTCACACCATCATTCATACTACCTTGCTTCCCATCAGACCCACAGACATTCCGCACCCAGCTCCAGATAGGGGCGGTGCCAGAATTCCTGGAGCGCAAGGCAAAATTGAATTCGCCGGAGGGAGAACTCCAGAAATTGCTATTAAAAGCTGTTTGGTACGACAAGGTACCTCATAAGGCATTACCAGACCTTATGGAAGCTCCGCCCCCACCTCGAAGTGCATCTCACTGGCGGTCTGCGAGGTGCTGCCTGGTTTCTCCCACTGAACGATCAAACAAGCAAATGGCAGAGGCCATGAGAAGCAGAACTGCCGCAGCCATCCTGTGAGTCTGATGTTAGCTCGGTGGCTCCAAGTCCCTCATTCAAATCCCCTTTCACTCCATTCATAGCCTAGCCCAGACACTGCACTTACACTGCAGGTATCTCCGACTACACCTGTAGACACAGCTAAGAGGTGAATGTCATAAAGCCTGCCAGGACCAAGGGTGTGATGTAGTAGATGACATCACAAGGGACTGTTGGGAAATGTTGATACCACTCCAGGCAGCATGAGAGAAGCCAGGAAAAAAGCAGGTAGGAACAAGGCACAGAACAGGAAAAAAAAGAAATCAAATACAGTGCACACTCCTTTCATCCAAAACAGGTCAAATTAGCACAAGTTCCTGGGTAAACTTGTGAGCAGTAGCACCACGCCAAGGTTTTGACCTTTGCTACTGAACATTCACACTATTCACACCATCATTCATACTACCTTGCTTCCCATCAGACCCACAGACATTCCGCACCCAGCTCCAGATAGGAGCGGTGCCAGAATTCCTGGAGCTCAAGGCAAAATTGAATTCGCCGGAGGGAGAACTCCAGAAATTGCTATTAAAAGCTGTTTGGTACGACAACAAGGTACCTCATAAGGCATTACCAGACCTTATGGAAGCTCCGCCCCCACCTCGAAGTGCATCTCACTGGCGGTCTGCGAGGTGCTGCCTGGTTTCTGCCACTGAACAATCAAACAAGCAAATGGCAGAGGCCATGAGAAGCAGAACTGCCGCAGCCATCCTGTGAGTCTGATGTTAGCTCAGTGGCTCCAAGTCCCTCATTCACACAGCTTTCACTCCATTCATAGCCTAGCCCAGACACTGCACTTACACTGCAGGTATCTCCGACTACGCCTGTAGACACAGCTAAGAGGTGAATGTCATAAAGCCTGCCAGGACCAAGGGTGTGATGTAGTAGATGACATCACAAGGGACTGTTGGGAAATGTTGATACCACTCCAGGCAGCATGAGAGAAGACAGGAAAAAAGCAGCTAGGAACAAGGCACAGAACAGGAAAAAAAAGAAATCAAATACAGTGCACACCCCTTTCATCCAAAACAGGTCAAATTAGCACAAGTTCCTGGGTAAACTTGTGAGCAGTAGCACCACGCCAAGGTTTTGACCTTTGCTACTGAACATTCACACTATTCACACCATCATTCATACTACCTTGCTTCCCATCAGACCCACAGACATTCCGCACCCAGCTCCAGATAGGGGCGGTGCCAGAATTCCTGGAGCTCAAGGCAAAATTGAATTCGCCGGAGGGAGAACTCCAGAAATTGCTATTAAAAGCTGTTTGGTACGACAACAAGGTACCTCATAAGGCATTACCAGACCTTATGGAAGCTCCGCCCCCACCTCGAAGTGCATCTCACTGGCGGTCTGCGAGGTGCTGCCTGGTTTCTCCCACTGAACGATCAAACAAGCAAATGGCAGAGGCCATGAGAAGCAGAACTGCCGCAGCCATCCTGTGAGTCTGATGTTAGCTCGGTGGCTCCAAGTCCCTCATTCAAATCCCCTTTCACTCCATTCATAGCCTAGCCCAGACACTGCACTTACACTGCAGGTATCTCCGACTACGCCTGTAGACACAGCTAAGAGGTGAATGTCATAAAGCCTGCCAGGACCAAGGGTGTGATGTAGTAGATGACATCACAAGGGACTGTTGGGAAATGTTGATACCACTCCAGGCAGCATGAGAGAAGACAGGAAAAAAGCAGCTAGGAACAAGGCACAGAACAGGAAAAAAAAGAAATCAAATACAGTGCACACCCCTTTCATCCAAAACAGGTCAAATTAGCACAAGTTCCTGGGTAAACTTGTGAGCAGTAGCACCACGCCAAGGTTTTGACCTTTGCTACTGAACATTCACACTATTCACACCATCATTCATACTACCTTGCTTCCCATCAGACCCACAGACATTCCGCACCCAGCTCCAGATAGGGGCGGTGCCAGAATTCCTGGAGCTCAAGGCAAAATTGAATTCGCCGGAGGGAGAACTCCAGAAATTGCTATTAAAAGCTGTTTGGTACGACTACAAGGTACCTCATAAGGCATTACCAGACCTTATGGAAGCTCCGCCCCCACCTCGAAGTGCATCTCACTGGCGGTCTGCGAGGTGCTGCCTGGTTTCTCCCACTGAACAATCAAACAAGCAAATGGCAGAGGCCATGAGAAGCAGAACTGCCGCAGCCATCCTGTGAGTCTGATGTTAGCTCGGTGGCTCCAAGTCCCTCATTCACACAGCTTTCACTCCATTCATAGCCTAGCCCAGACACTGCACTTACACTGCAGGTATCTCCGACTACGCCTGTATACACAGCTAAGAGGTGAATGATGTCATAAAGCCTGCCAGGACCAAGGGTGTGATGTAGTAGATGACATCTCAAGGGACTGTTGGGAAATGTTGATACCACTCCAGGCAGCATGAGAGAAGACAGGAAAAAAGCAGCTAGGAACAAGGCACAGAACAGGAAAAAAAAGAAATCAAATACAGTGCACACCCCTTTCATCCAAAACAGGTCAAATTAGCACAAGTTCCTGGGTAAACTTGTGAGCAGTAGCACCACGCCAAGGTTTTGACCTTTGCTACTGAACATTCACACTATTTCACACCATCATTCATACTACCTTGCTTCCCATCAGACCCACAGACATTCCGCACCCAGCTCCAGATAGGGGCGGTGCCAGAATTCCTGGAGCGCAAGGCAAAATTGAATTCGCCGGAGGGAGAACTCCAGAAATTGCTATTAAAAGCTGTTTGGTACGACAAGGTACCTCATAAGGCATTACCAGACCTTATGGAAGCTCCGCCCCCACCTCGAAGTGCATCTCACTGGCGGTCTGCGAGGTGCTGCCTGGTTTCTCCCACTGAACGATCAAACAAGCAAATGGCAGAGGCCATGAGAAGCAGAACTGCCGCAGCCATCCTGTGAGTCTGATGTTAGCTCGGTGGCTCCAAGTCCCTCATTCAAATCCCCTTTCACTCCATTCATAGCCTAGCCCAGACACTGCACTTACACTGCAGGTATCTCCGACTACACCTGTAGACACAGCTAAGAGGTGAATGTCATAAAGCCTGCCAGGACCAAGGGTGTGATGTAGTAGATGACATCACAAGGGACTGTTGGGAAATGTTGATACCACTCCAGGCAGCATGAGAGAAGCCAGGAAAAAAGCAGGTAGGAACAAGGCACAGAACAGGAAAAAAAAGAAATCAAATACAGTGCACACTCCTTTCATCCAAAACAGGTCAAATTAGCACAAGTTCCTGGGTAAACTTGTGAGCAGTAGCACCACGCCAAGGTTTTGACCTTTGCTACTGAACATTCACACTATTCACACCATCATTCATACTACCTTGCTTCCCATCAGACCCACAGACATTCCGCACCCAGCTCCAGATAGGAGCGGTGCCAGAATTCCTGGAGCTCAAGGCAAAATTGAATTCGCCGGAGGGAGAACTCCAGAAATTGCTATTAAAAGCTGTTTGGTACGACAACAAGGTACCTCATAAGGCATTACCAGACCTTATGGAAGCTCCGTCCCCACCTCGAAGTGCATCTCACTGGCGGTCTGCGAGGTGCTGCCTGGTTTCTCCCACTGAACAATCAAACAAGCAAATGGCAGAGGCCATGAGAAGCAGAACTGCCGCAGCCATCCTGTGAGTCTGATGTTAGCTCGGTGGCTCCAAGTCCCTCATTCACACAGCTTTCACTCCATTCATAGCCTAGCCCAGACACTGCACTTACACTGCAGGTATCTCCGACTACGCCTGTAGACACAGCTAAGAGGTGAATGTCATAAAGCCTGCCAGGACCAAGGGTGTGATGTAGTAGATGACATCACAAGGGACTGTTGGGAAATGTTGATACCACTCCAGGCAGCATGAGAGAAGACAGGAAAAAAGCAGCTAGGAACAAGGCACAGAACAGGAAAAAAAAAGAAATCAAATACAGTGCACACCCCTTTCATCCAAAACAGGTCAAATTAGCACAAGTTCCTGGGTAAACTTGTGAGCAGTAGCACCACGCCAAGGTTTTGACCTTTGCTACTGAACATTCACTCTATTCACACCATCATTCATACTACCTTGCTTCCCATCAGACCCAGACATTCCGCACCCAGCTCCAGATAGGGGCGGTGCCAGAATTCCTGGAGCTCAAGGCAAAATTGAATTCACCGGAGGGAGAACTCCAGAAATTGCTATTAAAAGCTGTTTGGTACGACAACAAGGTACCTCATAAGGCATTACCAGACCTTATGGAAGCTCCGCCCCCACCTCGAAGTGCATCTCACTGGCGGTCTGCGAGGTGCTGCCTGGTTTCTCCCACTGAACGATCAAACAAGCAAATGGCAGAGGCCATGAGAAGCAGAACTGCCGCAGCCATCCTGTGAGTCTGATGTTAGCTCGGTGGCTCAAAGTCCCTCATTCAAATCCCCTTTCACTCCATTCATAGCCTAGCCCAGACACTGCACTTACACTGCAGGTATCTCCGACTACGCCTGTATACACAGCTAAGAGGTGAATGATGTCATAAAGCCTGCCAGGACCAAGGGTGTGATGTAGTAGATGACATCACAAGGGACTGTTGGGAAATGTTGATACCACTCCAGGCAGCATGAGAGAAGACAGGAAAAAATCAGCTAGGAACAAGGCACAGAACAGGAAAAAAAAGAAATCAAATACAGTGCACACCACTTTCATCCAAAACAGGTCAAATTAGCACAAGTTCCTGGGTAAACTTGTGAGCAGTAGCACCACGCCAAGGTTTTGACCTTTGCTACTGAACATTCACACTATTCACACCATCATTCATACTACCTTGCTTCCCATCAGACCCACAGACATTCCGCACCCAGCTCCAGATAGGGGCGGTGCCAGAATTCCTGGAGCTCAAGGCAAAATTGAATTCGCTGGAGGAAGAACTCCAGAAATTGCTATTAAAAGCTGTTTGGTACGACAACAAGGTACCTCATAAGGCATTACCAGACCTTATGGAAGCTCCGCCCCCACCTCGAAGTGCATCTCACTGGCGGTCTGCGAGGTGCTGCCTGGTTTCTCCCACTGAACGATCAAACCAGCAAATGGCAGAGGCCATGAGAAGCAGAACTGCCGCAGCCATCCTGTGAGTCTGATGTTAGCTCGGTGGCTCCAAGTCCCTCATTCAAATCCCCTTTCACTCCATTCATAGCCTAGCCCAGACACTGCACTTACACTGCAGGTATCTCCGACTACGCCTGTAGACACAGCTAAGAGGTGAATGTCATAAAGCCTGCCAGGACCAAGGGTGTGATGTAGTAGATGACATCACAAGGGACTGTTGGGAAATGTTGATACCACTCCAGGCAGCATGAGAGAAGCCAGTAAAAAAGCAGGTAGGAACAAGGCACAGAACAGGAAAAAAAGAAATCAAATACAGTGCACACCCCTTTCATCCAAAACAGGTCAAATTAGCACAAGTTCCTGGGTAAACTTGTGAGCAGTAGCACCACGCCAAGGTTTTGACCTTTGCTACTGAACATTCACACTATTCACACCATCATTCATACTACCTTGCTTCCCATCAGACCCACAGACATTCCGCACCCAGCTCCAGATAGGGGCGGTGCCAGAATTCCTGGAGCTCAAGGCAAAATTGAATTCGCCGGAGGGAGAACTCCAGAAATTGCTATTAAAAGCTGTTTGGTACGACAACAAGGTACCTCATAAGGCATTACCAGACCTTATGGAAGCTCCGCCCCCACCTCGAAGTGCATCTCACTGGCGGTCTGCGAGGTGCTGCCTGGTTTCTCCCACTGAACAATCAAACAAGCAAATGGCAGAGGCCATGAGAAGCAGAACTGCTGCAGCCATCCTGTGAGTCTGATGTTAGCTCGGTGGCTCCAAGTCCCTCATTCACACAGCTTTCACTCCATTCATAGCCTAGCCCAGACACTGCACTTACACTGCAGGTATCTCCGACTACGCCTGTAGACACAGCTAAGAGATGAATGTCATAAATAAAGCCTGCCAGGACCAGGGATGTGATGTAGTATATGACATCACAAGGGACTGTTGGGAAATGCTGATACCACTCCAGGCAGCATGAGAGAAGACGGGAAGAAAGCAGCTAGAACAAGGCACAGAACAGGAAGAAAAATAAATCAAAGACAGTGCACACACCTTTCATCCAAAACAGGTCAAATTAGCACAAGTTCATGGGTAAACTTGTGAGCAGTAGCACCACGCCAAGGTTTTGACCTTTGCTACTGAACATTCACACTATTCACACCATCATTCATACTACCTTGCTTCCCATCAGACCCACAGACATTCCGCACCCAGCTCCAGATAGGGGCGGTGCCAGAATTCCTGGAGCTCAAGGCAAAATTGAATTCGCCGGAGGGAGAACTCCAGAAATTGCTATTAAAAGCTGTTTGGTACGACAACAAGGTACCTCATAAGGCATTACCAGACCTTATGGAAGCTCCGCCCCCACCTCGAAGTGCATCTCACTGGCGGTCTGCGAGGTGCTGCCTGGTTTCTCCCACTGAACGATCAAACAAGCAAATGGCAGAGGCCATGAGAAGCAGAACTGCCGCAGCCATCCTGTGAGTCTGATGTTAGCTCGGTGGCTCCAAGTCCCTCATTCACACAGCTTTCACTCCATTCATAGCCTAGCCCAGACACTGCACTTACACTGCAGGTATCTCCGACTACGCCTGTATACACAGCTAAGAGGTGAATGATGTCATAAAGCCTGCCAGGACCAAGGGTGTGATGTAGTAGATGACATCACAAGGGACTGTTGAGAAATGTTGATACCACTCCAGGCAGCATGAGAGAAGACAGGAAAAAATCAGCTAGGAACAAGGCACAGAACAGGAAAAAAAAGAAATCAAATACAGTGCACACCCCTTTCATCCAAAACAGGTCAAATTAGCACAAGTTCCTGGGTAAACTTGTGAGCAGTAGCACCACGCCAAGGTTTTGACCTTTGCTACTGAACATTCACACTATTCACACCATCATTCATACTACCTTGCTTCCCATCAGACCCACAGACATTCCGCACCCAGCTCCAGATAGGGGCGGTGCCAGAATTCCTGGAGCTCAAGGCAAAATTGAATTCGCTGGAGGAAGAACTCCAGAAATTGCTATTAAAAGCTGTTTGGTACGACAACAAGGTACCTCATAAGGCATTACCAGACCTTATGGAAGCTCCGCCCCCACCTCGAAGTGCATCTCACTGGCGGTCTGCGAGGTGCTGCCTGGTTTCTCCCACTGAACGATCAAACCAGCAAATGGCAGAGGCCATGAGAAGCAGAACTGCCGCAGCCATCCTGTGAGTCTGATGTTAGCTCGGTGGCTCCAAGTCCCTCATTCAAATCCCCTTTCACTCCATTCATAGCCTAGCCCAGACACTGCACTTACACTGCAGGTATCTCCGACTACGCCTGTAGACACAGCTAAGAGGTGAATGTCATAAAGCCTGCCAGGACCAAGGGTGTGATGTAGTAGATGACATCACAAGGGACTGTTGGGAAATGTTGATACCACTCCAGGCAGCATGAGAGAAGCCAGTAAAAAAGCAGGTAGGAACAAGGCACAGAACAGGAAAAAAAGAAATCAAATACAGTGCACACCCCTTTCATCCAAAACAGGTCAAATTAGCACAAGTTCCTGGGTAAACTTGTGAGCAGTAGCACCACGCCAAGGTTTTGACCTTTGCTACTGAACATTCACACTATTCACACCATCATTCATACTACCTTGCTTCCCATCAGACCCACAGACATTCCGCACCCAGCTCCAGATAGGGGCGGTGCCAGAATTCCTGGAGCTCAAGGCAAAATTGAATTCGCCGGAGGGAGAACTCCAGAAATTGCTATTAAAAGCTCTTTGGTACGACAACAAGGTACCTCATAAGGCATTACCAGACCTTATGGAAGCTCCGCCCCCACCTCGAAGTGCATCTCACTGGCGGTCTGCGAGGTGCTGCCTGGTTTCTCCCACTGAACAATCAAACAAGCAAATGGCAGAGGCCATGAGAAGCAGAACTGCTGCAGCCATCCTGTGAGTCTGATGTTAGCTCGGTGGCTCCAAGTCCCTCATTCACACAGCTTTCACTCCATTCATAGCCTAGCCCAGACACTGCACTTACACTGCAGGTATCTCCGACTACGCCTGTAGACACAGCTAAGAGATGAATGTCATAAATAAAGCCTGCCAGGACCAGGGATGTGATGTAGTATATGACATCACAAGGGACTGTTGGGAAATGCTGATACCACTCCAGGCAGCATGAGAGAAGACGGGAAGAAAGCAGCTAGAACAAGGCACAGAACAGGAAGAAAAAAAAATCAAAGACAGTGCACACACCTTTCATCCAAAACAGGTCAACTTGTGAGCAGTAGCACCACGCCAAGGTTTTGACCTTTGCTACTGAACATTCACACTATTCACACCATCATTCATACTACCTTGCTTCCCATCAGACCCACAGACATTCCGCACCCAGCTCCAGATAGGGGCGGTGCCAGAATTCCTGGAGCTCAAGGCAAAATTGAATTCGCCGGAGGGAGAACTCCAGAAATTGCTATTAAAAGCTGTTTGGTACGACAACAAGGTACCTCATAAGGCATTACCAGACCTTATGGAAGCTCCGCCCCCACCTCGAAGTGCATCTCACTGGCGGTCTGCGAGGTGCTGCCTGGTTTCTCCCACTGAACGATCAAACAAGCAAATGGCAGAGGCCATGAGAAGCAGAACTGCCGCAGCCATCCTGTGAGTCTGATGTTAGCTCGGTGGCTCTAAGTCCCTCATTCAAATCCCCTTTCACTCCATTCATAGCCTAGCCCAGACACTGCACTTACACTGCAGGTATCTCCGACTACGCCTGTAGACACAGCTAAGAGGTGAATGTCATAAAGCCTGCCAGGACCAAGGGTGTGATGTAGTAGATGACATCACAAGGGACTGTTGGGAAATGTTGATACCACTCCAGGCAGCATGAGAGAAGACAGGAAAAAATCAGCTAGGAACAAGGCACAGAACAGGAAAAAAAAGAAATCAAATACAGTGCACACCCCTTTCATCCAAAACAGGTCAAATTAGCACAAGTTCCTGGGTAAACTTGTGAGCAGTAGCACCACGCCAAGGTTTTGACCTTTGCTACTGAACATTCACACTATTCACACCATCATTCATACTACCTTGCTTCCCATCAGACCCACAGACATTCCGCACCCAGCTCCAGATAGGGGCGGTGCCAGAATTCCTGGAGCTCAAGGCAAAATTGAATTCGCTGGAGGAAGAACTCCAGAAATTGCTATTAAAAGCTGTTTGGTACGACAACAAGGTACCTCATAAGGCATTACCAGACCTTATGGAAGCTCCGCCCCCACCTCGAAGTGCATCTCACTGGCGGTCTGCGAGGTGCTGCCTGGTTTCTCCCACTGAACGATCAAACCAGCAAATGGCAGAGGCCATGAGAAGCAGAACTGCCGCAGCCATCCTGTGAGTCTGATGTTAGCTCGGTGGCTCCAAGTCCCTCATTCAAATCCCCTTTCACTCCATTCATAGCCTAGCCCAGACACTGCACTTACACTGCAGGTATCTCCGACTACGCCTGTAGACACAGCTAAGAGGTGAATGTCATAAAGCCTGCCAGGACCAAGGGTGTGATGTAGTAGATGACATCACAAGGGACTGTTGGGAAATGTTGATACCACTCCAGGCAGCATGAGAGAAGCCAGTAAAAAAGCAGGTAGGAACAAGGCACAGAACAGGAAAAAAAGAAATCAAATACAGTGCACACCCCTTTCATCCAAAACAGGTCAAATTAGCACAAGTTCCTGGGTAAACTTGTGAGCAGTAGCACCACGCCAAGGTTTTGACCTTTGCTACTGAACATTCACACTATTCACACCATCATTCATACTACCTTGCTTCCCATCAGACCCACAGACATTCCGCACCCAGCTCCAGATAGGGGCGGTGCCAGAATTCCTGGAGCTCAAGGCAAAATTGAATTCGCCGGGAGAACTCCAGAAATTGCTATGAAAAGCTGTTTGGTACGACAACAAGGTACCTCATAAGGCATTACCAGACCTTATGGAAGCTCCGCCCCCACCTCGAAGTGCATCTCACTGGCGGTCTGCGAGGTGCTGCCTGGTTTCTCCCACTGAACAATCAAACAAGCAAATGGCAGAGGCCATGAGAAGCAGAACTGCTGCAGCCATCCTGTGAGTCTGATGTTAGCTCGGTGGCTCCAAGTCCCTCATTCACACAGCTTTCACTCCATTCATAGCCTAGCCCAGACACTGCACTTACACTGCAGGTATCTCCGACTACGCCTGTAGACACAGCTAAGAGATGAATGTCATAAATAAAGCCTGCCAGGACCAGGGATGTGATGTAGTATATGACATCACAAGGGACTGTTGGGAAATGCTGATACCACTCCAGGCAGCATGAGAGAAGACGGGAAGAAAGCAGCTAGAACAAGGCACAGAACAGGAAGAAAAATAAATCAAAGACAGTGCACACACCTTTCATCCAAAACAGGTCAAATTAGCACAAGTTCATGGGTAAACTTGTGAGCAGTAGCACCACGCCAAGGTTTTGACCTTTGCTACTGAACATTCACACTATTCACACCATCATTCATACTACCTTGCTTCCCATCAGACCCACAGACATTCCGCACCCAGCTCCAGATAGGGGCGGTGCCAGAATTCCTGGAGCTCAAGGCAAAATTGAATTCGCCGGAGGGAGAACTCCAGACATTGCTATTAAAAGCTGTTTGGTACGACAACAAGGTACCTCATAAGGCATTACCAGACCTTATGGAAGCTCCGCCCCCACCTCGAAGTGCATCTCACTGGCGGTCTGCGAGGTGCTGCCTGGTTTCTCCCACTGAACGATCAAACAAGCAAATGGCAGAGGCCATGAGAAGCAGAACTGCCGCAGCCATCCTGTGAGTCTGATGTTAGCTCGGTGGCTCTAAGTCCCTCATTCAAATCCCCTTTCACTCCATTCATAGCCTAGCCCAGACACTGCACTTACACTGCAGGTATCTCCGACTACGCCTGTAGACACAGCTAAGAGGTGAATGTCATAAAGCCTGCCAGGACCAAGGGTGTGATGTAGTAGATGACATCACAAGGGACTGTTGGGAAATGTTGATACCACTCCAGGCAGCATGAGAGAAGCCAGGAAAAAAGCAGGTAGGAACAAGGCACAGAACAGGAAAAAAAAGAAATCAAATACAGTGCACACCCCTTTCATCCAAAACAGGTCAAATTAGCACAAGTTCCTGGGTAAACTTGTGAGCAGTAGCACCACGCCAAGGTTTTGACCTTTGCTACTGAACATTCACACTATTCACACCATCATTCATACTACCTTGCTTCCCATCAGACCCACAGACATTCCGCACCCAGCTCCAGATAGGGGCGGTGCCAGAATTCCTGGAGCTCAAGGCAAAATTGAATTCGCCGGAGGGAGAACTCCAGAAATTGCTATTAAAAGCTATTTGGTACGACAACAAGGTACCTCATAAGGCATTACCAGACCTTATGGAAGCTCCGCCCCCACCTCGAAGTGCATCTCACTGGCGGTCTGCGAGGTGCTGCCTGGTTTCTCCCACTGAACAATCAAACAAGCAAATGGCAGAGGCCATGAGAAGCAGAACTGCCGCAGCCATCCTGTGAGTCTGATGTTAGCTCGGTGGCTCCAAGTCCCTCATTCACACAGCTTTCACTCCATTCATAGCCTAGCCCAGACACTGCACTTACACTGCAGGTATCTCCGACTACGCCTGTATACACAGCTAAGAGGTGAATGATGTCATAAAGCCTGCCAGGACCAAGGGTGTGATGTAGTTGATGACATCACAAGGGACTGTTGGGAAATGTTGATACCACTCCAGGCAGCATGAGAGAAGACAGGAAAAAAGCAGCTAGGAACAAGGCACAGAACAGGAAAAAAAAGAAATCAAATACAGTGCACACCCCTTTCATCCAAAACAGGTCAAATTAGCACAAGTTCCTGGGTAAACTTGTGAGCAGTAGCACCACGCCAAGGTTTTGACCTTTGCTACTGAACATTCACACTATTCACACCATCATTCATACTACCTTGCTTCCCATCAGACCCACAGACATTCCGCACCCAGCTCCAGATAGGGGCGGTGCCAGAATTCCTGGAGCGCAAGGCAAAATTGAATTCGCCGGAGGGAGAACTCCAGAAATTGCTATTAAAAGCTGTTTGGTACGACAAGGTACCTCATAAGGCATTACCAGACCTTATGGAAGCTCCGCCCCCACCTCGAAGTGCATCTCACTGGCGGTCTGCGAGGTGCTGCCTGGTTTCTCCCACTGAACGATCAAACAAGCAAATGGCAGAGGCCATGAGAAGCAGAACTGCCGCAGCCATCCTGTGAGTCTGATGTTAGCTCGGTGGCTCCAAGTCCCTCATTCAAATCCCCTTTCACTCCATTCATAGCCTAGCCCAGACACTGCACTTACACTGCAGGTATCTCCGACTACGCCTGTAGACACAGCTAAGAGGTGAATGTCATAAAGCCTGCCAGGACCAAGGGTGTGATGTAGTAGATGACATCACAAGGGACTGTTGGGAAATGTTGATACCACTCCAGGCAGAATGAGAGAAGACGGGAAGAAAGCAGCTAGAACAAGGCACAGAACAGGAAGAAAAAGAAATCTAAGACGGTGCACACACCTTTCATCCAAAACAGGTCAAATTAGCACAAGTTCATGGGTAAACTTGTGAGCAGTAGCACCACGCCAAGGTTTTGACCTTTGCTACTGAACATTCACACCATTCACAGCTTCATTCATACTACCTTGCTTCCCATCAGGCCCACAGACCTTCCGCACCCAGCTCCAGATAGGGGCGGTGCCAGTGTTCCTGGAGTTCAAGGCCAAATTCAATTTGCCTGCTAAAAGAACCCCAGGAATTGCTCTTAAAAGCTGTTTGCTGCAACGACAAGGAACCTCATAAGGCCTTACCACACCTTACGGAAGCTCCGCACCCACATCAAAGTGAATCTCACTGGCAGTCTGCGAGGTGCTGCCTGTTTTCTACCCCTGAACAACCAAACAACACATGGCAGAGGCCTCGAGAAGCAGAACTGCCGCGGCCATCCTGTGAGCCTGATGTTAGCTCGGTGCCCCCAAGTCCCTCATTCACACAGCTTTCACACCATTCATAGCCCAGTCCACAGACTGCACTCACACTGCAGGCATCCCTGACTATGCCTCTATATATAGCTAAGAGGTGAATGATGTCACAAACCTGCCAGGGTCAGGGGTGTGATGTAGTTGATGACATCACAGGCGATTGATGGGAAATACTGATAACACTCAAGGCTGCCTGGGGGGACCAACGATGCATTGTGTTATTATTAAGGTTTCCTGTGTTCTCTTTATTGCATACAGACTGCAATTTTTAAGCTGCCTAGAAAGACAGAATGGGTCAGAGGATTTGCTTCAGTATTTCTCACTCTCTTGATTATTCTACAGATGTTGTGGCCTCGATGGTCAATAATTAACAATAGTCATCTCCTTTCAATTTTGCTGCGAAAAATAATGTCGTTCATACCCATGTTAACAGAATCTGTAAAGGCGCTGGTGAGATGGGCCAGGTGTACTGTGCAGGAATGCACAGCGTTTCATCCTGTTTCTTCCTATCTGCTCTGGCCATTTCACAGGTGTGATTCAGGTATTCAAATGGCAGGGTGGGATCTAAGAATTAGAAGACACCCTACATCTTTCTTCTGCACTGACTAGCAGAGCCTGGCAGTGGCCTTATGGCTGGGCTCTGAGTCTTTATCTGTGTGAAGAATGACCTAGACTCCTTCTTGTGTGACCATACACAGCTTCAAGGTCATTGCACACATTCATTAAATAGAAGGTAGTTCTGGATACCCTGGGGGGACATGGTGCGCAAGGAAACTGTAGACTGGGAATCTACTGTTTCCTACTAGAAACATTAAGCTATCACAGATAGCTTTTGCTTCAACGGTAAAAAACATGTATGTTTTGTGCAAGAGGCATCCAAATGTAGAATTTGCATTCCATACATAGTTCTGACGTTCCAAATTAGAAGTGTCGTTCCAATCTACATTCTAAAGGAATTCTTTCAATTCCAAATTAGAACTCTCATTCCAAACTTAGAACGTCCTTTACAAAATAGAACTGTCAATCTTAGAACTCAAATTTCATTTGAGCAAGGCCTGAACATTACATCATGCCTTCATTGTGACTAGGTCACAAACATCAATTTTACGTGTTTCTTTTTTATGTTAATGCACTTTATTAACCTGGTATTTTAATTTAATTTAATTTTCAAAATAACCACAATACCCCTGAGTAGGGGTTGCAGACGTCAGGTTAAGAACTGTTGTTTCAGACTGAAGTATTTGAGAAAAGAATGTAAAGGAAATGAAGGCTTGTTAATTATCAGAGTAGAAATTAGAGTTAAGATGTATAAGGCTAGATCAGAAAACTAACACATGATGGAGGCGCAAGTTAAAGTAATCTTAGGGCAGACCCAATTCTCATATTCCTCACTGCAACCACCGCAGAGTGCTCTTCACTTGAGAAAAATTGCAATATTTCTCACAATTTTCAGATTTTTCCCAAAGTGCGAGTAGTTTGGTTCAGGCCTTAGCTTTGGAGTCTTGGCATTCATCAAAATGGAAATGTCATTTCTAGAGAAGAGGTATGACTGGCAAAGTAATGTGACTGATAAAAGAGAAATCTGTTTCTGTAGAATTGCCAGTCCTTTCCTGGCATTTTCTTTCATCCAGTGGTCTTGTTGTAGATAGTGCTTTATGATGCTGCAGGCGTTTCTGTGCTATATCAGCGGACTATGGTATTACGGAAGGAGCCAGAGACACTTGGGCAGCCCCATTAATATGAATTGCGCTGGTGCATGTCTTGTGCTGGTGCAGTCACTAGCCGGTGATCCCTCATTTGAACTGGCATGTGAACCCAGTAAAGTGAAGGAACCTATTGCATTTACTCCCAGGCTTATTACAAAGGTGGGAGCAGGGACAAATAATCCATCGGTAGGTGCAGTGATAGGACAACACATATGTGGTGACGTACGGTCAGTGTGCCCGACTGAGGCAAAACTTTGGAAAGAGGTACAGAGTCGCATGGACACCCCAATTACCCTGTGCAGGAGGGTGTAGTCTGAATCCCTGCTCCTCTGTTTGTTGAAATCTTAAGGATTTTTAGAAGAAAATCCACATACCCATGATAAATTCTCACGGAGGGCAATTATCTTGCTAATAGAATGTACACCAAACACAGTGGTCCACGCTGGGCTTTATGGTTGCCAAAAGGAATATTGCCCAGGCCTGGGGGGCAGCTGCCCCTCCAACGCTGAAAGACTGGAAGACCAGCGTGGACTGGTGCATGTTCCGTGAAAAGACTGTGTATGTGGCCCATGGCTGCCCCAGGAAGTGGTCCCGTGTTTGGGGACCCTGGAGTCGATACAGAGGTAACATATGTCCCCTCCATTGCAGCTAGCCCTTGATGACATGCTTTCTCCCTGATCTACCCCTTCGTGTGTACGATGTTTAGTCGTGAATTACTTTGCTTGTGCCTGACAAAATTGTATACATAACTGTAATGTGCCAGATTTAATAATTGAAGTCAATGATATTTAATAAAAAGAATTGTTAAAAACAAAAAATCTTGCTAATAAGAAGATTTGCAGGAGTATAGAATGGAAACTTACATGAAGGAGCACAGAGAAATTGTAGAAATCGACAAAAAATGGGGATCTTGTTGGGGGTCGAAGACAAAAACACAAAGACTGAAAGGTTGTGTAGGGGCAGGCAGGAGCTAAACCAGAGAGAGCATGTCGAAACTAGCACCTAGTGAGACTCAAACACAGTGCTTCCGACGGTTCCCAAAAGATTGAGACGCGCTTCCAGTGAAGGAGTGGGATGCAGCGTGAGACTCTTCCAAAGAGTGAGACTCGCTTCCAGTGAGTGAGAGGTGCTTCCAGTGAGTGAGAGGCGCTTCCAGTGAAGGAGTGTTATCTATCGAGTGAGACTGTGCTCTAGCATGAGACTCTTCTGATGAGTGAGACTCACTTCTGATGAGTGAGACTCACTTCTGATGAGTGAGACTCACTTCCAGTGCGTGAGATGCGCTTCCAGTGCGTGAGATGCGCTTCCAGTGAGTGAGACTAGGCTCCAGTGAGTGAGATGCGCTTCTAGTGAGTGATACTCGGTTCCAGTGAGTGAGACTCGGTTCTAGTGAGTGAGACTTGAGGCTACGATCAGTAACACGAGCCAGGCACCTGTCAGTGGGTTGCACAAGTCCTACAAGGGGAGCACACACCAGGTGAAGCAGCAGAAAACCGCGAGTTGTGCAAGAGGATAACACTACAGCCAAGAACAGGCTTCACAGGGCAACTCCGGGCACTTCCCTGGCATGCAGCTCGGGGGGTTAATGCACCCCTTGCAGAGATCGATGCAACTACCAAACCAATGAAGACAGCTCGGATGCACCCTCTGAGGGTTGTGTGCACGTGCAGCAAGGAGTCCAGGTAAAATAGCTCGGTGGGTTAATGCTTCATCTTCCGCCGAGCTCGTGTGCATGAAGCAGGGCGGCGGTTCCAACTCCAGTGAAACAGCTCAATCTTTTAAAGACATCTGTGCGGAGATACAGATGCTACAGTCAGGGCTCGGGTCCCTCCCTATTCGAGTGAGACAGCTCAGAGGAGTCAAACACCTGCTGCAGAGCGTGCATGTGACCAGCAGTGTAGAGGTTCCAGTCCCAGTAAGGAAGTTCAATGGGTCCATGCTCCCTCCCCAGAGACCTAGCCACTTTGTACAATGCACGTGGGATAGCTCAGTGTGTTAGTGCAGCTTCTGCACAGCGTGAGGTTCCCAGGTAGACAGCTCAATGAACAATATGCCCAATACATAGATTCGGAAACCTGCAATATAACACTGCTCTGGGGGTTCATGCTTCTGCTGCGGAGATCCGCGTGTGCAATCCGAGGCCAAGACTTTCACAGCCAAAGATGGCTCAGTGAGCTGAGCGGATGTCTGAGGGTGAATGTGCCAATCAGGTGCCACTCACAGGTGTGAAGACCGAGGCGCTACCCGAAAGTCCTCTGAAACCCACAGTTGCTCCACCGGCTGGTGCGCCTGCTGCAGAGTTTCTTGTTCAGGGTGATCGTCACAGGCGCCGCTCCACCTTTTATCCGGGGCGCTTGGTAGGAGGAATCCAGCTGCAGACCCTGTGCAGCGCTGGGTGGCCTGCACTAGGCGCTAGAGAATGGGTACTCACAAACTTTCTGTCAGGGGCCAAAATTACAGTGTGTGTTGTGGCCGAGGGCCGCACCTGTCGGGGTGGGGTCAGTGGGGGAGCTAGAGTAAAAAATATCAAACCCGTTTCAAATCATTAAACAATGCGACAATGCTGTATTTCAAAAACAGATGCAACTACAAAGAGCACATTTTGATAATACATTTTTATTAGCAGACTATAGCAATCTTAAAAGGAATTGCATAGCTTCATACACACATTGTCCCCAATTCCATCACAGTCTCTCTCTCTCTCTCTCTCTCTGTCAGTCAGTCTTTCTCTGTCTGTCAGTCAGTCTCTCTCTCAGTCGGTCAGTCAGTCAGGCTTTCTCTCTCAGTCAGTCTCAGTCAGTCAGTCTCTCAGTGAGTTTCTCTTGCTTAGTCAGTCTCTCTCAGTCTGTCAATCTCTCTCAGTCAGTCTGTCAGTCTCTCAGTCAGTCAGTCTCTCTCTATCAGTCAGTCTCTCTCGCTCTCTCTCTCTCTCTGTGTCAGGCAGTCTCTCTCAGTCAGTCTCTTTCAGTCAGTCAGTCTCTCTAAGTCAGTCAGCCTCTCTCTCAGTCCGTCTCTCTCAGACCGTCTCTCTCTCTCAGTCCGTCTCTCTCTGTCAGTCAGTCTCTCTGTCAGTCTCTTTCTCTCTCTGTCAGTTTCTCTCTCAGTCTGTCAGTCTCTCTCTCAGTCAGTCAGCCTCTCTCTCTCTGTCAGTCAGTCTCTTCTCTCTCTGTCATTCTCTTTCTCTCTCTCAGTCAGTCTCTCTCTGTCAGTCTGTCTCTATGTCTTGCTCTCGGGCTGTCTCTCTTAGTCAGTCTCTCTCTGTCAGTCAGTCTCTCTCTCTCAGTCAGTCTCTCTCTCAGTCAGTCTCTCTCTCAGTCAGTCTCTTTCTCTCTCTCTCTCTGTCAGTCTCTCTCTCTGTCAGTCTCTGTCAGTCTCTCTGTCAGTCAGTCTCTCTCAGTCAGTCAATCTCTCTTTCAGTCAGTCTCTCTCTCTGTTAGTCAGTCTCTCTATTAGTCAGTCTCTCTCTATTAGTCAGTCTCTCTCTCAGTCAGTCTCTCTCTGTCAGTCTCTCTCTCAGTCTCTCTCTCAGTCTCTCTCTCAGTCTCTCTGTCAGTCTCTCTGTCAGTCTCTGTCTATGTCTCTCTCTCAGGCAGTCTCTCTCTGTCATTCTCTCCAAGTCAGTCAGTCTCTCTCTCAGTCAGTCAGTCTCTCTCAATCAGTCGGTCTCTCTCTCTGTCAGTCAGTCTCTCTCTCTCTCTGTCAGTCTCTCACAGTCAGTCAGTCTCTCTCTCTCTCTCTGTCATTCTCTCTCTATCAGCCAGTCAGTCAGTCTCTCTCTGTCAGTCATTCGCTCTCTGTCAGTCAGTCTCTCTCCGTCAGGCAGTCTCTCTCTCTCTCTCTCTCTCTCTCTCAGTCAGTCAGAATCTCAGCCTCACAGTCAGTCAGTCTCTCTCTCTACTCTCTTTCCATTCTCTCTCTCCACTGTTTCTCTCTCTCCACTCTCTCTCTCTCTCTCCACTCTCTCTCGCTCACTCTGAGGGGCCATGGGTACATTACCTGCAAGGTTCGCGGCCAGGCAGGCCATCAAGGAAGGCCTGCCTGAAGAAGTTACAATCCCTGTTGGGATTCCTTAAATTTGGAAGAACCTACTTACCTCACTATGAAGAGTGAGTGAAACCCTCGCATAACTTGATTTCTCACACATTTTCAGCAAAACAGTTGATGAAAAAACATGCTAGTATCTTGTGTGTTCTGCAAGCAAACATGCTAAAGACAAAGTATTTACAAACTAGGTATAGTAAGACCTAGTCATGCCAACCCAATCAGGTTATACTTATGTAACCTACAATGAGGGACAGACAGCTCCTATAGCATACAAGTCACATCTGTATTCTCTAGCTGAAGCATATTTTGCTTCCATTGAAAATGTTCTTGCAGCTGTTCAGACAACTATCTTGAAAGAGCGACCATTAGCACAGGGAAAACTAATGAATGTGGCTTCACCCGTACCAGCACTAGAGGCAGTCACTAAAGCACGCATTCCTAGGGCTTGAGCTCTACACTCGAGATAGGTACAGTGGGCCTCTTTTTTAAGTGCTGTAGATGTAAAGTTTCAATATGATCCCATTCTCCATACACAAGCTATTCTCCAATACGAACAGAATGTCACTCAAGCACCAAAAGCCTTACCCATTGGGTCATATCAAAGTGTGTTCTAAATGGTATGCTTTGTTCAGCCAGCGGTAGGAACAAGATAAAAGTACTCCGCAGCCTGTGCGGCAGTGCAAGATGTAGTGAAAGATGTTGAACTTAATCCGCAGCGTACCCATGCTAAAATCTTAGGTGTCAGCACTGCACAACATGCAGACATTTATGCTCTGGTACTTGCATTACAGAAGGTTGAACTGTCAGTTACTACACTAATATTGTCCTTCTGTGTGCAAGGTACACTGTTGATTTGAAACATTGGTGCCTGAATGGATTAAAAGATTCAAAGCGGACCTATTAAGAATAAACAGCTCTGAGTAAAGGTAGCTGTCTTACAAGATAAGCTTCCATTTATCAGAGTGACGCACACTTTGAAGCAACAGCGTGTTGGGTTTTACATCAAAGGGAACTGTGCTGCCGACTTAGCTTCCAAATCTGCAATACAGACTGTCAGAGTAGCAGTTCTAGCCAGATCACAGATGAAGACCCTACTCTGAATGAACTACAGAGCCGGACTGGGAACACAAACTGGCCCTGGTAATGAAGTCGAACCAGCCATGGGGAGGAGGAAAGGGGGTGCTGGTGGGAAATACTGCTGCTGCCTTTGGTACAGGGGGCCGATATTTCAGCACTGATGCACAACTGGCCCCCTGTACCAAAAATGGCCCCCAACGGTCGAAAACCAGCCCCCACCCTTCCGGCCCACTGGGAAAACACCGGGTGGCCGCAACTGCCAGTTTGACCTTGATGAACTACCCCTACACAAGAGCAGTAACACCACTAGCTTGAGTACCCAGTCGGGTTATTTGAGCTTACTGGGTCTCCGGATTTACAATGGATTCCACCGATGAATCTGATGCCACCATCACAACAGTTGCAAATGTTCAATGCAACAGTATGGTTTATTATGTACTACCTCTTGCCTTAACACCAATCGAGATGATGCCTATTTGAGAAAGAACGACTTATGAGAATTCATCTAAGTTCTACACAGAACTTTTCACCAAGCTCCACAGTCCCATTACACCATAGATTTCTTCTTGCTTATCACTGGTTTCGTGAGAGGTACTTGATACTAGGGGTGGGTGATAAATTCCGCTCTGCCATCTGCATTTGCAGAGTTTTGCCCACAACGCTTTACGGCCAAACTCTGGCAACCGCCGCATGACTGAGTTTTTTCTAGCATGTGCCTTGCCAACAGTAAGTTGGCGAGCAAGAATTGGCGTTCTCTAGCACAGTTTTTCAGGCACTAGGAAGGCACCCGGCAAACTTTTCCCAATCAAGGCGGTCACGAACATTCGCTGTGAGAAAGCTCCAGCTCGGGTAGAAAATCTTCTTGAGTGGCAGCAAAACCAACTCGAGAAGCAGCACCCTCTGGCACGCCGTATGGTGCTGTTCTAATTGATTTTTCAGAACAAGCTCCCAGTGCTAAAAATCCACAGAATCTCCCTGAGTTTTTATCTAGCTCTGTGGAATTCTACAGAGTTTTACTCCGGGAGTTCCCGCACACCCCTGCTTGATACCAGCTTGGTCCTATGTTTGGATCACTACAGAATTGTTTCTTTTCATCATGGGATGACAAAAATGATCGTTGTTCTACTGCTATTGAACGGACATTACACCTCTGAAAGAACAGTCCCGCAATCTTTGGTTCAGGAACTGTAACCGCATCTCTCATCCCATAGAGCCTGACAGGATCTCTACGCTACAAATATCACAGCTTATCCTTTGTCCGAGGGTATTGCTTGAGAAAAGGTTCCTTATCAAAGAATGGGACAGACTGAGACATTGCAACTACCTTATGTGTTGCAAGTTTAGTTTCAATGAGTGATGTTATTATTCATGGTTCTGTTCTGTTTCAGATGAATGTATGAAGTTACAACACATACATTTACAACGCGGTATTTTACATCACAATCGTTACAACGCAAGTCGTTACAACGACTTGCGCTGGAGGGTGCTGTACTTAGGAATAGTATAATTTACTATTCCAACTCCAGCCTATGTTACAGTAGGGAAGGTGTTGGAATAGTAAATCATACTATTCCTTAGCTTAGGGCGCCATCCAGCGCAAGTCGTTGTAACGACTTGCGTTGTAATGCCCGCGATGTAAACATACCGCGGTGTAACGACCGCGCTGTGAAGGTCGTTTTCTTTTTCAGATGACTTGGATACAGAAACTGATTTACAGGCATATATCACCTTGAACATTGAAGATCCTTATTTCTATGCATTTAATTATAAAGAAGTGCATTATTTCCATCATTATGCACACTATTACATACATAGGCTTAGTTATTTTAGAGAAACATTCAGTTACACACAGTGAAAACATTGCCTCTTAGTAGCCACCCAATATTGCCTTTCTAAAGTCACCCATCATTGCCTCTTAATAGTCACCTAATTTTCTTGAAACAATTTATCTATTTTCAGAGTGAGGACAGGTCACATCCCTCAGCTTTTGATTTTTCACAACGTTCATAACTCCATAAAAATTTAATCAGTACTATTCCAATGAATTTATTCAGAATTTGGCTATACAAGGATATGAGTATTGAAAAGAAAATGTTGATGAGAAAAGCCTTTGGAGAACAAAATGTTGGCAGGTTCAAGGTATAGAATCCTTAATTCAAGCATGCATCATACTTAAAGAAATTATTTTTCAGAATAAAACCATTCAGCAGACTACCTGTCTGGGATCTGAAACCATGAAAGGCCTTAAGGAACCCTCTAAACCAAAAGTTAATTTAACCTTGTTCATGAATTGGCAAATACAAATTAACATTTCAGATTCTGAAATAAATTATATGATCCAGAACCACACCTATAATTCTACTCAGTTCCCTCCTGAAGGTTTAGCCTCATGGTTGTATGATTCTGATACCGGCATGTATTGTTTTCCTTCCAACTCCCCTGGTCCCAAAGCTAATTGCCCTGATCCACGATATAGCACACACATACATGTAGTAGTTGCCACATACAGTGTGGGCAAGCTGTGCCAATGCTGGGGAGCACATTCCAGCCTTTTTGTTATGAAAAAACATTTGTCCTTAATTAAAGAAAACATTGATTTTTCTGATTTTCTCTTGGGGCCATGTCACACTACAAAGAAGTGATTTATGGCGACTGGTATATATGCCATCTATAGTGAATGCAATAAATACTCAGAAAAAGAAGAAGGTGCAGAAAGAATTAGGCAGTTAGATGAAGAAAACCGCTACTAATTGCACTTTAGACAGCAGAGTGTCAGTAGCAGGGACAGACTGGGAACAGCAGCCAGCCCTGGCAGACTGCTGCTCGACCGGCCCTGGGAGTGGGGGTGGGGGTGCTAACAAGAAGCACTACTTCTGCTTTTGTTACAATGGTCGATATTGCAGCACTGCTGCAAAACCGGCCCCCAGTGACAAAACCGGCCCCCATGGGCACAAAACCGGCCCCCAGCCCTCCGACCCACCGGGGAAATGCCTGCTGCCGGCTACGGCCAGTCCGGCCCTGGTCATTAGCTGCCACTAGCAGTGCATTCTCATAGTCCAGGCTACTTGCAATTAGTACCTAGACTAGAGTCTTTTTTTTAACTGGAAGGGAGCCAGAGAAAGACTTTTCTAAGAAGGCGCAGTGTTGCGAAGCAGGTGCCACAGGTCGTGCTGGCCTGGTCTTTCATGGATAATGTTTGATTCAGTTTGATGCAGAGGTTTTTCACCACCTATATAGGACATGGGGCTAGACCCAAATCAGCAGGCCACCAGTCCGCCGACAAGAGCTCCTAAGCCTTATCTTGGTTTTCTCGCCATTCAATTGGAGGCTGTTTTTAGTCATCCAATCAGCAATTTTATTCAACACAGCTTGGAAACCGAGAGTTAACTATTTTTTGATCTTGCCCAAAGGAGATGAGTAGTTGAGTGTCATCAGTGTATGTCACGATCTCAAATGTGCGTGATCTTACAATTTAAACCAGTTGGGCTACATAGACATTAAATAAGGTCGGGCTCAGGGAGGAACCCTGTGGAACTCCTTTGTTGACCGACCGAGTTTGAGACTTGAAGGAGTCTAAAGAGATGGGTTGAGTTCGATTGTCAAGGAGGTCCATGAGCCAGTGTAGCGCTTTGCCATACATTCCTGCATCACGCAGTCTGCAGATCAGGATTGAGTGAGAGACCATCTCGAAGCCTGCAGATAGTTCCAGTAATACCAGCATAACTGATGTGCCTGTGCCTAGTGACAATCTGATGGTATCTGTATCTGCCACTAGTGCGGTTTCCATGCTATGCCTCACTCTGAAACCCGTTTGTGAGGGGTCCAGGATCTTGTGTCTTTCCAGGAAAGCTGCAAGTTGTCTACTTATGTAGCTTTCCAGAGTTTATCCTAGCAAATGGAAGCTGCGGAATCGGTCGGTAGTGGATGTTTTTTTTTTTTAGTTGACTTAGTTCACTTGACTGGAAGTTTGTCTGAGCGTCGAGAGGTTGCAAAGAGCCATTGGTGATGGCACGGTGGAATGGACTAGGTAGGAGGTGACCCAAGGGGAAACTAAGTTCACTCGTGACACCCGTGGGTGTGAAAGCAACCCTTGTAGAGCTATGCCAGAGACTTCGTTTACCCAACAAATGCTGTGACCTTGATGTAATCTATCCCCAAAAAATCAGGAGGAGGCATTGTTTCTGTGAAGGGGAGCATCAGAGACCTTGAATGCCTGTATTTCAGCGCTAGGGAAATGCAGTAAAAGAGATGGCTGCACCCACCTTCCATGAATATATGTAGGTGTCTGAGGGGCAGATGATAAAAGTCAACTTTGATTTGTTGTTTTATAAGCCTGTTATTTAAAAAAATCTATTCGGTAAATAAAAATGTCAGTCGGTATAAATAACATAGTGTGACACGAATCTATGCTTCATACTATGCAAGACCTGAGATGCAATATTTGTAAAGTTTCATATTTTATGGTTATTTGGAAAATTCCATGGATATTGGAATCACTACAGGATGGTGTAAGTCCTGAATAATAAATTGTATGGCAAAGCACATGTTGGCCAGTTCCGATACATATTTTAATCAGATGAATTATCAAACAGATAAATGGAAACAATGATTGCTGCCTTGACCCTCTGTAACTATGGGCTGAAAAAATGGCACCTGAAAAGGTGTTCATCAGTCACGGCTGGTGCAGGTAAGAGCGGTGCGGCGGTGGTACGGTACGGGGAGGGGGATGTCGTGGTGAAGTCGACTGACGATGATGAGGGAAAATAACATTTAAAAAAGAGAAAGCCACCTACCTTGCGCTTGCTGCATCGCTGATGGGGCAAGCGCAAGGTAAGTGGTTTCATTTTTTTAATTTTATTTTATTGTATCTCATCCTCGTCTGTCGACTTCACGCCCCGCCCCGCCGCTCTTACCTGCACCGACCATGACTGGTGTAAATCAGACGTGACTCAGCGTTTGCTCTGAGCCAGTTGTCCATAATCCCTAAATTCTTACTTAGGTGAGTCAGGATAATGGTGCAGCACACCTTTTTATACAAGCCTACTGCAATCGATATGTGAGATAGTGCTGAGGAAAGCTGGACATGGGTGTCTAGCTCTCTCACAATGTGAGGTTAAGCAATTTGAGTTGCTACTGTGAATCGAGTTGTCCATCCAAAATGGAAAAAACAATACCAGTGCAAAATGGAAAAACGAATACCAGTGCATTTTTTGCAATGTGTGGTTCAGTGCCAGTCTATGGTTTGCCCACATAGGAGCCTGCATGTTGCCCTGCATTTGCCTTAAGGTTTCGTACCATCCACTGACACCCTGTCACAAGCCCCCACTGCACACAGTCCTTGTCCTCCCACAGTGGGCTACAGGTGCAGGGCATGACCTCCTGCCACACCCTGTCTGATCTTGTGATGTCTGCCACCCTCAGCTATTTGATGTGGAATCTGGGGTGCAGAGCTGAGCCTTAGACCCACTCTTCTTACCCTCACTAACCAATTGGGCACTGAAGGCTTCCTATTTTACATTTAAATATGTGGATCTCACATTCTCTCCACGCATCCATGATGGCATCCACAATGGTTTTTGTGATCTGCAGGATCCACAAGGATTCAAGGGCTCCTACAATGGAATTATTTTTAGTTTGAGGGAAGGAGCTACCTTTCAGTGATTTCTCCACATCTCCCTTTAGGTGAGAAACTGCTACCCTATATTTTTTCCGGCAGCACAGGTGCACCACATATTAGTGGGTTCACCAACATTTTCCCGTCCTGCCCAGCCAATGCTCATATCCACTGATAATCCGTGCACACCAAAACGGCAAAGGAAAAAAATGTAACTTGTTGTGAGAAGTTGGCCTGGTATATGATGTCCACTAGCTAAAGTGAGCACCTTGCACCAGTCCAAACAACCCTTATGGTGATTTAAGAGGTCTCAGACAACCTTAGAAAGCTATCCAAGTGGTAGCTGTGGAGAGCAGCCTTCAGGCTTAGTCTTGAAGGAGTGTAAAGCAGCTTGTTTTACCAGAATGCAATCTTATAGTGTAGATTAAATTAAAGGAGAAACACACAGTAGTTATAAAAATAGGTATTTATTATATAACACTTATCTAGTATATTACAGTATCTCCTACATGGAGATAGACACAAGTCAAACAATACTTCAGCAAAGAAATAACAATAAATAGCTCTAATACACAGTGGACCCCGGGGGCACCAAACCATATACTAAGAAATTGGTATGAGAACTACGACTCGAGTCAAGACAGTGTCGAAAGGATGTAGAATCGCTGGGACCCCAAGGAGCCACCCAAGGTGAGTAGATAGGGACCCCACGGAGGACAGGTGCAGTTTGGGAACACGAACGCGTGCTCCGTACAACTCTATGTGTAAATCGAGGTTGGAGTTTTAGAGATTAAGGACCGTTCCCAGAGGACTTCCAAGAAACCCCGTGGAGGACAGAAGGTTGGAGAGCTACCCCACCCGTGGATACCGAAGTACCTGAGTTACCTATCCCAGGGAAGCCGGGTGCAAAGGTCTGAAGTGGCGTCGGAAACCGCAGTCGAACCCAATGAAGGACTTCAAAGAAGAGCTACTGCTGGAAGGGAGAAGAGTGTCTGTTGGAATCCAAATGTGGATTCTTGTTGAAGGGTACCTGAAAGCAGAGGGGACAGAGTCTGGGTCACTTGAGAGTGACCAGGAGTTCAGTAGACGAATGCCCACCAATGTCGGGTGCCTCAGGATAGTTGACGGTGACCTTGACTCTGCAGCTGCATGGACAAGGCGATGTTGAGGATGACCAGGAGCTGGATGCAAGCTGTCGTACGAAGGGTGTCGAGTGCTGAGGGGTCGGTGTCCTGCGGGATCACCAACAAGCCTTGGCAACACCAACTCAGGCAGAAGGTCAAGGGAGTGTACGGTTCAGACCAGCAAGGTCCAAGAGACTTATCACACGCAGGGGAGTCAGGGCAGGCCTGGAGAAACCAGGGGAGCCCAGGAAAAGTGAAGCTGACCCTCAATTTGACCCACACAGGGAGCCCAGGAAAAGTGAAGCTGACCCTCAGTTTGACCCACATGTCATTAGAGGACCTCGAGCAGCTTCACAAAACAGGCCACGGAGCACACGGTGCGAGGTGGTTGAAGATCTTTGTAGGAAGTGGTGCCAGAGGTTGGGGATACTTGGAGCCCAATGCACATTTAGCAGGATTGCCAACAAGCATGTGCACTTGCAAAAGTGCATGGTGCACAGGGGTTTGAGTATTGCAGCCCCCACGAGTGATTCTGGCCCAAACTTGGTGAGAAGGCAGCTCAGGTCTTGAGGGATGTAGAAACCCACCTCTTGTGTTGCTGAGCCTTTCAGAATCCGTAGGAGCTTGGGATCAGCAGACCGGGCAGCAGTGTTGTGGTGTCTGCGAATGCAGGGGAGTGACTCCTTCACTCCGAGGGAGAATATCTTCAGATGTCTTGGATGCTCCACAAGTCCTACACGGTTCCTGTATGGTGCAAAGGCACAGATGATACAGCAGACTGAGAGGGAGATGAAGTCAGGCCCAAACGAAGTCCAGCAAAGTCCAGAGTGCCCAGATGGTCAAAGTGCAGTGGTTTCTTGTTCAGAATCTTGTCCACAACAAATCTAAGGTCCTTCATCCAGGTAAGCCCTTAAGTACCAACAGGAGAGGGTTGGAAAGATTATGGGGAGCCTCTCGGGGGAGGGTCTGGACAGGGGGGAGGTTACTCCCATGTCCTTTGCCTACGGCTCTCAGGACTGGTTTGAACTGGAATATGCACAGAGACATCAAATGTGTCCCTCATTCAGACTAAGTCACTTGCAAGCGCACCCACCCAGCCCTAATACACTAAATCCTGTCTGGGAGGTGGTCACACCTCCCTGTGACAGGATGCCTATTGTTTTGCCTTCACCCGCTCGTGGTTGGCTCAGCAGTAGGAGGGCAGAAATGTGTCTCTGGTCAGCAGCAATCATTTTGTGCTGTCCGGAGCTAGAAGGCTGGTACCGGGAACACCGGGGACCCCACGAAGCTCGCTTCTTAGGGGTGGAATCATACCTCCCATACCGGTTACTGGTGTGGGGGTATGATTCCAACTTGTTTGACACCAAACACGATAGGGTTTGTTTCAGCCATTTTAGAGTTGGTCATCACGGGGTCGGATAATGCCCCTCTATATATAGTATATGGCTGCTTCACCAACAACCCAGGAGAATGGACTCCGTAGGCTGGAGGGGTGTACTGCTCATGCAGGGACACCCTCTCACTTAGAACCAAGCACCCTGCCCTCAGGATTGTAGAGGTCTGCTATAGGGGTGACTCATAGGTTTTGAGTGCAGTGACCCTTACATATAGTAAACCTATATCTTAAGTAAGTGGTGCATGCACCAACTTACATAGGCTGCAATGGCAGGCTGTACTTCAATTTTGCATGGCCTCTCATGGGTGGCATAATACACGCTTCAGCCCATGGGAGGCCTCTGGGGTACCTATGCCCTGGATACATGTGCACCATATACTAGGGGCTGACAAGGGTACCCCAGTATCCAATCTGGAGTGCACCTAAGTACATAACATAACAGTTTTAGGGAGAAAGCAGGTAGGCTGAGGTCCTGATTAGCAGGATCCCAGTCAGACTAGTCAAAAACAGCATTACATCAAGCAAAAAGTGGGGGGTAACCATAAGAAGCAGATCCTACTTTCCTAGACTCGGCCAATAAAATGCAAGTATTTTTTATCTAAATTTCAACCCATGCATCCAAGGAACTTGTGAATTAAAGGTCCATATACACAAAAGATTAACCTTTCAAAGTCAACCTGATACTTTTTAGTAGTTCAAATATCTTAAAATTACTGAACAGATTTGCACCAAATGAAAAGGTGGATTCTGAATAATGTTCTATGTTTATAGCCAAATTGGTATAATTCAGTTCAGTAGTTTGGGAATTACACTGCACATTCTGATAGGACTTAAAATGGCAAATGCTCCATTTAGGTCTCAACAAATACAGTTTCCGCTGTTTCGACAGATCTGCATGAAATGTGATAGCGAGTGTGAGCCCCAGGTGCCTGAGGAATGAAATGGGAGGATTTACTGGAAGGAACAAGTGCTGTCTGGATATTGAAGGAGAGGAAAAAGATACTCCGGGTACTGGCTGCAAACAGGGGCGGCACTTCCGTAATGGCAGAGGAGCGTCACCCCACTCGTCAGAGCTAGTCAAAGAAAAATAAAATGACAATCAAACAATATCATTTAATTTTTCTTTGACTGGATTTGACATGCTTGGAGGGCAGGGCCAGGCCATGACAAGCAGGTAGTGGCACTTAAAAGTGGGCATGTATGTTTGGCCGGCCATCCTAGGCTGGCCAAACATACATGCGTCCTTCGATATCTCCAACCCTGGTGTGAATGCGACTGTGTTCACATCTGGGTTGGAGAAATGCCTCAGGCTCACAGGCAGTGTCTGAGCGTCAGAGTAGGTCGCTCAGACCAATCCCGACGCTGCTCTCCCAGCAGAGCAACCTCTGGATTGGCTGAGCAGCCTCTGCCTTTCCAGAGACAGCTGGGAGATCTCCGAGGCAGGAGGCGGCTGTCGGCATTGGAGGCTGTAGGGGAAAAGGTAGGGTTTTAAAAATTATTTTTCCATACCCCTGCCCACCCGTCTGTCCTTCCCCCACCCCCTCACCTTCGTGATGTGACAGCCGCGACTGGCTGCAAAGGTGCTGATTCTCCCCGTTGCTGTCCATTTCCCATAGACGTGTCACCAGTAGGCCCTGACTGGGAACCCAAAGCAGCCCTGGCAGTTTTCTTGGACCAGTCCCTAGGAAAGCACTGCCTGGGTCCGAGAGGCTGGAAACGCTTGCTGCTTTTGTTACTGGGGACTGATATCGCAACATCGATGCAAAACCGGCCCATCCACTTCAAAACCGGCCCTCACCAGGAGCGACTCCTCTGTTATGGTGGAGGAGCGTCGCCCACCCCCCTGCTCCCTGCAGAGGCAAAGTACGAAAATAAAATGATAAAATAGAATGATAGTAAAACATTTTATTACAATTGTATTTTTAGCCCTGCAGGCTGCGAGCCGAGGGAGGGGTGTGGCCTCCCATCCTGACGCTGCAGCACCAGGGAGTAAGGGGGAGTGGTGGGCACTGTCAAGAGCTCATGACGGTTTGGTCAGCCCTCTGGGGCTGGCCAAACCGTCATGCGCACTTAGCCTTTATCCACCGAGCTGTGTTGTACAGCTGGGTGGAGAAACCGAAACAGGCTCCCAGTCTATGTCTGAGTGCCAACCTGAGGCGCTCAGACCAATCCCATCGCTGCTCACATGCTGAGAGCACATCTCAGCAATCAAAGAGGTGCAAGGACACATATCTGATGCAGTGGAGGTGGATGTGGGCCTCTTACGAGACAATCAGTGGAAGTTGACTGGTCGAGTAAAGAGAACTGAGGACTCTGAATGCTGAGGGGAGTTCTAGACACAATAACTTCTGAATAGTTGGGCAGGTGGAAGGCATAGACGGAAACAAAATGAAGAATACCTTGACTGATAGGGTCCCTCACCAGGTAGTCACAAGACTACTCAGCTATTGTAATAGGGACATCATCCTACAAAAGCCCTGCAACATAGGGAAGCTGAGAGTGGGGAATAATGGGACAATTGTATTCCCTTACTATACTGCCGCAGTACAGCAGCACTGCTCATCCTCCTTGGAAGTAAAGAAACTCCAAGAAGCAGTCATTGAAACATGCTGCTATTCCACGCTAAGCGAAAGCGATACAAGTCGGCAAAGTGATCTTCACAGATCCTCAAGTAGTGTGGGACTGATTGGAACTCTACACAGCTGACAAGATGAGGCACCTTCGAGGGACCCTCAACCATAATAATAACAAAAGAGCCTTGCAGAGTTATGTAACTACGGAAAAAGAAGCAGCACTAGAGGCAGCAAGTGCTGAGCGTACTGGACAATTATCCAACAACATTAAAGGAGAAATGCCAGTCTCTTCGGACATCTTGATATACGCCAATAATTCCCTGCAGGAAGGAATGCAACTGACAAGAGAATCATATAGGCTTTTCTGAACCCCCACCACACTTCAGGGTGGTGAAGCAGAGTGCTTACTAACCATTTACAGGAATGTCTGAGATTTGAACTGTGCAGTTTCCTGGCTGCTGGTAAAGAAATGTGGCCAACAGGTACGGCTGCAACAGAAACCAACCTCTCTATTCTTTCCAACAGTGGCAGAGTAAAAGTATTTGTTCAGTCCATATTTCAATCAGCAGAGGGTGATTAACCTCCTCCCTTGGAGAGTGGGAGTTGGAAGATCGATGCAGAGAGCTGAAAATCTAAACACTATAGTTGCACCTACCCGGAATGGGATGATGTTGGATGTATACAGGGTTGCATGTGGACTTGGAACGGTATAGGGAGAGAATTTAGATTTTTCACAGCCTGCTGGACAGAAAATCTGGATTTTATTAAGGACACGGAGGCTAATATTATGCAAATTTCCTTTATTGCCACAGCTCAACAGCAACAATTGAAGAACATAGAACTTCAATGAACATTCTGAAGAAGTATAAAGACCCTTCATGACCAGCCATCTTCCTTCTTTGTTAGACTGCGAGGAAAGATCAACGTGCAGAAGAAAAACAGGAATAAAATTGAAGATAGATTTCCAAATGTGGTCCGAAGGAAAAAGATTCTTATTCTGAAAGAAAATAATGCCATTTAATAATACCTTGGCATAATATAAATTTATATGAATAAAAATTCACAATAGGGAGGGTTATATCCTAAAGAGGAGGGATAATATTAGCCTCCGTGTCCTTAATAAAATCCCGATTTTCTGCCCAGCAGGCTGTGAAAAATCTAAATTTTATGGCACGACACAGAGGCTATTTTATGCAAGTTTAAAGTGCAATAAGAACATTATCATTCACATTAGAGATTGGTCTCAAATAACAAGCCTTAAACATACTATCATTGGACCAGTCTGCTGCCCTAAGGATATCTTGTAGACCACCTCCTAGAAAAAAGGCCTTAGAAGCCGAAGCACCTCTGAGGGAGTGAGCTCCAAAAATAGATGTCTACACTGCTTTCATGCATAACATCCTTAACCCATCTAGCTAAGGTTGGAGAAGAGACTCCTTTATGAGGAGATCTGTAGGAAATCAATAATTGACATTCATTCAGTCTTAGATTTTTAGTTCTTTTCTCGTACTCTTTCGAACATTTAACCATGCAGAGTCTTTCATTCTGAGGAAAATGGGGTAAAAGATAGAGGAAGACATCGTCTTGGTTCTTTTCTTGAGATAAAAGCAAACACCTTCGGGTTGGAAGGCCCTTGCTAGAGACATCTAAAGCCTTGACATCTGAAGTTCTCCTAAAAGAGACTAGACCTAATAAAACTAAGTTTATATGAGATGCGTTTAAGAGAAAGAGAAGCATTTTCTCCCCACGAAGAAAGAGTTCGAAGAACGAGGGTAACATCCCAGAGGGCAGTATATTTAGCAGAAGGTGGGTTAAGAACTCTCATGCTTTTCATTATCTTTTTAGTTAATAGTTTGACCAACAGAGACTCCGTTAATTAAATAATGGCCAGCTGAAATAGCAGATCTATAAACATTAACGGTTCTATAAGATAAACCTGATGTAAACAATTCTGAAAGATAATTAACAACGTGGACTAGATCAGTTGAAACGGGATCATAACATTTTTTAAGGCACCAGCTAACTCATTTGTTCCATGCCAATCGATAAGCCTTTCTTGTACCAGATGCCCATGACTCAGAAATGAGTCTGAAAGCATTTGGCGAAAGCCCAGGGATTCGCCATTGTCTCCTGTAATCTTCCATGCCGTCAGTACCAGAAGACCCTGTTCTACAAGGGGATGGATGTCTCCCTCTGGACATAGGAGTATCTCCTTGAATGAAGGAATCAAAATGGGGAAGTCTACGCTCAGTTCTAGGATGATTGGGAACCAAGCTTGAGATCTCCAAAGAGGGGCTATTACGACAATGCTCTGACGGTAACGTCGAGCATAAAGGAGCAGGTGAGGAAGCATTGCAAAAGGCGGGAAAGCATAGGTGCTAAGCCCCTCCAATCTTGAAGGAAAGCATCTACCTTTTGAGCTTGAGGGTCCAGTCTCCAACTGAAGAAATTCTTCAATTGAGTATTTAGTGGGTCTGCAAATAGGTCTATCTTGAAGGGATCCCATCTGGATTGGATGGCTAAGAATACCTGTCTGTCCAATCTCCAGTTGCTGGAGTCCTTGAAATTCCTCGAGTACCAATCTGCCACCCCATTCTTCAACCCAGGAATGTGTTCCGCTATAACCAAAATTCCTTTGCTCAAACAATAGTTCCATAAGCCTTTCGCTAGGTCTGTTAGGCACTTGGAATGAGGCCCCCATAGGGAAAGCGGTTTTTGACTTGTCTATTTCTTTGGCGTCATTTGACAAATCTTCATGAAATTTTCCAAAAGAAGTGCCCCAGTTAACCTTGTTGGTCATGTAAATTTTCGGGCTGATCCGTTAAGCGGGGGCCGAGGAAAAGGGCAAGGGTCAAAAAAAGTGTGTTTCCCATGTTAACTCCCATAGAGTTTTTAGAGACGCCTGCAGCCCCAACCACTGTACGGAATTACACCAAATTTGGCAGGAAGGTAGATTTTGGTTTTCAAATTAGGCTTTCAGTTATTTGGTGTAAATCCGTGTAGTACTTGTTGAGAAATTTAAGGAAATCCAAATATGTATATCTACGATCGCTGCTAATTTGCAAATAACAAGTTGGTGCAGAGATCTGCAGAGCTCTGATTGGCTGCCAACACTTCAACCAAAAAGTATTGGCAGCCATCTGGGCCGAGTCCCCAAACAAACGTGTAAAAAAGACAAGAGAGTAGGGTAGGAATACCCTGATCCACAAGCATTAGGCTTAACATTTAAAGAAAAACATTTTGCCACAAGTTCATGGCAAAAAAAAAAAACACAAGCGCAGGCTCCCGTGCTTGTTTTTAATTAAGCCAGTGGGTAGGCCAGGTTCCGGGGCATGCCTCCTTTAGTAAATTAAGGGAGGGGGCAGACTTGGCTCCCCTCCATGGGGATGTGTATGCCCCAGAGTCCACAACCTCCCAGGGGCTTATGTTAATGTAAAAGCGGGGGACTGCACGGACTCTCTGGGCCCCGAGGACCACCACCTCCCCGGGTCTACAAACAAAATGAATGGGGGGCCGCGTTGACCCCATGAGCTCCAGGGACCATCCCCTCCTTGGGGCTTTTGGTAAATTTAATGCGGGGTGTGTGAACCATCCCCCCGGGCTCGGGTACCACCACCTCCTCAGGGCTTTAAATTAAATTAGTTGGGGGGTGCAAGGACACCCCCGAGCCTCAGGGACCACCACCTACCCAGAGCTAATAGAATAATGGTGCGGGGGCCGCTCGGACCCCCCCATGCTGTGGAGACCACCACCTCTCCGGTGCAAAAAACATTAAATATAAGGGACTGCCCGGGCCCCCCTGAGCCCCGGGGACCACCACCTCCTCGGGGCTAATTTGAGTATGGTGCGGGGGCAGCTCAGACCCCCGCACCCTGAGGACCACCACCTCCCTGGCGCAAAAATAGATTTTGAAGTGGGAGGGGTCACGCAGCCCCATTCCGGGCCATATACGGCCACGGAGACCACCACCTTCTCGGGCTGGCCCATGAACAACAAAGGAAGAGGGCTGTGTGGCCCCCCACCTGGAACCATATATGGCCCTAGAGACCGCCATCCCCTGGGCCGGCTCCTGCTATGTCCCGGGGTGCTCACTCCCCAGGCCATAGCTGTTTGCTTTTGCTCTGCGGGAGCGGACAGCTACCACCAAGTAAATGCAAACACTCCAGTTCTAGTGGGCGGGAGCTTTCAAAGTACTTACACTCGCTGGAAGCAGAGGTTTCATCTTTAACCTGCCCGCATACATGCGGGAAGAGAAAGAGAAGAAACTATTGCTCCAGCATGGAGGGAGCTGCATTTCCAGCAGCTCTCTGCATGCATCAGCAATGCCGGCTCCCACAGGAGGCGGGAAGCCTGCTGGGACCGCAGGGGCCTTGAGGCTCCTCTCACAGTCCCCATCGTGCACACTGGGTGCCCTGGCTAGAGCCAGGGCAACTAGAGATACATGGCTGGGACCCGGAGGATGGGGTCCCTGGTGCGGAAATTGACCTAGGGAGTGGGACAGCATGGCCTCAATCACATTTTGGCCGGGCTCTTGGAGATAGGGTCCCTCAGGCCAAAATTGCCCCTGGGAGGGGGGGCCACACAGCCCACCTCCTCTTTGGTATACATAGATATTAAGGTTGGTCCCCAGGATATGGGGTCCCTGGGGCTGAAATCAGCACAGAGAAGGGTGCTGCATGGTCTCCCTTCCCCATTAAATTTGGGCCACATCCCCGGGACTGAAATCAGACCAGGGAGGGGGCCGTACTGCCCCCTCCCACAAAGAAAAAATATATGTATACTAAGGTTGGGCCATGGAGGATGCAGCCCCCCCCCCCCCCCCCCAAGGATGAAATCTGCTTTGGAGCCCCCACGGGTCCCTGGGGATCAGGTCCGCAGGGCTGAAATCAGCCCATGGAGGGGGCTTTGTGGCCACCCTCCCCAATAAAATGTGGCTTGGCCACTCACACACCCACTCGGAGTAGGATTCTTCTCCTTCTTCTATCAGCACCCAATACCATTTTGCAAGTTCATTTGCTTGCAGGGGTTTCAGTAGCTGCTTTATCTCAAAGTCTGTACTCCCTTCCCCACTTTCCCCAGTTCTCTTGCCCAACTTGGTAAGTGATAATATTTGAACTTTGAAAGGCGTCCTGCTGTTCGTCCATCCAAAATGTCCCATGAGCCTACTGATCTACAGTGCAAAATCTGACCCTAGTTATTTACACTGGCTTCAGACAGGGGGGCTGCTAGTTTATCCAGCAGGCAGATAAGAGTACCTGCAGAGTACCAAATTGGGGCTGAAGAACAATAATTCTGTTTTCCTAAAGTTCACCCTATTTGGTACCAAGTCTTACATGCGGCCTTCAAAGTCTTCAGCCTTACTTTTCTAAAATATTTGGGATGACCAAATTTGAACAAAAAAAGTTGTCATACTCAGCATGTTCTCTTGTTAAGGCCTTAAACAATAAGGAGTAACATTTTTTTTTTTAAGAGAAGAGATCTAAAGCTTTTAAACTGAAAGGCCCGATAGTAGATTAGGATATCTTGCTCCGACGGATCTTCTTCCAAGCAATCCTTACTCGTTTGTCTGACCATAGAAAACTACTTAAATCTCCTTGTAGTTTCTAAATGGCATCCAGATTAAACTCTAAAGGAATATAAAAGTAAATGTTGGTAGTATAGACATTTTGAGAAGATTCGATCTTCCTAGAAGTGAAAGCGGGAGGTTACTCCATTTCTTAAGTAGTCTTTTGGATTCAGCCTTTACTTTATTAAAATTCATTTGGGCCACTTTATCAATATATCCTGTGTCACCTGGATCCCAAAGTATCTAATTTCCTGTTTCACTAGAGGGCTGAGGTAATGTGTGTTCCACACCATAATTTCATTTTTTTCACTGTTTATTGAGTAACCTGACACCTTCCCGAACTCATCTAGGGTTTTCAAAGTCTCTCGGAGGGAACTTTCCAAATCATTTGTAAATATCCTCAGATCATCCGCATAGAGGCCCACTTTTTTCCCGCCTCTAGTACATATCCCTATTGAGCATTATTTGTAATACCATACTGTGCTTCTCCCAACAACATAATGGCATCGACCCAAACCGTGAATCAACAAATGAATTGCCCTCACATTAAAACTGTTTTCAATTGTTGACGAAATATAGGACAAGTATATTGTTGTGAAGGCACTATGTATCCTTAGTTACTGTGTAAATGAAAAGCTTTGGCTCTCCATCTCTCAGCCTGGTCATGCCCACCCACAGGAAGCCGCAGGAAGCAGCAAGAAACAGGCAGTAACAAGCAGCACTGATTGTGTTAAAGCTGGGATCAGTAGTTACTCTCTTCACATACTGCTTTTATACCGTTGCTCATCCACTTGAGACAGTTTTTGAAGTAGTTTTGTGGTGGATTTCGGCTCTATCAGAGCCCACTGATTCCCCCTCTGTGGTGTGAAGTAAAAGGAGCAATGAAGGAGAAGAGCCCAGAGTGGGGAAGGGAACCAGGTCTGCAATTCTCCCAGACTTTTCAGAATCAGTGGGTGTCGCATGCTGTGCCACTGCTTTTCTACGCCCCCTCGCAACTACCTCCTGCGGGTACTAGTCCTTTGATCCATGACCGTGCCTCCCCATAGGCAGCAGGGCAGGGCGGGCGCAGCAACGCACCCTGGACTTGTAGCTCACCGTTCGGGGCCTTACGAGAGGGTGCGCGTGGGGGCTTGGAGTCAGCATTTGGTCTACGCTGGAGCTCTCTTGAGGATATAAGTCCTGAATCCCCTACAGAAGCTGTAATTCTCCTTGCAACAGCCTCTATCTCCCCTTCTTCTCATTGGAGGATAACAAGAGCTGAACTCTCACACAAGCCTCATCTTTTTCCCACAACTGCTTCTCCTCTTGCCACTTTGCTCGCTTCTCCGTCTACACCAGTAGCAGCACCTAAGTCCTGTGGGTGGTGGGAGTGAATACGGCCTCTGAAGGCAGAGGTCTGTGTCACTAAATACTCCCTTACCATGATGGTTAAAAAGCTCGGAAACCATTTAATTCAAGTGAAAAGGCAACCTCTAGCCCTTCGAACAAAAGAAGGCTTAAGAAACCCCTATATATGGAGCCGAGTGAGCGCGCCGAGCAAGATGGCTGCCTCCCTCTGGGGTGCTGCGGAATTCGCCCTTAATTGACAATTATTTTTGAGTAATTAGGCTAGCCTTACTGCTTTGTCAACACGAGGAGGTTTCCTTTGTTAAGCGCTTTCTGGCTGTTTGTTTCTGGTGCCTTTTCATGTCGGCTGGGTGGAGCAGTTAGCAGTGGACTGCTCTCCGGTGTTTCCTTCAAAACTTCTGCCAAATCTTTCTGTCAGGGTGGAGTGACTCCCAGGAAAGGGTGCGGGTCTGGCCTAGGACACTCCCACAGTTAGTTTTAGCTGCTGCACAGCTCATTTTAAGGTAGAATTTTATTTCTGCTTCCTTTTTTTTCTTTGGTAATATTGTGACAGTTTTTTTGTTTCCTTATTTTGGATATGGATGGAAAGAATACTCAAACTATGTCTACTAAACACAAATGAAATAATTTTCCTCCACTAGTAAAGTCCAAATTAGTGGATATTAATTCGTTATCCACTTTGTTGGAAGAGTTACAAGTTGTGTGTTCCAATACAGATACCATTGTGTCTGAAATAAAAACTTTATGAAAGGTTATGGCTGGCCTTTCCATGAAAATTTCTGACAATGCTATTAAAATTAGGATAATAAATCTAAATACGGCCACCTTATGCCTATTGTGGCTAAAATAGTACCAATGAATAAGTTATTTCTGGACTTAGAAAATTGTAATCGACAATACAATATGCAAATGTTTTATTTACCAGAGGATGTGGAAGGTAATGACTGCAGATTGTATTTTGAAAACTTATTAACTGGCCTTTTACATATAAAGTTTCCTGAAAAATTTGAGATAGACAAAGCGCATTGAATTTCTTCTCATTGTAATCCAATGATATTTAAAGTCTTGCGTCATCACCATTTTGTTTTGATAAGAAAAGCAGCCAGAGACATTTCTTCATTAATGGTCAATGGGAATAAAAATTGTATTCCTCAGGACTTCGCTAAGGAAACAGTTAAAATGTGCAAAGAATTTGCTGATCTTCAACCAAGGCTGAGAAGTGCTGGGTTTAAGTATGGCTTGTTTGATCCGCCCACGATGCGCATATGGAAAGATGAGTCCTCTAAATCTTTTCAGTACCCGTATGATCTTCATCGCTATTTGGATTAACAGTCCCAGTACTCAATGAAAACAAAAGACAGATACCTGAGCTCAATGATAATTGAGTTCTGATATGCTAGCCTTTTGAGTAGAGTATTTTATAAGGGCTTGTGGAGTAAGGTCATTCTGGACATGCATGTGTGCAATTCAAGAGTACTATTTATGTTTCTTTGTTGTCTAGTCTTTATTTTTTGTGTCAGTCTGTGTCTTTCTTTTCTTCTCGTATTAGAGCTACATTTCTTTTTTCATTCTCTCCGATTGGTCAATTCTTCTATCCATCTTTCTTCTTCTCTCATAATGTCGAATACTAATGGTATTAAAATTGTTTCAATTAATGTTAAAGGTTTACGGCACCCTGTTAAACGTACTAAAGTTTTAGAATATTTAGCTAGGTGTAAGGCATATATATGTTTACTTCAGGAGACTCATATAGATGATACAGTTTTATCTTATATGAAGAAAAAAAATGGGTGGGTTCTATTATTTCTTCTCCTGTTCATAGAAAAAATGGAGTTGCTATTCTTTTCGCAAAAAAAATTACATGTTTAGATTTTGCATAAATGTGCTGACGTTGATGGTCGTTTCATTATAGCCAATATCAAAATTGATAATAATATTTTATATCTAATGTATATGGGCCCACAAATGATCCTGATTTTTGGTCCCGATTTACTTCAGAATAACTAAAATTGGGTAATGTTCCACTTATTATAAGAAGTGATTTTAGTCTTATTTGTGATCCATTATTGGATAGAATTTCCCAAACCAACTACTATCCTCCAAAAGCTTTTTTCACTCTTAAATGCTTTTTTAGAACTACCAAAATGGTAGATGTTTGACATCTACATAATACTACAGACAAACAGTTTACTTTTTTTCCTAACAAACATATTTCTTATTCTCGACTTAATTATTTATTAATATCTTGTGGTTTAATATCCTCAATTTTTAAACCTACTATACAGAATATAGATATTTCGACCATGCATTTATATCATGCATTTTATGATTCAACTTCTGTCCACTTGTTCGAGGTTGATGGCTCATGAATACCAATATTGCTCTTAATGAGAAACATAAGACAAAGCTTTTGTCTGCAATTCATGATTATTTCTCATTTAATCCGGAGGGTTCTACGTCTATTATGAATAGATGGGGCACATTTAAAGCATATATCAGGTAAGAAACTATATCTATTATGGCACATGATGATAAGTCATTTAATTCTACAAGTAAAGATTCGGATAAACAAATACCTAAATATGAACATCTATGTATTACTTTTAATCACATCTAATATAAGGTTAATTGCAAAACCTACATTATGAATTGAATAGGGCAGGTATATAAATCTCCAATAGTAAAGCTAAATTTTGTTTTAGTGCTAATAGATGTGGTAGACTCCTGGCTAACCATCTCCGTATTAAAAATGATAAAAATCAAATGAACACTATTTACACTCCAAATGGCTCAATTGCTTTATCCCATGAAGACATTGAGTTCATGAAATATTATTCTGACTTATATAACAAACCACCTCGTACTGATATATCGCATATTGATAATTTTTTGGAAGGATGTGGCTTACGTAAAATCTTGCCAGCAGACCAAACTAAATTGGATCTTCCAATTACTATGGATGAAATACTTTTGGCAAATAAATCGCTGAAGTCACATAAATCTCCAGGCCCAGATAGTATTCCTGTGAAATTTTATAAGAAATTTTCACCTCAGCTTTTTTCGCACTCACTTTCGTTGTTTTCTTATTTTAGTGATACTGGTTCTACTTCGGGTTCGTTCTCTGAAGCGTTCATTATTGTCGTCCCGCAGCCTGATAAAGACCCCTCTTTGGTTACAAATTATTGCCCGATTTCTTTAATAAATCAAGATCCTAAACTTTATGCTAAAATTATTGCAACTAGATTAGCTCTTCTACTTCCTCATATTATACATATGGACCAGTCAGGCTTTATGGAAAACAGGCATTCGACGAATAATACCAGATTATTATTTCATGCAATTGATGCTGGATCATTACTGCCTTTTCCAGCAGGTGTTCTGGCCTTAGATGCGGAAAAGACTTTTGATAAAATACATTGGCAATACCTTTTTCGCACCTTGCCTGCTTTCAATTTTGCTACATTGTTTGTTTGTATGATTTCAGCTTTATACTCCAGTCCGTCTGCCAAACTTTTCATTAATGGTCGGTTTTCTCGTAAATTTTTCCTTTTCCTTTTTAGGGGAACTAGGCAAGGTTGCCCATTATCTCCTTTGCTTTTTTTACTTGCAATTGAACTTTTATTAATTGTCATTAGAAACTGTGCAAAAATCGAAGGCTTTCAGATAAACAAAGTTCCTATTAAAATGTCAGCATATGCTGATGATATTCTCATACATATTGCTAATCCAGATTCTTCCGTCCCTCCGTTATTGAGTTTAATTATTATGTATTCTAAGATCTCAGGTTATAAGCTTAACACTAACAAAACTGAATTTTTTCTCTTAAATGTTCATTGTTCGTCTGATATGTTTACTAATAAAGAAATTGTTTGGCAAAAAGATAAGCTTAAATATTTAGGCATTTTATTTGTTAGCACCATAAAACAATCTCTGTCACTGAATTTTTTTATCTACTTTGGCGTATATTAAGGATAAATTTAAAAAATTGTCTACTTTGGGCGGATTCCGATCCGGGTCGGAAGGGCACCGAACGCGATCTGGCCGGAAAAACGAGGAGCCGTACGCGTGTTTTCTGGCCGACTCGTACAGCTGTACGAGCGAGCCAGTACGATGCGAGCTACATGAAATTCACCGACCGAGTCGTTTCCAGGTCCGAACCGCTCCGTACGTCTCGGTCGTAAGCTAACCGTGGCCTGCAATGGATGCGATTCACGACCGAGCCAGTACGATGCACGCGTCGGACAGCCTGTGCGAGCCTGAGTGTCCGGCTCACAAAAGCGGACTTCGGGGGTCCGCGTCGGACCCCCCGACACCCACAGCCGTACGACTCACACACAGGGGGAGACCTATGGGTCTCCCCAACACAGGCATGTACAGTGCAGATGGCACTGACGCGTACCCACTGTAGGGGACACACTTGAGACGTGCCCATTCAGTCAAAGGGAGCGCATCGACGCTCGTCGTACAACTGGCTCCCATTGACTTCTATGGGAGTCCGACCGAACCGAGTCCGACAGCATACGTGCGCATCGTACTCCCTCGGTCGGACTGTAGGGGTCCGGCTCGGTCGGAAAACACTCCGGATCCGACTCGGTCGGAGTGCTTTCAGACCCGGATCGGAATCGGCCCCTTTGCTTTTATCTTGGTGGGGAAGAGTAGCTGCAATTAAAATGATTATGGCTCCTAAACTTTTCTATCTTTTTTCAATTATACCTATTCAATTACCTCTTAAATGTAATAAGACCATTCACAAATATTTCTCTAAATTTATTTGGAATAACAAATCTCTTGGGTTAGGATATAAAAAATTCAAGTTGCCTAAAAACAATGGTGAGTTTGGTTTACCGGATTTCTTAGTTTATCATAAAGCTTTTATTTTAAAACACTTTATGGTTTCTGCATATAGAACCTAATAATTCACCTTCATGGCTTTGCATTGAACAAAAATTAGTGTCACCGTTTCCTTTACCTGCTTTACTCTCAATGTCCAATTCATCTGCCTTGTGAAAGAAATCAGTAATGTTGAAATCTACAAAATTGATATTAAATGATTTGGACTCACGCACATTAAATTTAACGTTTTGGCATAATGCTTTATTAAAATTAGTTTGTCACATACATTTTTGCCTTTCAGGGTCTTAAGCTGATATTTTTTATTTAAAATATATTTACAATGATAAGGGATATTTAAGTTTTGATGAATTACAACAAATATTTAATTTGCAACCATCAGATATTTATAAATATGAATTGTTCTGTAACTCTATTCTTGATTCATTTCCTAATGACTTTCCTTTAATTGCTTTTTCCGATTTGGAAATGTATCTTCAAACAACATCTTCTTCAGCTCATATAGTGTCATTGTCATATAAAAAATTGAATAATTCTAGTGGGGGTAATATCAATTTTCTTTTTACGTTCTGGAATATAGAATTAGACTTGTTATCTTCGGATATGTGGAGAAACATTTGGTTTAATTCTATCTCAGGTTGTTTACCTGTATCTTTATATAAAACTAATTCCTTTATTCTTTTTAATTCTTTATGGTCTCCTTTAAAATTGTATAATGTGAAACTTTTAAATTTGTCTAATTGTTGGAACTGTTATTTAACCCATTGGTGCTCATGGTGGAATGGTTCCGTCATGAGCACCAGTGCTCATGTTCTCATGAAAAGAACCATTCCGTATGTGCACACTTGCACAAAATCCCTTTGCAAAACCAGGTTGTTTTGTGATAGATAGGGGCCATCTGCGTTTTTGGTCCCAGGCTCGGCGGCCATCTAGGGAAACTTACCAAACACACACATTTCTGAAAACTAGACACCTGTGAGAGTCCAGGGAGGTGTGATTTGCATGGATCACCCAACTTTTTCCTACCAAGAATCTCCTGCAAACCACAAATTTAGCTGAACAAATCAAATGTTCTCCCATTTCTGTGTGGAAAAGTTGTGGGCTCACTGGGCTGACACAAATTTCCTACCACCCAGCATTAACCCAGGTCTCCCGATAAACATGGTACCTCACTTGTGTCGGTGGGCCAAGTACCCGTGGCAGGGAAGGGCCCAAAACGTATTGTGGAGACATCAAAATTATCTATCACAAAATTACCTGGTTTTGCAAGGGGGGCACATGTGTTTTTGGGCCCGCGCTCGATTTCCATCTAGAGAAACCTACCAAACCCAGACATTTCTGAAAACTAGACATCCAGGGGCGTTGAGGAAGGTATGGCGTGCATGGATCCCCCAATGTTTTCCTATCCAGAATCCCCTGCAAACCTCCAATTTAGCAAAAAAAATACATTTTCTTCACATTTATGCCTGGGATCACTGCACTGGCACAAACGTCCTACCATCCAGCGTTCCCCTTGGTCTCCTGATAAAATTGATACCTCACTTTTGTGGGTGTCTAATGCAGAGTCAGCCTAAAAACGCATATACAAAAAATATAGTGCTTAGAGCTTGCTGTGCTATCCCATCAATCCCAATGTTTTTGGTCCTTCCCAGCCACAGGCCCTTAGCCCACCCACACAAGTGAGGTATCATTTTACTCGGTAGATCGAGGGAAACGCTGGGTGGTAGGTATTTTGTGCCGGCATGATAACCCCAGACAGAAATGGGAGGAAAATGTGATTTCTTTAGCTAAATTTGAGGCTTGCAGGGGATTCTGGGTAAGAAAACATTGAGGGATCCTTGCAAGCAATACCTCAATGAACTTCCCTGGGTGTCTAGTTTTCAGAAATGTCTGGTTTTGGTAGGTTTTCTTACATGGCCGTCGGGCCCCGGACGAGAAACGCAGGCGCCCCCCTTGCAAAACCAGTTAGTTTTGTGATAGATAATTTTGATGACTCCAAAATACGTTTTGGGCCCTTCCCTGGCACAGGTACTTGGCCCACCCACCCAAGTGAGGTACCATCTTTATCGGGAGACCTGGGGGAACGCTGGGTGGTAGGAAATTTGTGTCGGCCCAGTGATCCCACAACTTTCCCACACAGAAATGTGAGAAAAATGTGATTTGTTCAGCTAAATTTGCGATTTACAGTGTATTATGGGTAGGAAAATGTTGGGGGATCCACACAAGCCACTCATCTTTGGACTCCCCCAGGTGTTTAGTTTCCAGAAATGTGTGGGCTTGGTAGGTTTCCCAAGATGGCCGCTGAGCCCGGGACCAAAAACGCAGGTGCCCCTTGCAAAACAGGTCGTTTTGTGATAGATAATTTTGATGTCTCCACAGTACGTTTTGGGCCATTGCCTGTCGCTGGCATCTAGGCCTACCCACACACGTGAGGAAGACTTTGGGGAATGCTGGGTGGGTGGAAGTTTGTGGCTCCCCACAGATTCCCGAACGATCCATCACAGAAAGGTAAGGAAAATGTAATATTTTGTTTTTACAAAGTTAGAGGTTTGCAAGGGGTTCTGGGTAACCGAACCTAGTGACAGCCACACAAGTCACACCATCCTGAAATCACCTGGATGTCTAGTTTTCAAAAATGTATGGGTTTGCTAGGTTTCCTTAGGTGCCGGCAGAGCTAAGGTCCAAAATACACAACTAGGCACATCGCAAAAAAAGGGTTAGTTTTCACTGGAAAAATGTGATGTGTCCAAGTTGCTTTTTGGGCCGTTTCCTGTCGCGGGTACTAGGCCTACCCACACAATTGTGGTGCCATTTTTATCGGGAGACTTTGGGGAATGCTGGATGACTGGAAGTTTGTGGCTCACCCCAGATTACAGAACTTTCCATCACAGAAATGTGAGAAATTAGTTTTTGGGTTTGCAAGGGATTCCGGGTGACAGAACCTAGTGAGAGCCACAAAGTCACCCCATTCTAAATTTCCCCGTGTCTCTAGTTTTCAAAAATGTATAGGTTTGCTAGGTTTCCCTAGATGCCGGCTGACCCAGGGTCCAAAATTCACAGCAAGGCACATTGCAAAAAAAAAAGGTACCATTGTTATCGGGAGACTTTGGTAAATGCTGGGTGTGTGGGATTTTGTGGCTACACACAGATTCCAGAACTTCATCACAGAAATTTGAGGAAAATGTTTTTGTTTACAAAGTTTGAGGTTTGCAAGGGATTCTGGGTAACAGAACATGGTGAGAGCCACACAAGTCACCCCATCCTGGATTCCGCTGGATGTCTAGTTTTCAAAAATGTGTAGGTTTGCTAGGTTTCCTTAGGTTACAGTCCATAGGAACAGGTAGTGATGGAAATTAGATCGCACCTCTCTTGTAAGGTGCAGCTGTGTCCGTAATCAAAACTGTACAACAATTTTTTTTAAACCTTTTCAATATGGAACAAATGCATCATACTAGCCGGAATGCATAACACACTTTAGCCAAGGGCCTCCGTGTTAACATGAAAGACGGTTACCATAGCACTCATTACAATAATCAACATGAAGTGTTTCAACTTCTCTTTAGTAATCAGTACATTCAATAATTCAAAAACCAGAGCCAAGTGTTTCTCAGAAAAGCTTGTATTTTCAATCGGGAAAAATAGCCAGTCAGGAAAGAACAGCCAACACGTGTTTTGTCCCACCAGTGACTTTTTCAAGGCTGTAATCATATACAAATATGCATATTAATCGATGTACACATCGTAAGAACATGGTATTAAAGAATTTTCTTAACAAATGTGTGTTATTAATTACATCCGTATGCTGTAGACTGAAGCTAGGAAGGAAAAAGTTGAGCCTCTGCCCTCATGCCAGTTTTGATCGTTCCTGTGAACATCATGTAAAAGTGGTAGGAATGACTGAAAAATTGGTCCTGTGCAGTCTCTTACTTGCATGCACGTTATAGATCCAACAAATATTTATATGGAAAAGTGATACTATAGAAAAAAGAAGAAGAAAGAATAAGAAAAGTACTATGAACCCTGCGAATGTGAATTTGTGAGACATTCATCAATCCCACGGTCAAGTGTCGTGCGGCTCTGTGAATAAAGTAGTACTGAAAGAAAGATGACTAAAAATTGAAGAGACTGACCTAAAGCAGCAGTATAGTGCCGCTGGTCCTGTGTGGCGATCAAGTAGAAAGGTCAAGATGAGGTATTGGCTACTAAAATGAAAAATATATACAAGATTGAGTACATTCTATAAAGGCCCAAGAGGAAGACTGTACGTATGCTTGAAATGAGAACTTACATAAGATTTAGATTTCTGGAGAGACATTTAAAATATATGTGTAATTTATCCGCCCTTCTGAAGTAATATTCTGAGTAAATAGGAAGCGGCTTTGAAGGGTGGTATCATATATCTTACTCACGCAGTCCTCACATAGTATTGTTAGGACTCCCGAAGTCACATTTTTTGTAGACTCCTAGACAAGAACCAGACATTGAAGTAGACACACACCCTGAAAGTAGCGGACATGCAGCACCGTTTTCCAATTTTTTCAACAAAAAAAAATAAATGTAGCTGTATTTTGGCTCCAGGGGAATCCACAAAGCCTGGGTAACTTTAGAATCCTCAGGGTGTTGGGGAAAAAAAAGACGCATATTTCATGAGGATACCTTATGTTTACAAAACAGGGCCCTTAGCGCAATCTACCCCAAAGAGCCAAAAAAAGGTTTAGCACGGGGGAAGGCCTAGCAGCGAAGGGGTTAAATACAGGTTTGTTACGACATATGTTAAATGATTGTCATATTGTTCCAAAGTTATGGAATTAAATTTGGCGGGTTATCACTCAAATATTGAATGTCACAGATACTTTATCATATACTATAGTAATTTGTAAATCCTCTTCTCTATCCACTAAAATGTCCCTAATGCAACTCAAACTCTTTGATTTCTTAATATCCGCAGCTTTAATATCAATTACTACTAATTGGAAAAATGTCTCTTTATTATCAGTTCATGTGTGGTGGGCTTGGATAATTTTTACTAGGAGAGGTGCTAATTTGACGTTATCTGGTATCATTTATAATACTCCGAACTATCAAACTTTTTTGGGAAACCAATTGAAGATTATCTAGGTTTAAATCATGAATTAAATGTTATTACAGGTTTTAACTTTCTATGTATAGGTTTAATACTTAACTTTAGTAGCTCTATAAATGTATAGATGCAGTGATATTATTTTAGTAGTATAGGTACTTTATCAATTATCCTTAATGCTTATTTATGCTATATAATGTTTACTTGCTTGCATATTGTTTTCCTTGAAATCTATTTGTACCTTTTCTGTGCTCTTTTCTGTAAGCTCTCTTTTATCAAAATGTAATAAAAATGTTATGAACAGAAACTCCTATATATGCCTACTCTAGATGACCTCCCTACTATCCCAGTTTCTCCCCCTAAATTAGGACTTTTGGATGAAAACAAGGCAGGGCAACCTCTCTTCTTCAAGATTCTACACTCAAACCTCAGCTAAGTCTAGAGTATTATTATTGACTTGTACAACTAAGACTAAAAGAAATTATGAAAAGCCACCTCGGGACGACACCCTTCCAGAAATAGAGTTGAGTTCACTCAAACTTAGTAAGAAGAATATAACTACAACTGTTCCTTCATATTTTCCAATTTTTAATACACATATATCCTCGATGACAAAGGATGTTCGATCAACTAATAGACCAGAAATCCTTCCTCTCGTGCCCCACATCTTGGAGTCTTCCCTAGTGCCAACCTCCACAATTATATGCACTGTAAGACCCTGCAGGGAATGATGCTACTCTACTGCTTGCAGAGGACATCATGTCCGTCTGGGCACAGCAGAACTGCCAAACCTCTTCCTGCAGTTCTAGGCTCAGCTCTCTTTCCCATTTCTCTCTAGATGTAGAGGTGTCCGAGGCAGTTCCTCCTCAGCGCTGAAGTATGGTGTAGATGTTACATATTTTGCGGTATTTGATTACAGTAGTTTTTCTAGAGTTTGGAAAGTGGCTGATTCATAGGAAAGTTCAGGATAGCGATTTGGACATGCCTAGCAGCCTATAGTATAACAATACATCGACAGGAGCGCATGGCACCGCTCTTTTGTATCCCACCGGTGTAATGAATGTATTGCTTTGATACATGTCCCCACACTTCGTAAATCCCCAGGCAAATAACTGGGTTTTAGCCTTGCTTCGTGAGTGTGGGGTAGTAGTCGATGATGATGTAGTGGTAAACTAGGTAAAGACATGAGATCAAGGCCCCCTGTTTTTTTACATACGCGTCCCCTGCTCCCACTGTGCATGTAGTAGTGGCCATATTGCGGGGTTATCTAGGCGCTGGTGTGCCTATCAATGATGGAAGTGTAACCGGATCAGCCACATCAATCTCTTTTGCTAAATGTGGCACAAAAGATAATGGCTGGTGCCAATATGGGGCAAATGGCACCTTAGCACATAAATATTAGATCTCCAGGTCCGGTGCCTGACGTAACCCTGTACATTTCTTCCCCAATACACCCCAAATCGCAAAGAGGAGGAGACTGATACTCTGGCATGAAATTATAGCAAAAGGTCTGCAGGAAAGAATACTCCACATGGCAAAGATCAGTATAGAGTGGTCTGCAGGCAAGAATACTCCATCTAGCAAAGCTCAGCATGGAGGGGTCTTCAGGCAAGAATACTTCATCTAGCAAAGCTCAGCATGGAGGGGTCTTCAGGCAAGAATACTTCATCTAGCAAAGCTCAGCGTGGAGGGGTCTTCAGGCAAGAATACTTCATCTAGCAAAGCTCAGTGTGATGTGGTCTGCAGGAAAGAATACTCCATATGGCAAAGCTCAGCATGGAGGGGTCTTCAGGCAAGAATACTCCATCTAGCAAAGCTCAGCATGGAGGGGTCTTCAGGCAAGAATACTTCATCTAGCAAAGCTCAGCATGGAGGGGTCTTCAGGCAAGAATACTTCATCTAGCAAAGCTCAGTGTGATGTGGTCTGCAGGAAAGAATACTCCATATGGCAAAGCTCAGCATGGAGGGGTCTTCAGGAAAGAATACTTCATCTAACAAAACTCAGCGTGGTCTGCAGACAAGAATACTCCACCTGGCAAAGCTCAGCGTGGTGTGGTCTGCAGGCAAGAATACTTCATCTAGCAAAGCTCAGCATGGTCTGCAGACAAGAATACTCCACCTGGCAAAGCTCAGCGTGGAGGGGTCTTCACGCAGGAATACTTCATCTAGCAAAGCTCAGCGTGGAGGGGTCTTCAGGCAGGAATACTTCATCTAGCAAAGCTCAGCGTGGAGGGGTTTTCAGGCAGGAATGCTTAATCTGGCAAAGCTCAGCGTGGAGGGGTCTTCAGGCAGGAATGCTTCATCTGGCAAAGCTCAGCGTGGAGGGGTCTTCAGGCAGGAATACTTCATCTGGCAAAGCTCAGAGTGGAGGGGTCTTCAGGCAGGAATGCTTCATCTGGCAAAGCTCAGCGTGGAGGGGTCTTCAGGCAGGAATGCTTCATCTGGCAAAGCTCAGCGTGGAGGGGTCTTCAGGCAGGAATGCTTCATCTGGCAAAGCTCAGGGTGGAGGGGTCTTCAGGCAGGAATACTTCATCTAGCAAAGCTCAGCGTGGAGGGGTCTTCAGGCAGGAATACTTCATCTAGCAAAGCTCAGCGTGGAGGGGTCTTCAGGCAGGAATACTTCATCTAGCAAAGCTCAGCGTGGAGGGGTCTTCAGGCAGGAATGCTTCATCTGGCAAAGCTCAGCTTGGTGTGGGATGGTAAGAGATACTTCTAAACCTCGCTGTGTGCGAAGTCTCTGATGCACTGCAGGGAGAGGGTGCCTCCTCACTGACTAGATGAAACCTGATGCACTTCAGATGAACGCAGAAATGTGATTTATTTTTGAAAGATGAAGGACCTACATTGTTGCCAATAAAGGATGAGCAGTTTTAGGAACCAATAGACATGACTAGGCGTATACCTCAGGGAAGTTTGACTGTTGGCTTCTGCGATCCCCACACAGGCCTGACTGTTCCATCACTCTGCGCACCCAGCCTTTTGTCATTCTGTCTGCCTTCTTTCACCCACCTCCTATCCGACCTCATTTCTCTTCCCCACCTCCTGTTTACTCCATCCCTCCTAATGATTCGCTCCCTCTTGATGATTCCTACCTGAAGATGGTGGGCCTGATTCACAAAGTTAAACGTACACTTTTGTGTAAGGTCACCATTGTTTGCTATTCACAGTGGTATTTTATGAGAAGTATATTTACGACTGCTGAGTTTTCTCACATAAAGATAGGGCAGTCCTATTTTTTTATGTGAGGAAACTCCGCAGTTGTAAAAACTACTTGTTAAATACTTTTATGAATAGCAAACAATCCTATCTTTTTATGTGTGGTAACTGCGCAGTTGTAAGGATAATAATCGTAAAATACCTTTGTGAATAGCAAACAATCGTAACCTTACACAAGTATTAGTTTACCTTTGTGAATCAGGTCCAGTGTTTCTAGGCGCTTTCCAAGCTGAGGGGTGAGTGGAGGATGCTGGGAGGGGTGTCACACGATCATTGCCTAGAAGACCTACAGAGGGCTACACAAGTGAGAAAAGTGAAAGAACGAGAGGGAAATAAAAGTTATTCTTGTCCACACTAATTGTGATGTCTTTTAGTTTAACCATTGATGTAAGGAGTGGTGTTGCGAACTTTGTCTTACTTTTGAAACCCAAGGAAGCTGAACTGCAAAAAAAACAGTATATAACCTGGTCATTATATTGTTTTAAACTTTCAGAAGTCTGTTACCAAAGAGGCACGGCAATGAGTAACTCCATTTATTAAAAGCGAAAGCATCCTTTAGAAGGGCACAAAGCCAACAGTGTGGGCACACATCAAACTTGGCAAAAAAAATATCCGTTTCCACTATTAAATGAGAACTGTGTTCACATGGACATTGCTTTGTGCAGGGAAGCTATTCGAAATTCCTCTCAGTGTGGTTTTAGGAGAGGAAGCTGAGCAGACGGCCTTGTTAATTTAGCATACAGGCTTCGAATAAAGTACAACATCCGTCATCTGAATGAAATTAAATTAAACCTCGGTCCCATGTCCAAGGGGAAGGAGCCAATTTCTGCTGGGGAGCCGGCCGCTGGAGCATCGCCGAAGCCTTAATGGACCTTCCGTTCTGGGAGCCAATTTAGAAGAATAACCAGTTTAACATTTCAAATTAGCCTTTGCATTCAACGCCAGAACATGTGTTACCTGAAAGCTGGACCTTTCTGGTAAAGAAATGCCTGCTGTCACCACCACACCCCCTAGGAAGCCGTGGCAGGCAGAGGCCCTTTTTTATCCCGTGGTACACAATTAAAATATCCAAACTGTTTACCCTCAATTATTTAAATCAGTTTCTGCCCCCAGACAAAAAAAAGTATTCCAATTATGAGTTTTAGGCACACGTGTAGCACACTTTCTCCAGGTGACTCTTGGAACAGATGCAAACACAGCGGAATTAAGGTTGGGAGAAGTCCAGGCCCTGTATTTGTGGCCCAGGCGCTGGTGGCTGGCATCTTGTCGGTGTTGGCATTTATTTTTTATCTCCAGCATGGAAACAGTTATAAGTTTAAATCCTATGTCCTTCAACTCATGAACCCTGATTGAGTCCCGGTAATTGCCTACTCTCTTTAGCAGTCACAGGGTCATGGCTACGACTCCGGAGGCCTAGGTCCTGCTGTCATGAGATTGGAAAGTCCTAGGGCCTAACATGTAACTCGGAAATGGGTTACAGCTTGACCCCTAATGCCCTCTCCTTCCACTGGTCTAAACTCTTGGTGGAAATGAGCACCTGGAAATGTCCTAGCTTTCCGTAATGCTTCAACCAGCAGAGACATGCAATCACCAAGCTATTCCAAGCGTCTGTCAGAGCAATCCCTTGTAGAGTTGACAAATATTTCACTCATTACAAATAGCAGAGCTGTCTCTCTCCAAGTCTCAGACAGCAGAACCCACTCTTACTTGCCGAGGCAGCAAAGCTATCCATCGTTTGATAGGGCAGAAGAGCTGTGCTTTGACCCCCAACCTGTCAGGGTCTACTCGCTGGTGGTGGTGGATACTTTTAAGTGTACTGAATTATCTGGTTTTAGGCGGCTTCTCTTTCCACCCCCCACCCCCCGTTCTATGGCAAGTTTTTTCAGTCAGTTACTCTTTGAATGCCATCACCTTTGATGTTGTTGTTGGTAATAGTTTGATTTTTGAGGGACATTAACTTTTGGCATGATGACCCAGAGCATGCAGGTACATATCTAAAAAACGCATGTCTGTTTTTATAAACAGTATATTTATATGAAATTGAACTTGACATTAAATCATTTTGATTCACATAGCAACTGCACACAGGGCGAGATAAGAACACAATTAAAGTACATAGGCATTCAATTGTCACGTGACAACATAAGGACGCATATTCGATTTTTAAACACATAGGGCCCGATTCACAGAATTAACTTAAGACAAAATCCTAAACTTACTACTTTTGGTATTCACAGAATGCACTTACTACTTTTGGTATTCACAGAATGCACTTACTACTTTTGGTATTCACAGAATGGATTTACGACTACTAACTTTACGTCCGCACTCGGGCCGCAAATTCCGACCTGGAGGCAGAGCTTCCGACCTGGAGGCGGAGATTCCGGCCCGGAGGCGGAGATTCCGGCCCGGAGGCGGAGATTCCGGCCCGGAGGCGGAGATTCCGGCCCGGAGGTGGGGATTTTTGGCCAGTGGCGGAGATTTAGCCATGGCCAAAATCTCCACCTCCGGGCTGGAAGCTCCGCCTCTGGCCTGGAAGCCCTGCCTCTGGCCTGGAAGCCCTGCCTCTGGCCTGGAAGTCCCGCCTCCGGGCCGGAAGCCCCGCCTCCGGAATTTCCGGCCCGAGTGCGGACGTAAAGTTAGTAGTCGTAAATCCATTCTGTGAATACCAAAAGTAGTAAGTGCATTCTGTGAATATCAAAAGTAGTAAGTGCATTCTGTGAATACCAAAAGTAGTAAGTTTAGGATTTTGTCTTAAGTTAATTCTGTGAATCGGGCCCATACTGTTTGGGGTGAAGCCTTCGATTGCTAACATTTGCTGGAGACTAGTCAGTGGATCTACGAGGGTAACTACCAATTGTCTCACTAGGAACCCTGAATAGTTTGACTAATATTTGCCAGAGAGGGGTTGAGTGCGCATTAGCTAGGTGTGTTGTGGGGGGCCAGGGTGGGGGGCCGAAGGGGCTCTAGGTCTGTGTCTATTTTTGTTGGGTAGAGTGGACGGTAATATATCATATCATAGGTTATTGCAGTAGTCTTTTGATGTTTTGTTCTAGTTTCTGTCAGCTCATCTGTTTATCACTGGATACACACATGGCCTCATTGCTGGGACGCCATGGTTATATACCAATTATCCTAAACAGGACAACACATTTTAGTATGCTGGTGCAGTCTGCTGCAGCTAACACCTGTTGTGTATAACTCACTGTACACTGTGTATCTGACTTTTGTGAGCAACATACTAACGGCCTTCAAGTAAGACAAATTGTCAGTTGTGGAAACTGCATATTACAAAAATCAATTACCAGATAAAAAAATGTTTTACATTTTTTTCATTGCACTAGGCTGCATCATTCAGCCATTTTTGAATGACCGGGGCGGGACAGCGTATCCAAGTCATTACAATTTTGCATTGAGCTAAGAGAAAGACCATTGCAGTCAAACTTTCTTGTACAGCGAGGGATCTTCTGTGCATATCCCAACAGAGCGTCTAATAGGGACATTTCTAAGTGGCGGGTCAGTAATCTCACAGATTTCTATGTAGTGGTCAGTAATTTCACTACTTTGAAACATGGAGTTCCAAAATTCAGGTACACCGGGACAGTGCCAGGCAAAACGTATAATATCCGTAGTTTCATATGAGCACTGGAGACATCAGGACACAATATTTGGTTGATTTTATTTAGTTTTATGGGGTAAAATAAGGGAGATTTAGTAATTTATAGTGAATGAGTTTGTCTGTAATCTATATAAATCAGTTAATTTTATTAGAACAATATGACCATGTATCGCCATCTAACGGGGAGTGGAAGTCTTGGTCCCAGAGTTCACATTGGAAACAATACATATGCCAAAATAAATTGCAGTGGTCAGGTGTATTGCCCATAACGCTGGAAAAGATATGGCCACACTTTGAAATAAATATGCAGATCAGGTGTCCAGAAACTGTTCACTTGAGAATAAAGCTGTGAGATGAAATGAACAATTTACAATTCAACAGGCAGAATAAAACGAGTCAAGTGAGATATTTCTGCTGAAAATGCAGAGAATGTAAATAGTTTTTTTGCTAAAGCTGATACAGACGTATTTGATTGAATTAACGGACCTCCAGGGGAAAGTGCCAGAGTGCTAGAATAAAAATGTCTTACCTGTGTTTATATATTGTTCTGCATAAGTTAGCATTCTCTGCACCACTTTATTTTTGGCCACCATTTTGATCCATGAGCAAAACTAATCTCTCTCTCTGCCCCTGCGAGAAGCAGCCTTGGTAATTTTCCTATTCTCCAAGGTTGGGCCTTGCTGTACTAATGAATACACTGTTCTTATTAGCGCATACCTTTCCCACTAGATAAAGGCCTGCTCCCACTGATCCAGCGACGGGCGCAGGCAGAACGACCTTGGCCAAGATATAGTGTGTGCCCGGTCTCAAGATCGCAATTTATCCTTCTGTACCTCCTTTGTGAAGCTGCCTCCATCTGGAAATTTCCAGTCTGGGCGTGCCTTCATTGATTCTGAATCATACATAATGTATCACCTTGTTTTCTGATGTCAGTCCTCACTGCAGAAACCCTAAGCGACAGGGCAGACGGGGCTCCGCTCGAGTGTATCTGAATAAACATTTACTTGGTTTGTATTCTCTACTGTCTGACCGACTCTTCAATTGTATGGAAGGCTGAGAGGTGGTCGCGAGTGACCCGGGTGGCCCTATTCGGGTCACTTCCTTCAAGAGGATGCAAAAAGAAGGTGGGAAACCCTGGCTTTCTGAAAGAATTACCAAGAAATACATTTGACTTCATTCAGTGTTGAACAGCTTGGCTAGATATTTGCATAACCAGTCACATGGGGGCAGGGATGCCATGACCAGAACATTTAATAAACAGTGGTCAAATTCAAAGGTGTTACAGAAGATGTGTGTCAGAGATGCCCAGATTGTCTGAGAAATCATTCGGGGGAGGAAACTGTGGTCCTTATGAACCACATTGGCAAACAAGAAGCCCCATTTACGAGGCTTCAGGCAGACTTTATAGAGAAGCCAGTTTACAATCACCTTAAGAACATTCTCATGCTTGTTTATTATCTTAAAGGGGTGAGGCCTGTGGATCAGAGACGTCATGTATGGTCACTCCCAACTGACCACATTCTGGGAATTAATGCCCCCCACTTCCAGACCTAGAGACATTTGGGAACCATTCATCACTCAGGCCCGGGAGAGGCAGGGATCAGATGGTGACACCTCGGTGGATGCGGTATCGACTGTTGGGCCGGTGTGAAATGTTGTTTGCTGTCTTTCTTTACAGTTAACTCGCCTGCAGTGCATACAATACGAGATGATGCCCTGGACTTGTGGCCATGTTCCTCATATGCTTATTTCTTGATTGGTATCGCAATGTGGTGATCATTTACATGTTTCTATTATTAGTGGGACGGGCACATATTGTAGAACACTTGTAATGTTTTGAATGTACAGCTTTACTCCTGAACATTCATTGCTAGCATGCTGGCTAGTTGATTACTGTATTTCAATTTTATCTTTTGAAAATGCCAATAAATGTATTTATTTTTTAAAAGGGGTGAGGCCTACCCTACCCGGAGATCAGATAGTATGACCATTGCCAAGATTTTGTTGAGGAGTTACTACCATGTTTAGGCTTGCCGATTTATACTGAGACGGATCATGGCAATCATTGTTAAAAAGGAAATTTTGAAATTGATTTGTACCGCTCTCCAGATTAATCTAAGATTCCACTATAGTTATCATCCTCAATCATCTGGTGAGGTGGAGTGGATGAATGGAACCATCAAAAACAAATTGACCAAATTATTTGCATCCATTAGTCTCAAGTGGCCTGATGCTCCTCTTGTTTGAAGAGCATTAGAATTATTCCATATAAAAAGACTGGGCTCCTGCCCCATGAAGTGCTAATGGGCAGAGCAATGTGATTGGCCTACAATCCTTCAGCTACTCTTGTTTCAATGACTAATGAGCTAGTACTAGACTACTGCAAAGGTGTAGCCGGGGAAATATTATTTACATCGCATGCCATTACAACGCGGTCTAGGAGATGGGGTTATGATAAGGAAGCATGGATGGAAAAGTTTCCTAGAAGAATGTTGGACATGCCCTTTCCAAGTCATACTCGTGACTAACACTGCTGTGAAATGTGTCAGAGTCCCACAGTGGTTCCACGCCACTCACACGAAAAGAGTGAAGGCGGTGGATGAAGAAGTGGTGACAACAACCATTGATTCAGAGTCAAGCTTACAGTGTGGATCCAGAGAGGGATGAAGAAACATTTGAAACTAGTGAAAACTCTAGTGAAGTAGCTGGTATAAGTGAAAGCTAACATCCGTGTGAAGATACCAGTAGCCAGTTTTAATTTGTGGGTCAGTGAAGAACTGTTACAAAGTCATGAGTGACAATCAATAAATCAGTGATCTTATAAAGCGTGACTACTCACCCGTGAGGGACTCAAGGTGCTCAGTGTGTGGTAAGTCAAAGAGCCAGGTCTTGAGGTCCTTCCTGAATTGTGGCAGCGATGGGGATTGCCTGAGGTGCAGAGGCAGGGAGTTCCATGTCTTCACAGTGAGGTAGGAGAAGGATCTTCCTCCAGACGTGGTCTTGCGGATCCATGGGATGGTGGCTAGGGTCAGTTGGGCGGAGCGAAGATTACTGGTGGGAGTGTAAAAGGAGAGGCGGTGGTTGAGGAATGCAGGTCTGGCATTGTGGAGGGCTTTGTAGGATTATGTGAGGAGCTTAAAGGTGGTTCTCTTATTGACAGGTAGCCAGTGTAGGTCTCAGGTGGCTGGTGATGTGGTTGTGGCGTGGGATGCTCAGGAGGAGTCTAGCGGAGTAATCTGGATTTTCTGAAGTTTCTTTTGGAGCTTCTGGGTGGTGCTGGCATACAGTGGGCTGCCGTAGCCGAGTCTGCTGCTGGCGAGTGCATGGGTGACTGTTTTCCTGGACTCTGCGGTGATTCATTTGAAGATCTTGCGAAGCAGGTGGAGGGTGTGGAAGCAGGAGGATGAGAAGGCTTTGATTTGCTGATTCATAGAGTGTGAGGCATCCATGAGGATGCAGAGGTTTTGTGTGTGGTCCGTGGGGGGAGTTCCGAGTGATGCGGGCCACCAGGAGTCTTCCCAGGTGGAGGGGGAGGAGCCCAGGATGAGGACTTTGGTCTTGTCTGAGTTAAGTTTGAATTTCTTGCAAGGAGTAATATATCTTGCGTGATTTAAACAGAAACAGAAAAAATGCTAAATAAAACCTAATTCTATTAGGCATATCAATTTTGTTGCAACATTTGTGTAGAAACCCACAGATCAATTCTTTTAGCTGTACTCACTTCAGCCGAAGCAAGTATAATTTATTTCGTAGACTGTATTTCAAGTAAAAAAAAGACAAAGGTATTTTTATATGTGTATTCACACTATATACAATTCCACATTTTGACGTGATTTTGGGACCCCAGTGAAGTGACCATAACCAAAATGGTGCAAAATACGTAGTGCTAATAAGGAACGAAGGCGATGGGTATTGGTAATTAAAAGAGGAGCCCTTTGGATATACAATGTAGACAGTTCTTCATAGGTGACTTATAGTTTGCTGGGGCTCTCCCTTTTTAAATGTCAACGACGTTTTGACCCTCTCGAGATACGGGGTCTCTTCAGGATGGGAATTCTGGGGACTGGAGGTGGGACATAGTTTTAGTTTAGGTCAAAGTGAAATACAGTCTGTGGGCTTATTGATAAAGGGTAGAAATTGCTTACCCAGTAGCACTGATAAGGTGCCCGAGGTACAGGTGTCTTTCTTGTGAACGCTGTTTCGGCCTAATTAGCAATACCCAGTTTGCAAGGACACATGGGTCGCTCTTGTTTCTTTGTGATTTTTGAGTTAAGTTTGAGGCAGCTGTCCTTCATCCAGGTGGTGCCTGCCTTCAACCTATTGTGGAAGTTGGTCTTGGCAGCTGTGGGTTTGTCTCTAAGGGGGGGAATCAGCGGAGTGTCGTTGGCGTAGGAGAAGATATTGAGTCCGTGGATTCTGCCGATGGCTGCAAGTGGGGCCATGTAGATGTTGAAGAGGTGGAGCTCAGGGAGGATCCCTGAGCCACTCAGCAGCTGATCTCTGTGGGTTCAGAGTTGCAGGGTGGAAGTCTGACTCTCTGCGTTCAGCCAGTGGGGAAGGAGTGGATCCATTCTAGGGCTTTGTTGCAGATGTTGGCGTTGTGGAGTCTTGTGCAGAGGGTGTGGTGGGAAAGGGTGTTGAAGGGGGCTGAGAGGTCCAGGACGATGAGGCAGCAGTCTTGCCTCAGTCGAGGAGGATGCAAATGTTGTCTTTCACAGCAAGGAGAGCAGTCTCAGTGCTGTGGTTACTCCTGAAGCCAGATTGGGAGGGGTCCAGGATCTTGTTCATTTCGATGAACTCAGAGTTGGACGGTGTTGGCTTTCTTGATGGCTTTGGCATTGAAGGGGCGCAGAGAGATGGGTCTGTAGTTCTTGAGGTACGTTGGGTCGGCAGAGGGTTTCTTCAGCAGGGGGTTGATCTGTGTGCTTCCAGTCTTCAGGGAGGGTGGAGGACTCTATGGAGCAGTTGATGGTGCTGCAGAGTTCAGGTGCGATGGAGGTGCCAGTTCTGTTGAAGATGTAGTGATGGCAGGGATCCAAGGGGGCTCCGGAGTGGATGCTCTTCATTATCCTGAGGGTGACGTCAGAGGTCAGGGTAGTCCAGCTGGTCAAGGTTTTCTGGGGTTTGGAGCCATTGGGTGCAGTGGTTGTGGATGGGGTAGGTAGGTCTTGGGTTGCGAAGCTGTCATAGATCTCCTTGATCTTGCGGTGGAAAGGGTGGCGAGGTCGTCGCAGAGGTCTTGTGATGGGGGAATGTCTGCTGTCTCTGTGCTGGGTTTAGCGAATTCTTTAACTACGGCAAAAAGTTCTTTGCTGTTGTGTACATTGGCGTTGATGTGCTCCTGGATGTCAGTTTTCTTTATTGTCCACATGAAGCGGTGGTGTGCGGTGATGATGGATTTCAAGGGCTGCATGGTCTGCCGTGATCTTGCTGCTCCTCCATCTTTCTCGAGTTGTCTGGAGGTGTGACTGGACTCTTGGAGGGCAGGGAGAACCAACTAGCTTCCTTGGAGGGCTCGTTGCCTGATGGGGGCCAGTGTGTTGGTGCAGTAGGAGATCTAGCAGTGGAGGTTGTGTGCTGAGGTGTTGGCATCCGTGGATGTCGGTGGTGGGTTCTTGCTGAGGGAGGTGGTGAGCTGGTTTTTCATGACTTTGTTCCAGCTTCCAAACAGGAAGAAGTAATCCCGGATCTGGACAGTGAAAGGCTCTAGTTGGAAAAGTCACAAGAACCCCAGAGGGTGAAAGCAGTTACAATGAGTCAAGGAATTGCTCATGCTGAGTAAAGCACCAGTCCATCAGGGACTGAAGAAGATTCAGCAGTAGTCACAAGTGAAGCTGAGAGAGTCAAGACATCAAAGGCAGTGAAGAGAAGCTGCAAAAAAAAGCACTGGCAGAACTAAAGGCTAAAGTCAGTCGAAGAAAAGCCTTAAGTAATTGAAATTGACTCTAACAGTGAAAGAGTGTCACCAGTTGCTGAAAGACTGGCAAGAAAGAGAATTCCAAATCAAAAGTATGCTTCATCTGAATGGGCGTACCTAGCATCTGTCTGAATAAGGACAAGAATATGACTCAGATCTGCAGTCCAATAAACTGTTGCCAATTACTTTTTGAAAGTGGACTATAAAAAGAAGACACACCTTGGACATTCAAAAAGCTGAAAATGGTGAAATAGAAATTAAATATTGTAAAAAAACCCGTTGAAGAGTTTAAAATAAAAGAAATGTATGATCTGAACAAAAGAACTGAGAAAGCCTAGTTTGATCATTTGTTTTAAAACAAAGAAAAGTTTTATTATTACTATGAAAAAAATATGAAGACTACATTTTGAATCTAGATATGTTTTTAATCTTTGTTTTCAATCTCAACAGAAACGACATATAGCAAATGATGCAAAATGTTTGGATTGATCTCCTTGATAATGACACTAATAGTTTATTGTTGTGCCTCATTTCTACGATTGGATAGGACTCCACTGTGGCTAAATTAACTATTGTAAATAATGGTGTTGGATCTAATACATAAACACATAGGGAAAGTTTCATGATAATATATATATTTTTTATAACATTATTAAATGAGTTTTTATATATCAACACAAGCAATACAAATATCAAACCCAAGCGATTACGGCCACAGTTGAAGCATCAAACAGTGCAGAAAATATACACAGTCCTATGCAGCACCATAGATAACAGCTACCACTGCTGGTTTTGTGATAATATTTACACTAAATTGTTGAGTGACTATGTGGACGTAATGAGGTGTCAAAAACCTTTTTTTGTGTACTTTTCTCCCTTCTTCTGCAAACAGCTTACAGTTTCTTATGCAATCTTGTGCAATGTGTTTGTTAGTACATTTAATAAGCATGAATTTCTTTCACCATATTTGTCAGATTTCAACATTTCACTGGAAGACTTCCTGTTTCTGAAGATGCTAAAGATGGGGTAAAGTATGGTTACATTTTTAGCACAGTTGTTCAAATGAACTTGTTTGAGTGAAGAAGAGCGTGAGGTTGTATAGAATGTAAAAAGAGTGAACATAGAGATTGGAAAGATGAGAAAATACGTGAACAGACAAAAGGTTAAAGAAATATTTAGGTTTTCAGATTTGCACCAGAGACTCAGAATTGAGCATGAGAAAAAGGGTGAGTTGTGTATGTTGTGTCACGAACTCTCAAGAATTAGGTCAGTGGGATATGTGGGTGAGAGTTAATGTGGAAGAAGTGATGTGAATGATCATTTCCTGATTGGTGAAGAAGCAATTTTGAGAGCGATTTATTATGTGTAAAGAGACTATTTTAACCTGCCTCGTGATTGGATGTATTCCTGTTATTTAGCTTTAGTGTGTCTTAAGGTATTTCATGTGAATGGAGAGAAAGATGATTTTGGTTTGAGAAGAGTGAAACATGGTTGTAGACAGATAGTATTAGATATGTTGGAAGCTGCGATTCCATCTGTAGGCATTGCTACGAATGATGTGGCCTTCAGAAGGTAATGCTAGAGTTAGTAACACACACACATCTTCAAAATATAACTAATATTTTTGAGGGAGACCAAGCATTAGAGGAGCATGGCATTTGGGAAACAGTAGGATCCTTGGGTAGTGAGATAGGAAAGGGTTTTCGTAAGGTTGGTGAAGGATTCAAAAGTTTGGGAGGGGGTATGTTTAGTTTGCTTTTAACCCCTGTAATTATTGTGTTAATTATTCAGTTGTTTTGCTGTTGTTCTTCAAGTTTTCTGAGCGGTTATTTCTAAAATGTGGGTGCAAAGAGAGAAGGGGATCGTCCCAGAGAAAACATCAAGAATTTGGGATGGCTGATGCCAGGGATCGTGATTACAATTAGCTGATATTGATGGAGGAATCGTCTCAAAAGAAGCAGAAAAGTGATGCAGTCTGTGTTATAATTGCTAGATTAAATATTTTAATTATGGGTTTTAGTAATTCTAGAATAATCTTAGTGGGGGACATGGTCAAGGATTTTTGTACATTCATATTTTTGTACATCATTCATTAAGAATGTGCAGAATGTACTTCAGAGGTAACTGGGTTGTTCAATTGCAACCCCTAAGGCGATTATTCATGAAAGATCGACGGCAAAGAGCCCCCTTGGAGTGCCCGCTGGATATTGCAGTGCCGGCCCAACGGGGAGCACAGTTAACACTTTCATTGACCAACTACGGTTGGGATGCTGAATATAGTAACCTTGACCCAATTTTGGAATAGTAGGCTTTACTGGTTATTGATATTGTTTGGGAGAATGTGTACCAGACCGTAACTTCTTTCAGTCCTTTGTATCTTGATGGAGTTCTTCTGGACTGCACCTTTTGAATTTTATAATAAATCCCTTAAATGTATTCTGCAGATCTAGATCTCAGTTATTGAGTGGGCCCTTTTACTTAATTGACTGTGTCTGATATTTTAATGTATTGGGAGATGCCTTACCTTGGGGGACATTTTCCCTCATGAAATTGAGGTTGAACATTATCTCCAGTTCATCTAACTGTGGGTATTCTGTTGGGATGAAATGTTCAGGGGTGTAGGGCTATTGGGGTACCCTCCGCCCTCACTGCTTGCCTTCCACACCAATCCAGAGCAGCTTTGCAACCCTCATAAAATGTGATTATTAGTAAAAAGAAAGAATAATTTATGGAAGTATTACCAATTTAATAACGACCAAACAGCCAAACAGTGGAACACACAAGCATCCTGGCTACTTTGTACAATAGACGTGGTTGCGCTTTACACGTCAATACCACATGCAGCTGGATTAGAAGCAGTTGAGTGGGCTCTACTACAACTAGAAGATATCAACACTGAAAAGTTATTACTATTATAGTTACTGAGTTATTGTTTAAAAAACAGTTATTCCAAGTGGGATGACAGATATTACGCACAGCTCACCGGAACATCCATGGGATTTTCGGGGGCACCCACGTACGCGAACATTTTCATGGCTTTATTTGAACATCAGAATCTCATGAGCAATCTGACTTGGTGGTCCAAGATCAAATTATATTGTAGATTCATAGACAACATCTTTTTGGTCTGGATGGATACCAGAGAAAAACTGGAGGAAATGGTACAAACACTCAATACTTTTGACCCCAGAATACAATTCACTCACAAGATTCATGACAAGGAAATTGAATATTTGGATGTAACAGTCATTAAGAAACCAGACGGTGGAGGTGTACACACCCAACTATACCGCAAAACTACAGATTGAAATAATGCTTTAGATCACTCCAGTTTTCACCCTAGGAGCCTCATAAAAAAATCTGCCATACTCTCAATTCATAAGGATAAAGAGAATATGTTCTGATCCAACAGTATGTTCCATCAAAACAGAGGAATACAGACAAAGATACAAAACAAGAGGATATCCTGACAAAGTGCTACTAGATTGCATACAAAGAGCTTCTAATAAAGAACGTAAGGACTTATTTATTGCCAACACTACAACCAAGACCAATCGAATTGTATTTGTATCCAAATACACTAAAAGCTCACCAGCCATTAAAAAGATTATCAATAAAAGATGGGCGTTTTTAGCTAATGAACCCGATTTCAATAATCTATTCAAAGATTTACCTTTACATGCATACACAAGAGGGAGGAATTTGCGGGAATTACTTTCAACGCCTACCCCTGATAACCAACCCAAGGAACCTAAAGGAACTATGAGATGTCACAACTGCATACATTGCAACAATGTGATCATAGACAACAAGCTAACACACCCCATCACAGGAGCACAAATATCGTTGAGACATACGAGTGACTGTAATACAGACAATGTAATATACTGCATAAAGTGTCCTCGTGGAAAAGCATATATTGGAAAAACAGAATGCAAAATCAAAACCCGGCTTACTGAACACAAAAGTTGAATAAGAACAAAAAAATCTAACCTCAGCGGTAGCAGCACACTGGATAGAGGCCAATCATTCTATTTCCCAATTAAGATTTCAGATCATAGAAAAAGTCAAAACACGTTCGGGAGTTGAGAATAATAAAAAACTGCTTCAACGCGAGGTATATTGGATAAAATCCCTACAAACCATGATTCCTAAGGGTCTGAATGATAGATTAGATATGTCTTGTTTTTTGTAGGTTTACCATATGATAACCAAATGTTTATAACGGTTACACTCCACCCAATGCCTAGTAAAGTAACACACACATCACACTACAGTAAAATCATAAGATTGGTGTGAATCATGACATATACACTGTGTCAGCAGTTGGCAGGAATCTGGTACAGGTTCTTAGTGCTAGTATGGACTATAACTTGTCATAAGGAGTAGCGTTTTTAGGTCATGGGGATAGAATAATATTACGATTATCATACACTATATATACAAGCAAGTGGTATATCATCTTATCTTATTTTATACCTTTTTCAGATGTGTTTTTTTTATTAGGCATAATTTTTGGAGTCATAGTCTGTCATGAGCAACCGTGAACAACAGAATATCATATAGGTAAACGGCATAGAATCGCGTTTACATAGCGGATCATCACAGTATATGATACAATTTTTGGAGAACTTCAGTTGAACCGGATAGTATAGAAATCTTGCATTTATATAATTTTTGCTTCATGGTTTTTGTTTAATTTTCACAATGTAACGTGAATTAGTGTTGTTTAGGTTCGACTCAGTATCATCATATTGTTTTATCAACACGTTCTGTTAATTTACCATATTCTTAGTTACCTATTTGAGTTGAATATAGGCTTCGATATTTGTCAGATTTAAAATAACGATTCAGCCTTAAGTCCGCATTTTTGTGGTAGCGTAAGTGTTTTGGATACATGTACTGCACCAGTATACCATGGCGTGCGTCTATTAGTTTGTGGAGACCCCGGAGTCCGTCAGTTATGTTTAGTTAACATTACCGTTAGCTCTTATAACCCCGCGAGATTGCAACTAGGAAACAACGTTGAATCCAGGCAGCCGAGGCACGGATTACGAAATCGAGTGTTAAGGTAACACGCGGGTGAACGAATAATGGCAAGCAGCTAGCGTCGGCCGCCTCTTTCGGTATTTTAATTAGGATGGGCAAATGCCGCTCTACTGTGCGTCTGAAACTGTGATTTTTGTTCCAGACTACAAGCGTCAAACGGTGTTTAGTAGGGTAAGAACTCTGTGACGCAGTGGTTACTACATCGTTTGTGTATGCACTTCTAGATAGATATCTCTAAAAACAACTTGTAGACCTTTTGGCTAGGATTCATTTTGAACGAGTTGGTTTATTTATTTTATTACAGATCAGACCTCAATCGGATAACTTGAGGCAAGGAAGTATAACTCCTTTAAGGTTATAGCATCAGTGTTGGCTTTGTACACAGTGGTTCATTGATTACAGGAATTTATTATTGGTTGTCTTACAGCTGTTGAATTTGATTGGTTGATACATAAAGCACAAGTTATGCAGTTTCAGGTATGATATTATGTTATACACCGCACACAAACACACTGGGTGACGGATTTGAACATTTAATATAGGCAATTCATAAGAGTAATAACCACAGGTCAGCATGTGATCTATTATAATCAAGTCAAGAAAGTCTTTATTGCGAATATTTCATAATAAAAGACATGCTAAAACATCGATACAAGTTAAAAACATACAAACATATGTTACACCAATATACATAAAATCCTATAAATAAGTTTTCACTTTTAAAAAACACCAATATTAAGAAAAGTATTAAATGTACAAAAATTGCAAAGACTTGATATATTTAAAACTAATGTCACAGCAGACTATACAATGTTATGTACAAAATATTTAGGGACTAAAGCTCCGACTACGTAAGAGCCATGCCCAACTTAAATACTTGGCCACACCAATAATCACAAAATTTGAAGTATCAGATTTCAGTATTCTGCTAGCAATAGATGCTGTTCTAACTCCAAGTTTGCGACAGACAGGGCGTAACCACAGCCTTCTTGGGCGAATATACTCCGGGCAAACGTAGAGGAAATGATCTACAGTTTCTGTCATATCCTCACAATGGGGACATTTATCATTACCCGGGGTAGACCAACTTTTAGTGAAGGAACGTAGTGGTAGGGTGCCTAATCTAAATTGATGGTAGAGCTTCCTGTCCTGCAGTTTTGTGATTATATCCCAATAATCCTCAAGATAGGGGTCGTCTTTATTGGTCAAGTATAGTAAGGTCAGAGGACCTCCGGTCATAGAGGCAAAACGCTTGTCTTTGACCCACTGCCAGTATCTGTCCCTAAAGATCTTTTTCTGAGGAAAAACAGCCATCTCAGGATTAGACCACAACTCACCCATTCCCATATCGGTCAGTATAGCTTTAATTTTGAACAACCAACTGATTCTGTGGGAACCCCCTAGGTTTTTAACTTCAATCAAAGCGTTCGCGTAAGAGGACAGCTCAGGTGTTGTCCACAGACGTCGCCAAAACGCCAGTGGGCTAAACCGCACCATGTCCTCAATAGGGTGACATCCCAAATCCAATAGAAGGGTATGCGTGGGGAAGATTGTGGTAACCCTATTGCAGACCTGAGAAATTTGTTTATTATAATCAGATGAAATAATACAGTGATCATGAGCTCTTTTAGGACATCTATTAAAAAATTTAAAATAACCAATCTATGTTTTATTTACAGATGTTGCCTATGAGGAATGAACAGTTTTTAGTTCCGAAATGCATTGGGCATAAGCACTGAATATTTTATGACATTGTACAAGTGACGTTGTATTTTAAGCATTTGCTTACTATGTATATAATGTATATTCATGTAACAAATTGACATTGCAAAAAAATGTAATGCACATTGAAAATGAATCATTTTTGCTTATAATATTATTTTGAAAAGAAGAATACATTTTAATAAGTTTGAAAACTAATGGTCTATATTGTGGTGTGACCACCAAGTGAACAGTGCACAGCAAACTCATGTCTTAGTGCTTGTCATTAACTAACATCAATGATAAGTTGGCACACTGCTTTGGGATTTGCCGTCAAAGAGGCTGTCAATCACAAATTTATTCTAATCAACTGTAATCACTTCCAGCAAAGGAAGTCTATTATTATCTAGGAGGGCTACTTCATCTAGTTATGACTTAAGGTATTTTGGGGCGAAAGATAGTTAAAAGAGATTTAGCTCGGTGTAGAAGTTCACAAACATTCCTAGGATATCTTCACATGTGTATAACTTAGTGCCTTGGGGTGAACAGATGTTGGAACTATACGGAGATCTTTCTTGGACGTGGCAAATTGTCCATGTTAGTGTTCAACTAGGCCTTTTCCTTTCTCCATAGCATCTAAACCGTGTGTATTTCCTCAGCAATTTAACCTCCGCAAATGCTTTGTAACTAATTTGTACATTTCAGCTAGTTTGCTGGGATCAACATGCCCTAATATGATAAAGGTCACATACAGGGCATAGTTTGATCTTCCTCATCAAACTTTAACAGTTTTGAAGTACTTCTCTTAACACAATCAGCTCATCTTTCTGTCCTGTTTGAGGGGGCGGGGGGGAGCTTGAGACAAATCTGACCAAGAAATCCGAGTTGGAACAGGGTCTGAAACAGGGTCTGAAACAGGGTGTCACAAGATGCTTTATACCAAGCTTTAGACTTATTTTCTCATGTTTCCAAATGTGGAGAGTTAAAAAAGCTAAACTGAAGACTAGATATCTGGCTAAGTAACTCCCTATAATTTTTAGCCACGCCTAAAACCTCTCTAGGAGAAACTTGTTAACAAGAACACTACAGCTTTTCTGAATCTTCACTCCTTGGCCCAGTCCATTCTGGTTTTACGCTGCTACATAACACTGGCTCAACCTTGGTTGTTGTAGTTGACGACCTACATCGTCACTCAATGCAGGGGGCAGAGGGACTTTAATATTGCTTGATCTCTCTTCCACATTTATACCATCTGGCACAAAAGGATGTTGATTCATTTACACAAAATTGTGATTAGACCTTCAATTGGCTGGCTTCCCTGCATGATCGAACCTATGCAATGAGAATTTGTCTTTCTATTCAGCATCTAACCCACAGAAACCAGTTTTGCCACAGGGGACTACAATAAGTCTCACCCTTTTCAATGTGTATGTTACTGCTTTAGATTATCGTATTAGGGAAGTTTAACTTCATAATTTATATCCAATTTATGATTCGTCTTGATAATCCTTTTAGTGGTTTCAAAGAACAATTAAACATGTGCCCAGCTACAGCAGCTTCTTGAAGGCAGGTAAAGCTTTGAAACTGAATGCTGATAAGTCGAAGGTCCTTATACTGGACCGCTGTTCCAAGGACCGGTCAGTTAGCTGGTGTCCTTCAGTTCTAGGCAGTGTTAAAAAAACAAGTTGTCTTACTTGATAATATTCTGACTTACAGAGTTGAGGTTAACAAGTTTATGTGCTCTTATTTTCATTATATAAAAGGCTCCTGAAAAGTTGTCCTTTTTTTATTCCCTTTTGATTCCCATAACACAGACAGATGGCCCTCAATTAGTTGCTGAGAGGAGCGGTGTCAAGAAAATGTAAGGTAGGACAAATCCCTGCAGAACAAGAAATAAGGACCTACTTCTCCAATGTTATGGCCTTCCAACCTGCAAGAATCATTGGATCCTGACTCTCATAGGGTGGCTGTGTTCTGCTAAGTCCAAGCTAAAGGGGTTTGGCAAATGAGGCTGCAGTGGGAGTAGTGGACTGGGAGCCCAGTGACAGTGACTGCAGGGGCAGTACAACCTCGACAGCGAAACTGTGGGGTGCCTTTTGGAGTTTGGATTAGCTAGCAGTATGAAGCACCCCTGCTGAAGCTGCAAAAGGAGTGGTAGGGCTGATGAGGCAGGATAGACAAGCCCCAGGAGCGTGCCGTGGCCCTGCATTACTTAAACCACTTAAAAGCGGGGTCTACCTATTCCCAAACAGGCGAGCCTTGTCGAATAGGTGGAATGACAACATAGGTACAAATGACCCACCAGTTGGAATCTATGGTGTCCAAGCCACAACAAAATGTGAAATTGGCCGCGTCATGACTGTAGCTATAGCATGGGGGAGGACAGGTAAGAGATCTTCAGGGACACCTGGGAGGACTCGGGCTGCCAAATCCCGAAGGGCATGAGATTAGAGCTCCAGACAGCCGGTAATTACAGAATATAGTGCCAAACTGGTGGACGAGAAGACTTTCTTTCCAAATGTCCCCACCTATTTAAACTCCCTATCGGAGGAGAAACTGGAACGGAGTTGGGGTTAGTCTTGCTCGCAATTGTCTGAACCACCAAGCATTCAGGCAAGGGGTGCTGAGATAAAAATGCAGGGTCACTCAGGGCAAGGCAGATGTATCTTGCAATCAGTTGGTCGCCCGGGGTGGCCACAGCAAGGCTTGGCCCATTCCACTAACAAAGTACCAGTATTGCTTATGATCTATTACAATACACATGACCTGTTCTATGCCAACATTGATAACTTCAGTGATGACAAATAAAATGACATAATTGATGACTTCACTGTGCATGGCGAGGGTGTACGTTATAGTTACTTGAGTTAATAGAACTGGTATCAGTTTTAGTTTCAAATGTTACGTTTTAACTGACATTTTCATCCAACTACGGCTAAAGAGCCAAGCGTTGTGACAAACTCAACGTATCGTGAACCGGAGCGGTGTCTCAGCCCGTTTTTGATTCTTTGGAATGGGTGTTTGGGAATATATATTCTCACTGAAAAACCCAAAGGTAAAAGTAACGTTATAGTTAGGTGAATATGTCAGTGACAACATTAATGATTTGAACTAAAAAAACACACACAGAAATTCACCAGATATAATTAGCAGAGCTAATTATAACTTGTGCCACCACCATACACTGCTTATGACCTCACATATTACATCACTCTTAACTTGTTCTATGGCATCATTTATGACATCACTGATAAATCTTTATTTATGACATTTTATAACATTCAATATAAAAATGCAAAATAATAAAGAGGTTACAGAGGCAGTGAAATCACATAAAAAGAAATATAGCCAAGACATCTCGAACCTTGCATTACAACCGCAGAGAAATGAGACCTCTCAAATGTAAAAATAAGCATCAAGAGGGGGAACAACGGTAGGTGCCAGGACACCCGAGGGAAATATGCAAATGACCAATAAAATAATAAGTTATAGACATGCATAACAGAAGTAAATGTCGTAAGCCAAACCTTCGTGATCATTGAGATACAGGACAGCCTTCCACATCCTCATCAGCGTCAGAGGTTGAAAGTAACAAATATTCCCTTAGCGGCTGACAAATGTCCTTTGGTCACAAAGTAGGAGGTTGTAAAGATGCATATACTCCACTTGTAGTTTCGCATATATCAGGTCACATGTCCATTCCGCAACACCATTGCAGGGTCCACCTGGCACTTGGCTAGTAACAATGCAATTGCAGTATAGCAGCGGACACCGATCGGTATTGGTTCAACATAACCTAACTGAGCCAATAGTGGACATGGGGTCAATGTCTGCCCAGTCATGCGTGAAAGTGTAGAGTGGGCTGTTCCCAACATGTAAATATAGGTGCACAATTCCAAGCCAAATGTGTAAAATCAGCATATTCAGCCGCACACCTGGGGCAGCGATTCAACCTAGTCGGGTCAAGTCTAGCCAACATCTAGGGGGTGGCATAGGCCCGGTGCAAGTATTTAAAATGCAAAAATTTATGACAATGGGTTTTGGAGAGGAACCTAGTTTGTTCACAGCAGTAATACCATGTTTTGTCAGGCAAAGTGTACCACAAATCTCTCTCCCAAGCAGCCTTCGCCATCTCTGCGCCAATGGGTTTCAGTCGTATAGAAGTATGATATAAGCGGGATACTAGATGGGCGTGATCTGCGGCTGTGATAATCATAGTGAGGGATGGGAAATCCTTAGGTTCCTTTGGGTATGAAGGGAAGAGTGGCTCGTAGAGTACCATGCAGCTGATCTAATTCAAATCTATCCATATAAGTTGCATCATGAACCTCAGTTAACAAGGAGATAGACCGTAGATCTGAGTTAGTAAATAAATCACCCAAGGTTTGTAGATGAAATATGATCAGGGTACGCTCAGTCAGTGTCTCCCTCGTCACTGGAAGCCAGGCATTATTGAGTAGGGTGATGTGAGGAGTATATAGCATATTGAAGCCCAGAAAGCACATGAGTTTGGTCCAAACCCAGTATGTAGAGGAAAGTGTCTGTATCTCAGCAGGGGTCCTAGTCGAACTATGTGGCGTTATAGCAGAAAGGGATAACAGGAGGGCCTGTGTCCATTCTGGTTTAAGATATTACAATCTGGCATCTGTATGGTACCAAAAGTAATCAAAGTGTGCCTGCGCTACAAGGTAACAAAGATAGAAGTCAGGGACTCTGAATTGCCACATTCATAGGGCAAAGTCAACGTATCCCGACTGATTCTAGGGTGTCCATCAGCCCACACCAGTCACGTAAGAATACTGCACAAAGTGTCGAATAAGCTCTTGTTAAGGCTATCAGAATGTTAAGAAATAAATATAAAAAAAAGGGCAGGACCAACATTTTAATTATAGCTATTCTTCCTGCTGTGGACAACGGGAGCTGGACTCAGCGCTCAATCTCGGTAGAAAGTTTATAAATTGCAGGGCCAGAATTCAGACAAATGAGCTCTGAACTGATTCTATGTAAATAGATACCAAGGTATTTGAGAGAGTCTTCACACCATTGCAGGGGGAATTCGATAGTGCAAGGGACAGTAGCATTCATCAATGGAAAAATCTCGGATTTATTCCAATTTATGGAGAGGCTAAAAAGGCTCCAAAGCAGACCACCTCTCAAATTAATGGTGGTAGATTAGTCTCAGGGTCTCCTGACAAACAACAGGGTGTCATTGCATATAAAAAAGCTAGCAGAGAACCTCGATGAAAACGCAACCGCAATCCAAATGCCGTTCCTGAAAATGCTGAACACGGGGGCCCATGGCAATGATGAACAATAAAGGCGAAAGTGGGCATCCAAAGTGGGCATCCCTCTCGAATGCCACGAGGCAATATGAATCGGACCATCAATGTGACATTAAGTTTAAGGCGCGCTAATGGGGTTGCATAAAGTAATTTGACTAAGTCCCTAAAACCTTTAAGGATACCAAGCTTCAGCAGAGTAAAATGCAAGAAGAGCCACTCAGGAGAGTGTGGTATTGTGCATTTACTAAGCCTCTGGCTTAGAATGTAATGAGCTCATGGAGCAAGTGTTCTATATTCCTGTATGAAGATTCTCCTTGGTGTCAGTTGATCCAGAGCCCCTTCTTAGATGAATGTATTTCCTGATTAAACCTTATGTTCAAAGTATAACCCTGCGTGATTCTTCACTACAAGATTGGCGACGACCGGGATTGTTTTCATCATCCAAACTAGCAAGAAGGGGCCAGAGGACGAAGCGGTGAAGTACTTCGAAGGATTTTAAGCAGTGAAGTATTGGATCTGGTATTTAGAACATTTCATTGCCCTACTCGACGAGCGAGGTGAGAAACTCCTTCGTTGTTAATTGTGCTGTCCCCGTTTTGAGAAGGAGCAGCTCGACGTTGTTTCACGGTGTGCGGGACTCTCCATTTAGTTGTTGCTGTGTTGCCATGGTGCGCGGCGAAGCCGGTCAATTGAAACCGACAGCGGTGTCTTAAGGCATACAGCTGCGCAGGCTGAGACTTTACCTTGTCTCATCTATTGGCCTCTGACACCTGAATCTGCTGGGAAAATTTGTCAGCGCTTTATTGGTACAATTTTAAGCAGTGAAGCTCCGTTACTCGCGACGATGTTTCGAGCTCCTACATGCTCGCGCCTTCACTGAATGTTTAAACACGCAGCGCTAAACCAGTCTAAACTTGCAATGTTCAACCCAGGGTTATTCGGCTGGCTTATGTCTCACGCTCAATCTTAAACAGGTCAAGCCGTCAAAAGGTAAAGATAGAATAGGAAGGCTCTCACCTCTGTTTTTCGTCCGTTGTACTTTCTCCATGACTAAGGAGATCATAGAGTCTAAGCAGCACGTCCAATGTTATATTTTACAATTGCAGCACTCCTAGTGGTGTATTTTACAATTGCAGGCTTGGTTTTTTTCGTTAATTAGCAATTTTTGCTTTATTTTGCACCGGTGATTTTTACCTCCGCGATTTGCACGCTTATTACTTTGTGCAAGTCATTTTTACCCAACTATTCGTATGTTTTGTGTGTTACACTGACTTAATATTTTTAATTATTTTTTTTTCTTTCGTTCTTTTCTTCTTCTTCTTCTTCTTCTTTCTTCTCGACTTTGAACCAACATGCAAAATATAACAGCACCAGCCTCTTTCCTGCAAGATCCTGGTGATCCTCCACTAGAGTGGAAACTTTGGATTCACTCGTTTAAAGCATACTTAGTAGCTATTGATGCTAATAAGTTCAAACCTGACAGGAAAAAAGGTTTAATGTATTACCATCTTGGTGTTGAGGGGCAAAACGTATTTGACCATCTTCCTGATTATGATGGTTCGGATGAGGAGATTGATGAATTTGATGCAGCTATTGCTCAACTTGACAAGTATTTTGCAAAATCTAAAAATCTGGTTGTTCACAGATTCAAGTTTTTTACCAGAGTACAAAAACCTTCAGAGAGTATTGATTCTTATGTTACTGCTCTGAAAGTGCTAGCTTCCACGTGTGAATTTGAAGAGTTCACTTCTCAATTGATTAGAGATCAACTTGTGGCTAGATGCAGTTCTAAAAAAATACAAGAACAATTGCTTACCTGCAAGAATCCATCTCTTGATAAAGCTATCGACATAGCGAAAAGTATTGAGGGATCCTGTCAAGACGTTAAGTCTCTTGAGGAATCTCTCCAAAACTAGCATATCAGGGGCTGTTGTTAATAAGTCCACGACCACCGTTGATAAAAGAAAAATTACAACTTCAGCCAAACCCATTGTCCAAAATGTTGCACAAAGGAAAATATTTTGTTTTAGGTGTGGTTCACCTAATCATGTTTCTTCCTTTAGGTATTGTCCAGCACTTGGTCAACATTGTAAGAAGTGCAATAGAATGGGCCATTTTTCAAAAGTGTGTAGGGGTGGCAGATTTAATAATCCTATTCGCTCTTTAGTAACTGAGGACAGTGATGTTGAAAAAGAAAACCCTACCACCAATGTCGAATTAATGTTGGGAGTTAGATGTGTAAAAGAGCTTAATTCTTCTTCTGTCGTTGATCCTGAAGTTGAAGTTTGGATTGATGGAGTGTCCATCAAACTCCTTGTAGATACAGGTGCTCGAATTACAATCATTGATTATAAAAAATACACATTCGCTTGGAGTAAACTTTCTTTGGTTCCTCCCGATGTATCTACGGTGGCATTTGAAGGCAGCAAAGTGGATTTTCTTGGGTATTTCTTTGCTAATATCAAATTTCTTGATTCGCACATCAATGGTAAAGTGTATGTTGCTCGCAAGGGCATTAATGTTCTAGGACTGATTCATCAAGCTGAATTGAAGTTAGTTATAAGACCTGGTTCATGTAATCCTGTCACTGTTGAAAGAATAGAAGTCCCCGGCTGTTGTTGTTCTGTGGATCTGTCTTGTGACCACAAGGTACAATTGAGTTCAGATTTAGATTGGGAGAAAAAATTAAAGAAGGTTTTTCAGGACAAATTAGGCAAAATTTCAGATTTTGTTTTTGCAATAAAAGTTAAACACCAGGTTACCCCAGTCAAACATAAATTACGCAGCATACCTCTAAGTGTAAGGAAAGAACTTTCTGTTATGCTTTCACATTTATGTGAACAAGGCATCATTGCGAAAGTGGAGTGAACCCTTTGGTTGTCTCCCATAGTTCTCGCAAAGAAAAAAATGGCGAACTCAGGATGTGTGTTGACTTGAGGAGTGTCAACGAGGCAATTTGGGTGGATAATTTTCCTTTGCCAAGGATTGAGGATCTTATCACCACACCAAAATTGGTCATTCGTGTTGGTTTACGAAGCTAGACCTTAGGTCAGCTTATCACCAAGTTGTCTTAGATAAATCCTCTCGCCATTTAACCGCCTTTGTTACTCCTGAGGGAACCTTCCAGTTTTGCAGGCTGCCCTTTGGCATTGCTTCTGCGGCAGCAGTTTTTCAGAGATTAATGTCTAGCATGTTTGATCACTTATCTCAAGTAGTGGTTTTCCAAGATGATATTTTGGTGTTTACAGAAAGTGAAGCTGAACATAATATTGTTGTAGAAAATGTTTTGAGTATATTAGAATCTAGAGGTGCCACTTTAAGGAAAGACAAATGTATTTTCAAAACTAAAGAAATAGAATATCTGGGTCACGTTTTTTCTGCTGAAGGTATTAAGCCAAAACCTTGCCTTGTAAAAAGCATTTTATATGCTCAAGCTCCGAAGAACAAAGATCAACTACTTTCTTTTTTGGGCCTTTGTGAGTTCTATGCTAAGTTCTTAAAAAATTTTGCAAACCTAACTGAGTCTTTTAGGCCTTTACTAAAGAAAAATGCAGAATATAACTGGTCTGATTCTTGTGATCAGACTTTTAAGATCATCAAAGAAAGAATTGTTAATGCTCCAGCTCTTCAATCTTTTTCAGAAAAAAGGGCTACTGTTATTACTGTGGATGCGTGTGAATATGGCTTAGGGGCTGTCCTCACTCAGATGGAGAATGGACATGAGTTCACTATTGGCTTCGCTTCTCGTACATTAAGAGATGCCGAAAGTAAATACTCCGTGATTGAAAAAGAGTTGCTAGCCTGTGTGTGGAGTGTAGAGAAATTCAAAGCATATGTTTGGGGCAGACATTTCACGTTGAAAACTGACCATTGTCCTTTAGTCAATATTCTCTCTGGAAAAAAAATCAAACGTACTACAGCTAGAATTTCCAGACTTGCTGCCAAATTGTTTGCATTTTCATTTACAGTAGAATACATTCCTGGGGGAAAAACTCCAGAGCTGATTGTCTTTCTCGACTTCCCATTGACTAACACAACAATCATGATTGGGAAGCCGAGATTGAGGAATGCTTTATTGCATACATAGGAGATGCAAGTTTTTCAGAAAATGAATGGATTTCTGCTGTAGAATCAGATTGCAATAATGTGATAACTTCACTTAAAGTGCAATCTGGTTGGCCAAAAGAATCACAATTAAAAAATGAGTTACAACCTTTTTGGAAAATTGCAGATGAATTATCTTTAGAAGGTAATTTGCTAGTTCGTGGAGAGAAATTGGTAGTAACCTTTTCTCTTCGTCAGCAGGTGATAAAATTGGCTCATGGTCATTTGGATTCTACTCTGACTAAGAAGAAAATTAGGGAAAGATTTTGGTGGCCTCGTATGGATTCACAGATTGAAGATTTTGTGTCAAATTGCATTAAATGTAAATCAAGCGACAAAGTGTTGATAACTGAACGTCAAGTTGAGTCAGTAAGTCTTTGTCCAAAGAGAGCTTGGCAACGTGTCAGTGTTGATTTTTTAGGACCATACCAAGTTTTACCTCACAATTTAAGATATTTTATTGTGATGGTAGATCATCTATCCAGATGGGTCGAGGTTGAGCATGTGTCGGAACCCACCACGAGAAAAGTGCTTGAATATTTTTTGAAGGTGTTTTCTAGAGAGGGTTTTCCAGTAGAACTACTCACTGATAATGGGGTTCAATTTGTTTCCTCCGAAATGCCTTCCTTTTTGGAAAATTGTAAGATTAAACATTTAAGGACACCTCTTTATCATCCCCAGAGTAATGGGAAAGTTGAACGTTTCAACAAGGTATTGGTTGAGTGCATTCAAGCTTCGATCAGGAGCAATATGGATGTGGCTCAATCAATTCATGAGCTGGTTTGGTCTCACCGCACTACTCCACACTCTGTCACTGGCAGATCTCCTTTTGAGCTCATGAGCGGTAGAGAAGCTGCTACTGAATTATGTCCATCTTGGATTCTAAAGGTGTTACCCAAACCAGGGGATGTTGGTAGTTGGTGTAAATCCGCCGAATCTAGCTCTAATATTTTCAATTTTAAAAAATTTGAAAATAAAAAGTATTCTTTGGTGAAACCTTGCAGGCTAAAAATAGGCGATTGGGTCCGTGTCAGGAATCCCATCATGGTTGGGAAAGGTCTTTCAAAGTTTAAGGATCCTGTTCAAGTTTGTGAGATAAGGAAGAATGCTGTGAAACTTTCTGATGGGAATTGGTGGGGTATCTCTCGTGTGGCTTTAATTCCACGTAACTTTTCTGTTCCAAAGAGTTGCAAATTTTTCAAGAAGCAATTCTACTCCACGTAGGAGTGATCGTGTTCACCGGAGACCCACGAGATTTAATGACTTTGTTTCTCGTTAAAATTTTAAAAGAGGAGGGAATGATGGTTGGTTTATTCTTATTTGATATGTTATAACTTGAGTTAATTTCCTTTTTCTCATGTTGTCTATTTGTATTTCATTTCCTTTTTCTCACGTTGTCTATTTGTATTTCAAAGAGGAAGCTTTAATTGTTTTTACATGTACGGTTATTTTAGAAAAATATGTTTTTAGGAATGTATAGGTATTATATTTCTGCTTTATTGTTTCTTTAATTTTCCTGTTATCTTCCTTTATAAAAAGGGGTATGTGTGGTATTGTGCATTTACTAAGCCTCTGGCTTAGAATGTAATGAGCTCATGGAGCAAGTGTTCTATATTCCTGTATGAAGATTCTCCTTGGTGTCAGTTGCTCCAGAGCCCCTTCTTAGATGGATGTATTTCCTGATTAAACCTTATGTTCAAAGTATAACCCTGCGTGATTCTTCACTACAGAGAGTCAAATGCGCTCTCGGCGTCCAGCAGTATAGTAGCAGCCGGGAGGTCCAAGGAGAACTGATTAAGAATTGCAAACACTGTACAGAGATTCACTAAAGTGGAGCGCTTGGGGGACAAACCTAGACTGTAAAGGTGAGGTTAAGCTATCCACTAACAAAGAGAGATGTGTTACAATGATTTTGGCCAGAACTTTATTGTCATGATTGAGCAATGATAAGGGCCTGTATGAGGTGCAGAAGTGAGAGGTTTACCCTGCCTAAGCAGGAGCGTTCTAACTGCCTCGAGCAGAGTGGGGGGTTAGAGGGGATGCCCTGTTCAAGAGATTCAGCATAGACCTCAAGTAGATGTGGGGCCAATATTGTTTTATAAACTTTATGAGAAACACCCAAGAAGCCATCCGACCCGGAAGCCTTAGCTCCTCTAACTTCATCTTTGGCTTGAGAGATTTCCTCACAGGAAAAGGGAGATGAAAAGAATTGCTTGTGGCTCCCCTCGAGCCACACTATCACCATTTCTGACAAGTAGTTTTCTAACGCCTCGTCCGTCACCATGCCTCAGGATGTATATAGGTGTTGGTAATAGGAGGTAAATTCAGTGATAATGGTAGTGTTATCAGAAACCATGGTGCGATCATCAAGTTGAAGAGCAGTAACGTAGGAGGCTTGAAATGTAGGGCAAAGTAGTCTAACCAGTGTGTGGCCAGGTTTCTCTGCCTCTCCTTATACATGTGCTGTGGCATATTTGCCCAAATATGTCACCTCACGGGTTGCTAAATCTAGAAATTCTTGTAATAAAGTTTATTGCATATGCAGTGGCATGAGGGAAGTGGGGAACATGCTTTGCAGATCCAGATCCCGCAGTTTCCCCTCCATGTCCGCCAGCGCCCTCCTGATGGAACGGAGGGCACCCATAGTGTTGAATGTTTGGAAACTGTCCCCCATATTTACTGCAAAGTATTTAATAATTCCATTGCGGGTCTCAGCACTAAATACTTTCTCGTGTAATGTGTTCATTGGAAATCACCATGATGTCATCGGTAGGGAGAGCAGGGGATCTGCAGGGAAGTCATCACTGGAGAGTGATCTGATAACGTATGGGGGTAATGGGTTACATCTTTGAGCCATAGACTTATTTCAGGGGTGAAATACCAGCGGTCTATACGTATCTAGACACTGTGAGGGACAGAATAAAAAGTATAGTCTCTACTATGTGGGTGTTGGGATCTCCAGACATCTGTAAGTTGGAAAGAATTCAGGAGATTGGAAAGAGCCTGCAGAGCGCGTGGCTTGGTGACATGACACGAGCAGTGGGGTCAAGGGGAGGATGAGGAATTAAGTTGAAATCACCAGCCACAATGATATGATTGGTAGGTAAATGGTTTATGTGAGTGGAGATCTCATGAAAGAAATCCGGAGAGTCCACATTTGGGGCATAAACATGAACCAACAAAAAGGATCCAGGTGCAAGTGTGCTGACAACCAGAAGGTAGCGACCCTCAGGATCAGCAATCACCTCTTGTGGGACTAAGGGGCTACTTTTATGGAGCAATATGCAAACCCCCCCCCTGGAATAGGAGCTGTAGCTAGCGAAAAAATGATTAGATTCCCAGGTAAAAGCATTGGAATCTATGGGATTTGGTGTACAGTGTGTCTCTTGAAGAAAGGCTAGTTGAAAAACATATCTGGTCAGACAGGAGAGGATTTGTCTTCCTTTGCGAGGGTTATTTAGCCCTTTGAGAATCCATGTCATACTTACAAGGGAAATAGTCCCGACATTCTTAATCGGCAGCCCCATGCATGTTACAGTGGGTACAGGACAGTAAAGAGTCACAGGCGAGAATCCATGTCATGGCATATACAATAGTGCTACCTCTGCAGAATAAAAAACTGAAAAATGCATCGCAACAGTGAAACAACAGCCCTCCCACCCACCGACACCAAAGGAGTAAATAAAAATCCCTGGTGAAACCCAGTAATACCCAGAAAAACAACATAGCAATCCAGGTGGAGTACTCCTTGGGGTAGGGCAACACTCGTAAGGAGAGATGCCGTAATGGTGGAAAGAAGTAAAAATTATATCAACCTGTCAGAATACCCATAAGCAAATCAAGTTGTACATAGTGCCCAGCTCCTGCATACTGACAGAATAAGGGGAGGGGAAAACGAGAGCCCAAGTGCCTTCAGGTCTATGGAGTAGTCTGCAAGTCTGTAGACGCTGGGCTCGATGAGAAAGCAGAGGTGTGGTCATCAGTCACGCAAAATTATGCAAAAAAAGAACTCTGGGTAGTTCTCAAGTTTAGGTGTAAAGCAGCTCCAGTATAGAGCACTCAACACCAGCGACACTCTAAATTTGCTCACCTCAAATGTCTGCTTTGCTATCAAAGTCTTTAAGAGTAGGATTAGCACAGTGCCGTCCACGTCGATATAGAGTGCTCTGCACACGTAATGGATTTATGTTCATAAATAAAAGATAAATGTATAGCAAAAATGGAGATTAAATTTACAGATATATAGATAGAAAAGAGGCTTAGGGGTTTGGAAGGTTTATTTTATTTAATAGTGGGTATCAGTGGTGGGTTAGAAAACTGTTAGATGTGGAATATGATCAAAAAAGACAAACATTCCCAAAGTTTAAAGTGAGGTTGTGCTTAGCCTTGGTTATAACATCTAAACATAGGTTTACACAAAAACTCACATTAATTGGGAAAAAGAATTATAACACCAAATGCAATACTCATAACTTCACCCTTGATGTGACAGATTAAATTACAAATGTAATAAATAATCTTACATGTGAGATTAAACACCACATTATCGTTTAAAGAGAAGACTATGAATGTAATGTTTGTTTTCATATGTGTTGTTACTCAATTATAATGCGCTTTCAGGTGTGAATTACTTGTATAAATATTGTGAGGTAACTTCTAAAGGCTGTGTGCAAGGTGTTGACTGCAGAAAATGGCCAAAAGCACAGGACCTGCCCCCAATCTGGTGCGGTCAAACAACTCCTGCTGCCCACGGCTGAAGGCCAAGAGCTTTTGGCCTGGCCCTTTTTTAAAAAAAAAACATTTTTAAGGTTAGCAGACGCATTTCTAGGTTTTGAGAAACTGCAGCAAGCTTCCTGGCCATGGACCACGAACTTAGAGCAACCTTCAAGGGCTCTGTTGATGGCCCGTAGGGTAGGTGGAATGGGTTTTAGATTCACCAAACCTGAGAAAGGACCAGCATGGGCCAATGAAGATTGCAGGTTGTTTGAGGTCTCTGCTCATGAAGCTGTAACGGTTCCAAGGTCCCTAGCCAGGAAACACTGATCTCAGAAAAGGTAGGGGCATCATGACTTGCTTGAGGCTTCGCCAATAGTAAATCATAACACCCCCACACACTTTTTCAATTGTAAGAAATAGAATAATGCACTCTGAGCATCTATACAGTGGAGGTTGTATAGTTATAGTTAGGTTACAGTTCCAAGAAGACATTTTCTGCCAATTACGTTGGTGAAGTTTGATGAATCTTCATGAAACTTTCCAAATCAAAGTACATCCACCTGCGCTCCTCCCTGAAAGGTTTTGGGTTGATCCGTCAAGCAGGAGCTGTGAAAAAGGGAGGGTCCCAAAACGCATTCTCCCCATGCAACTTCCCATAGAAATTTTGGGAAACCGTATTAGGCAGAAAGCTAGAGTTTTACTCAAAGTGTGCTTTTTGTGATTTGGTGTAAATTGGTTGCGCCATTTGTGAGAAATTAAAAGTTCAAATTAGAATGATATTTGGATGGTTGATACCACAAATTTAAAAAAAAAAAAAAAAAAACACACTGACCAGCCGAGATGGCTTTTTTTTTTTAATCCATCGACCCGATTGGTCCTGAAGGACTGTTGCCAGGCCCAAAAGACAAAGCAATCTTATCACCTATTGTGTTTGCTGGTGGGGGGACTTCAACCCCCAGGATCCCTTGCTGCTGAAGAGGATTTGCTGACATCTGAGCCCTCATGCTTAAAAGAGTGCCTGGATCCTCGGGACGCCTGTTGTGTTTGCTGGTGGGGAGACTACAACCCCCAGGAACCCTTGCTGTTGAGGGTCTTGCTGGCAGGATCAACCAGTAGCTTTTATCAGCAGAAGGTTGACCCCCAGGGAGAAGCGTTGGTCAGCCATTGAGAGGGAGGCCTTTGTTGTGGTCTGGGCTCTGAAGAAGTTGAGGCCATACTTGTTTGACACTCCATTGTTCAGATAGACCACAAGCCCCTCTTATGGCTTAAACAGATGAAGGGTGAAACCCTTAAACTTTTGAGGTGCTCCATTTCCCTACAGGGGATGGACTATTTAGTGGAACATAGACCAGGGAGTAACCATGCCAATGCAGATATTTCCACTTCGAAAATGAAGAATCAACTGGACAAGTTTAGTCTCATCCGCCTACGTTTGGGGGTGTGGGGGGTTTTGTAGGAAAGTCATGATTACCCCCACTTTTAGTCTGACTGGGATCCTGCTAATCAGGCCCCCGTCTCTGTGCTTTCTCACCTAAATTGGTTTGGTAAGTACTTAGGTACATCACAGATTGAACACTGGTGTTACCTTATCAGTCCCTAGTATATGGTACTAAATTACCCAGGGCATAGGTACACCAGGAGTCCCCCCCATGGGCTGAAGCATGCATTATGCCACCCATGGGAGACCACTCAATTTGCAACTACAGGCCGGTCATTGCAGCCTGTGTAAGCTGGTGCTAGCACCACTTACAAAAGATATAGGTTTCCCTATTTCTAAGGTCACTACACTTAAAACCTATAAGTCACCCCTAGAGCAGGCCTTTAAATCCTGAAGGCAGGGTGCTTGGTTCTAAGTGTGAGGGTGCTCCTGCATGAGCAAGACACCCCTACAACCTACAGAGTCCATTCTCCCGGGTTGTAAGTGAGATAGCCATATGACATATAGAGGGGCACCGCATCATTACGCGGTGACCATCTCAAAACTGGCTGCAACAAATCCTATCATGTTTGGTATCAAACATGTACAGTGTGGAGGTATGATTCCATGCACTGTAGAGCTTCTTTGGGAAGCCCTCAGTGCTCCCAGTACCAGTCTTGCCGACCCGGACAGCCAGCCAGGGCTGCTGCCAGCCAAAGACACGTTTCTGCTCTCCTGCTGCTACCAAGCTCGGGCAGGGAAGGCAGAACAATAGGTATCCTGTCAGACAGGATTTCGTTTATTGGGGCAGTACGGGAGCGCTTGCCAACGCCACATAGTCTGTGTGCAGGGCACACTTGGTGCCCTCCATGCATAACCCAGTTCAAACCAGTTCAGGGAGCTGTTGGCTCCCGCTCTGGCGTGAACCTGGACAAAGGACAGGGGAGTATCCTCCCCCTTGTGTATCCCTTCCTTAGGGAGGGACCCCATCGTCCCAACCCTTTCCTTAGGGTATTTAAGGGATTACCTGAGGGCGGGTCCCTAAATTCGTCGTGGGACAAGATACAATTCTGACATTACTTCTTCAACGATCTGGGCACTCTGGAATTCGATCTGGGCATCAAGGCTGCAACCGAAAAGACACTTGTTGCTCCTTATTTCGTCACCCTGCTCGTCTGCTGCAACGTCCGTGCCTGTGCACCATGCATGAACCTTCCAAGGCCAGTGGCCATCCAAACCACCTGAAGGAATCTCCCTTGAAGTGAAGGATTTACTTCTCTGCATCGCAGGCACCCGCAAATAAGCTGACCGGTCTGCTGATCCTGCACAGACTCCGAAAGGCTCAGCAACACAGATGGTGGTTCTTCTCATCCCTGGAGGCCTGCCCTGTCCTCTCACTAAGCTTGAGGCCAGTATCCGTCGTCGGAGCTGCAGGAACCTAACCCATGTGCACCGCGTCGACTTGCAGTGCAAATGCTTGTTGGCTTCTTTCCACCAAGATCTTCGGGCTCCAAGTAGCCCCAACCTCAAGCATCTGCAGTGACCAAGATCTTCATCCTCAACGCATCACTTGCATCGTGGGCTTGCATCTTTCGTGAGCTGCTCGAGATCCTCTTGCGACTCCAGAGCTTCCGGTCTGTGGGTCCTCTTGAGGGTATCTTTGAATTCTTTGGGCTCCCCTGTGTGCTCGGGGCCTGCCCTGGCTCCCCTGTCTCCTGGACCTTGCTAGTCTTACATTGCACCTACTTCAACTTCCACATTGTTTGCAGATGCCAAGGCTTGTTGGTGCTTTCGCCGGACACCGACCCCCTCAACACTCGACATCTGATGTGGGACAACTCGTATCCAGCTCCTGCTTGTCCTCAGCATTGCCTTGTCCGCACAGCTGCAGTTTCAAGGTCACCATCAGCTTCCCTGCAACACCCAACCTCTGTGACCATTCGTCTTCCGTCCCTCCTGGTAACTCCTGAGTGGCATAAACTCTGCCCCCACTGCTTGCAGGTTCTTCCCATCTTGAATCCACCTTTGGGTTCCACAGGACACTTCCACCTTCACCAGCAGCGGCATCTTCCTTAAGTCCTCCATTGGGTTTAACTGTGGTTTCCAACACCACTGCACACCTATGCACCCAGCTTCCCTGGTGTTGGTATCCTGGTTCCTAAGGTATCCACTGGTGGGGTGGCTCTCCAACCTTCTGTCTTTCATTGGGTTTCTTCAGGGTCCACTGGGAAGGGTCCTTCTTTAAAATTGCAACCGCGACTTACCCGTTGACTTGCATTGATCTAGCAGTCATGCTCCCACTCTGCTCATGGCCACTGTGGGGTTCCTGGTTACTTACCTTGGGTGGTACCTTGGGTCCTCGGCACTTCTACGTCTTCTGAGTATAGTCTTGACTCGAATCGTGGTTCGCATTCCACTATTTTAGTATATGGTTTGGTCTTCCCCGGAGGACCACTGAGTATTTCGTGCTACTTACCTGTTTCTATTGAAAAGTATTGTGTGCATTGTGTATATCTCCGACTAGGAGATATTTGTATTTGTTAGTGAGTGTCTTATAATAAATATATATATTTATAAATATACTGAGTGATTATTTTCACTTACTCTATAACTATGAGATTATGTTATGGTAAAACAAGCTGTTTTACACTCCTTCTGGACTACCGCTTAGAGAGCTTTCTAAGGTTGTCTAAGACCACTAAAATCACCACAATGGTTGTCTGGAATGGTGCAAGGTGCCCACTTACATAAGTGTACACCATATACAAAGTCAGCTTCTCACAGGTGGGACTTTAACCCCCAAGATCCTTTGCTGCTGACATTAGAGCCCTCATGCTTTAAAGCATGACTGGACCTCTGGTATGGGGGACGCACCAGGCGCGTGCTGAGGCCAAGAGTGGGCCCGTCTTCGCCAGGCATAGTCTTACTCCTCGTCTACTCTAGGTACCATGAACATCATATTTTACTGCTATACATTAGCTTACAAATGCAATTGATCCTTTATGGGGTAATGGAAAGTACTGGAGAGTGGTCCTAAAGCCCCATCCGATTCCACTCAATTTTTTTTTTACAGAGAGCAGTGGGAGTAATCAGTAAGGAAGTTTAATTGGCTGAACGCCGCTTATTGCTTTCATTCCCACCGCACATCTGGGTCTCCCTTGGAATCATCGGAAACAGTATCAATAGTCACAAGAACTAAAGCCACCAGCCCGAGTCCGGGGGGATGTGCAACAAACTTAACAGATGTCATCCCAACGATGGAGCCAGAAGTGGCCCAATCACAGCTACAACTACATTTACGCAGTGGGGTAGTAATGTATGCAGCAGGTAAAAGAAAAAGAGCAGATTTAGACACCAAATCCAAGAGATTGTGTGTCTCAGTGCCGTGCAATGCAGTGAAGCAGGGGAAAAGTTCAAGCTGCTTGAGGCAGTAAAGGACCTATGTAACAATCTTATCACTGCTGTGATGGATATATTAGAGCCCATTAATGAACACATGGTTGCCACAGAATTGGAGATATGGAAGATAAATGCCCTACCAGCAATGACAGTACCATGTGGTTGGACCATGAGCTATGTCTTCAAACTACAAGATCAATCTTCCCTGGGTAGAGATCATCTCGGGTGAGCAGGCAGGAACCAAGACTGGCTAGCACGCCCACTACTCAACCTAAAGTGACTATGTGTGCGTAAGGGAGAGTGGAAACAGTTTACCGAGTTTGGCTGGTGGAGCAAGGGGGGGGGACGGCGGTGGCGAGGGAGGGGCAGAGGTTTGCGTAGTAGTAGGTCAGGTATCTGGTCTTAAACAAACATCCCTGAACCTGCCACCTGATGCCTCCCCATATGTGACAAAATTGTCAAAGGTTCCTTGCCTAGCTGTAGAATAGTCATTTACCAAATTGTAAAATAAAGTCTTACATTGGCTTTGCACTAATAATGGTTTGTCATATTCAGATGCCTGCCACATTTTGATGGTCAGGGAGGTGGGTTGGGGCCCATTGCTAAATGTTTGGTTGGGCGATTGTATTTTTGTCAATTTTAGGCACCCTATGATCGTCAACAACTTATTGGCCAATTGTACACAACTGGAATTGTCAGGTTTTAACATCTTACTTCTCCTGCTGGGCTTTTTTTTACCACCACTTGAGTCATGGTCATAGTGTGGGAGGAAATGCCAGCTGCCAGTATCCCCTATCCAGGTTGACTGACTGCTCACTGAAACAAATCTCTCAGCTTATAGAGAGAATGGGCTATCACTAGTAGATGGCATCGCGCCAAGTGTATCCCCATACTTAGAAGACCCAATTGCCCTAGTTTGCGAGATCAGACCCTTATTGATGGTACTGACGCATCGGATCACCAGTGTGTGAGCTGAGAAATAGTAGCAACCAAAACACCAGCATCCCCGCAGTTAGACTATGCAGATACCCGCGCCTTGCTACCCAGCTGCCCCTCTCCACAGACAACTATATTGTCTTGTAACATCGCAGGTATCAAGGGCAAACTAGGTGATCCTGATTGGGGTAAATTTATTGGGTGCCATGATATCTCCTTATTCCAAGCGAATTGAGTGGTCGACCAAGTGCATAGGGCCAGGTTCAAGATCTATAGTGTGCCCGCTATTAAGTCAGCTGCTAGGCGCCCCTCAGGTAAGCTGCTTATATTGGTGCCGTCCAGTTTATCTTATTCTATAGTCAAAATAGGTTCCTCTGATGCCTACGGACTAATTTTCTTCTAGTTCAAAATCAAATCCCTCTTGATAATCAATATATACAATAGGACTGGTGGACACAAGCAGGAATCCCAAACTCCACAAATGCTGGACAGAATATTGGTAGCCCACTCTGAATATCACAATGTCATTGTGGCTGGTGACTTCAATCTTTCTTTTGAACCAAGTGGCATATTCCAAGATTGGTCTAGCATTGAGAACTCCACATTGGGGATCCCTGATTTAACATAGTATAATCTTTCTAGGGTGGCCCTTCACGTGGTGGAACTCACCTTTACGCACAGGTTGCGTTCTTGTAACAGTCGATCACCGTGAGACAAAATGCCTGCTCCCACATTTAGAAGAGCGTTGTATTTTAGTACTATTGACTCCATCCTATTGGATTTGAAACTCTGGAGCAAACTGGGAGACTTGTCGGTGGTAGAACGAAATGAGAGCGATCACAATCCTGATACTCAAATTGAAGCAGTTGATGACATTGCCCCCGCAAAGCAGATGGCCACCACAACCACCTAGAAGTAACAAACAATAGGAGCAATGTTAAGTGGGAGGTAGTGAGTTCTTCACCCAAGGCAGTTATGGGTCTATATCGAATTCTCACCACCCACATGGAAAGCATGCTAGCAAACTGGGGGAACAATGCATCAATTTCAATTGAGCATGATGCGGTGTTCTCAAAATCAAGATCTTTTCACCAAGGAAGCTTTGGGGCGACCCAAACCAACTGCCCCAAAGAGCTGGTTTAACAGGTTTTGTAAAATTGCTAGGACAAAGTAGCTGGAAGCAAAAAAAAAGGGAGCTATTCAGGATATCAGGGAAAACAGGACCATCTATAGAGCCACTTTAAAGGAAGCCAAAGTAAAATGGGAAAATTGTATTTGGCTGGATCTCTTGAATGCCACAGCTTAGGCGGTGCAAATTCAGCAAACCGGTCGAGTCTTCAACCCTATTTTGTGAAGGGGTTGCCAATTTTAAAAATGTATTTTCAATATCCCACAAAAAAAATAGAGTTGTTGCCCCTAGGGACGTTAGTTGCCACTGTAACCCAACCTGCCTCCAGTAGCTTTTTCCTAGGAGGAAACTGCTTGTGCTGGGGCCTCATTTAAACAAGAGATAGATTCAATCAGTTAAGGCCCAAGCAAGGGGGGCAAGCTCTCTAGTATGCAAAACTCTGGAGCCACTGCAACACAGATTGCTTGACTGTAGCGGAAAACAATTTGCCTAGGGAGGCGAGCACCACTTGTATCACAACTTTTGGATTTAGGTATCCATGAAATAGTCGCTTTGGCTGCATTAACACTGTTGCTACATTGGATATGCATTTGGAGCACAATTGATCTGTGCCACTTTAGAGAGGGTCTGGCAGACATCTTAAGAACGAAATTTGCGTTAAAAATAAAATAGCTGGGATTAATAAAAAATGCATGGGCGTGGAAAGATTCTGGAAAGAGCCTTCCTCCATTTGTGCAGGAGATGCATACATAGTGAAAAAACTGGTTTATGAGAAAGCTGCCTGTATTATCCTGAATATGTATTTATTTATCTTGTTTCTTTCTCCCTAGCTGCTCAGCCAGTGTGAATGTGCTTTGTGGAATGTTGGTGTGGTGTTGATGAATGGAATGTTTGGGTGCCTGTGAGGTGAGGTGTGACAGTTGGAGTATGGGCTGAGCAGCAGGCAAGCTGCACCTGGTGGGGTTGCTCTACGTCAGTGGTCTTCAAACTTTTTTGCTTGGAGCCCCCCAAAGCAAAATGTTTTGAAGCCAGGGCCCCCTGCAAAACCTTATTGCAGGAATCGGGAAACAGGAGAGGCAGGGCTGAGCGCAGAGGCAGAGCTTTCGAGATCATATCATGGCTACTTTTTGTAGCTCGTAATCCACAATAAAGGTAAAACATATAATAGGAAAATCATCAAACAATAACAGAAATTGACTACAAAACTATTCTCTCCATAATTTGGTTATTGTGAGCCCCTCACACTCCTGGGACCCAATGCAACTGCACCTGCTGCTAATGATAGCGAAGGCACTAAGTAGCAGTCTACCTTCTCTGCCTCTTTCACAACTTACCGACCATGCCTGGCCATCACTCTAATCTTGAAACAGGTTATCCATCCTTTTTTTTGGTTTTATGTAGGGAGGACTCGGCCCACAGGCTTTTGAAAACTTTACATAAGCACCATTTACATTACACAAACACAAGGTCATATTATTATATTTATTTTTGGCACTGGACGACTAAGTGATTTGAGTTGAGCTGACAAGAGAACTTGAACTAGGGTCTAAAGTAGGCAGCTCTTGTCATTATGCCACATTGCCTCCCTTTTAGAAAAAATTAGCTTCAACGTGTTGCCCCCCCATCTTTTTCCAGTAAACGTGATCTCATCTCTATGGGAAAGGCCCTTTGCAAAACTTGACTGGTCACATTTCTGTTGCTTTTTGCTATATTTGGATATTAAACCGGTATATTGAGGGGGAAACCTATGCCCAGATAGTTTTAACCAGATGTAAAAATTATGAAATAACAAACTAAATGTATCACAAATTGTGCTGTATAACGCCACATAATTTTCCTTTTCTTGACATATAATTTAGGCAACCCTGCCACATGATTTGGTCCTCCCAGGCCGCATAATTCCAGTGACCCTGGCTTTAATTTGCTCCTCATGACACTGGAACCTGTGCAACTTGTTAAACACACATAAAAGCTGATAAGGAGCTAAAATATGCTTTAACTGATGGAGTCCGAGTGCTTTTTACCACAGGCATGGAACTTGTAGCACTATAAATACACTAGTTACTATTCCCCACTGTGAAAACCAGGATTCAAATTGGTAACTGTCTGGTCAGACACATAATTCTGCAGTGATTGCTTTAGCCAACGGATGTTTATAATATAAGAGAGAATATTTTCCCCAAAATAGTTTCATTTGCTTTGTTTTTTCATTTAGTGTGTGCGTGTTTTTTTTAAATTATCTGAAGGTGAAACCATTATAGATATTAGCATATTGTGTTCAGCCCTGAGCCCACTGACTGTACACTCAGGATTACAGTTGCACACTATTTATGCAGTTTAAACTCTGCATATAAAAGATGACAGGCTGAGAACACGCCAGATAACCGTCGCTGCTTCAGGCCATCTTCACTTACAAGTCCTTCCTTGCAGATGCAGTTGCGCCCCCCTGGGAATGCAGTCACGGATCCCCAGAGGGGGCACGCCAAACAGTTTGAAGACCTGTGCTCTACATGAACTTACCAAGTAAAACCATTACCTAATAAAGCTTCTTAAACTACACCTCGGCTACTGGATCTTCCTTACTACACATTTCTGGTGATGATCTGCAGATAGACCTATGCGTTACTACTGGTGTTTCTGAAGCTGCCACTTAAAGAAAGATTAGAAACTGAAGAAACTGCCAGCAATTGCCCTGGCAAATTGCGTTTCCCGGAGGATTCGATCCAACTCAGACTACGCGGTTCGCCACGGCAAGTTCGGAAGGAGATCGAGTTCCAGCCTGATGCACTGACCTGACGCTGCCATCCACCTCGCAGAGAATCCAGCTCCAGTGCTCTCTGACTTCCCTTGCAGGGGGGTTAGACTATCAAGTCCAGAAAAAAGATTCCAACCTCTCTCATTCTAAGGTATGGAGCTGACTAGAACTTAGAGAAACTTTTGGCAACTCTTGGCTAAACTAAAATATAGCTAGCTATACTTTAGAAATGGCACCTACTTCAAACCTCGTACTGCACTTAGGTTAGGTACACTGGGGTAGAACAATTTAGCTACTGGATCTTCCTTACTACACTGTCACTTGCAGGCAGCATCGAAACAACTCAGGAAGTTAAGCAAGTGCTTTTTAGTTCATAAATCCATAAGTAAGGCCGCAACGTTTTTAGATTTCATATGCCTGGCACGTGCACATCAGTGTTTTTACAGTTTAGGTATGGGACACTTCCATTAGCCGCTTCCATCGCCTGATGGGGGGGAGGGGGGGGGGAGGAGGAGGAGTATGAAGTAGGGGTCACACTATTGTTTTTAATAGCAAAAGCGTCATGGAACCGGGTGAACATCTGCTATTCTTCTCCCCTCATTATGCTAAAGCCAGAAGTAGGTGGTTAGTGGCTCTGTGCCGATCCCTTAGTTTAGCAGAAAGAGAAGCCAACAAAACTTGCAAAAGTAACACATCAACAATATTGGTAGTGGCATTGTCAAAGCTTTTGCAGATTGCCCGGATAACGAGAAAAAAGCTATTAGGTAATAAGCCAGATTGAGTCTTACACGGTGAATGATTTGATGATACTTGATGAATTTTTGTACATAACAATTTTTAAATCTAGTATTTATTACTGTTTTTCGGTCTGTGCCAACCTGGCATATTTTGGAATCATTGCATTAAATTATTTAACTTGTGATATTTTATGTATTTTGAGGATTACATTTTTATTTCGAATTATTAATAAAATTGGATGCTTGGGTTGGCTAGCTGAAACATCAACCGCAATGTTTTGGCCGCCATTTCAGGGCTTGTTCCATGTGTCTAGAGTTTCTTACAAAATCATATACAAGGGGGCAGTGTGGCTAAATTTGTGTTTGTGCTGTAGTTCCTGCATTAATCCCGCAGAACTCACCGAAGCCTCCTGTTAGGTCCTGCAGGACTCAGTGCGGCCCTGCTGTGTGGTTTTCCCAGGAGAATTGCAGACTGTGCAAGCATTACAAAATGAAGTTTGCACTGTCCCACAGTAATTTAGGAGTACCACAGTACAGCATTTTTTTTATTTTTAAGGAAAATATGGGGTGGGTGTCCATGCCCAACCATAGGTGAGTTGGCAAGCAACAGGGCATTGGCCACCAGCAGAGGGTTGGGGACAGAGCCTGGCCGCAGGCCCTGACATCCAAGCAGTGCATAGCGGGTGTGCAAGTTATAGATGACTCAATAAATTATTACTGGTAAATTTCAGAACATTTGTTTTTGTCTTATTACAATATCGAACTATAACATCATCTTTACATTTGTTTTTTTCCATTAAATATGTGTCTGAATATCTATATCTATCTATCTATATATATTATCTACTGGCGGTCGCCAGTAGATAGTTATAGTTAGGACCGTGTTTCCATAGGAAATCTCAAAATTCTATTTTGAATAACTTTGGCGCCGGTTGACGAATCCTCGCGAAATTTTCAAAACTAATGGGGAGCTCCGCTCAGCTCCTACCCTGAAAGTCTCGGGGTGATTCGTCAAGCGGGGGCCGAGAAAAAAGGGGGGTCCCAAAACATGTTTTCCCCATGCATTTTTCCATAGGACCTTTAGTCGAAGGTACAGCCCGAACGGCTGAACAGAATTAATAGAAATTTGGCAGAGAAGTAGTCCTCAGGTCAGGGAAGTGCCTTTTGCAGGTTTGGTGTCAATCTGTTCAGTAGTTCCTGAGAAAATAGTATTTAAAAGCATATAAATATCTATAAGCGCGTACCGTGCGCGCACCATAAGCGTACGGTGCGCGAGCGAAATTCTGATTGGTTGTTATATGTCTGTAAACATTCGAATCGGTCGAAATCAGGAAGTGTCGGCCGCCATTTTGTCTGTCACACTGGAAAGGAAAGGAGGAGAACGTGAAAAGGGGGCAGGGTAGGGAATTTGACCCCCTAGTGTTTGTCAGGGGGTCACAGTGGGACCCCGAAGGGCCAAAAAAAAGATTTTAATTTCCTAAAAAATTCGCGAGGTGTGCGTACCGTGCGGGCACGGTAAAAAAAATTTTTTTTCAAAAGATTTTAAAAAGAAGATTAAGTGTTTAAATATTAGGTGGCTCTAAAAAGAGCCGTTGTGTTTATAGAGTGTTTTTTGGTACCTACAAGTAAGTACCGATGCAGAGTCTAAAGTTCAAGAGGAAGACTCTGTTCCCTTCATCATTGAAATGTACACCGTCTCCTCTATAAATGTCTTGCATGTTGTAACGCAAGTTGTTGTGGTATATAGAACCCATACCATAGTCTCTGAGGAAAGCAGAAACAGACTTATTGACGTGCTTTCTTGCTTTGTCAATCTGCGGACAATGTTGGTTGGACCAGTTCCACTTTTGCCTTTGGCATATATTAGAATATACAAAGGCAGTTTGAGGAAAAAGTGACATCAATTGCAGAAAGGTGTCCTTAATAAGCATTTGCAGACCTACCCCAGTTAAAGTGCCTAGGTCATTTCCACCACAGTGCACAATAATAAGGTTAGGCTGTGGGAGATGTAGAAAGGTTTTCACCAAAGGCATTAATTGGTGCCACTTTAACCCTCTCTGACCAATCCATTTAATGTCTACATTTGGCAAAGCAAGATCTTTCAGAATACCTCTTTTTTCTGCAAACTTTTCACACCAGAAGACATAGCTGTGACCTATAATCCACACTGTGAACATCTTCCAAGGAGATCTGGATGTACTCAGGTGTCTTTCAGTAGAATGGCAATATGAGAAGAAAGATAGTTGTAAAATGGAGGCTTACATACTTTTTTAAAAATAAAAAGAAATGATTGGCTGTTTCAGACCATTCAACACTAAAAACTAGGCTGTATGTTTAAATTTTTAAAAGCATGTTTTGTATTGGTTCAGAAAAATGTGTTCCCACAGAACATTAGTTTGGATTTGCTGTTAGGTTTGAAAAGTCAAGCACTCTTGCTCTTTGGATTTGAAACATTGTGTGCTGAACTTCTGACCTCTCTGCTCACACCAGTGTTCCATGAGCTGTTGCTATGGTAGCAGGCAGAAGTCATGTTGGGGGAAGGGATCATTTGGAAAAGGGTTGAAATTTGCAACCAATAGAAATGTGTGATTCCATTTGAAAAAATGTGGGAAACACTGTGATTTGAAGTTAACATGTATATGTGTGAAAAAAAAAGAGGGAAAGATTGCCATTTACTGGTTCTGCTGAGAGGTGTACAGTTCAGAGATTATGGTTCTGATAATCTGCTGTGTGAGTGGCACATTTCTTTCTCAACTAACTACTTTTAAAGGTGAGTTATGAATTTAAGAGGGGATGTATGTGGTGTAGTTGGATATAAATAATAGAAAGGTGATATTATGGAGTATGTCTTCACCATAAGTTAAGGTGTACTGGTATCACCCAGGGATACTGTTTTGTGCCTAGAATCACACCACGAGTCTGTGTGCACACAGGAATTCTTGTCAGAGATTTAATTTGTGTTGCTCTTGCTCTGTTAGACTTGCACTTGCAGGAAAGGGGCAGCTTGTTTTCTTGAACTGAGATGGTTAGCATTCAGCAGAAATCACTTTTTCACAAATGAGAGGCAAATGCAAACACATTTGAAATTAGCAAGGAACATTTTCCTACCACTTTAAAAGTTGTGTTTTACATTTTATGTTAAGGAAGAAATTTAAGTGCCTTGAACTTGAAAGATATTATGGAGTATGTCTTCACCATAAGTTAAGGTGTACTGGTGTCACCCAGGGATACTGTTTTGTGCCTAGAATCACACCACGAGTCTGTGTGCACACAGGAATTCTTGTCAGAGATTTAATTTGTGTTGCTCTTGCTCTGTTAGACTTGCACTCGCAGGAAAGGGGCAGCTTGTTTTCAAGAACTGTGATGGTTAGCATTTACCAGAAATCACTTTCTCACAAATGAGAGGCAAATGCTAACACATTTCAAAATTAGCATGGTACATTTTCCTTCCACTCCCGCAATGGGTGAGGTAGTTTTTACATGTTCAAAAGTCCAATTAACCTTTACCACACATGTAGTCTTACATACATGTCTGCAGTCTTCATGCAGTTGTGCAAGCGGACATGCAGATCTGTGTTGCACCTGACAATACACGGTCTCAGACTTGCAGTTGTAGGAAAGGGACAGGTCATATGATAGGATTTGAAAAGCTCAACAAAAAAATTATACTGTATTAAAATTACATAAAGGTATTTTTTTTTTTTAGTTTCTTTCAGGTATTGCTGAACAACAGTGAAATTAATTAAAGATGCCTATAAAGTCAAGAAAGAGAAAAGAACAGCAACAACATCTATACTTGAAGAAAACTGGACCAAAAAAAATAGTTGAAGAACATCATGTTGGAAAAAAGAAAAAAGTCTTCTGGTAAGCAGACTAAGGATTTTTAAAAGAAATATCGTCAAACAAAGAAAAAATGCAAATAGTGTTTCAAGTACAAAACAACAACAGAGTCGACAGAAAATACGAAAAGCCAATGTTGAATCAGAAGTAAGAAAGAGTGACTTTAACACGAAAAATAGATTTTAAAAACATTCGTAGAAAAATGTTTCAGAGAAGAGTGATGTTAAATTTGCTAAAGGATGTGAACAAATATAAGAAGAAAACCAAATTTTATAAAAAAAAGAAATATATTGAAACAATTGTTGCTAAGGCTTTGGAAATAAAATGAAAACTATTCATTTTAATTTTGAACAGGATGAGTAGATTAGAAAAATTAGTCAAAGCAATGAAGTCACAAAGGAAAAGAGTAGTGAAAAAAAATAACTTTTGTAAAGTGTTCTTAGGAGAATGGAAGCATAGTTTAAGTACTGAGCCATTTTTTAATGAAGAGAGTTATCTTCAAAGTAATAGTTTGTTGCATGCAGTTGACACCAATGGTCGAGCTTATGAAGTAAAAGATGGTTGTGTAATGGAAAATGAGAAAATGGTTCCAAGAAATGAGGAAGAAGTGTTAGCTGACGAGGTTATGGGGAGACGTCCTAAAGCCCCAGTGTACACTTGGAATTGTAGTAGTATTTGCACTGTGCGACAAGAATCTATTGATAAATTACGTGACTTCCTAAGAGAATATAGTAAAAAGAGTGTTAAACAGAAGATTAAGGTGCTTCAAAGACTAGACCCATGCAGAGTGAGAGAGAATACTGGTTTGCAAGGACATTCTCTTGCTTGTCTATCAAGGAAAGTTTGCCAAAGTGTTTTTCACCATTTTAGGATGCTGGCTGTTCATCATATTGAAATGAGAGTTTGTGAGAACATTGTATTTTGCTAAAAGTCCAGCACTAAAGTTAAATGAGTTGAATAGTGCTCTGTTCCGTGGATCTGTATCAGATGTAGTGAAGGTTACTGATGATATTCAGTTTTGTTACTTTGGTCCAGAGCAAGAAAGTGCAGGAAATGACACAGTTATTGAGGAAAACGTGGAAGAGAATGTAGAACTCACTGTTAGTAAATTTTGTCATTTCATCTTCAAAACTTTTACTATCATCTCTAATGAAAGACCAAATATTACTTGTATTTGTTGCCGGAGAACCCATTATAAAATTCAAACAAGAAATGATGATCTGTATAAAAAAAGTGAAAATGAAGATAATTATAAGTGGAAGGATTTTGCAACATATATATTTCTGGAAAATAGTTTTGATTTGGGTGAAGATCAGCGTATTTGTAAATACTGTTATAACAAGTTAGAAGTAAATAGAATGCCAGCCAGAGCTGTACATAATAATTTAGAATTGGTTGATATTCCTGCAGAACTTTCGGATTTAAATACGTATGAGTCTATACTCATTCAATGTGTCCATCCGTTTCATACCATAGTGCGTATGTTTCAAAAACAGGTAAATTACCTCCTTCGGATTTACAAAGAGGTTTAAAAGGAAGAGTTGTCCATTTGCCATTGGATTTGAAAAATAATATGGAAACAATTGATGCAGATAGATTGGAAACTGAACCATTAGTTATTCTGGTTAATGAAGTACCAACAAAGAATAAGAAAATTTGGCAGGAGCTGGTAGATGTACGAAAAGTACAAAGAGCAAATTTATATTTGAAAAGAAATAATAAATGGTATGAAACAATTTATATGGATGAAGATGAAGAAGTTTTACTACCAGACTCAGGAATACCAGCTGGGCAAATTGAAAAAGTGGATAAGTTAAAAGAAGAAGAAATTTATGAACATTTCAGCATACATCCTCTTCATTCTAAAGAAGTTATGGGAAACACTATTGATCTGTTTCAGATGAAAAAAGCACAAGGAACTCCTGTGAGTGTATGGGAGGAGAGCTTGGAAGCTCGTTGTTTTCCCCAGCTGTTTCCTACAGGAAAAGGTGGACGATATGATGAACGTCCAGTACAGATTACTGCTTCTGAGTATCGGACTACAAGGTTATATGCAGAAGATCCAAGATTTCGTCAAAGTATTCCATATTTGTTCCATCTTTTATTTGAAAGTAACTTGTCTGCACTATCTTATGCAGTAAATCACATTTTAAAAACTGGAGTACATCTACATAATGTGTCTGCAAAGGATTTTATGAACAAAGTGCAACAGCGAGATGATCATTTGGAATCTCAAATGATTAATTTGATGGCTTGTCAGCGTGGAACTAATGAAAATTGGTATCGACGCCATGGAGAATTGAAATGTATGTTACGAAATTTAGGAATGTAAATGTAAAATGTAAATGTTATAGACTTGTAAAGCGCACAGCTACCCCAGCAACGGGGCGTCCCGGCGCTGTAGACCGGAACTCTTACATGGTTCCTTACCCTAAGCTGTGCTGAGTACGCTTGGGATGATTTACTGGATTTTCTACGAGAGGCAAATTCAAATATTGAAAACCTCCAATACAAGACAGCAGGAGAATTGTGCTCATTGGATCTGGTTAATGTTTGCAGATATTTCAATCATAGATTTGAGGCTATGATGTCCTTCATCTGCAATAAAAAAAATCCACCTCTTGGAGAAGTTGTGGATTTCTTTTGGAGAAAAGAGTACCAGGCAAGAGGTGCTCCTCATATTCATATGCTGTTGTGGATAAAGGATGCCCCAAAATTTGGAACAGATTCTGATGATGCAGTTTTATCTTTCATTGAAGAATATGCAACATGTGCTATACCTAAAAGCACAGAAGAAAAAAACTTAAAAGAGCAAGTTTTACGTTTCCAAAGACATCGGTGTGGAAAATACTGTCGACGAAAGTACAAGAGTAAAGATAAATTCTACACAAAATGTCGATTTGGATTTCCACGACCTGTTCTTTCAAAAGGAAGAGTAAACAGTTTAAGTCAGCTGTGCGACATACTATTACAAGAAAATCGCCTAAGAATACCTACAACCTAAGAAGAAAAGAAGAGTCAAAATATATAAATGACTACAACCCAGTCATTTTATCCATGTGGAATGCTAACATAGATATACAGTATGTAGCTGACAATTCTATTGCTGTTGCTCGGTATGTCACATCTTACATCACTAAATCTGAGAAAACAGAATTGAAAGAAATGTGGGAAGAGATTTCTCACGAGAAGACTGTCAGTAAAAAGCTATACAGTTTCAGTTTAAAGAGGTTATCGCATCGAGAAATTGGATCCTACGAATGCTCAGATTGGTTATCATCTGCAAATCTGTACTCCAAATCCAGAAGAATAATTTGGGTAAGTTTAGGGCTTGCAGGAATGAGAAATCGGGTACTGAAATCTGTTCGAGAAATTGAATATTTAGCAGAGCACGAACCTGAAAGTACAGACATTTTAAGAACAAACCTGTTGGACACATATTACCCACAAAGAAGTCATCATCTTGAGAACATGTGTCTATATGAAGTGCTGCAGAACTACATTTATAAACGGAATACCACAGAAGACATCAACAATGGAAAATATAAAGCCACTGGTGAGGAAGGATGTTTGGTAAAACAAACAAAAGGAAGTTTGATAAATCACCGGAACCTGAGTTGCGACACTACTGACAAGAAGGAATTTTACTACTTGGCACTTTTACAGCTGTTTAAACCATGGCGTTCAGAGGACGAACTACTTGGAGATTTTCAGAGCTATGAAGATTCCTTTAATGCTTGCAAAGATAGCATAGAATGCAGTACTTTCTCAACTTATGTTCAAATGTTAAATGAAGAAATTGAACAAGAAGCAACAATTGCAGCTGAAGTAGCTAGAGACAGTTCTCAAGACAGTCAAAGTTCTGTGACGTTAAGTCAAGATCCTTTAGGACAACCAATCGTAGAAAATGAAGCTGCAATAGCCATGAATGAAGTCGAAACAGCTATGAATCAAGCTCAGGAAGATTTAATAAACTTACCAAATATGGAACAACAACTGAATGATGAACAACAACAAATTTATGAGGAAGTCAGAAAAAAAATTGATCACGGATTACTACATGAAAATAAAGAGTGCTCATGCACATCGTTTCAACCAATCAGAATGTATGTGAGTGGACAAGCCAGAACTGGAAAAAGTTTCTTGATTAAAGTAATTCGAAGCTACCTACAGCAAAAAACAGATTCAACTTTGTCTTGTGTTGTTACTGCTCCAACTGGGTTAGCAGCATATAACATAAAAGGAATCACCTTACATCGTTTGCTAATGTTACCAGTGGAGCATGAGAACAAAATACAATACCACAAGCTAACAGGAGAAGCATGTTTTGAAGTTGCAAGAGTATTGAAAAAAATGAAAGTTCTCATCATTGATGAGGTAAGCATGGTATCAAACTTAATGCTTGCCTTTGTGCATTTAAGAATGCAGCAAATTCTAAAGACAAACTATGACGTGCTATTTGGAGGCAAACATGTTATAGTTTTTGGGGATCTTCTGCAGCTTACTCCAGTTAAAGGACAACCAGTATTTCAAATCCTTACACATGAAGACACGAAAAAGTCATTAGGAAGTATAGGTAATGTGAATATTTGGACATACTTTCAGTATAAAGAACTCATTACCAATATGCGGCAAGCCAATGATGAGGATTATGCAAGTATTCTCAAAGATATCAGAATTGGACTACTCACAGAACATGGCAGAAAAGCTTTACAGAGTCAATTGCTATGTAATGTGTTTCCAACAGAACAAATAGTTCCAGAGAAAATATACAAGAACATTGCTGGAAAAAATACTGTAATCTGCTTAATGCCAACACTTCATGAATGCTCTATATTCAATCAAGAACATTTGAAATTGGAAAATGAAGAGATGGTCAAACTGGAAGCTGTGGATAAAATACAACATGAAGGAATAACTATTATATTGACAAACAAATTGACAAGTAAATTGGATTCTCTAGAGAAAAACATCTCAAACAGCTGGTTTAGAAAAGAATCTTGATGTATGTATGAACTGTCGAGTAATTTTAAGACGTAATTTGGATGTAGAGAAAGGTTTAGTGAACGGAGCTATGGGTAAAGTTGTGGGTTTTGTTAATTACCAGAAAAAAGTTGGAATTGAATTTTTAAAAATAAAATTTGATCAGATTGAAGAGGTTAAAGACATTTGTCGTTGTTCAGTTCGTTTCTTGCTTGTGAAAGACTTATATGTACGTAGGAAGCAGTTTCCGTTTTCTCTAGCATATGCTGTAACTATTCACAAATCTCAAGAATTAACTGTAGATAGTGCATTTGTAAACATTGGATCTACTGTGTTTAACCTCATCGCTGCTCATGACGGAACCACTCCATCATGAGCCACGGGCGCCGTGTGCTCATGACGGAGTGGTTCCGTCATGCTGCGGCCGTTGGCGGACGCTCCGGCCAGGCGGCGCTGATTCCCCGCCTGTGCGGGCGATTAGCACGAGTGGGCGGAGTCGTGACGGAACCACTCCGTCATGAGCACAGCTCGCCCGTGACTCATGACGGCGTGGTTCCGTCATGAGCATGGCGGCGCCGCGCTGCCCCCAAACCCCCCCAGTGCCGCGGCGGAATTCGTGCCGCGGCGAAGGGGTTAAAGAAGGTATGGCATATGTTGCTTTGTCACGCGTGAAAAAAATATCTGGTTTATTCATGATAGACTTGGACGACTCAAAAGTTAGTGCTGATGCAAACTGTGTAAAGGAGTATAATAGATTAAGAAGAAGCTATGCTCCTCATTTAGGTCAGTATCCTGTGTTTGAAAAACGTGTTATTTGTAGGAAAAGGAGATTTGAGAATCTCTGTAATGAGGATGTACAGAACAGAAAACAAAAAGAGAGTAATGTGACTGCAAGCAAAAAGAAAAAGGACAGTGTTGAAGAGGTTGTTGGTTGTCATTTTGAAAATAGCTCTGGTGTCAACTGCTACGCAAATGTAGTGCTGAATGTTGTATTTTATCTTCAAATTTTGCAAGAGCAGATAATACTAAATCATGGAAAAAGATTCTGTTCTCTGCTGAGTCTCCTTTATGAGAAGCTGAGTAATGATAAAACTAAAATAGAAAGTGCTTCTGATGTTAGAAATCTTTTAGATGAATGTTCTGGATGTACACAGTTTACACAAGATGTCCAGCAAGATGCACAGGAATTCTTGATGTATATGCTTATGGTACTGGAAGATGAAGGGGTAGAAATAGAAAATATATTAGGTGTCTCATATAAATGGGAACATTGTTGTGAAAACTGTATGAACACATGCAGCAGTAATGTTGATTCTGAAAGGTTCATATATTTAACATTACCAGAGAGTAAAACAGTGACTTTTAGTAAATTAGTTAATGATGCAAATCACAACATGGAATGTTCTCAATGTAAATCAGACATGTTATCAACGTTATTTTTACATAAATATGGACAGTATGTAATTTTAATGATGCAACGTTGTAGAGCAGATGGAACTAAAATTGAAACTTTACTAAAGAAGTTTGTAGGAAATCAATTATCAATATCAGGTAAAACTTTTGTTGCACAGTTGCAATTATTTTTCATGATGGACCTTCTATAACTTCTGGTCATTACACAGTTTGTCTTAAATGTGAAAAAGGATGGACACTGTGTAATGATTCTCAATTGATTTTCAAGCAACGTTTGCCTTATGATTTACCAAATTGTTACTTAATTTTTCTAAAACCAAAATTTTAGATACAAATTCCAACATCTGAAGAAACCATTATTTCAATTTTATAGGATTAACATTGGATATTTCACTTACAAAGGATTTTAAAATTACCATTTGGCTCAAGGAAAGGTAAAGGTAACAATTGTGGACTTGTTTGACAGATATTATTTTGGTGTACGTGCTTAAGCTGCAAGACTTACAGACGTTATTTATTGCAAATAGTTATCGTTCTTAGAAGGTATTTTTAATATATTCGTGACATTTCTATCAAGGTCTGTTTTAGTGAGAAGAGATTCAGGGCTTTTTTTAAACACTCTTTCAGATTGTTTTTTTTTTTTGCCCGCTGTTAAATGATGAAAACAATTGATATCACTATTTTCAGTGAAATTCAATACATTCTGAAAACAGCAAAAGAAGGGCAAAAAATTGCTTTGTTAAATATGAAAAAATATGTACTGCTTAAGAAAATGTATTGTTGAATATTAATACTTTTTTTCTTTTTTTCAGATCTTGAAAGAAAATTTAGGAAATGTAATCCATTTTACTTGCAATTGAAAAAAAAAATTTAAAAATGTGTTTAAATTTAAAACAAAGGTGGAGAACATGGTAAGGGGGCATGGTAGAGACTTCCTGACCCCCTAGTCTTTGTCAGGGAGTCACTGAAGGATCACAAAGGGTGAAAAAAATGATTATTTTTTTTTTAAAACACATAAAAAGCACCGTGCGCGCACCCTAAAAAAAAAAAAAAATCGACAAATAGATTTAAAAAACAAGTTTTTGTGTTTAGATTTTAGGTGGCTCTAAAAAGAGCCCTTGTGTTAATGTAGGGACAGAGGAAGAGAAAAACGAAAAAATGAAAAAAACTATGGCCTAGTGCATAAGTGCTCCTCTAATTTCCTCTCAATGAGATCAATACTGGTCTCACCCAGAGAAATGAGAGTTTGACAATCCATGCACCGTGTATACAGCCTCCCAAAAGAAGGGCGTACATCCAGAGGTGTAGAAGTAGAAGGCACCACCGCAAAAGAAGTGCTCGGCTGAGCTGCCAATAGTGTGCTCGGCTGAGCTGTTGCGGATGTGCTCGGCTGAGCTGCTGGTGGGTTTTCACTAACCGCTTGAGCAAAAGTCGCAGGATGCACTTTTTCAACGTGCCTTAACATTGTGTGAATACTAAAAGAGTATTTCTTATTAGCATTTCCACATGATAAGGTCCGGTGACAAAGAATGCACGGGACTTTTGGTGCCTTTACCTTCTTTTGGCCTTCTTGAAAAGTGAAAAACTGCCATATGAAGGAGTCTTTCTGCTTCCTCTGACTCTGTCTCACAAGAGTATCCTGTTCACTCTCAGAAGATGGCTGCTGCTCTGCCATTGTATCTCAAATACAGATTAGCTCCTTCTCCTACTGGTTCAGAAGTAATAATGAGGGGAGTGGGTGTGGTGTTTGAAGAATCTGGAACTGAAACTACTTTGAACCAATAAAGTGTTGTTTCTAGATCACATGACTTGCCATGAGGGGAGTGGGTGTGGTACTGGAAGAATCTGAAACTAGTATGAACCAATAAAAAGTGTTGTTTTTTAATCACATGACTTGAGGTGTGCGCTCGGTGCGCGCACGGCGGAGCAAGTACGCCTGCGTGAACGAGTACACGCGCATGCGCGTAGTATTACGCGCATACGTAACGCGCATACGAAGTACGCGCGCATGCGCGTATGTATTACGCGCGTACGTAGCGCGCATAACAAGCACACGCGAACGTACTACGCGCGCATGCGCGAACTCAGCGCGCGTAGTACGTGCGCATGCACGAACGTACCGCGCAGAGCACGCACGACGTACGCAAGCGTACGTTTTTCGTGTACGCATGCGTACGTTATCTACGTACGCATGCGTACTTGGTGCGCGCACCGAGCGCGCACTATGACGTACGCATGCGTACGTAGATAACGTACGCATGCATACATGAAAAACGTACGCATGCGTACTGGGTGCGCGCACTGAGCGCGCACGGTAAAAAAAACGGTTTAAAAAAAAATGAATGAATTAAAATATATATAAGTTAATAGAAGATATTAAATATGCTGTTCAACTTTATCCAAATTCAAAAAAAAAAAGCTAAGCCATTCCAAATTAAAGGATACAGATAATCTATAAATATATACATAGGTAACTTGATGTAAAAGAAATATATAAAAAATTCATAAATTAGCATTTAAAAAACCTTTGAAATTCACTGAAAAAAACTATAGGTTTCACACATGTTATAGTTAGTTGGACATTTCATTCGTAAAAAACCAATGAAATTCCCCCGTTATAGTTAGTTCAGCTAACTATAACTCGCGCGCCCGCAATCCACTGCTGATGACGTCACATATTACATCACTCATGACATGATCAGTGACATCACTCATGACATCACTGATGACATCTCAAATGACATCACTGATGACGTCATCCATGTGATAAATTAACGCATCTTTTCACACCCTAATATAACCTTTGATACACCGAATCAAAATTTAAGAGTTCAATTCTCAAAACCATAAATACTCCAATACAAATAACTACATACCCACTTATTAACTCTTAGGTCTACATACACCTCCACTCATTCACCTGTACAGTCACTCATATTTACAGTCACTCCATACAAGACTATCATATGCATTTATACACCTATATAGACACTCACACACCAGCAATCATCCATAGAGGTACTCTCACACCTAGTCAGTCATGCAAATAATCACACTCCCATTTACTCACCTATGCGGTTATACACACTCAAGTTCACTTACTCATAAAAATAGTACCACATTCTTACGCTCCTATAGAATCATTGATACCAGCACACACTCATCCATACAGTCACTCACAATCACACTCTCACATCTACCCATTTATATACTCTTACACGCATATATACTGCCTTTCACATATGTAGTTAGTCACAAATGTACCACTGAGATATACATTCAATCCCTAACACCCCCATACATACACTCACTCAACCATACAGTCCATCAGATGCACTCTTAAAACCATGCGCCCATAGAATCACCCACTCACACATCTATGCATAGAGTCACACACACCCTACCCACACAAACACTCAGGAACCCATACAGATATTGAGACAAGCAATCAATAACTCATATAGACACTCATATAGCTATTCACAAAACCATGCAGCCACTTATACACTCACATACAGACACATACAGACATTTACAAAGTTTAGTCATTAGTCTCCAGTAAGATACATTTATTGACTCACTTATAGAATCAGTTACGCACCACAGAAAATCATCCATTCACACACTTGTACAGCCACTCATTCTTCCACAGGCCTTTCACTATAAATATATAAAACATATTTAAAATTTACAAAAAAACACAGTCACTGGATGATGTCATGAGTGATGTCACTGACCAGGTCATGAGTGATGTAATATGTGACGTCATCAGCAGTGGATTGCGGGCGCGCGAGTTATAGTTAGCTGAACTAACTATAACGGGGGAATTTCATTGGTTTTTTACGAGTGAAATGTCCAGCTAACTATAACATGTGTGAAACCTATGGTTTTTCAGTGAATTTGCAAGGTTTTTTAAATGCTAATTCCTAACTATAACGTGTGTGAAACCTATGGTTTTTTCAGTGAATATATATATACATACATACATATATATATATACACAGTGGCGTCTCCCACTGTGTTGTTACGGTTAAAACACATCTTTTCATTGAAACCTCATTTTTGATTTGTCTAAAACTTTTAACCCTATGGATGTAGCTGCACCAAAATTGCCAGTCGCTTGATGTAGTCACAAGGAATGGTGTTAAAAGAGCAATGGTCTAGTTAAGGACGCAGTGCCAGCGGCACCTCTGATAAGCAGTGTGCCATCAGAGATGGCAGCCCAGTGGCAGTGAACTTTGTCATGATGGACAGCTGGGAAAGGGGTCCAGATGCTCTCAAGCACATTCACCAAACACTAGGAAGTTAGTCAGTGAGGTCGATATTAATGGGAGGAAGATTCCTGCCTCAAGGATACTGGTGCCTACAGGACTACGGTTGAAAAGTAATATCTGAAGCCAGAGGAGATTATCCTGGTACCACGAGCAATGCCTGGTAGCCGGCAGAGATGATATGGAGTATTTGCTTCCCAGGGTTGAGGCAGAAGTCCATGCCAAGACAGCCATGGGTGAAATACAAGGGTGCGAGAGAAACAGGGTGCTGGGTGCCGGCTGGGCAATTACCTGATTGTACCTAAGCTAGTACCAGAGCCAGAGGGCTACATGCCCTGGCCAATGTCAGTCATGCTGACAAGAGCACAGGCTGCAAGTCAAACTCAGGAGAAGGCTGGGCTTACTCCTAGAATGGTAAGATCAGATGCAAGTGGTGGAGTGAGGTCCAAGGCAAGTTCTGGGAAGCCATTACCCTTGCTCTCGATGGGAATGTGAATGAGGGTCTCGACGTGGTCTGGTTTTGGAGTCTGGAAGCTGCCAGCGCTGCTGTCTGCTATCAGAACTACCAAGAGGGAGCTTCGCAGGACACACGAAAAGTGTTCTACTCTCATGGGCTTACACAAGGTGGCCCAGCAACAAGCTCTCCACTGAAGTGGTTGGCAAGCACAGTCTAGACTGGGAGGACAAGTTGCTGCATACTAAGCCCATGGATCCAGAACCCAGAGTTAAGAAAAGGTCTGTGGTTCCATAAGCACACATGAATTTCTGGTCATTACTATCCCTTAAGATACCATAAGCAGGGCACTGGGGCATCAAGAAGAACAAAAATAGTTTAGTATGTTTTTTCACCTGTCCAGGTATGTGTCAAGATGTAAAGAGGTTTTGCTGACCCAGATTTGTCAAATGATTGGCATGACTGGAAGCCAAACCAAGGCACTGTTGTTAGTTCTACCCATGATTGCGGTGCCATCTGAGAAGGTGGACGAACACATAGTTGGTCCCTTTACCCACCCCCCCCTTCCACTACCAAGTATATCTTTTTTGTGGTGGATCATGCCAGGGTAGTGGAGGAGGGGCCTCCTTAAAATCTTCCGGCTGGTCGGATTCCCTAAGACAGTTGTCTCTGGCAGGGGAAATAATTTCATTTCACCATACATGAGGGTGATATGGAAGGAAGCTAGTGACATATCACTTCTCCACAATGTACCACCATAATCCTGCTACATTGGTGAATTGGTTGACTGCTTCAACAAGACCCCAAAGAGAAATTTGGGTAACTCACCCGGGATCTCCTTCTGCCATGCCTGTAATTTGCCTGCAGAAGGTAGTAAGACATAACTGCTTTTCGCTTCTGTTTAGGCATTCCGTCAACAGTTCAGGCTTTGGTCATAGAAGACTGGAAGGTACCCCCAAATCCCCAAGCCACGATGAGGTGGACTATGTTCTGGGCCTCATGAAGGTGAAGGCTCAGTCAATGAGCAAGGTGAAGAAAAACCTTTAGGCTACCCAAGAGCTAATGGACCGGAAAGTGACTAAGTACCAAGTGGAATAGAAGGAACTGGTTCGAAGACAATTTGCTATTCAGCTTGGAGTGATCCTAGGTGGTGAGGAATATTTATGATGTCAACTACCTAGTTAACACAGGTGCCAATGAAATCATACTACCAGGAAAATTGTATGGTTAGCATTCTTGCCATGGCAGAAGTCGTCCAGCAGACTGAGCTCCTTCCAGACCTGTTGCACAGTGGTGGGAAAGATGGCCCAGTAGAAAGGGTGAAACTAGCCCCTGATCGGACTCAACTGCAGATGGAGGGCGGGGAGGTTTTTGAATAGTTTGACCACCTATTCTTATCCACGCCAGGGTTAACTAGTGTCTATGTCCATGACACAAACACTGGGGATAGTTTGCCTTAGAAAAGCGATTTACAGAAGTTGTTAGACCAGATCTAAGAATGAATAATGGCAGAAGTGGCCAAAGTGTTGGACCTTCGAGTGACTGAGTGCTCCCATAGTCCATGAGCTAGTCTAGTGGAGTTAGTTACCAAGCATGAGTCCACACACTAGCACTTTTTCATGGACTGCCCGGCATGCAACACTCTCACAAAAGTGGATGCCCATGCTGACAAGCTAGTGGACAGAGTGAGCACAGCTAAGTACCTCAGTGCTTTTGATATGACTGGTGGCTTAGGGAACCGGGTGCCAAGACTTAATTTTCCACCCATGAAGGCCACCATATGTTCAAAGGTATGCCCTTAGGGTTAAAGAATCCTTCAAACACTTTTCAGCACCTAGTCCAGAATGTGTTATTTGGAATGGAAGAATTCAGCATGGCCTCCTTGGACAAAACTGCTCTGTGTTCAGCTGCTCTTTGCAAGATCACCTGAAGCATCTCGAACAGGTTCTGAAGATGCAATGGACCAAACTGACCATCAAGGATATGGAGTACCAGGTGGATCAGTCCTCTGTGGTCTATCTCAGATAGTAGGTGGGAATGGAAGAATCGCCCTTTGGAGTAGAAGGTACAGGCTGTACTTGATTGGGATTTCCCACAACCCAGGTGAGGGCTTTCTTAGGCATCACCAGTTACTACAGGAACGATTTGTGGGCAACAATGGAACTATAGATGTCCCCACTGTGAGCCCTGACCCATCCAAAAGCAGCCCAGGACTGTCATTTGGACTGAGGAGCGGTAGAATGCTTTAATAACCTGGAGGCCACATTCTGCAATGCACCAGTCTTGAAGGCCCTTGACTATAGTCAACCCTTCATTGTACACAACAATGCTTCCAACATGGTAGCTGGGTCAGTTCTCGTACAGCTCATCAAATAGAAAAGGCAACACCTGCTTGCCTTTATGAGCCACAGATTACTGCCTAGTAGGCAGAACTGGGTTATTTAGAAAGAGTGCTTTGCCATCATATTGGCCCTCTGATGGTTCAGACTTTACTTGTCTTATAACAAGCTTGCGGCCCAGAAGAGTCACAAGTCACTCATGAGGTGAATGATTTAAAGGGACAGAACTATACGCAACTCTCGTGATCGATCTCTCTACATGGATTCTACTGCACAGTGGAGCACAAGTTAAGATTATCACATGGGAATACAAGCGGACTTTCCCAATCCAATCAGGCTTTTCCAACAGTGGAGTAAGTTCTGGACATTTGGGCCCTATGAGGTGGAGGATATCTGTTAAGGTGGAGAAATGTCCAGTGCATGGGTCTGGAAAGTGTGTCCCCCTGGCACAAGGTCCACATAGCAAACTGTAGTGTTTTGTATCCCTCCTCAGCACATTGGACAACCATGCGTATGCGCTGAGGCTTTTTCCATGATATGGAATGAGGCCCAGAGCAGAGGTCTGTAGTCAGTAGGGAACACCATGTGGCCTTCCATTTTTATAGAGTGTCTACTATTGTCTCACTGGGTTGCAGAGGACTGACAATGACAGATAACTGGTTATAGTCGCAGAAGAGCCCTTTTTTCCTGTTGTCAAACTGGGGGAGCAGCCTACCGACCTCTTGTGTTTTTTTTAATTGATCTGCCAGTCCCTTGCAGCAAGTCATTCAACCTCACATGTAGAGTATGGGTAAAGCGTGTGCTACTTGTGGGGAGATAATGGACTATTTTGTATCACGTATACTTTGGCGGTACCCAAGATTGAGGCATAGAGGGAGTCAGCGTGCCAATATTTCCTGATCTAGAGCCCAGGGCCCTGTACCAATAGTGACTGGGAGATTCCTTTCACCTACAGGATTCAGCTGCTGACTGCCAAATACCCTTGCTAGGTGTGGAACCAGTAACCTCTGGAAGATTCCTATTGCTTGGCAAGACGGGATGCCTACATTCTACTTCTAGGGAGATTGACTGTTAAGGAGGGGCAATGGAATGAAGATACTTTTCAAAAGAAACAGAGTCTGCAGGGAGCTCATGCAAGGCACAGGGACACCGCTATTGTGACATGGGCGCACCTCCACCAAGATACAGTGAGTGAGGTCTGGAGGCTTGAATGCACTACCCCAGCAAAGGAGGCATTGATATCTGTGACTGAAGTGAATTCCATCCCGTGATCTAACATGAAGTCCCAACGTGGTAGTATTCACAAGAAACTCAAAGTGCTAAGAGAAGACCAAGATCGTAAAGAGGAGACTCATCACTACGACCCTGGGTGGGCACCTGCTTATTTGGCAGGGGGTTTAGTGATTAGACCCAAGGTAAAACCGCGTGACAAGATTTCTGTGACACTTGCGCTGTAACTCTGACTGAAGCTGGTGCTGCCACGAGGTACTGGAGATTTCAGGTGCTGATGCATAGGTGTGAAGTGCGCCGTCTGGTAGCAGGGGCCAGGTCAAAACCGCAGTATACTCGCTTGATGGGCCATGCCACACACACCAGTGAATCCGTTCTGCCTCTGCTGGCAGCGGCACCAGGAGGCACTGCCAGTGGAAGCACTTTCAAAAACTCTGCTACTTGGACAGCAAAGTTACCGTGAAAGAGTGCATACAAGAGTGGGGTCTGAGTAACTATTCTGAGTTATAAGAAAGCAAGAGCTACCCCAGCAAAGCACTAGGAGACTCCCCTCGCAAGACCAAGGGACAATGCTTCTTACCAGTAAAGACTGTTCCCCGTAATACCTGCCCTATGCTAAATTGTGTATAGTGACATTTAATGTGTGTTTTAGCATTAAAGTCCATTCGTTTTTATTTTAAAACCAAAGGAGATTTTAAAACCAAAGGAGTGGCTGGACAGTGATTTATTGCTTCTCACAAATGTTTGTTGGGTGCTGAGTCTATAGTCCCAGAACACTACCTCTCAGACCATGACTCGTACTGCTCAAGATACCCTTCGAGTCCAGTGCCAAAAGGGCGTACTGGGACTAACCCTTCAATAGTACTGTTAAGCTCCAGGGCAACAGTAAATGTCTTTGATTCATCCAAACGGAGTCCAGTGACCCCTGGTTTGTCAAGGGCTTCCGAGAAAGTTCTCATATACAGTAATTCCTATTAAAACACATATCAATAAACAAACACAAAATAGTTTTATAGCAGTAATTCCAAATATTGACCCACTCAAGCATTAAGAAACGAGCACCAAAGCAGGAATTGGGGAAAGCCTGCACAGTTCAATTCAAGAGAACCTGTCGTCATCCTTCAGTAGAGCCAAGCTGAGAATGGATGGAAGGGTTCAATGGATGGAAGGGTTCAATGGATGGAAGGGTGGTTCAATGGATGGAAGGGTGGTTCAATGGATGGAAGGGTGGTTCAATGGATGGAAGGGTGGTTCAATGGATGGAAGGGTGGTTCAATGGATGGAAGGGTGGTTCAATGGATGGAAGGGTGTTCAATGGATGGAAGGGTTCAATGGTTGGAAGGGTTCAATGGTTGGAAGGGTTCAATGGTTGGAAGGGTTCAATGGATGGAAGGGTTCTTCAATGGATGGAAGGGTTCTTCAATGGATGGAAGGGTTCTTCAATGGATGGAAGGGTTCTTCAATGGATGGAAGGGTTCTTCAATGGATGGAAGGGTTCTTCAATGGATGGAAGGGTTCTTCAATGGATGGAAGGGTTCTTCAATGGATGGAAGGGTTCAATGGATGGAAGGGTTCAATGGATGGAAGGGTTCAATGGATGGAAGGGTTCTCATGCACCAAGCCTACCACTACTTACGTGTTGTTTCTGGATCAACAGCTCTCATCCAAGGAATTCAGTTGACCGACGCAGTTGACTTTGGTTTCATATGTGGAGAACAGTGCATAAAAACATAAAAAAACAAAAGGCTTGGTGTGCAAAATTAACTGAAAACCTCCAACCGTAAAGTAAGTTTAATAGATTACGGGCACATCATTCAGTGGAAATGAGTGAGTCCCTCACTTTGGAAGGTGTATATTTTCACAATTACTAGTGTGTTACAGTGTTTTACAAGGTGTGCTGTGCACTGTTGGGCACTGTTCAGTGAAAAACAAATTAACAATAAACTAGAGAAAGAAATTCTGATAGTAGTATCCTGAAGATTTTTGCTGCACTTATAGGAGTCAGGTTCTAAAGTTTCGCTAGCTTATAAACAATGGTCAAGTGCAATTTGCTTACATCATAGAACCCTAAACATGTATTTTTACTAATAATTAAACAGATGAATTACTGTTCAATTAATACACCTATGTAACTGGGAAAGCTAACAACTAAGAGTGTGTGTTAGCTCAGCGGAGGCATTGTCCCCACAACACTGTCATGTTTTTTCAAAGAAAAACAAGCTGAATATGCCATACACAGAAGACCGGACCTACAATGATAACTGTCCACTGAACATGAAGCTGATAAAAGAGATTCACATTTTTAAAAAAAACTCAAACACAGGAAGTTTGGATGAGAGCTTCAAGTACACACAGAGCCAGTATGTATTCAATATTTTATTAATAAACATACAATTACTATAAAAGCTGTTGCATTTTAGACATTTCCTACTTTTCAAAGGCAGTTTAGAATAAATATATAACAGAAAGTTTAGTGTACTTGAATGGAACATAGTAGTCCCACCGGGAGCAATGAATATTGTCTTTTGAGAAGAACTGTTTAAAGTGCGAGCTCCTTTGGCTCACCAAACCTTATGTTATGTGCATTGCTAGTATCTAGTGCACTTCAAAATGCATCTGTAACATCTTGTAACACCAGTGGGGAAACCACTACAGACGTCAGAAAGGAAGTACATACAACAGGTAAAGAGTGGAGCTCTGCATATTCCATGGGCAAAAGGGAAAATAACCAGCAAGCAGAACATCTGAACCTTTCCTGTTCAGCAACAGCAAACTGTTTTTACAAATTGTACTTTTTTTGTTTTTTAAATCAAACACATTTACATTACAGTTCAATATAATTAAGCATATTACTTCCCTTGATATCCCACGACGATGAAGAAAAGTGTAATGAGAACTGCACTGAAGGTGACAAAGACAGCCTCCCTCCTTCACCCCTTCAAAAAACATGGATCTGGCCAAAAGGTTACGAACTAGCTTATATTGTAATGATGGTCAGAATGCATTTAGTGTCAGAATGGTTAGCAAATAGAGTTTTGAAAAAGTACTAGTTCCTTCTGTGTGGTTTGCAATGTGGTTAGCAGAGAAAAGCTCGACTCTTGCATTATGAATATTTATGGACAGCGGAGTTTTAATGTAGGGCTCATTCAACCAAGACACGCACACATGGAATCTGCAAAACCATACATTATGGGTAGAGGAGTCCATGTTATCATGGACTCCTACTGCAACAGGTGAAGCTCCAGACATGTCACAAGTACACTTAGAAAATGGGTAGCTTGAACTTTCCATGTTGTGTTCTGAACAGTTTACAGTGATGTGTTTTAGGCAGACACCATGCAAAGTGTAAACATCGAAGGTATCAAAATATTGAACAGGAAGTCATGCAAGAACTTCGTTAAAATGGAAAAGCTTGCTGTACATTTCCAAAACCATTTTTTCTTTAAAACTTTACTGAGCTCCCGCGTTAAATTGGTTAAATTAAATGGATTGGGATTCAGCATGGTACTACCGTTGTGTTTATTGCATCCAATAAGTCATGGTAGATCGTGTGCAACAGCTCTGCATTTTCTAAGGCACGATTTGAATGAAACGTGGATGTGTGGTTTTCTATTGGACAGTGAACAGGTTTTTAAGCAATGCGCAGGATGGCGCATTCTTAATTGAAGGGGCGGTAACTTCCGCCCAAGCACGCCACCGACATGCAAAGAAGAGGCAAGCATTTTAATAAATAGTTGCTTTTGAAAACGTATAAAAATATATTGCCCACCTACCACGGCACGTCTTTTAATCGCTTCTCACATCTTTTCAAAAAAACGCACAATTGTTTTCAAGTTAGACGACACAATTTCGTCAAATGGGATTTCGGCTTCAAAATGTGCTGTTTCTGTAAATGGTCTCATTTAATAAAACGACCAAGTAAACAAATCAAAAAAACTTTTTGTAAAGATGTTGTCCATGGCTGCATGATGTGAAATATGCAATTGACAACTGAGCTATTTGTCTGTCTCTATTCCACACACAATGCCTTAGTGCTGACTTCCGGAAGTGCACCTGAATACAAACTCAAATTAAACATCCGGGCACTTGGCAAATTCTGCAAACGAACGGTTTACTAACTACAGTGAATACGTGCAGTGTGTGCACAATTCACGGACACGTGCCTTGTTCTTTCTCAACACTGCAAAATAAAATGAAATTAGCTGAATAAACAAACAAACGGAAAAGAAAAGCTGGGCATAGGAAATCTGAGCGCCTCCCTCTCGGAGAGGGAAGTTCAAGGACATAGCAGAAACCCAACGCAAACTGAACATCTTCAGTGCGATGGAACGCGGGCGCACCTGGCTGTTTATCGTGTCGGTGACGCCAATCACCTCACCCGTCGTCCATTCTTTCATAGATAATACTGTTCCAGGGTGCATACACCTCACAACCGCACACAAAGAAACAGCAGCACCTACTCCCGTCTCCCCTTCGCAACACACGCACGAGGCCCTTGTCCAAGCTCCTGCACGGGATGCGGCATCTGGACCATTTTATGTCCATACAATCAAACTGTATTTTTGTCATGATTCATAGGACAGCCAGACCAGGATAACTTACTAATGGCATTAATCACGTTGCCAACGAAGTCCCTTAAAACACACAGCATGCAGCACAGTACAACAATGTGCAAGTTAGCCCTTTTCTTGCGACGTCTGTAGCATTCTGCAACAGGGCCGCACAATAACATTCCGCTTTGTTAGGTGTGTGTGTGTGTGTGCCTGTACAGCAATCAAAGACATGGAGTGAACTTCCGTCTATTTTTTTGAGACTCTTCCTACAGAACTTGTTAAGTAGCCCCAGTCCATTTACGCTCTATGGTCACTAGGAGGATACATACACGAATACAGCACTCACAGGATTACACGAGTTCGAAACTACCACACTTCCCAAAGAAATGCGCAACAACATTTCAATAGGTCTTTGGTGGAACGTTCATGGCAACCAACCGGCAGCCTATATTCCCTGTAGAGATGGATAAAATGTGCGGATCTTAGAAAAAAAGTGGGGAAATGGCTGCTACCAACTTGTGTGAACCCTCGCCGGGAGAAAGATCACCACTTCCTCTCCTATTGCAAACAATGCAAGAAAAACGCTGTTTTCACCCAAAAAGAATTTTCGCAAAGAAGAAAATAGAACAAGGCAATCACTCTTTTCAAGTTTGTTTCTGCCTTCATTCTCTTTCTCCAGGTACACAGAGCAATGGAAGCCACCAAGAGACCTTCAGCAGGCTGGATGCAGCTTTTGAAGAATCCACTTTCCTTCGATTTCCCTCTAGTTGCTATTGTTTTGCTGTATGAAAGCCTGTGCTGCAGACACTCGCTTGTGGTTTTTCAAAAAGAGAAATTTTTGGTAAAATAACAGACCAAAAATGAGCGAAAAGGTGTCAATATAGAAAAAATTAAAGGTGCAATAATTTATATGGCTAATCTTACCTTCAGATTGAGGAAACTGAACACAAAATGCTAAAGGATTGAGTGTCATCCATGCTGTATCTCAATGTACACTACAAGAATAAAGTGTAAGAGGACAGCCATTTGGCGAGAGGTCCCAAATGGGTCAAACTTTTGACTTCACTAACATTTGTGCTCATATAGCATATGTCGGTGTGTGCGAGAGCACGTTTGCGAGTCTTGTAAACATTCTAGATAGTGATAAAATAGGAACATTATTGGTATTTTATTGCACCTTTATTTTTTTTATTCCCATTGGAGAGAATAACAGGCTTGAAATCTTGCAAGTGAACTCTAATAAATATACACAAAAATAGTAGTACTTAAGATGGAGCTGCGACGTTTGCACCTCGCTAACTTGTGCAAGTGCATTGAGAATGGAACAAGCAGAGGGCTCTTTGAGGTTCGGACTCAGACAGAGCCTTTTCCAGAAGCGTTTGCCTTGAGATGAGTGCTGTGGCGTCCATGATGGGAGTTGCACGGTAGATTGTCTGGAAGCAGCCCGCGGGGCAAGGTGGCGGATGTATTTCTCATAGAAAATGTTCAGGTCTGAAATTCATGTCACAACGTTGTGGGCTGACCCGCTGCTGTGTTTTCAGGGAAAATCAGAAACAAAGAAAAAAACATTCAGTCACATAATATTCATTCAAGTTGATGCATTTAGTGCCACAGTAGAGACTGAACACAGTTTTAAATGGGTGTCTAAAAATTGTGCAGTATGAGTTACATACATGGTACTTAATAAATGCCCTACACTCAGATAACGAGCTGCCCAGAACGGAAAGCAGAGTGGAATACCGGTCTGGAATTATCATTGCTGTCCAGTATTTCTGCCCCACTAATTATGCCTTTTCATGCCTGGAATGGAGAATAACACGCTGGGTCCCAAATTTACTGGGCTCTTTCTCACAAATTTCAGGCCCGTTACTGCTTACAAATTATGAGCGTAAAAAAAAAGGGTAAACTTGTAATTGTGTGCGGCATGGTAACTCCTCTGTATAATTCACTCTGCTCAACTTGTAGTCTAGCCCATATTTGTGTTAACAATTGTATGTCCAGTTGAGTTCAGTATTTCCTTTAATTCGGTTAAATAAACCAAATAAAGTACAATATTATCATTTAAAAAGACAATATAACAAAACGAACAATTCACTGTGCAACACTATTTCAAGGTAAAACTTAGTTGTGAAGGGAATTTCGGACCAACAATACAATACTCATCATACATTTTTTTAAGATACATAATATTATGAAAGGATAAAAGATTTGGTTAAAACATACAAAAATTAACATGATTTATAAGCAAGGCAAGTCAACACCAAGATAAAAAGGTCTACATGAAAGTGCTATTTTTATTGAGCATTTGACCTAATGTAACATATTGCAGACAGGAGCTAGCAATTGAATACATCACACAGTCTCTGGTGCTGATTTTGATTATTCTAAGAGATATGTGGCGATCCCTAAACGCAAGAAGTTTACAAAGGGGAATAATCCATCGTGAGCGTTGTTTAGCATATGCCTTACAAAAAAATAGCATGTGTTCGATATTCTCTGGGACTACACAACCCATCGGACACAGGTTTGTTTTGTCTCCCTTTTTCGTCCAGGAATGGGTAAAAGTAGCCAAAGGTAATATGCCCAATCTGAATTTAACATAAGTGCTCATGTGGCAGGCTTGGTACCCATGTTCAGGTATAGCTCATATTCAGGTGCACATTTGGACATCAGGAAGGAGTCTACCAGGGTTCCACGAGAAGCCGCAGAGAGTTTTACGCCCAATACATAATTCCAGTAGGACGTTTTCAGCTTCTTCCAAGTACCTTTAGGTAGTGCAAAAGACTGCAGCCACAAACCTTCCAATCCCAACTTAAATAGCCAATTTTTGATGTGTACAAGCCAGGGGATCTTCCCAGCATGGGGCCATGTAGTATAATTCTGATACAGTCCCTGTAGGGACCTAGATCCTCGTTTGTCCACAGCCTTAGTCAATACTTGATAGGTCTCAACATAGCAATGTCAGAAATCGATCTATAATTTTTTTTTAAATTTCTTTTTATTTGCATTTCAACAACATTACAAACATAATACACTGCAGAATGTATAGGATCCAGTATCGACGAGACAGTTACCTCCATACACAATGATGTCCATATTGCCGATAGGTATCCACACAATAGTGCCAGAGCAAGAATCCAGAGCAGAGTCTCTCCTCGTCCCAGCCCCCAATACACCCCCAACATCTCCCACATCTTCAGTGTCAACCACTGCAACCCACCATCAACCTCTACTTCCGTCTCCCCCCGGCCATCCGACATGAGGGTCAGTGCACTACAACGGATTGAGCGGTGTGTGAGTTAACCATTGTGAGAAAGGGTCCCATATGTCCCGCGGGCGCGTGCGTGGTGGCAGGAGCTCCCAGAATAGGGTGAGTTGCGTCTGACAGTATACTACACTCTTAAGCCACTCCCTAATAGTAGGCGTTGTGGTAGCCCCCCAATGTATCGCAACCTGGCGCTTAGCAAGTAGAAGGAGCATGGCCGGCAGTCGGCGATGTTTAGGCTTAACCATATGCAGGATCCCCAGCAGCGCAGCCTGAGGGGTACATGGGATCGGAAGCTCCGTAATGATGCACATTAGACGCAGCACCTCTGCCCAAAAGGAGGCGATCATGGGACACTCCCACGCCATATGCAAGAAGTCAGCGCCACGCGCAGTGCATTTCCAACAATTGTCCGTGTCTCTTAAGCCTATACGATGAAGTCTGCGTGGGGTGCGATATATCATATGTATGTACTTGAAATGGATAAGCCGGAGTCTATAGTTAGGGGATAGTGTCTCAAGCATTCTGCAGCATAGGTCCCAGTGGGCGTCAACAATGTCAACTCCCAATGCAGCGCTCCACAAATCGCGCGCCACTGGGGTCACCACTGGATGATTGCTTTGCATGCGCCCATATAGACGGGAAATTAGCTTGCGCCCCGATTCCACCTTCAGGACATTCTCCAGAGCCATCAGACTCGGCGGCGGCTCCGGGAATGCAGGAAACAGTGCCCGACATGTGTGGCAAAGCTGGTGATGAAGCAGGGTGTCAAGCGCCGTCGGGGTCTCCGCAGCGCACATCTGTTTCAACGTGATGAAGACACCATCAGGGAAGACGTCCCCCGCCGTATGGAGACCCCGCGACGCTGCGCGTTCTCCCGTTTTCATGCTCTGCAGCGGGGGCCACATTGGGTTCCCGCGCAGGGGGATTGCCGAAGTATAAAGGAGATCCAGCTTAGCCCGGCGGCGCAGTCCGTCCCAAGCCCACTGAAGCGCACGCACCGTATCGATTTCATTCCGCCTGCTCTTGTGTGGCGCATATAGGGCAGTGCGGAGCGGTAACGGGCCAACCATGTCCGCCTCTATCGCCACATGCGGTTGATAAGGCGTGGGGTGTACCCAATAGTGTAGGAACTGCGCCTGCGCACAATACGCATATAGCGTAAAGTCTGGTGCCGCCATACCTCCCTGTCTTTGTGGGAGAGTAAGCGTCTCCCAGGCTACCCTCGGCTGTTTACCCCCCCCACGCCAGTTCGATCATGAGCGAGCGTATCTTATTCAAGAAGTGTTTAGTCAAGGGGAGAGGGATATTAACAAAGAGGTAGAGGAGCTTGGGCAGTATGATCATTTTGGTCACAGCTATCCTGCCCGCCAGGGACAGGGGCAGGTGTTTCCACCGGCCTACCCTTTCCTCTATCCACTGCACGGCCCTCCCATAATTCTCCGTCCACAATGCCTGCATGTCTGTGCTAACCCATACCCCCAGGTATCGCACCGGCCCGGTCGCCCACTCCAGCGGGCAATCAGGCGTGAAGCGGGGTGTCGCCTCCGTCAAAGGCAGGATGACCGACTTCTCCCAATTAATAGTCACTCCCGAAAGCAGACCATACCGTATCAATTCACTCGTCATAGGGGAGAGGTTATCTTGTGGGTCAGTCACATAAAGGGTAATATCATCCGCGTACATTGAAATGGTCAACGCACGGGATGAAAATACAATGCCCCTGTTCGCATGATGTTGCCTGATCCGGGCTGCCAAGGGCTCGGTGGCAATCGCGAATAGTAGGGGTGACAGAGGGCAACCCTGTCTCGTGCCTCTTCCGATATCAAAGGGTTCGGAGACAAGCCCGTTCACCCTCACACGGGCAGTTATGTTAGTATAGAGCAGGCGAATATAGCGGATAAACGCTTCACTTACTCCCATTCGCCGCAGCAATGGGAACAGAAAAGCCCATTCCAGGGAATCGAACGCTTTCGTGGCGTCCAATAGCACCACTGCGGCCTTGACGTGAGGGGCCAAGTAGTGTAGCACTCCAAACAGGGTCCGTAAGTTGTGGTTCGTGGACCGGCCCGGCACGAACCCCGATTGATCTGGGCGGATCATTAGTGGCAACACCGGTTGTAATCGCAAAGCGAGCATTTTCGCGAATATCTTTGCGTCTGTATTTATTAGGGACAGCGGTCGATACGAGTCACAGCTCTGGGCAGCCTTATCAGGTTTTAAGAGAGCAATAATGAGGGCCTCTCTCATCGACGCGGGAAGTACCCCAGATTCAACCGCCTCAGCGTATACAGTCAGCAGCCGGGGGGCGAGGAGGTCAGCGTATTCCTTGTAAAACTGCGCTGGGAGACCGTCCGGCCCGGGCGCCTTGCCAGGGGCCAAGGACCCCAATGCCTCCTTCACATCTTCAATTTCAAAGGGGCGATCGAAATATCCTTTTTGGTGCGCATTAAACCAGATTAGCTGAACCGTGTCTAGGTAATCAGAAATGTCTGCCACGGCAGGCCCACCCCGGGAGCGGTATAGCTTTTTATAGAAGGACCGAAACGTATCCAGTATCTCCGGAGGGGAGTACACGGTGTCGCCCCGTGTCGTTTCTACAGAAGGAATGTAAGAGGAGCCCCTCTGTGAGCGCAGCAACCGGGCCAGTGTTCTGCCCGGGCGATCCCCCTCGCCGTATCTGCACGCCGTTGCGTGTTTATGTAAAAATTTAAGCTCCCTGTCTGCCTCTGTTTGGTATTCCGTTAGTGTGGCGCGTGTTTCCGCTAGAGTGGTCGTTGAGGGGTCTGAGCTATATTGTACCTCTAGAGTATGTAAGCGGTCCTCCAGTCTCTGGAGTGTATTTCTAATGCCCTTCAGCACTCTAGCCTGTCCCGCAATGCAATGGCCCCGGATGACCACCTTGAATGCATCCCATAGGGTTCCCACCGACGCCACCGAGTTCGTGTTGAGTTCAAAGTAATCGAGTATATGTTGGTGTACCTCCTCGCGGAACACCGGATCCAGCAGGGCCTGCGCAGGCAGCTGCCACGTGAATGGGGTGATGTATGGTTTGGGGACCCTTAGCACCAGTTCAACCGGACAGTGGTCCGATAGGGTGCGCGCTCTGTGCTGAACTTCAGACGTCCAGGCTTGGATATGTGGGGTTAGGAGCCAAAAATCTAATCTAGACCACGCCTTTCTATGTGGGGTGAAGCATGTGCCCTCTCGCCCGCCGGGGTGCAGGATCCTCCACGAGTCCAACAGGTTATATTCTTCCATTAGACCTCGAAGAAGGTCCGCTGTGTGCGGATGATGCGTGCGCGCTGCTCCCTCCCTGTCGTTTTCCAGCGACAGTACAGCATTGAAATCCCCTCCCCATATGTACTCCCCCGCGCCAAGGGATTGCGCCTTTAGCCAGACAGTCCGAAAGAAACCCGGGTCATCTGTGTTGGGACCGTAAGTGTTAATTAGGATTATCTGCTTATGGAACAGTTTCCCCAGTATTATTAAATATCTGCCCTCCGAGTCGGCATTTACTTTAAATGTTTGCCAGGGCAATCCTTTGCGTATTAAGATGACCACCCCCCGAGAATAGCTGGAGCATCCAGACGTGTGTACCTCACCCCACCTAGCATTTCGCAATCGTTCTCCCGCTTTCTGTAACAGGTGGGTCTCCTGTAGAAGACAGATGTCGATGTGGTTTCTGGCCAAGTGCGCGTGTGTCAACCTAATCTTGCGATGGTCATTAAGACCTCGTATATTCCAAGTCAGACAGCGTAACTCGGTCAATGAAGCAGTGGGTAATATGCCCTACGCAGCAGTATGCCAATCCGCGGGGTTAGGGGCAGGGCGAACAGCAAAATATCCAGTGTAACAGCCCCAGCACCTAGCAGGAAAGTGTGGATGTGTAGAGGCAATACCGTGTCGTCTTTCAAAAGTGTATTACATTTCCGCAGGTCAATAACATCAAACAAAACAGTCCCTCCCTCCCAACCTCCCACTCCAACCCCCCAATTAGGTTGAGATGCTGTACCCCTCCCAATTCTAACCCAAAAATAAAGCAGTTGCACGGGAATCATCCCTTCGAGGGCGTGGGTTTACCTGCACACTCCCCCATCAGTGAACAATAGGGTGGCCGAACATTCTGCCTTCCAAAGCCCCCAGCAGAACATACACAACAGGCAACGACTTATGCATCACCCACAACAGTAACGGTGTCACCCGTAGAGACCATGTACAACAGGAGTCTGTGGGACCCCAGATGCAGCGAACTTGTTCTACATCTCCCACCCACCACAGGCATCAAGACATAGACATTCAACAAAGTTATGGGTACTCATCCGCTGAGTGTCAGGACGCCATGCTTCACAAAAGTAGAACAGGGATCACAGAAACGCCGGTCAGATCATTCCACATCACTCAGCTTGTCCACCGGGGAGGCCGCACGGCTTGTGCGCTGCTCCCCATTCGTGCGCTCTGCTATCCTGGCAAATTTCAGCGCCTCCTTCGCCTCCGTGAATATCAGCGGCTTCCCTTTGTGGTGAATTTTTAACTTGGCGGGGTACAACATGGCATATCTGGTCCCCACTTTTTGAAAGATTTTTTTGGCAGGTATGAATTCGTGCCGCGCCGACTGCACAGCCTGCGTGAAGTCTGGATATAGGGAAATGGCCATGTTCTGAAAAGTGAGGTCACCCTTTTCCCGGTATAACCGTAGTATGGTGTCCCGATCACGGTAATTGAGAACGCGAGCCAGGATCGGTCTCGGTGGTGCCCCAGGCACCGGGCGAGGTCCAAGCGTTCGATGTGCACGCTCGATCAAGAACATTGCCGACAGTTCTGTCCCAAATAAATCGCGGAACATGCCTTCCACAAATTGCTCCATGTTGCCGATGTTTGTGGACTCCGCAATTCCAATAATGCGCACGTTGTTTCTGCGAGAGCGGGCTTCCAAATCCTCATTGCGCCCTCGTATTACATCCAAGACTTTGTCCATGCGCAGCAATCTTTCCCGGGTGTCCCCTTGGCCTTCTTCACAGTCCGCAATTCGCGCCTCAGCCGCCGCACGCCTTTCCCCATGTTGATCTACTGTGCGCGACAGGCCCTCCATGCGCTGCGCCATTGTGTCAAGCTTGGATTCAATCTCCCTCAGGCAACCCTTTAGTTCACGAAACATACTCTTTATGTCTTCGTCTTGTGAGGGTTCCAGCTGCGTCTCAGGGACCACCGTCTGCGAAGCCGGCTCCACTTCCACATTCCGGGTGGATTTCCTTTCGAACTGGAGCCGCGGCTGTTTATTGTCCGGCTTGCCCATGATCATGCAGGGGAGACCTGCCAGTGGGATCGAGGTGGGGGGTGATCTCAGCTAAGCACTCTTCGCAGTCATGCACCGCTCCCTCGGGAGGCCCCACGGGCGCCCGAGGCACTCCGCCACCAGTCGCTCCACGCAGTTCCCAGCACAGCTGCCGCGCCGACCAGCCCACCGCGCTGACAGAGAAGTGCTATGTCAGCTTCTCCCCTCGGATACCGCGTCTCCGGGCCGCTATGTGGACGTGCAAATGTGGCGACTCAAGGCATGAGATGGAGGAAGCGGCTTATCACTTTCGCCCAACTTCTCTGGCGGAATATACAAGGCGTGGCGTTTCCTGCACAGTATTGTCAGCAAATTCCAATTAGGCATGAGTTGCAAGGTATCGCCGCCTTTGGTGGTGCACTGATCTCCGACTGCGGCGCCACCAGGCCCGTCCCGGTAGTCTTTCTGGGCAGCAGCAGCCAACAGCCTCAATCCCACTCAGGGCCGGTAAAGCGAAGGGCAGGTAATCGCTCCCAGCAGCCAGGCCAGCGCCGACCCCGCAGGCTCCCCCGATCGCGGTCCACACCGCGGCAGCAGCACCAGCCGCGGCAGCTCTATCAGGCGGCCCCGCAGCGCTCAGGCCTCACCGGATTCTCCGTGGTATCCCCGGGCTGCGAAATTCTCCCAGGAGTAGTCAGCACGTCTTCGCCACAGGTCCACGATGCATCGATCCGGCCCCACGGGCCACGGTCACAGTAGCGCCGCAGGTCCTCTCCGCCGGGCCGCCCCACGTGTCAGCTCAAGAGCCCCAGCCGGGGACTCGCGTTGCGGCGACAGCCGACCCGCGCCTCGCGGGCTATCCGACAGCACAGCGCAGGGCCAGCTCGCCTGCAATACTCCACCGATTTCCTCCGCGAAAACTGCCCCCAGGTCACCGGGTCTCCGACACCCCTCTGCACCGCTCTGTCTGCCCGGACAATGAGGCACACTCGGATGGGCCGACGGATAATGTGTTCGGCCGGCAGAGCCCCGTTAAACGGCGGCCATCTTGCGGCTCGGCTACGCCCCCAGAAATCGATCTATAATTTAGGTCGAATCTAATAGGCAGGGTAGGTGCACTGGTTGGGAGTCTCAACAGAGTCTTAATGAAGGCATTTTCAGCTTTTTCAAGGGTGTTAAGATTACAGTGCCTTCATAAATCTGCCCCATACATGGCTCCACCACAGGCTTGAATCTTGTATATTTCCAGGGGAGGGGAGATAGTGAAAGTGTGTGATCTATTGGCAAATCCTAAAATGGACCCGGTTCTTTGCTTACCTGTGCTACCCATCTATGGGAGTCTTCCAGTCTTACAACCAATTAATTAAATTCATGGGCTCTATCTAGAGCCTCCTCCCCTATGAGTATCTTACTCTTGGGTATTTTCCTCCTATTACCAAAGACCATGTACCTAGTTTTGTTTTTGTTAATATCCAGGCTGTGGTTTAGGCCAAAATTATTAAATTTATCCAAGAGAATAGATAGACCACGAGGCGACTTTGATAGTAACTAAGTGTCATCTGCGAAAAGGAGACACAGAATTTTATAATCCTTTACCTTCGGGGAATCATTTTCACAGTTTAAAAGATAGAGAATGCAGCCATTTATATACAAGAGAGAGAGTGTGGGGGCTAAAATACACCCTTGTCTAACACTCCTCCTAATTGGAATATCTTCTGTCAATTCCCCTTTAGGGCCCCACTTAACCCTCACAAAGTTTTCTGTGTATGGTGCCTGGATCAGGGATAGTAGTCCATGCAGGACCCGGATCTTGTGCAAAGCCACCCAAAGTTTTGCCCTGGGTACTAGATCGAATGCAGCTTGCAAATCCACAAAGGCAACATACAGCAGCCCCCTGTCAATGTCTACTACCTTCCACTTACCGGAGAGGAATGAGACAATCTGGTCTATGGCCCGATGTTGGATCTGAATCCCGCCTGCAAGCGAGACGACGCTTTGGCTTGGGCAATCCAATCCCGTAGCCTCGATAAAATGTGCATACTGTAGACTTTCTGAATATTGCCTATCAAATTTATTGGTCTATAGAGCATCTAAGAGGGCCTTCTTGGAGGTTTTTCATGACTCATTAAACCAACCATTTACTCTTGGTCTCCGAAATCCCCTTCCATTTTTGTAGTCCACTACAAACAGGTTATGAATTTTTAAAAATAAATTAACGTGCATTATCAAAATCTGCGTGGGGGTTAAAACATGGCACTATAGAGTTTGCAGTTCTTCTAAAACAACCTTGTAGATTGCAAATGTGGCCTCTTTGGCTCTTGAAAGAACCTCCCATTTTACCTTGCGTTTATTGTTACTATTCATCACAGCCTTATGTGGATCAGGAGAGATTAAACTTTGCCTTTCTCTTATCTGTGACTTATCTCAGACTAGAGTAATAGGAAAGTGATTACTAGCATGTAGATCAAGCACTGCCATGCCTTTAATTTCATGCCAAAATGCGAACATCCAAAAGGATAGAGTCTATGTGGCTATTATAATCACCCCTCCTGAACGTTGGCTTTGCATCCGGGTCTGATGGAAAGCGACCATTGCATGGCCTCAGACCAATAGAGACCAATATATAAATAATCTGGGGGGAAGCAGAACTCATTTTCTGTGGTTTTCTTTGTAGGAGAGTAGGGTCTGCTTTCTATATTCACCCCCACTTTTTGCTTTTGCTCCACTGGTTTTCGACTTAGATGTGGCTGTGGGCCTGCTAATCAGACCCCCGGCCCAGCTGTTCTCTCTCTAAACTAATACTATGTACTTTAGGTGCATAACCCAATTGGATAGGATCACCTTATTGGCCCCTGTACAGTGTACCTTAGGTACCCAGGGCATAGGTGTACCCTAGGCCTACCAGGGGCTGCATTATGCCACCCCTGGCCTGGCCTTCCATTATGACACAACTGGCTGATCAATCAGCTGGGGCAAGATCGTGTAATCACCCCTTGCTTAGGTGTAGTATTCCTATACCTTCCGTGCCCTACGCAAAATTGTGCCTATTCTCCCCAAAGGTTTTAGAGCTGAGGTGGTGCGGAGTATTATACTCAGTAGATTAGACTACTGCAACGCACTGCTCCTAGGAGCCCCAAAGAAATTGATCCTTAGGCTGCAGAGGATCCAGAACATGGCGGCAAAACTGGCTCTATCGCGCCCACGCTCTGCTTCCTCCTCGGCAGCTCTAGCCGATCTACATTGGCTGCCGATACAACAGAGGATCGCGTTTAAGGCGGCATGTCTTGTATTCAAGGCGCTGCATGGACTTGGACCAATCCCACTCCAGGGCCTGTTTTCTTGGTACCAAGCTGCCCGGCCTTTGAGATCCTCATCGGCGTTTCTGGTGCGGGTCCCAAGGATCACTCGAGTCAGGATAGGCGGCCGAGCTTTCAGCCACACAGCCGCCTCATTATGGAATTCCCTTCCGCTAGTGCTGAGGGGTAAGCAAGATCTGACTTCCTTCAAAAGGGACCTTAAGACCTATCTGTTCCCTAGGGCAATATAAACATTCTTCCGGTGGTTTAAATAGGGTCTCAGCGCCAGGATACCCTTGGGGTGACAGACGCGCTTAATAAGAGTCAAATACATACATACATACATACATATATAGACACATGTGTACCTATCAGCCACTCCTATGGCAGGCCTTAACAATCCTGGAGGCAGAGTGCTTGGTAACATGTGAGATGGTGCTCTAGCATGAGCTGAGCCTGTCTGCAGCTTTCGGAACCATGTCCTTATAGCTGTTCTATGATATAGCCTACCATATACTCTTAAAGTGCCTTATAATCTTAAACGGTTATGGTAACTATGGTTTGGCTTTATCGAAACATGTTGTGTAAGGTGTCTAACACTTTGGAATAATACCCCCATACCATTTCTGGCAATGAGGATATTATCCCTCCCTTCTAGAGGGAGAAGACATGTTGAAACCTACTTACCCGGTTAAAATTGACCAGAGCCCCAGCATCACAAAATGGATGCTGCTGCCACAGACACAAGTCTGACCTCCTGCTGCTGGGAGTCCTTCCAGCGAGGGAGGCTTGGACAATAGGTTTCCTGCCTCGGGAGGTGCGAGCACCACCCTAGACAGGATTTTGTGTATTGGGGCAGGGAGGGTTGAATGAAACGAGACACTGCCTGGGGCACACAAGTAGTCCCATGCATAGTCCAGTTCAAACCGGTGCTGGGGCACTCCAGCCCCAGCTCTGGCGCGAAACTGGACAAAGGAAAGGGGGTGTAGCCACTCCCCTTCCTGGTCCCACCCATAGGAGGGACCTTGCAGGTAGCCCAGCCCACTAGCCCAGTATATTAGTAGCTAGTTGGGCCCTGCTAAATTAGATTAACCTGAATCTGCAACTTGAACAGAAACTCTGGACCTTCGACATTCGACCTCAGGAAGAAGACTGAAGAAATCTTCCTTGTGGCCAAGGAGTGACCACCCTGGGCAACCAGGCACCATCCAGCGACCGCTGCTTGCTTTGCGACTGAATCCTACGAGGGACGACTGCAGAGACTGACCAGCGCCGAGACTTCCAGACACCTCTGAACCAGATCCACATCTCCAGCGAAGCTGAGACCCGTGGAGGCGACGAGGGACGTGGGACCAGCGACTTGGGAAAAGTGGCTAGTAACTGACTAGCGCGACTTCTGAGGCATCCTCGAGGCTGTGCTTGGGGAATTGTGAAGCCCCACTCCCGAGCACCATCTGCAAAGAAGATCAGCTCCCCACACTTCACGTGTTCTGCGTGGGGCCCTTCTGCACCTGTGTTGCCCGGTTGCTGGCCCGTTGGCTAGTAACCTCTGCGACGACGAACCTTTACTTTCAACTTGCTGGTCCGGCTCCTCCAGACTGGCACCCGCTCCTCTGTGAAAGAGAAGCACCCCAGACCTTCCTGGTCTGCACCAGAAGCAAGTCCTCCATCCTGCGTGGGTTCCGCTTGCCAAGGCTTGTTGGGTTCTGACTCGACTTCGACGACGCCGACAGCAAGAGCCTTCGTGGGACAGCTCACCTCCTGGTCCTGGTCGTCCTCGACGTCTCCTGGTACCCGTGGCTGCTGCGACAAGCTTCACCCCTTCACCTGCATCTTCACGACATCGCCTGGTTCCTTCCTGGTTCCTTCCCGGCTCCTGGCTGGTGACCTAGACTCTGTCCCTTCTGCTTGCAGGTTCCTTCCTTCTTGATCCCCACCTTGGGATCCACCGGACACTCTTCACTGACTGCCTGTCAGCAACTTTCCTTCAGGCATCCATAGAAGTCCACGACGAAACCCGTCGCAAGTTCACACCTATGCACCCGCAGCCCGTGGGCTAGGTAACTTGGGTACTTCGGTGCTCACAAGGGTATTGACTATCCTAGGGTCTAGTTTCCGAGTCTCGACTTTCTAGCTATACCAGAAGTGTCCTAAAACTGCTCATTTCTAACTGCTAGTGATTCTATCGACTTTTACGCATTACGCGTGAGTGTTTCCACTCTGCACCTGTATCCCGTGGGCCTCCCACTTCCTAACTGTTGGTAGTATAGTGTAGCCCCAGCGATTCCCTAGGCCTAGGCCTATCCTGTGTTCGTGACAGTGGTCCTTATACCACTTACTTAGTATATGGTTTGCATGGCCCCTAGGGCCTAACTGTATTACTTACCTGTGTGACTTAATGTATGCTTAAATAAGACTGTGTTGTACTTACCTCGAATCTCATAAAGAGTGCTGAGGGTTTGCCTAGAATAAATACATTCTATTTTTATATATATCTGTTGTGGTGTCCTTTCATTTGGTATTCAAGGGATTACATATGGTATAACAGCTGGCTTCACATGCCATTCAGAGTTTAGCCTAAGACTGCTCTTGTCCATGCTACCACTAGGATAGCTGGTCTATAAGGTTGACTTTTTCAACCAATCACCATAAGGGTTGGTTGGACTGATACAAGGTGTACACTAGAATTAGTGACATCATATATTAGGCCAACTTCTCACATTCTTTGAATACAAATTCTGGGTATCCTACCAGATTCATCCTAATCCCTTATCAGTTCCAAGAATGGGGTATAGGGTTCGAAGGATGTGTTAAAATCTCCTGCTATGATCACTTTATGGCCAAGGGCAAAAGTTTCCTGAAATGCATTCAAGGTCTTAAAATAAAGAGAGGGTCTGGAAAAAGGAGTCTACCTGTTGTAGATGTTTATCAACATATATGGAGTGCCAGACTTTGGTTTCAGGCTAAGGATTAAAAGGTCACAGGAGTCTATAGGGATTTTGTTAATTGAACACTCAAGTGAACTTTTGGACCATATTAAAAGCCCCCCAGATGGCCTACCTTCTATCAAAGGCAGTGCCTCAATACTATGAGTTAAGAAACCATGCCTATGAACCTTAGTCAGTGCCCAAGTCTCCTGGAAGATGCAGAAGTCAAACTCATCTATGAACAATCACCAGGCCCCATCAACCATTTCTGACCGAATCCCAGCAATATTCCAGGAGATAAGGTGGAGAGCAAAGGCTGGATTTGTTGGCACCTGCACAATCCCCTGAGCAGCCACCCTGTTTGCGACGAATTTGGGGTCAAATTAAGAACATCTGTGGACCCTTAATAACTGGAACAGAGGGGGCGTGGTCTGGCCACGCAGGAAGATGGCCACCTGAGAAGTGAGATCCGTCGCGGGACGGGGCCCCAACGGCTCTAACTCACCGTTTTATACATTTGGAGCTCCTTCCTCCTGTTCCGCTGCATTCGGATGGTGCGGGGATGAGTCGGAGTGAGTTTCCTGGCGTCAGAAGATGAAGCTGTTCCACCAGCGCGTCTCGTCTAGCGCGCTTCCTCGGACGCGCCTCCTCAGGCCGCACCTTTTCCTCTGTATGAGGCCGCGCCTTCCCGGATGACTGGAGCGCTGCCTTCGCTTGGAACGTGATTCTTCATCTATTAAATATGACGGCACCGCCTCCAGGCCATTAATGGTGATGAAGGTGAGGCTTTTCTACGCAGCATGGCATTTGTGAGGGTGCGCCCTTCCTCCTGACAGGGCCGTTTTTTTCTTCATATTGCCGCAACAGCGCTTCTGCCTCATTGAAGTATTACGTATTGTTTGGACAGTGCCTCTTTTATGATTTGAAGCTCTACCTCCTTACCTAGCCTGCAATTGAAACTGTGTATTCCACAATGTTCAGCATTATATATGAGGATTCGCCCTGGTTATCCGGTACTTCTACATCCTTGGTATAATTGCGCTTTTGCGCTCCTCAACGTTACAAAGGCTTGTATTCCTTCTTTCCCTACGGGCTGCATCTCTTCAACTAATGGACATTGAACTTCATAAAAATTTTCATTGTTGGTTATATAAAATTTAGGAGGCCTCCTTTATCTTTTCCTGACAGAACTGCTCCTCATTCAACTGTTTCTATGTATATGTTTTCCATTTATTCTATTGCTTTTGGTGTTGTAATATTCTAATAATAAGTTTCATTATATCAGCCATCCACTACTTTGCATATTTATTTTACCACATTGACAGCAGTTTTGCTCTCAGCAACTTTATCTCATTATTTTCAAAGTACCTACATCTCGATATCCTGCGCCACAGAACGGCCTCCTCACGCTTCTTCAGAGTTTCCTTTAAAAGTCCTTTACAAATGTCTACTACTAAGCACGGCAACAAACACTCTAAACAACTATTTGCAGAGACTCTCAAGCAACCCAATACCATGTCAACAAAGGGCAGCACATCTTCATCATCCAATTTACCTCCAAGCTCACCTCCTGCCACTGGGCATGCATCTGCAGAAACTATGCAACGTATTTTCCAGGAAATTTCTGGGGTTAGTCGTCGACTGGAAGGTATGGACATCACACTTACATCCTTGGCTGAAGAAACCAAGTAAATTCGAGCGGATAAAGCAGGCCTCTATGCCAAAGTGGAGGGTCTCGATACTAGAATTCTTGCAGTGGAGAACCGTCTTGATTCATTTTCCAACAAAGATCAAGATCTTCTATTCCTTCATAGCAAACTCATCGATTTGGAAGATCGTAGTCGAAGGGATAACATCAGTTTTTTTGTTTTTCCGGAACATATTGAAGGCCAAAACACCAAAGCATTTCTTTGTAGCATCCTTCCAAACCTGACTGGTATTTCTTTTGTTCCACCTTTAGAAATCCAAAGAGCCCACAGAACTAGTCCTCCACGTAAGGATTCTACAGCGCGTCCAAGACTGTTCATGGCGAAGGAGACGGGCAATAATCAAACACGACAATTACTGACTGCAGCTCGCTCGCAAGGCTCCTTCTCCTTCAAGGGTCATATAATTCATATGGCAGCTGATTTTTCTAAGGAAACCAATGAACGAAGGAAAGCTTTTCTTTCCATGAGACCTCAATTGCACCAATTAGACATCAAATATGGCTTGTTTGATCCTGCACGTTTTCACATCACCAGAAATGGAGATTCCAAAGATTTTTATGATCCAATACATCTCCAGAATTTTTAGATTCCATCAAACTTCAAGACATGGAAGTTCAAGTCCAATCTTCAACAAAGGATCATTCTCAATCACCTTCTACTTCCTCTCTTCCATTAACAGATCACAGGCGACTTAGTCTTAGTAGCCCCAGACATCATGGTAGAGACTTCGAAAGACTCCATCGCCCCCAAGAAGACAAAACTTTAACCCTTCATTCTGCTTCTACTGCTACCTTTCCACAAAAACCGCATAGAGATAAGTCCAGATCCCCTCTTAAATCTCCCTTAGATGCAGATTGAATAACCTTTTGTCATGCAAGTTGTTCTTCCTATGTTTAAGCTGTAGCTAATTGAAGGTCTCATATTTATTTTTTAACCCCTTCTTATTGTTATCAGCACTAAGATTAATTAAGTTGTTCTTATATACTATGATGTCCACACAGTGTTAGATGCATTATAGATAGATATATGCTTTATTTTCTATATTTTCAATTTTATCTTTAGACTGTTTCTCTCCATTATAATGGTTACTTCCACTTTGTTATTCACTATCAATATTACAATTCTTACCATATTATCATAAGTCTTGCTTTCATTTAGCTATTATGACACCTCGTTATTTGCTTATTGTTCTAATATTTTATTTTTATTTTCTATCATATGTCATTTACATTGTGCTCTATTGTTATTTTCTGCTTATTTACAAGTAGAAGGTATTTTTTTTAAAGTTATCATAAGTTACTTAATTGTTAGTCTTTTGTCCCTTTAAAATGGAATGTACTATAGCTTTTATGACTTACCTTTATTTCTTACTTGCTCTTCTGCTTTCCCTTATTGTATTTCTCACTCTTTATCAAACTGTTATCATGAACTCTATTACATGTTAGTATTCACTCTCCTAACTTCGCTTATTTTCCAGAGGGGTCCTCTCCCGCGGCGGCGCTCTAGTGCGCCCAGACCCGCAGTTAACAGTTCAGGTTCCTCAATCTCTTTCCTTTTATTTGCACGTTCTTCTATCATTTTCTCTTGATTATTCCCTCATCCCTTCCTCCTCCTCTTTATTGTACTTCCTAACAATCATCTTACAGTTTTGTCTTATATTGTGTTACTTGTCTAAATCACCTTTCTTTCCTGCTGCTTGTTTCTTTTCAACTACATATTGATCCCCCTTCTCTAAGCCACGGCTTTTTTTTTGCTTTTTTTTTCTCTCCTAGCCAACAACAACTCTCCCTTCTGCTGATTCTTGTACTGCTCTAACATGCCACATACACATCCTTTAAATGCAATCACATGGAAGGTGCATGGTCTTACTCATTACATTAAGCGGAAGAAAATATTTTCTTATCTCCAATCCAAACATGTAGATGTAGCTTTACTACAAGAAACCCACTTAGAATCGTTGGAGCCTGAAAAATGATGTAGAGATTGGGTGGGAAAGGTCATACATAGTAGTATTCAAAAAGATGAATCCAATGATGTTGCTCCTTCCCGCAAATGTAGAGTAGCAATACTCCTTCACAAATCACTTCAGGTTACTGTTTCAAAAACATGGTCGGATACGAATGGACGTTATATCTTTGCTAAACTACGGGTTGGCGATTCACACATTTGTGTAGGATCTTTCTATGCTCCTACGGGTACCAAAAAATCCTTCTTTCTTCAGTTGTCCCATCTACTAACAGAAATTAATGCGTCACAATATCTGATTGGCGGAGATTGGAATGTGACGCAAGATTCCATCCTAGACAAAACAGGACCATTAGACGAGGGAAATGCTTCAGATAGGGTTTTGCTAGGTGACATAAGGTTGGATAATGGATTGATTGATCATTGGCGTCTTAGTCATCCAACAGATAAGGAATACACTTTCTTTTCCTCTGCCCATGGTACATTCTCTCGTTAAGATTATTTTTTGACATCACAGAAGGTAGTCCAATTGGTTACAGATTCCCGCATCCTGGAAGCAGCTTTGTCTGATAATTCTCCTGTCCTCCTCTCCCTTGAATTAGGACTTTCTAGACCAGGACGGAAACCGTGGTGTATGAGTATCCAATGTCACAGAACTCCAAATGGGAAATTCCAATTACAGTCGCACTTCCAAGATTATCTTTCCACTAATCAAGGCTCTGTAGCCTCCAACAGGGCTAGCTGGGCTGCAGCTAAAGCCACTCTTAGGGGTCAATTAATGTGTGATGCAATAATTGCAATAATTGCAAATAAACAAAACGCCAGATGGCAAATTGACTTAGAACAAGATATACAATTTTACTCTCGTTTGTACACATTTTCTCCAACGTTACAAAATCGTAAATTACTTGAACAAGCTCGCATGGCTCTAAATAGCCTTTTCGCATCCAAAGCAGAGTATGCTTTGCAGAAAATGAAAGGTCGTCACTACGAACAAGGTGAAAAGGCAGGACGATTATTAGCTGTACAATTACGTCAGAGAGGCAGCTATGGCTATTCCGGCCATCTGGACGGCGCAGGGAGATTTGTGTACAAAACCTCAAGAGATTGTTAATGAGTGTGCCTCCTTTTATCAATCTCTTTATACTCCAGCTAACCATATAGACACGGATAAAATGTCAGCATTTCTTGCACAGGTAGATCTTCCGTCCCTATCTGACGATGGTAGAGCCATTCTTGAAGGTGAAATTACTAAAGATGAAATTTCTCGAGCTATAACTTCCCTACCTTATCACAAAGCTCCCGGCGAGGATGGATTCCCTGCCGAATTTGATCGATGGGGAGGTCACAAGGTTATTGATACTCAGCATGCTGCATTCCAGGAGGCGGATAATGTATCTTCATTGGGTCCTATCTCCAACAAAGCCATTATTCCACCCAAACCCGGTAAAGACCCCTTATTGTGCAGTAGTTATCGCCCCATTTCCTTATTAAATTCCAATATCAAAATTTTAGCTAGCATCCTAGCATCTCGTCTTCGTAAAGTTTTACCTTCTTTGATACACCGTACTCAAGTTGGTTTTGTTCCGGGACGTTCCTCTCGGAACCATATTCGCACCTTGGCCCATGCACTATGGTCGGCTACACATCTTTCATTAGCACTCTCGCTTGACGCAGAAAAAGCGTTCGATCGTATCGAATGGGACTACCTTTTCACAATCATGGGAACATTTGGATTGGGTAAGAAATTTATTGATAAAGTACGCTTGTTGTATGACAATCATTCTGCTCAGGTGAATTGTGGTGGGTTTTTATCTGATACGTTTATGATTAGGAAAGGAACGCGCCGAGGTTGCCCATTATCCCCACTTCTTTTCCTTCTGGCTATGGAACCTTTAGCTGCCACCATTCGCTAATCTGATGAGATTACAGGTGTTCCCCTCTCAATTGGACACTCTAAAATATACCTTTATGCCGATGATATTTTGCTTACTCTTACACAACTTCCCCGATCACTTCCCTCTCTTCTCCAAATCATTAATGATTTCTCTTCTTTTTCGGGCTACAAGATCAATTGGGATAAGAGTGAAGCATTGCCCATTTCTAATGGAACCACAAAAGCAGCTATACATGGATTCCCTTTTCATTGGCAACCCTCACGTCTTAAGTACTTAGGCATTCTAGTCAATAAAGGTTTGGAAGACATGGTTGTAGATAATTTAACCCCTCTTATTTCTCAAATGCAACGTGACTTCGATAAATAGAAATCCTTGGGACTCTCTCTATGGGGCAGAGTCCAAGCTATTAAAATGGTCACTCTTCCGAGATTTTTCTACGTTTTAGGTATGCTTCCCCTCCAGCTTCCCCTATCCCTACTTAACCCCTTGCATGCCCGCCCCTTTCCCCGCCCAGTGCCGCGCCTTCCATTAGCGGGCGGAGTTCATGACGAGCTGGACTCGTCATGGGCACAGCGCCACCGCAGCCCATGACGAGTCCAGCTCGTCATGGGCACTGAAGGGGTTAAATCTATAGACTCCAAGATTAAAACTTTTATTTGGAATTCAGCTAAACCACGTCTTGCTATAGCAAAGCTGAAGGCTCATCAATTATATGGTTGGATTGGGCTTCCATCCATTGAGCATTATTCTTTAGCGTTGCATATTTCCCAACTTTCTTATTTGTTACCTGGAATCAAAGATGTACCGCAATGGGTTCATATAGAACCCATTATCTTCTGTCTTCAAAGTTAGATCTTTCCCTCTTATACGGTAGTGGTTCTAGTCGTATTGACTCGAAAAATCCAATCTTATCAGCTATGCATAAATCCTGGCAACGAGGTCATCGTATATTAGGTTCTAATCCGCGGATTCATAGTAAGGCTCATCTATGGAATAACTCAGCTATTCGTATTAACGATCGTATGCTATCTTGGCCTGAATGGCAAGCTGCAGGTATTCGGTACCCGGATCAACTTCTTCATGGTGAAGACTTCAAATCATTTTCACAGCTCAGTGAGGAATTTAATCTTCCTAAACAACATTCTTCCAAATACCTTCAGCTCCAACAGTGTTTGAAGAACCATTTAGGGTCACCCCCTTGGATATTACAAAACTCTCCAATATTGTATTATTTAAATACTTGGGGGAAACTCAAAGGGGTAACCTCCGGTCTTTATAAAACCTTTACATCTCATCTTTTTTCTAAATCCCTCACACATGATCTTCAATGTAAATGGCAAGTCCGTTTATCAACCTGTTATACAGACAGTGAGGGGGATCAGATCTTGGAGAATCTTCATAAAGGAACCCGCGAAGCAAGGCTCAAATTCTGTTTATTCAAAATACTACATGATTGGCACTGGTCGTCAGTCAAATTACACAAAGCTAATCTGCTCCCACACGTTATTTGCTGTAGATGCTCCAATCCTGGTTGTGATACTACCCACATTATTTGTGAATGTCCAAGTATCCAACCCTTTTGGAACTATGTTGGTATTGTTATGTTATGTTAATCGTTTTTATAAGGCGCGCAGCTGCCCCAGCCAAGGAGCGTCCCGGCGCCTGATCAGGTACCACAACACAACAGATCGATGCTAATAAGGGAAAAGGAGGGAATCAGTCAGCGGTTGGAAACAAAAAAGTTTTTATGGCGCGCCTAAAGGAAGTAAGGCTATTCAGGGCTCGAATATGGACAGGGAGAGAATTCCATAATCCTGCTGCTAATACTCGAAAAGAGCGACCTCCCATCCTACTCAGTCTAAACCGTGTATTGACCGCCAAATGGAGAGATTCTGATCTAAGAGACCGTGTAGGAACATAGGAGGAGACAAGCTTAGAGAGGGCTGGAGGAGAGGAAAGCTTCAAGATTTTAAATGTCAGGCAAAGAGCCTTAAATTTAATTCTCTGTCTAACCGGCAGCCAGTGAAGAGAGGTCAAAACTGCAGAGACAGAGCACTGTCTAGGGAGGCCAACGATGGCACACGCCGCGGCATTCTGCACCCTTTGCAATCTAGTAGCCTCCGCCTGATTCACTCCGAGCAGCAGCGCACTCCCATAGTCCAGCCGAGAAAGAATGGAGGCTTGGACCACCAGTTGCCGAGTAGGGGGGTCGACGAATTTGAGGACCGATCTCAGCCCTCGCAGAATACCATAACAGGTAGCTGCAACCTTCTTCGTGTGGCTGGTAAAAGAGAGTGTAGGATCCAGCCAAACCCCCAAGTTCTTAACTTCGGCAGCTGGGATGGGAGTCACCCCCAATTCTGGAGGCCACCACTGGTCTCCCCAAAGCTCCGCCTGCTTTCCTAAAATCAGGACCTCGGTCTTTTTGGCATTTAACTGCAAACAGTTAGTACGCATCCAATTTGCCACGGCTATGAGTCCTGCACGAAATCTGGGAGCGTTCACCTCGGGGGCACCGCTGAGTGTCACCGCCAGCTGCGTGTCGTCAGCATACGATGTCATAGTAAGGCCACATTGTCTGACGACTGCAGCCAGCGGTTTCATATATAGATTAAATAGAGTGGGGCTCAACGCAGAGCCCTGCGGAAACCCCAGCCCCAGTGGATGGAAAGAGGACTGACAAGGTGGAATAGCCACTTTAAAAAACCAGTCCGAAAGGAAAGAGCGAAACCATTGGAGAGCAGTCCCCTCAATTCCCACTCCCCCCAAGCACCGGATCAGGATGTCGTGAGACACCGTGTCAAACGCGGCGCTCAGATCTAACAGGAGGAGCGCCGCTGTCTGCCCAGCATCCAGCACCGTTCGCAAGTGCTCGGTCATAAAGAGCAGTGCAGTTTCGGTGCTGTGTTGTGCACGAAAACCATTCTGGCTCTGGTCAAGAATGTTATTACGAGAAAGGTGGGCAGACAAGATGGAGTTCACGTGTGCCTCAGTAACCTTGGCGGTCCAGGGCAGTAGGGAGATGGGACGATAGTTTTCTGGCAATAGGGGGTCAAGGTTAGGCTTCTTTAAGATAGGGCTGACCACTGCCTGCTTCCAGTAAGACGGACCACGCCTGATGTGAGCGATAGATTGATCAAATCCAGTAAAGGCTCACGACATAAGGGAGGAAGAAGTCTGAATAGCTCTGGCTTCAGCGGATCTAATGGAGAACCGGATTTAATTTTGAGGCTCAGAGTATCGAAAACCTCGTCCGACATTACTGGCAGGGAGGACAGGGTTTCGTGAGCCATAGCTATCACACCAGTTTGCTCAGCACCGGGCACAGATGGCGTAAATCCTCGGTAGATCGCCTGCACTTTCTCCACGAAAAAGGATGCCAAACTTTCACAGTGAGAGTCCGTGCAGATTTCCACCGAGGTGGCCCGTTTCCCCATCAGGTCTTTAAGAACCTTAAAAATTAATTTAGACGGGTTGGGGCTATTCTGAAACTCGAAAGCATAGTATGCGGCCCGAGTTTGACAGATTGCCCTGTGATAGATCTTAAGCTGGGCAAAATACGAAGATTTCAGGGTGGGATCAAAGGATTTCCGCCACGCCCTCTCAGCTTGCCGGCACGTTCTCTTAAGCTCGGCAAGAGTATCATTATACCATGGGCTGGTAACTTTAGCATGGCATTTCGACCAGCGCATCGGTATAAGAGAGTCAAGGGCGGCTAGGACCCAGTTACAAAACTGCTCGTATCCTTGTTCCACATTCAGCAGATTGCCCAGGGGCTGCGCCTCCAAGATCTTATAAAACTCCTCCAGTTTGAGCTTGTGCCAATTTCTTTTAAGGATCAGTCTATCCACAGGTTTAAATTGTGGGTCATCTATAGGGCATGAAACTTTAACCAGCAGATGGTCAGTCCAGCCTACCACCATCGGGTCAGAGACCCTAGCCCGCTCCAGTGTGGTAAATAAGGGGTCAAGGATATGACCTCCTATGTGGGTAGGGGAGGTAACTAGTTGGATCATTTGCATGGCTTCAAGGTCCGCTAGCAAGGTATTAATAGGTGCTGATGACCTCTGATCAAAATGGATATTGAGGTCACCTACGATGTTAAAATTGGCACATCTCGGAGCTAAAGAGCTGACCACGTCAGTAAGAGCGGCCTTGAAGACAGTGTCATTCCCTGGCGGGCGATATTACCCTGAGCTCAATAATGCCTCTGAACTTACCATTTACACCAAGCAATATTATTTTGCATGACGTACGTCACTTCCCAAAGCTTTCCAAACCACAACATCGTCTTTTCCACACTGCTCTAGCCACAGCTAAAATATGTATTTTACGTCACTGGAAATCCTCCTCACCACCTTCACAAGAGGAATGGCTGGTTGCTATGATACAAACAGCTTCACATGAAAGAACAGTTTATAATCTTCAAGATCAAGCCGATATATTCCTCCAGACATGGTCGCCATTCTTACAAACCAAAGCTACTGACCCCTCTGCCACCCTGCCTCCTCCCAGTACTTCTATCTAGGCTGGTTAGTCCACTTTTCCACTCTTGTTTATTATGTTTGATTATTTATTTTGCCTTCTTCCTTTTTTTTTTCTTTCTCTATTCTCTATTTCTCTTCCTTCTTTCTTCATACCCTGGATCATTCTTCTTCTTCTTCTTCTTCTATATTCTCTTTTATACTATATTCTATACTCTTTTCTATTTTTCTTTTTCTTAATATACTTTTCCTTTTGCAAATATACACATTTTCCTGAGACAATACCTATTTATTTTGTTTCTATATATATCTCTTAAATTCTCATTTCTTATGTAATTTCTTTTCCTTCTATTTGTCTATTGTGTTTTTTTCCCCAATATTTATTTGTTTATGTTTTATTTAATTGTTTCTACAATTACTCCCTCATTCACTTATATTGTATTAACTTATTTGCGTCTCTTTTACATGCTTTATTTAAATATTTATTGTTGTATATTTGTTATTATTATATTGCTTATTATCCCTTATTTATTTACAAATGCTTTCTTTTTATTGTTTATCTCTCTGATGTATTCTTACTATAAATTCAATAAAAATTTAAACACAAAAATAACTGGAAAAGGGGTGGCCTCCTCTTGCCTAGGACCTGGGTAGGGAGCCTCTCTGGGAAGTCAATCAACTTGTTCCAGAACCTAAAACCGGTTGGGCACAGGTACACTATAGGGCCTGATCGACCATTGCTGGCTAAAGATGGGAACACTTGGGCTTCTTTGGGGACATAGTGATGCAGGGATATGAGTAGCCCAAACAATACCTAGTGGCTGTTTATAAAAGTACCCCAAGGGGAGTGGATCAATACTAGTTTGACCGACTTGAACATGTGCCGCACTGGCTAGCAATTTTTGTACCAGTGAGGGGTCTTTTAAATTCATGATGACACAGTTCACCGGATGGTCCTTCGACTCTTTCCCAATCCAGCACTCTCTACGAGTATGGATATTATTGGTCAGGGAAGTGGGGAAATTCATATACTTGGAGAGCCAGTTCAGACACTTGAGGCCAAGCTTTTGTGTGCTTCTTTCTGCTCTTCATTCAGTCTCGCTACTACTGACAAAATTACCACACAGGGGCACGCTGCGGGGGTAAGTTAATAACAGGAAGATTCCTAGTCTCTTGAGGAGGTACATCTGCCTCCCTTCGACCAACGCTGCCCCCCTGATAGTGAAGTTGCCCTGGTTGCAGGCCCCTCACCGGATTACCCCCTGTATTCAATATATTCGAACTGCTAGTTGGTAATGGGAGCAGCTTCCGCAAAAACAATGCTCATCTTGTTTTTTCCAGTTTCTGCTACTGAGGGAGGTGAAGATGAAGGAGGAGCAGGATCTACTCTGACATTTTGCCGAGGGGATGATAGTCTGGGTTTAGGGATGTAATTCAGTACCCGATCGATCTCAGACAAGCGAGCCACAACAGGTGAAAATTCACTTCTTATAATCCCTTCTATTCTGCCAACTAGATCCTCTACTAAATCAACAACCCATTTTGGTTTTGTGCAGCCCACATCACAGTCGAGAGTAGCAGTAACAGAGGTGGTGGGTGGTGAATTAACAACAATGCTGTTTGTTGTGGGCAGATTTTCTCGGGTTCTTTGCAACTTGCCTGAGTTCTTCATATACGATTTTGGGGGCGAGTGTCTGCTGGGTGGTATCAGCTGGAGGGCCACCATCGAACATAGCAATCCACCCCTCCCCCCTTAAGACTTCCTGACGGAACACACATACATGAGCCAGACAGTGAATGTGCAATTTCCTTTGGGCCCAAGAAAAGTCTCTTCAGTTAGAGCGGGACACTCCTGAACACCCAGTAGTAGGACCACCCAAATGGAAGACTGAGCAGATATGGGCATAAGACAAAAGCATAAGATAAAAGCAGGGTCAAAGGCAAAGTCCGGGGGGAACAACGTCTGGGTAGAAATGAGATGAGAATGTAGTCAATGCCAGGGGATAAAACAGGTGGCAATGTAACATTGTATGTCAAATATCGTAATTACCCAAGAACCTAAACATATGTGACAATCATGAAATGTACGGTGCAAAATTTATTAAGAAAGTGGGCTGGCAAAAAACACATGCCCAATAATAAACTACTAACACTAATAAAAGTACAAATATCACTCACCCCGTGCACTGTTTATGATCTCACACATTCCACCACAAACATCACTGGTGACAACCAACACAATGTGACTAATATCATACATAACATCATTGGTTGTCCATTATATGGGACATGACATAGAGATCTACGGTTACAATATCAATGTTTGCTATTGGGTATTCTTGCTGCAACTGTATCTACTGGTCACTACTGAGCTTTATGCAGCATTTAATACAGGTCACAGGTTTTAAGGAAAAAAAACAATAGCGTTCCAAGCTCATCTATGTAATCATGATCACCACCATCATTGATCACAAGACTGCTTATAAGGCACCATTTAAAATAGGTAGAACATCCAAGGAACACAGTGGAATTTTTAAGATATGGCTTAGCAGTGTGTACACATATTGTGCCACTTTCAGTACATCTTGGGCAAATTACATTTATTTGGGCATGTCCCTTGTAAACATATGTGTAGGCATTTAGTAGTGATCAGTTGTACTGAAGCCTTGTTTTTCTTTTTAACAGATGTGTTGATTGACATTTCATGAACACTTCACATGTGCAAAGACATCCATTCACGATCAATGCTACAACCATTTTACCATTATTATTGCTGTAAAATACCCGTTTTGGCTTCACGGTTTTAAAGTTTACCTAAAGATTTTATTTGTCACAGTATTCGGAGATAATGAACAAAAATCAACATTCTACGCGAGGATTAAAGGAGAATTTAGTAGTGGCTGTCTGTGAGATTCTTATCTAGATATTGTACAGTTAATGAAATGGAAATTGAAAATTGCATGTATTTCTACTTGACATGTATCAGTTTATTTTGAAAGTGCATATTTGGATAATCTCACTGGCCTCTACTAAATTCTCTTTTAATTCATCACCCTTTTGGAACAACGTTTTCTTTGTTTACATTTAGGCTCCGTTTCCTGTAGGTTTTTGGGTGGCCTGTATTTCTTGACATAGCATTATGTGATGTCACTGCTGTCATGTAAAATGTCATGTGGGAGGTTGTGATCAGCTAAGTGTGGGAATTATGGTTGCATAGGTCACAGAGTACTACAATTTCAGTGTTTTTTATTCTAACCATTATCATCTTATTTAAGCGTATTACTGATAAAATTAGGAAGTTACAGATCTTAGAATCTAGCAATAACATAACTTAAAATATACTTTCAATGCTCTCCATAAAACTTCAGTTAAAGGGATTTTAAGGTCCACCATTTATACATCAATGACATTTTCAATTCAGCGTGGTGTTTGACTAATCTAACATCTCGCTAATAAAGAATTAAAACTTACAAAAACCATATGAGGGCACATATCATACTAAAGTCACATTATGATATGATGCCAGAAAATAAATGACGGTTGTGTTGGGTAACATCACAAGAATCAACTTACTTCTTGATCTGATATAGCAATCATTACAGTTTAGTAAACCATTTCTGATCCGGACATCTGTCCCAGAAGTTGTGTCTCCAAGCTGTCCTTTGCAAATTCCACACTGTCAAGGGAAGTAGAAGAGAGCGAAAACATTTCATATACTGTGGATCAAAATATTATATACATATATATATATGTATATATATATTTATTTACACACACACACACATTATATATATATAGTTATACATTATCAGATTTGGAGGGTAGCAGTTTTGAAATTTCTTAGTATGCTGCAAATTACTTTCATCTAAGTTATCTTTCCAATTTTTCACTTAAAATGTGCGAGTTCACTGTAGTCCCCAATTCTTGGTGCCATTAAAGCTGTACACTAGGTGAGTTGCCTTTTGGGACCTGTGCCTTGCGTGAGTCATAATAATAGTTTCTCGTAGTAGATAAGTTACGCAAAAACATACAGTACGTCACTCCATGTAGTAGAAGAAACTGCAGGAAGGACTACCCAAATATAAAATGCTGCATAGATGCATTTCCTAGTGGTTCAAAATGTATAATAACCACAATAGCAATGGCTTCAGTACTTCCCATTACATTTCCATGTTCATGGGAGAGTCTCTCTTTCTAGAATCGGTGGGTCTTCCGGATTTGGACTTGTGCTATCTGTGCCTAGAGAGACACTTATGCAACACATCACTAGCAAAACTATCTTGCTGAAATTCTTCTGGGGGTCACCTGTGGTTTCCTGAAAATGTAGGAATCAAGCACTTTCATCGCATTTTGTTATCTTTTGATATATATTTTCTGTTACTGAAGGTGCAAAAAATGAGACTGAAGCAATGTATCAGAAAATATTCGAATAAAACTCCTTTGGAGACAAAAAAACCTTGTACAAAAGGAGGGCTTCATCACCAAATACGTGAATTCTCTAAAGGCATTCAATTGTTAAGGAGTTTTCCACCACCGAAACAAACAAGTCAAACAAACATACCTGAAAGCACTGTATGTGGAAATAAAGACTGAGTGTTTCTATGATCATGGCAGCTCCTTTACCAAGAGGAAGTTGACAAGTAGAGCACAGTTTCTTCCCACTGACAGCCCTACAAGAAAGAAAAGACAAGACCAAATAAGTACAGGTGGGTGCACCACTGTACACACCAACACATTCTTGAAATGTCTTCATCTAGCAGCTTATGGCCCCTAGCCTCCGTCTTGCTGGATCTGCACACATCAGTCAGTGCACCAGTCCTAATGTACAAGCCCGAGTGCTAAACAGTACTTCATATTTGACCAATTTATGCAGGAATCAGACACAAACATGTAAGGCCTGATTTGCCCAAATGTGCCCAAGGCAAATTCTCACTTGTGTTAATGCACCAAGTGCTCACTGAGGCTAGTTCAGGTAACTGAGAGCCGCCTAGATGTGCCGTTTATGCATTAAACGAGTGCAGACTGAGTTCAAGTGACAATAAGGGCAAGACTGTTTGCTGGAACAAAATGCAGCAGACTTGCAACATTACAATCATCAACACTGCGAGCAACTGCACAATTCGTTTTCATTACTGACATTGATTGTCCATGTTAATTATCTTCGTCATCAATTTAGTCATCATAAATAACTGATACAACAACTGTTCATTACTAACTATACTTCTTATGTGAACTGAATTACCATTCTCTACCGTTTACTGACCAATGCTTTTGTATCCATCACTCTGTTTGGAGAGGGGAGGGGGTTGACATTCTTCCTACAACCAATATGGTTTTAATACTGAATGAAAGAACACGTTTGGGAGGGTAAACATCCAATCCTTTTAAGCAAAAATACATGTTAAGAACGGAAGGATGATATGTCTGGTATTGTTATGCCTCAAGTCTACGTTAACACCTACATACAATTGGAATTACAATTTCAATTTAATTTGTCTTGATAACATTTACACCTCTCCTCCTCAAGTTGCCCTTCGTGGACTAAAGTGATTCAATGTCTTCTGGCACACTGGAGTGATTTGTCCAGCACAGCATAGTGTTGTTCTTGCCTGAAAATGGTAAAGTCCAAGAATAAGGAAGCAGCTGGCAAAGTCATCAAGTGGCATGGCCGGGTTGCCTCATCTTTTTAGCACCTGCACGTTTCACTGCAAAAGAGTGGAACTGCATTTAAGAGGAGGCTGGCAACTTCTTTTAAAAGTTCAAAACGTTTTAAATGAGGGAGGCACATTAAATAAGCATTGGCATAGCCAATAGGTTTTGCCTTTGGGACCTTATAAGTGTTTACCCATGCAACAGTTGCATAACTAAACACTTATAAGGTCCCAAAAGCTAGACCTATTGGCTATGCCAAAGCTTGTTTTAACTGCTGCAATCTATTATAGCCTCACGGAGAACATCAAAGCGGCCGCGAAAGTGATCGCGATCAAACATCAAAGCAGCCGCGCGGCCGCGAAAGTAATCGCGGTAAAGCGCGACGCGCGAGCCCGCGCACATGCACTGTAGCTCTAGGCTGGACTGGTAGCACTTTTTGGAGCCCTCACAAAATGTCTCGCCAGACCAGCGCATGCGCTGGGTCAGGGAGACTTAAAAAGAACTTGGTGAACACTCTCCCTAATTAGGCAGAGGCAAAGGATCAATACAGTGACCATAACTGCTTGGTTGGAGTTTAGTTATGTAGGTTCTGTCAAACAGCAAGCACTATATGTGGTTTTCTTCTCAATATTCGCAGATGTCTGCTATCAAAGCAAGGTGCTTATGAATGGAGCATGTACCTGACCAACTTGTTCTAAAGGCTCACCCAAACAACAGTACTTTCTTGAGAAGGTCATGCCAATAAGTTTCCTTGAACATGGGAGGCGGAGCTAAGCCAGGCCGCAAGATGGCTGCTCCTTGAGAGGGTTCTGGCGGCCTAATTATAATCCACCTTTTATCAGCTGTCTTATGGACTCCCTATGAACACTATCCGGTGTGGCGGCCTCCTGGACGGACGGTGCTCCCCCGGATTGCTTTTGAGGGCCCTGGGGGCCATCTGGAGCACCGTATGCCCGAGTGACCGAGGTGCGGCCTCCCTGCGATTTGGCTCTGCCAGCCCCGGCGCCCAGGACTACTTCCTGCCATGTGCTGTTGCCGAACCTGCGGCTCTGGACGCGGGGCACTGACACAAGCATCGCCACCGCAACAGTGCCTTCGATCGCCCCGCCCAGATGCATAGCTGCCAAGGTTTCAGATTACTTTTGTGTGACATTTTAATATTTTTGTTGTAATTATGAGTGACATTCAACTACTAAGAGTGACACTTTCTCATGAGGTAAAAATCAAGCAAAGACGACGAGGGAAACATAAATATCAGATTTAACACCCATTTGAGCAATAGGAACTCTAATAATATCTTACAACTGATGCACAGGACAAGAATTCGATGCCAAAAAATTCAGCCCATACAGTGAACCTGTCACACCTACACTTCAGGTCTGTACTGGAAGACAGCGTGCATATGTGATTTTACTGCAGGAAAGGTTTGTGGTAATATCAAAAAAATCAAGAGTACAACCCAGTGCAGCAAACCCAACACACAGGAACAGCCCATAACAATCAGCCCAAAACTGTCACTTCAGGAGTTGCATTGGAGACAGGCATGAAAAGAAAACTACAGCCTCAATTTCTCGACAAGGTACAGATGGGAGAGTGCGTTTATTTAAGCTTGCTGCAGGATTTTTTTTTTTATAAAGTCAGGAAATCAACAGTAAAACCCAACACAAGAGATTTAACAGGCCAAAAAATGTCAGCCTACACACTGGCCTGTTCAAGACCTTGGTTTCTCCAAATTGATTGTTTTCCTTTTTGCAGTTTTATGTAGCACCGGCTCAGTCAAAAGGTATTGAATGGCTTTTTACGAGCACCCGTTACATTTCATGAGCACGGGGAGTTATTTGCCCCAAATCACAGGATGTTCAGACTATGCCGGGAGTCAAACCTCTTTCAGTGACTGCCGCTGGCATCAACCAGGTCCGCCGCGCTGCCCGCTACCTGCAAGTTTAGTGGCACCAAAATCAGTGGAGCTAAGTCGCACAGGCCCGAAACAAGCTTTCACGCTGTCGCAAAAACCTACTGAGACAGACTGCGTCGACTGCACAGTTCTCGGTTACACGGCCGCAGGCAGATCCAGATGACCGCTGCGCATTGTTAAAGGCATAAAGTTAAGTACCACTAGAAGAATAAGTCACAGTACCTTACTTCTTTGCGAGGCGAGCTGGTGCCCCGCCAACAGGCCAGCTGTGTCTGGCTCGCAGTCAGGGCCTCTTCCATTGCGCCAGAAGGAAGCACTTTCACAAGACTGCCCCTGGTACTAATAAGATAGGGTCCGCTGGCGGGATCATAACCGCTGCAGTGCCATGATTGCTCACTAGTGCAAACTCCAAAACATGTCGCCTGTTCGCGCCGCAAATGCTTTGTTCTCATAAACAAGGTGGCTGGAAACAGAAGTAGCCATTGGGCAGCCGGGCACTGACTCCTAACATCAGTCAGTGTATGGAATGTGCCACGTGGTTTCAAGTACTGTACTGCCGGGTCTGATGAGAGTGCGAGTCAGTGGCGTCTGAAAGCCGCGCCGCGGCAGGTAATTAAATGCAGCCAGGCAGCAGGGGAGGCAGACTGTAACATTGTAGCACTCAGACTCCAGAGCTGAGCAGATCTTTAACTATTAACTTACTGAGCCAGAGCGCTGCTGGCAACGCAAGTCTCTGAGAAGCAGCAGAGCCGGGGCACAGAATATGCTACAAGCGCCGGCACCGCCGCGTAGTCAGTTTCAGATTGGCATGATTAAAAATGCGTGACAATGCATTTCAGTGCGGTGATGCGGAACACCACACTGAAATGCGTTAGTGTCACACCTGATGAGTGATACTTGGCAGACATGCAGACGCTGGTGCCCCGATCCTCGCACTACACTTGTTGTCAATGTTTGAGGAGTCGCTAGAGAAGGGCATCCTGCCCCCCATCTCTCAGGGAAGTGGCCATAGTGACTATCCTCAAACCAGATAAACCAGTGCAGTATTGTGACTCCTATAGCTCTTTACCCGTGATTAATGGGGACAATAAGATTTTCACTGAAATTCTGGCCTACCGTCGTCTCCAGATGCTCTCCACACTACTCAGGTCTGACCAATCCGGGTTTATCCCGGGCCGCTCAACTTCCCACAACTTACGTACCATCTTTGCGACCAGGCAGCATCTACACCCCCAGGTGTCAGCAGTCGCCGCCACCCTCCTCCATGCTACGAAGGCATTTGATTCTCTTGAATGGTCCTATCAAGTACACTGTTAGAGCGGCTGGGCCTAAGCTCCAGATTTGTTTTGTCAGATCTGCCTCCTCTATACTTCACCCACCGCCCACATGCTGCTCAATGATGTGCTGTCTGGCCCGTTCCCGTTGACCTGTGATACTCAGCAGGGGTGCCCACTCTCGCCCCTCCTTTTTGCCAAAGCATTGGAGCCATTGGCAGCCCAGTTATGACAACATCACTCCAATCGTGTCCTCATGTAACGTAACTGGTGCTATGTAAAGCGCTCTGATATCCGATTCCGGTCAAGTTTGCGCTATATAAAACTCTTCCAAAATAAAAATAAAAAATAGTGGCCTTGGTTTTACTTCTAGAGGACTGGTGTTTTCCATGTATGCCGACATCACCCTTTATACCCAGAATCAGCCAGAGAACCTGACCCTACTGACCCACAAGATCATTCGCTTTTGTGGCTTCTCTGGTATGATCGATTGCTCAAATATCTATATTATTCCCCCTCACTGACGGCACACAGCATTTCCCCATAAAATACCCATTCAAGTAGGCATCTGGGCCAGTGCGATACCTGGAGATCTGGCTAAGTCGCAATCTGAATGAACTCTGGCGAGCTAATTACGGCCGCGCCATATCCTGGCTTGAAGACAGAGTTCCAATTTGGACCCGCCTGCCTTTGTCGCTGGCTGGGTGAATAACGAACGCGAAGATGGTTATTCTACCTGTTTTTATACCTTTTCTTAACTTGCCCTTCCCCCTCACGACCCAAGTTCTCTGACACTTGAGCTCCATTTTAATTACACTCACGTGGGCAGGTTAACAGCTGCACATTAAGTGGGAGTGCCTATCTCTACCGCTCACCCAGGGTGGCCTTGGCACACCTGATATGACACTCTATGCGCTGTGTGCCCAAGCGCAATATCTGCATTATTGGCTACACCGACGCCCTTCCAACTTCACTTGGCGGTTGAGGCAGACTGAGAGGTGCCCTGCCCAGAGGATATACTGCTGTGTTCAAACAGCATTACTGTTGTCCAACTACAGGCTGCAACTTATACATTTTAAGTTCCTACACCACCTCAATGAAACCCAACACATCTTTTCAACATTGGGCTTGTTACTGATGCATGAGGTGCACCTCATCTTCCTGCACCTGGCATGGGGGATGCCCAGATGTACGTTTTGGGAGGGGTATTCTCCATTATACAAGATATTATTAGTCATGCTATACTTTGCCACCCAAGTGGCTCTCCTTGGTTATGTCAAAGATGTCCCTGCGGGCTCCCGCCGCCTAACCGCCATGCTACTCTTGGCTAAGAGACGTGTGGCAATTCACGGGTGCAGACGACCTCACCTCGCTCTGTCCGCTTGGTTGTGAGACACGGTGTATTGTCAGAAACAACTGTCTAACTTCTGGGACACCATGCCCCCGCGATCCCATCCCAAGGATATTTGGGAACTATTTCTCACATACATGCACTGCAGGGATACACCTGTGTCCTCTCCACAGAGAATTGCACTCTAGGTCAGCCTGCTGCCCTCTGCCATAACACACTCTCCCAATTTCACGACAAGGCCACAGGCTTCTCATCCCCAGTCATGAGACCCGATACCCTGCCTCCCCCACACCGCTGTTTCTGTATCTCTGACTGGGGCAACTTAGTGCACTGTTAAAAGTTTCAGCCCTATTGGCTGTTATGTGTTACTCGATGAACATGTGAGGGAGGAACTGCCTTGATGCTGTTACTACTGTACTTCATAATGAATCGCGCTTATCCCCTCCATCTCCCTCTCCTTCCTTCCCTCCCCTACTCCAGTCCCCTTTCTTCAACCCCTGTTTTGAAGTTGTGATAATTGTCATCTGTTATCTCTATAAATGCCAATAAAAATAAATATATATATTTAAAGTTTCCTTGAACATCCCACCTCATTCCGTACCCCTTCTGACATCAAATAGAAAGAAGCAGCAGGCCAGTTCTGAGTACCCAAGTATTCGGAGGACTAAACCAACATGTTTCCTTCATAGAAACAGATAGGTTTCAAGTCGTCCCAACAGACTCCTTGTATTTGCTCCCCTGAAGGAGGACTGTTCAAGGCAGGGGTGGTTTGATAAGATCTAATGTCAACTTCATTTTCTACTATAAATTATGGAGCGACAAGGGACAACTTAACCCCATAACTATGTAAAGACAAAAATACATTTGACCTATATGAAACCAGGCATGTATAATGAAGTGACCAGGCATGTGTAGCTAAGGAATTTGTCAGTACACAGAAATTATCAGACATCCATAGCCTTTTCCATCAACGATCCACTTCTAGTCCAAAGCTTGTGTAACATAAGTATTCAGAGTAAGTCACTGGAATAGATGTATTTTTTTAACCAACCTGAGCTAACCATTGGATCTGTCATCTAGTTAATCAGCTAAATCAGTGAGATGTGGTGCTACACTGTTCCTCTGGCTGTTAAATGATTACATTCCACACATGATGGGGTTGTTCCATCAGCTCATAGCAAAACTCTTCATGCACACAGATGACACCCAACTTACCTGAACATCTCCTTCAATATCTTATTCTAAAATCAAATGATAACTGTCTGTGGTATCACTTCAAAATGCACGAAAAAGAGGGAGTGGAGGATGGAGGTGGAGCAGAGAAAATGTTCCAGAGGGTTAGGAGTGCAAGGTGCAAAAAATGTCAGCCTCCCCTCTTGTAGTCAGAATCTTGCCTCTTCGAATAGTAGTATAAAGATCAGAGCAGCCGCGGAGGAATGTTCTTAGTGGTCCTGGAGCGGAGATAGGAAGGTCCCTTTTCATGGGCAGTTTTCAGATTAACGTAGAGATTTACACTTCATGTAAGCATCTACAGGCAGCTGGTGTTGCTCCCTTAGTTGATGCTCATAGGCTCAAGAGGCTTCAATATAGGCCTTACTCCTTTGTTTTCTACTGCTTGGAGCATGTTGATAAGGAACACAAGAGTCCAAAGTAAAGGAAGTTAGACTAGCCCAGCATGGAGAGAATGATTGTTCTGATCACAGGAAAGGAAGTGGCAGGGTTTTCAAACAGAACGAGTCAGTAATTGCATGTTTCATTTGATGATTTATTTGCGGGTTTGTGTATAAGTGATCATTAAATGAACGGATGGATTGGTTTGAGTCATGCAGTAATTAGAGGGGAGGATCAACCCCAAGTTAGACCGTTGGTTGTCTTGGAGGTTCTGGTAAGTATTAAGAGCCGAGTGCTGCCAGCACAAATCTGGTGTTCAAGATAGAAGCTCCTGATTACTGAAATGATGGGCTTTACACAGTAATGAACAGGATAATACATAACAAGAAAGCAGTGGCGGCTGGTGACATTTGAAAGTGGTGAGGCGTAAACAAATTGACGTACAACACTGTAGCGAGTGAGCCCGAACCAACTACGGGGGGTTTTGGGGTTCTCATCCAAGAAAAGTTTGAAAAAAGAGTGGGCAAACGGTGCATTTTCAAGCAAATTTGAGAATGCAGGAAGGTTAATAGCGCAACTGTGAATCTGTTCCAACAAAGACAATGACTGGCAAAACTGTCTATCGCTTGTTCTGCTGACATCCTAGGCTCGCAAAAGGAAACCAATATACTATTGGGTGTAAGGTTTGTTCCTGAAACAAGAATATTATCATGCACACATTGACACATGCCCCAGTGATTTATGGCACAAAAAGGGCTGGTGCACGCACTGCCAACCCTTTCAACCATGCACAAAGGCCAGACAATTCTCCAAGCAGCACTTATACTCATTTCCTTTGCAATAAAAGGGATCCTTTGAAGCGCCCAACAGCCCTCCCTTAATTTCAAGTACCGAAGCAATGATGAAAGTAGCAATGTGAAGGGCATTTTTGAACGGGGGCCACGTTCAAGAAGCCCCTTAAATAGAGCACAAAGAAAAAAAGTAAACGCATTACAGTGGATTAGCAAACGAGCAAGCACTCATTACTCTGTCCACAAAAGGACAATTACAATTGGCTGCAGAGTTCATATTACATGCAATTACAATACAATACTGATCCCACTAGGATCAATTAAATAATTAGCGGGGCAGTGTTAAAGTATTTCTAGATGGTGAAGTATTTTCAGGAGCCAAATAGTGTGTAGTGTCAAACATTTGTTACAGTCTGTATTTCGCATGTCACATGGCCTAAACTGACGTAATATCCAAACTTCAAAAGTTGGAATACATAATTTACAACATATGTACATTTCCTCTTGTGTCTTGCGTTGCCCCCATTAAACATCACTGATCACATGTCTGAGCTTGCTATGTTTCTTGGAATTCCAGGTTCCAGACTCATAGGGTCTGCTTGGACTCAGTCGTACACACCTCCCAGTAGCAAGAGAAAACAGTTTTGGTACAAAAACACACAGGGTGCAGGTTCAATATTGGCACGACCCCACTGAATGTATCCAGGGTGTGAGGAGAACGCTTCCTTCTATGTAGAGGAATAAAGGGTATACCCCCACTATCGCCAACCAGTACTGCTCCCAATCTAAGGGACCGATTGGTACATACTCAGACGGTAGCACCAGTGAAGAAAGACAGATTGAACCTCCGAGAAGGACCTACTAAGTAAATAAACCATAATAAAAATGTTAAAATCCAAGCTAGAGGGTCCACTAATTCGAATTGGGAAACTACCGGTTTCTCCATTACATAGATGGAACTACAATAATTTCAAAGATATGGAGGACATATAGCGATTATAATATACTATCAGACTGGATTCCAATTTAATTAAATTAAAGAATCTTTGTCGTAGACAAGAATATACTGACTAGGGAACTACTTGCTGACCATATAAATGATTGGTGACACCAATTTGGACTTTGTAGTACCTCATTTGAACCGGAGATACTTCCATGTCTGAAGATAAAAAACCCAAGACCACTATACAGATGTAAAGTATCTTTCTCTTGGTCCTGAAGAAGGTGATATCAAATTGTTGCTTTCACCGAAACATGCGTAGACCAGTGATTACACATCCGGGAGTCCTACCTAAGAATTAAGCTAAAGAGAAATCAATCAGAAACAAATTTAATGGACCAGTGAATGCCTAAACCTTTATTCTGACAACTATGATGGATAGTAACAGCGAATAGGACCCCATCACAGATGTGTTTTTATTGTCATTTTATTGTTATTTTTGTGTAGTATGATTGATGGTATGTGTGATGAGAATGATAGGTGAGAATGGAAGGATGATGGTGTTCCTTTTGAGGGTTATCATGACGTGTATCATAATGGATAGAATCAAGCTGGGATCTTTCTTTCAATTGAAACATAATATGAATTGGTCTTTATTTGTAAATATTTCTACGAGCACACAAGTTTAAAATATTCAAAAAATATATATAATAAAAATAGACAAATGTTTTTGATAAATATAAACCACATTAGAATGAAAGCAGTTTCTGTGTGTAGAATTTGTTTAATTAAGTAGTTTTTGTGCTGAGATTTTGTCTCATGGGGAAATATCTTGTTTGAGTAATTACCACTTTTGAAATTAGATAGGCCAGATAAGAGGTTGCTCTAATTGTACCCAATCTAAGGGTCAGCCATTACGACTCTGGAGGTTACTACCCAAGATGAGGAATGCAGCCCTAGCCCCCTAGAAACCAAGCACTCTGGAACTAGTAACGGTGTGGTCTCTGTCATAGGCAACCAAGCAGAACATATCTATAATAGGTGAGAACTTGAAGGAGACACGGAAATATAATCACAGGATGGTGTATCGGCAACAAGAGCACAGGGCTTTGAACCTTCCACTTCTACTTAGACACAGCCCTGCACAAAGCTGATGCAGACAAAAGGCAAGCACCCCCTATCCTGCCAGAACAGTTGTTATTGCCAGGACTGAATGTAATGCAAGCACACCGGACAAATGGACTGAGGAAGGCAAAAGGGATGCCCAGCCCTCCACCAAAGGAGAATCCTGAAAGAGAACATCTCAGAAAAAGATGACTGCCTTCACCAGTGAGGAGCATTGTTATTCAGCAATTAAGGGGGCATACCTGTGTGTTGGTCAAGATGTTTGCAATCACAGCAATGCGTGAAGCGTGATTATTGAAATAATACCTGTGTGTGGTGCATGATTGCAGAAACCATAGTAGAGTGGGACACATGATTACAAATACCCCCGCAAAATATGGTAAAGTCAGCCTTGATTTCAGTGATTGGCCCGCGTAGTTATCTATAGTACTGTGTACACAATACTTTAACATCAATGAGGTCGACTGCAATGTTGCACCACTTATGCCTCTCACAATTTCAGGGGTATTGCGCTTGTGAAAAATAAACTTCTGTTGATGCTGAAGCAGGGAACAAATCAGCAGCAAGATATTTGTGTGGGCTCGCTCCCCGGGGGCTTTAACTTAACAATAATATTACTTCCACTTGTGAAATGGACAAACACAATGTCAGAGGCACTGTGGCAATAATGCTGCAAATGCCACCAGCAGATGGGTGCTTCGTATGGGATTCTTCGACTTTGCGGCCCCTGGCTAGGAGGTCAGGTCAAGCAGTTGAGGCTGTGAGCTTCATACTGGCAACTGAATGTTCCTGACATCTATCTGTGGCTCATCCCGCAAGCAGCTCCCCTGCCCTCTTGGAGAGACCCCATCAGGACACTAATCCGCAATCTGAGCAACGTGCAGTATCCCTGCCCTTTAGAGACGTGTATTAAACTCTCACTGAGTTTTCCCTCAGACAGTGGCATTTACCATTAAAATGTGTGTTGACCTCAAAAGTAGGCAATAGCAGTCGCAGCCGGTGGAACGACTCCAGTCAAGGCCGACATGATGGGGGGGGGGCATGATTTGGGTAGGGTGGTACGCGCGGGGGTGGGGGGGGTTTAATGTAATAAATTAAACTTACCAGGCATGAGGCATCTCCTTTGGTCCCGTGTCACATCATGTCTCCTCTGCAACGCTCAACAGGAAATACTAACTGCCAAATCAGGAGACTGAATGCGACGGGGGGCCGGGCGGCTGACCCCTGTTTCCTCATATCCTGGCATTTGATAGGGAATGGGGCGACTTTGCGCAAAACGCATCACCGTCCAAGCAGGAGCCCATCTACAGACGGCTGCACTACACTGGGCATGCGCAGCATCCTAATGGTTTGTGAATGTGAGTGAGGAGCAACGCTCCTCTCTTACATGCGCAGTCAGATCATCTTCTGGACTCCTGCTCTCGCCTGCGTGTGCAGGCGAGAGCAGGAGACATGCGCACTCTAACCCCTGAAGCACAGGCCGGCCCGGAAATGTAAACAGACGAATTGTGAAAGCTGTCAATTCGTCTGCTTACATTCCTGTTGCCCAAACTGCAGTGAGCAGTTTCTTTTGTGAGGCGCTGGCCCGGCGCCTCTATGGACCAGCCGCCCCTGCAAGAAAGGATAAGCTGCTGACCTGGTGCATTGTAAAAATGATATAGACAAAATAAAAGAATACTGCAATTCTGAGGTAAAAGTGGTCTAATGCAGTGATCCTCATATAGTACAGTCCTGCTTAGCTACGTCAACATAAAGCTCCTTTAGCAGATGCATTCCAGCACGAGGAGGGGGATAGACTGTTTGCAGGACCCCAACAATCGCCTCAGGAATTGCTGTGAAAGACACGTAGACATTCCTGCAAAGCCTAAGTTCTTACCTGTGGTGTTCCTCCATTCAAGGGCATGCAGCCTGAGCGGACATGATGATCTCACCATAGCAAACTGCTCACTTTGGCAGCAATGTAGAGAGGTCTTCCAGTAACCACAGCTGTTACAGAGCAGAGCCTCTTTATACAGTCTTTCTATTGGACTGCACGGTCTTCTTTAAATTTAGGATGCTTTACAGAGGCGGATGTGGCCCGATGCCCAGAGGCCATACTGCTGGGCCCCCCAGCCGCAGACAGCTACCTTTTAGGAGGAAGGAAAGGACTTCCTATCCCACACCTCCTGTGAGCAGCTAGACTGTCGCTTTTGGCCCTCAGGGGGCAAAGCTTGGTACCCACTGAAGATAAAGAGCTGTGGTTGCTTCTGGGAATAGAAAAGCTTTCTAAAGACTTTATCAAACAATGGGATCCCCTAATGAATTTCTTTCAAACAGACTATAAGGAGCTTTCCGGTCATAAAAGACCCAGAATTCTGAAAATTTGGGAAAGCTCCAAACTTGATGACTACTATAAAGCAGCCAAGCAGATTGGGACAGAGTCCCGATCTGTGGATGCAACCCAGCGAGGAAAGCCACAGTGAACTGTATCATGGACAAGTGGGTTCGACAACACAGGAGAGGGATGGGATCCGTTGTTTATTGGGGAGGATGGGATCTTGGGAGGGTGAGGGAAGTGTTAAATGAGAAAAACTGTCAAAATTTCCATAAAAATGCATTCAACCCTAATTTAGAATGCTTTTAGGTTTAGTGTGAGCACAATATTAAGACATGGCAGTCAGATACCAAGTACACTTCTTGATAAAACTGTTCTCAGGTTTCTCTAGTCCTAAATCAAGAGAGATAATCAGCACTAAAGGAAAAGAGATCCAAGAATTTGCATTAAGATCTACTGAACAGTATAAAACAGGGTGTGGCCATGAATGATGCCGCCATTTCATTTTTTTAAATGTTATTTAGGGTACTTATAGGGCAGAGACCAAACCCTAAAAACCAGTAGCATGATGCATGCAGCAAAGAGGAATACAGAGTAATGTGCACATATATTCTAGATTTGATACACTGCACATTCAAACTGGGCAGTCACTAAAGAGAATGGTCATCAGGACCATTGGAGAGCACATTAAATAATTAACCAATCAGAATAATATCATGAATAAAGAAAGGTTGGCGAGGGCAGAGTTTGAGGGAACATTTTTCAGTTCCATTCAAAATTGGAGGTCGGTGTCCAGTCCCAGGTGAGGATACAAGTCACTGCTGGAGCTCCTGTTGGAGCATTTGCAGTAGATGGGCATTAAAGGACAAGAGAGCTGCTAACAAGTGTGCATTATACATAAAGAAAACTCTTGCATTCATTTAGCTGATGGTCTGAGTAGGATTTAATTGCATGATGGTTGAATTGAGGCTGTTAAGGGACACCAAACAACAGTTCTTATGAACTTTTCATACCTTCCAGGTGAGTGGCATTGTGGTGTTGGAGAACAAGGACTGGACAGCCCAGATCCGATATTCTCATGGGATCCATTTCTGTAATACAAAAGAAAAATGAAAACAGTTGAAAAGCAAATTGAGGAACAATCACAATAAAGTTAAATATGACTGGGAATACAAAGTGCTGTTCAGGCATTGCTATGTGTACAGGGATCAACATCACATGCAACGAAAAAGGATGTATATTTGTAAGACCAGAAGATTTTATTAAATTCACTTATTTCAACATGCCATTTGACACACTTCTAGTAAAGCCTCCCCCATATAAGACTACCGTAAGATTAATGGAGGAGTGTCGCTATCCGCCGCCAAAAAGTATACAAGCCCACAATCTATCACTGGAAGAATGCAGTTGCTGAATTTAAGAACCTGAGGGACGGGTGCAATACACATTTTCTTGTTTGGGTTACTCCTTAATGGGGGTCATGAATATTATATTCGTTGAAACAGTTGTAACAGGTCTGAGTCCAGTCCCAGCTGCATCCAGCCTGAGTATTGGTGGTGTGGGGCATTATGGGACAAGAGAGCAGCTGGCAGGTAAGCAATGCACATAAAGAGATTTCTCATGAGCGTTTGAATTTATGATCTGACTAGGATTTAATATGCTTTTTGAATTTAGTTTTTTAGGTCATTGAGGTCAGAGGACAAACTCCCAGAATGCCATGTTTTAGTGTTTTGCCTTGGATGAAACACTACTTATAGATCTGGTGACCAAAAACTCGTCCAAAAGTGATTAACTAGTTGGTTCAGTGGGATGATTAACTAATGATACGAATACTAACGTAGGAGAACAGGGAGTAGTGAGTTACACACCACAGTGCATTGCTGCCGTGCACATGCAGCATACGAGAAGAAAGACAAACTTTGTCACAATTACCCGTAAGTTATGTAAACGTTTTCATAAGTTTGTGGATGAGTGGGAAGTGAGAACAGACACACAAGGTTATCCTGAACCAATTTAATAAAGTCATCTGCAAGCCATGAGGCATCTGCACTCATGCAGAATTCGAGACCCCATTGCATACTGGAGTCACAAAAGCCAGGCCATAACGGCATAAACAGGAACATGCCTAGCAGGCCCAAGACAGCACGTAAGACAGTGTGGCTACACGGCTGAGACAGCTGTGAGTGTGGCTCCTAAGGGGGTACACATGTCTAGGCAGTTCCCCAACATTGCTGGCACATGGCTGAAAGAGCCCATGGAGGTCCGTCTGTTCCACGCTGCTGGTGGCAGCTTCCCATGAACTCAACAGGAAGGGTTTACAAGTGTCAGAATGTGCTCGATCAAAGAGTCTGTGGCGCACCTAAAGGTCGCAGGAATGGTGCTTCTCACTGGAGACATGCATTGAGCTAATTATGGAGTATTGAAGAAACCTGCTTCTAATTGATGGTTTGCTTATTGGAATTTGGTATTTAGGAGACTGCAGGAACCACAAGACCTAGAAATTGGATGCCACAAAACTGTGTTGGAGTTTTTGGGGTCACAAGACTTAGGGTGAAGGTATCATGAGACGGTACAACTGTTTTCTCATGTAAGGTCTCCTTAATTTCTGGGGCAGGGTCTAGGGCTTGTGCATTTTACGAGGTGTGTCCTTCTACTTTTGTATGGTGTGCTGCTGGGGTTATGTTCATTTTTATTTTCGCCTTTCACCTAAAACATTGGGAATGTGATACTAAATTCATCATTTCAATTTAGCAATAGGTCCTACTCAATAAATTACTATAGCCGTAAAGTAAATAAACCCCTGCACGGTTATTTACATGGGAGATTAAGTTTGGTCTGCATGCTGCTAGTTTGATCATTTATATATCGTAGCTAGAAAAAAAACACACCCACTTGTGCTTGTAGAAATCTATTTGTTTTTTATCACTGTCATGCTGTAAGTTTAAGTTAAGCAGAGGTTATGTCTTGGGATCCTGCTAACTGGCATCTATATCCCTATGGTCTGATCTGTTGGAGATCAAGATCAGTAAACTAATCAACGAAACTAGGAAACAACTTAAATCTGGCATGCTCTACTGTTTCCTTAACATGAAGATATAATAAGCAACTTCATGACAGGCGCACCTAGGAAATATGTATTTCTCTTTGAAGAACTCCAGACTCCCATTCTTAAAAATGTCTTGGACAAAAGTGCAGACTAAAGTGAATGCATTTGTCAGGGTCAATAACAAAAGCAAGTTGTACTGGAAAAACCAGAGTACGGTGAAAATTAATGGTGGCACTTGTCCGCATCTTCAAAGGAATTTGATTTTGTCTCACATGAGAACACTGCCAAATGGTAACTCCTACAAACTAGAGATAAGGATCCATTTCAAATATATCGAGCAACGTTAAGAATTTTACCAGAACAAGTAATTTCCTAAAAAAGAGCAATCAGTAAGGGCTGGCCAAATGTTAAGAGACTTTCCTACATACAACATTACTGTACATATTTAACACTGTGGGACAAACTAAAGGTGGAATCGGTGTTCAATAGTAAGTTATCTACATTGAGATTTCCAGGGTAGCAATGGTAGAAGAATTTCTTAGATGATACCTTCTTAAAATCTTTCAAGGAGTAAAGGAAATTGACAAAAGGAAAACTTTCATTCTTGAAACTCCTTGAAAGTTTCGTGAAGTCAGTCATATGAATTAATTATTGCTGGTTCAAATGGAAGCTGTGCCTCAAGTAATCCTTTAGCCTGGTACAAACTAGTGCTACTGGAAAACCAGCTTCGATGTAAATGTGCAACAATCGACTAGAGGCTTGTAACAGATCTGCCATTTCTGCATGGTCACGCCAGATTTGCAGCCTTTTCCTCAGCCCTATTTTTACTGTTATTAGGACTCTGTACACTGTGACACTGCCATTCAATGCCACAGGTTGTGTGTTCTGGAACTAAAAGTGGTTCAACTCAATTGGTCTATTTAACCTTCCTTTATAAACCTTAGTAGATGGCACAGATCATGTACCAATATAATTGGAGTTAAATGTAATGTGTCTGTTGCATTGTGTATTTACACCATCCACATATCAGACAAAAATACATGGCTGCCAGGAGCATTACTGTGCTCTGGCTGGGTTGCACCTTGTAACGCAACAAGTCAAGACACCTAATATATAATTAGGTATAAATGCGTTTTTAATAGCATTTAATTAATTAGTACAAACACCAACAATCTTAGTAAGTCTACATTTAAAAGTAAAAGAAATCACCCCTACCCCCAACATTGCTGACAGCCATCTGTTGTCTCCTCACCCCCGTCTCTGTGGTCCATTCTATTCACCCACTATAATCCTAGGCTATACAAGCAGTGATAGTTTATTTTTTGCTATTGAGTTATGGAATAAGAGTCGTCAAGTTTAGAGCTATCAAGGATCCTCAACACTTAAAGCCTCTTAGGACATTGTAACCCTTCATAGAAGAGACCTTTAAACTAAGGGGGCGTCCCCCTCTGGGGGTCCGTGGCTGCATTCTCAGGGCACCACAAACACCTAAACAAGTATTTGTAAATGAAGATGGCTTAGAAGTGCGACTTGGCACATTTCTAGGCTGTCTTCATTTACATGCAGTCTTTGAAGTGATAAAAAAAAAAATACATGGGAAATTCTGTAAAGTAAAATAATGTTCAACCGATTATCTTAACTTGCATTTATTTTTCAGTTACTGTTTCTGCATTATCTTGTAGTTAACTGGAAGTGAAAAATATGATATCGAATATTTTGCTCTTTTTAGCCACGTTTTTTACCCTGCCACCATCGCACTCAGGTGGTGGCAGGGTCAAAAACGTGGCTAAAAAGAACAACAAATTCTTCAAGTGTTTTGTTTTTCAGTTTCAGTTAACTTCATAAAAAATAATGCAGAAACCTTAAACAAAAAATAAATGTAAGTTAAGCTAATTGGTTGGAAATATAATCTTTTATGTTATGACATTTCATTTGGTTAATGTGATCACTGCAGATGTGGGGAACAGTGACTTGTGTATTTAGAGTGCTACAAGGTCCCTTCCTGGAACAGAAAGCACTATGAATATGGAAGTCATTGTTTTACATTTGTATTATACACAGTACAAGGTAAGCTGCTGCAAAATGATTTAGGGTTTTAAGATACAACAAGTGCTTTCAACTTACATATTTTAGTAATAGGTAAACTGTACCCAGTGCAAACACTTTTTTACAAGTGTCCATTAAAAGTACACTTTCTGGAACTCAGCTTATAACAACCTGACATTATGCATCAGAAAGAATTAATTGTCACCAAGATGTTTCAAGTGACTCCATCAATTAAAGCCTATGCTGGCTCTCAAGCAGCCTTTACATTTGTTGATTAACCAATTGCACGCATTCACAGTTCTTGCAGGTAGCAGGCACCCTGGTGAGAAGGCCTGCTTCTTCATTAGCTCCCTGTCCCTGCCTGACCGTCAGAGCACATAAAAACCCCTCCCCACTCCAACTTCGCTCTCCCTTCGCTTTCACACAGAGGCACCTCAAGGGCCACATTAACTGTTAAGGGATAGTTGTTTTTTCAACGAAAAGTATTAAAAAAAACTGCTTTTGGTAAACTAAAAAAGAATGGGCAGGTGGGTCCCCAAAGATCACGTCCACTTCGAACTCTGTTTACATGAAGATGTCCTTCAACGTCAAGTCAAGCAGGTGAAAGTGAGGAGGCTAGCCAGCTAGCAGGGACACGCTCAGTACCAGAGCTCCGACTGCCTGAAACCTCAGATTAATGGCCCAGGAGACTGAGGAAAGTAGTGAGATACTTGGATAGCGTCAAAGAGATGGCCCAGAGCTATATGATGGGTAATATATTTAGTTTATAAATGACAGGCACAGGTTCCTCGGAGAGATGCCTTGAGAAAAGTGGGAGTTATTAGGGCTCTATTTTTTGTCCAATGGTCATTGGTAAAGCAGGTGCTGTGGCATTGGGGCCAGGGTTGTGAGGGGCTACCACACACTTTTGGCTGCCATAGTAGCAAAACGGGGGTGGGAGGCATTTTCCTTGCTAGAATTAGGGGCATGGTCAACCCTTGGGCACAGGGAACAGGGCCAAGCAACATGGGGAGAGAGGTGGGACTTTTTCCTCCTATTTGTTTCCTATAGACGGGGCAGAGAAGCCTGTTCTGAGTTTCGGGACTAGGAGTAATCACCCAGTGGGGTGCGCAGAGGACACAGCCTACTTTGCAGGGCTGGAGGAATCATTAGTGCTGCAGGTCAAGTCGCACCGGGGCCCAGGAGTGAGAAGGGTCAACTAAATCCCAGTTGTGGCTGTTGTACTACGCTTGCTTGATTGCATTAGGTCCCAGTACACATTTGCCGTGCCACTGTTGCTTTGGGCCTGGACCAATGGCCTGACAAAGGTGAAATGGAAGCAGAGGAGATACCTTGGCTGGGTCTCAGAGAGATGGCAGAAAGGGGTGGGACAAGATGAGGCCCATGTTTTTTTTTTAAAGGGGCAGAGAAGACTGCCTGCTTCGCAAGGCAGTAACTATCATTAGTGAAGCAGGATCAGTGGCACTGGGACCCAGGACTGAGGGGCCCTTTGCATCACAATTAAGACTGAATGCCTTTCCAAAAGGTGCACAGGGGGTCGTCTTCCTTGCTAGTGTTAGGCAACGGGCACTGTTGCTACAAAGGGGGGCAACATCTGGGAGCTCATTGTTTCTCAGAGACAGAGAGTCACTTTCAAGATTGGAGTGATGGCCAGGTATGAGGGGAAGGAGTGAAAGAGGCAGAGGAGACAGTCTGTTCTCAGGGCTGCAGTTACCATTAGAGCAGCAGGTACAGTTCAATTGCTTGATATAGTTAAACAGTTTTAAGTTTCACATATAGTGTGGCTTATGACTTGTATCCCTGAAAGGATCTAATAAGCTCAGTTCCTGGGGCTCAGTCCTGTCCCTCCAACTCACCCTATTTTAGCCATACATTTTTTTTTAAAGGGGGAGGGGGCACACTTCAAAACATTTTGCTTTAGGAGGCTTAGAGCAAAAAAGTTTGAAGATCTCCGCTTTATTGTCCTTGCTGAAAACGTCAAAGAGATAGCTCCATCCTCTTGTGAAGTCTCTTTCCTTCCCCTCTGGTGCTTTTTGATAATTTCTTCAGCTCAGAGAGCCACCAAAGCTTTTTAGTCCACTTGTGTTCTGTGGGGGCCAGCTGCTGTCCCCAGAAGGAGAGAGTGATTTGTTAAGCTGTTGGTAAGAAGTGGGAGATGAGACTGCCTTTCCCCCCAGAAGAGGCAGTCTGCTGCTGGGCTACCCAATAGCACCACCGCTGGGCATTTGGTCAGTTGTATACTCATAATTTGTTCTATCACTGCCAAGACTGAGTTCCAGAATAGTGTTATTTTAGGGCAGGACCAAAGGAGTTCCACCCTCTCCACATCTCCTCCACCAGTGTGACTGCCCCTTCTTCTAATCTGGGCTAACCATGCTGCGGTGTAGTGTCATCTGTATAAGATTTCGAACATTGTTTACTTGCCCTCTGTGTGAGAAGTAAAGTTGTTCACTAGGAATAAAATGATCTACCAGTGATACGCAATGCGGGACATTTGTAACTCCTTTTTCCAGGCACATTGAAATGGGAATTTTTCACCCTCCTGCCTAAGTTTAAGCATACTATATATTTCAGAAATGGCATGCTTATTCCCAGTGCTCGTCAGAAGGTATTTCTCAAAGGGCATTTGGGCCCTGGTCACTTTCAGGGACAAGAAGCCAATAGCGTAACTGCAGGTGTCGCAAGCGTTCAGTTTCCAGGAGGACCTATTCTGTTTTCAGTTGCTCAAACTATTTAATGTGCCCTCGTCGAACAGGTCTTTCAGCGTCTTGCACCCTCACCCACTCTGTCTAGTCTAGGGGTAAAATCTATATTTCCCCAGAGTGGTGTAAAGGGCGATGGGAAAGTGGTGAGCCTTTCCTTAATTGCTAACTTGTTCCATATCTCTAGAGTGGCCCTTGTGACTGGAGATTTGTAAGGGGTGTTTGCCATCTGCACTTTGGGCCACTAGGGCACCACCCAGAGGTGTCTCGCCATCATAGTGTTTATCATACACCAACCGTTCCCTGCTGGTTCAGTGGATCAAGAACCATACCTAAGATATAATTAAGTGGCACACTATATTTTTTTAAAGTGTACCCTCAAAGTATATGACAGCCTAAAACCTATTTCACTCTGTGGGTTCAGCTACATTTTCCATCTGGCAGGTCTTCGTGTGAATAAAATATTGAATTTTATATCTCTGCCTGAGAAAACACTAGCACGTTTTCAAAGTTATTTCATATGTATTTTAAAAATTTTTATTTAATGGTCAACTCAGACTTTTAATAATTTGTGTACAGAATATATCAGGCACCTCAACCACCACCTTCTCAGAAGATTCTTGGATCTGGGAAGACTCCATATAAAGAGATATGGGCCTGCTGAAAGAAAGATAACTTGTTCTGAAAGCAGAGGACTCACTCAAGGAGTCCTGCTGGCAAGCAGAGACTGGAAATGCTCTCCAATGATCAAGTGGTTGGCCTCCTGTTTCCTTGCACACAAAAAAGCAGGAGCACTCGTCTCCAAGAGGGCTTATTTGACCATAGTGGACCAGACCGTCCAGAAGACATTGCCAGACATTGAGAACTGTTACATAGTACCCTGCCCAGACAGGCAGTGTTGAAGGAGGGACCTGAAGGAACTTTTTCCGCAGTTGGAGGAAAATGTGACTTATTAATTTTTCCACCCACGATTAGCTGCGGGGTCTTTCCCACTCAAGTAGTAATGAAGGAGGGAACAGAAAGCAGATGTATCCCTTTCTGAGCTGTTTGCTGCACTGAAAACTTGTTCAGTGAGGCCTTGTAGTAAAGGTATTCAGCCTCATGCAGCCCTGCCTAAAAACAGCTTCCAGATTTGCTACGATGGAGGATTTTAACTTCCCCGGGCTGGGGGGAGGCAGCAAATGTATCCAACCAATATAAGCACTCTTGCCAGTCACAAAATCCTGATTTGTTCTGCTGAAAGCATTAGGTGCCAAAACCAATGACAAACATGATAATGACATATCTGACATTAAGGGAACCTCTCCAACCACAACCTGGACTCTGCCCCACTGGAAGATTTTTACTTCCATTTCAGAGACTGACCTGGAAGGTAAAGGTTTTGATTAGGGAGACCTACTTGGTGTATCCGACCTCTGCTCCATCACTGTTACTCTCAAATAGCTCCTGCGAACAGTTGTTTTGAATAGTGCTTTATTTTCTCTATGCAGTTTTGTCTTAAAACTTTCAGTAGTCACATCTTTGGTTCCCCTTAATCAATTTTAATGATTTGATCTTGGTGCCTTTTTGCTTATTAAACTGTTTTCTACTTTTCTAAATCGGATTGGGAATATTACTGTGTCGTGTTCTTTACTTAAAACTGTTGGTCCCGCTAGAACTTCACACTTCTCTGGGGATTGCCTGTTGCTTGTGCCATAGCTGCCAAGAGAAGTTGGCAGTGGTCACTCCGTCCACATTAAGTCCCCAATTTCTGACAAGGCTTCAGTGCATTATGACTGCTGGTTGGTTTCTATAAGAACACTGCACAAAATCGAATGTCGTGAAGGGCTGAACAGACATCATTTATACCCACTTAATAGGTTCCCCTGGACTTCAGAAGGATGGAGCAGGGGTTCACTAAAAGTGCTTTATTTAGAAAACTTCTAATTTCACATGTGTGCAAGTTTCTGGGTTTTATATCATATTAGAATAAGGTTGCCAAAGTGCTGAAACACTTTTTGGGGTAAGTGCTAAGGCTGTAATCTTCAGCAACGAGGAATACAGCAAAGGTTAAATACAAACTGTTTTTAACCTACTATTAACAGCCACATTTTTATTTCCAAATAGAGAAGAAAAAACTATTTTTCAGTGGTTAAGCATTTCATCTAGGCTCATGGTCAGGGAAAAGTCAATAACAGACACCTTTTCACTTACCTCCTTATTCCTCCTGAGGTGTGAACTTGAAGACTAGAACTCAAGGAAGGAGCTTTCAGATCGAGCTCTTCTGAAACTGGTGGCTCTTGAGGGATGGGCTTGGGGGATCTTGGTGCACCTGAAACAGGGTAGGATAAACGGTTAATGATGACCAAGAAACTGAATAAAATGTATTTTCTCAGGGCAACATTCCAGTCCATCGTTTTTGGGACATCAGTCTGGATATGTTGAAAAGGAACAGTCCAGTCCAAACTAGCTGTCTAGGCCCTCTCCAGAGGCGAACACAGAAGACCACAGACCAGTTTAAACCTTGATTGGGGTGCATCAGTGAGGTGCAGCTTTAGTCAATGAGTTAATGATCAATGTCTGGGCATCTCATGCGGAATGTCTCTCTGGAAATAAAAAGTTATGGGAGGACAGCTTGAATTAATCTTAACCACTGTTGATTAATCTTCTCAGTGGGACATCCTAAGTGCATGACCCAGGGTAGGGGCACAGACAGTCTACCTTCCCCGTGTCAAAGTGATAACCGACTAGAAAATGAGTTCACAAATAAGCTAGAAAGTAAGAAGGGGCGAGTGACGTAAGGGACAACCGGCCAGTTAGTTATTGCTGGATCCTGGGTAAAAAAAGATAGCTAACAGAGGTGCGGTATTGCAGGGGTCATAATTAATATACTTTCTGCAAGCTATAAGCCACAATAAAATCCCCCATTGAACAATCACAAAAACAGTCAGAGTACATGTGAAAAGATCAAAGGCCTCACCTCCAGTGCTCCTTCTGTGACACGCTATCTTAGTAAAATTAACAGTAATAGCTTGGTTTTTCCAGTAACAGGTGCTTAAATACATTCACAATGCTCAAATTTGTTCTACGTATTTACCCAAATTGTGATTTGTGAAACTGCACTGAAAACACAATAAAAAGGCTTAAAAACATAACAAAATAATGGAAGTAGTCAGTGAAAAGGTTCCAGAAAGGTGGAGTCCTGGAATGGTGATTGCATCAAAGCCTTTCGTTTTGAAAAAAATTGATCATATTGTTAAACATCCAGATTTGGTAAAATCACATTTAAAGAAGCGTCACGGAGATACTGGCATCATTCTTAGCTTGTGCTCGGAATCACTGACTCCAAGTGTCTGTCTCTCCATGAGAGCTGTAATACCCACTGCCTCGGCCTGCGCTGGAGTTCTGGTGTGAAAGACAAATGAAGAGGGCCTTAAAGCATCATGCAGAATGTGTATTTCTACAGAGCTTCTATTTCAATATCCACACAACACTGCACCTAAGACTGTGACACCCACATCACCCCCTAAGTAGAGAAGAGTTTTCGGCCAGGCAATACATTCTCTTATACAGAAAGATTGCAAATGTCAGTAAACTTCACTTCACAAGCACTGTGCTGGAGAAGCTTCTAAGGAAGGCCTGTTGTTTTATATCTCTCTATTTCTTTTAACTTTTTTCATGTTGGGTGAGCACTTCTGTGCAGGACTGAGATGGGTTTCATACCTATGTATTTGTACCAAAAACAGGCATTTTGTTTGTAAGTGGGCGGTTGCTAAGGTTTGCAAGATTCAAATGAGCATTTTATCTGTGGATCCTTAGATAAAAATTACATCAGGCAAACGTTTACTTGAGGGGCTCAAAAGCATCCATATAACTCAAATAAGATGGGAAGTCAGTGGAAGAATTCAACCTCTCGATTTCACCTTTACTTTTTAAAGCTTTAAAATTAATGTATACGCTAATCTAATCACAAAATCCTTCGAAAAGTTCTGCAGCACAGGGGATGTTCTGATGCACTCATGCCGAGTGACTATTTCTGAGAAAAACCTCCCTCTAAAACACACCAAATGTGAGTATTTTTAGGCACAAGTTACAAGACTTATTCAGGCAATAAAAGGAACATTTCTGGCAGGTGATAAAGGCAAAAAGGAGAAAAACAAAATAAAATGATGGTATTTACATTTGCTTCAGGGTGAAGCATTCTACTGCGGCCCTCCAACCCCCACACGTCAGGTCTACACCAACATCCGCCATGTACACATACATACAGAGATTTACACAGAAACAACTAAAGGAACCTACTGATACTTCAGGAGCAGCATGGGTTCTGTCAAACGTATTGCCTGCTTTTACCTACATCGCTGCATCCTATTCACCTGCTTATCACTCAATGTTGTTAAAAATGTATAAACGCGTTTGGTTTACAAACCTGATCCTCATACAACACTCTCTTTAATTGTATATTACGAGCTGTGGTTGTACGGTTGTGGGCATCAGTAAGATGCCCTCTTTTTTCAATGAGACAGTAAAGGTGCATATTTAGAGATAAGCAGGTACCTTGAAGCTGCAGATGCATTCTGGCCGGGGAGCAGCACTCTTCTGTGCGAGCCTGGCTTCTCTCTTCACTTCTGACCGGAAGCAGCATCTCTGGGCAGGGCTCTGTCACTTCTTTTCTACTGTAAACATCCAAACAACAGATTCAGTTAAAAATGTTGCGGTATGCTGTGCATATTTGGCAAATATATCCTCAATAATATTGTTTCAAATTTTATGTCCCATCGGTAGAGTGCATTTTCTGAATTAGAATGAGTTCATTCTGATCAGTTCATTGATTTACTGTGGGCCTATGCATAGCGCTCACAAAAACTAATCTGTTGTAGTAACTAGGTGCACCGAACACTATTAAAAGCATATTCTACGGATGTCTAGCTTTGACATGACTATATTAGTCCCATGCCAATGGAGTGCACTACAAAAGCTTCATTTTGCAATAACTTCCTGACTGAGTAACATAATTTTAAGTTCTATTAATGAGTTTGTATGGCGTGACGATTACCTGAAAGGTGCCCTGGCACTAGATATGATGGGCAGACTCTGCCCAAAGAAGGCCGCAGTGAACTACTGAAAAGCCAGGTCTCAAAGTCTTCACGCAAGATGCTCCTGAAGACGTTTCATGGATATTGGATTAAGATTCCATTGTTTAGCTGTCAACAAAACAAAATGCAACTGCCTCATTTGGCTTTTTAAAGCATAGTTTAGCAAGGAAAGCATGTTTAGTAAGTAGCGCAGATATCTGCTAGAAAGTAGGGCTTTACTTTCTCTTTTATATAGAGAGGCCCTTTAACTGCTGACAGGACAGCTCAGCGAGTTGCACGTTCCCAGATGAGAAATGCAGATGCAGGTCACAGCTCTGGATCGAATCAAGTGAATTTGCCGTGCGGGCTGGGTGATAACCTACTGTTTTATTGGAGATATATTTTTGTGGAGCAAGATGATTGAGTCTCCTGTATAACTTGGAGAGGGGCTCCTAAAACGTCCTCTCCTCACCCGAAAAGTGCCTCCAGGTATACAAAGAATGTGGATGAAGCAAAGGACCCATGGAGTCCAAGGTCTATCCTACACAGCAATGGAACACGGCACATACCCGAGGCTGGGACAGATCAGCAGGTGGTGCGGCCACAAACCGACCTAGAAGTTGGTAAACATCAAGAACATTCATGCTTCAGGGCCTAGGAACTCGATGCAAACACGGAAACACAGATAGGATGTAGGAGACATGGGGCTTGTTATACCGAGTTGGATGGGCCCTGGAGGAAAAGAGTGGGTCTTTCATTCCTCTCTAGAGAGAGGAAGAACAGCATCTTAAATTCAGCATTCTATTCTTCCAGAGTCTGAAGCAGAGACTAAAGATGCTTGTATCCAGGATAGTTTTATATTTGCTTTCAGGGTCTTCAATCTTGCTGGAATGTGGCTGGGATTGATGTAGAAGCGGTCAGCGATGGACCACTGTCAGATGGATAGCATGAATGCTTTTCATCAGGTTTTGAACCATAGTGTGAGCTAGATGCAGCTCCCTACATGTTACATGTGGGAGAGATGTGCTCAATTATCTTTTGAATCATTTCTAAGGCAGGCAGTGGGGTGGCAGACTGCAATCTGTGAGGGAAGCTGGTGCTCCTGCCAATGTGTGACCTTACTAGCACGTTTATGGTCAATGTAGAGTTGGACGAGGGGTGCTACAGCTCGAGTGTGTGGAGGAGGCGCAGGCCAGTTGTATCATTTGCCCACATGGTGTTTAAAGTCTTTTCACTGCAGAATCCAAGAGGTTTTGCTCAATAGGAGAGGGTGGGGTTAAGTCATGCATAAACTTCCCTGTCTGCCTGGACTGGAGTTAGGATTCAGCAGCTCTGCTATAAAGGTGAGAACGCTTTCCGTCGAGTTCTGCTTTAGGTATGCAGTGTGCATCACCAGGGTATTGATGATTGGCAATGTCCTAGTTGGCAAGATGGTCACACTCGTACTGCAGGTAGAGATTAAAGTATCTGGGCAGGAGTTAAAGCAATGAGGCCACCCACAGGTTACAGGTAGGTGGGAACAGGTAGGCTGCCTCAGCACGAACTACTCTCTCTTGAAAGGAATGAGGAGAACCACTGGAGGACCACATCATTCTTGGCCCTGCAAAAAGAAAGTGTGGACAAGAGGGAGTGTTCACTTAGAGAGGTCTAGGCAGAGTGGCAAGCGTTGCTCACTACAGAGGATTGTGTAAACTACCACTTGGCATGTAGTTTCCGCACGCAGCAAGACTGGAACCCTAGCGGAGTATTTTTGTCTTGTCATTCAGCCACACCATCGAGCATACTAATATTTAATATTAAACACCTTGAGAGCTAGCATTATTGTGAGAGAACTGTTGTTCATCCTTATTAGAAGCCCAGTGTATGCCAGATGCTCAAGGCGCCTATCTCAGCTGTTTCACAATTAACTCTTCCAAATAAAGTATGAGAGAGGGTCTATTTTTTATCATAGAGTACCCCAGGCCCATTCTGTCCACACCTGAGGTACGAGACCCTTGTCCTTGCCCTGCCAGCCTAATTTGTAAGCCTTGTTAAATTGACCGGAGGGTCCTGTTTTACTATACAACAAATGCCCTGGGCCATCCTTGTCACTCAGGCAGTATGAACCCCTACGTAGGCCCTGCCAGCCTGATCTGTAGGCCTTTTGTTAAGTTGACCAAAGTTCTGCACCCATCTTTACTGAACAGCAGGCTCTAGGCTTGTCTGACCAAAAATCACAGCCAGCCTCTCTCTGCGAGGCCTCCTGCTCCAAACTACAGAGCCCCCACCCTACCCTAGTGCAAAATTCACAGGCGCAGAGTTCACTGTCTCTCTATTCTGTCGACATATAGCACATCACATCCTGGGTCTGTACATGAGAATAGAGAAGTTCCCACCGCAACAACCGTCGGACCGGGGTGATGAATGTGGCAACCCAGACACATATCTAGATCTATATATATTTTATTCCTTTGCATTACATATTTTCTGCTTGCCCTATGCAATTTACGACGAGCGCTTGGCCTGAGATTATAACCTTTCACCTAGTCTACGTTCCGCATTTAGTAGGATAAACACGTCTGATAAATGTGCGAACCATGCTATAAGTGATGTAGGTAGAAGTGGCGTGAGATGACGTTACTGTAGGCGCTTCTCATAGCCTTAAAAAGTATAAAAGGGAAGCCCACACAGTTTTCGGCGGACTACCCCACCTGCCTGTTAGTAGATGGCAGGCGGGTGTGGGTGCTCCCCAAGAGCTCTTGTTTTTTGTTTTTAAGATACAATTTAACTTGCCAATATATTTGCTGTATATGCTATGTATGCTATTTTTGTCTCTAAATTGGTGTTTTCTAATTGAGAATGTAATGCTTATATTACACTTTTCTTTTAGGTAGGTACGTGATTATTCTCAGTATATTAGATCAAGTGTGCTATGCATTCTGAGAACATTTTTCTTGAGTTATACTGTTTTCATAGTACATTTGTAAATGTGTCTTTGAGGTTTAGTCTCTCTCTCTCTCGCCCTCCCAAACAGTTCAATGCTTTCATGTAGAAATGCCTTCTGATTCATGTGACTATGTGAATGCGAAGTCACTATATTTTGTATTTGTGTGTCTTTTTCTTGAAGTTTCTTGAAGTTGCACCTTCTAAATAAATCTGTTAAACCTTTTGGCTTAGTTTCCATGACTCACATATCTGTTTCCTTCAGTTTTAGTGCGAGCGTTCCCAGGCACCCCGCCTCAAGTTAAGGTGCCCCTTTTGCCCCTAAATCACTCCCTCGAACAAGTAAATTTACCTAGGCCAACACAATTGTTTGAGAGAGGAAACGGCCTTTACAATGCGGGAAGAGCCACACGTGCAATATCCCCACAAGCTTAACCACACATATGCAATGCGTGGTCTAGATGCTGATATGGGCGGGCCCAGAAGCAAGAAGGATCGGGGAGGACACGGTGAGGTAAGTGGGGCTGGGGCCGGGTTTTGGAGGGGTGGGGTAGTTTTTAAGGATTGGGGGTCGTTTTAAGGGCTCGGGGTAGGGTAGTTTTTAGGCTTTCATGGGGGAGGGGCTGGGAGGGGTCGGGTAGTGTATAGGGCTTGTGGTAGTGTTTAGGGCTCGAGGTAGTGTTTAGGGTCAGGGTCGTTTTTAGGGCTCAGAGAAGTCTGAGTAGTTTTTAAGGTTTGGTGGGGTCGGGTAGTGTTTAGGGCTCAGGGTGGTCAGAGTAGTGTTCAGGGCTCGAGGGTGCCGGGATCGGGCAGTGTTTAGGACTGGGGGGGGGTCAGGGTACTGTTCAGGGCTTGGTTGGGTAGTTTTTAGGGATCAGGGGGTCATAGTCATGTTTAGGTCTCGAGGCGTTCTAAGTTTTAGGGGTCAGATAGTTTTGGGGCTCAGGGCGGGGGGTTGGGGTGTGATGTTTACACACATCCCTTTACCATGAAATTGCGTGGTAAAGGAATGCGTTTAGATGCATTCGCTGTTGGGGCCTCATAGTAGAGGCACGCGTGGTTTAGCCATGCGTGCCTCTGTCATACAACCGTGTGAGAGGTATAACCAAAAACAAAAGGTCAAACGCAAGGATTAAAAGAGGTTACCATAGTAAAAGCTGTGTATAGGGCACTGTCTGGCTAGACCTAAAATTGTGCTTTGTCCTACCTGCTCTCCTCCTGACAATGCTCTCCTTTGCCATTGGTTAGAAGTGAATCTCCCTCCTGGCCCCACAGCAGACTTTGCTTCTCGTTCGCTGCCTTGGATTGCTTTTCTCCCACGCGATCAATTCCTATCGATGCTGCATACTGGAAAGAAACCAGATCACAACAGTCATTTTTCTTGCCAGACTAACTTTATACATATTATGATGTAGTTTATGAAGTCATTTACCAGATAATTAGACATATATTGAAATAATGAAAATGGATCACTCTAGGGCCAACATTCATATCGAATACAGTACTTGACGAAAATCTTTCGAAGTGGCCATATTCTGAACTCTACGTGGATATGCCTTCATATGAAAATGTCAGAAATGCCTCAAACTTGGTTGTCTGCCATTGTTTTTGTATCCTGTTCGCAAGCATTGCCACCCACAAACGTTTGCAATTTCTAAGCGAAAATTCCCTCTTTGACAATAGCCTGTGTTGAACCTGGGAGGCAGCATAACCCTATCGTATGCCTCCATAGGAAGGCAGTGGGCATGCGTGCTACCCATACAAAGATGGCCCCACACACATCAAGAACAGATGACTGAGGGTAACATTTTACACCTTCGACTTCCATATACAAGCATTGATTCAAATAAGTAAACAATGTTAATAATATAACAGCATTGACACAGTCAGTAGGTCTTGACTTGTTTTGGCTTCGACAAAAAACACTGAGAAAAATAAATGTTATTTTGCGTCGCGTGCATGCACGCACACCATGACACTGCTGACAGCCTCAATCAATCAGTAGGCACGCATGCAGCACCACGCATACGCACGCCTACTAAATAATGGGGGCATCATTTTCTTTATTTTGGTATTCACTTCGCCAGGGTGGTGGATGCCACCGGGAGCGGTAAATAAAAAAATATATATATATAATTTTCATGCTAAAACGATTTTTTAAAAGCAGAGTCGGCCATGAGAAAATGGCACCTACTGGGCACTTCTAAAAAATGTTAAACACTTTTTTTCACCTTGTCGTTGTAAATGTGGTTTTCTGCCCATACATACTAGTGCCCTAGAGCCCAACAAGTATCCACTGTAGTGGTGAGTGGCTGCTTATCAGGTGCTCCAGAGGCAAAGCTTCAGGTCCCGTCACCGGTCTACATTGTGGCAAGGCCAGACAAGCTATCAGGAAAGAAGTCCCCACAAGAAGCATATCCGACCTAGACCAACAACGGTAATATTAATAGATACAGGGAAGCTATATTAGACAAATATAGAAAAGTGGGGCCGATCACCTATAAAGACAATAGAATCTTCATGTTCCCAGACAGCACACAAGCTGTCCGAGCGACTCTAAGTCAACCTAACAGCAGGAGACAGACAGTATACCCTGAAAAAAACAGCCGGTCAAGCATGTAGGAAAAGTGATGTATGGGTAAGTACGCATTCCATGAAATGTTGGCGGCTAAAAGTACAGTTCTAAAAAGCTTGAGCACACACATTTACTCTCCATTCTGAACAAAGTATACTTTTAAACTGTGGTGTTTTATGTAATTTTTCGGACTTTAATAGCATCTCTTTTTAGGTGCCATGTTGCTCTTAAACACCATAGCATAGCTTGTGAAAACCTGACGCTTGCTGACAAAGAAATCTTAATGTAACGAGGTACCATCTATATTTTCTGCTTCGCTAGCCAGTTCTGACCACCAGATGGCAGCATGTCTCAATGAAAGAAAGTAAAACAGTCTCACAAGACACTGGGACACTTTCAGTGTAACTAACTCAACGTTTCCCACCTACTCTTGGGAATAAAACAAAGTCCGGTTTTACACGGTGTCTTTGCCAAGTTTTAAAGTCACCCTTTTGTTAGTGAACAAAGCTACCTCTCTGCTGACCCATACCATCCGAAGTACAGTTAAGGAACAAAATAGTGATTAGTCCAGCTTGAACTACCAGGCCAGGTCCTCCCTGAACCCACACAGAATCAACCCAGACGTGGGTCCCATGTTTACTGCGCCACTGGAACCAAGTTGCACCCACGCTGACGAGCACTAACAAGGGCTAAACTGCTCTTGGGTTGCTTCTGTGCCGGTTGAGGGAGGACTTGGCCTGGCAGTTCGAGCTGAACTGTTACTATTGGAGCAGGATCAAGGCTGATTTGCATATGACTGGGTCCAAACTGAGGATGCGGCCCACAGAAATCAGTCTTTCTGAGGCTCACAGTTGTAAGAGAACCTTCTCAGGGTGTTTCTTACGACTGTATTCTCCTGCAGACTTCATACGGGCCTGCCTGCTTCCTCCAGAAGGGTTGCATACACTCCAAACCAAAAGTCCACCCTAACGTTTGCAGCCAAAGAGGCTTTGTAGGTGCATTTTAGGGTTTGCAAAAAAAACCTCTGCACTGCGCAGCCACTCCTGGTTGGGTAACACACCTTCTGTAGGGGCTGGGTATATGCATATAAAAATATAAATGGGCTTAACACCAAAATAGTCTAATCCGGAGTTCAAAAAGTAAACTACATTTGGTAATAGTACTGCATGATAATATTAAAGTCGAACTTTATCACTAAACAAAGTAAAATTAGCGATATTTACATCACATAGTTTGACAGAAACCAATACATACATGTACTAATCCTGATTCTGCTCAAACCCTCAGGAGCACAACATTCTCCGTGAAAAGTAAAACAAACAAGCACTTCCACAATCCTAGAGGTCCATTTGCAGCTTTTGAATGAATGCACAAGGCTTTGGCCGTCTGTTGAGAGCCCTGATGTGATCAATACTCGGCCATGCCGTTTTGCAGATGGTTACACGACGCAAATGCATTTAGTTTACTAATCACCAAACCCATAATGTTAATTAAAGCACACTGAACCAGTGCAGATCTGGCAGAAGCTGAAACAGTCTCTCCAGGGGGGGCTCCACACCGCCACTAGCTGCACTCACCCGCCCCTTCCCGCTGAACTCAGATCTGTGCACGGCAGGTGTGTTGGTTTTGCCAGTGTTTGTTTGAACTCTTCTCACAGACTTCCCACACAGGAAGAAGTATAGTCTAGCATACACACACACTGTAGCAATACGTCTATCAGTGATTTTACTGAAAATTAGCCAGGAAAGAGGGAAACGGAGTTATTTTAGCCAATACCATTAGGCGTAACTTCGAAACTGGCGATGCACGCGTGCACCAGCAGGTGGCGGTGTGCGTCTTACCGTTTGTTGCTCTGTAGCCTCGAGATGGTTCGTCTGCTCCCTCACAGTCCTCGCGAGAATCCCGGAGCACGCGGTGTCCTCAGTCACGGAGGAGGAGATGGACGAGAAGGGCTCCGCAGAGCTCGAAGAAACGGTGAACGGCACCACAGTATCTTCAATGATTTTGCGTTCCTTAAAAGGTGAAACCAAAAGGAAGCAACAACACCTTAGAACAACGCAGACCAGATTCATTTGAGGTAACTTCGGTGCCTCTGAGGTAAATAAATACTGGTTTACAGAGAGGATTTTTAAAAATGGTGGTCGATGGCGTAGTTCACAAGGCCTTTGTCATTCGTAGCATGGATTTTAACCACAAGTACGAGCATTCCATCCGCTCACAGGACAACAGCTTTTAAAATGGGCTAAACACTGGTTAGATAACTATTAGACAAAACATTATAGAATTCGTACAGAAACCGCTTAACATTAATTGAAACAGGGATGCTTAAGCAAAGCCAAGACAGACAAGACTATCAGTATATTACGCTTAGACTGTAAACAACATGTAAAGGTAATTCATTGAATATTCGTGGGTATGTAATGAAGATCTTCTCTGCATATAAACTGCCTTTATAGTTCCAGGTGTATTAGATAAGTATGAAGCATAAAAGAAATTAAATCAAAATAATGTCTAGACACCGAATCAATTACACACACAATCTCAGAGATGTCTAGTTGCCCCATTAAATCCGGTTTCCCTCACATTTTCCGCACTCACACCTGCATATTCATCACTTGAATCCCCCCACATTATCATCACTGTCTTGCAACTCGCTTACAGTTTCCAAACTGACACCACCTTCCACTGCTGAGCTAGAACCCATATTTTAACCACTCAATGACAAGTCATCTGCAACAACTCCATCTTCTCTTTCCTCCCCAGCACCAGACAGACCTGTAGTACTCCAAACAATGACCACTCAAACCAACATCATCACCCTCTGAACCAACACAACTTTTGCCACCACTTCTCTGCTCCCACTCATCTGAATAAACAGCTCTCTTCACCAACACCACATTCCTCTCACTCCACCTCCATCTTTCACCTTCACCGACCCTTTAGTTACTCCTACCACTCTTGTGGACAGATAGAATTTAGACAAACCTTTCTTAATTTTACCAAGACGTCTGAATTTCACAATATCACCAGATTCTAATTAGTTGTTTGGCACACACTTTAGCATCATAATACACCTTACTCTTCTCCTGTTTCATTAACACCCTCTGCTTAACCTGGTCTAAAATTTCACATGCCATCGTGTCGCACATTTGTCCTGGTCTAATGCTAGAATCGGATTATTTCCCTCACAACTTCTTGAAAGGTAATATTCCAGTTGTAGAATGAGGTTTTATATAGTAGTTCTACAGCCACTCAAATGGTATCTTCAATATCCAACTTGGATTGCACAGCAAGCTGCAAACACTCCTTGAACATTCTGTTTGCCCTCTCAACCAAATCATTTGACGGGGGAATATATAAAGAAACAGTGATAGGTGAAATGCAAAAGACTTAAAAAATCATGCTGCACTCGGATGAAAGAAAATGCACGCCATTATCATATACTGTCCATTTAGGAAACCCTTCAATACTGAATACAGATTTTTTTTAAATCAGTTGCTGACTTGAAATCAGTGCAATCAACACATTTGTAAAAATATCTACTTGTAATGATAATCAATAAAAACAATCAAGAACTTCACATCATCAGGAAAAACCGTATTCGGACCCCAAAAATCTAGACCAACTTTCTCCCATGGCAAAAAATTGGAAATTCCACTGGCGACAAAGGTATGTATGTTTCTCACCACAAAGTGTCTCACAGTATCTTGACATCGAGAACATGACCCTAAAATGATGTACCAAAACATCCATGCTAGGCCACCAATAAAACAACTTGCATTTTTTCTTCATAGATGTCAACCCTACGTGACCAGAAAATGCTGGCCATACCAACTGTTCTATTACACCTGGGAGGCACAACCTTCTCTACTCCCTCAACGCTTAAATCATCCACTGGTAACTTGCTCTCCTCTGGCCAACCACTGCAAATCAAATATTTCACTTGCTCCCACACCTTGTCCTCCATTTCCACTTTCTGCCACTCTTCTTTTCTCACAACCACTTCACTGTGTTTCAATACATCCACCAAACCAACAACCCACTCATTTAACCACTGGTCATTCTCATCTCCCGAATCAACAACAGGAAAACATAACAAATTTGCTCTGCCATTCTTGACATTGGAATTGTGGCAAATGTCAAAATTAAACTCTTGCAGATGCGACAACAGATGTATCAACCTGGGACTAGCATTCCCAATTCCCCTTTCACCTAAAAGAAAGGTTAACACCTTATGGTCAGTAGCAATCTTAAATCTCCTGCCCCAAAGGAACATTTTAAAATACTCGACAGCACACACACTAGCCAAGGCTTCTTTCTCTGTTGTACTGTAGTGATGCTCTGCTTCCTTTAGACAATGTGAAGTATACCTTTTACCTTCCATAATTTGTCAGTATTGCACCAATGCCCAAGTTGCGTGCATCAACTGTTACTATGCACCCCATCTCAGGATTTAAAATGTTTAAGAGCTGGCGCACACATAATCATTTTTTTCACTTTCACAAACACTCTGTTTTCAGCATCACCCTTATCAAATGGTACATTTTTCTTTAGTAACTTTCTGAAAGATTCAGACATCACTGCAAATCCTGGAACAACGGGAGCATAGTATTCACATAAACCCAAAAAGGATTTTACTTCTTCCTTCGTACTTGGCTCAAGGGCATGCTTTATAGCACATAGCAAATCTTTTTAAGGCTTGATACCTTCAGGTGAAATGAAGTATCCCAAATAATCTATGGTGCTTTGAAAAAAACAGCATTTATCCTTCCTAATAGTCATCCCATGTTGACTATGGGTACTCAAAACCCTGTTTAGCAGAGCGCTCTTCAAGGTGCTCGGAAAACACCACAATGTCATCATGGTACGCTAAAACTTGTTTTTTTTATGACTAAATGACCTATAAATGAGTTTTTGAAAGACTGGCACAGTCGACCCAAGCCCAAAAGGCATGCGCCAAAAACAAAACCCCCCAAAAGGACTGATGAAAATTGTAAGCATTTTTGATTCTTCACCAAGCAACATCTTGTGATAAGCTGCCCACAAATAGAGTAAAGAGAATATTTGAAGCCCCATTTACAAATGACAAAAGATCCTGCATTTTGGTAAGTGGGTGGTAGTTAATAAAAATATTTGGTTTCAATGACCGCAAGTCCAAACAGAAACTAATAGCACCAGACTTACGTTGGCCACTACAATGGGCGAAACCTACCCTGTAGAGTCAGCATTTTCTATCACCCCTTCTTTCACCGACTCATCCAGGTGTGCTTTGAGCTCAACCCTTATGCTCAAAGGGACGTCTTACTTAATGCTTAAGAGGTCAAGCGTTTTCTTTTAACACAATTTTGTGCCCATACCCTGGTGCACATGGAACACTCTGGGATATAAAAAAATAAAAAACTCTTCATTTGCAATTATGACTTCTGACACACTGACAGGATTATCAGTTCCAGGACATATCACCATCCCCAACATTCCTGAGTCATGCCAGCCTAGGATGTTAGAATCTTGTTTTGCTACTTAAACCCCTGCTCTCACGTCTCGAAATACCCTTCCAGTTTGATTCTTTTACCATCATACGCTATAGCAAAAATGTCAGTGTGCAAATCATTTTGAACAAAGACCCACATCAACAATTTGATAGGTGAACCAGTGTCCTCTGTTACCAGGTACATCCTTTCCACCAATTTTGAGCATGCAAAGTGGATCTTTCATGCCACCCTTAACTCCTGCTTTCAAAGACAAAACAACTTTCATTTCTCCAAACAATCAGACCAGTGTCCTTCATGCACTACATTAACTGCACTTGCCACCCTTTACATATTCTGGCAAAGTGACCAATTTTCTTGCGTTTTACACTGTTTACCTAACGCGGGGCAGGATTTTGAACTGGCAATGTCTTTTTCCTACCACACTTATAACAGGTAATATCATTTTTAGGCCCACTCTTATGTTGTGCGCTTTTAAGTACCACAGCCCCCAAATGTTCACCATCATTATCACTGTTCAATTCTCTGTATGCCACAATATATCTTTCAATCCCATTACCCAAAGTCTGAGTCTATTCTAGTGTGAGATTCTTTCTGCACAACACATTCTCCTGTTTTTTTTTTATGATAGCAAAAACTAACAACTTGATCATGTATATATTGATCCAGTAACGAGCCAAATTCACATGGAACAGCCAATACTCTTAGTGCAGCTACATATTCATCCAACGACTAATGTGGCATTTGCCTTTGTGTTAATAATCTGTGCCCTTCCAGGACAATATTGGGTCCTCCCGAAAACTGTTTACCTAAACGATGCACAGCTTCAATGTATTTATTCCATCTCCCAAAATCACGGGCTCAGGCATGATCTCCAGAAAACGGTCAAACAACTTTTGTCCCTCTTAGTGAAAATAGTTGTAAAGCAACGCAAACCTCCTACTGGCAGAGCAAACTTTTCTCATCATTGGCCACAAGGTAGTTCTCAAACGAACGTAGCCAGTACTTCCAGGACATTTTGGGCTGAAACTGAGAGGTAGGGGGTGCTGGCTCCATCTCGGCACCAGGAAACACCACTGTGACATCACTGACCAATGGTGTCAGTTTCCCATCCATTTTTTTCTCTGTCTCTGAGTTGAACAGGATGGACTGAAGTCTTATCAGCAGGATGCAGTACAAAATCTAAACTTGGAACCATGTTATCTCAATTCTAGTAGTAAACCGGTCTATAAGAAGAGGAGGTCCGCGAGATTGATGACAAACCTGAAGGTGTATAGCTTATCGACCAGAAAGATTCTTACCAAAGGTAATTAACTTTTTCTTTGGAAGGAAACATCTACCTGCAGATTCCTCACATTTTGAATAGATCTCCCAATCGGGAGACTGGTTTTGAAGACCTGGTTAAACAAGAAGTCTTGGAGAACAGAGCAAATGAAGTGTCCTTCCCTCCGCACCTTTGATATCAAACAGTGGCATTTTGCAAACATGTGAAGGGAAGCCCAGGTCGTCGCTTAGCAGATCATGGCCATGGAGACTCCACTTGCTAGAGCTGAAGACTTCTCCCTAGTGGAATATGCCTTGATGTCCTCAAGAGGTTATTTGCGTGCCAGGGCATAACATATCTTGATGTACAACATGATCCACCTGGGCAATATCCTCTTTTGGACAGCTCTACCCTTCATTTTTCTGATGTAGCCAATGAAAAGTTGGTCATGAAGCCGAAAATCTTTGGTACGGTCAACATAAAAACTAACCTCTCTTAGGGTCCAGCCTGTGTGGCCTCTCTTCCTCCTTAGTGGGATGTGGAGGCAGGAAGAAAGTAGGTGTGATGGACTGCCCTAAGAGAAAGCAGCTTTTGTTCCTAAGGACCAGCTTGTCATTAAAAAAGGAAGTAAAGGGAGACTTAATACTCAGCACATTTAACAGGCATGTCTAGCCGAAGTAATGGCAATCAGGAAAACTGTTTTAAAAGTAAGAAATCACAACTGCCATCTGTGCAAGGGGTCAAAGGGAGAAATCCAAAACATAACGCCCAGATTAAAATTCTACTGAGGTATAATGAATGGGGAAGGGAAAACCTATGAGTGAGGCCTTTCAGAAATCTCATAACTGTAGAGGACTTGAACAGTGAAGGCTGGTCTGAGAAACACAGAATAGCTGACAACGAGGAAAAGCAGCCCTCTGGTGTGCCCACTGCGCAATCCTGCAAAGCCAACAGGGTGAACTGTTAAAGGTCCGATAAGTGGGCCCTGAGAGGGTCTACGGCATCGTCTGTACACCGCATGACTAACCTACTCCACCTCTTAGTACACCGTTTTGAAAGAATGTCTGCGGGCGCTTAAAATAACACCCACTACTGCAGAAGGCGGATGAAAAGCATTAGGGGTCTCCGCTCAATCTCCAAACAGCAAGGTGGAGGCTCTGGATATTGGAGTGTGGCACCTGTCCCTCAAATTGAGAGGATGCTTACCCTTTGAGGGACATAGAGCAGGAGCACAGAGATTGATGGACCACGTCTGCTTATTACAACCTTCTCAGCCAATCCATAGCTGTAAAGATGACTTGGACATGGTCTAGCCGAATCTTCCTCAGCACCTCAGGAATAAAGGCTTTAGGAGGAAATATGTGAAGTGGAAAGCTCCATTTCAGTCAAAACGCACCCCAGGGCTCCCTGCAACATAATTGAGGGCACAGAACTAAGGGTAGTGGGCATTACTGTGAGTGGCAATAAGTTCACTCGAGGTGTGCCCAAAATGGAAAAGATGTTCTGGACCACCTCCGGGTGAAGTCACCACTCCTGGCCAGCAAGGTGAAGCAGAGCCAGTCTGTCGGCTTTGATATTCAGAGCACCAGTTGCATGGTTGTCAACCAACCAGATCTGATACTTCTGCGCCCAAGACCAGAGTCGTACTGCCTCGTGACAGAGAAGATGTGACACTACTTCTCCCTACTTACTGATAGACACCCTCGCGGTCCTGTTGCCCGTTAAGATATATGAGGACCATCTGCAGCTAATTTGCCTGCAGCTCCAGCAGATTGATATGGGACATCTGCTCCTCTGGAGCCCAAAGGAGTCTGATTCTCCAGTTCCTCCAGATGCGCTCCCGCACCCTAGAGTGGAAGAGACTATACCCACAGTGGTCACAGCTGGTAAGGCCTGGACCTGGAAGCACATCCCTTGAACTAGGTTCTCCTCAACAGTCCTCCATTTCAAATCCGCTGTTGTGTCTCCAGAGATTACTATGGAGTGTGAATTTTCTGCTACCAAGAACTACTGCCTGTGGAGGCACCACTTGAGGACCCTCATGTGCCAGTGTGTATGATTGACCAGGACAATGCAGGAAGCTGCAAACCTTGTAATTACTGCCTGAATATCCCTTATCCTCTGAGGAAAAGGAAAGGCGCAACTTGATATAGTGCTGAGTACTTCTCCTATGAACAGGATGTCCTGAGAGGGCTCCAGGTGAGACTTAGGCATGGTGATGGAAAATCCCAGGTCATTCAGCAACAACGAAGTTGACTGCAGGTGGCACAACTCAGTCTTCAAAAACGTGGCCTTGAAGAGCTAGTCGTCCAAGTACTGAAACACTGAGATTGGCGATAATCTGAGATGGGCAGCAGTCACACCATCACTTTCATAAAGACTCACGGAGTGGAAATCATGCTAAGCACGGATCCTACTGTGAAGTGGAGGTACTTTATGTGTGACTGCAGAATCTGTATGTAAATATTCATGTCCTGTAAACTGACAGGCAACATCCAGTCTTCTGCTTCAAGCACTCGCAACACCTGAACTTTTACTTGCACAGGAACCAATTCAAGACCCTGAGATCTAGGATCGGACACCGGCTGCCATCCTTCGGGACCAAGCAGTAAAGAGAGTAGCGCCTCTTACACCGTTCCTGTTCTGGCACCAATTCCACCGACTTTTTCTACAGTAAGAGGTCTACCTCCTGCTGAAAGAGGCATAGGTGGTCTGCAGAAAGGAGGCAAGACGAGGAGGGGAATGAGTCTAGGGCCAGTTGGAAGGGTAGAGCATGCAGTCTTTCCATGAGCTGCAATACCCATTGGTCTAAAGATATGTCTTCCCAGGGTTGTGGCAAGGAGGATAACCATCCTCGAATAGGCGCAAAATGCGCCCAAAAGAGGGAACTAGGGCTGCTTCCCGCCTGAGGCTGGGGAGAAAGCAGAGAGGAGGGTGGAAGGGAGAGCTAAAGCTTGGCCTCTACCCTTGCCACGACCTTGCTACTGCTTAAACAGGGGGTCTTGGTGGTGTTGCTCATGCTGCTGGCCTTGCTATAAGCTATGTAAAGGGAAGCCTCTGACGAATCCCCAACATTTTTGAAGTGGTCTGTAGGCTTGCTACTGGGTTTGTAGTCCTTGAGATCTAGTAGTAGCTCTACTGTCCTTGAATCCCTCTGTTGAGAATGCCTTCTCTGCGAATCACTTTACTTTCATAGACTCCTTGTCTATAAGAGTGGTAGTGAAAGCTCCAGGAGATAACCTTGAGGAACAAGACACTTGTACCACCAGGCTCACTGAGGAGAGATGTGTAAACAGGAAAGTCAGGTCTCCTGGGGATGATCTATATCACCTTGCCACTAGTCGATTTTTTGCAGGGGCCCGAGATTGGCTTTTCCCACCACACCATCACTGGATCCGCAATGGCACCACTGAAGAGTGCATTGGTTCTGATATGAGAAATGGGGTATAAAACTTCTGTTGAGAGGTTAGAACTCACCTCTAGCGATGGCAGGGGCAATTCTAAAATGTATGCCGCCTTCCGTACTAGGGCATGGTATGACGTGGTCTCTGGTGGAAGGATGCCTGGGGGATAGGGGGTATAATTCCCATATTCAGCCACTGGCATCTTTAAAGGCTAACAAATCTGCCTCAATGGAGGGGTAGGGGGTCGACATCCCTATACTGCACCAAAGTATTTTTGTTTTTGAACATCTGACAAAAATCGCTGAAAGTTGCTGACCGAAAACAATTAGAGGTGAGCAAGCTCTAGATCTACATCAACGGAACAGAAACAAGCATTGGCATAGCCAATAGGTCTTGCCTTTGGGACCATATAAGTGTTTAGCCATGCAACAGTTCATGTTGTTGCACCAAGGATATTGTGCTGCATAACTAAATACTTATAAGGTCCCAAAAGTGAGACCTATTCGCTATGCCAATGCTTGTTTTCTTGGCCTCATCTGCGTTTCTTTGCAGCACATCCTCTCAAATGCAAGCTAGCCTGTCAGTGTTTTTTTAACCAAAGCTTTGTATCCAGGTACAATACCTCAAGATAAATAAAAACAAAGCTGTGAAGTTCAAGAAGTGCAAAGATTTACATTATCGTGGATCACCGTTTGTCAAACTTGTAGAGTCTGTCTTCGGACGTTGCACTGCTTGTTCCACTTGACAACTCCATTTCAATTAAGTAGAGGAACAGACAGAATGTGGGGCCATTAAATGTTCCATACAACAAGGATGTTTACCCTGATATAGTTAGTAGTTTAAAACATCCTTATCTCTAAATCTAACAGCAGACTGAGAGGGTTGTTACTTTCTCCTTTTCTGTAGATAGCCATTCTCCCCCCGAGTAAAAACAGAACGAGATGATATGAGACAGAGCACCGACAGTAGTGCTAAAAGGACGATGCCCCTCTCCTATCAAACTCCACATAAAACTACCAGCCCCATTAGCCCTTGACCCTTTCCCTACAAAAACAATTTGATGCGAGTGCTTGGCAGAAACACTGTACATGAAGTCCAACCTAGGCAGTTTACTAGCGATGACAGTGCCATATATCGTCCACTCTTTTCAATTAGATTCTTCCCTTCGGGTGGATTAGCCAAAGTTAAACACTTGTTGAAATTCCTTCCTAACACACTGCACAATGTGGCATCTCAGAACCAAAAAGGGACCATGAAACAAGCATTGGTGTTAAAAGGGGCCAGTGAAAAAAACATTATACCTCCTGAGAACCCATATAATTCCAGCATAACCATTTGGATCTAATGGACAAACACCTACAGAAGATTACATCCGTGAGAAATTCAATACGTTATCAAAAATATTAATAACAACTGAGCAGTGAAATTTATTTTCCAAGGCGAATACGGTTGGGACAAAGAACTAAAGCACCAAATAAAAACAGGTAGTTCTCAAAATCAAGGTGTAAAGGTCCCCACGCGTAGGATTCACTTCAAAGGACTTTCATAAGATTCTGACTGCGTCTATGACCTGTTCGATAACTCAAGAATACTCAAGCCTGAGCTGTTGTCAACACGGGGTGAGGGAAGAGATGAGGAGCAGCTCTATCCCGTGGAAAGGTGGGTGCGGTGGCTGGGAGAGCATAGTCTATCACAGGGAAAAGAGAGCAAATTGAACCCCCAAGCAACCACTTACAGCCCTCATGGCGGCCTCGGTGGCGGCGCTGGCCCGAGGTGGGTTGTAGAATTAGATCAGTAGGCCTGGACACAGAAGTGGTACTCTGCAGAGACGGCGGTGGACGGGACCTAGCCCGGAGCAAGGGATGCTCGGAAGGCTGTAACTGAGGAGGACGCAGGAGGTAACGCGACGGTGACGCACTTAAAGGCCGCGTGGCTCTCGGCGATGGATCGCCGCACATATGCCAGCGATGAGTTGGAGTCCTGCTGTTACACTAAAGTCATGGAAGAATTTTCTCATCAGCACAGAGGCCGTCTTTTCGCATCACAAAGGCGTTGCAGCTGTCCCAGGCCTGGGCGACGTCCAGCTATGCCCCTACCACCTCTAATTCAAATTATTAAAAAAATAAATTACTAGCATCACTTCCTTCAAAAGAAGCCCAAAAAGGCATATCCTACCAAAAGAAGCCCAACTGCGAAAACGAAAAAAAGGCCGTGATTATTTAAAACAAGCGCGCGCGGCAGCAGGGGGAGGGAAGAGAGGAGAGGGCCTGCGCGATTTGCTCGCGGGAGTGAGCCGCTGGCCCCACGATAATTGATAACATATGGCGCCAGCCGCTCGCTCCCGCAAGTAAATCGCCAGACGTGCACGCGTTGCCATTTAAGGCAATGGAACACGTGCAGGTGTTTGGCTAAAAAGCCTAAGCGATTGCAAAAGGTCTTTTTGCCTATGCAGCGCATGCGCGCTGCTTAGGCGAGACCTCAAAAGGGAAGTGACATGAAGGTGCCAGTGGGGGTTACTTTACGGCTCCAGTGATGTCACAGTAACATTGCTTCTGGTGCTGTGATGGAGCCAGCGCCCCCTAGTAGTGCAGAAAATATCAAAGAATTTCCAGATGCAGTCAGAAGCCTGGGATATTTAAAGGGTGTGGAATCTACAGGCAGAAGCATCCATCCGATAATACTATTACATGACGTTAGATTTTCACAAGAATCTCTTTACCAAATGATGGAATGCAGCTCCAGTAGTGTACCCAGTATTTTAAAATAGTATGCTTGAGTATTTAACCAGACAGTAGGGATATTTTCCCTATGTGGAGCATATGTTTAGAGAAATGGACCTATCTCTCCATCTTAAACTCATGGATGATATCCAACATTAATCAATGAATGAAAGAAAATTTGTAATCGCGCAACTAAGCCCGAAGGCATCAAGACGCCTAACCAAAGAAAATTCATAAAAAGACTGATCAAAACTAAGGGTAGGCCATGGCAAATAGCCAAGTCTTAAGGGCCTTCCTGAAGGCTTGCATGGAGGGAAGAGATTTAATTTCCACTGGCAGAGTGTTCCACAGCTTAGGGGCCAAAGTTGAAAAAGCTCTGCCACCCCACTTAGCTTTACGAACTCGAGGGACTGATAAAGATTTGTTGGCCGAACGAAGGGTTCTGGAAGGTGTATAGGGGGCCAACAAGTCCCTTAAGCCTCCAGACCTATTAGTGGCCAGAGCCCCGTAGATCAGACTCAAAGACTTAAAAGAGATCCTGGCCTCAATTGGGAGCCAATGCAACGACCTTCTGGCAGCCTGAGCAGAGGCCCGTTTGGGCAAGTCCAATACAAACTTAGCCGCAGCATTCTGCACCATTTGTAATCGTGTTAACAGACCCTTGTTAATGCCTAAATAGAGGGCATTACAATAGTCCAGTCTGGAGCCTATCAGTGCGAAGACGATTTGTTTTCTGGCTTGAAGAGACAAATAATGTCTAATCCTCCGGAAAATGTTTATTAGGCCCAAACAGGTGGAAATAGTCCTCTTTACCTGTTGGTCCATCCCCAGGGTAGGGTCAATCATGACTCCTAAATTTCTAGCCAGGGTCGTAGGAGTCGGACACGCACCCAACGAAGTAGGCCACCAGTCCACCGACCAAAAATCCTCCTTTCCTCCAAACACAAGAATCTCTGTCTTTTCGCCATCTGTGTGGCTGCTTGCTGGTCAGTGCGGAGACAGTGGCCTATCAAGGCAGACACGACTGCTCCGTAAGGGAAATATTTCTCCTTTGTATGGCCCTATCTCAGTATGGTGCAGCCTCACTACATATAATGCAACACCAGACCAAGTAGTTGAAAAATGTATGCTCAACACTGCTGTAACTTGTTTATGATAGGGATTATCAAACTATGTAACCTACTCAAATGCTAGTGTAAATACAAGGACTATTAAATATTCTATGCGTAAATACATATAGTGAATGAACTACAGGTAATGTGCAGTATCTTACTAGGAGCGGTTTCTATCCATTTCATCCGAGTATCAGTAGTGTATTCATTTTACAGTTTCTGTAGTGTGATAGTCCTGAAGCAGGCTCTGTTTCAGGATTCGGTTTTCACCTCTGTGGTGATAAGCAGCCATCCACTCCACATTTATGTACCCTGAAGATATATATATATATATATATATATATATATATTTTCACAGAAAAAAACATAGGTTTCAGGGGTGTTATAGTTAGCTGGACATTTCACTCGTACAAAACCAGAGAAATTCCCCCGTTATAGTTAGTTCAGCTAACTATAACTCGCGCCCCCGCAATGCACTGCTGATGACGTCACATATTACATCACTCATGACATGGTCAGTGACATCACTGATTAGCTGAACTAACTATAACGGGGGAATTTCTCTAGTTTTGTACGAGTAAAATGTCCAGCTAACTAGAACACCCCTGAAACCTATGTTTTTTTCTGTGAATTTCTAAGGTTTTTTAAATGCTAATTCCTAACTATAACATGCAGGAAACCTATGGTTTTTTAAGTGAATTTCAAAGGTTTTTTAAATGCTAATTCCTAACTATAACGTGCCTGAAACCTATGGTTTTTTAAGTGAATTTCAAAGGTTTTTTAAATGCGAATTTCTAACTATGCCTACAGAGATAGGACATGTGAAGAAAGAAGAAAAAACACACAGAAAGAAAAAGAAATGCAGAAAGAAGCTGCAGAAGTCCTCAAAGATAAAGAAAGAAAAGTGCCGGAAGAAGGAAGATGTGCAGAAAGAACAAACAGAGGAGGAGAAAGAGTCTTTGTTGCAAAATCATCCTTTACCCTCAACTTTTTCAGATGGGTACTGGTGGTAACTGACTCTGACTAACCAGTCCTAGAGCCAGTGCTATGCTAAAAGTCACTTAGAATACAGTTAAAACACCTACATACACTAGGCAACACTATGCGTTTGGGTACCTCTGTTATTAGCATGACCTCCATTGTAAGCCCCTAGTATATAATAGGGCAGGGGTATTAAAACTACCTCTTAAAATGCGCCACAGTGTGCATTTGCACACTGGTGATGGGAGGGAGGAGCTGAGCTGACGTGTGCAAACATGCCCTATGGCCGTTTTAATTTGGGGGATAAAGTCCCCTTGAATCCTGAGTTTCCCTTGGGTCCAATTAGCCCACCAGGTATCTCCAGTTAGCGCCACAGAGCTGCCTTGCAAAGAAAATGGGCCTGGACCACCTCTCTGCAACGCAGCACAGTGGTGCTTACTGGAAGCACCTGGTGGACAAGTTGGCCCCCATGGGCCCTCAGGATTGAAGGGGAATTATTTCCCCAACTTAAAACGCGACATAGGGCGTGTTTGCACACGTCACCTCAGGCCCCGTCCCCTCCCTTTCCCACTGTGTAAACACGCCCTGTGGCCGTTTTAAGTTGGGAGATTAACTCCCCTTGAATTCTGAGGCTCCCTAGGGGCAAATTAGCCCACTAGGTACCTCCAGTAAGCACCATTGCAGAGAGGTGTAAAAAGGGGCACATCCTGCACCACCTCTCTGCAACCCAGCGCAGTGGCACTTACTGGAAGCACCTGGTGGGCTAGTTGGCCCCCAGGGTCCCTTAGGATTGAAGGGGAATTATTTCCCCAACTTAAAACGCGCCACAGGGCATGTTTGCACACGTCACCTCAGGCCCCGTCCCCTCACCTCAGGCCCCGTCCCCTCCCTTCACCACTGTGTAAACCCGCCCTGTGGCCGTTCTAAGTTGAGAGATTAAGTCCCCTTGAATCCTAAGGGTCCCTAGGGGCAAACTACCCCACTAGGTAACTTCAGTAAGCGCCACAGAGCTGTGTTCCAGTGAGGTGTAAAAAGGGGCGTGGCCTCAGAACACCGCTCTGCAACGCAGCTCCCTGGCACATACTGGAGATACCTGTTGGGCTAGTTGGCCCTCAGGGACCCTCCCTTCACCTCTGTGCAAACGCGCCCTGTGGCGCGTTTTAAGTTGGGGGATTACCCCCCCTGAATCCTGAGGGTCCCTGGAGTGCAACTACGCCACCAGCTACCTCCATTAAGCGCCACAGAGCTGCGTTGCAGAGAGGTGTAAAAAGGGGCGTGGCCTCAAAACACCTCTCTGCAACGCAGCCCCCTGGTGCATCCTGGAGGTTCCTGATGGGCTATTTTGCCCCCAGGGAGCCCCAGTATTCAAGGGGAATTCGTTCCCCATCCGCAAACGCGCCAGAGGGCGCGTTTGCAGAGTGCTAAAACGAGGGGGCGTGGCCTCCGGTGCGATGCCGGTATTTTGTTTTAAAAGGGGGGCTGCATAGCCCCCCTTCTTTTTCTTATTTTTTGGCCCTAGGGACCCCATCCTCCAGGGCCTGCCCCCTAATCTTTTTTAATGAAAAAATTAAATATTGGGAAGGGGTCGCGTGGCCCCCTCCCGAGGCCTTAACCAGCCCCGGGGACCCCATTCCCCGGGGCAAGGCCTTTTCTTTTTTTTTTTTTAAGTATTTTTTTTTGGGAGGGGGGCTGCGTTGCCCCCCCTCCTCTGGCCACTAAAGGTCCCGGGGACCCCATCCCCCGGGCCTGCATTTCAATTTTTTTTAAATTATTATTTTAGGGGGAGGGGGGCTGCCTGGCCCCCCACCAGGGCCACTAATAGCCCAGGGGACCCCATCCCCCAGGGCTGGCCCTCTCTGTTGCGGGCTGTGGGGCGTGCCCCCCCCCCCCCCCCTCCAATTTAGAGCCCCAGGGAGGTGGCGGTCCCCGGGGTGTGTGGGGGGGGGGCTTGAGCCCCCCCCCCACAGGGTATTTCTTTTTTTTCTTTTCTTAACAAGCCCCGGGGGTGGCGGTCCCTGGGGCTGCAGGGGGGCCATGAGCCCCCCCCCCCCGCAAATATTTCCACAAAGCCCCGGGGGTGGCAGTCCCAGGGGCACAAGATGGCTGCTAACACTTCCTGGTTTGGAGTGTTGACAGCCAATTAGCATACAGCTCGTGCTCGGCAGGGTGCGCGGATCCACCACGCCCATAGATATATCTATGATTTTACTTTTGATTTTCTCAGGAACTACTGAACGGATTTACACCATTTAAGCAAAAGGCATGAGTGTGAACCAAGATCTACCTTTCTGCCAAAGTGGGTGTAATTCCGTTCAGCAGTTCGGGCTGTAGCTGCGACTAACGGTCCCTATGGAAAATTGCATGAGGAAACCCCCCTTTTTTCTCGGCCCCCCCTTTACGAATCACCCCGAGACTTTCAGGATAGGAGCGGACCAGACCGGGCCACGAGTTTTGAAACTTTCGCGAAGATTCGTCAACTGGCGCCAAAGTTATTCCAAATAGAATGTTGCGGATTTCCTATGGATAATAGGTCCTAACTATAACTACCTACTGGCGATCACCAGTAGGTAATATATATATATATATATATACACACACATATACATATACACACACAGATCAAGGCATATGCGACATGTGGAGAGTTGAGAATAGTAAATCTATGCTTAGCTATCTACACTTACCTATATTTCCTAATTTCACAATATTGTGGCTGTTGAGGTTCTGGTTGATACCAGTTTTATATGAAGATATTTAACACCCAGTATTCTAGAGGAATGCCTTTTAAGAACCATTCAAATAGGTAGCAATAATACATTTTGTTGTGGTTTCAACACCCACAGGATGCCTGCTCAGAAATTAGTTTTGCTAAATTCCACCTATTAAAAGTTTTCAGCATTTGAAAGCCATATGATGCGAGTTTTACAAATGCATAAACAGCTCACCTGCAATTCATTTAAGGGCATCCGCCTCAACAAACTTTACCATAATTGCCCAGCATGAGTTTCCAGTGAGGTAACTCAAAGTCTTGTTAAGGGAAAGGTTAAGTATGACGCTTACACTGCCATGCCTTCTTTCCACAAATATAAGACAAAATGAATAAAAACGAGACAAACATGCAGGTGCCTGGAAGCTACTTTATTAGCAAAACAGAAAAGACATATTGCATGTAGCCAATGCGTGCATAGCGAGTACCTCCTCATAGTATTTACGTTCCTCCTCTTCTACTTCTTTCTGGGCCTTTTCCCATTCATCCTTCAGCTTTTCCTGCTCCTTCTGGTACCTCTCCTGTCACAGAATTGTAGTACAATGGGCTCAAAACGACATAATGCAACACAAGTCATGAAATGCTCAAGCACCTTTGATGTAATTTATGCTGGTAGTGGTACGGCTCAAAGTGGTAGGTGTGATGGACAACAGTATGTAGTGCGAAGAGGTCTTAATGTAATCTACATGACTGCAATGAGATGATCAGCATGACAAATAGGCTACATGGCAGCCATAGAAGCTTATTGCAATATCTGGCATCTCAATTTTATTGCGCACTACTAGAAATCAATTACATCCGAGCATGCCCTAAAGTGCTTTGTATGCTGTTGACATCTGCGGTGTCTTGTATTTGGGGTCAGCTAGTCTTTTATAAAAGCATTTGTTTGGCATTCGATCATAGAACGTAGTTCTATGAACTGTAGAAAATTATTTGAATGGTAAGCTGGAGGATTTCTTGGTGGTTGAAGCTTTTTTAGAATTAACCTTTTGTTTCTCAACAAGCTTATCAGTAAGTTATTCAAATCATTGCTACATTTTGGTTACGAGGATGAGCTAGCGAAAAGGCTGGTGAGGAATCTATGGGACAAGTCTGCTCATATGAAAAGGAAGATTCAGTTTGACATTGTGTGTGCTGTGACTGATGTGCGGGTTAACACTGGTGATAAAGTCGTGATAAAGTTCCCAATAGCCTGGGCAGGAAATTCCAAATATTCTGCACCTCAAAAGGTGGTCAAGTTATACAAATAGAATATTGAGCCTGTGCTCAAGAAGTAACTTCTAATTCTCTTGTTTGCTCCCCTTTGTTTCTCTTCTTTTTCCCTGGTCTCTTATCTTCTCTCCTTCTCCTGTTTGCTTTCTTCTTTTTCTTCCCATGTTGGTTTTACATTTTATGGGAATGAGTGATGTGGTATATTGAATTTGAGGGTCAGCTGCCTAGTCTTTTATAATGAAATGTGTTTGACATTCTGCAGTAGAATTTATAGGGATGAACTGTAAGGAGTTCTCTGATGGTTAACATGTATTCTCCTGTATATTTCACCACTAATGGGGTAGTAGGAGTAAGGAAAGTTACTTTAGAATAAGACCATCATTACAATATGAAGGGAAATATTAATTTGGATGCTAAGAGGAGTTTGTGCTTGGAGCCGACTGGTTAATGCCGGACGCTGGGAGGGGCATGGAGGAGCAGAGCAGTAGAACTGTATTCAGCAAACCAAAGAAACTCTTTCCCAAAGTCAGATTCATCTGTCCCCGCCAATGGGTGGCGTTGGAGCTAAGATAACACTGCTTTTACTGCCACCTACAGCCCAGAAAACGAGGGGGTTCAGAAGCCCGCGGGTGTTGTTGCCGGAGTTTGCTGGTACTTGCGGTAGGTATTGCCCAATCACCCGCCCACAGCCTGCATAATAGTTGACACACTGAACAGTCACTAGTAGGAAATTAAGCAAAACAGAGCAAAAGACCAACATAAGAAAAACAAGATACGACTGTCTGCACATACCAAAGTTTTATATTTTCTACAAAGCATTGACGCCATGAATTAGACAATGCAAAAACCACAAAGCTGCCAAAGTAGTACTAAAAAATTTCCATCCACGTGCCATCAAATCCAACAACAGCTCCTTGAATTCTCCAAATGTGCTCAGCCCAAGTCCTAATCAAAACAAATTGCATACTTCAAATACTTCCCAAGAGGAACACAATGCCTCCATTATGGAGGAAACCATCGAAATTAAGGAGCATGAGGAAAAAGTCGAACTTGCAGGTTGTTACCAATGCAGACGATCCAAATACCTATCAGATACCTAACAAAACATTCTTAGAATCTAGATTTCCGGGGAACCATAGTTGGAGAGGTCTCTATGTCCAATGGAAATTATATGACAAAAGACTCCAGAAGTTGGCATTGAATTGAACTGACTCCAGAGGTTGGCATGAGCTTTCTGCTGCGCTGAACGTAATTATATCAGCCCTTTCAAGGCAAAATTTGATCCTAGAAAATCATTTAACCACAGCTCAGAAAAAGAAATGGGCTATAGGATCGATCAAAACCAACCTGCATAAACTGACCTAACTCATTACACAGGTACAAAACGAAACAGTCATGTTATTAGCTCCATGCTCCTGCTCACAAATATATAAACTTGCCACTGTCACTTCCATCCCTCAATCTGTAGTGTAGGACTTTAGAACTAACACCCTTCTTACTGGAGACTGCCCATCTGTCTCCTTCAACAAATTGATGAGTAAATCAAAGCAGACAAAAAAAATTGTGCTCATGGTGAAGAGCTGCTCGAAGCCGGATGGAAATTCCATCCTCAAACAATGGCAAGGCAATTATCACGGACTAAAAACCCACTCATAAGACAACATACTGTGAAATCTAACAGTCGGTAGGAGAAGCTGATAAAACATGTACTCAAAGTTGTTTCGACCACTTAATCTCTAAATCCCCCAATACGTCATTCCTAAAAGTCCCAAGCAAAGATTTCACATGCGGAACAACATCTAGGGACATTACCAAAGGAACTTCTCTAGATGCCAAAAACGATAGTTGAAACTTTGAACTTCTGCCTTTCCCAGGGAATACGGATTGAAAAGACCAGTTTGTCACCTTTATTTCCAATAAAAGTCAAAAGGGACTAAGGAAACTAAATAAATACAAAAATAGAGCACCAGGTCCCACCAGTGAGTAGCATAAAGGGCCAAACGAACCTCCTGAATCCAAACGATATCCCTTGTTCTCCTCACAAACCACTTCAATTCCTCAAATGTCATCCCAACAACCAGATGGTTCCTCCATAGACAAAAAGGACGAAGCACCAGAATACATACCAAACTCCACATGACTAACAAGTCCAAAAAATACAGCCCCAAATGAGATTAGGACATTCATTCCAGCTGCCAACCCACACACATTTTCAACGCCCCTAACAGGACAAAATATATCAAAAGGTGCTTCCATTGCTATGTCGCATGGAGAAAATTTGGCGCACCAAGGAACTGTCACTCAGAATAAACACTTGTAACAACAGTCTCTACCCAAACGATGTAGGTGACAGAAAACTGAGGCAAACTAGTCCCACACTCACCTTCTGATCGAGCCTGGGAAAACTCCACTAATAAAAGTAATTTTAATTCAATCAGCATGGCCAACAGACCAGAACAGCGGCTGACCTTGCTAATGTTTTTGGTGAGGTGCCCCTATCAAACCTGGCTGAGGGAATAGGTGAATGTGAAGCAAGTAACATCACAGACCCCAGATCAAGCACCTCGTGCAAATCTAGAGAGATTAATGGAAAACAATTGTACAAATCAAGGCTCCATCATATCACTAAAGCCACTCACAAGGAATGCAAGATTAGCTAAATCGTAGGAACATTCTAAAGTTCGGAAGAAGTCCACATGAAATCGAGCCATAGAGATGACAGACTGGATGAGGACCTTAGAGAATGGAGGGAGCTGTGCAATGCATGTTTAAACCCTGAACCAGACGCGGGTGACCCACAAGAGTCAAATACCAGCGGGACACGACTATGAGGGAGGAAGAGTAAGATGTTAGGGATGAGAGATATGCATTTACTTTCCCAATGCACTGATATTCCAATAGTCGGCAGGTCCTGCTCATATATGCGTACTCTGCTGCGGTCCACCACTTGTTTATGTCATTTGAAAATGTATAACTGTTGCAACGTTATTACAATCATAAATAAAGGTTATAAAAAAACATTCTCACGTTATTAAAAGCACTCCAAGATAATTCCTGGTGCTCTAATCAATCTATTAACAGCATTACATTTTGAAGCGATATATCCTCTAAAAGCCTAATCTTTTTAGCAATTCGGACATTTTGAAGAAATGCTCGACCTCTAGAAGGGCCCTTTGCGCTTTATCACAACTCCGCTTCCGCATTCCTCTAGTGTTTCGCAGTGTCCTTTCACTATATTAATTGCAGGATGTCGCGGATGTGCCACTGGCGCGCCTAAGGCAAGCCAGTCTGCGCCTGTTCCGCGTATGAATCGCAGCCAGCCATGCTGCCAGGGAGTCCTGCCACAATTACACACTGCTTCCTGCAACCATGTATTTACCGGGTCCCCCTTCTCTGCCTGCCTTATCAACTGTCGATCCCTACCATGACACGCCCTACATATGTGTAATTTGCTAGCCGAGAACCATTGGGACTTGAGGTTTCTAACAAACTTTAATCAAGGATTGTTTGGCTACTGACATTGCATTAGCTATTCCCCCAGACTTTTACATATTGATAGAGTGAACAAAAATGGGGGTGAGTGGCAATTATACATTGCTCCTCCTACTCTTATTCTATTTCAAAATTGATTAATGTAAATAATATTGACGGGCTGGCTTTTACTATTATTTTAGCCCCTTCTATTGCACTATCTGGGGTGCTTAGTCACAGTCTCCTGACGCTTTGACTGCCTCCGTACAGTTATTAGCCGATGCACTAGGTCAACTATCGCCTCTCCATGCCAATATCTTATTATTGGGTGATTTCAACCTCCATGCGGACGATCTGAGTAACAGACCTGTGCAGCAGTTTAAGTTCTCAATGGAAGGTTTTAACTTAGATGCAGGTTGTACACTTGATCTCATTTCAGCAAATCCCTTGACAGTCCTCATCAATCCTGTTCTGAAGCTTACTCGGTCTAACCACGTTTTGGTTCCTTTTAATGTGCTCTCTTCAGGTCCCTGTAGTGTGCAATTACTGAAAGAAAACTTCCAGAACTTGGCATAAAATGTCAGACTCCCAACTTATGGAGAGATTACAGTCTACCCCCTTTTATAAGACAGGGGACTTAGAGCATGATGTGGTCACCTTCGATAATTGGCTGGTCGACGCCCTAGATACCACTGCTCCTTTAAATTCTCTTACCTCAAAAAGATGAAACTCATCCGCTCCTTGGTTTTTCAACGCTCACAAGTTCGAGAAATAGCTATGTATGAGAAATAGCTATGTATAAGACTAGCATGGAAATGGAGGTCCAATTATGAAAAAAGCTATCTACCAGTTAGCTTTGAAAAGCTATTACGCTGCTAATCGGAAGGCTCAGAAATTCTTCAATGCATCTACCATCTGAGAGGCATGTAATAAATCACAATAATAAATCACAAAAGTCGTTTAAAATTGTGAACTTTTTTCTCTCCCCCAAAGCAATAGGAAACACTATTTCCCCTTCTATGCAGTTATTGGAGGCCCTCATAGATTTCTTTCTCAAACTATCTATGAACAATTTCCAGTGCAGATCCCCACTGAACTAGGGTTGGTGGCTAACTCCCACCCGGGTCCGCTACTTACTAGATCTGACTCTATAACCTTAACAAGATGCAAATCAGGTTCCCATTGGACCCTTACTTTACGTTTTAAAATTTGCTGCTTCTGTGAATTCCATCATAAACATACTGATAAATGACTCACTGGACCTGGTGCTCGCTCCTAAAGCCAATCTCCGCGACCTGCAGATGATTCCACCACGGAACCACAGCATTTCTTATCAAAACTTTTTATTGATTCCCAGCAATTTGCTGAACGCAAAATCCAGAATCTTTGGTCTGCAAATCCTACAATCAAAGCAGCATAATCTGTTTGCTGTAACTGTAACAGTTGCCATCTACACGAAACTAGCACCCCAAAAGGTTCGGAACGTTGTCGATATTCCTGAAAAACTAAACTCCGTTTTCAAGACTTTGTCTTGGTCTTTTTGATATAGGTGAAATTGTCCAAAAATGCAAATATGCTTGAGTGAATGCAGCCTGTCGCTTTTGTACATACTTCAAGGAATCATTTGTGCATTGTTTTTATATGCGCCCAGATTGTTTTTTATGAGAAAGACATTTCTTGGACAACCCTTTCGAGAACTCAGCAGAGCAGCCTGCTCAGGGTCTGAATTGAACTGTTTTAAGGGACTAAGTGCAGGTTAACAGCCAGATTTATTAACTTTAAGGACAACGTTCTTGTTGGGATGGCCAGACAGGATGCTACCGGCCCTGAGCACAGCATTACATCATATTGGGAGCTAACTGGGAAGGAAAAACTCTTGTCTCTCCAGAGACATTTACTATTTCATCGGTGGTAATGTTTTTTTTTTAATTTCCTTGTAGCACTATTTGCACAAAGTATAGCTATGTTCTGTATTGAACTTTCTTTTCAATGCTCATAAATATATTTTAATATTTATTTATTATGTTGAAAAGGCCTACACAGATGTTGGCACTTTTAAGTTAAGGTCAATCAGATGTTTTATAGTTAAAGGTAGAATTGAAACAGTATACAGCGTATTGCAAAATTATGTCACCTAACCATAACAGTGCCACACAATTACAATCATCTTTCCTTTAGCAGTTGCCCTTCAGAAATGCCTTTAATTAAATACCTGAAATGGGAAGGAGACCTGCTGCACTCATATTCCTAATTGTAGCCATCATTCTGAAGCATTTATTTTCTGTGTGGTAATCGTAGGTCCTTTGTTATAGGAAACCTGGAGGCACTGTACTTGAAAGGCCCTTGTTTGGAAAGTGAAGACTCTTATTCCCTGGGTGGACCTATGATGTCCACAGACCAACATGAGAGGTCAGTAGACCAAGAAGCTCTCTGTAACTAGATGGTCATGGATTTGTATCTTGAATATGGGATATAGCTAGATATGGTAGTGCTTTCAATTTAAGTCTACCACAATGATGTTGTGTAATAGTCCCACCTAAGAGTTCACACTGATGTCAAAGCCTTGGGCTTGCTGAAGTCTAGAGCCTAGATGTAAAGGGAGTCTAAAGAACAGCTGACCTTAGACGTCCGACTGGTAGAACTATGATAAAGCTGTGATATGGTGCTTCTAGGACAGTAGTCCTTTTCCAGTCTCGGGTGCTTGGGTAGCAAGTTCCATAGGGAGGTGGCATGGGAAAGAAGGGGGCCGCCACCCTATCTTTTATATCTGAAGTGATGTGACAATAACAGACCTCTATTAGCTGATCTGAGACTTGATAAAGAACAAAGAAGCTAGAATTGTAATTCAACATTCCATTATGTAATGTATCGTGGACAAGGACAAGTTTTTAAAAAGAAACCCTTTTCTTAATAGGAAACCAGTGGAGAGATCTGTAAGGGGGAAGTATGAACATGGTGTTTTAGGCCATATACGAGAACAGCATAATTTGGGGAGTAATAATAGCATACTTAACAGACTGGAGGATTACCCCCACTTGCTAAGGAGCCGTTTATATAGTTGGTTTCAAAGAGTGATAATGTAGGAAGGCGAAGACTGATGACTATGGTGTTGCTAATGTCAAAGGACGTAGAAGCCTTCTTGAAGGGGATCAAGATGATCCTGACTTTGGATTCAGAGATTGGTGCAAATTCTTGTAGAACGTGACTGCTAGAAGGGGAGGGAGACGGAGGACTATGCATCAGGTTCGCCCAATGGAATCAACAATTTGCGCCTTTAGAATTGCAGGAGGTTATCACTGAAGTCGGATCAGTGAGCAAACAGGTCATAAAGGGCCTTAGCAGATATCAGCTCCTTTAAGGTGTAGAAAAGTTATTTGGCAAGATTCAGAGGCAAGATTGGTAGTATTCTTTTCTGACTTTGTGCAGACAGATGTGCTTCCTCTGGCGTAGGGACATGGCAGGTGACAGAGTCAAGTTTTGTTTTGATCCTCCTCCTTTATAATGCTCTGCCTTGTTCACCTTGCCTTTTTCATTTGACACAGGCTTCCTGTATCCAAATTATTAGATTATGTGGGACTGCAATTTCTGACAGTGGAGGAACAAGGGAGTCTAGGGCCTTGATTAACTTTAAGATCAAATTATCAAGAACGGCATCAGGATTGTTGAAAGTAGGATTCAGGATATCTGTTAGAGACTGAATGAAAGCTTCCTGCTGTAATTTGTTCAGGTGATACCAGATGGAAGGGAGGACCAATGCTAGTTACAACTGGTTATAGGTCCACTTACTGGCACACTGTTGATAGAGATTTTTAGTAGGATGTGGTATGACCACATAGCCGATAGATTTCAAGAAAGCTGGAGTTCTGGTACTGCTTTCGGAAGGAGGTCAAGACTAGGGCCTTCATTGTACGTTTTTGACCAGTTGTAAGAAGCCAAATGGTTCTAAAACAAAATAGGGGTGAAAATTAGGGATGATCAGAATTAAATTTCCACTGGTGAAACTGAGTGAAGTTCACAGCTTCATGAAGTTGCAAAGTTTGTGGACTATTCATACCTTTCCTGCGTGTGAGGACTACAAAAAATAAAATGGGAATTTTCTCACCTTAACCTTTTTTGTGGTAATATTCTTCTACGAAACATAGGCTTTGCATTGCATTTAAGCTACAGAACTCACTTTTTGCATGTTTTTTCCCAGACACTTTTTTTGGCTGAGTATATTCTTGATAAAAAACTTTCATGGCCTGAATGCCGAACAGCAGCAATATAATCGTTACAATCTCCTACAACATCCATTGATTCCTAATGGCCCACAATTGAACACCCATTTGTTTATGAGCTCTCAACCAGGTGTATCCCAAAACAGCTTAACTCATTTGGCCCAGCACAGACTCTAGGTTCTGACCTCTGCTACCTGCCCCATAACAGCAATCTCCAGGACATCTTGTAGATGACCTCATCAATATCTTCCCAGGGCGCTCCAGTCTACAATTACTGGAAACACTTTCGATGCCACCACTCCCTTCGCCATCGAGCTGTTCTTTGCACCAGTAACGCCCTTTTCTGGCTTATGTTTGCCCGACTCAAATCAAGAATAACTGGAGATGGTTATAATCCAACTATACAACCTTCATTCTGATCGTCACCCTCTAAATCTGTTCTCTCCACTTTGATGATTTAAAGATAATCAACGTGGTGCCGCCCACCAACATAAAGCCAGGATATTTAGAGGACAGTTATACCACCTACACTGCCACCGGCTGTGATGGCCCCTCATCAGGTTGCAATAGTTCTCATAGCACTTAATTTATTTCACCATATGAGGCCTCTGGAGTCTGGGCGTAGACACCTAGCAGTTTGAAGTGGGCAACTCTTCATAAGTTTATGAGTTGTTTCCTATTTTGCATCCTTCATGAGGATGCCCTTCCTTTTGTTACCTTTGATGGACAATAGGTCCTGTACTGCCCAAAAGGCCTTGACTTCTGCTCCAAGGACTGAGTCTTAGGGGCTGAGCTCTGCTACTATCCAAAAACTGTACCCTGTCTGGCAGGCCTTCCAACATCTATTCCACAGCTTTCGCAGTATTTTTGACAGAGATTTTTTTCTCTATGACGTATGAATGCTGCACAGTAATGGAGCATATCAGGGCTCTCTCTCCACAGCTGTGAGACAGTCTTCTTCTGTTAAATCTTAACTTTATGCCTCCAGTCTTGCCACCTATGCTTCCAAAAAGTATGTAAAATTCCTACTTTTCCTCCTAACAGAGAGACTACAGTCAAGACCCCTAATTTAGGGATGGGTTTCGGGACAACCCGGGTCCTGGGGCCGTCTGAGCATGCACAGGGGAAACCACTATCTCCCTAGCTATCATTAAATCTATCTATACCTTCTCAATTGAACACTGCTGCACCAGCAGCCCTACCGTTCCGAAGATTTGCAACTGCCGGCTTCTAACTTCTCTGTGCCCGGACACATGCCACAGCTTTTGAGCTAAGCTGGATGGCTGAGCGGGATTAAAGTCTGTGCCTCCGTCACAGCAGCAGGACCCCCAAACCGATTACCCATGGAGCACAAAGTCTTCCACAGGTGGTGGATTTGAAAGAAGCCCAGGGAGTGACAATAGGCACAAGACTGTGGCTTTACTTATGAGCACCAGTATTTCTTGACCATCTTGTTTCCACGTCGATCACACCCTGCTTCTCACACTTTTTTTTCATAAGACTTTTTGGCAATTTCATCAAGTTACTAAACTAAGCATGGATTAAAAAAGACACAATTGGGTTGGGATAAAGTTGGAAGCTTTTACACACCTCTAAAGCAACAACTCTACCAATGCAACTCTTCTGCTCAGATAGCACAACTCAAACTAGAGTGGTGAACTTTAGATTCGACTAGCATCTTTTTGCTGTATCATCATCACTACCTTTAGCGACTCTTAATCTATATACTTAATTAGAGGTGACTGATGCCATTTTGTCTGAGCGGTAAATGTCTTTCACTACTTTTTAGTCAATAATTTTGTAGCATAACAAAAACCTATATTTTCATTTACAAAAACAACAAAGCGACGTAAATTATTAAATTTATGAAGCAAGCTAGACTTGAATTCATTTAGCATTCTGAGAGACATGCCATGTACAGGTAGTGAGTGTAATGTAAGGGCACAACAGAGTTCCACTCACTGCTTCTGTTTCGTGCAAGAATGAACCAACTCTGAAGCTCCAAAATAAATCGTCCACTGCCAGTCCTAAACACCAAGGAATGGTACTCAATAATTAAAAAAACAAAATGAACGCCGAATAGGGAGACAGCTACAAGAAATGTACCCATTCACAAACAGTCTTAAGTTAAAGCATCTTTATGGCTACGGACTAGTTATTTAAAAAACACAATAAAGATATGATGAATACAGACTAGAATCAGCGCTATATTTAAGATGTCCAGCCAGACACTTAATTTAATGAATCAAAAAAAGCAAGGCGAATAAGAGCACAGTAATGAAGTGGGACACAGTCCTGCATCCTACACAAACATATACCAATTACATTTAGACACAAACATTTCAGGCAAGACAAGAGTAGCTTGTAGCCAATATGAATAACTAGGGCAAGCTTCTGGAAAAACAGTTAATGCACTTGTTTTGATGTGCATACTGTTTAAAGAGGTCGACGACGTTTCGATCCTTTTAAAACAATACTAGGATCATCATCAGGAAGGGTACGAAACAAGCCTGAATTATACACTGCCTTGGAGCCGTAGTGTAGGCGATTCCAGGAAAACCCGTGGACGCTCGAGTTGAGCTAGAGTGGAGCTTAGAGGTGGCTGCATTGAGCGGTTCTTCAGTAACTATGTTGCAGTTAAAACAGAGTCTGTGATCGACGGATGATTGTGGGACTCTAACCGGAGATTGATAGGTCCGGGCTGGGTGAAAATGACACTGTCAGCCCAGTGAGAGGAGGATTACTACATTACTATGCTCTTATTCGCCTTGCATTTTTTGATTCATTAAATTAAGTGTCCGGCTGGACATCTTAAATATAGTGCTGATTCTAGTCTATATTCATCATATCTTTATTGTGTTTTTTAAGGACCTTTGTTTTGTAAAAAACTGACACCCAAGGTTCTTATCTACCTTGCGGGTTCCCTTGTTTGATTCAAAATACAGACTAGTTATGTCACTGAAAAGCATATTTTACATATCAGTGAAAGTAATAGTAATGGTCCTTAAACAACAGAAGTTGATTTGATAATGGCAATTGTAGTAGATAAATTCAAGAGTATAGACAGGTAACAACAAATAGACGGAAATGGCCACTTGAGGCCAGCTGTTGCCTAAAGATCTTCTGATAGGCCAAAACCATACACTAAGGCTGTACGGGCCATTCACATTACATTCATTTTCGAGATTTGGCATAGGCAGCAGCACAACAAGTAACAGTTCAAAGAAGATCATTGCTCCTTCAATTTTACAAATGCTAGCCACCTAGCGGATTAGCCTTTATTAAAAGGGGGGGGGGGGGGGGGGAATGAGGAAAGGCATGTTAGGGGTGTTCAAGACTATGTATCTTTTCCTTGGCTGCTGCAACTAAAGAAAAGAACAAAGTTGTAAAGATGAGGGCAGGGACGTGGTCTAGCTGAGGGCAGAGAGGGTATCAGGCAATTCGATTAAAGCAGGAACGGAGATATGGCTACAGGATAATGAGTGGAGAGAGCAGCAGAAACATCACATGTTCATGGGAAGGTAATCTGGAGATCCAGTTACTGCAGGTATGTGTTTGGGAAGAAAGACCCCTTACAGCATGATTCCGCAGACTGGGAACAATGTGCTGAGCAGATCAGGGGAAAGGCAGTAATAAGAGCATGGCTGCTCAGAAGAAAGGGGGATACTACATGGAGGAAATCATGAAAATTATTTAATTTTGGAAGAAGACCATGAAACAGTCCCTATAGTAAGGGGAACAACAACAAAAAAAAGACATTAGGGAATTGGATCTTCACTGAATAATAGTAACTATATTATTGTTTGCAGCCTTTACCTGCTACTTGCTATAGTAGTTTCTGCTGAAAATGACACGCTTATTTTATACTGAATAACCTTCTGCAGCCATGATCATGCCTATCTATTAACAAAACATTCTTCAAGAATGTAGGAAATCATTGCAGCAATACATGCAACTCATGGTATGAAAACATCATGGAAAAAGGTGAGGAAAAATAAAACAGGACTGACCTGAAGCAATCGTTCCTGTTCTTGCTGCCACTTTTCCTGGCGCTTCCGTTCCTCTTCTGGATCCCAAGTCCAGAAATTCACACGTTTCGTTAAGTTAAGCGTCGGAACTAAAACCTATTTGTACATATATCAAAACAAAGAGATTTAAAATAGTGCACAGCATATTTATGTTTGATGATAAAAACTCAAATCTAATAAAACAAATTGAAACAATACTTTTTCGTAAAGAAATAAAATGATATGGAAAGCTAGCCTCTGATGTGTTAAAAGGCATCCTGCAACAACTCCTGTATTGCTTCTGTAGCATTCAGGACCACATAGAAGCAATACTGTATGTCCACATAGAGTGGTCGTAGTTTCCAGTTCTCCATACACAACAGAATCCTGGTGCCAGTGACTGTGTGCTAAAGGCACAGCTGCAAGCCAACTCCCCAGCACCCAGAAATTATGTGCCTATTTATCTTCAGGGACAAAGGGGACAACAGATAAAAAACAGTGCACTGGGAATTAAGCTAAAACTCACTACTGCCTAGGGAGCAATGATATTTAGGTGTAAACTTAGGATAGTGACCAATACAGAAACTGGATGATAATTATATGAAATTAGTATATATGATTATGCGTTTAGCATATACTCTAGGATATGCAAGAATGGCCGGAAAGATGCAGCAGCAGATTGAAGACTGGAGCAGATACATAGTCAACAGGAATGGTGAAGAATTCGAATAATGCACCACAGAAGGCTGTACATGGCAGACCAGACCGTACACCACTGTGCAGGTACCCACGAACTGGAGATAATCAATATTGCTGGCAGCAAGAAGGAAAATGAGACCCTGCTAGATACTGATGGAGCCGAAACCCTAACCGCAGCAGTAGTCCTCTTTGAAAACAAGGAAGTAATCATCTGCAAAAAGGATCCATAATAGTGAAAAGAGGTAGCCTACAGTGACACTTTTAGGCGCTATTCATCAGAGACAATTGGTACCACTATGCCAAATGTGACACTACCAGGCAAATAAAGGTGTTGTTAGTCACTGTTCTGCCACATCCACGCACCATAATCTCCAACCCAGACCCCAGGGGCGCTTATGGGTCAAGATCACATACCAGCTACCAGTATACCCTGTCTTTAAACCCATCAGGTTAGTAGCAGCAGGCACTGTGGTGCTTCAGTGGTCTCGAAGTAATTAAGGGCCCTTTTTGCACATTGATTATCTTTTCCGTAGGGATCTCTGTCATGATATTAGGGCATGGTCAATTGGGTGTAAGTAGTTCCTACTGTTTCTAGCAAAAAACTAGCCTATCTTCTACCAAAATTAAATGGGCATTTCTATTGAAACAAAAGAAACGACTGCTTGGTTTTATAGAACAAAACAGGACTAGGCATGCTAATTATCTTTCATATAGCAGTAACACAACAATTCAAAAGCTGGTAGACAAGGATAGGCATCCATTTATCACCAGCAATCTTCCAATTAATTGCAGGATTGAAAAATAAACTAAAGACGAGTTACCATCTCAGCACCCGGCCAAATAACACAAAACATCTGGATGTGTTCAGAGATACAGTGTACAGAATTAAACATCAATCAATGTTTATAAACATTTGAGCATGCACAGAACACACCATAACGGGTCATTCCACTAGTTTCACCTGAAGCCCCATCACCCGTGCAGGAAAGCAGTGAACACTTCACCACAAAGTTTAGTCCTTGTGACAAAAAGTCTGTCTTTTGAATATGTCTTGAATGTTGAAAAAGTCACAAAACTAGCTTACCTGGCATGATTAATATAGCTGGAAAATACATTTTAACCGCAGATTCCTCATCTTTGAAATATACCGAGGCGGAAACTGCATTATCTGTCAAAGCACTCACAGTGCCAGATGGGGACTACAGATACCCGGTTATGCATTCTAAAGTCAACATTATCACCGGAAGGTACAGCACTTATGATATACATATTTCCATATGTATGCAATATAGGCAAAACGTCATAGCCTTTCTAGATAGGTGTCTTAACCATTGATGTCCATCGATCCAGCCTGCGACCCAGGCTCTCTGAATTCACCTCATCGGAGATTCGCCCTCAGAATGTTCACAATACTGCTGCTCGTCTGACCACTGCCCAATAGAGGATATGGAGTGGATGACATGCTCTTCTGCTGAATCAAAAGAGTTGGCACTGAAAAGAGACAGCTTGTGGTGCTTGCCAACTTCACAGCTAATATCAAACTGACAAACTCCAACAAAAGCTTCAAACACCAACAGTGACTGCTTCTGCGGAGGTTGTTGGTCGATGTGCAGTTTAACTAGGACACTGTGTACAAATCACAGGAAATATAGCAAGCACCAGACCGCTTTGAGTTGGTGTTAGGAAGCCCAAGATGTTAGAGTACACATACTGAAGATACAGTCATGGAAGTGGGATGAGGAACAGGCACCACGAAGCACTAGAAGCTGGTATTTGAAGTGCCTCAAGTTTCACTTGCAGGGTTGAGCGCTCAGGCAAGAGCAGATTCTGTGGCAATCAAAATACCTATGTCAAAAGATACAAAGGATAGCTTCGCCGAAGAGATAACCAACCTTAAGAAAATTGTGGCTTTTATTTGTTTTTAAAGACTGTTTAGACTTCCCGTCTCTCCTGCACACTAGACAGTTAGTTTGAAGATGGAAACTCAATGCACCAGAGTCTCAAACTCTGTTGGCAATGAAAAGCGCCCCGAGTCTGAAACAGATGTATAGTTGCTGGTGACACTGTTGCTGTAGGTATTTACATAGTACTAGCCTGTTGGAATTTCCAAGATGAAGAATCTGCACAAAACAGAGGTAACTGAGCTATATACAAACCGTGACCTTTCGCATTATTTTTTAAGTGATAGCTGCCAGGTTGCTGCAGTGCCCAGAATAGTAAGCGTGCCTGTGCCAGAAATATGCATCACACTTAAAGTGTGTATATTCAAGCAAAGGGGAAGTTGTCATCACTCACAAGCTGACACGTCACAACTCTCCGTACTTGACTGATGAACGACACATGGTCCTGTGAAGTTACCCAAATGAATGAAATATAAATGTAAACCTTAACGCATCATTTAGACCAAGGTAACTACAGTGGTGCGGTACATCTTTCTCATTAATTCCCAATAAAGGGGCGCGCTCTACACAAGTTTCTCCTCTCAAAGACATAGTTTGGCTCCAATCTTGGCTTGATAACCAACAACAAACCCAAATCCAACTAAAGATGCCTCTGCTCATTGTTTGACTTTCAGGTTTGCCGTCTTTTAACAATGTGCACTCAGTGCAGGAGGTGTAACACAGATCAGCAGTGAGGCGGACAGAAAAACTGTGAACCCTGCCAAATCCTGCACCAGTTACTGTTGTGTATGGCAGAAAAGGATCTAACTAGCCTTTCAATTCAGGTGTAAGAAGCCTTATCGAAGGTGAACCTTTCCCATGTCCATCCCAAGGTCATGTCTTTTACAGGCACATGCATCAAAGGAAAAACCGGTCACAAACAGGCAGATTCTCAGAATCTGCCCCTTAGCGACCGGTATTTTTGCATTTGGGATGCATCATCCCAAATGCAAAAATCGCAATTTAAGGAATCTCTAAATTGCGATTACTTAAATTGCGATTGCATTAAGGAATCCCAAATTGAGATTCCTTAAACGCAATGCATTAAAGTAAAAAAATTAGCGATTTCGCTAATAGGGGGAGCAAATTACCATGAAGTTGAACTTCATGGTAATTTGCAAAAACTTTGAAAAATGCACTTTTGTGCATTTTTCAAAGTTTCATGTAAGGGCATGTGTGTGTGCAACATATATGCACAGATCAATTTCAGGGGTGCAAAAGGGTGTCATTTTGACACCCTTGCACCCTTGAAATTGCATGAGCAATTTGCGAGTACCTAATGGTACTCGCAAATTGCTCATGCAATCTCCAATTCATTCCTATGGGCCTGGAGGCCCATAGGAATGAATGGGACGGCATTCCTTAATTGCGACTCGCAATTTGCGAGTCGCAATTAAGTGTAGGAATCGCTATTTTTATAGCGATTCCTACATGCATAGGCTTTTGCAATTCCTTAATTGCGATTCCTTAATAATCGCAATTAAGGAATAGCAAAAGCCTACGTTGATGCATGTGCCAGTTAGTGCTTTATGCTTGAGGAAGGATGGAATCCACGCTAGGGCAGGGATGAGAGTCCAGCCAAACTCTGGATCTCTATTTAGACTTAATATACAGAGCATCATCATGGAAATAAAGATAGACACTGCATGTGGGTGTTCACAGGTAATCAACACTATGAAACCAATGGTGATCTGTATCTGTACAGAGGAAGCAGAATAGTCCACAAGATCATGTATACCAGTTTGGCTGTCACTTTCCAGATTCCCGTAACGTCTTCATCCCTCTGACAAACAGCAAGTCTGCCAAGAAATGCCTCAAAATATTTATCTTGAACAACCACCTGACTAATAAAATAGCTCTGGGTGACCTTCTTCAATCTTATTTAAGGAAGCATTCAAAATGTATGTGTACATATCCTATAGGTATCTATGGCAATATTTTTTTAATTTATTTTAGACTTTGTTAGTAAACCCTCACTACTAGTGGCCTGGAGCTGTATACCTGAGTGTGATACTGCTCTTGGACGTTCTGAGCAGGCCAGTGTTTCTGGTCCTGAAATTCATATCTGAAAATCCAGACCTCAGTTTCTGGGCCCAGAAACGGAAATCATAGGTGAAGAGCTAAGGGGGATTGGTTGTCTGCAGAGATAGTTGACTGACTTTTGAGCTAGAGAGCTCTTGTCCTGTAGTTCTAATAAAAAAGTGGGGTGTCTGTTAGAGGTCGAGCAAGGAGATGATTTCATCATATCAAACCTTGACAGAAAACATGCCCTGGTAGGCTTGTCATCAAGGAAAGTAAGTGTCTTTGCAACTTCCAGTCAGTGAAATAGAAGTCTACAATGCCCAAGCCAAAGCGGCTGATCATCTACTATGTGGGAGAGATTTTCACCACAGCTCTGCAGCATTTAGCATAGCTGAGAGACATATGCACTGACAACAGAGCTAAAGAACTCCCAAATGTCTGTTCAACATCTTTCGGATGCAACAAGGATTTTTTAATCTTGTTCTGAGAGTCTTGGAGGAGCAAGTCATTTAATTAACTTTGAGCCTCCTTTGGGGCTCCCTTCTCTGCTAATGACACTTCTGACCATAGTGCCAGTCCTCTTGGCTACAAAGGACTGTCATGCCCCTTGATCTAACTTAAAGAATGCAAAAAATGCAGACCTCTTCGTTCCTGGCCCTGGTATGCCATTCTCACCAGTCAACAAGAAGTGGGTTGATGTGTTCTACAGGGATGGCCTGAGTTATCTTCTAAACTGAGCATGTTTTCACAGGCTGTGTTAAAGTTACCTTCTCTCCGTTTTCAGTTTTCTCTCACTCTGCATCATCCAACTCCTATTCAATCCACTGCAGTGTATGGTAGCACTTTAAAACTTCAGGTACCTCATATAAACCATTTTTGTGCTACCACTGGGTAGCCTGTAGGAGACTGTTTCAGGTGATCAGCTATTGCACAGCTACACAAATAATACACCAAAACATCAAAGACCCCCCCAAACATAGTGTTTAGGAGGATCATGCCCTTCTGCCAGGCAGGAAAAAACACAAAAATTAATGAGATTGGCTGAACACCATTCACGTTCTTCAATACGTTTCATTTGTTGCCTTAATTCCTATTTAAGTACCAAGTAAGTTACAAAACAAAATCTACATATACTACTAATTTGTATTTGTGTTTGCACTGTGTTCCAACAAGTTACCCCAATGGGAGCAATGCTTTCTGTTCTCTATGTAGCCTTCGATTTAGGACAAAAGGCTATACGCTAGGATTCTCCCTAACTTCAAAGAGTCAAGAGGTTTACATTACTCTGATGTGGGCTAAGTTTTGCTTTTACTCTTTATTCCCTTTTACATTGTTGGGGAAGAAGCACCTTACTGTTAAATATGTACTCATACAGGGTAAGGCCCTGCTTCTGCTGTGCAAATTGTATTATACCTTCTCCCTTATCCATTTCCCCCATCTTGTATGGAGTTTCCCTACAAAACAAATTCTCCAGAGGAAAAAAAAAACATTTTTCGCAGGTTTCGCTCTCAGGAATCTGAGTCATCACTCCATATCCCCACTGAAATCTGGACTACAACGGAACAATCCTCATAAATTAGGTACACAAGACTACCTAGAACATCTCCTACATAAGATTTGAAGATATCCTATGTTCACATGCCTGTCAAAGTATCTGTGTCCCTAAGATGAAGCTCTAGTAACCTGGCCCTATAAGTGGGTGCTCTGCTCAGTACAAGGTGTTTTGGCAAAGACCTGGAGGGCGCATATCATATCCTCCAATAGAAGTAAAGCTCCTAACCTCTTTACTTAGGGATGGGTCGCAGATGAAAATTGTGAACCAATTCAGCTCAGAGTCCAACACGCTGCCATGTGGGGTTCCTCCTTTAGTTACACTTTTTAATCTGTATTTTTCCACACTGGCCAAGTTTATAATGTCTTTTAGACTACAAGCCCTCTCTTATGCCGATTACCAAAGAAACGGAGCCCATCTCTGCCAACTTAAAAAATTGCATGCAGGCAGTAGCCAACTGGATGGTCAAAAACTGCCTCAAACTTAATGGAGACAAGACGGCGGTCTTGATCTTTCGTAGCCACCTATCCATATGGAACAACTGCTGGTGGCTGAAAATGCTGAGTATGCTACCCATTCAGACAGATTCCACCAAAAATCTGTGAGTATTGGTAGATGAAGATCTGTCATTTGACTTTCAGGTCAACCGTACAGTATCAACCTGTATTTGGATCATCAGGATGCTTAGGAAGGTGTTTTGTTTTATTCCTCTTCAGGCGTGCAAGCAAGTGGTTCTAGCCTTGATTTCATCCAGGCTGGACCATTGCAATTCGCTCTACCTTGATATCAACAAATTTGCCATAGCCGAGCTACAGTGGATACAGAGAGTGGCAGTCAGACTGGTACTTGATATCCCCAAACATCAATCAGTCTCGGCCGGCATAGCCAACCTTCATTGGTTACCAGTGAACAAGGGTATCACCTTTAAAGCCCATAACACTGGGCCTCGAGGACTTATAACCATGTGCCAGTAGTTCATCCCCCCTCCAGACAACTCGGGTCTGCTAGACAGAACCTTGTAGTTGTTCATAAATTTCAGAAGGCAAGGTGGGGATGCAAAGCTTTTTCGATGGCTTTAGAAAAGCTCTTGAACTCCCTCCCACACTCCATCACTAGCCCTCAGGCCCATAGCGCATTTTGAAAAGCCTTGAAAACCTGGCTTTTCACTCTCTAACGGAAGACAGGGTATTTATCTGTGATCTTAGACCCTTTATTTCTGCTGACTATCTCTCTTCAAATCTTAGGTGGAAGTTCGAGTAATACTCGATTAGACTCTGATAAGGATAATACCTTACGAAGCTCCAGTTCAAAGCTTCGCCGGGAGGGCAAGAGTGCTTATTGCGCTATTCTGTAGCTAGCACGACGTGTGCTGACGCTGTCTTCCTGGAAACAGGAAGACAGCGTCAGCACAAGTCGTGCTAGCTACAGAATTGCGCAATAAGCACTCTTGCCCTCCCGGAGAAGCTTTGAACTGGAGCTTCGTAAGGTATTATCCTTATCAGAGTCTAATCGAGTATTACTCGAACTTCCACCTAAGATTTGGCAATTCACCATTTCTTTCACAAATCACTCCTTTCTGAGGTCCTGAAGAAAGCCCCCGGACCCATTTGGGCAATCTACGGGCTGAAACATGTCGACCAACTAAAAAGTGCAGTGGACTCATTACATATCCTATCTGCACATTTCCAGATTTTATTATTTTTCCCCTGAGACCAGGAAGCAAGAGGAACTTTTTAAACTTGACTATTTTTTCACATCACAAGAGCACTTCACCGTTTTGTTTTTTATAATATAATTTTCTGTCTCTGATCACTACTGTAACATCCAGTGGTTCCCTCCGGGCGGAGGAAGCATGATAGAAAACCCCATGATGATGCTGATACGTAGCTAAATCAAGGCAGAGAATCAAGATATACCGCCCCTGAACAGCTCTACGTGAATGAGTGTTTTTTATCAAATTTCGGAAACCACCACCTGAACCCTAGTGACAGGTACCAGTGATCCATTCCCCTTTGATTATAAACGATTAGCTGGAAGCCGAATGGATCACAGCTCCTTCTATCTCCCTCCACATTGATTTAAATATAAGCCCTAAAGAGTACATTATCACTCACCCAGCACTACACAACAGAAGAAACATCACAAAAGCCTCTTCCAATGTCGAACTACAGGATTCAGATGAGAGGAAATCCTCCAACCTTTCATAGCTTCCAAAAGGCAGACTCTGCTTAACTCCTCAGTTATAATTCTGAATCCCAGGCTTGGCCTGAGCCAAGAGCCAGTCAGTGATGTGGTTTGTGAGCGCCAACAATCCAGGGTTTGGATTGCTAGAGCCCACCCTCTGGATTGCATGTCCGTGCCTCAGCTGCCCAATCCAAACAGTGACAACCTCAGAATGTAACACAGCTGGGACGTGAACTATGTTGTTTGGATTTTCCCTTTGTACAGAGCTAAGAGCACTAGGGCCATTGTATGAACACATGGTGGTGTTTCCGTACTCAACCAGGACAGAACTAGATAAGACATGCATATAGAAGCAATACTTACAGGAGCCTTTTCACAGCTACTGGAATCCACTAGACAAAAGAAATGAAAAGACAATTACTAAGATTACCAAGCTGAATTGCAAACTATCTATCCTACCTATGGCGTCTCAATTAATGGTCAACATCAATTTGCAAAAGGCCCAAGAGGGGCTGATTGGTTTATGCATGGCCCTCCACCCGCAGCAGTATGTTTGGGCACAGTCTCATAAATAGTGCATTCTATCTACCGCTAGCTATACAGACCTTCAGTACCACCTCAAGCATCACTCCAAATACTGCAGAGCGGCATGTACTGTGGCAAAGCCTTCAAAGCACCTTGCTAATGTGTAATCATTACCCTCAATAGACATGGATTAAGGGTAAGCTTGCGCAAGTGATCCACACGGGTGGATGCTAATTATGTGCCACAGTTACCAAAGGAGCATACACCGCTTTAACAAAAAGCAATTAAAATCAAGAGATTTTAGTCAAAACACTATGTGGTGTTAGGTGCCATAAGGTCCAAAACCTCATGTTTGAGAAGTTTCAGAGGCTCAATTTTGCTTGAAGAAACATTGATATAATTTTGCGTGAAACCGAATTCCTTTTTTTCTTGTTTAAAAATGAAGCATCCCATTTTGGAGAATGGTCATAGACCCTTGTCAAGGGTGGCTGCTCTTTGACAACTGTGAGTATGTTAGAGGCACACACTAACGAAGCAGAGGTCTAGTGTGAGTGAAAGTTCGTTCATTCGCTGCATAAGTTTTTCTAAAGGCAGTCTGAGGCTGGAGGGGTGGAACTACTGGGCGCACAAGTTAGTTACCTGACTGCGAGAAAAACTGCGAGCGTCGCCAGGAGTTCCGAAACGTAAGCGGAACACTGGCCCTGTTAGGTGGCTCTAGGTTAGAGAGCAGAATAAAAATGGAACAAAAACAATCAACAGGATATCTTGTGTTACTAAGGTGAAAGTGGTTTTTAAAAAGCCTAGATGTCTTTTTTTTTTTTTTACATTTGATTCCTAAAGTAGCATTTCTCTTTTTGCCTTAATTTCTACTGCCTCCCATGAATTCACTTTGTCAATTCCTGTATTTACGAAAGTGAAAGCTACCAGCATAGCGCTATCAGTTTTACAGATAGCCCCTTACTTCACAAGAGTAGGTCACAACCTGGAAGTCACAAAGATGGGGGAATGAGAGGATATCTAAAGAGCTTGACCGTGTACCTCCCCCTCACCTATGTATCTATACAAAAATGAGTACTGGTAGGCGCTGTAAGGAATACAGGATACTTTAGTTTATGTGTGGATTAGGTCATATGTGACGCACGGCCGTTAAATAACCAAATTACAAGACTAAATCTTTCGGAAAAGGATGCAACTCCTCACCCACATCAAAAGGCATGCTCCAGCATGGGAGCTGCTTCTTCGTCAATACAATGAACGTGCTTGACGGGCTCATTTTGAGCTCTTGAGAATCTTGAAAAGTATAATTTCTTGAAGATGTGTATGACAGATTAAGGGTCTCAAAGAATAACTGTTAATAAGAATAACTCAAAGAATAACTGTTAACTTCTTTTTATAGGTGTGTTGAAATTCTACTTGGGCACGAATAAAAAACTTTGAGAAGGAGGAGCTATGCATTAGTAAGCTACCTTCCTGACTGGCATTTTTCACTCCACCAACGGGTTTTCAGCAAAAACGTTGACCCTTTTCGGTTTATAAATTCCTAGGTTGCCTTCACCTAGTGAAAAATTAAGAAAGCTTCTGCAACAAGCTGGGGTAAGACCCAGAATTTTAAATATGTGCAGGACGATATTTTGGCACCACACTACATGTGCACACTAACCACGTCTAGACTATAGTTATCTGGTGTTGTATTTTTAAGAACCCTATATAACAAAACACTACAGTTTAAGTAAAACAAAGCCAGAATTCATGTAAACAGCCCTTCCTGTCCACACCAGGTTCACAGTAAGAACTGGTCCATGGAAAATGAAAGAATTTAACCAGATACTGAAAACAAGTGACATTCATTGGTGTACTCTGGATGAAACTCAGGCTCATTCACAATCACTTTTACTGGTTTTGTTGTCTGTTCTTAAGAGAAGAAGACATGCGTTAAGGAAGCACACTAGAGTTGCAGATGTTTTCACACCATGTGCTTTGATCAATGATCCAAGTTTGTTCACAAGCCCTCTCATAAGTAAATTGCCCCACAGGGAACTTAAGCACAATCATGCGCAAAAAATGCTGGGGGAAATACGTCACCACTGCTTCACAGTCATAGCCTCAGTGCAGAAGTATGGAGAGAGAGGGAGTTCAAGTTTACCAAATACTTCTCTAGTACCCAGTGCTTAATTTGTAAACAATTACGAGCCAGGGTCATCCTCAGGCGTCCATTGCAGCTTGCACCACCAATTGCCCCTGTCAGCACTGCCAATGACAGTATCTGCAAAACTACTAACCATATCACTCCTACAAGTGTGACAATTCAGAATATTCCAGGCCACCCAACGCTAAAGGAGTAGCTTGGGCATAGAATTCCGTCATTTTAATGTATATTGAACTATTAAACAAGTGTTGTTGTGCTCATCTCCTAATTTGACAAACAGCGCCACCATGTGATAGACTATCATAAGTGTCGGTGTTGACAATTAGGTGCAGAGAACCGGAAACCACTGGCTCAAATTAAGCACTGCTAGTACCATGTATGAGATGTCTGACTTTGAAAGCGGAGTATCTGAAGGTGTATGATCCCGTTTTCAAAGTCTGTAATTGAGCTCTTTTCTGTGGCAAGAATGTGCAACTGCTGGTACATGAACTCCTATCCAAACCCACATGCTGTCCTGTGTCTGATGTTATGACTGGCTGAATATCCATTTTACCCCAAAGGTAAGGCTACGCTGTCGTAGCGTGGGGACACTCCGTTGGAGTAACCAAGCGCTCTATACGTTTTTTAATAATAATAATCATATTCCATTGTCATTACACCAGCGCAGCAGGAACAAGGAGTAGGTCTATGTGGCTGCATTGGTAGAAAGGAGATTTAGCTCCCTGTGGCCTACCCTTGTACCATGAACTCAGAGATGTGGTGCCTAGTACTACTAGTGTGGTGACTTGTACTCCTGGCACAGCGGGTGATGCAATAGGAATATGAAAATGGCACTATTGATGTAGCTTCCCAGCCTGGTATCGAGAGTAATGAAGGTGCAAGGCAGCAGCAACAGAGGCCATAGGGATGAAAAGCAAAACAGACCCAGTAGTTTCCACTGATCTTACGCTACAAACAGGAGACCTAATAAGAAATCACTCTGAACAATCATAGACAAGTACAGGTCAGTCTTCACAATGGCTTTTCAATAATGAACTTAAACACAGGTGATGGCAATCTGGTTGCAAGTCACCACCTTGACACTGAGACCAGGGTGGGTTTTTGTCAAAGTCAGAAGCACATCTACGGGGAATAATAATTTAGCTAGAGGCTTGACTGAGAAATGTGCATTGCCAAATGTCTAACCATTCAGGTCACCCACCTAGGTTCACGTTTCATAATGCCTATTTCAGACATGGCTGATACACAAAATAACCACATTTGAAACACAAAACGGTTGTCACTCTCCCTTTTCATTGAGATAGTTGAATGTTTACTCTACCTTGTTCACTTGTATTTTGACATGGAGCATGGGTGGCTTTGGAAGGTTTCTTGAAAAATTCAAACACAGCATATTCTTCCAGCTCATTGGTCTCGGACTTCACTGCCTGCACAAGCATGGCGAGAAATACATTATTATTACTCACAATTATATATGGCATTCTTATACAGTTGTCTATATTTTCTAGAATGCAACAATGCTCAAAGTCCTACGCCAACAAATGTGGCAAATGCAAATGAAGCTAAATCAAGAAATAGCAAAATAATCACTAGGGCCATACTAGAAAATACCCTGTCAAACTGTAAAGTTCCTTAACAAACATTAACCAGTAGTAGGCTAGTTAATGCTTTATATTTTCATGCCCAAATCTCAAGATCATCATCACTTCCTTTGTACCCTCCTTCTGTCACTCTGTTCAGTGTTATACCAGACCTGACACCATCTAAAAAAAAAAAATTCAACGCCGGCAAGGTGAGGCCCGCAGGGGCAGGGCTTGTTACTAGGCATCACCTGAGGCACTTCTACCCACCCATCAACCCCTTCACTACAAAACGAAAAAGAAAAAGAAAAAAAGTTTCACACCCCAAAACGGATATCACTGGCATAGGTTCTTGAAACAGGAGTTGGAAACTCACTGTGTGAAAGGGTTTCCAGCTCATACTGTGTGATATTGGCTCTTCACTAGCAGACCAAGTGAAGGGGGGCTTTTTGTGTCACGCACAGTGGCATTGTGTACGTTTGCAGGATTGTGGTGTAGGAAGCTGGCTCTTTCTATGATAAACCTCATTTTGGTATATCATATAAAAAGTCCACGGGTTCCCTTATGAGTGGACAGGGGCTTGCTCTCCCAAGGTGCTCTTCTAGGGGGTAGTATGGTCAAGCAGCCTTAGGCTTATCAGAGAGGAGTGTTAGACATCTGCAAATCCACACACTAGTCAATAAATGATACACATGGCTCAATAAGGAGATCTCCATCAATTTATAAAAAATAACACGCATCTTTATGTATGTTAAGGCACTAGAATCAATACGATCAGGTAAGTACGCTTTGCAGGAGAAATACTTTTACATTTAAAAAGTTGACACTTTGCATTTGTTAGAAGATGCAACGTTATCCTATGGGAGGAAAACCAAGTACGGCATTCAGGTACAGTACAGCGACTTGTGAGACCAATCTCCTGGAAGTAGGGTATAGGGCAAGCTTTAAGTCAGCACCAGCAGATCATCTCCAGCTAGGGCTGCCGGGTGCAGTGGTGCAATACAGCGTCAGGTGCCCAATGTTAGTTAAAGTAGATCAGTCCGTGGAAAAAGAGGCTGCAGGTTTTGACTAGTTGCCAACAGCAGTGTTCAAGTCTTGAGATGCTAAGGGATGTGGGGACACCTGTAGTCCTCTTCTCCTCGGGTCAGGGCAGCCGTGTGCAGAAGGTCTTTGAGGTGTCGAATTTCTTCATCCGGTAGCACTTGCGATTGAGGGGGGCCTGCACACAGAGGCTGCAGGCAACATAGAGGAGTTCTCGAGGGGTGGAACCGAAGTGGTCTGTGTCCCTTGAGGACCACGCAGACACCATTGACGCCCTTCAACACGGGCTCGGGTGCAGTGGTTTACAGTGCTGTTGGGTTTTGGTGGTTCCAGAGCCCTCGCGGTTCTACTTGGGGTGCCTGCAGGAGAGCAGCTCTGCTGCTCCAAAGGAGTTCTTGAGTCTTTACTGAAGGCAAGCAGTCCTCCAAGGCAAGCGGTCCTCCCAGACTTTGGAGGCACAACAGCTTGCAGGACGAGACGTCTTTGGAGCAATTCAACAAGGAACAGAAGACAGGCTGGCAAAGTTGGTGCCAAGTCAGTTGCTCCCCTTCAGTCTTTGCTTTCGCGACTCTTCAGTGTCCTCCTTTATGGGTCATCAGGATCTGCTTTTCTGGTGCCAGGGGCTTCCCTAAATACTGACTTTAGGGGCGTTAGGAAAGTGTAGGCTAGTAGCCAATGGGCTACTTACCCCTGGGGTCACTACACCCCATATAAGACCACTTCCTGTGGGAAGCGCGAATAACCCTGTCCCAGAGTTCCCAAGTTTGCCATCACCAAGATGGCTAACTCTGAAAAGTCGCCACTACTTCAGGTAGCCCACCTGAGGGCTGGTACTGGCCTGAGGGTGGACATGCCTGTCTGACTAGCTAATATTTCCACCTGTCCAGGTGCCAAAGGGCTCTGAACAAAGGGGGTTGGCTTCCTCTTCTGTGAGAGAAACCAGATTCGCTTACCAAAGGCAGGGGGCTCTTTGAAGTGCCCCTGCCTTGGAATGTTAATCTGCAGACCATCCTGTGGAAGGGGGTATAAACAGCCTCTGCCCGAACAGGCTTGGTTTCTGGCCTCCTGAAAGCAAAGGCCCTCATCCTTGGGGCTCAGAAACTTGTCTCTGGTGGCAGGCTGGCAAAAACCAGTCAGTCTGCACAAGAGTAGCTGGTAGGTTTTCAGGGAGCACCTCTAAGGTGCTCTCTGGGTGCATGTATTAATAAATCCAACACTGACATCAGTGTGAGTTTATTAATTTGAGATGTTTGATACTAAACATCCATATTTTCAGTGAAACCATCACTTAGCTGGGGAACTTGTTTTCACCAGTGTCCAGCACATACTTAAAATGGTTTCCCTGGTCACTTGTACTGAAAGCTATAGAGCTGACCAGCACAGGGGCATATCTGCTCATGCGGTTATGTCCTCACATGTAGTATAGTGCACCCTGCCTTTGGGTTGCAAGGCCTGCTGTAGAGGAGACTTACTTATACTGCATGCAGTGTTTGTGTCATGTGCCATGTCCTGTTTTCACTTTTATTTGCACCAAGACACACACCCTGAAGTGGCAGTCTGTATGTGTTTGGTGAGGGGTCTTTTGGGGTGGTACAATTAGTGCTGCAGTTCTTAAGGACCCTCTTTAGCCTCCTTGCCCTAGGTAAGCAGAGGTCCCACTTACTAGGGACCTACAGGGAGCGCAATGATATTGCCAATTGGGATACAGTTGTACCGTTATTGGGAGAGATCTGGCACTGGGAATCTGGTTAGCAGGAACCCAGTGCACTTCCAGTCGAAATCACAACAAATATCAGGGGAAAAGTGTGTGTGGGGGGAGTAACAGATAACAGTCTAGAGGCATCAGTGGACTCTCTTGCACAGTGAATGTAAACCTTGAGACCCCTTCAGATCTCTCAAATGTATATGGTTTCCTAAACATTTAATTCATTGGCTCTAGGGACTCGCAAAATGGCCGGCCAAGTAGGAGCTCATCCCTGGAGCTCCCGGGTTGGGGATTATCAAATTGGTAGTCATCCCCATGATAACCTGGCCATCCGCCATCCACTACAATACATCTCATACATACTACTTACCAATTTGCTGGAACTTCGATTTCGACGTCGCTTACCTGCAGAATCGATCTTCCTGGGTCTGTCGAGCCTTGCCTCTGCTACGCCGCTCACTGCATTAGCTACCTCCCCAGGGCGGGTGTGCTCTCGGCCAGGGTTCAGGGTGCTGTGTTCCCTGCTTCCGCTCATCGCGCAGCCTTGGCTGTGAAGTGGCTTGCTAGCCTGGCTCTGTGTGCGCGAGCCTCCTGCCAGCTGCCTCAATCTGTGTGCCGTTGATGACGACTGCGGTCCAGTCTTTCCGTGATGCACCCAACATCATGTTGGTGGCTGTGTGGCGTTTCCTTAGTGCCACTCTACTACTCTGATGACAGGGTGAGGGCCTTTCTACTGCCCCACCCAGAACTTCAACTCTGGGGCTGTTGTTAGCTCCTATTTGGCAAGGTCACTGCCGTGCTATTGTTGCTGTCTATAGCCCCAGCCATGGGACGCAATCCTCCTGAAAAAGCCAACGCTGGAGATTTCGATACCCACGGAGCGCCACTCAGCCTGGCCTGGGGGTGGGCCCGGCCGTCCGCTACACTCGGCCTGATGTGCACAGTCACTGCTGGGCAGGGTGACTAACATTACATGACAGGAGCGTTTGTGGAGCGCATTTGGATTTGTTCCTCTGCATCCAATTGCCGAGCTGGTGACCAAACTGCCCACCATTTTGTGACTCTACTAATTGGCCATTACTTAAAATGGCCACTCCTGAAGAAGCCTTAATTCCTGACTTAATTAACAAACAGCGAAAAAGGCCCACGCTCTCTCTCTTTAGGCCTGTCCCCTGCTAATAGTGATTCGTCCATCTCTGCTCCCCCTATTCTTTCACTGCAGGGGCAGAGCCCTGATACTTTGCTGTTGCTACGAAAGAGCATCAATACCAGCCTGCTAGGAAGGTTAATGTAGCTCTATGGTAGCTCTATGGCCTTCTTTAAACTCCACCCCCAGCTCTTACCTATACTAATGAGGTGGCCATCTTGTAACATTATGGCCCACTGCTGATCCCTCCCTAAATCACTAGATCCATCCTCTTTGGGGTAGGTGCTTGCTGCTGCCCCTCGGAGTCTGCACTCAATGGGGCACTACTGGGCTGGGGTCTCTCTATTTAACCTCCTGGGGCTCTTCACTCACCCCCTTCTCATTAGGGTATCATCCTGGGCTACTCACTCAGCTCCTCCCTATCCCATTGTGACGGCCTTCTGGGAACGGATAGTATCTTCTCTATCAACTTCTCCAGATACCGGACGTGGGATTCCCTGCACTCCAATCAGGATTGTAAACACCTTCTACTACCGCAGCAACCTGGATGACTCTCACTGTTCTTATCCCTAGGGGATAGCCATCTTGGACTGGTTAGAGACGCTTTGTTATCCACTCGTGCTACTCCATTGAAAAGGTATCCACTCTCTTCATGCCCCCCCCCCCGAGAATTGTCAACAATGAGGTCCCTGTCACAGCTCTCCACTATACCAACTTGACATCCATCTTGGCACGGTCGGAGACACTTAGCTATCCACATATCCACACGAGCTACCACAAATAAAAGTAATTCCACTCACTACCACCCTCCCTGCGAGTCTTCGCCACTGTGGACCCTCCGCCATCTTTCTAGATCATGCCCTCCAGCGCTCATAGCAGACTAGACTCCAGACTATAGCAGCTAGATATGAATAGCTTCATAATTAATTATCCTACCAACTTGTCCAAAAACGCGGTTAAATCTCTCAAACATAGATTGCTCAAAGCTAATCCAGAAACCCTTATCTCTGATCATTATTTTTGTCCAAAAAAAGGAGCTATTACTAGTGATCTGATCTTCTATACTAAAAGAAGAGCCCAGTGGAGAAAGGCGTTCCACTCTTTACTCAGGATCTCCACGGCTAAGAAATGTCCTCCTGGCCTAAGGCTCTCGGCAGTGCCGTCACCTACATTCAGAGCAAATGCCGCCATATCCATATACAAAAAAATGGGACTATCCTCTTCCACGCGTCTGATCGGAATCTGGGTATCTTCGATGACAGTTTCTCCATCATTAAAAATTCTCTTGACCAAAGTGACACTCTCAATTACTCTAGAGACACCAGTCCATTAATCATTCCTCAGGACCTCCAAGAACTCTCCTCACTGAGCCACACTCACCTGGTGACTTCCCCTCCTACCTTGAACATCACTCATATGGCCATAGCTACACCACGTCTTGGCGGCACTGACTCACCCATCATCTCCCGACCACCCAGCCTTGACCACCTCCACTCTCGGTTTGCTGGGTCAGATGATAGCCTTAGCTCCGATTACGGCTCTAACACTTCCTTCATTCCCCTTCCTCCTTGCACTCACCTAGATAATTCCATAACTCCGCTGCAGGCTCACCCACTCTCCAATTTGAAGTCACTTCTACCTAACCAAATTAACAGCAATAGATCTCACTCCTTTTCGACTCCCCAGCTCTTGAACCCTTCTCCTCTGCCATCCAAGCTCCTTCACTCCAAGCCTTGCTCCCCCCTTCCTGTTCCCATCTGACCAACAGCACCGGAAATCCTCCTCTGGTGGTGGCCCCCCTCCTCATCTTCTTCTCTCTTGGGACACGCCTACCTCCTCCCTCGTGAACGTCCCTGCTCCTCTCCTCTCCAAGAGCTTTGATCCCCAATCCTGTCTTGTCTCTAGACTTAAGGGAATGAACCAGGAGTTTCTAAAACTCAAAACTGACATACAAAAACTCATAAACATCACCTCGGAGCTTGCCCTTGACCTATCGTCCAACAAGACCTCGCAGGAGATCCTGCTAGTGACCAACCAATACACTAAACTACCAACTCCTTCCTCTAGGCTATTGAGTGACCCCTGACAGAAATCACCCGTCCAGAACTGGAGTACCACTCCCTACTCTAACACCCTTCCAGTTTCAAGAACCATCTATCTGAACCAGACATTCTCTCCCTCCTTTGAGCCTACAACTCCTCTCAATCTGTCAACCCAGTCTCTCCTGGAACCACGCAAACAACCCCACTAAACCCTCCTGGAGGTACTAATCACAAGCAAGGCAAAACATATAGATACCCAGACACAACTCTAATGCATTAAACATTGATACCCTTATGCTAGTTCCCATTACCCAGTCTACTCTCACAGACAACAAATCACACCTGAAATGCATGTTGCTTAACTGTAGATTAAACATGCCACGGAGCTCACTGATCCCATCCTAGATCAGGAACTCGACCTCCTAATTCTCACTGAAACCTGGCTTAACAACTCCTCAGGCCCTATCCTGGACATCCTAGTCTCTCATAACCACAACATTATAAGACTCGATTGAGTTAAGAGAACGGGAGGTGGCATAGCCTGTATTTACCATAACAGTCTCCCAGCAAATCAGTCGCCCTCTGCAACTCTCTCATCCTGTGAATATCTGTGCAGACATCATCAGCAAACATAGACCCTTATGCAACCTGCTCATCTTTTACCATCCTTCTGGTGACAATCTCCCTTTGATCAAACAAACTATGGAAACCATCTTGTCCAACTTGGGTCTCCATTGCTCCCAGATCTTCCTTGGTGACTTCAATCTTCACTGGAATGACCCGAATGATCAGGCGGTAAACAGTCTCAAAAACTTCCCAGCAAACCTCAACCTGACTCAATTCTAGGACAGCCCAACTCACAACTTAGGCTCAACCCTCGATCTAATCATCTCCAATCCCAACTCCATTCAACTGGAATATTTTGACCCGTGTCACTGGTCGGATCATCACTATATCACCTTCCGAATCCTTGAAGCACCAAAAGATTCCAACCATTGAAACAAAAACATTGCAAAAGAATGTTGCAAAATGCAAATGTAAATGAGCTCATATCTCGTTGCAATCTGTCCCTACCTCCTCCTGCGTGCATGTCCTACGTCCACGAACTCACTGAACACTACAACTCCATGTTGACAGCCCTGAATGCAATTGCCCTCCTACAACTAAAAAGAAAGCCCAACAAAGACTCCAAACCATGTTTCAGTGACAGCTTAAACTCAGACAGACACAACCTGAGACTAGCAGAACGCTCTTGGAGATCCTCTCCATCTATTGATCTCCTTAAGATTTAAAGACTGAGCAGGAGTATGTACAACAAACACATCAGATCGGCAAAAGCAACCTTTTTCAAAACCCAACTGGACAAAGCCAAAACTATCACTGCTTCTCTTCTTCAAGGTGAGATCCCCGACTGCCTGAAGTCGGTGCTGGTTCTGCCCATTCTCAAAAAACCTACGGCTGATCCAGAAGATCTGAATAATTTTCGGCCAATCACAAACATCCATACTCTGGCAAAACACCTTGAGAAATGTGTTCATGAACAACTGTGTAACCACATTGAGGAATACAAACTTCTTGATAAATTCCAATCGGGCTTCCGTCACGGCCACAGCAACGAAACAGCCAATGCTCTTCCCCTGAACATATCAAGACACTCAGCAGAACCGTGCACAAAAACGCACAATTGGTTAACTTCCAACCACCTCAAACTGAATGCCTTCAAAACGGAATTCCTCATCTCACCGACCAAGCAAACCACCATTGTGGAGAAATATTTGAAAAACCTCTCCGCTCTCAACTGCACACCACACATCATAGACTTCACGGAAATAGTGCTGGATAAGAACTTAAACATGCAGGATCACATCAGCGCATCTACCAAAGGAGCAAATTTCCAACTGAGCATCCTAAGGAAACTAAAACCCTTCCTTCCCCAGGATGACTTCAAATCTGCTGTGCAAGCGTTAGTCATCTCACGGTTGGAATACGGCAGTGCTACCCTCTGCGGCCTACCGAGATATAGATTATCCCCCCTCAGTGCATCTCTGAATGCGGTGGCTAGGCTCATCACTGGCTCCATGTCTGAACTGGGGTGGCAAAGTGGGCTAAAGAACGGTGATGGATCAAACCCAGATCTGTTGACTGGGTGTGAGTGTTTGATTGGTTCTGATGCTCCGTCCATCACCACCCCCTTTTGTACCGCTTTGTTTGCCATAAGTTGGCAGGGTATGCTCAGACGTGAGTCCCTTGCTCACTTTGCCACTGGATTCAAGCAAGCCTGGCTGAAGACGGCTGAAATGCCAGAAACCGGTCCTAGGAAGCTTGTTTCCGGTCCAGGGAAAGGCATGGCTTGGCAGTTCGGGCTGGACTGTTCCCATGAGGCACAGTGTCAGACTGACTTGCATATGGCCATGTCTGAACTGGGGTGGCAAAGTGGGCTAAAGAACGGTGATGGATCAAACCCAGATCTGTTGACTGGGTGTGAGTGTTTGATTGGTTCTGATGCTCCGTCCATCACCACCCCCTTTTGTACCTCCAAGAAAAACAACCACATTTATCTGGACCTCAAATCTCTTAACTGGCTTTCGTTGGAGTCAAGGATTCATTTAAAACTTGCATGTATGACACATAAAGCACTGCATTTCAACACTCCTCTGTACTTGGCAAATAAGCTTGAACTGTCAGGAGGTGCCCGTTGCTCAAGGAGCTCCAGTACCTTGAGGCTCAAACCGAAGAAATTTAAAAAAATGAAAACATAAAATCGTACATTCTCAGGTATTGCCCCAAGAATCTGGAACTCCCTACCTGCAGAAACTAGATTGATTCCTTCAACATTTTCCTTCAAAAAGGAAGTGAAAGCTTTACTGATGAGCAAGTCGCTGAGTTAGAAGCTTTTGTCTTTTTGTCTCCCATCATGTACATCTGCTTTCCTAGTTACTTGGCATTTGTATGATCCCAATACCTGCCTCTATTATGTCATTACGTACTTGTTATTTCTATAGATCGTTGCTTTCCTCCCACAACTGTCTTCCTATGTGTTCCTCAAATCGTCTGTAAAGCGCTCTGATACTCTCTAAATAAATAAATAAATAGGGCAAAAAGATTATAATCTTCCTTGTTAAGGACATCAAGAAACACTTTAAAAAAAATTGAAAATAAAGGACCTTGTTTTCTCAGCACCACCTCGTTCTATGTGGAAAAGTTTGCATTTCTGCAGCATTGAAACTACTTCTAATTCCGTTCAACAAAGTAACGTGAGCGGTTAAGTCACCGAATTCCACTGGTTTAAAAGCTTGTTTTTGAAATATAGCAAATACATTCATACTGCTTAGATACTTGTCTCAAGGAGACAACAGATGAATAAGTGGAAGGTACTAACAGTGGCGGTGTCAGAAGGTTAAAGTTCCTCCCTAGAGCCTGAAACCACTCCCACGCACTTAGGTGTTTAACTGGGACTTTTGATCAATTTCAGAGGCATGTATGCATTTAACAAAAGGTTTCAAGAACAAGGTCTTTGGGCATAGTATCTTAATACAGATGTGCAGCCAGTCTATACATGATCTTTCGGAAGGGAGGGCCCTTCCTCTAGTAGGGATGTGCTAAAAAAAAGGTATTCCCTTTCACAGTTGTGTAGCATGTGGCTGTTAAAGAGAAAAATGAGTGAAAATAATCTCAAGTGACAGTAAGGGGCCCTCCGAAAATTTCTGTTTTTAAGATTCTTCTGACACCAAGCACTGCATCAACCGTCTTGACTGAAACAATGCTTCGAATGCACATGCTTTGAGCAGAAATCTGGGATCCGGTGAGGTAGAAAATAGGATGGTCAATGGTGGCTTACAAACTCCACGCTGAAGAACCAATAAGAGGTGAGTAAATGTATCCATTACGGGACTAGAAACATTATGAAAGTTATGCGCAGTAGAAGAGAATAGCACGCGGGGGTGTGGCTGACTGCTGAGCATGGCGGCCGCACAGTAAACGAGCTCCGCACCCGTACCTGCTGAATCCTGTATAATCCTGGCAGTTTCGGCTCCTACCTGACACGTAACCTCCCGAGAAGCAACCCCTGCGGACCGAGCAGGCTCCTGTCCGGAGAAACCGTCTTTATACGCTGTTGGCCCTTCTGAACACCGGTGTGGGCCGCGCTGCCGGAGGCCTTCCCCGGGAGCGGGTAGCGGTGACAGGGACCGGGGCTGGAGCTGCTGTGGACTTCTGTGCCCCCGCTGCCGCTGGGAGGGGTGAGTGCTGGGGGCTCGAGACTGGCCCGTGGGCCGCGCCTGCCTGCTGTCCCCCTGACTGCTCCGGGGAAGTTTGAGGCCCAGTGCTGTTGACTGCGGCGCTGCTCCCGATATCGCCTTGGACATCAGAGACGGAGCGGGCGGAGTGATGCCGCGACTGCCTGTGGCGTTCTGCGCCTGGGGCCCGCCCCAACACTGCCCTCCCGGACCAGCGGCTCTGAAAGTATCTGCGGCCGGAGATTCCCTATGCAGGCGGGCCTGCCCCTGGTGCTTCCCGCTTACTCTCCTGGATTGGCTGCCGCCGCTAGAAGCCTGGGACTCTGCGGTGCCGGGTAGGAGTGATTCTGGCTGTGTCTCTCTGCTGTGCCTAGCGCCCCCTCCTCTGACCCGCCTGAGGCCTCGGGACTCCGCAGGCGGGGCCTGCTCCATGGCGCTTCTCCTTGTTCCTCCTTGACTGTCTGCGGCGGCGACATCGTGGAGAGCGTCTAGGGGAGTGGAGCCTGCAGCCCCTCTGCCTATTTATAATCACTGGCTGTCTGCTGTGAACTGCCCCCCCCCCCCTCTGCCTCGTTTCCTTGAGCGCTGGCCCTGACTTGGGACTCTGGGGTCTCACTGGAGAGCTAGCATCCGCCTGGACCGGCTTGGGGACGACAACCTGGCACAAACCGGGTCCTGTGTGCTGCCTGTTGTAACGTGCAAAAGGAAATACTCTGCTTGGGGTCTGAGGTACCCCTCCTCACTTGTGGTTCATTGTGCACATCTTGATCGTACATAATACCTGCCCCCCCCCGATCCCCTCCTGCGGCGCTGAGCGGCGATCTCCCCAGACCGGTGGAGAATGTGCTCTTAACGATTGTGGAGGATCTCAACTATCTCCGTAGCAGTGTCTATCGGCCTGCCTGGGCCTGCAGCCCACACTAGCTCTTTGAGCCGCAATGGGCCGCCCCAGGGTCAAGGGGACAGAAGCTAGCGCTGTTGATAGTCAGCAGATTGACGACTCTACGCCCGCCACGCAGCCTCTGCTTTGGGGTCTCCCCCAGACAAACTGGACCTTATCCTAAAGGAGGTGCGTGATCCGCGACAGGCCATTGAGAAGCAACTTGGGACTTTGACGTCTGGGTTCACCCTCCTTAAAGCCAATCACGACAAGCTTGCTGCGGTTGTCAAAGAAAACAAGCTTACTTTACTGGAGTTGGCGCCACAACACAAGGAACACGGTACATTGATTGCACTGCTCCAGAAACAGGTTACGGATCTGCAGGAGAGGGCGGACGATGCGGAAGGACGTGCCCGACGCAATAACATCCGCGTCATAGGCCTGCCGGAGCGATGCGAGGGATCTGACGCTACTAGATTTATGGAGCAGTGGTTCAGGGAACATGTGGCTCCGGAGGGCCTCTCTGATCTTTTCTGCGTGGAAAGGGCACACAGGGTGCCGACGGGTAGACCAGTGGCGGGAGCACGCCCTTGGCCCCTGATCGTCAAAGTTCTGAACTTCAGGGATCGGGACATCCTGATACAGAAGGCGAGGGTGCTGTCCCACATACAATTTGAAAATCAGCGGAAATCCCTGTACCCGGACTACACCGCTCTGGTCCAATGCCAACGATCCCACAACCAAGACGTGAAGGTCAAGCTCAGGACACTGAATGTTAAACAAGCACTGCTATTCCCTGCCAAGTTGAAAGTGATTCATGATCACAAGACACAATTGTTTGAGTCCCCGGACGAAGTGGCAGAATGGATCGAAATCATGTTCCCCCCCCCTGGTGGATCTGGGCCCTCTTTAGAAACGGTCCCTGCCTCTCTGAAATCACGGCGAGTTTGAAAATCAAAATGTCTCTGGGGGGGCTCGCCGCTAAGTCCAGTATTCCCGCTCCGGAACAGGCCTTGCGGGATCAAGCTGAGGCACTGGGAACAACCGTCTGGTTCAGGGATGAAGCCCATTCAATCTTATCGGACTCCTCTGATGAGGCATCAAACCACTCGGACTCAGGATCTAGTATTAATTTGTTTAGCAACATAACACCCCAGACTGCTTATGGTTATCTAAGGTGATGATGGCTTCCGCTCTCTGTAGAGGCGAGCTGTCTAATGACCCCGCCCCTTAAGCCTTGCACCTAGCGGCATGATGCCATACCTCTAGTAGCAAAACTGCGCAATGTGAAGGTAACAATAGCGGTCCGGGCTGCGTGAAGCTCGTAACGCTCTAACTCAGCTGACCTGGCTGTAGGCATACACCCCCCTATGACGAAAGCAACACACACAATGTTTTTAGTTTGCACCATTGTGCACTGGGTTTGGGCCAGCAAAGTTCAGATAGCTGGCCCGAGTATTGTAGATGGGAGTTCTGTCATTTTGTAGGTTCTGGCCTGCCACCTGCACCTACCGACACACTGCTGCTTCCACTTTACTGCAAAGGCATTACATGGATACACATCTTAGATATCAATGCAGGATAGCTACAATGTGATTACCTGGAATGTCAGGGGACTGGGGTCGATCCACAAATGGCACAGAGTACATGCACAGTTGAACAGGCGGCGTGCGCACATAGTGTTTCTACAAGAGTCCCACTTGACAGCAGCCGAAGCGGCTAAGCTTTGCAAAAAATGGAGAGGTCAGATTTTTTCCACGTCATATTCTGCATTTGCGAGGGGCGCGTCCATATGGGTCAGGAATGGGGTCCCCTTTGAGGCGCTGGAGCAGCGGGTGGATCCATTGTGCAGATATGTCTTAGAGAGAGGCACACTGGATGGTGCACAGCTTGTCCTTGGCAGCATATATTCGCCCAACTTTGACCAGGATGCATACCTCTTAAGCCTCAATTCGGTCCTGGCGCCTTGGGCTGAATGTCCGTGGATACTGGGAGGGGATTATAACACTGTAATGGACCCATTTATTGATAGATCTCATCCCCCCCGAGGAGGAGCAAACACTGTCCGACAAGCGGAGGCATTGTGCAGCTGGGCCGAGGGCTGGGGCCTGGGTGATGTCTGGCGTTTGAAAAACCCCACCAGTAGGGAATATTCATTCTTTTCCCGCCCGCACCAACTTCATACCCGCATAGATAGAATCCTTTGCTCCAACCACATTACAACCCAGGTGACACATGCAACATATTTGGGTAAATCTCTTTCTGACCATAACCCATTGGAGGACTCCCTCAGCTGGGGCAGAATCCCAACTCCGATTCCTACCTGGAAATTGTGGCCCCTGATGCTTGAGGACCCAGTCTTCCAGGAGGCACTGGCATAGACAGTTACTTTTCTGAGAACACTGGTACCGTATCCACACCCCAGGTGGAGTGGGATGCATTAAAGACAGTGATCAGGGGGATAGCTAGCAGCACCACAGCAGGGGCACGACAGGAACTACATAATAACTTGAAAGCGGTAGAAAACTCTCTAAATAGTCTTGAACAGGCTGCAGCGACTGACCCCCACAAAGGGAACGCTTCTACAAAACGCCCAAATACAACATGCAGAGTTGCTGGACTTAGGCACATAGACTATAACGCCTATACGCACACGAGACATGCTGACGCGGACAAGGCGGGCCCGCTATTAGCACGCATACTCAGGGATGACCCCCTACATTTCCCGATCCATGGGATTATCACTAGCAGCGGGGACACAGTACATACGCAACAGGACATTAATGCGGCCTTTTGCGACTACTACCAGGCTCTATACCAGGCACCCCCCCCCCCCATTGGTGGAAGAGGCTCTTGACGCCTTTTCAGCTGATGTACAGTTTCCACAATTGGACAAATCGGGGCAGGATGGTCACTCTGGCCCTATTACAAGGACCGAAATTAAGGCAGCCATCAGGGCCTTACCTCGGAATAAGGCCCAAGGTTCTGACGGCCTCCCGGCCGAATTCTTTGCCACTTTTTCAGACCATCTGGTGCTGCAACTAGAGAGCTTGTACAAAGCCGCGCTGTCCTCAGGGTCCCTGCCCCACTCTACTAGACAGGCACTGGTAGTATCTCTCCCCAAACCAGGACGTCCGTCAACGGACCTGTCCGGATACAGACCATTGTCCCTACTCACCACCGAATATAAAATATTGAGTAAGGTGCTTGCTAGCCGCCTGCTCCCATATGTGCACATGCTCATTCACCCAGACCAATGTGGCTTTGTGCCAGCGCGGTGCACCTCGCTTAGTACCAGGAGGTTGTATCATGTCATGGCAGCCACCCCCGAGGAGAGAGCCAACGCTGGATGTGTCACCCTAGATTTGAGACAAGCATTTGATACGCTCCGGTGGGACTACATGTTCCGAGCGCTAGAACGCTTTGGTATACCCCCAGATTATTTAAAGTGGGTGGGGCTTTTATATACCGACCCCACAGCGCGGGCCCGCATATCTCAAAGGAGTACCCGGTTGGTAAAGGCACCCGCCAGGGATGCCCTCTATCCCCCCTGCGTTTTGTGCTAGCCCTGGAGCCTTTGGCCCTTTGGGTGCGGCTATCGGCCACGCAATAGGGGATCCGCCTGGGGTAGACGACATGTAATTTCCGCATATGCGGACGACATTCTGTACGCTGATGACCTCGCCTCTCTCTCACCCCATCCGAGCATTTTTTATTCTTTTGCGCGGCTCTCAGGCCTTAAAATCAATGACGGTAAGTCTAATGCCTTCTTTTTCCGGCAGGGGGATCGCCCAGAGACGGTTCAGTTTAGCCCCCATTTCTTAACTAGTGCCGCACACACTTTTAGATATTTAGGCATACAGATTTACCGATCAACGTCAGACCTCATTGAGGGTAATCTGGGCAAGGCTGTACGTTCGCTCCGCTCCCAGGTCACTTTGTGATCCTCCCTGCCACTCTTGGTGATGGGCCGAGTATCGATCTCGAAAATGGTAGTCCTGCCCCGGCTTTTATATTTTTTCACCAACTTACCGGTTGTGATCCCGACCCCGATGCTCAACTCCCTGAACACTATACTCTCCGCTTTGATATGGGGTAATGGCCGCCGCAGGGTTGGGCTGACCAAGTTACAAATAGACACTGCTAAGGAAGGGCTGGGTGCCCCAGACTTCCGAGCATACTGCTATGCGAGCCAATTGCAATGGCTATCTTATTGGCTGGCAGGGCGCAACTTACAGGAAATAGATTTTTCCCCTGCTGATGTAGACCGGGGGCGGCTCCACACACTGCTGCTCCCGCAGCCTAGGATCCCGGCGCATGCCCCGCTGCTCTTGCGCACGGCGCATACTTATTGGAAAAAAGCCACTCACTACACGCGTAGCTGCCTTCCCTACTCCGACACTACGCCACTTCTTAGGATCCCTACCCCTACTGGCCTGCTTACTAAATGAAGATTGCTTCCTTGGGCGGAGGGTGGAGTGACCACAGTGGGTGACCTATTTGACGACGGCACACTTATGGACCATGGTAATTTTGCACGACATCAGGGTGTCACGGATGCATTGTACCTACTGCATGCTGCACTTGTGCAGTATGTGAAGAAACATTGGGCCCCACACAGGGAGGAACCCCCACGCCATGAAATGGTCTTTATGACCTACCTGATGGGTAACGGCTACCACTGACTGACTGACTGAGGTATTTATTAAGCGCACTTATGCCGAGGCGTCTTGGCGCTGAGCTGAAGAGAGATGTAGGAAAGAAACTATGGCCTGGTGAATAGCCAAGTTTTCACGGACTTTCTAAACAGGGTCTTACTTGTTGTCAGACGTAATTCGGTTGGTAACCTGTTCCATAGGCTAGCTGCCTGAAAAGAGAAGGCTTTACCACCCCATCGGGCCCTTTTAAATCTAGAGATGCCAACTAGGCCCATGTTCGTGGATCTAAGAGTACGACTGGGAACATAAAGAGGGAATAATGTTTTTATGTCATCAGCACCTCCACCATGAACTGCTTTGTGCACTAGGCATAAGGTCTTGAATTGAATACGGTTACGTACAGGGAGCCAGTGTAGCCTCTTCATACAAGCTGAAGTGGGATGATGCTTTGGGAGGTTCAATAGTACTCTTACAGCCGCATTCTGTAGAGATTGAAGTTTTAGGAGCGGTCGCTCACCTATCCCAGAGTATAGTGCATTGCAATAATCTATGCGAGATAGGACCAGAGCTCCTACTACAGTTTTCCTTAGGGGCAGAGGGATAAAAGGCAGAATTTTGCGAAGGATTTTGATCATCAGGAAGCACGCAGAGGTGACCTGATTGACTTGGTGGGTTAGTGAAAGATCTTTGTCCACCAAGAAGCCTAGATTCTTGACTTTTTGTGCAGGGGCGGGGCAAGCGCCCGCCTCTGGAGGCCACCAGAGGTTATTCCAGATGGATGGTTTTTGGCCGAATTCCAGCACCTCCGTCTTTTCGGTGTTTAGTTTGAGAAAGTTTGAGCTCATCCATCTCATTACCCTGGAAAGACAGCTTCTAAATCTCTCCGCAGTAGCTTCAACAGTTTGAGTCAATGACACCACCAGCTGGGTGTCATCAGCGTATGACACTAATTTTAGGCCATTGTTTTTAATTAATCTAGCCAGTGGTGTAACATATAGGTTGAACAACGTAGGGGATAATGCTGATCCCTGGGGAACACCACAGGGGAGAGAGAGTTCAGCAGACTGAAGTCCCTCCCAGTGAATCTGCTGTGATCTTGAATCAAGAAAAGAGCGCAGCAGTGCCAAAGCAGAATCTTTGATACCTATTACGTTCAATCTATCCAGTAACACTTCATGATTAACAGTGTCGAAAGCAGCTGTTAAATCAAGAAGGACCAGGGTGGCCCAGCCTCCACTGTCCATGACTCTACGGATTTCCTCCGTGGCCATAATTAAGGCTGATTCTGTGGAGTGGCGTGATCTGAAACCGTGTTGTGTTACATCCAGTAAGTTATTTGAGTCAATAAATTGCATTAACTCCTGATTAACCATTTTTTCTAAAACTTTGGAAGGAAAAGGGAGACAGGATATGGGGCGATAATGTTTGGTATCCTGTGGGTCAAGTGAGGACTTCTTTAAAATAGGCCTGATACAGGCCTTTCTCCAGCTTGACGGAAAGACACCTGTGCTGGTGATTTTGTTAAACAAAGGAGCCAGTGAGGCACTTATCTCCATGGGGGCAAGATGGTATATGTAGGAGGGGTACGGATCTAGGGGAGAGACAGACTTTATTTGAAGTAGTGCATCATTGACCTGTTTTATGCTGAAAGAAGAAAATTTGGACAGACCGTTCAGCGAGGGACATTCCTCTAAGGGTTTGTCTATGTGTTTGTTAGGTTCAGTCTGTAGCTTCTGGAGTTCATTGTAGACATCATGAATTTTACGTTGAAAGAAGATGGCAAGATTGTCAACAAAGTTTTGATCAGGACAAAAGGTAGTGTCATTAGGACTCTTGATTAATGCTGTGACTGTTTTGAAGAGTTCCTTCGAAGAATTTTTTGCCTCTAGGATTTTATTAGTGAAGTAGGTCACTTTGGCTTGTTTAATTAATAATTTGTATTTTTCCAGAGTGAGATTGTATTCCTTCTTTGATATGGGGCTATAGTCTAGTCTCCATATACGTTCTTGCCGCCTACAAATGATTTTAGCTCGCTTAAGCTCAGCTGTATACCAAGGCGATGTGAGTAATCGTTTCTTAGGTTGAAAAGGCTTCTCAGGGGCTAATTTATCTATGGCCTCATAGATCCAAGAGTCAAAATTGGTAGCCCCTTTATCACTGTTCTCCACATGGGGAGGGCAATTTGTCAAAATATCGGCCAAATCCTCATTTTTTATATCCTTCCATGGGCGAGTATTGATCAGCCGAGAGCGAATTTTCCGTCCAGTTTTAGCCAAAGGTAGATTCACTTTGAAGTATATTGCTGAGTGGTCTGACCAGGGAATCGGTAATATGTCTTTCACCTCAATCTTATGATTATTTGTGAAGATTCCATCAAGTGTATGCCCCGCTACGTGGGTGGGCTGTGATATGATTTGCCGCAAGCCATAACCTGCCAAGTTGTCTATTAAATTAGATGAATCAGAATTATTAGGATCATCTAAGTGGAAATTAAAATCGCCAAGGACCGTGATTGTTGCGGTGTCAAAGCAGGATTCTAAGAAGGTCTGAAGGGATTTAGTAAAAGGAGCTCTTGCTCCAGGGGGTCTATATACCAGGAGACCGGATAGAAGTTCGTAATTATTGAGTTTCACAATAAATGACATGGCTTCAGCCTCTAATGTGGATTCTTTTTTAGAAACAATTTGTAAATGAGAGCGATAGATAAGCGCGATACCTCCTCCAACCGTCGAGGTCCTGTCTACTTGTGTCAGTGAGTAACCTAGGGGTATTGCTATTTGCCAGTCTGGTGCGGAGGAGACCGATGACCATGTTTCAGTGAGGAAAATCAGATCTGGGGTGTTTGAAGATATAAGATTCTCTAATTCGTATTTGTGTTTAGACATGGACCTTGTATTGAGTAGGACGCAGTTAAGTTCATTCATGCTGACTAAGATATTGCTAAGGGTTGGGTGGGATGGTGGGACGTCAGCACAGTATGTGCGGCAGGCTGGCTGATTGGTAAAAATATTGCACATAGTGTTGGTAATACACGTAGATGGATAGAAAGATGTTTTTAAGCCACATGTAGTGCAACAAATGGCTTTACAGAGGCATTACCACCCACACTAGAATCCCACTAACAGACCTACGCAATAATTGGTCTGCAGACCTGGGGACAGACCTGACAGATAGGGACTGGGACAGAGCTTTGGCATACCCCAGGAGAATTCCACGGAACGCCAAATTCAAATTCATCCAATATATGGTTCTACACAGAGCGTATCTTACACCGCTTGCAATGTATTTTTCCGACCACACAACACTGCTGTCCGAGATGCAAATTAGAGGATGCTGACTTACTACACATGCTATGGCAGTGCCCCGTCCTTACCCCTTATTGGTCAAAGGTACTGTTCTTCCTTACAACTGCGGTTGAGATCCCCGTCCCAGACACGCCTGCAGTATGTCTTTTGGGACTGATACGACGCCCTAAGGCACAGAAAGGGCAACTTCGCTTTGTAGACCTGTCTTTGCTTCTGGCTAAACGCTCCATTACGATGTGGTGGAAATCGACCACACACCCCCAACTTTACGGCTAGCATGGGGAAGTAGTGAGATGGGGTGGAGCGGAGATTGTTGACATCCGCCGGGAGGAAGCCCGGGGATTGCGCAAAAGAGTTATCTCTTTAGACTGGGACAGTATCCTGGAAGCGTTCAGGGCCTTGGCCCCGCCACCTGTGCCGGTAGCTCAGACATAACAATTGTTTTATCACCTAGCCCCTGTTTTCCAGTTTCCATGTTTAGGGAGTTCCATTGTTTGTGAATCCCGCGCCATGGGGTGCATACATACCCCTTGAATGCTTGTGTGCAGTCGGGAGTAGACGTGGGAAAACCTTGACATATGCGCTAAGAATGGTTGGTGCCAGACGAAGTTGGGGGAGGGAGGGAGGGATGGGATAGTTGTATGCCTATGTCGTACACTTACTGTTGATGATAATGCATGTACACTGTACGGTGACTTCAATGTATTACGATATTTTGTATGACTGCAAAATGCCGTGATTGATGGGTTTAAAACTAGAAAAATCTAATAAAATGTGTTTTTAAAAAAGAAGAAGAGAATATCACGCAGTGCGATGTAGGGGAAGAAAATATGCACTTGTTGCATTACTTGCTATATCTGTGAAAAGAACGCCAGCTTGGGATCTCTTGTGGAAATCTTACCCAACAAGTTATGTTTGTGGAAACTGTAGCAGATCTTGTATAATTTTATTAAGCGTGGTGCTGCCCACAAGTCACGAGCCTATGTTACAGCCGAGGCCCATGCAGGTAAGAGCGTTGGGGAGAGGGCGGAGGGGGCTGCGACAGACAATGACAAGGGGAAATTATTCATTTAATTTTACCTCGTCATCCAGGCATCCTTGGTGAGACCTGTCCTGTCTGCGTAAAGAAGTTGTAAGTGGCCACTGTGATGTGTAAGGTACTGTCTTGGAAGATAAGATGATGTTATGCCTGAGCTTGGACCATCCCACCTGAATGACAGGAGAGCTGACTGCTAGAGCTCCCTATCCCACAGACCACCTCACTGAGGGGCCCTCAGACCAAGCATTCTCAATGGAGCTAGATCTTAAAATGAGGAAACCTCTGTTACCCTCCGTCTAATGCCACAATTGCCATGACAAATAAATCTTATTTAAAAAACACCCATAAATTCATTTCTATCATAGTTTTACCCTCTGTCTACTCGGGCCTTTCAATGAGATTCTGGTTTCCAACCTAATGTTTGGAACACTACTTATTCTTCAGTAAGCCAAATTTTAAAACAAAATCGACACAAAGTACAATACATCAGCGGTGCAGATCAGGGACCACCTCCATAACTCACAGCCTCAAAGCATCTGCCATTTGTAATGACAAGCATTTTAATAACGAAATTAAAGCCTTGATCTGTTACTGGATAGTACATCCCTCTTGTAAATAAACAAAAGAGTCCGGAGCCATTCAGGGATGTGACGAGAGCACTGATGGCCACTCGTGGTCAAGCAGCAGTGCCTAGACACCATCGGGTAGTAGAGCGCCTAACAAATTAAAATTTCATTTCATTTCAAGACAAGTGTGCAGCTCAGCACTAAATGAAAACACTCGGAGCACAAGACCGTGACAGCTCATCAACTTTGACAATAATAAGATCGGATGTTTCTAGGAAAGGTCATCATTCCAACCACACACAGTGGTTAGCTTTTATTACCGCATGGGTTGCTTCTCACAACTACCCACAAAACTACTTAGCTTCCAGAGTACCTCCGTTTTCCCTGCAGGAATACAAGTGTTTATTTTGGAAGACAGCAGACAAATATCTTCCCTGTTGACTTTAAATGTAAGCAGTAGTGTGAAGGAAATGTTTAGAGGTTATAAGTAGCATCTTAGATTTCGGAAAAATGGGAAATGGATGTGCAAAAGTTTAACTAAATTCCTAGTGGATGGAGCAAAAAGAAGACTAAAGAGGAGTTTGAGAAATGAATCCCTAGGTACTACACTATGATTTTCGAGCATACAGCAGAGAGCCTCATTTGCCAGACACCCATGAAGGAAAAATATTAATGCAATATCCGTAAGTGCTAACGCATGCATTCTGGCCACTATTGTGAAAACCACATCTCTTTAGAAGTAGTAGATATCCATCCACTATTTGCTGAACATCAACATGCTTTGATTTTGCGTGCCCCCATTGTGATCTCGGCTAGAATCTGGCCCTTAGCCTTGTGCAAACTGCCAGGACTTCTATGCCAAGACCCAGCTGTGTCATGTATAAGAAAGGCAAAGGGCCCGAGAACACAAACCATGCTAAATGATATTTTTAAAGAGGAAATGTTGCAGTGCTGCTCTCCAACAGTATGAATACTATATAGTGGCACGGTCAGCAGCCCCTAAACTTTTCAATATCAACTTCAATACAGCAGAAAAGAAACAGCAACACATCTGTATACGGTTTGATTCCTAATAACACTTAACATACTATATGGGGCTACGCAAAAGTATATGATAAAAACAAGGAGTTATGTTTAAAAGCATATACCTTTTTCAGATAGCTGAAGAAAAAGCATCAAGACGAGTGTGGTTTGATTGAATAATCAAGTTGAGGCGAAGAAATTAAACAAAAACTCTCAGAATAAGTTTCACTCTAAAAAAAATACAAATAAATAATTGTCCCTGGCATGCTTTTAACGATTCCTTTGGTGACGTAGATGTGCTGTTCTTTGCTACATTAAAAGACATGGTTTAAGTAGGACACGTGTGCAACTGCAGCTGATGTTTACTTTCTGCTGTTGGTGTGTATAGGGAAACCTCTAAATGGATGATGGTCTTAAAGCGGAAGCGATGCTCCTGTCACAGACCAGTGCACAGACACATACACAGAACAAGAATTATAAGATGCTCGATCTTACTGCTAACTGCCACCCAGCCAAGATGCCACTCAATTAAAATATTCTGATACAACAAATGTATTCTGATGTTTGTGTAATAAAATAGTTGTGGGTCTGGAAGGTACTGAACAGTGCAGTGGCATTATGTGACACTGGTTTCAATATGCCAGACAGTAAAATACACAGGACAATGCAAATTGGCACCCCAGTTTTAAACAATTCTTCCTCACGTCATTGCATTTGCAACCACTGAAATACAAAATATCTATGTCGCAGGTAATACCAAGTATGTACTCTGAAATGAAAAAACATATGTATGTGCCATTAAAACTAGCAAAAACCATGTCATACAAACGGTTTCAGATCTGTTCCAGATGGCTTAAGTTTCTTACCTTTTTCTTGATGTGCACCTCCTTCGGAGCGTCTCTCTCCACACGGTTCGCATACTTTTCTGCCTCTGCAACCTCTTTGCAAGCATCAGTGGGGGTAGTCTCCATGCTGGTTGTACCCATGTTGCTAGAATTTATTGTGGTCTGCTGTATTTGAACAGGATCTGTAACTGATGTACAAATCCCATATCATTCCCGTGCTTTACTCACAAGGCGTTACAACTATACCACCCAAGTACATAATTTAGACGCTGCACAATTAAGTTCACTCGATATTGTATGAAGTATTACAAACTCACACCCATGTTTGGAAAAAAATTATATAATCACATATGTTGCCAATGACCATTATGACTTTCGGCAGATTTATATAGTTCAAACTCGAATCAAAGGTATTGGGAACGCTTTACAGGACATACACATGTATTTTTTTGCAGGCAGGGAGATAACGTGATTTGCCCATTTGGAAACTGGTTCCCCAGCTCCAAAGTTGACAGCTCTGGCAGTTACTCCACACCATTTCCCCAGCATGCCCCCAAAATATGTCTGAAAATCATTAATTTGTTTGTGAGCGTCATTTGGTGATAAGCGAGCCTCTTAACATCAAGAACCGAATCAGCGGCCATCTTGGTTTCGGTTCCTGGAAACCTGGCCATTTCCTAAGTTCTACAAATTATTCTAAGCTGTATTTATGCAGGAAAGAATGAGCTGCACAACTCTCGCTTTTGTCTACTGGCAAATAAGTTTTTCCTCGAACTGTGACTTATTTTTTCTGAATGTTTACAATTTTCATTGAACGTGATTTTCTTTTTATGGAAGGTGGCATTGGGTTACTTTTTTGTGTAGTTAATGTTATGAAGTGTATTATTTCCATTTGCTTCATGGACGCCTGCCTTCCCGTAAAAGTATCTACAATGAGAAAATGGAGGCCAAGGAAAGCTGATAGTGACCAATTACAGCTTGTTTTTAACATTTAGATATGAGAAGAAGCTAATAAAACGTTCCTTCTGCTTAAAACCACACCGAGTAAACTCATTCTGTCTGCATTTTGTATTTGTTTAAATCTGGAACTGGTGAAACCCTAATCTCATTTACTCTCATCTCTTACGTTAGGCAGTAACCTAGCAAGTACGACTAGTGTGCCCAGATTACAGATTCAAATCAAAGGCAGGCCAAGCTCGTCTTAATAAAAACGCATGCCTTTAAAATGGAAAGCGATGACACAATTTTGTGCTTCAATAGCAACTGTTCTTGCATGCCTGTATAGGATCTAACTAGTAAAGTCCGTTATGGACCCCAGAGAGAATGCTCGCTCACTTTTCAAGTGGAGAGAGGCATTAGTCAGGGCTGTGTTTTGGCCCCATTATTATTTTCTCTTTTTTATCAATGAGGTACATAATTTTCTGCAGGCCATAGAAGCTGATGCCCTTTCCGTTGCCAGGCATCCTATACCAGTGTTATTATATGCTGATGACGCTATTTTGTTATCCAGAACACAGGTTGAACTACAGAAATCGAGGAGTGCCTTTGGGGAGTTTATGATCTTAACGAATATGATGATTAAAAAATCTAAAACTTTTACAATAATCTGTGGGTGCAAACCTAAAAAAATGTAGGTCTTTTTTATTGACAATATGCTTATTGACAGTGTAAACTCTATTTGGGAATTTAATTCACAAGTAACGGCTGTTGGGCTCAACATGTACTTAAAGCCAAATCCAAACTGGCCAGAAAAACCAATGAAGTTTTTAGGTTTTCATCAAAACTGGGTAGTCGGACGATCAAAGAAATGGTGAAGATTTATAAGGCTAGAGGGGTGGCTACTGCTGCCTCTGCGGCCGTGTTATGGCGTTATACCCCAGGTAACAAATGCAACTTGAGGAAAATAGTTTTATAAAAAGCTTACTCTGCTGACCCGCCCCGGCTTCTAAATTTATTGCCCATCAAGAAGACATGAAAATCATTGGCAAAATGAGGATGCAAAACACACAATTTGGATCATTTTCGACATATCGGAAGAACTTTTGCAGCACTCGATGCACGAGGAGATCCGAGAACCTCCCTCCACAAAATATATTAACAGCGGGCAACTCCCTTCCCTGCGCGACACGTCAGAAGCATAACACTGTCCAATTGCGGTCTCTGTTAAATTACAACTGGCTACTTACAAATAATTTCTACTGTATCTATACAGGCATGTGGAATTATGAACACGATGTAGGACCAGCAGAAAAAAAACAATACACTGTCAGATAATTAAAAATACCAACTGATGCCATTCGCTAAAGACAACTGCAATTTCGCTCGCAGAGTTTCAGTGAGACTATAAGAAACCCTTATTTCATCGACTCGAGCCGTCTTTGTAACTATATCACGGAGCCACTAGGTGTCAGTAGCGATACAGTTTTCTTTACCTTATGCCCACAAGGAAAAAAGCTTGTAAATCTCTCCCGCAACTTCCAAAACACACTAAAGAACCCAAAGTAGAAAATAAAACAAACTGGGCCGTGCTACTTAAAACGGAATGGCCAATGTATATCACAGTACAATGTTAACTAGCAGGAGTTTGATGGTTTCTAAAAATGAAACTCATTTAAAAGGAACATCATCCTAGTAACGATTCTAGGTATGCCTATTTGCCGTGGCAAGGAACGAAAAAAAAAACGACTACGTTTTTTTTTGTTTTGCAGTTTTTTATAGGGCGAAATCGCTTTTCATAAGCCCCTAATGCGTTACACAAGGATACGGTCATTTTTGGTAGGCACGGGGAGATTAAGGGCCATATGTATGAAAATTTGGTTTTGCGATTGTCAAATAGCGATTTTTTGCGAATCGCAAAACGCTATGCATGTAGGATTTGCAACTAATTTTGCGAATCCAACATATTCCTTAATTGCGATTCGCAATTAAGGATTCGCAATTAAGGAATACCTCCCCATTCATTCCTATGGGATGAATGGGAAGACATTCTCAATTTGCGATTCTCAATTAGAGAATCGCAAATTGAGAATGCAATTTCAAGGGTTCCAGGGTGTCAAAAGGACACCCTGTTGCATCCCTGAAATGTGCATGTGTGCACATGTGCGCCACATGGCACTTTGAAAAATGCAAAAAAGTGCATTTTTCAGAGAAATCACAAATTACCACCAACTTGAAGTTGGTGGTAATTTGCGATTCCTTAAGGCCAAATTGCACTTTTTCTGTGCTTCTTACTTTGCATTTAAGGAATAGCAATTTGCAATTCCTTAAATGCAATTGCAAAATAAGGAATCGCAAATTTTGCGATTCCTTATTTTGCGAGGCAGTTTTTCTTTAATACATACCACTGAGCCAAATTGCGATCGCAAACGCCGAAATTCGCTTGCAATCCCAATTTGGAATGATACATAAGTGATTTGTTCAGAATCACAGGATGTTGGGCCGTCGCTGAGACTTGAACCTGGTTCACCAGTTCCGAGGTCGGCAGCTCTGAATGTTAAACCAGATTAGAATGCATGTCCGCATCTATTCAGAGTCAAAACGTGGCCTAAATAGGATCTGGATCATGTATGGGGTGAGGCTGGGGAGGGGCAGTCATTTAGGGAGGCTCAAAATTTGACTTGAGGTTGCGAAGAAGGCCCCTGGGGCCCTGACTAGATTGTCAGCAGTGGTATGCGGTTAGGAACCTTTCACCATCTCCCACGCAGTGATCGGTGCCGCGTCCCCAGAGAGGAGTGAGCGGAGTGATGAGTTATTGGGGAATCCAACTCGGTCCAAATAGGATGCAAGTCCGCTGCTGGTGGGACAGCTGCGGGATGCTTCGATAACCTGTCAACGCCCGTGCTTAGCAGCTCTGGAGAAAGAAGGATCGATCTGTGCAGTTAGGTGTGGAGGCAGGGAAGAGATCGCTAGGAAAGCAACGTAAATTCTCTTTCAGGAAGTCACAGGAGGTGTGGCAGGACTGGAGTGCTCTGGTGCCCATTGTTGCCCCAGTGTCAAATTGGTAGATACAATTATTACCAGATCTTCATGCAGACATGGAAAGATCCGTCTCGCTCCTCAGTGATTAGATATTGGCCAGAAACGCGTTCACTTGAAAGATTGAATTCCAGATTTCCAGCGATCCTCAAAATAGCTTTGGGCCTCTGTTTAAACAGTAGCAGGAAGTCGTTCATTCTGCTTGGGAGACTGAAAAGCTTAGGTCCACAGTCAGTCATGATTTTAGGCTTCTACTTATGACCAGAAATTGCACTGTCTTCCGTTCAGCTCAAGTACCCATTCACGGGATGAAGGTCAAAAAGATGGCGTTAGTTTCTTCTTACATCACTGTTTAAAGCATAGTGCTGTGTCACTCTCAAACCAGAAATCAATTTCGACAGGTTTATCTTTCAAGAAAAGAGTCCAGGTGAAGCTAGTGGTTCCTGGTAGGATTTGAACATCCATTATTCCAGCAAACAGGCTCTCAACCTGTGTGGGTACAACACTGAGCCGTGATCATAGATTTAGCAATGTTGTATGCAAGTCAGATCTAGGATTCTACTGGTGTCTGTAGGAAGGTGGATATCTGACTATGGTTACCCCCAACTTTTTGCCTAGTGTCTAGCTGGTTTTTCGACTTAGTTGGCCTGAAATCCTGCCATTCAGGGTCTCAGGCTGTCTGCTCTCCCTTTAAAATGGACTCCATGTACCCTAGGTACATAACCAATTGGTAAGGATCACCTTATTGGACCCTGTACAGTGTACCCTAGGTACCCAGGGCATAGGTGTGCCCTAGGCCTCCCAGGGGCTGCAGCATGTATTATGCCACCCCTGGTCTGGCCTTCCAATCAGACACAACTGGCTGATCACTCAGCTGGGGCAAGGTCGTGTAATCACCCCTTGCTTAGATATAGTATGCCTATATCTACCCTTATATATAGACACATGTGTACCTATCAGTCACTCCTATGGCAGGCCTTAACAATCCTGGAGGCAGAGTGCTTGGTAACATGTGAGATGGTGCTCTAGCATGAGCTGAGCCTGTCTGCAGCTTTCGGAACCATGTCCTTATAGCTGTTCTATGATATAGCCTACCATATACTCTTAAAGTGCCTTATAATCTTAAACGGTTATGGTAACTATGGTTTGGCTTTATCAAAACATGTCGTGTAAGGTGTCTAACACTTTGGAATAATACCCCCATACCATTTCTGGTGATGAGGATATTATTCCTCCCTTCTAGAGGGAGAGACATGTTAAAATCCTACTTTGCTGTTTAACTCTAACCAAAGCCTCAGCATCACAAAATGGATGCTGCTGCCACAGACACAAGTCTGACCTCCTGCTGCTGGGAGTGATCCCAGCCAGGGAGGCCTGGACAATAGGTTTCCTGCTTGGGGAGGTGCTAGCACCTCCCCAGACAGCCTTTAGTGTATTGGGGCAGGGTGGGCTGAAAGGAATGAGACATGCCTGGGGCACACAAGGTGTTCCTTGCATAGTCCAGTTCAAACCGGCGCTGGGGCCCTCCAGCCCCAGCTCTGGCGCGAAACTGGACAAAGGGAAGTGGGTGTAACCACCCCCTCCCAGGTCCCACCCATAAGGCGTGACCTAGCAGGTATCCCAGCCCCCCAGATTAGTATAAGAGTGGGAGTTGGGCCTCAAGACTTTAGATTATCCTGAACCTGCAAAACTGAACAGAAACTCTGGACCTTCGACATTCGACGAAAGAAGAAGACTGAAGAATCTCCCTTGTAGCCAAGGAGTGGCTACCCTGTGCAAACAGGCACCATCAAGTGACTACCCTTTGCTTTGTGAAACGTTCGACGAGGAACCGACTGCAGAGCCCGACCAGAGCCTTGATTTCCAGACTTCTCCGACCCTCATCCACATCTGCAGCAGAGCTGAGATCCGTGGAGGCGACGAGCGACGTGGGACCGGCTACCTGGGAAAAGTGGCTAGTAACTTACAGCGCAGCTTCTGAGGTACCCTCGAAGTTGTGCACCGGGGATTGAGAAGCCCCAACCCCAAGCACCATCTGCACCGAAGACCAGCCCCCCACACTCCACGAGTCCTGCGTGGGGCCCTTCAGCATTTTCCTGCTTGCCGCGTCTGTCCGGTTGCTTGCCCGCTGGCTAGTGGCCTTTGTGACGACGCTCCCTGAAATCTTCTGCGCTGGTTTGGCTCCTCCAGACTGGCTCCCGCTTCTCTGCAAAGAAGAAGCACCCCAGACCTTCCTGGTCTGCACCAGAAGCAAGTCCCTTGTTCTTCGTGGGTTCCGCTTGCCAAGGCTTGGTGAGTCCTAGTCCAACTTCGACGCCGCCGACAGCAAGAGCCTTCGTGGGACAGCTCGCCTCCTGGTCCTGGTCGTCCTCGACGCCTCCTGGTCCTCCTGGCTGCAGCGACAAGCTTCACCTTCACCTGCAACTCTTCACGACATCGCCTGGTTCCTTCCTGGTTCCACGTGGTCACTGGCTAGTGACCTTGACTCTGTCCCCTCTGCTTGCAGGTTTCTTCTCTTCTTGATCCCAGGCTTGGGATCCACCGGACACTCTCTCCTGACTGCCTGTCAGCATCTTTCTTCAGGCATCCATAGGAGTCGACGACGAAAACGACGCATCTTCACCCCTATGCACCCGCAGCCTGTGGGCTAGGTAACTTGGGTACTCCGGTGCTCATCAGGATAGTGACTATCCTAGTGTCTAGTTTTCAAGTCTCAACTTCCTAGCTACTCCGGAAGTGTCCTAAATCTATCTATTTCTAAACTGTAACATTACTATTGACTTTTACGCATTACGCGTGAGTGTTTCCACTCTGCACACGAATCCCGTGGGCCTCCCACTTCCTAACTAACGCTAGTGTAGTGTAGCCCCAGCGATTCCCTAGGCCTAGGCCTATTCTATTTCCGTGACAGTGGTTCTTATACCACTTACTTAGTATATGGTTTGCGTGGCCCCTAGGGCCTAACTGTATTACTTACCTGTGTGACTTACTGTATGCATTAATAAGACTGTGTTGTACTTACCTCTAAACTCATAAAGAGTGCTGAGGGTTTGCTAGAATAAATACACTTTATTTTATATACATATCTGTTGTGGTGTCCTTTCATTTGGTATTCAAGGGATTATATATGGTATCACAGCTGGCTTCACATGCCATTCAGAGTTTAGCCTAAGACTGCTCTTGTCCATGCTACCACTAGGATAGCTGGTCTATAAGGTTGACTTTACAACCAATCACCATAAGGGTATTTGGACTGATATAAGGTGTACACTATAACTAGTGACATCATACATCAGGCCAACTTCTCACATTGGTGAGCAGCGGTTGGGATCTGAGCTTGCTGTTGTAATACCATGGTAATCTTGAGATACTAAATTGAAAGATCACACAGATATTGTCTAGGTACATATAACATAGTTTAAAATACTTAAGTCCTACTGGACTTAGTAGTTGTAGGTTGAAGGGAGTAACACACCCTGACTACAACTACTAGAGAGGTTTAGTAGAAACAACTAGTGTAGGTAGGTGCACACACCACACCCTCACTAGATCATGCCTCTGGGAGGAGATCAAGTAGATGCTCTCTCAGGAGGGGCAGGTCTGCAGAAGACCCCCTCTAGGTATGATACCTTAACATTCCAGGAGATGAGACATTTGTGTACCTCCAGAGGAATAAAACAGGGTTCAAACCCTACCCTTAGACAGCTAGTGGAGCTTCTGGAGGCCTATGATGCTGAAAGAGCTGCCAGGGATGGTGCCATAGCTGTAGATAAGGGTCTACCCACCACAGATGAGTCAGATGGGACTTCAGAGGAAGAGGTAGACAGCCAGGGCCAAGTAGGAAGACTTAGCCAGGCTAACCTAAGTTTACATGGGAGTTTGCATGGGGTCCCCCCATACAGACCCCCAAGTAGGCTTTCACAGAGAAGCAGGAGGGACAGATCCCCTTCAAGGGAATCCATCCACTCCCATGTTTCTAGCATCTCTAATGCTTCCTCTCACAGGGGAATGACTTCACCTGAGAGAAAGGAGCATAAAGCCAGAATGAGGGAAGCTAATCTGAGGATTCAGAGGGAAGAAATTGCCCTTGCCAAAGAGAAGCTTGCTCTGGCTAGAGAGCAAAAATTGTGTGGGTCAGAACCCACTGGTGGCAGCAACATTCCTAGAGATAGGGATAGGTCTTATGACCATAGAAACCTAAGCAAGATAGTCCCCCCATATCAGAATGGGGATGACATCCACAAATGGATGACTGCTTTGGAGAGGGCCTGCAAAGTACAGCAGGTACCCCAAAGTCAGTGGGCAGCTATCTTGTGGCTCTCCTTTTCTGACAAAGGTAGAGACAAGCTCCTCACAGTCAGTGATGAGGATGCAAACAATTACAAAGTCCTGAAGAGTGCTCTGATAGATGGGTTTGGCTTAACCACTGAGCAATATAGGTTGTTGTTCAGAGACACCCAGAAGACACAGACACAGGACTGGTCTGATTTTGTGGATTGTGCCACTAAGGCTTTGGAAGGTTGGTTAACTGGCAGCAAGGTGCAGGACTATACAGGATTGTACAACTTGATTATGAGGGAGCAGATCCTTAGTAATTGTCAGAACCAGCTTCTCCATCAACACCTGGTAGACTCAGATTTGACCTCTCCCCAAGAATTGGGAAAGAGGGCAGATAAATGGGTCAGGACCAGGATTAGGCCTAAAAATCAGGGTGGTGACCAAAAGAAAGATACCACCAAGCCTCAAGAGAAGGGTGGGGATAAAGCAAAAGAGAAATCTTCCTCAGGGCCCCAAAACTCCACACAGGGTGGTGGGTCCCAAGCTCCCTCCTCTACCACAGTTAAAAAGCCTTACTGCCATGTGTGTAAAACACCTGGGCATTGGAAAACTGACAGCAGTTGTCCACAGGCTAAAAACAAAACTGTTCCTCCAACTACTCCTGTCACACCACCTATTACTGTCAGCAGTAATCCCCCAGGTGGTGGGAGTGCCCCCAAAAATTTGGTTGGGTTTTCTTGGGGAACACAGGGGGATCCTGGCTTAGCCAATTCCCCTACAGCAGCTACTCTTGTCTGTGATGGTGGCATGGGGTTTGCCAACTTCACTGCCTGTCCCAACACTTTGGGTAGGTACAGACAGGAACCCTACATCAATGGTAGAAAAGCTGAGGCCTACAGAGACACTGGAGCTAGCATCACTATGGTGGCCCATAGGCTAGTTCCCTCTGAGCAGCTTTTGCCTGGTTTCTCATACCAGGTAACTAACATTGATGGCAAACAGAACAGTCATCCCATGGCAGAGGTATGTCTCAGCTGGGGAGGTGTCACTGGCCCTAAAAGGGTGGCAGTGTCTCCAACCTTGCCTGTGGACTGCTTGCTGGGGAATGACTTAGAACTCTCAGCTTGGGCTGGAGTTGAACAAGACACCCATTCTAAAATGGTAGGCCTTTCCAAAAAGGGTAGTGGGGTTGTGCCAGTCACAACCCCTGTCCAAGTAGCTTTCCTCCCTGAAAAGGTTGGAAGGGCAGTGGTAGCCACAGCCCAGGCACAGACAGACTTCCCTGTAGAAATTGGCAGAGCTGTGACAGTCACAGCTCAAACACAAACTGAGTGCCTTCCTGAAAAGGTTGGCAAGGCTGTAGTGGTCTCAGCCCACACTCAGACTGATATAGGTGTAGTGAAGCCTGAAACTATGGATCACTCCACACAAACAGAGAGTAGTGGGGAGGAAGAAAAGTCTCCCTCTCCCCAGACATTAGGAAGAGGTCAGCCTCCTCAGGGATCTGACCTCCCCCCTTGTGAAGGAACTGCCCCAGAGGTAGCCAGGCCTGGCCTGGCAGAGCCTCTGATGTCAGTGGCCCCTTCCAAGGTGGGACCCAGTCTGGTGCAGGTAGCCTGCCTCTCTCTACCCTGCCTCAGTCAGCCCAGGGCTGCAGAGGTCAGGGAGGCCAGTGGACCCCAAGAGGGCCCCTGTCCACAAGAACCCCCCCTTCAAAAGAATGAGGATTGCCTGGTTAGTTGCCCTAGCCAGGTGATGGGTAAAAACATTCCTGAGGGATCCCCTTCACAGGTAGTTAGGGACCTCCCCCAGAGGGATTCTGTTGGGCACAGGCAAACATGGGACCTTAGGGCCCCAAACCTGACCTGTCCCTCCAGTAAGCCCACAAAAGGGACCCAGCCTCCAGCTTTAGGTAGCCAGAGGCTGACCCTGAGAGCACAGTGCAACTCAGTTAGAGAAAGAAAGGCATCCATGGTGGAGGATGATTGGAGGAAGCTGAGGCCTCACTTTGGGGACACTCACTTCAGTACTCCATCTCAACACCAGCCTTTTACTTTGCAAAGACACACCAAAGGTAGAGATTCCCTATGGTGGAGACCCTATGATATCTTTAGGATGAGGGATTGCTTAGTGGACCATGAGACAGGGGGTAACCATGCCAGTGCTGGTTCTTCCTTATATGGCCACTCAGGCAATAGAGGCTTACCTTGTCAAGGCCAGCCTTATCTCCTTTCGTTTGGGGGGGGGGTTGTGTAGGAAGGTGGATATCTGACTATGGTTACCCCCAACTTTTTGCCTAGTGTCTAGCTGGTTTTTCGACTTAGTTGGCCTGAAATCCTGCCATTCAGGGTCTCAGGCTGTCTGCTCTCCCTTTAAAATGGACTCCATGTACCCTAGGTACATAACCAATTGGTAAGGATCACCTTATTGGACCCTGTACAGTGTACCCTAGGTACCCAGGGCATAGGTGTGCCCTAGGCCTCCCAGGGGCTGCAGCATGTATTATGCCACCCCTGGTCTGGCCTTCCAATCAGACACAACTGGCTGATCACTCAGCTGGGGCAAGGTCGTGTAATCACCCCTTGCTTAGATATAGTATGCCTATATCTACCCTTATATATAGACACATGTGTACCTATCAGTCACTCCTATGGCAGGCCTTAACAATCCTGGAGGCAGAGTGCTTGGTAACATGTGAGATGGTGCTCTAGCATGAGCTGAGCCTGTCTGCAGCTTTCGGAACCATGTCCTTATAGCTGTTCTATGATATAGCCTACCATATACTCTTAAAGTGCCTTATAATCTTAAACGGTTATGGTAACTATGGTTTGGCTTTATCAAAACATGTCGTGTAAGGTGTCTAACACTTTGGAATAATACCCCCATACCATTTCTGGTGATGAGGATATTATTCCTCCCTTCTAGAGGGAGAGACATGTTAAAATCCTACTTTGCTGTTTAACTCTAACCAAAGCCTCAGCATCACAAAATGGATGCTGCTGCCACAGACACAAGTCTGACCTCCTGCTGCTGGGAGTGATCCCAGCCAGGGAGGCCTGGACAATAGGTTTCCTGCTTGGGGAGGTGCTAGCACCTCCCCAGACAGCCTTTAGTGTATTGGGGCAGGGTGGGCTGAAAGGAATGAGACATGCCTGGGGCACACAAGGTGTTCCTTGCATAGTCCAGTTCAAACCGGCGCTGGGGCCCTCCAGCCCCAGCTCTGGCGCGAAACTGGACAAAGGGAAGTGGGTGTAACCACCCCCTCCCAGGTCCCACCCATAAGGCGTGACCTAGCAGGTATCCCAGCCCCCCAGATTAGTATAAGAGTGGGAGTTGGGCCTCAAGACTTTAGATTATCCTGAACCTGCAAAACTGAACAGAAACTCTGGACCTTCGACATTCGACGAAAGAAGAAGACTGAAGAATCTCCCTTGTAGCCAAGGAGTGGCTACCCTGTGCAAACAGGCACCATCAAGTGACTACCCTTTGCTTTGTGAAACGTTCGACGAGGAACCGACTGCAGAGCCCGACCAGAGCCTTGATTTCCAGACTTCTCCGACCCTCATCCACATCTGCAGCAGAGCTGAGATCCGTGGAGGCGACGAGCGACGTGGGACCGGCTACCTGGGAAAAGTGGCTAGTAACTTACAGCGCAGCTTCTGAGGTACCCTCGAAGTTGTGCACCGGGGATTGAGAAGCCCCAACCCCAAGCACCATCTGCACCGAAGACCAGCCCCCCACACTCCACGAGTCCTGCGTGGGGCCCTTCAGCATTTTCCTGCTTGCCGCGTCTGTCCGGTTGCTTGCCCGCTGGCTAGTGGCCTTTGTGACGACGCTCCCTGAAATCTTCTGCGCTGGTTTGGCTCCTCCAGACTGGCTCCCGCTTCTCTGCAAAGAAGAAGCACCCCAGACCTTCCTGGTCTGCACCAGAAGCAAGTCCCTTGTTCTTCGTGGGTTCCGCTTGCCAAGGCTTGGTGAGTCCTAGTCCAACTTCGACGCCGCCGACAGCAAGAGCCTTCGTGGGACAGCTCGCCTCCTGGTCCTGGTCGTCCTCGACGCCTCCTGGTCCTCCTGGCTGCAGCGACAAGCTTCACCTTCACCTGCAACTCTTCACGACATCGCCTGGTTCCTTCCTGGTTCCACGTGGTCACTGGCTAGTGACCTTGACTCTGTCCCCTCTGCTTGCAGGTTTCTTCTCTTCTTGATCCCAGGCTTGGGATCCACCGGACACTCTCTCCTGACTGCCTGTCAGCATCTTTCTTCAGGCATCCATAGGAGTCGACGACGAAAACGACGCATCTTCACCCCTATGCACCCGCAGCCTGTGGGCTAGGTAACTTGGGTACTCCGGTGCTCATCAGGATAGTGACTATCCTAGTGTCTAGTTTTCAAGTCTCAACTTCCTAGCTACTCCGGAAGTGTCCTAAATCTATCTATTTCTAAACTGTAACATTACTATTGACTTTTACGCATTACGCGTGAGTGTTTCCACTCTGCACACGAATCCCGTGGGCCTCCCACTTCCTAACTAACGCTAGTGTAGTGTAGCCCCAGCGATTCCCTAGGCCTAGGCCTATTCTATTTCCGTGACAGTGGTTCTTATACCACTTACTTAGTATATGGTTTGCGTGGCCCCTAGGGCCTAACTGTATTACTTACCTGTGTGACTTACTGTATGCATTAATAAGACTGTGTTGTACTTACCTCTAAACTCATAAAGAGTGCTGAGGGTTTGCTAGAATAAATACACTTTATTTTATATACATATCTGTTGTGGTGTCCTTTCATTTGGTATTCAAGGGATTATATATGGTATCACAGCTGGCTTCACATGCCATTCAGAGTTTAGCCTAAGACTGCTCTTGTCCATGCTACCACTAGGATAGCTGGTCTATAAGGTTGACTTTACAACCAATCACCATAAGGGTATTTGGACTGATATAAGGTGTACACTATAACTAGTGACATCATACATCAGGCCAACTTCTCACAGTGTCTACAAAAATCTGTTCAAGACTCATGAGTCATGATTAAGGTGGGGCTCCATAATACAATTTATTCAACTGCATTGCGCTTGGACACTTCTGACGTTCCAGAAAACCGTAGAAGAAATTAGCTCTCCATAGAGCATGGAAGAAATTCTGATGAAGGATGGTTCAGTTCACGTTTCTCTATTTGAATGTGAAATGAAATGGAAGGTTTTTTATAGAGCGCATCTGCTGCCCACGGGCGTCCAGGCGCTAGTAGTGGAAAGAGACTCTGAGGAGGGACCAGGAGAGGACAAGGAGGATTAGAGACAGGAGATAGGAGGAGATTAGTTTCTGAATAAAAATGTTTTCATTTCTTTGCGGAAGTGAAGAAGGATGGGGTTGGATCTGAGTGAGAGGGGAAGGGAATTCCAGAGTCTGGCAGCGTTCAAAGAAAAGGACCTACCACCTGCTCTGGCTTTTTTAATTCTTGGAACTACGGCGAGAAATGCATTGGTGGAGCGAAGAGCTTTACCGGGACAGTAAGGGGAGAGAAGAGAATGGTTGATCTCCGGGCTCGCTCTATGAAAGGCTTGGTGCGATATGCAAAGGGCTTTGAACTTTATTCTCTCTCTGACTGGGAGCCAGTGGAGGGATCTGATCCCTGCCTTGATTGATTGTCTGCGAGGGATCTGAAGAAGGGTGCGGGCAGCACAGTTCTGTGTTCTTTGCAGTTTTTCCAGCACATACTCTGGTGCTCCTAAATATAGAGCATTGTTAAAATCCAATCTAGATTGTACAAGGCCCTGGATAACCACCTGCTTGGCTTCAAAAGGTAATATTGGCAAGATTTGTTTCAACATTCTAATAATCCCGAAGCAGGTTGCAGCTGTTTTCGTTGCCTGAGTATTTAGTGTAAGTTTGTTATCTAGCCATACTCCTAGGCTTTTTATGTCTTCCTTCGGAGTTGGCATTGGTCCTAGACTTACGGGCCATAGCAGGTCATGGGTAGAAGGAGGAGAGGGGCCGAGAATCATTATCTCGGTCTTATCGCCGTTGAGTTTTAAGGATGAGTTTGTCATCCAGCTTTTAACCTCCTCCATACATGCTGCCAGATTGGATTGAGAAAGCACGCTGCCTTTCTGTGTCAGGGAGACCACCAGCTGAGTGTCGTCCGCATATGATATGATCTTAATACCATATTTTTGGACGACCCCCGCCAGTGGCCTCATGTACACATTAAACAGCGTGGGACTCAGTGAGGAGCCCTGGGGCACGCCGCAGTTTAGGGGTCTGCTTGTGGAGTAAGAATCGCCATCAAAGACCTGAAAAGTTCTATTGCTGAGAAATGAACTCAGCCAGTCAAGAGCGTTTCCTAAAATGCCAAGATCGGAGAGTCGGGATAGCAAGGTTTTATGACAAACTGTGTCAAAAGCTGCGCTTAGATCGAGGAGGACCACTGCCACTGTCCCTCCTCGATCCATGATCCTCCTAGCTTCTTCCGTAACGGCTAACAGCGCTGTTTCTGTGCCGTGTCTAGGGCGAAACCCAGTTTGGGTGGCGTCCAGTAGAAGGTTCTCCTCGAGATAGTTGGTGACATGGCGGTTGACGAACTTCTCCAAAATTTTACCTGCCCACGGTAGCAAGGAGATTGGGCGGTAATTATTAGGGTCTAATGGATTGAGATTCGTTTTTTTTTAACAATGCTTTCACCATTGCGTGTTTCCAGGCGGGAGGTACCATCCCTGATGAAATGGAGCTGTTGAGTAAATCCAAGAGGGTAGGAAAAATGATTGGATTGGCCATATTCATCATTTTAGGGGGTGCAGGATCAAGGGGAGAACCGGATTTTACCTGAAGAGCGAGAGATGTAAGCGATTCCAGATCTAATAATGGAAATTCATTCAGGTAGGCTAGCTTAGAGTGTTCGGTGGCGTTTGTAGGATGTGATGTAACAGCTTCTGAGCTAGGGGTTATGAATGAAGAGTATATTGTATTTATTTTTTGAAAGAAAAACTCAGCTAATTCATTGCAGCTGGAGGTAGAAGCATGAGTTGTGATTGTAGGTAAGGGAATTTTGGAAAGAGTTTTGACTACCTGATAAATTTCTTTAGGTTTAGATCTGGCTGTCATGATTTTCTCATTGTAATGGATAGATTGGGCAGAGATTATTTCTGTTTTATAAACTCTAATATTTTCTCTGTATCTCTCTTTATCAATGAGAGCGTATCCCAGGCGCCACTTTCTCTCCATTTTTCTACACTGTCCTTTCAGTTCCCTGAGTTTGTCCGAGTACCAAGGAGCGGTTTCTCGGGCTCTTTTTAGCTTTGTCTTTCTTACGGGGAGGATGGAATCAATAGAGTCCTCTAGCCATTTGTTAAAACTTATGCTATTTTGTTCAGGGTTGTCGGAAAGGGTAGGTTTGGAATTAGAGAGAAGGCTAAGCCATAACTCTGGCGAGAGTTTCGACCAATTCCTCATCTTCCGTGTAATAGGAGGGGGGGGGGGGGGGGCAGCGGAGCTTTACATGTAGACCAGTTCAGGTGGATTAAGTGGTGATCCGTCCATGGTAGAGGAGTGACGGACCCAACTGTTAGGGTGGAGCAGTTGGTAAAGACTGGGTCAAGCAAGTGACCTTTGTCTTGAGTAGGTGATTTTATCAGTTGTCGTAATTGAATCGCGGCTAGACTGGAGATAAGCTCGTTGGCAATGCGGTCGGTGCTGACATCAAAATGGATATTGAAGTCACCCAGCAGCGAAAAATTCGAAGAGGACATGGCTATGTTTGCAGCGAACGAGGGTAAAGAGGAGGAAAAGTGATTCGGTGGGCCTGGCGGTCGATATATAAGAGCCCCTGTTAAACTGTTGTTAGGAGTGAACTTAAGACAAAAAGACAAGCTTTCACACTCCGCGATAGAATCAGAAGTGCAGTAGCATTGAAAAATAGACTTGTGGATAATGGCGAGGCCTCCTCCTTCCCGCATGTACGGTCCCTGCGTTCGATTTGGTAGCCCGATGGCAGGGTTTGAATTACGTCTGGGTCACAGTCTGGGGTTAACCAGGTCTCGGTTAGGAAGAGAGCATCTGGAGAGAGTTCGTCTAGAAGGAGCGAGATTTCTACTTTATGTTTTGACATAGACCTGCAATTTAAAAGCAATAGGGTGAAATTTTGCTGAGGCTGCCTAATTTGACCCGATTTTAAATTAACATGACAATGCTGGCAGTAAGTGGGAAGCTTGAGGGGGTGATGTCTGTGAAGGCAACTGTCATTCGTGGGGGGTTTCACTGTAAAAAGGGCGGCCGAGTCATGTTGCGTCATATGAGAGGGATCAGGGGGGGTGGCCCCTGTCCCTGGCCGGACGCGGACGGGCGCAGACGGGCTTGCCTTAGGCGCGCCGGCGGCGCCGGTGGCGCGCCCGCTGCGCGCGTCCGCTGCGCGGCCGGGCCATGCACATGATGAAATAGGGCAGAGAGGGGGCGTGGCCTGGCGCAATGGGCGTGTCCTGAGCCCAGGGAATCCCAAGCGATGGCGTCGCAACCCACTTCTGGCTCCGCGGCGAGTGAAGGGAGAGGGAACACCACACAAGAAGGTAAAAACAATACAAGTATCAATATATCATTAAAAATCAGCGAGCGCTCCCGGCTTTCCGCCTCAGGAGGTCAATGTGGAACAGATTTTACTCCATCTTATCAATGATCAATGGCTTGTGGACTATAGAGCGATAAAGGAGTGAATTGGTGAGTCACCAAGATGAACTCTAGAAGGACTTTGTCATGATTACTGCAGGGGAGTTCCTAACATCTCTCAACCTATAGCGTACTTAGGTCCTATTCAGAGCTTGGCAGACAGCGTCGTCCGTCACAAATGAGGCAGATGTTTTGCTAGCCATATTACTAGTGCCATTGACTATAATGCATTTGTAATATGGCCCATGGGATATAATCCATGCTTTTGACAGAGTATCTTATACATAAAACTCTAAATAAGGCCCGTAGTTTCATCTTGCTCCTTTCCATATGGATCAGAGATCTATTCAATTAGCTGTCCAGGGACATCACTAGGAGTTCAGGGTACTGTCCTTTAGCTTAAAGTTAGCAGTATAAGGTTTCTCCCCAGTACCCAACCTTCTGGTTGTTGTTCTACATTAGAAAGGGATACCCATTGTGTAAGCATAGAGGACTGGCTTGATCATAAATGGTCTTATAAGCAAACAGCTGTGAGGAGTTTGGAGATTGGGAAAAAGGCATCTGCATCCTTCCTAAGCTATTAGTGGTACCCCGAGACATACCTCTAAATCTAAAACTTCAGTTCTACGTATATTTATTGATCTTAAATTGGGGGCAAGGAGGGGGGCTTAATACAGTTAATATTGATTTGAAAATGCTATCTTGCTTGCGAATCCCGGGATTCCTTCGAGACAACCCGTGATATAGTTTAGCACACACTCGATGTGCATTCAAAGGCGCTGAGATTTCATGGGTTGCCAGAGGTTTGGTAAACACACAATGACCGTCCTGACTTCCTCAGAAGCGGTCGCTCCTCACGCTCCCTGACATCGTAGCGCTATACTGCTCACTGCTCTTTGCTGCTTGGTATTGTAGCGCTATACTGCTCTCTGCTCATTGCTGCTTGGTATCGTAGCGCTATACTGCTCATTGCTGCTTGGTATCGTAGCGCTATACTGCTCACTGCTCATTGTTTAATTATTAATTGTGAACTGCTCGCATTGCCTGTAACATTATTTGTGCCTGATTTGCCTGATTTACCACTGCCCATATCACAGCGTTATTCCGATTGTGCCCCAATCTCGTCCTGTTTCGCTTTTGTTTGTGCTGCCATTTTGTTGTTGTGCCAGTCTCTCCACCCCGCTCCCGCCTCCCAGCTGAGCGTCCCTCCCACTGATAGATAAGAATCGGCCCGTTTGGTCAAGCGCTGTGACCGTCCTGACTTCCTCAGAAGCAGTCGCTCCTCACGCTCCCTGACCATCCTGACATCGTAGCGCTATACTGCTCACTGCTCTCTGCTGCTTGGTATCGTAGCGCTATACTGCTCTCTGCTCATTGCTGCTTGGTATCGTAGCGCTATACTGCTCATTGCTGCTTGGTATCGTAGCGCTATACTGCTCACTGCTCATTGGTTAATTATTAATTGTGCACTGCTCGCATTGCCTGTAACATTATTTGTGCCTGATTTACCACTGCCCATATCACAGCGTTATTCCGATTGTGCCCCAATCTCGTCCTGTTTCGCTTTTGTTTGTGCTGCCATTTTGTTGTTGTGCCAGTCTCTCCACCCCGCTCCCGCCTCCCAGCTGAGCGTCCCTCGCTCCGCCCCCTCGACTATCCATTTATGACAGATGCACCGACGCGCAGCGGACGCGCCCTATGCGTGCCAAAGGTAAGCCCGTCTACGCCCGTCCGCGCCTGGACCGCGCCCAGCGCCAGACCCCCTGGCCCCCGCGTAACACACTCCACCCGCCTAACTTACGACGCAGCAACCCTCTCCGCACGCAACACCGGCCGTCTCCCCGACTGTTACCAAGCCGCCCCAGGACGCACTCATGACCTTTCACCTGCCAATCCTGCAAGTACGACTGCATCAAGACCCACACTACATCCACACACGCCAAACAGAGCTCCAACAACAACCACCTAAAGTGCATCCTGCTCAATACCCGCTCGGTCCACAAACACGCCATTGAACTATGGAACCTACTAGACAACACCACGCCGGACGTCTCCTTCCTTACAGAAACCTGGATGAACGCCTCATCTGCGCCCGACATCGCCATAGCCATCCCGGACGGCTACAAAATCATCCGAAAAGACCGCACCAACCAGACAGGAGGAGGCATCGCCATCGTCCACAAGAACACCATCCGCATCTCAACCAGCTCAAACGACACCCTCACAGCCGCCGAACACCTCCACTTCCAGATACACACCGACCCCAAAACCACACTTAGAGGCACCCTCATCTACAGACCACCAGGACACCGCACACAATTCAGCGAAGACATCACTGACTTCATCAGCCCACACGCCCTCCCCTCTGAAGACTACATTCTACTAGGGGACCTCAACTTCCACCTGGAGAACAACAACAACACCACCACCCTTCTGGACAACCTCGCCAATCTCGGACTCAAACAACTGGTAAACACCCCACCCACTACGCCGGTCACACACTTGACCCAATCTTCTCCTCCAGCAAGCACGTCTCCTTCAATCACGTCACAGAACTCCACTGGACAGACCACAACTGTGTTCACTTCAGCTTCAGTAAGACCACCGCCCACCACCACCCACAACAAGTCCCCCGCAGAAACTGGAACAAACTTACCACCGACCAGCTCACCACATCGCTAAGCCAAAACCTCCCCGCCAAATCATCGGACCCAAATCAAGCAGCCACCGATCTCGCACTATGGATCACCCACTGCGCTGACGAATTAGCACCCTTGAAAAAGCAACACAACAAGCCAAATAACAAAAAAGCCTCCTGGTTCAACGACGACCTCAAGAACTCCAAAAAGAACTGCCGCACCCTCGAGAAAGCCTGGCGAAAAAACCCAACCACCGACAACATGACCGCCCTGATCCGATCCACCAAGAAATCAGCATTCAAGGATCGACTCGACAACAACGCCCACAACAGCAAGGAACTCTTCAGCATTGTCAAAGAACTTACCAATCCCAGCGCCGACACCAACGACATCACACCCTCCCAAGACCTCTGCAACTCTCTAGCCTCGTTCTTCCACAGCAAGATCGCTGACATACATAACAGCTTCGGCGACCAGCCCACTCCCCTCACTACCGAACTGAAACGCCCCACCACCACCCTTTGCGCCTGGAACCCGATCAACACCGAGGACACCACCCGCTTGATGAACTCCATTCACTCCGGATCCCCAACCGACCCATGCCCTCACCATATCTTCAACAAGGCCGACTCAATCATCGCACCCCAACTCCGGGATATCATTAACTGCTCCCTCGACAACGCTACCTTCCCGGAAAGCTGGAAACATGCCGAACTCAGTGCCCTCCTGAAGAAACCTACAGCAGACCCCACTGAACTCAAGAACTACCGCCCCATCTCGCTCCTCCCTTTCCCTGCCAAAGTCATAGAGAAGGCCGTCAACACTCAGCTCGCTGCCTTCCTCGAGTCCAACAACTCTCTCGACCCCTCACAGTCCGGCTTCCGAGCCAAACACAGCACCGAGACTGCCCTCATCGCAGCATCAGACGACATCCGAACACTACTCGACAACGGGGAAACAGCTGCCCTTATCCTCCTGGACCTCTCCGCGGCGTTCGACACAGTCTGTCACAGCACCTTGATACAACGCCTGAGCAACGTCGGGATACAAGGAAAAGCATTGGATTGGATCATATAATTCCTAACCGGAAGAACCCAGAGAGTCCGCCTCCCCCCTTTCAGATCAGAGGCCACCGAAGTCATCTGCGGCGTACCACAAGGTTCATCGCTCAGCCCTACCCTCTTCAACGTCTACATGAGTCCCCTTGCATCCATCGCACGCCAGCACAACCTCAACATCATCTCCTATGCTGACGACACCCAACTAATCTTCTCCTTCACCAAAGACCCAAACCACGCCAAAAACAACCTACACGAAGGGATGACGTAGCCGAATGGATGAAGAACAGCCGTTTAAAACTGAACTCAGACAAGACGGAAGTCCTCATCCTAGGACGTTCACCCTCCGCTTGGGACGACTCATGGTGGCCACCGGCCCTAGGCAGCGCACCTAAACCAACGAACCATGCTCGCAACCTGGGATTCATCCTAGACTCCTCCCTCTCGATGACCAGACAAGTCAACGCCGTCTCATCATCATGCTTTAACATCCTACGCATGCTCCGAAAGATCTTTCGATAGATCCCCACCGAAACAAGGAAGACGGTCACCCATGCACTGGTCACAAGCCGACTGGACTACGGAAACACCCTCTACGCCGGAACCACAGCCAAACTACAGAGAAAACTCCAAACGCATTCAGAACGCCTCCGCAAGACTCATCCTCGACTTACCCCGCCACAATCACATATCCAGTCACCTGAAAGACCTTCATTGGCTCCCCGTCAACAAGAGACCCCCACCCGCCAACTACGATCGTCCAATCAAGCCCTCGCCGCAATTCCACGCATCCGAAAAACAACCATGGGAGGAAGATCTTTCTCCTACTTAACAGCCAAAACCTGGAACTCACTCCCCACCCACCTCCGCCTGACACAAAACCACCTCTCCTTCAGAAAACAACTCAAAACTTGGCTATTTGATAAATAACGAACCCCTCCCCCCCTCCAGCGCCTTGAGACCCTCCGGGTGAGTAGTGCGCTATACAAATTTTTTAACTTAACTTAATAAGATGAGAATTTTACTTTCTGATCGTTTGAACGCCCTGTGCATACCTCAAAAGCGAGACTATGTCAGAAAGAGACTAACTCAAATCAATGACTGATGTAAATGTCTTGTATGTGTTCTCTCTTCTAAATTATAGATTGTGGGCATTGTTATGCATTTTTAAAGAAAATTTGTGTCCAGTCCTTTTTAGGTCTCGTCTGACCCAGCGCATGCTCTGGTCAGCCCTAGACTTATTGAGAGGGCTCCAAAAAGTGCTACCAGGCCAGCCTAGAGCTACAGTGCATGTGCGCGGGCGCGCGCGCTTTACCGCGATTACTTTCACTTTCGCGGCCGCTTTGCATAGCCAATAGGTCTCGCTTTTGGGACCTTATAAGTATTTAGTTATGCAACTGTTGCATGGCTAAACACTTATAAGGTCCCAAAGGCGAGACCTATTGGCTATGCCAATGCTTGTTATTGAATGGATTTTAAACTTTGTAAAGTCTGTAATGATATTTGATATATGGATTATTTCTATTAAAAAGTTTGTGACATAAATATTCAGTTAACTTTGTAGTATATGACTTATTCAGGATTGTGGTTACGAGTGCTTGCTGTGAGGAGGGTCAGAATGTAGAGCTGGTGAATGAGCAGTGGCTCCAAAGGGATTTATTTTTGACTTGACAGTCTTTCACGGAGCCCTCTCCCTTTGGTCTGTGGGGCCTCTCTCATTGCATTTACCTGTCAGAAAGAGAGTCACATTATATCTCCGCTTTGATGTTTAAAAAAAATAAAATGAAGTGAAAAAAAAAAAAAAGAAAGATTCAGGATCAGAAGGACTCCTGCTGGTAGAAGGTAAAATACAGAAACAAACATTAAAAGTATCACATTTTTTAGATATTGTTTGGGTGAGGGATTCATTGATTTTCGTTATTTTCTCCCCTTCCTCTTTTTAATATAATTAATTGCATGTTTTTTGTGGGTTTATTTTAGCTACTGGTGTTCCATGGTCAGTTTCGTTCTTAAAATGCTTGTGCCCTTCAGCTATTTCCCATTTCTATTACCTCCCTGCATCACTCAATCAGCACATGCCCTCCACCACAACCAAGCGTGAGTGCACTCACACACTTGCTCACAAAAACACACTTATTTTCCTGTTCTATGTCTTGAGGCGTATCATAATGTGTGTTAATGAGCCCAAAAAAGTAAGTCTGCAGTATTTGGCACAGTAAGACACCTTTATCCTTTGGAGGCAGTGCATGGGTACTGGAAATGTGGCTTTTTGAGCACCAACCTTTGAGTGGAACATATCCTGAATTAATTGTCTCTGTGTAGCCATCAGAGTTCTGGTCTTCTTTTTGGTTGGCATAGAGTCTTTCTTCCGTCGGTGATGCCTGTCACAGAGAAAACAAAGAACAATCTCACATGGCTGACCCATCAACCCAATACGCTACTACTTCTGCTGCTACATATGGGAAGGAGCAAGTAAAGGTATTTCAGTAGCACCTAGCAGGAGCTGATGCCCCTTTCCAAACTCTAAGGGAGCTGAGCCCTTCAAGGACTTGTCCCACTCCAAGCCCTCAGGACTTGAGCACTTCAGCTACTTGCCCCACTCCAAGTCCTGAGGACCTGAGCAAACTAAAGGCCAAGGACGTGAGAAAGAAAAGGCCCCGAGGACTTGAGCAAATCAAACGTGGAATTGATGTGTACAACTAAATACATGCTTCACGTTACTAATGAAACTATTGAGCCCTCTAATGTACACTGGTAGCTAAATAAAGTCAAGATCAATAATAAATAAGAAATTCTGTTGGGTCAAGCAAAGGTCTGTCTACGAATAGCTAAAAAGTAATGAAATGAGGAAGTTAATATTCACTCACAGTCTGCCTCTAAAGCATTGCTAATGACATCATACTTTGCATTACATACATAACAAATGACATCATTCAAGATATCACAGAGGATCTCTCACACTTGCTCCCTGTGAAATATCACGGAACACATTACATCTATTAGTGTACTCTTCACAAGCAATATCGGCACAATAGGCCTGATTTACTAAACCCACCATGTATCACTTGTCAATAAAAAACAAGCTATGATTTATTCCAATTCACTTACATGACGCTTGTTTTTGTGTCACACTGTACTTTCACACTGAACCTGCATATTTTTCTGTGTTCTGTTCTTTTCCTGGGATTTAGTCTGAACACCACAGACCAGGTCAAACAATAATGCCCCTTGTTATTCTCTTTGGTCAGGCACTAGCACCTAGACACAACACGAGAACGCAGCTGCTGTTTGTGAGCACACATGCCATGTCATATAACTGAGCACAAAAGTTTAAGTAAACGACCTGAGGGAGGGTTCGGAGACCAGATTACTACATCAGTTGAGTTGTAGAATGTCCATCTGTGTATGCTAAGTTACGGAGTCCGCCACTAATCTCAGTGATATTTGATATATAATCATCTAGCTTCAGGAGAAGGGAGGGGGTTTAGGCTACTCTGTCTTATAACATGACAGGGCTTTTCAGGATATATGGGTTATTAAATGATAATAGTATTTTTGGCACGTAGTTGTTTTCCAATTTTAGAAAACAATAGTTTAAATAAATATTCCAAACTTCCTCTGGTATGGTTAGGAGGGCAAGTGAGGCACTATAGCTAGTCAGACCCAGGCTTATGGATACTGAGGTGGTATGGCGATTCAGTCACTATATGCTGATGTTCCATGGTCCCCAAGCATAGTTCTGTTCCTGAGCAGAATCCCTGCAACAATATGGGTGAGGGGGTATTGGTAATCAAGAGTAGCTGTAGTACACATACCCATCTCTGTGTCTTCTGTCCTCGTGAAAGCAAGGACATGTCAACAGGCAGAGAAAGAGAAACAAACGTTCACATGCCTGTGATCATTACGACCAGTGCCTGGCATTGGACTGGGCCTATGTGAGCAGCGGTGACGCCAGATCTCCAGATTTGGTGCTACAATTTAAGATGAGCTGTAACCAGTAGGCCACCAATAATTGACGCAAATAAGGACCCAACTGCTAACACTCCATTCTCCCTTTACTTGTTGCAATCCTGAGGGGGTGGAGGGGACCCCATAACATAGGCTCAGCTGCAATGACTGGTGGGAGCCTGGTGCATTCATTACAGAACCAGGCATGTAGTATCACGTCTCCTCCTCTCCTTGTGGCTCGAGGCAGTGCAGACAAGGGTGCACGGGCAAAAAACTGATTTAAAAAAACCTGCATGAACACAAAAGCAGGTTAGGGAGAAATTAAAGAAATGCTTCACTGCTACGTTGAGAGGTACCGCAGTCACGAAAGAAGCAAAGGGAGGGTCACCCCGTGATGTCTACCCCAGCACGATCACTGTAAACATGCGCACACTGGAAGGGAGAGGCAAAAATGTAAAGAAAGAACTCAAATTCATGTCCTTGCCCTGAACAGCGGTCTTCAAAGAGCTGGCTTGAAAGTATGGAACAGTGTGAGCTCTCGAGGACATGAAGTCTTGCAATAGCACGACGTCCATAGATAGATCAGGCAGGTCTATTGGAATAAAGAGGGCAACCACATTTGAAGCAAGCACTGATGAGCACCAAGTGCACAGAACCAAAAAAAGAGAAAAAGGATGAGCAAGCCTCAAAAACAATAGCCATCGGAGTAGATTTGGCTCAGTTAACCATGAATAGAGCTGCAAAAGATTATACACACCCAATTTTCAATTTAAAAGGACTTTACAGGGGGCGTGGCCTAGCAAGCCATCATGGCGGACGTGTGCTAGGTGAGCTCTGTCCAGCCTAAATTAATATCCTGAATTATCCTGCTTCTCCGGTCCCATTTTCTACCCAAACTATGCCCCGGGAACGGCGCGGCCCTGTGCTCGGTGGGGCCTGGCAGCCTGGTGCGGAGTCCAGAGAGTCGGATCGGGCTTGGCCCAGGCAGGACGGAGGGCCCGCAAGCTGTGCTCGCAGTGAGGTGCTTCCGGTGGCCGTCTCCGGCGTAGACGGAGCTTTCAGACCTGTTCCACTGCCATCGGGGGTCGGTCGCCTCTCCATTCGTTCCTCCGCAACGTGGTGAACCCTAATGGTCGGCAGCCATATCGGGCCGCGGGGAGGGGACTCGTGAGCGTACACGGCTGGGCAGAGGGGCCGATGGGGACTATCTGAGTCCCAGGATGTGGCGGTGATAGCGGCTCCCCAGGATCCCATCGCGCACTCCTCCCCCCGGCAGCGTGGAGGACTTGCATTGGCAGCCCATCGAGCCGTCTGAACGCCTGTGAGGGATATCGGAGGTTGGAGCCTCTCAGCTGGCCTTATTCCTTGGACATTTCAGGTACATCCTCCCTCTTCCCGCCGCTTCCTCCCCCCCCAAGAGAGGTGCCTTACCGATTGGCGGATATATCAGACCGCGGGGGTGCCATCTGAGAACACAGCTGGACCGAGGGGTTGGCGGCCATAGTTTCGATCCCGGGCTGGAGGGCGTTTGCGGTCTTCCCTGCCTTCCTATACTATATTCTGACTGCGCTGTACGGAAGGCAGGCGCAACATTCTCTGGGGTGCGGGGAGGTTCTCAGTCCGTCATGACGAGAGATAAAGCAGGTGGGGAATCATCCAAGCAGAGCACAATAGACAAATTCACGGGCCCCGAGGCCTCTGCAGTGGCGTCGGTGGGGGGGGGGGGGGGGGGGGGGGGGAGGGTGGCGGTTATCATCACCCAGTCAAGGGATGCCCTAAACGCTAAGATTGGCGCAGTCAGTTCCAATGCCATGTTGCTGCGTCAGGACTTGCGCAATGCAATTGCGCCGTATCACAGAGAACGAGACGAGAATCTCTGGAGTGGAGGACGTGGTCGACACTCTGCAGAAGCGAGTGGCTTAGCTTGAGACGATCCAACGTGGACTGGCTTCCCGGGTGGAGGACGCTGCGCAATAATCTTCGCTTTGTCGGGTTCCCGGAGGGGTGCGAGGATGGCGAAATAGAGCGGTTCCTTACTCAGTGGTTGGAGAGTTGGCTCTCCCCGGAGTCATTATCCAAATGTTTCGTAGTGGAACGGGATCATAGAGCTCTGATGCAAAAGCCCCCACCTGGCACCCGCCCGAGGGCTGTTATTGCAAAACTGCTCAATTATCATGAACGGGACATTATCCTGGAACAGGCTAGGGCCAAAGAACCGCTGCTATTTGACAATGCCCGCATTCTGATATTTCCTGACTACACAAAACTGGTTCAGCAACGGAGGCAGTCCTTCATGGCGGCCTAAGCCCGTCTCCGGGATCTCAAACTACCATATGCCTTATTGTATCCAGCCAGGTTGCGGGTGGTGTACCGGTCCCGTACCCATTTCTTTGATTCGCCAGAGGAGGTCTTTCAGTGGACGGATGACACGGTGCAGCTTCTCCCTCACACCGCCCCAGAGGGAATCGGACTCTTCATCAAGTATGGTGGCACGGAAGCAGCCCAAACAGAAGGTGAAGGGGAGCAGACGCACCAGGTCCAGACGTCGATCCCAGTCGTGTGACGCCTCCTCCCGGGCTGAGTCAGTCAAGCGACAGCACATATCGGCGGACTGACTGCTGGTGGTGCTCTTTGTCTCATGGGTTTCTGATACGCTTGCTTCGACCGGAGAAGCACAGATGAGGGCCGGTATCGCTGTTGGACATTAGCTGACAGGAAGAGTGCCAGCAGACGATGGGCTGTAAGTTGGGGATCCACTGGTGGGCGGGGGGGGACCTCCTGTTGGGGTGTGCCGGCCGCGCCCGCCGCGACAGGCACTTCACTTTTTTTGAGGTATGGGGGTGGGGGGGGGGGGGGGGGGGGTTAGAGAATTGTTGGGTTGTTTTGGGGGGTTTTGTTCTTTGATCGCACTGTCCTGCACTGCTTCAGAGTCACCTTGCACATATCACACGTTGTTCTTTATGCCAATGCTTTGCATTGAGCCCTCCCATGGCAACGTTGTCAGTAACCAACGAGATCCCCTTGGGACCCTTCGGATAATTCGTTTGAACGTCAGGGGGGCATTAGACAAGATCAAACGCGGAGCTCTACTTAAACAGGCAAAACGAGTTCATACTGACATTCTCATGCTGCAAGAAACACACCTTATGGGGACCAGGGCACTATGCTTTCAGCGTTTTGGCTACATTCATGTATTTCACTCCGGGTTTGTGAGGGGGTCTCGGGGAGTTGCGATATTGATCCATCGCCGGGTTCCTTACACACGTCAAGACATGGAGAGATACTCAGGGCAGGTATTTGTTCTTACAAGGAACGGTGGGTGATGAAACTATGGTACTGGGGTGTGTTTATGCCTCCCCGCCTTTCTCCTGGGGCATGAGAGAATTATGATCCTATGGGCGGATATGCCGGATGGTCTGGCAGCTGTGGGGGGCATTGGAATGACGTGATGGACCTGGCCAGAGACCGCTGGCGGCCTGGGGGTTCTACAGATGTCCGACAGTCTACCAAACTGCACTCCCTGGTTGGGGGGTTTAGATTGGGTGGCCCCTTGGCGTCGTCTACACGGGACAACACAGGGATACACATACCTATCGGCAGTACATGACTCCTACTCCCGCCTTGATTATATATTTGTCCCAGGTTGGCAGATAGCAGGGTAGTTGCGGCTGATATCCTCCCACGTGGGCTCTTGGACCGCTCGCCGGTAGCCCTTACCTTGCGGGTGGGGCGGGCACACCAGCCTTTTTGGTGGCACCTTTCCGACCTGGAACCTCCAGACGGAGGATTGTAGAGAACATATGGAAAGCGCTTTTGATCAATACCTGACACTTAACGTAGGCTTGGTAGATGGGGCTGAATCTCTTTGGGAGGCGATGAAGCCCACAATCCGTGGCGTGGACAATTCCTTCTGTGCGGCTGCCCGCAGAACGCATAGGGAGTCCCTCGTACATGTAGAGGCTAAACTTCTTGAACTAGCAACTCGCAGTAGGGATGGTGGAAGCAAGACTATTCATACCTCCTCCTAGATGAAGCCCGCCAGGCGTGGCTGGCGACCCGCAGCAGGATATACCAGTGGGGGGATAAGGCCAGTAAGCTATTGCATAGATTGTGTCAGGGGACACTATACCCCCAGGCCCTCCCTGGCGTTGTGGGCCCCGATGGGGCTCCCCTCACGGACTCCTCCGTTATTGCCGAGAGCTTTGCTACGTATTATGCAGACCTCTATGCCCACAAATAATGTCTACATGCAGATGTGATAGGCTGCTTCCTGGCGAGCGTGGAACTGGATCTCCCTCTCACGGAAGAAGAACTCGGTGCTGCACTGGGGGACATGCACCCTGGGAAGGCCCCGGGACCGAATGGCTTTTCATGTGAATTTTTTAAACGATATTTTCTACAATTAGGGCCCCATTATCGCAGGGTGGTGGAGGAGGCCAGGGAGCGGGGTCGTCTGCCTCGTGATTGGAGACATGCGGAAGTGGTGGTGTTCCACAAGCCTGGTAGACCTCCCGATCAGCACGCATCATACCGCCCTATCTCCCTCCTGAATGTGGAGGCCAAGATTCTGGCTAAGGTTCTGGCTAACCGCCTCCGGTCCCATATTACTTCATTGGTCCATCCCGATCAGGCCGGGTTTATGCCCCAGCGGGCGACCCGCCATAATATTCGTCGTGCACATGTTGCCGTGGCGACCGTCCAGGGGTTGGGAGAATGAGCAGCGTTGTTGCTAGCGGATATGGAGAGGGCATTTGATTCACTTAGCTGGGTGTACTTATTCGCGCTCCTCCGCAGGCTGAACATCGGACCTCGGTTCCTGTCCTACCTGACTTTGCTTTATACGGACCTCACCGCATCTGTGCGCGTGGCAGATTCCATCTCCTCCTCGCTTTCTATTGGTCAAGGCACCAGACAGGGTTGTCCACTGTCTCCCTATCTGTCCACTGTCTCCCTATCTGTTCGCGTTAGCTATGGAACCCTTGGCATCCTGGGTGCGGATTGATGCTCAAGTGACCGCTCTTCAATGGGTACCTGGACTGTCAGATCGTATTGCCCTGTACGCCGCCGACGTGCTATTTTTTTCTCAATGAATTAGATAGGTCGGGACCGCAGTTGCTTCGCATCAAGCACATTTTTGGGGAGACTTCTGGCCTGTATATGAACCCTGGAAAGTCTACCCTCTGGGTCCTTGGGGGGGGGGGGGGTGGTGTCTCGGGTCTCGGTTCCTGGGCCTCCTCTGTTCAGGTAGTTTCTGGGGGGCTGAAATATCTGGGAGTGTTTTTGTCGGACTCGCCTGCCACATCTTGGGATAGGAATTTGGCCCCGGTATGGGATCGCGTGAGGGTAGATCTTAAAACTTGGTCTCATTTCCCCCTGTCTATCTATGGCCGGTCAGCCATCTTTAACATGGTTTCGCTCCCGAGCCTACTTTCTCACCTACAAAGCTATTCATATCCGATTTCTCCCAGATGGTTCCGACAGGATAATGTGGCTCTGGGAAAGATTCTGTGGGGCGGCGGAGTGGCGAGAGTGGCCCTACGGACTTGTTTCCAGTCCACATACTGTGGGGGGCTGGCGACCTCTGATATTTTGTCCTACTACATAGCCTCACATCTGCTGGCACTCAATGAATGGTGGTATGGGGGTAGGACTGACCCGGCATACGCTGTTGAGCGGCGGTGCATGGGGGATCACACGCTACACACTATACTCTACTCTGCACCGCTATGTAACTCCTTGCCGTCTGTCACGAAAATTATATTCCAAATCTGGCGGCAGGCACTGTGGAGGATAGGTTGGTGGAATAGGTTGACCCGGGAGACCCCTCTCTGGCACAATGGGCGATAGCCACAAATAGCTGTACGGCCTGGATCTCGTGGCTGGGACAGTATCGGCATCTCTACTTTGGGCGATGTAATGTGGGGGCCGATCCTGAAATCCTTTCAAGATTACAGAAGGACTTCTATATGCCAAAAACCGAATTTTACAGATATCTACAGTTCAGACACGCCATCTCCCCGAGCTTAGTGGGCTTGGAGTCCGCGGCTAAGTTCAGCCCGATAGAGGCAAAGGTGTTTATGGGAGACCTCCAAGACTACAAGATTTCCAAAATCTATCAGTCCCTGGTTACACATAGATCCCCCACGTTGCTGCGCCTTACGGAGGCCTGGGAGGGTGATGTGGGCCCACTGAAGGAGGAGGACTGGACGGAGGCCCTGGCATCCCCGCGGGGGGAAGCCATAGCCATAGCCGTGAGCCTGCGCCTTATCGAGTTCAAATACCTCCATCGGGTGTATTTTACCAGAGTCAGGCTGTGGAGGGCGGGGCTAGTGGCTTCCCCGGTTTGTCTCAGATGTGAACATGAGGAAGGTACCTTGCTGCATACAATTTGGCATTGCTCTGCATTAGCGCGATTCTGGAGAGGAGTTATGGCCTGGCTCTCCGAAGTGCTAGGTTGGGACCTTACCTGCCCGCCGAAGTTGGTACTTCTGCATGTCATGGACAGGATTGGCGGCAATATATACAAACGCCATCTTATGCTATTAGGGTTTACCTTGGCTTAGAGGGATATCGCTAGGGTCTGGAAGGCACAGAGGGCACCCTCAGTGTTCGCGTGGAAGAATGGCCTAGATTTCTGTATGGGCTTGGAGATTCCCATCTTTCTGGCCAGGGGGTGCCTGCTTAAACACTTTAAAATTTGGAAGCACTGGGCAGACTATCGTGACTTCGAGCTAGAGCCCGTCTCAATGGCCAGGTCCCTTGACCCGGCTTCACTTTCAACTTAGTTGACATAAGACATTGCCTCTTGGGCGATGACAAAATATGCTTGTATGGACGATGCTTTTACTTTCGTGGTGCTGTTCCGTAGTAGGTGCTAGTGCTATGGGGGGTGGGTTCGTGGGATTATAGTTTTTTGTTGATAATTCATTGTATTGCTCTACATTTGTCTTATTTTGCTCGTAAAAACTGTCGGAATGATGTACAATTCGTGTGCAGAAGTTTCTGGGTTACAGAGCTCTGCGTTATATGTGCTATTTGACAAATACAATCTGTTTTTTTTTTAAAAAGGACTTTACAAATGAGAAACAGATGCATGACGATAAGCAAAGAAATAAGCACGAACTAGGACGAGGAAAAGAAAGACTCCGAAAGAAATGAATGAACAAACAAGCAAAGTAAACAACAAATCGAGGACAGGAACACTGGTGGGACCCAAAGTTGAACAAAGGGTCAGTGGCGAGGGGCTCAACAAAATAGAATGTGCACAAGTAAGCACACCCAACCAAACAAAAAAGTAGCCCAGGGAGCTCAACACCAGTCACTGCAAAGTGCTGCAACCTGAGAGACACGAAGCTGAGCCCCCGCAGGCTGGCTCTGCCATTTATTCTTCACAGAGGATAAAGGAGCTGAGCGAGGATGGTGCCTATTACTAAGCTCACCACAGTGTAGAGAAACTATAAAACACAACCAATATGCAGATACAGTAGGATGCAGGAGCACACCTAATTACTCCACGCACAAAGAGAAAAGGAGTAGATAAGGAAACTGGAGCACAAATTCAAGACAAACTATGGGAAGCAATAAAGTCAAAAGAGGTCAAATAAAACATCACAAGACACCCTGGCCATCAGGCGGGACGGTCAGAACTGTAGGCAGAAGTGGGTGGTTCTGAACAGTGGAACAACATAACATAAGCAAAAGGCATCAAATAAACTGCCATGCATAGAAATATTACACAAAGTGATACCACTAAGTAACCCAAAAGCAAACACGATCATATCTGAAGGGAGAGAGTCACGAAATTCATATTTTACTTACAGGGGCCACCCCCAGTTAAAAGAACCACAAAGAAGCCTGGGGACAAGGTGGAAAAACTACATGGATTAGTTGGATGAATTTCAAGAATCAGCTGGTGAGTCGCGGGCCAAATAGAAGCCGCAGCCTCTGATTTAGTTAGTAGGTCATGGCGCCCGGTCTTTAATGAGAACATTGTCTACAAAAAAGATTAAGACTTACAACAAACTCAAAGCAGCACTGTGCACACTGTAGCCCCAAACTGTCACAATATAAGGGAGGTACCCTGATCCTCGGAAAAGGGATGGGTATATATCAACATAACAGCAAAACATTCCCTTTTCCCAAGTTCGAAGAGAAGACCCTAAGACTAGTGAATCAGATCAAATAAATCCGTGATCTAAATGTATAAGGACAACAATACATTTCCAAGTTGCTAAAGTACAAAATCATGTGTGAAGAGAAACAAATGTAAAAACATTATCCCCGAAACGCCGCGTCGACTGTTTTTCTTTTTTGTAATATTCGTAAATTGACCAACATTTTTTAATAAAGTAAAAACAGTGTGTTCTAGCTAATCACTTACAGTAAATTTTGTGGTATCATTGTTAAAACTTTTTAATAAACTCATTTTTATAAGCATTCCTTTTTAATATTGTTTGATTTTATATATTAACATTTGTTTCTCTTCACACATGATTTTGTACTTAAGCAACTTGGAAATGTACTGTTGTCCTTATACATTTAGATCACTGATTTATTATATCTGATTCACTAGTCTTAGGGTCTTCTCTTCGAACTTGGGAAAAGGGAACGTTTTGCGCTTATGTTGATATACACACTGTAGCCCCAACATGAATGTGGGCCAGGAATGCCACATATTCAGCACGGCGTACCAAGAGTGGGTATATCCTTAGCACAGGAAGAAAACATGTTGCAACACTGCCCTTTCAACACCTCCACATCTGGATACACCATTCATCAACTACACAACACGTTCCTGAAAAAATGACTCATTAAAAGAAATCCTCCAGAGGGCCAATGCCAGCTAGTAGGACAAAGAAAGCATCACACCTCAATTCAAGAGATGAGGACAAGAAAGAAGGTACACGCATGGGGGAGTAAACCAAGGCAGAGTCTTGGTATCTAGAGACCAGGCCAGTACAATCACCAAACACCAAGAGGCTATACACACATGAATAATCTAGCCTAACAGACCACTGAGGACCTGTCAAGCAGCAAGTGACATGGATAATAGTCGACCTAGGAAGAGAGAGGAAGAAGAAATCCACTGAAGATCACATCCGGCCATCAATACACAAATTCACCCGAGAAAGAAAACTGAGCAGAAAGAACTGAGAAGCATCGATCAATGACACGTGGGAGTAATGCATGCAAGCCGAAGAGATAAAGCAAGAACACACATCGACAACAGTCATTAGACCGTGAAGAGAAAGAACGTGAGCCAGGTGCAATTTTCCACTGCCAAGTACCCCACAGAATAGAGAAGGTAATGAGTGGAGTAAAGGTGCACCAACCAGAAAACCTCCTAAAGACTCATGGAACACTTCGTAATGGTCTGCTAAATCAGACACTGAGTAGGTTATCACAGTCCAGAGAATATATACCACTACATCGTAATGGGGAAACAGCCATTACATCGCATGCATAACAACGCATGCGATTACAACGCGGTTGTTACAACTACCGCGTTGTTACATCGCAGTACCTTTACAACGCAAGTCGTTACAACTACTTGCTGTAGGGGGGGGAAGGATGTTGGAATAGTATAATTTACTAATCCAACTCCAGTGTGTGCAACAGTAGGGAAGGTGTTGGAATAGTAAATTATACTATTCCTTAGCTTAGAACACCCCCTACAGCAAATCATTGTAACGACTTGCGTTGTAATGATAATGCAATGTAACAACGCGGTTGTTGTAACCACCGTGTTGTAATCGCATGCGTTGTCATGCATGCGATGTAATGGCTGTTTCCCCAGTCCAGAGAATCAACGCAATCAGCAATCACATTAGGTACACAAAAACATCACTATAACAAAAACAACCAAGGTCAAGAAAATACTGCAGCAGACAATAACCGGAAAGACATTAGAAGACGCTGAAAATCTCTACCATTCTGAGAACAGCACAACCATCCACCAGCTACAGGCCACATCAGTTGACCATCCTCAGCAGCACAAGCAGCTGAAATGACTAACAGTGAGGTGGCAGACCAAGCACCTAAAAAGAGAACTAAAGGTTTTCTCATCAGGTGGGAGGAGATGTGTCATCCTCTTAAAGAAAGGGGAAGATGTCATGTCAGAGGTAAATTGTTTTTTGTCTAAGGACAGGGAAGCGGTCATTGCTTTAGGACACTAGGGGCCCGATTCACAGAACTAACTTAAGACAAAATCCTAAACTTACTACCATTTTGGTATTCACAGAAGGCACTTACTCATTTTGGTATTCACAGAAGGCACTTACTCATTTCGGTATTCACAGAAGTTAGGAGTCCTAACTTTAGGACTCCTAAATGCCTTCTGTGAATACCGAAAGTCTTAAAATTAGGATTTTTCTCAGTTTAGTAGTAGTATAGTTAGGACTCCTAACTTTAGGACTCCTAAATGCCTTCTGTGAATACCGAAAGTCTTAAAATTAGGATTTTTCTCAATTTAGTAGTCCTAAGTCTAAATTTAGGACTACTAAATTGAGAAAAATCCTAATTTTAAGACTTTCGGTATTCACAGAAGGCATTTAGGAGTCCTAAAGTTATGAGTTCTAACTATGCTACTACTAAACTGAGAAAAATCCTAATTTTAAGACTTTCGGTATTCACAGAAGGCATTTAGGAGTCCTAAAGTTAGGAGTCCTAAATTTAGGACTACTAAATTGAGAAAAATCCTAATTTTAAGACTTTCGGTATTCACAGAAGGCATTTAGGAGTCCTAAAGTTAGGAGTCCTAACTATACTGCTACTAAACTGAGAAAAATCCTAATTTTAAGACTTTTGGTATTCACAGAAGGCATTTAGGAGTCCTAAAGTTAGGACTCCTAACTTCTGTGAATACCGAAATGAGTAAGTGTCTTCTGTGAATACCAAAATGAGTAAGTGCCTTCTGTGAATACCAAAATGGTAGTAAGTTTAGGATTTTGTCTTAAGTTAGTTCTGTGAATCAGGCCCACTGATCTTGCAAGACAGCGCCCTCTGTGGTCAACCAGCGCCAACAGTAGTATGAAGCACCAGACAAAAGCACCCACCATATGGAGACAAAAAATGCGTTTGTATGAAAGTACAAAATGGACTGCAAACCTGCAACTGAAATGGCGAATGTTAAGGGTGTTAGGTGGCTAAAGGCTTACACCTGGATACCTTTTAAGGTATTTGAGTGAAACCCACTGAAATTTTGGATTCTTAAAAATAGAATAAGTGTAAAGTCTATTAACCTATATGTACTCTTTTTGTGAGTGTGCTTATTTGCATACTGCTCAAACAATGGTAACCTTCCATTCACCATAACCTAGGACCGACGTGCTACCTCCACACACAATACTGGCACCAGATTGTCCTCAAAGTAAGCTTATGGCATCCATAAGATTTCAAAACATGTATGTGTCCTTCCCCTATCTGTATGGCACCCAGAAGCCTTCTTTGAAATTTCTTGGCATGCATATATCCTGTACTTAAATGCCTACCATCCACGTACCAAGCTTGCTATCTCTGTCCTGTCTGCGAATCAAGTATGTGATATAATATTGAGATTTATCTGTGCTGTTCTAAACAAGGTAAAGAACAAATGCATCATTTGTGGTGTTAAGATTATGTAAGAATCTTAGTTTTATTTTATTCTTTAGTTTTGACATAGGAACCATAACCCTCACCTAGTGAGTTTTTTACAGAATTTCCTTTCTATGATATAGGTTTTAATAGGACGTATCCACCTAAAAAGGACAGTTGTCAACGTTTTCTATGTACAGCAGCAAGACAGAATTACCCAAGGAAACAACTGATCACTATGATAGCGAAGTCCAATCCCAATTAGTGAAGGCTGGATCAGTTTATTTTTGTACGCTTATATGGCACTTCAGACGTTATGATACATATGTTGACTTTCCTACAGTTACATCACATAGTTGTTGTTTCCTCAGACACCATCAGGGAGGTGGTCCATGGAAATAATGTAAACACCCAATGAGCCAGAACTCTGTTTGCAATGTCCTTTCCACACTTCTAAACTTCTACTTAAATGAGCCAGGCTTAAGACACAGGAGAGAACTATGGCACCTGTAAAGTCTGAACCCCCGGGGTATCAGATTTTAACAGTTGTGAGCCAGGGCAGTCGTAATTGAAACGTTAGTGACCGCTGTTGTTGCTTCTTTCAGAGAGCCTCCAAGCATTTACCAGGGATTTTCAAAGGGTTAAATGGAGAGTTGTGCTTACTTAATTTACCTAGATAAGCTTTAGATCTCAACCTAAGCAACTAATTTTGAGTTAACTAAATCTAAATGAGTCTGAGAAATGCAAATCGATTTATTTAGTTTGCTTCATTACTTGTTGAAAGTGGAGACGTGTTACTTTGTATGATGTATGGATAATCCAGTACTGCGGCTTGTTTATCGTGTTTCATACTTTATAACAGAAATAAAGCCCTGTTAGAAACAGAATCAGGTACTCCCGCTAGGCTCGATTGTTTAAAAGGATGCACTGTATAGTTATGCATCCATGAATGATATATGTCCCCGATGAACACAAATACAGGACCCCAAATTAAGGCATGTGTGATCGCAACAAGTAGCTGGGTGGCTGGAAGCTTTTGTGCCACCTCTGACTTGGCTGCTCTGCTCAAGAATATGAAGCTGCAATGTCCTCAGGACTCCATGCTTTGTTTGCTATGTGGGAGAGGGATGTAGGCAGTGTCGGACTGGCCGACAGGGCAATCAGGCAGTGTCTGGCAGGCCAGTGTGAGACACTTTTTTGGCTTTTTGTTATATTGCGCTGGGCTGGTTTTTACTGTTAACGTCCCTAATATTAAAACAAATATTGCCTGCAGCAAGCTCAAATCAATGCAGTCTTCTATACCATGCAAAACACTCATACAGTGTGTCTTTACAAGTTCACAACTACCCCAATTTGAGGATCAAAGAGTGGTGGCTTCGCAGATTCGATGATCTGGCATACTCAGTTTAGTGATGGACGATGGGTCGTCAGAAGCTTCCTCACCTCCTTTACAGAGGGGTCATGCCAAGAATGCTACCGGCTGTCATACGGGTGGCGCGGGAGGTCTGGCCATTGGAGGACTATGATTGGTGGGAGGCAGTGCAGGCACCTAGAGGCCATAAAGGCCTCTCGATTCAGACTCATGCAAATGAAGTTCCTCCATCATGTTTACCTCATTGGAGCACGGTTACATCGCATGGGCCTGATAGCTGTGGGAAATTGCCTGAGGTATGATGACCCACAAGGGGAATTATCCCATACATTTTGGCACTGCCCCGTGTGCTCTCACTTCTGGAACGAGGTTCTGGGCTGATTGGACGACATGCTGGGCTGGCCCTTCCGGGGTAACCCAAACTCATTCTTCTACATACCACTGAGAACTAAGGGGTTATCGGTATCAGAGAGCGTTACTTTGGCTGGGATTGATAGTTGTCAAGAGAGAGCTTGCGAGAGCCTGGAAGGATACTACTGCTCCCCCTGTACAGGCATGGGCTAAGGGCATGGATTACTGCATGGGGTTGGAGTACCTGATTTACCTAGCTAGGGGGTGTCCCCAGTAGCATTATAAAGCATAGAGCGTTGCCAAGGTCAGGGGCGTTCAGCTCGAGCCCTGACCAGACATACCTTGGTCCAATGTGGCAAATGCTTGCTGCCGTTGCCTCGACACTATTGGTCTACAAATGGGTCCTGAGATCTAGGTCCTGTTATTAGGACACATTTCATCCAGGGTTGCTTTACTGTGCTGCTATTGTGTTTTGTATAACAATGTGTCCCGCATTGCTGCCGTGAGCACGTCACCTATTATTTTGCTTGTAAAAACAAGAGTTAAAAAACAAAACAAAAAAAACAGCCTTAATTTGAAAACATGGACCACATTTTTAGATTTCACCAGTGGTGGCCACTTTTATTTCGGTGCTTGGGCCTATTTTCCTCCTTAGTTCCACCCTGGCTCTATGGGCAGGACAGGGCCCATAAGAATGAGGGAGCAGTATGTGAACAAGGGCTCCCAGCCCATTCCACTCTCCCAAGCGGGAGGTGTATAGCTCATGATGTTCTTCCTTTATTAGAGGGTGTGTCTAGGGCTGCAGGCTTTGTACACTCTCCACGGCACTCTGCAGCATGCAATTTGGGGGAACGTCTGAATCAGTGTGCAGGCCTACCAAGTGCACCTGCGATTCAGTATGGTGGGTGGAGCTGTACAGCCCGTTCTCTAGAACTCACTTGCAGAGAAAACTATAAAGCTAGCGCAGCATATCTTGTAAATTTAGCAAGCAAACCCTAATTTGCATATATTTCAACCAGTCGTTCCCTAATTTTGAAATATTTCTTCAATCAGGGAGCTGATGATGTATTACTATTGAGTACATTCTTGCAGTGTGATTGTTCATTCCATTTATATGAACATTGATATCACTGGTTTGGTAACTAACGCAGTTACCTAGATTGGGAAGTGCATTTAGGGCGATTAATGAATCTAAAAGTATTAGTTTGTGAAACCATAATGCAGAAGGAGGATGTGATATGGTTATGTTGCAGTGGTCTTGATGTGGTAAAGATTAGTGGTACGATTGAGAAGAGATGTTGAGGGAACCACAGATGTGGGTCTGCAATATAGAAGCATATATGTACAGTGAAGGGGAAGGAGTGAGAATGGGGAGAGTGAGAGAGTGTGTGTGTGTGTGTTTAGGGGGTACATCTGAAGAATACAGTGATTGCTCCTAATGAAGTTCAAGTCTAAACTATTTTCTTTCTACCTTATTACTTTACCCACGGCATGTCATCTATTATTTTGTGAGGCTAAAAAAAAAAAAATCACATCATCATCACACTGCACAGCTATCCCGTGAGGGGGTGGGAGCAAAAACAGGGTGTATTTTGATCTTACCGTCACCTCTTTGTAAACAATGTGGGATACTGGTCTCCGTAGGTTCAGCTCAATTGTTGTGGACTCGGGCTTCAGTTCCTCTTGGGTTTTCTCAACTCTGGCCACCCCTTCAAACTTCTGCGACCTGCTTACCGAGGGTGCAAATACCGCCGAGGCACACCTGCTTTCATGCTCATCCTCTATCCCGTTGAAGGCTTCACCGTTCATGTTAACTTTCCCATCTACCTACACGATACACATTGAAAATATATTTATCACATATTTATCATATTATAGAATGGAAAAGTTCACCATTTACTCCACTGGAAGAGTGAAGTACATGATTTCTTCATTTTTGAATAAACCATGATTTGGACAACTATTCAGTGATTCCACAATTTTAAACCAATATGCTTGCTGCAGACACTTTACAATTTATATTTAAGAGTAGTTTAAAGCACAGTGATCCACAGCTGTGGCTGATCCCCAACTCAACAACCAGTTTTTCACACCAGGATGATGTTGCCAGGAAAGGCACACATACCTAAGGTCTTGTAAACTGCATTTTTGTGCTCCCAAGAGCAGAACGTATTACAGTGACTTCCTAAAGGTGGGGATTTTTAATAGAAAAAAATAATTGACTGCCCAGCAGTTTACCTTTTTAGAGTAACACCCTCAACTAGAAATGTTCAAATCTTCATTGTGTAAACTCGCCATGCCATATGTGTCAGGTTCGTCAGCAGAAGAAAAAAGTGAGGGCATACCATTGATGTATCTGGATTAATTTTGATATTGACTTTAATATATAAACTACTTTAGGAAGTAAGTTGTCTGCCTCCTTGTCGTCAGTGCCATTGGGGAAACGGTGTAAGCATTCTATCCTGTGCAAATCAGAGCCGAAGAGAGTCTCTAGACTCAAACAACTGGTGTCGTAGAATAGGCTGGGAATCCAGCTCCATTGTTACTGGCTGTGCCTTAGTAATTTGATAACACAACATATGTCTGGCGAGGGCAGATGTTGGTCCGGAGATGGAGACTGGCTTTAGAGCAGGCCCAGAAGGAATTAGCTGGGACTCAAAACGACAGTGGAGATTTGGTCGAGCATTTGCAAGAGGCCAGTAGTGGGTCCTAGAGGAACAGTCAGCGCCCAGGAAGAACTAAGGCTCCTTGAGGCCTGAAGGTGCTGCAGAAGAATCTGGCATCATCTTAAAAACCTGCAGCATGGCCTCTCTGAAGGCCTCTATCTGCAGCAGGTCCCATTCAAACAGAATTAAGTAACATACCGCAATTAGTACAATGAAAAATTGGGTTTTATGTTTAAAGACAGTGCAAAAATACTAGTCAAATGCAATTAATAAAGGAGAAAATAACAGAACAGTGAGTGAGTTTTGTATCTTTAACTCAAATGTTGGAGTATGAAATGCCTTACTGACTTTTTGTTAATGCTTACTTTTGTGCACAAAAAAGTCACCTTTTAATCACTTGCCTGGGTACCGGAAATCGGCTGATTTCCTTTTACCCTGCCACCAAAACTCACTCACTGTTCTGTTATTTTCTCCTTTATTAATTGTATTTGACTAGTATAATTGAACTGTCTTTAAACATAAAACCCAATTTTTCATTGTACTAATTGCGGTATGTTACTTTATTCTGTTTGAATGGGACCACTGTTCCTTAAAAAAATTTACCTACCCTCGGTCCCTTCTGACTCCTAGGGTCTCCTTGTTTCTTTAACTCTATCTGCAGCAGGATCAACAACGGCCCAGGGAATTTGGTGCGCGCTAAAACAAACTGAGGAGCGGAGTGAGTCGATGCTCGAATCATTTGGCTCTCTGAGTGCCAGCTGCATGGTTTCTTGACTGACTTCAAGTGGCGAGAGTGAGTCGAACCCCAGTTCTCCTTCTTGTGCTTGTGGAGCACTTTGGATTTCAACTTACCTGATGACTTCAAGTGGAACCAAGATTTAGCATGATCTAGAATAAGAGCATCCCTGCGACTTTGTTTTGGAAGGGAGGATGATTGCTCAAGTGAAACCTCTGCTTATTCTCAATGACAGATAGCTCTGCTTCCTGGTCTCGGATTTCCTTCAGTTGCATCAAAGTGCTCTTCTCACTCGACTCTGAATCATGACGAGAGTACGCACATTGTGGGTTTGCGTCTTGCAGTCATGGGACAGTTTGAACCCTGTCATTTTTGGGGGAGACATTGCTTCCCTAGCACCATGTCTGGGAAGAAATTTGACGTCATCAGAAGACCGACAAGTTGGGAGTAGAGCTCCGAATTCATGTTGAAGGGCATAGAATGTAAACAATGGACTTCAGCAAGCGGGATCAGTGCCTGTATGTGGCTCCGCTTCATAACCACTGGGCCGTGCAAGGGTGCAGCAGAGCCACACAGCGCACACCAGCAGTTATTGCTTGAAAAATCTACGGATCCAGCCTCACACCGCAGAATCCTTGCCTTTCGAATATTCCTCTGTTAGAAATAGCCTTCAGACAAACAGGTTCACTATACCTGTCGATCTGACAATCTTCTTCCAGTGTCCGTGTACCATATCCTGTTTTTGGAAGCAGATGGTTCACTGGGTTGCTATTAAAAGGCTTGCACAGTAAAACTCAACTTCACCTCTGAAGGTCACTGTAAGCCAATCTGGAAAGTTTACAATCACAGTGAGGTGATCAAGCAGGACCTGGCCTCAGCTGAAACTAGATGCTTAACATCCAAGAGTGCCTGGCTTGCTCGTTTATAAGACACTAATCAAGCAAGAGCCCACACCAGATGGGGTTAGCTAAGCATATGGTTCGAACATCTTGGACAAACCTCGAGATGCTAACCTTGTACAGAGACGCTGATGTCTTGTTTATAAAAATCAATAAAATACTTTGAATGCGGTTAAAATGAAGGGCAGCTCAGGGGCCTCATCAGTGGGTGGAGAAGAGGAGTCTAAGCTGGCTCCACTACATAGCCTTAATCCTCATAGCAGGTGCATGGAAGCAAGTGGGACTGCAAAGCTAGGGCAGTAGCACAAAACAGCAGTAGTGACTTCATAAATGACCATATCTTCCATTTTGCTTGGCATATGGAAAAGACACCAGACACTACATTCGCAGTAAAGCTCAGGGCACACAGCTAAATACGCAGTTCCGCTCCCATATTGTGAAGGTAGTGCACGAGATTATAATTTCCAATTGCCATAGCCAAGTAATTCTACATTACCAAAATTAGAAAGTATTGACCATCCTGGTTGTCTTATTGATTAGGCCATCAAAGAGTACCTTCTTCAGAGGGCAGAGGCTTCAGATGACTTGACCTAAACACGACTAAAACTGATTTACAAAAAAATAAATCATTTATGTAGGGGTACCAAGCAGGCGCAATGCAATCCATACATACAATTCTTATCTAGTGCTTTCTGAACTTCATTCCAGCAAAAGATAGCACGCTCATGCTAGCCGTAACTAGAGACTTTGCATGTTGTCAAGAGCCACTTGCAAGATTATTTCAGTGAAGGAGCAGTTTATAGTCTATGCATGAGCACATTTCACCTTTACTGGCTGACTATCAAATCCAAGTGTACGAGGCAACCTGCTAGCAGAAAGAGGACTTTGCAGGTGATGACATGTTTTGCAAGGCAGCACCTGCACTGCAAGCAGCGAATATGGATTTAATGTTACTCCACCTGTAATAAAACTTGGCTCGTTTGTTCAATCTTTTAGCCAACCATCTAAAATGTGTGCAAGTACACAACTAGAGTATAAAAGAAAAACTGCAATAATTACAAAAACACTGTCACCTTCGATGAGAAAAATGAAACAGATCGAGATCCAACATATTTTTCATCTTAGGATCCGATCTTGGAAAGACATTTACAAGCATGGTATAGGCTCTACGTATTAGACCTTGTATAAGGAACCACTCTGACGAAGAAGTGCAATTCAGGCTAACACACGGGTGATATTTTCAGCAATTGGTACTTCCCACTAAAAGGATATTCATCAATTTGTCTCTGTGAGCATATATACCATTCTTCTAAACCACTGAAAAATTACTGCATGTCCTGCTCCTGGAAAGGCCCTTTGGTAGTAAATGGTCAATGTAACCTAACACTAGAAGCATCATTGCTTACACAAGAAGATTCATTGGCAAGCACTAAAACATTAACATGCCTGGCACAGAATGTAAAGAGCCTACATACAACCAGAGACAGGATTACTGAAGCACTCATTATAAGGATTCTGTTTAGACTAGTTCAAAATGATATTTATTTTATGGAAAATGTGCCTGGGTAGACTCTCTTACGCTCAAAGTACAGAGGTATAATTTCCTGTCCATTCGTTATCAGAATACAGCAGAATGTAACTAGATTAAATGCTGGTTAAGTGATATTTAATTAACACTGCTGATAATTGCTATACTTTGCGGCTGTATTCCAGAGAAGAAATTCTGAAGCTGCCACAGGATTACCTCGCATTGTTGGATCAGCTACTATAGATCACTTGGAATCAGCATGTTGAGACTAGGGGTGGACGGAATGTTTTATTCCACTTGTAGAATTGGCGGAATTTGGCAGCTACGCACTACTCTTGCAACGCAGCTGAATTTGTTTCCTGCGAGGCTCCAGCAATGCGAGCTGGCAAGCACCAGTGAAATTTGGTGTCCCATAGCACGATTTTCTAACGAGGGCAGGCGCGCTTAGAAGGCTGCTTCTCCCGTAGATTTACTGCCACTCGAGTAGATTTTCTACTTGAGTGGCAGCAAAATCAACTCGAGTGGCTACATGCTCTTACGCAACGCATGGTGCAGTTGGCGCTGTTTGTTTTCCCAGTGTTGCTGTGCCATATTTTCCACTCGTTGGCGGAACTCGGTAGAGTTTTTATTGAACTCCGCAGAATTCGATGGAGTGAAACTCCACAAATTCTGCCTTTCCCTCGTCAGGACCCATTGGCCGCCAAATCCACCGCACAAATTGTTGTCCTGACACTTAAGATTTGAAAGTTCAATAAGATTAGTATGATAGGGGAAAAATAGCAGTTAAAAATATGACCATTTTCTGCATCTTCGAAGCATCTTTTACCACCGGTTGACTATTTTTTCTGCAGTTTTTCACAGCTGAGCACCAATTTCTAATTCACACACTATCTTTTTCCGTTTCAGCACAACATTGCTCCTCTTACCTTGAATGTTTTTAGGACATGTGTGGTTTTGGGTTGCGAGTAAGGCTTGGGCACCAGCAAAGGCACTGCCTTTGACATAGCAGTTTTAGTTGGAGAAGTCCTCCCAGTTGAAAAACTTGCTTCCAATTCACTGGTAGGAGAAATTGTTGCTTCAACTGTGGCTGTAAATTTTGGAGCAGCCACTGGGAGCGAGTGCTGCCGTAAGTACTTCATTGGGTTGGGATCCTCAGGGGGAGAAAGTTTATTTGGCTCGACGGAATGGCGCCTTTCCAAAATTTTTGGCATCTGTAAGCTCTCAAGCACAGCTTCACTGATAGTGAATCTTTCAATGTACTTTTGGAGGATTTTCTCAGCCTCCTCTTGAGACTTGGCATTCTTGTAAGCTTCGTGCAGCTCCTTTTCTCGACGTTCTCTGCAAAAGGGGGGAAAACCAGCATTAACCTTGTTTCTGCAACTGACAAACCTCTTGCGAGCATCGCTGTGCAAGATACAAGACAGTAGGCACACTATAAAAGAGTTGACCATTTGATGGGAGCATAATTTAAAATTAGGAAAACATTCAATAAAGTTTTCTTTACTAGTAGTCAATATATCAGCATCTTCCCATCTGCAATGACCGGTTTTCTCTCCAGTGCATACTTTCTACATTACATTTCTCGTAGACCACCATGAGTGCATCTGTAAAAAATTATCTTTAAAGTTGTGAAATAAACACAAGAAAAATGACCATTCGACCTAGTTGACAAATAACAATTTCAGTCTACCCTGCATTTTGTTTGTATCCATATTCAGTTCAAACAAACAAGGCAAAAGCTAGGCATTGATACTAACAACTTAAAGCTAACAAAATGAAACTAACAAATAAGCTTACTGTGCAACATCCTGGACCAAGAATGCCTCAAACAGCAAGCTTCTAAACGTTCCCTAAGTCTCTGTATTTTGTGTTCAGGAAGAGAGAAATCCACAGTTTTCAAGTCCATTGTTCTTACACTAAGTGAACATCTCTGGAAACACACATACTGAAATAATGCAAAGCAGCAGTACAATTTTATGAGAAGAGGCAATACAAACACAGATACGAAGATTATGTATAGCAGGAAGTTTAAATATATACAAATTACACCTATTTCACACATTTTAAGTATATTCTAATGTAGCCTATCAGATTTTTATTCAAATAAAGGTATGACCACTTTTGGAGAGGGGAAAGGGGGTGTTAATAACAGAAGCCCTAACTAATTGGATGCCTTCGGAATATGAATTAAAAAAATCCAGTATGGCGCACAATATTAATTCAGCATGTGGTTAGATCAGTTATATATATATATATACAAGCACTGCAGAGAAACCATCAGGGCCAAGACACAGAGCAGAGCCGATGGGTTTTCAGCTCTGCTTTAAGCTCGTTGTGAGGAGGTGGAAAGTGGAGGAGGGGTCGAATGGAGTTCCTGAGTGATGACCTCTGCAGGATCTTGCCTGGTTGTAAGAGTACCTCGCTTTGAAAGGGGGCAGGAGGGTCAACAATGACATCTGGGCAATTAATTGCTAAGAACATATTAGAAAGTAATCTTATAATAAGTAACCTGCAGAGATTGGTGGATCGTCATTTACGCACATTTCTTGGCTGGCTGGGCAAAGATTTCTGAGCCGTGTGCTTAGATGGATTGGGTTTGGTTGGCGCTCTTAGGACTGAAGAACCAGACGCCAATGTGTCCTGATCTCTGAAGTAAAATTAACGTTTTGTACTGGGAGAGCCAAATTGATGCAGCTGAGACATTGCCACTACATGAATAGAGCCAATTGCTGATGTGGCTGAAGTAGAACTATTTGCTAATCATATTAGAAAAATAACTCAAAAACTTCGGTTGAGTATCATCTGTGCAAGATGTTGCCAGCTGAGCCAAGGAACAGAATTGGGGGGCATCCTACTTTCATTTCTTTTGGATGTAAATGTATATAGGTTGAGGTGAGTTTAACTACATACAGCTCTGGATGTAAGAGGCAGCTTTGGAGTTAACAGCAACCATCATCACTATCCTGTACTATGAGGTGATCAGGCGTGTCATCCGCATTCATCTGGTAGCCAGTTTTAGTAACTATTGGAAATAAAAGCAAATGCAGCCATGTGTGTTAAATAGGATGATCCTACACATACCCCACACTGAATATGTATGGCAGATGACACACAGAAAGAACTCTAAAGACATTATTGCCCAACAAATTCTTGCGACAGTGTAGAAGAATGGCGATTCTCGGGTATAACATGACAAGAGAATCAGGATTTCATTAAAGACTCAGAGGCTAACATTATGCATAACCTTTTATTGCCACTCCTGCACAGCAGCACCTTCAAGGAATTGGGGCATTAGTAAACAATAAATGTTTCTTGCATATAACTCTCCTCCTCTTTTAAATGCCAAACTGTGAAGACACTTCTCCATCTTCTCCAATTTGCATACTCCATGCACTCTTTAGTCTTTCCATGACTGAGAATCTGTATCCAAAAGAACTAAATTTAAACATTTTAATCCCAAAATGCAGTACTATACCATATTGACCAAATTCTAAACAAACTTATTATTTTATTTATCTATTTTTATAAATTCTCCCTAATAACTGCTCTATATTTCTTTATTTACTTCTTTCTTACATATTTTTAATTTTTAAGGGAGAGGAGGGAAGGATAATGTTAGCCTCCGCGTCTTTAATGAAATCCTGATTCTCTTGTCATGTAATCTCAGAATCGCCATTTCATTACAAGACCGGAGGCTTGAAAGCCTTTCAACATCACCTCAGACATATGCTCAATTCGTCTAAAATATTGTTTTGCAAATGTACCCACTTCTGACCAATCTGCCACTTTCAAAACATTCTCCAGACTTCTACCATACCAACAAGACTTACTTGTCATTGAACCCCTCACAGAACAGGCTTTAAATTGTTCCATGTTCCTTCCAGCCAGTTCCATTGCAATTTTTATCCATCTTGAAATTGACGCCGTATTGACCACCCTAAACGGCTTAACAATAGATATTAATAATTGATGCTCACTTCCCTTCTGTTCTCCAATACTCGACATTCATACTCTTTCAAGCAATCAACCACACAACTTCTGTTCCACAAATTTCGGATAAAATATCGAAGTTGACATAGTCTTTGTTATTTTCCATACCTCAAGAAAACACCGTCTGGACTGAAATTCCTATTACTTACCTCTAAACATTAAACATATGATACACTTCTACATGACACCAAACACAGACTTGTAGCTTGTTTAACAGAAATATTTTTTTATATTCAAATATTTGTTCACTGGCCATGTCAGAAATAACTTCAAAACCAAATCTACATCTCACAACACATCATACCGTGCTTTCAGAGGTCTTTTGAGTCTCATACTTTTCAATAGTCTACAAACCAAAACAATGCTACCTACTTACTTACCCCCAAGAAAAATATATCCAGTATAAATAACCGACCTATAACTATTTATTGTCTGATAGCCTAATCCTTTCTTAAATTGCTCCACTAAATAATTCACAACCTCCACTACAGACGCCTCCACGGAATCCATATTTCTTTCCATGCACCAATGAACGTTCCTTGCTCCATTGTACTTTCTCATAGTGCCTGGTTCCAAGACTCCTCGAGCAACTCTACAGCCCCTTGCGAAAGGCCCTGGAATGCTCTGGATCACCTAAAACCTTCCAAACAAGAAGGTTCAAGGCCCACTCAGCACCAAAGGATGCTCCTCACCTTCCTCTGCCAAGATCAACAAAGGAGTCTCACATGCCAACTCCAACACTCCTGGCAACCTTGCCTGAGTCATTCAAAATGGCGCTACCTATACCAACTGACATCTCTCCTTCCTTACTTTCAGAAGCACTCTCTGGATCATTGCAAAAAGGAGGAAATGCATTTCCCTTCATCTCTGACCAATTTTGCTGAAAGGCATCTATTGCTGCAGCCGCTGGATCCGGTAACCAACTGAAGTACCTCAGAAGTTGATAAGTCAATCTCGTTGCAAACAAATCCATGGCCTAAATGTGTTCTATTCACCTGAAATACTCTCTTCCCAGCATCCAATCGATGTAATCTTTCACATGTCTCGTATTCCAATCTGTCACAGCATTCAGTTCTCCTGGAAGATACTCCGCTCTTAACAACATCTTGTGTTCCAGAAAGAACATCCACGACGCTTTCACAACATCAGAAAGAACCTTGGACCTGCAACCTCCTAACCGGTTTATGTAAGACACTGCCGAAATGTTGTCAATTTTCATCAAAACCATCTGTCCCTATAACTCCTCCCTGAAACTCCTTAAGGCATACAACCCTGCCGTCAACTACAGGCAATTTATGTGAAGATTCCTCTCTAGACCTGACCAAGCACCACCTGTCTCCTGAATCCCTAATCGTGCTCCCCATCCTAATTGACTGGCATCTGTCTCCAGAACAAAATATAGTATGCAACAAAAATAGCTCTTCCATTCCAAGCTTCCAGATTGTGCATCCAAAAACTCAATTCTTCTATTGCTTGTTGATTCAAAGTCATCCTCTTCCCAAGGCACCTGCCTTCACTCTCTGCAAAGCCCGATAATGCAAAGGCCCTGGGAAAAAAGCTTGTATCAACAATGAAAACAACCCTAAAATCCTTGCTAAAGACCTCAATGTTAATGAATCTTTCCACAAAGCTCTCAGAACCTACTTCTTTATCATATTAACTTTTTTGTCGGGTAACCATAAAACTTCCCCAATCGTGTGTCTTGAACCCTAAAAAGTCCACACTCTGGGACAGTATTAGTCTTGATTTCTCCTGGTTTATGGAGAATCCTAAATCCTCCAAACGTTGAACTGTTTCTTTGAGCTGTGAAACCAATTCTACCACATCCTGAGATATCAATAAAATGTTGTCTAAACAAACAATCAAACTGAATCCTCCCTCTCTCTCAAATACGCTACCACTACTCGCAACACCTTTGTGAAGCACCATGACGCTGAAGACAGACCAAAAGTGAGACACAAAAATTGATAGAATTGATTCTGCCATCTGAATTGCAGGAATCTCTGACTTTCTTCCTCCATAGGCACAGTGAAATAAGCATCTTTTAAATCTAATATCACCAAACAGTCGTTTGACTGCAGCATGTCCCTTAAAAGATGGATCCCTCCCATCTTGAAATGCCTGTAAACTAAAGACCGATTTAAATTTCAAGTTTATTACCGGTCTCCATCCTTTGTCCTCTTTTCTCCACTAAAAACAAAGTGCTGACAAAGCCTTTGATGAGATCCTCTACGATGCAAATCGCCCCCTTTTGCAACATCGCCTCTATTTCCAAGTCTGCAACTCTGACTTGTTCTTGTGATGAACTTAACTCATTTGGCTCCTTTACCCTATTTGGTAACTTCACAAACTATTTCGAATCCCTATCCCGCTTTTAAAACCCATGGGTCTTTTGTTATATTTTTCCTATCTTTTAGAAACATTCGCAATCATCCTCCTACTCTTTTTAGGGAAAAACCAAAAGTAATCTGCATACTCACCTCGGGATCTGGAAGCGGATTGACTTCTTCCCCAACTTCTTCTTACTCTGTTAAACCGGCCTCTTTTAGGAAAGAAACCCGAGGACCCCCCAGAATCCTCTTCATGTTCCTCTGTACAGGTGGTTATACTGGGACGTCTGAAACACCCCGGCCAGCATAAGGTCCTCTTCTGATGAACCTTCCAAAAACACCTCCAAATACCCATCTCCTGCTATTTTGTGCCTTCTCAAGAGCAGTAAACGTGGCAACATGTTTACCCAAACTCTTTTACCATGCACACACCAAAGCGCAAACCGTTTGCCTTATTACTAGGTTCTTGCGTTAACATTGCTCCTAATTTAGGACTAATTGTTATCAATACAGACTGTCTACATTCTGCCAAAATCCCCAAGTTGGCATTTCTTAAAAATACTATTGCCCTTTGGTTCTATCATCGCAAAAGCTGAATATCCACCTGCTCTCCATTAATATGCGCTTCCTCAGCCATATCCATAATCTTTGCTAGTGGACCCAATATGTCTAAAAGCCGATCTGGACTGTTTCAAAATCTTTCTAGACCCTCACGTGGGTTCCTTCCCTTCTTAAATAGATGAGTAATCATATCTGGAACAAGATTAGGTGAATAACACCTAGTTATCAATCTGTGGCCTTGAACATTCCGCTCTTAAAACATTTCTTACCTCCTTTTCAAGTGGTTTCCTTATCAATTGTTCAATACACTTGCTGAAATGATCCAGAGGCCACCAATCAGCACTCTTTGGATGCCTTGAATCATATGGGCTAAACATCTCTTCCCCTAATGTGTCTTTAATAACTGCATTACATGAAGATGCAGTATCATTTTTCAAATCATCATTTGAGTCATCGTCCTGATCTAGATCAAAAATTTATTCATCATACATTTTATCATGGCTTTGCATGACTGTCGTCATTAGCCATAAAACAATCCTACACGGATAAATCTTGTGTGCTGCTACGGGCACCTTTGCTCTGCATGCTGCCACGGGCACAGACTCTTGTCATGGAGGTGTATCCATCTTTGCTGTTCTAATTCTAATGCTTTGCTTTTTGTGGTATTCTGTCTCCTATATTTGTTAAGTTACTTTAGCCATTGTAATGTGTTCCCCTGTGAGCTCCTGCTTCAACATTGTAATGTGACATCATACTGTTGGAACTTTGCAGTTACTAAGCTTCACTGTAGAATGCATGTATTTGATTTACTGGGCAGTTATACTGGAGCCTGGCTGTAGGTGAGAATAGCAAGCTGGGGTGTCAAGTCCTACTTGAATAAAGTATTATATCTACAAAACTTTTGGTGTCTGGAGAATCTTTACACTTTTCTAACCTTCTTCCTTGGTCTACTCTTTTCTGCTTCCTTCCTCCTCAGAAAAAGACCAAAAATCTTCATAAGACCATATTTCCTTTCTTTTCCGATCCATAACTATTTCAACTACTTCTCTTACTGATGCTTTCACCTCATTTTGTATTAACGTCCTCAAACTTTCCTCACTTACTCTCCCTTTACCCACCTGCTGATTTACACCACTTTCTTCTGTTGACGTCATAAAAAAAAGATATAACCTTTCCTCCTCAATGTTGTTATTATTATTTTTGATGTCTCTCCTTGACTCCTTTCAAGACCTAAACTCAAAAATCGCTCAACTCTGGAAAAAAAATAAACGCACCTCTTCGCTCAGCCAACCGAGAGAGGGCCTTTCCACAAGTTGCATTGGTTCTCGTTCACTTTCCAACTTGTTTCTTATTAATCCTATTGTTTCTTGCGCAAACTAAGATGGCGACCGTTATCTTGCAAGCTCATGGCGCACCAATCAATGGGCTTATTCCGTTAATTTGCTGTGAGCGTAGCCATGTGCGGACGGCATTCTACAACCGTCATGCTACCAGTTCTCGCTTTGCAGCATGAGCCTAAGCGGAGCAGGCTTCACGCAACCCCAGCCGGCTCGTCCTTAGAGGCTCGAGCAGCAGAAAGCACCACAAACCAAATATCGGTAAGCATGCACACGCTCCTTCCTAGATTTTTCTTTTTTAAAATATCTTTAACTTCTCTTTCCCTCAAAAGTATTATCTCTGGTGAAACCCGGCATACACTGAACAGCCAAACGTTACATATTATTGTTATATATGCACATTTTTTCAAACCTCTAATACTTTCAATAACTCCCTAACCTCTTCAGTGCCCATGACGAGATAGTCTCGTCATGGAGCACGGTCGCGCTGTGCCCATGACGAGACTATCTCGTCATGAACCCCACCCACTAATGTAACGGCACAGGAGGGGGAAAGGGCGTGGCACAGAAGGGGCTAATATATATATATATATATATATACACACACACACACATATATATATATATATATATATATATATATATACACACACACACATTATACACACACAAATAAATATATACACACAAATAAATTCAACTCAACATACACAGCTTCTGAAAATTAGAAGCAGCCACATAAACCAGCTATAATCCTTCACACACACTAAATAAAGTACTTATATATGTAAGCCAAGAACGTACGTCTCTTAACAGGAGCAGCATTTAAAAGAGGAGCAGAGTTCTATGCAAGAGACACTTATTGTTTATTAATGTTCCAATAGTTGACTGTTCTTTGTTGGAAAATATTTGAAGGTGCTGCTGTGCAGGAGTGGCAATTAAAGTTTATGCATAATGGTAGCCTCCTGTCTTGTAATGAAATCCTATGAGGCACTGTCCCAAATGACAGAGATCAGGCAGGATCTGTAGAAGGCATCGCCCTCATTCTGATTGTATGTAGCTCAAATGTTTATAAAAAAAACTTCTGTACACCAGCAATGGCAAAAATACACACACTGATAACCTGAAAGGAGGATATTCTTCTTTAGGTGGTAGGACGGCTATGATGACATTGCAAATTTGAGGACTATGGTCAAGTATGGGGGATCCGAGAAGGATCTATATTTTTCAGGTCTTCAGGGTTTGCACTGGGTTTCGTCTGGGTGGTGGTGAAGATCATATGCTTCAGCTTCACAGGAGAAACCCACCCATATCATGAGACACTGAAGAGTCTGGAGATAAGGGGTGTGACTAGAGTCTAGTCTTGGTCAGTTTTGATGTGCTCACACAAGGGGAGACGATGAGCCTTTCATGAAGGAACCTGATCACATCTACGTCAGAAATCGGAAGCATTCGAGGGTTGTGTAGCTTCTCTTCTTTACCCATAAGTTCACAGGGCATCGTGGAATCGTTGCTATGATGGTTGTGTTTCAAACTTTGGGTTGAATGAAAGTTTTTGGGACAAAACACATTTATTGAGTGGGGTTGAGTTGGTTGCAGACCAAATGGGATATAGAAGTTTACTGAACATTTTGAAGGGTTCTTTGGGAGCATGTTGTGTGTCAAACTTCCAAACCTGTATATACAGTTTAGTTCTGTGAACTGCATGTTGATGCTTCAGTGGGGATGTGGTAGGATGTGTACTAGTAATCTTGTTTTCTTTCACTATATGTCCAAGGCTTAGCTCCATTATATTAGCGCTCATACGTTACCCATACAAAATGTCTTGGACATACGCTGGTAAAACATTTTTATTTATTTGGGGTCCCACTGTGTCAAAAGCCCAGGAAATCGCACTATGTCTTCTCTAAAATGGAAGGGGGAGTTATAGGGCATTTTAATGGCAGGAAACAGACCAATAAAGATGTATCAGACTGGGCAAGGTTTACATTATGGTGTAAGAATGGTTTAGCAGTGGAGGCCTTAGATATAGGATTTTCGGCAGAGTATTCTAAATATATTCTAATCAGTGTATTGTAAATCTTTTTAAATATATTAAACAGATTGCGGTTTGACAAAACTAGAAATAAAAGGGATGGCGTGCGGATGGGACTCGTAACGTTCCATACACAGTCCTAGGTGACTCCGCCTCAATGGTTTACCTCCCGCCATAGGGAGACGTGCCCCAGTCCATCAGCAAAGGTGAAGCTGCAGCGGGCCTCGGGGGACTCCTCCTGGGTTGCTATAATACACTGAGTCTTCAGCGTGGAAATGAAACTTAGCTGCACGCCCGGCGATACCCTCGATTGGAGAGATCTAAAGTGTACGACCAGAAATCTGTGCTCATGACTGTACAGTGACCCTCTACCTCTCAGCTAGATGACATCCTCAGGACTGAAGTAAGCAGGGCTTGGATCAGGGGGCCATTTCCTCTACCCTTATGGCCTCAGGTGTCCTGGGGGTTGCCTTTAGGGGTAAATACAAGTGAGCCTAAATTAGGTATTGGCCATAAAACAGCAATGAAATCTGCCGCAAAGCCCTCTGCTACACAGTAAGAGGCAGACTTTGTGTGACACCGTAAGAGATAAAGAGTAATTCAACAGTAATGAGCTATGTCTGTGAAGCTACTTAGAGAGGCGAGCAGAAGATGCAAAACCGTCTTTGCTCGGAAATGAGCCTGCTTATCTGGAAGCAGCTCAAAAACAGCCTAAGAGATAGTGGGAGAGTTCACCAGAATAATTGAGAAGAAAATAACTGCAGAGATGTCACAATGATCAATCCCAGACAGAGGGATTGATATGGGTGTGGAGGCCTCCTCCCACTTGGTTATTATCCATTGTGCTCTGAAAGATGTTGCGGCAAAAACACTATTCAGTGCAACACCAGATGTCACAGCGATGGTTTAAGGGGAGATTCACCGAGTGGAGGGCTGGGCCAGATCACAGAAAAAGCTCTGAATTGCGGGAGTTCTTGCGGAAGCCCTCCCATTCCTCAAGGTAATAACGGCACTATGAAACAAGCCGAATCGCAAGTCATACCGAGGATGCCATTGAGGGGTAAAACAGGTGAGCTTTTCCCCGGTTTGTTAAAAAGGCAAATGTATGCAATAATGCTGAAGACTACATAGTTGATCTAAACCTCCTAACAAAAGCAAAGGCTATAGGGAGAAGCAGCCATGGCAGAAAGAGACCCTAGGACTGACCATAACATTGCGTGGCCACTCCAGCACCAGAATTAGGTTCCACTGTGAATAGTCAAAGCAAATTGTTAGCAGGAAATACAGCAGATTACGAAATTCCAGCTGCTCTGCAACGAATCCTGGGTTAAATCCTGAGGGAGAATATACAGATCAAAAACGTGCAGCAAGAAATTGCAAGGAAAACGGCAGATCGCATATCCAGTCTGGAGAGAAAAATCTCCCAGGCACTTGATAGAATGGATGAAATGGAGCATCAAATATCAGACTGTGTGGTCAGACTTTTGCAATCCATTGCAGTGGTGGAGACAATGGAGAAGCAGTAAATGCTTCTACGAAGCAAACAGGAGTTGTTGGAAAATCACTGCAGAAAGTCCAATCTAAAATGAGTTCTCTCGGATTACATGCAGGATTAGCAATTGTCCGTGCTCATTGTGTGCCTTCCCTACCGAGTTAAAGAAAAAAATTTAAGCAAGGCAATTCATGAAAAAGTCTTTGAACTGGATAACAAATTTTCAAATAAAATCTTTTTGGATAGGACGGTAGACTCGGCCAGTCAGCGCAAGGAATTTAAGGATATGCTACCCTCTTTCCAATGAATAGGGGCACAGGCAGCAATCATGCAGCCCGCAAAGCTTAAAGTATTACACAGAGGGTGGTTCACTGTATTTACCAAGACTGAGGAGGCAAGTGAATTCCTGAAAGAAATATGTAAAGGGGGCGGTACATAATTAACTTCCTATGGGATGAAAGGCGGAAAGAAGAGGGCATGTGGGAAGGGGCAGAGAGGTAAGGCACAATACTACACCACCAAAAGGTAGAAGACACAGGGGATTCTGGGACCACAGCAGGGGGGGGGGGGCTGGAGGTGGAGGGAGGCAGGGGTTTAAGGATTTGTAGGTGTTGCTGGGGAAAGAGCAGATATACAGTGGAAGAGTTTTCACTGTGTGGGGCAGCAATATGTAGTTTCTCAATCCACAGTAGAGATGTGTCACGTAACTTTGCAACAGAACGTTAGTTGCATTGATAAAGTACGAGGTGAAAGATACAAGACACTTTAGCCTGCAGGCAATTTGGTCATTTGGTTCATGACACTTTAGGTTATTCACTAAAAAGATATTCTGGAAGCACTGTGATGCCCTGGGCCCTACAGACACTTTATTCAAGACAGGCATTTTTTGCACATATCACTTTAAGGAGCAGATACCCTAAGTCCATTGGGAAAAGAGGTGGGGTAGCCCTGGGGTTTGCTATCTCGGTGCTCAGTACTAAGCGAAAACAGGTTACACAAAATGACTGACAATCTAGCCAAGAGGGAATTGTTGTGATGAATGAGTCTCGGATTCAAGGCATGAAATTAAAGGCCATATTGTTTAATGCTAATGGTCTAAATAATAAACGGAAAGTGAGAGCAATTCAAGATTGGATTAAAGCTCACTCTCCTGATATTGCTCTTCTTCAAGAAACCCACTGCTAGGAACGCTCAAAGCAAAGCTCTAGTAGGCTTAAAAAGTGGGCTGTGTTTGAGGGTATATCGAGTGATGAACCGCCCACAGGGTGTGACAATTTACATAAATATACACTTTAGGTTTGAGGTCAGTACCGCCCAAACGGATGAAGAGGTGAGGTAGGCATGGGTCAGTGGGCAAATAAATAGCTCAAGGGCCACATTTGCCACAATCTACACCCCACTTGCCGATGACCCAGTCCCACGGATTGATTTGATTCAATCATTAATGGCCATCTCTGGTAAATTGGCTCTGGGAGGAGATTTCAATTTTCTTCAAAATTCAGAGTTAGATTCGTCATCAAACACTCAGAAGCAAAATTAACCCCGAACTGCAAACATTTTGTCAGAATATGTGGATACATTAAACTAAATTGATCCGTGGAGAAATAAGCACCCAAGGCGGAGAGAATATACATGTAAATCAGGGAGATTCAAGTCCGCTGCCAGATTAGGTTATTTTTTTTACTTCCTACGATCTATGCCTAAGTAATTGAAACCACATACCAAATGGTTCTTCGAACCACTCATTAGTTATTATCTCGGTGATTGGATTAGAATTTGAGAGGTCTATGTGCAAATGGTCCTCTATTAGAATTAAATTATAAGATGAAACCTGGACCCACAAAATTAATAAGGAGATTCTTAGCTACTTTGAATCTAATAACAATAGTGCCAATGTGGAAATTGTCTGGGATGCTTATAAAGCCACAATTTGTGACCTTATAATCTCAAAGGATACAGCGGAAAAGAGACGCCTGAAGAAAAAGAGAATGGGATTAGAATGGGAATTGAGGCTGGCCACGGAAAGTTTTTTCGCTATAAGGCAGGCTAAACAGCTGATGCTATAGTACTATTATGAACAAGGTTTTATTTCAAATGGTGCCTACCTGCAAAAGACATATGAGGAGTGTGAATATGCCAGTAGAGTTTTAGCCTGCCAAGCTCGGGAGAGGAGGGCACAGAACACCATTACCGCACTCTATGAGGAACTAATCCCAGATCTCTAACCCCAAGCAGATTTATGATAATTTTTGACAACAATATGAGTATATTTATTTTCAAGATAAACCCAAGATAGGGTAACCTCATTTACGTTGAACCAAGTATATGGAGCAATCAAATCCATAGACAATGGCAAGGCTTATGGGGAGGATGGCATCCCTACTGTGATTTATAAGATTTTTTTTTATGCCCTTAATCAACAGGTTTTGACCCTTAGTAATCATATCATAAAGAGCGGTAACATCCCCCCATCTTTTAACACAGCTATCATAGTAAGCTTTCTTAAAACAGGCAAACATCTAGATAAAATTATTTCATACAGGCAAACCAGTCTGCTAAACACAGACCTCAAAATTGTTATGAAATCATTGGCCTGTCGTGTGAATAAGGTAGTCGGCACACTTATAAATAGGGATCAATCTGGCTTTATCTTAGGTAGACCGCTCTCTACTAATACGCATTTCTTAATTGAGGTTTTGGACCTCTTCAAACAATGACAAGGTCCGGCCCAAGTCCTATTATTAGATGTAGAGAAGGCTTTTGATTTGGTCTGCTAGAAGAGCCTTTTTTGTATTTTTGAGTAATTCAACTTTCCCCTTGATCTCATACATGTTTTACACAGAATGTACCAGGGCGCATCTGCACAACAAATAGTGAATTCAGTCAACATAGGTGTTTGCAAGGTCAAACTGGGAGCGAGATAGGGATGCTCCTTATCCTCTTTATTATTCATCATCTTTATAGAGACGCTTGTTATCACTATAAGGGGAGACCAAGTGATAGAACCACCAGTCAGGGGGATGTCCAAAATTAAACTGTACGGGGGCAATTTAGCACTTTTTTTATCTAAGCCTGGATATCCAGGAAATGGTTTTTATCTATTTCAATTGGTTGGCGGAAGTAAGATTAATAGGCTAAAAACTGAAATCCTCTAATGTAATTGCACTACAGACACCATAGCTTTAGAGTTCCGTCCTCTGCTAAACACACACAAGAGATATCTCGGTGATTACACCACAGATGATATAGGTAATCTTTTTGCTTTAAATTAGGCAACTCTAGTTAAAAAGGTTAAAGCATTATTTTTCAAGTCAACAGTGCAGCCCATTTCCATAATGGGCAGAGTTGCACTGATAAGGATGTCTGTTTTACCACTTTTTAATTTCTTATTCATTCCTTTGCCCTGCGTCTTGCAAATTAAATTTCTAAAGGAAATAGAAGGACTGTTTTCCACATTTGTTTGGGCTAATAAAACACCCAGAATAGTAATAAGCATTTTTTATAAGACATCCGCAGCTGGGGGTCAATTATCGTCTAATCTGAGGGAATATTATTTAGCAAGTTTTGCACATCTCCCCCATCGATTCTGCAACCCCCAGGCTCTGGGAGACCCAATGATAATGTTATCCTGTATCTTGTACTGCAGAAATATAACATCAATGTTTTTTTTACACTTAACCAAATCACCGAAAAAGCTTCGATACAAGCTTTTGCAGAGGCTGATAAAAAGGAAAGAACTATTGTTCAAATACTCCAAGATCCCAAAATTAATGGCTCAACCAAACTAGCGGCTTCTGTAGTAGGATCCCATCTGCTTCTAGATAAAACTACTGTTCATAGATGGGAGATCAATAGGTATTATGCTATCAGTGACTGTTTAAATCATACTTGGAAGGTATGGATGGACATAGAGCCAGGTATCAGATATGCAAAATAGTCAATACAGTGGTCTTTTATCCAAATTATACAGCTTTTAAAAGTCCTGGGGGCATATGTATCAAACGATTTTGTATTTGCAAATGCTGCGATTCGCAAAAAAACAGTGTTTGCGAATACAAAATCGCAAAATGAGATGTATGAGCCATTTTCGCATCGCATTATTAAGGAATCGCTAATTTTGCGATTCCTTAATTTTGCGTAAGCATTTAAGGAATCGCAAATTGCGTTTCCTTAAATGCTATGTAACACACACCCAAGTTGTGCGATTTCTCCTTAAGAAATCGCAAATTACCACCAACTTCAAGTTGGTGGTAATTTGCGATTTCTTTGAAAAATGCACTTTTTGGCATTTTTCAAAGTGCCATGTGGCGCCCATACATGCCCTGAGGGCATGTATGTGCGCCATATGCGCACACATGCTAATTTCAGGGGTGCATCAGGGTGTCATCATGACACCCTTGCACCTTTGAAATTATTCTCAATTTGCGATTAGCAAATTGCGATTCGCAATTTGACAATGACTTCCCATTCATTGCTATGGGCCTCCTGGCCCATAGAAATGAATGGGAAGGTATTCCTTAATTGTGATTTCGCAATTTGCTAATCGCAATTAAGGAATATTAAGAATTCGCAAAATATGTGCGAATTTTTAAATACATCCCGTTTTGCAATTCTCAAATAGCGATTCTCAAAAAATCTCTATTTGAGATTCACAAATGGAGATTTTGATACATATGCCCCCTGGACCCTATTTCTATCTCGAGAAGCCTGGGGCTATCAGAGGAGTTGAGAGTCCAGAACAAGTAGATCTGTAAAGTATTGGAAAGCACAAGAGAGGTGAGTGTCTAGGGAGGAAATGCGTATCACAAGTGAGACATGGAAGAAGATAAATCTATACAATTTCTTACTAGTAAGAGGGGCGAACCTCTGCCGGATTCAATTTTATACCAAATGGTTGCTCTACAGGACATCAACCCTATTGAATACAGTAAACCCTCAGCTTCCTATAAAGTGCTTCAGGTACTCAGCTGAGCTGAGGAACATTCATCTTGATATCGAACATAACAAAAAAGTTAATTTATCACCGTGTTGCAAGGTCCTTAATCGTCCAAAACTGGAGAACATCGTCAATACCAACATTTGAACACTGGAGGTCCAAAATGCTAACAACTAACGCAAGGTTATGTACTAAGGTCGGGCTCGTACAGTAAATTCTTAACGTTGTGAGGACATTTCAAATAGCCTAAACCTGTGCAGTAAGAGGAGTCAGGGGACATATGGTATTATTACATGTTGTGAGGGAAAGGAGATTAGTGTTACATAGTAGGATTTTCGTAACATCCTGAGTCGCTGGGGAAATCATGAACCATGTTGGGTTAGGTTATATATTCTTAGAGTAGTGGAAGGTTGGAATGAAATTTGCTAATGGGGATATTTTAATTTATTCTTTGGAATGGATTTTCTTTTTCTGTGGTCACGGGGTGATGAACCCGACGCTAAGTTACAAAGATGAATTTGTATCCGAACAAATATAAATAAAACATAAATTTGGTCTTATCATGAAATGGATTGTTTTTAAAAGATGTACGCAATGTCGAGCTAAATGCTGAAATATATGCGGCCATGCAACATGATGGGAAATCAATTGATTTTTAGCGTACTCTTCCAATAAAAAAATAAATAAATAAAGAATTGACCGATCAAAAAGCATACAGAGAAAAGTGTTAACTTTAATGACCCATCTAACTGTCAAAATAAGGGTCTGCTTATTTTGGCCAGATTTATTCAGGGTGAAGGTAGTGAAACGTGGTGTTGAACAGCCTACAATATATCGGATAAGTAGATATGGAAATCTAAATTCAAACAAATACTATATCTAGGGAGCCTTTTGTCCGCGAGTGCTCTGCAATTCCCAGAATGTATATTTGGATATATATTCAGCTTTATGTATAACAGCTAGCAAAGGGTCGATGGACAGATGGTAAACCCAACTGAACCATGTATCTGTTTTTATGTAGGTCTAATTATAGTGGTACTGTTTACAGCCATAAGTCAAATATAAATGTTCCTTTTGAAATACACCAGAAAAATGATTTAAATCCCTAGATTTGATCCAGACTGGACTAAGGTAATACCCACTCTTACAGGGATCCCCAAATTCCACCTGAATCCTCCGACAAGCTGTCCTTCATGTAGCTAATAAGCTAGTCATACGATCAAGGAAATTTGAACACAGCTCTCCTATTATGATCTCACTGATGTGACCTCCAATAGAAAAAAGATGCGTCTTTCATCTAGCACACATAAAGCACTCAACTCTGATACTCCTAAATAAATTTACCTCCAGATCACAAAAGGAGCCTATCACTTCTGGAGTCCGTCAGGGCGACGTACTTTTTCCTATCACCCTTAACTTTAAGTAGAGCCGCTTGGTGCTATACTTTCAACATCAAGATTCACCAATAGGAAGACTAAGAAGTGTTAAAAAAGGCCTTTTTCATCTACACACCCAGCATGTGGGACAACACCTCTATATCCATTAGAACTGCCTCAACTCTGTCTAACTTTAGGAGAGTTGAAGACTCTTTAAACACTACATCACAAAGCATTAACCGTCCACAACGCTGTGTCCGCTCATTTCATTCGCTGACTTTATGATTGTCTTAGACCGGTGCCTTTTGAGTAAGTTCACACTATAAAATATCAAATACATACTTCAGGAAAATGCTACTTATTGCATGATCACCCATATTTTTGGTCTCATATGGCTGGTTTTTACAACTATGCACTGGAACTCTGCTAACCAGGCCCCAGTGCATGTGCTCTGACCCTGAAACACATGCAAAAACTGGCTATAATCCTAATTGGCCTATAAAACTTACCTGTAAGTCCTTAGTATATGGTACAAAGTCTACCCTTGGCCTGTAAGATATATGTCCTTAGTGGACTGCAGCACACATTATGTCACCACTAGAGTTACAGTGCAAAACATGACTGCTGGCCTACCACTGTAGCCTGTCTGTATAGGTTTTAAACTGAAAGTTTGACATGCCAAATTAACCAATTTTGCCAGGCCTAAACCGTTTTCTAAAATATTAATAAGTCACCCCTAGGCAGGCCTTAAGTGCCAATAGGTGTAGGTATTTAAAGGTAGGAATGTGCAAATTTACATGCCCTTACCGGGACAAAGCCCTAAAAGCTATTTTAAAAGTTCCTGTTATATAGGAAGCCATAGAGATACAATATTAAATGTAATATTGATACCGCTGCCTAGGAACAAGCAACAAAGTTAATTCTTGGACTTTTAAAATATTTATTCCATGCCCAATTCACTGGCAAAGTCGGATTTGTAATAAATAGTTTTTAAAAGGTCACCTTTTACCTGCCTAACGCCTCTAGAAGCCCATTTGCATGAGTTTTCAGCCGTCATTTAGGAGCTAGATAGCCCCTTGATGAGGTATGAACTGGCTCATAGAGCTGAGACAAAGGTCTTGGGCGTGTTTCCTGTTCCTCTGACAGGCTGAGCATCTGGGCTGTACCCAGGAACTTCACATCAGGAGGCCTAGCTTGTCACAAATGCATGTAGCTAACATTTGGGCTTGCCCCATCCTTTGTTCACCTAGTCACCAATCCCAGTGGGAGAGGAGCTGTCTCATAGCGAGTTTTAGGGGACCACACAAAAGGGGTTTCTCATTTCCCTGGCCAATCCTCCAGGTTAAGCACAGGAACTCAGTAGAGAGGAACACTGTGGGATTGTTTAAAGTAGAGCAAACTGGAAGTGCTGCAAATGTGGGTAGTTACCCTTGGGAACTTTTTTCCTATTGCTTAGGGAAGGATCAGGAGTTGCATCCACACATAGGCCGGGCCTGATCCCACTTGTACCCAAGTGAAAGAAGAGGATTCAAATCGTAAGCTGACTGACCTCCTTTTAAGCTACAGTGACAACAAGCCCTTCTCCTCAAGAGTCGAGCTGGCCAGTTCTAACTGGACCTGCCCTGAACCCTCTTGGTGATTGCTGCTATAGTGAGTCTTGACCTCCATGTGCTGGTCCTGTGGTCCATGGCTGAGTCAATATCTACTGCTCCTAATATCCTTAAAAACCTGGTACTTAAAAACGTTTTGCCTCAAAGACCTACTGGAGGACCGCAACAAAAATACCAAGTCAATCTGACAAAGGTGTGTTGCCGCTGGGTGAACGATTCAGGGAGCTACCACTCTGAACTTTTAAGCAGCAGCGAATCCAATTCAGCAGGACATTGGTGAGAAGTTATCCATCCTTCATTGACTACAGCCTTTAGCCTTGCAATACTGGAGGAACCCAAGCTCGAAAAAAGGGAGTACGTCTGAAGTGAGAAATCTTCACAAGGTGCCGGAGCCAAAAGTATCCAGGCGATGCAGGGCCTTCCTTGGGTGCAATTGTTTATAATTTCTCCCACCGAGAGCTTTCCTTCCAAAAGCCAACAGAATTATTGACGTCAACAGCTTTATCATCAAACCACTATCGGGTCTCGTGCAGCCCTTCTCACCCAGAGCCTGCTGCCTTGCCCCGCTGAGGATTTTTTACTTCCATTTCAGAGACTAAGTCAGAGTATAAAACTTACAACTGGGACACACCTGGTTTCTGTTTCTGATCAGTGCTCCATCACAGTTGGCATTAAATCACACCCAAGTACCAGTCAAGCACAACCACGTGACTGCATTTGGTGTCTAACGCTTTTCAGTGATATTTCAATTCAGAACTTTTAAAATTCATATTTCTAGGTCCCATTATTGGATTTGTCAGTATGGTGTCATTTTGCTTTTGAAATTAGTACCTATTTTTATCAATTGGACTTATATTTTTATCCCATTGTGTTTTTGACATTGTTTTTAAACTGTTTTGGTACTTCTAAATGCTTTACACATTTTTTAAGTTAAGCCTGCCTGCTCTGTGCCATAGCCACCAGGGGTTGAGCTCAGATTGAAATTACTGAAACCTTTATAGAACATAAAACGATTAGTGATATTAATAATTGTGGTGGACTACACCTCAACTAATAATCCACTTTCTCACACATACCAGAAACTGATAATCTCAGGATGTCATTACCGCCTTGGGCACTAAGACAGCCTTCTTAAAATACCAGCCTTTAAGAAGACAAGAACCCAACATTCTTCTTGGGAAGCAACCCCATTGTGTGGAACTCTATTCCACCAACAATTGAGAAAATCTCCTAGCATACAAAGTTTAAAAGAGTTGAAAATCCTTCCACTTCAATGTTATTTCCAGCTACTAACAGCAGACAATGAGTTGCAATACTGCCTTAACCAAATCTCTCCCCAAGATCGCCAATGCCAGAATCTTTCTATGCAGTATTTGTCCTTGTAGATATGGTAATTCTTTTTATTAAGGTTAGCACGCTAAGACCCTGCTTGTGTGTTTCGTTTTAGTATGATGTACAACCTATGCAAATGTACTGGATGTTTTCTACTTCTACTGCTCAACCACTACTAGATAAAGTACTCTGCCACCACTGGCTCTTATCAGCACTAAATATAAAACTGATCAATATAATTAATAAACATCATATTAACCCAGGTAAATAACAGTGCAACATTTGTCCATGCCCTACGTAGAACACGGGGGTGGAATATCTCATCAGGGCAACAAATACTGTACAATTGCTTTACACGGTCATCAGTCAGAATAACAGATGACAAAATGGAAAAATGAAGTGGCAGTGTAACCAAATCTGATTTTTACTGCCATACTTTCAGTTAGCTAAATTAGCAGATTTTTCAATTAGAACATTTTTGTATTTGAGAAAAAAGTTTCACAATTTTGACTTTACGTCGATTTATGTTTTTCTTTACTAGTAATTGACATTTAAGTACTTATACTACTTTCTCAAGAATGCATTAATAACTTTCATAACATTAAAAGATTTGGCAGATTCATACAAATTGTGATAGTAATTGAAATATAAATGGAGGATGATTTTCTAAATAACTATCTTTAAAGTAAGCTTGCATTTTGAAAACAAATAAAAATCATTACAGCCCCATGTTTCAAGCAGGCTGTACCACAAAATTTGGTATGCAATAGTACAAATTTGGCAATGTCGTAGGAGCATAAACAAAAAGCTCAGAAACTAAAAATTAATTACATTATAGATAATTAAATTAAACAAATTGTGGCTTTATGCACAATGTAGAATATACATTCAGGGGTCTATGTTACAAAGCAATTTCTGCAGTTTGAGTGGTGAAATTGTTCATCATGGTTACCAAGCATCATAAGTTTAAAATTTTGTAAAATAGCAACACATAAATAACGTACTTCTCTTCCACAATTTCTCTGTAGGTCTTAATGCTTTTCCGTCGCTCGCTTAATGCATCCTCGCCACTCAGCACTTTCTCCATTTTCTTTCTTTCTTCCTCTTTTTTTATTAGGTCCTGAGACGCACTTCTTCTGCGAGTTTTCCAACGGGCAAGATCCTACATAGATACAGAAATTAACAATTGCACCGGCATTTCAATTTAATGTAAACAACTTATTCATAGTTACAAATACTGCTGATCTAGCAGTAAAGGCTCTCTAGTTAAAGTACAAACTCAATTTCATGGTCTAGGCTGTAACTCTGGCCCCTTTTACTCCTGTCAACCAACTTGTATCGTATGCACTGGGGCAACAAATCATTTTTGGGGAAGATTTTGAAAAGTTGATGTCTGTCTGTTTATTTGAAAAGTTGAAATTGAATTCAGCACTTGTTAAAACACCTCAAAAAAATAAAATGTATGCATAGATTAACACCTACACAAATTCACGGTATCAGGAAATCCAAACAAAATATAAAACTCAAACTCAATGTATTGTGGAAATGTCCTCATGCCTACAAATGCAGTAAGGATCATACTAAACTGGGAAGTTTATGGCCGATTTGATTTACTTGCTTTCAGGTGGCATTTAATGCTCTACCTTTAATTTTATCACTCACAGAGATCCTTCATCATCTGTGAAGAGAGCATTTTATCGGACTGCAATTACCACTGCTGCCAGAGGCCCCAGCCTGGAAAACTGGTGTATCCTGTATTCTGTTTCAGTCACCCGAGTGGTAGTTCTGTTGTCTAAGCAAAAGTTACTTACCTTCGGTTACGATACATCTGTAAGAGACATATATTAGTTATAGATTTCTTACCTTAGAATGACCCCCAGGCGTCAGGCTGGATCTGGAGAATTTTTCTTCAGCAGTGCCCCTGCGAGTCGGTAGGTCGCATCAGTCGACTCCGTGTTCGTCGTTGGAGTCATGAATGTCGGAATGACGTTGCGGTATCTACTTCGACACAGCCCCTGCACGCCAGTTCTTTACACAACATTCCACGCCAGAGGCGCAGAGCCATGCAAGACACTAACCACTGGTGCACAAAAATAGGGCACTGAAAGGGAGTCCCTTTACACTAGATGTCAGTTGGCAGAACGGGGAGGATGGGTGGGGCGGTAAGGAATCCATAACTAATATATGTCCCTTACAGATATATCGTTACCGAAGGTAGTAACTTGTTCATCTGAAAGAGACTATTAGTTATGGTTACCTTACCTTGGAATAGATACCCCAGCAATACCAACCCCGGAGGTGGGTCTGCAAACTAAGTTCACATCAGAAAGTCCTGAAGAACTGAAAGACCAAAGAAACTGTCTCTCCGGATTTGGCTGTTCAGGCAGTAATGTTTAGTGAACGTGTGCAATGAAGACCACGTGGCTGCCTGGCAAATGTCATGAAGGGGAACTCCACGTCCCAAAGCCGTTGTGGAATGGTCGCGCAACCCTACTGGAGGCTCTTTTTTCACCAAGGAATAGCAAATTTTAATGTAAAGAATGACCCATCGAGAGATAATCCATTTTTGCACGGCCCGACATTTCTTGGCGCCCACATAGCCAACAGAGAGCTGATCATCCACCCGGAATTGTTTTGTGCAATCCAGATATACTGAAAGCGCACATTTTGGATCCAGACGAAGGAGCCTCTCCTCCTCTTTAGAAGGATGCGCGGGGTGGGAAGAAGGTGGGCATAGTGATGGTCTGTCCTATGTGGAAAGAGATAACCTCTTTTGGAAGAAAGGAAGGCCTAGTGCGAAGGACAACCTTGTCCGGATGAACAGCCAGGAAAGGAAGTTTTGAAGAAATAGCATAAAGCTCACTCACCCTGCGAGCAGAGGTAATGGCAAACAAAAAGGCAGTTTTGAGTGTCAAAAGTGTGAGAGGACAGTTATATAGTGGCTCGAAAGGAGCGCACATAAGGTAAGTCAGAACAAGATTCAAGTCCCACTGGGGCATTACGAAAAGAATAGGAGGAAACAGGTGAGTAATGCCCTTAGGGAAGCGATTTACAACAGAGGACTTGAAAAGAGAAGGTTGATCTGGAAGGCGAAGAAAGGCCGAAATGGCCAAAAGATAGCCCTTGGGAGTGCCCAGAGCAGAGCCCTGCTGGGCCAAGGAAAGAATGAAGAGGAGAACCTCTGAAAGAGGGGCAGAAAGGGGATCCACAGCCTTTGCTGTGCACCAAGCTACAAATTGTTCCATCTACAGGCGTATACCGTTTTGATGGAGGGACGCCTGGCTGCCAAGATAACGTTACAGACTTCCGGAGGGAAGTCGACAGCTGTCAACTGTCACCGCTCAATCTCCACGCAAGGAGGTGGAGGCTGGACAGGTTCGGGTGGAGGACCATCCCCTGCTGCTATGACAGAAGAACCTCCAGAAGGGGCAGTCTGATTGGAGGATCGATGGCCTTGTTCAAGAGCTCAAGATACCAGACTCTTCATGCCCAGTCCGGAGATACAAGAATGACATGGGCCCGGTCGCGCTTGATCATCTTCTGCACTCTGAGCAGAAGTGGAAAGGTGTATAGAAGACCGCAACTCCACTTATGATTAAAAGTGTCGCCTAGCAAGTGCCGCCTTGGAAATTCCAACGCACAGAACTGCTGACATAGTGCGTTCTCTTTGGTGGCGAATAGATATAACCAAGGCTCTCCCCACTGCTGAAAGAGACCTTGCACCACCTCCGAGTGAAGACGCCTTTCGTAATCCATCATGCACCAGCGGATGAGTTTTCCGCCCTGGCGTTCAAGGAACCCGCCAGGTGTTGAACCACCAGGGACATGCCCTGATGTTCCAGCCACTTCCAGAGATGTAGTCCCTCCAGACATAGGCTCCACGACCCTACCCCGCCCTGTTTGTTGCAATACCACATGGCGGTGGTGTTGCCCGTGAACACCTGCACTACTCTTCCCTTGACAGAAGGAAGGAATGCCTTCAGTGCAAGACAAGTTGCCCAGAGCTTCACAAGATTGATGTGGAGCCCAGACTCCGCTGGAGACCCGAGGCCTCTGATCTCCACCTCCCCCATGTGGCCGCCCCACCCAGGAAGTGATGCATCCTTCACCACTGTGAACTCTGGTTGGAGAAGGGAGAAGGATCTGCTGCTGACCCAATCTTGGTCCGTTAGCCACCACTGCAATTGGTGTGCAGTGACCACCGAGATCTGGACGGAATTGGAAAGATTCCCGATGCTGTGCCCACAGGAACTTCAGGTCCCACTGCAGAGCCTGCATATGCCACCCGACATAGTCCACCAGCAGGATGCAGGAAGCCATGAGGCCCAACAGCCTCAGAGTCCTTCTGATTAAAACCCGGGATAGAGGATGAAAGATCGGAATCATAGCCCGAACATCCCGAACCGGCTGCTCTGGAGGTTAGGCCCGAAATTGCACTGTGTCCACAACCGCCCTGATGAAAAGGATCTTCTGAGAGGGAAACAGGTGTGACTTTGGCACGTTGATAGTGAACCCCAGCGAATGTAGGAGGTCCGCCATAGTCTGGAAGTGGAAGAAGACAGCCTGGGTGAGCTCGCCTTCGACAGCCAGTTGTCGAGATAGGGAAAGATTGGAACCCCTGATCTGCGCAGATGAGCCGCAACCACCACCATCACTTTCGTGAACACCCAAGGGGCGCTGGTATGGCCAAAAGGGAGCACGGTGAACTGAAAATGCTCGTGGCCTACCATGAACAGTAGGTAACGCGGGTGGGCAGGCAGGATGGGGATATGAAGATAGGCGTCCTGTAAGTCCAACGCTACCATCTAGTCTCTAGGGTTGAGGGCAGACAGGACCTGAGCCAGTGTCAATATTTTGAACTTCTTTCGGAGGAAGCGGTTGACGTCCCTGAGATCCAAGATAGGACACAGGCCTTTGTCCTTCTTGGGTACCAGGAAGTAGTGGGAATAACAACAACAACCTACTTCTCGCACAGGCACTCACTCGATGGCTCCCTTGGCCAAGAGAGCAGTAACTTCCTGACAGAGAAGGGCCAAGTGAACTTTCGACATGCAATGGAAGGCAGGTGGCATTGAGGGAGGGGTAATCTCGAAGGGGAGGTAGTAGCCCCTTCAGATAATCTGCAATACCCACCTGTCCCACGTGATGTTGAGCCAGTGGGGGAGGTGATGGCCAATCCTGCCACCCACGAGCCACTGGTGGCCCTGAAAAGTAGGACTAGGAGGGCTTTGAGGCTGCTGCAGAGGGGGCGCTGGTGGACTGGCCCGTTCGCTGCTACCGGACCCACGATGCTGGGTCCCACGTCCCCGGCCGCGCAGAGGCTGGACAGCTTGCACAGGCCCGGGGCTCTGAGCGGAACGTTGTAGGGTACCTTTTCCGTAGACACGAAAGGGGCAAAAAGCAGACTGCGCAGGGGCTAGAGGTGGTAGCGAGGCCCAAGGATCTGGCCCTAGCCCTCGAATCCATAAAGCGCTCAAGCGCGTTGTCCCCTCTGTCGCCAAACAAGCGACGGACATCAAAGGGCATGTCCAAAAGAGTTGATTGGACATCACCCGAAAAGCCAGTGGCCCTGAGCCAGGTGTAGCTTCTCAGGGCTACCAACATTGAAATCGTACTGCCTAGCGAGTCGGCGGTGTCCAGACCACATCGTATGGTGAACTCCGCTGCGTCTCTACCCTCAGCAACTGCACAGGAGAGCATGGCCCGGGCCTCCTCAGAGCACTGTGGCAGCACTTGAGCAGCCGTATCCCATACAGAATGGGAGTAACGGCCCAAGAGACATGCATTGTTCACCGACCGCAGTCCAAAGCTGGCAGAAGAAAACATCTTCTCAAGATGGTCCAGCTTCTTGGATTCCCTATCAGGTGGAACAGTAGGGAATGCGCCCTTTGAAGTGGAGGCCTGGACCACCAAGTTTTCGGGGGTAGGGTGTTGGGAGAGGAAACTAGGGTCACCTGGGGCCGAACTGTGGCATCGGGCAATCATCCTATCCACAGGAGCCCCTGTGCTGGGCTTGGACCAGGGACCCAGAAGGATGTCTCTGAGGGCCGCAGTGAACAGCAGCAGGGGCTCCGAAGAGGCCGCTGACAGTTGAAGCACCTTGGTCAGGAGGTTAGTCCTGACCGCCATCGTAGGAAGCTCAAGGTTTAAGGCCTCAGCCGCCCTACGCAACACCACAGTGTAAGAGGCACCCTCTTCTGTAGCCATGGTAGGGGGAGAAAGCATGCCAAGGTCTGGAGAAGTGTCCAGACCACTGGCTTCACCCAACTCCTCTCTCCAGTCCGGTTCTTCCAACTGGTGTGCCAGGGGATCCACAGGGGATCCACAGACCCCTTCCACCCTTCACCCTCCTCTGGTAGCCACTCAGGGTGATAGGGAACACCAGGGGAGAACAGAGGTACAAAAGTACCAGTCGACACCAGTCCGGCTCTGTGTCCATGTAGAGGGGTCGGTTGGGGATACAACCGGCGTCGGAAGGGCCGAAGTCAGAGGAGGCGTCATAAGGTCGACCGGCGCAGATCCGGATCCAGGCCTGGATCCCTGGGGGTCCTGCTGCACCGGGGCTGAAGCTGCCGGCATCGAAGTCCTAGAACCCCCAGCCGAGTATGCAGGGCCCTAAGGGGAGCCGCGGAGTCGGGCTGCCCAGAGATGAAGTGAAGGGCTTCGTAAAAACCACAAACTTGGGCGGGGGTCGCTCCGGCTCTCGGGAAGGGGGGGAAAGCTCGGAGTCGACCCAACAGGCTCCATGGGCGGAGTCGGATGACTACCTTCCCCATCCAGCGTCAGCCGACGAGAATGCAAAGAGCGACGATGCTTCTTCGCCTTCTTTTTGTGCTTCAACTTACACGAAGACTTCGACAAGGAGTGGTGCTGATGGCTCTGAGACCGGTCCCACGACCTCCCTCTCGACCGGGACCTCAGGCGGCATGAAACCGACTGCCGGGCTTCCAGAAGCTTACGGGACCACTCCCACAAAGACTTCGGGGTCATGGCCCGACAGTCAAAGCACGACTTCAGGTCGTGATCACGCTCCAGACACCAGAGGTATACTAGATGTGGGTCCATCACAGACATCAGCTTGTGGCAGGAGCCACAAGGCTTGACGCTGGTTCGCCTATGTGACATCCCTGTGCACCAGGAGTCGAACAACTCGAAAAAGAGGTCGAAAAAAGTCGAAAAAAGACAGTCAGAAAGTGACTAGGGGTACCGCTCTCTCCGGATCTGCGCTGGCTGGTGCGGAAAAAGAAAGAACTGACGTCAATGAGCAGGGGCGGCGTCTAAGTAGATACCACAACGTCATTCCGTCAATCACGACGCCAACGACGAACGAGGAGTCGACCGATGCCACCTACTGACGCGCAGGGGTTGTGATGAAAAAGAATTCTGCTGATCCAGTCTGACGCCTAGGGGTAATTCTAAGGTAAGGAATCCATAACGAATAGTCTCCTTCAGATGCATCTATCCGCAATGATGGATAGGTGTACTACCAACAGTCTAATACTGTGACATCTATGTAACGTAGTGCTGTACACAGTTTGAAAAATGATAGACGCTATGTCAAAGTGGGCACCCAATTTATATTAACTGACTGTAAAACAAATGTACTGAATATGCACAGCTGTCCCAATTTATTGAAATATTTCTTGGAAGTGGGTTCCACAAACACCTGGAAAATGGAAGGCTTGCTTGGCATACCATAAACATTTTGGATCTTTCTCTGTGTACTCTCAAACTCTCTAAAGAGCAGAGCATTCCTCAGGCCTCCCTGGAAGGGGTTTGGGCTTGCTCACTTTACATGACTGGTACAATTACGGGTGACAATGTATAGCCTACTGCTTTGAAAGTTGGTCAGTCAACTCTAATGAATCTAGACCCTTACTCTGAAGTAAACCTGTGTTGAGAATTGTAGAAATCCATTGTTGAAAGCGCTGAGGTTATATCCCCATCACGATATATGTGCTTCTCAAACCCAGCCATAAGCAAACCCAATATAAATCAGTGTCAACAAACCACCAAAAGTCCAGTTCATATAATACTTTCTGTGCAGAAAATGAGGGATCCAGCTGGTATTTCTGCGATGGATCTGGGATCCGGTGACCCAGTGAAATATGCTGAATTTGTCCTGGTGTAATATTCTGACAACGGGACAAAAGCGAGCAGCGCCCGCACGTTGCCTGCTTAATATTCGAAGCAGCAAGGCAGAGAGGGGGTTTTATTTTCACTTTCAGTAGAGCCCAAAACAAAGGCCAGATTTAAAGGGTAATCACTTCTCCTTTTGTTCAAGTATCACCCTGGCTGGGAGCTATCTGGAGCCTATCACCTAGATACCAATGCAATGGAGGAAACCAAAGGCCCAAAGTGTGGTATCCCTTCACAAGCACTTAAACTATAATTTAGAGGCAGTGTTCGACATAAACAATGGCAATTAATGTGTAACTCACATTACCTAAACTATGGCTAGACCGCTAGAAGGGTTGAACCTGAAATGTATGCTCTTTAACAATCATTTCTGAAGTTTTGCTGAGCATTTGGAAATCTTGTATCAACTCCAAAAACAGATAATCTTATCTTACTTTACTTGTTCAATCTGTTAGCAGCTTGCCCAGGGCCCGAAGTTCACGAGTCACAACCACCGGCACTATCACAAGGGGAGTCGGAGAGTCAAGACTCTAGTCGAGTCGATGTGACAACTCAGTCTTACACGACCTCGCCTGCCCTGCGGCCCGCCTGAAATCCAGCCGTCCGACTAAGTCAGAGACTGACAATTAAGTGAAGTAATTCACTCACAGCCCGGTTCCAAACTTGCATTGATTCTAGTCAGTCACTCTAGAGTCTTGATACCCAGCACCAGAGCAGCAGGCAAAAATCACACTCGACTCTCACTCCGAGGCCGCACCAGCGCGGCATTTACTGCCATGTGGGGGCTGGCCAATAATTTTTGATAGGGTCGTCATCATTGGTAGCATTTTCACGTCTACCAAATTGACTGCGCTGGGACGCAGTATGCAGTCTCAAACACCGTGGTACACATAGTGCACCAGGCACTGCATACTCAGCTAGGGTAGGGTAGGTTGCAGCAGGTGCGCGCTTGCACTTACATGTGCTGCTAGCTGCAGCATGTGTCTTTAGTCACTGTCCAATCATGCCCAGGCATGCCGTGCACACTTTGTGCTCATTCGCTCAGCTTCCTGGTACAGGCCCGCAGCAGATACATTCAATGTATCAAATCAAGGACTTCGCTAGACGGCCCGGCCTCATCATAGCAACGAGCGAGACAAGTTCTTTCCCTCACCCAGGTCCAGCTTGCAGACCATCATGATGTCTCTGCAGGCAGACCTTCAGCACAACAGTGCAATCAAGCGCTGCTCACACTGAGGCAGATTTTATGCCACCAAAGCGCTTGCCAAGGCTAACAAACAGCCAGGTTGGCTTAGGGGTCGCAGCTGCGACCCCTGGTGACCCCCTAATTGCGGCCATGCATGTAGTAAGTGTTCAAATGTCAGTCACTACAAGGGGATACAACATAGGAGTGCCTAGACTGAGCCTAAAACCACTCATGCTGCAAACTGCGAGGAGACATGTTAGCAGAAGCAAGTTACCAATCTCTAGAAATTGTTACCGCAGTTATCTCGCCTAAATGGAGCACATTCCTGTACACCTCAGTGGCTAAAAACACAAGCTGGGAGTAGAGACCCACTGGCTCGTGGGCTGGTGTGGCAGCACCCGCGGTGCAATGCTCCTGGGATTGTAGTGAACTCCAGATGCCTCTCGTTAGAGCAGAATGATATCTATCAAGGCATCAGGCCCACTGTACAGCGAGCCTGAAGCGAAGGATGATGCCTTTGTCTCTTTACAGCGCCCGTGTGACTGCAGAACATTTATGCAGCTTGGGAAGCAGCATTTTTAGGAAATGAAAACTCTGCCCTTCCCCAGTCTCGTTTCCTCTCCTGTCAACAGCTCACACACCCTCACTTCAACAAATTATTCATGGCCAATAGCTCAAAAGTCTGAACTAAGAGGAATGTTGAAGCGAATGTTTTGTTTCGGAAACCATGGGCCCTTTGTCCATACTTGTTGCGTTCAACTCTGCATCGGAGCAAAAACACAAAAGCCTTTCTGGGGCACTCTGCAAAGCAGAGAAAATAAGTTACTTTAAATTATCCATTTCCATTTAACTCTGAAAAAACATCTATTCAAAAACGAAGAAGTGTTTTCATATACCAGCTGAACTAACAGAATGTATTACTTTAGTTTAGAGCCTGGGTACTCGCAAACACTTCCCCAGAGGGCCAAAATGTTTGATCTGTTATGTGACCGAGGTCCACATTGATGCCAGTAGGATGGTGGTTGGGGCTGGGGCAGAACGGATGGCTGGGGGTGGGGAGGTTAGGGGTATGGTGAAGCTAAATCTATATATCGAGGGGCTGAATTGCACACTGTGAAATCAGGAGACTTGGGATTAATCCCGGCTTACCACTTACCAAATTGTGTGATCCTAGGCAAATGTTTTATTTCACTTCCCCGCCTTTTTCTTCGCTATAACATATAAGAGGACCTCGAAATATATGACTTCAGGATGTGCACTTTACAAAACCTTCTCCTGTGTTTGATTTAAACTGTAATGTTGTTTACGTATAAAAAGAACCCAGGCCGCCCAGAGGGTGCACGTTTCACCTGACTTGCCGCTTAATTCACAATTGGCATTGTTGTCAAGGTGGGGGTGGCGGGGGGGGGGGGGGCAAATCTTTCTAAATTCATGTTTGAAAACTATAAAATATGACTTCTCAATACACCAATATAATCTCATATACTAAAGAGAAATGGATCTGCATGTTAATGAAATACACTTTTGAAAAGAGTATCATATTTTTACAGGCTTATTGCAAGATGTCTTCACTTTACCTTTAAACAAATGCTTACCCGTTTATTTAAAAAAATGTAATGTTCGTGTTGAGTCAAGTAAACAACAGCCCAGGTCTGCTGTTGACCAGGGGGCCACATGTAAAGGCCAGGGGGGCGCATGTAAAGGCCAGGAGGACCGCCTGCAGCCCCCGGTCCGTACTTTGAGAATCACTAGCTACAGCATGGATGACCCGCGTCTGCCATTAACATCCATCTTGCATTAGCTGGAACATCTCAAATCAATCTGAAAACCAAGGATTCTGCAACATATTTTTAAATAACTTATTTCTCCACTTTATTTATATTAAGCACCCACAGCACTGTGGAAGTGATGAGTAATGAAAACAATGGAAATATATCCATTCATTCATTCATTGTACAGGACACAATCAAGAAGCATGACCAAACTTCCACATCATTTTTTGGCGGTTGTAAGGCCTGGAAAAATAGGGCGCTCAGGGCGGGGTATTTTCCTGGGACTGGGAATATCAGACAATCCAGAGTTTGATGGAACAACCGACTACTGTTAAGTTTTGCATTTTTGTGACCACTTTTCCCAATGCAAATTGTGACAGGTGATTACCGTCAAAATTAGCGCAAGGGAAAAAACCTCATGAATGCATTAAATCTTGCTTACAATCCTGATTTCGATAAATACTCCTTTTTGTGTACAAATTGGAAATACAGAGGCGCTCATAATGATGCTTTCAAACTAAAACCTTCCCTCGGATTGTTAAAACCAGACATGCAGTTGCAAACGTTTTTTCATGCTTGAATCTAAGCAAAAGGAAGGAGTTTGCAAATTTTCAGACAGACAGACCAATTGATCCATTTACCCAACACGCGTTCCTTCAGCTAGTTTCTGTGAGGTCCTTCCACTAGCAGTAAAAGGCTTGACCGCTCACAAACTGCCCAAACTCACCCACTTTAAAGAGTCCATTGTCTGTGTTATCACCAGCCAGCAGAGGCATCAAAATGATGCTTTATAACCACACTGCAATGTTGTGTACCTCCTTCAGCACTAGCAACCACAGGGCACAGATGGCTTAGTTGGAAATTATTTTGCTAAGCAGAGGTTAGGTTTGTGACTGTGATTCTGAGATGTCTTCTTCTGAGCAACAGACAGTATAAGAATGCGGTCAGTGGGGTTTGTCAGAATTAGGTACATGGCTCTGAAGGGTACTGCTGACCTAAGCCAATAGCGGAGTTCCAGAGCATAAGGTGATGGGATTCCAAGTGGGCCTCTTTCACAAAGGCTTTTTATGTGGTCTCATAATAAACATTTCCTGTGGCCAGGAAATCTGCTAACCTTCGACTTACTTTGCTGTTTCCTCAATGGCACACATTGGATTTCAAATAAAGACTTGCAAGAAGCAGACAGTAACAACAACATACCAATTAATGCAACTTCAAATGCAGGCTGTAGTGAAAAGGAGAGCAGAACATATGAACTGGTGAACAGAAAGAATATATGCTCGATATTGGCTGCACTGGCAGGAGCTCATTTACAAGGTCCAGAGCTTTCAAGCACGAAGATGCAAGCCCTGTAGTGTTTAGAAAATACGTTATCATCCATGGTATGTTATGGTGTGTCATTGGTTTTTAAAAATGTTTTATAGCTTGCTAATCATCCATGGGGTATCCAGGCACTCTGTAGCTTGTGTATGATACGAGGCAAGCCCCGGGGGGCTCACTCGAAAAGCCAGGTTTTCAGCTTCTTGCGAAAGTCTAGAAGAGAGGAGGCTGCTCTGATGGGTGGGGGTGAGGTCGCTGCAGACTTTAGGAGACAGGTGTGAGAAGGTGCTCCCCCTGCTCTGCGTTTGTGTATGCGTTGGGTCTGTACTAGTGAGAGACCGGAAGAGAGGTGGTGTCTGGAAGGTTCCATGTACTCTAAGCAGCAGCATTAAGTAATCTGGCTACATCAAGCCTTCTGATAAATTCCGTTGAGCTTCGTTGCCCAGTTGCATTACGTGCAGTTTTGAAAGCAAAGACATCTTTTCTTTTTTTTTTTTTTTTTTTTTTTTTTTTTGAAAAAGTTTTTATTGAGCAACAATTCGGTCACAAGTATGGGCCTACAACCACCCGGGCCGGCCGCTAGGTACATAAGGAAATATACACATATCAAAGTTGCAATCCGTTCCCAGGGCACTGCCCCGCAGTGGCTCAAGATAGTTCTCGAAGAACAGCAAGCGTCAGTCCAACAGTAACAGAAACAAAAGAAAAACAATAAAAACAAAAGGCGAGTTACGAGGGATACCAGTGCGGTTCAGGCTCCCCCCGGGAAACTCCAGTCAGAACATTTGAGCAATCCGCTAAAGAGAGGAGTACCGGGAGGCCGGGGACGGAGGGGGGGGGGGAAAGGGGGGTCAAGGAAGATGAACGTCCCTATGTAGTTGTTACAAAAAGCGCCAGGAACCGTCGAGGGTCAGGGGGACATGGCGATATCAGTGTCTACCAGGGGGGGCGTACAGATGCCTCCGCGATACGCATTCCATTGGCCCCAAATTCTACCCCATGCCCCCGGCTTGCCACGGGCCACATACACTGTCTTCTCCCGAAACATACACCAGTCCATATTCTCCTTCCATACTGACACGGTGGGCGGCCGTTGAGCGCCCCAAAGTTGCGCTATATCCCTCTTGGCAATCATGTTCCCTAGGGCCGCCCACCGAGTCTGAGCCGCGTTGTAGTCATTGGGCTCCCACACATTCAGGACACAGCGACGCACCTCCGGCAGCAGTACAACCCCGGTGACCTGTCCCATAACCGTGTGGACCCGGCGCCAATAGTCCGCCACCTCGCGACACTCCCAAAGGATATGAAGAAAGGTGGCGCTGAGCCCGCAGCCTCGTTTACAGAGCCCGTCGTCGGAAAATCCCATCGCGACCAAGCGCGGACCCGTAACATACACCCGATGGAGAATCTTGAGCTGTACCAACCGGAGACGAGCCGGAATGGCAACCTCCTTGGGGGACGACAGTGCAGACTGCCAGTCTTCGTCATCCAATTCGACCCCATCCCCAGTCCAAGCCTCCCGAAGGCGCACCAGGAGATCCGCCCGGTGATTAATCAATTTTTTATAAATTAAAGAAATAGTACTATCAGGGACATGTCCGTCAAGTACGCGGTCCTCGAGGGGCGAGGAAACAGGGACCGTGGTCCCCTCCCCGAAGACCGAGAGCAGGGCGTGTCGAACCTGGGCGTAGCGGAAGAACTCCCTGTCGGTCAGCTCGTATTCGGCCTGGAGCACCGCGAAAGTCTTGACCGCGCCCTTGTGCCACAGGTCTCCCACTTTGCTGATACCAATCGTGTCCCACTGGTCAAACCCCTTGGTGGTCCACAAGCTGCCCAGGCGGTCGGAGGCAAACAAGGGAGTAGCACATGTCATTCGCTCACTCCAGCCCGTGGCCGCAGTGGCAGCCCTCCAGGTCCGCACAGCAATCTTAGTAGGACCCGTAAGGGTCCGGTCAGCCAGGCGGGAATAAAGTGCCCTGTTGTAGTTCCCGCCGGGAAGCAGGAACTTGTCCATCTCATACGCCGGATTCAAGCCGGGCGCATACGTGGCGTGGTTAATGGCAGATAGCTGCGAGGCCCAATAGTACCTGCGAATGTCAGGAAGCGCGATGCCCCCGTCATACCAGGGGAGAGTGAGCTTGGCAAGAGCAATACGCGCCCGGCCGTTCCACACCAGTCTCCTCTGCAGGCTCTCCACCTCCCGAAAGTAGGCCACTGGGATAACGTCAAAGGAGTTCTGGAGTGCATAGAGGAACCTGGGAAGGGACATCATTTTAAACAGCGCGGCCCGACCCAGCGGGGACAGGGGCAGCCTGCACCACCGGGCCGTGTCCTCCCGCAGCCGCCGAAGTGGACGCAGAAGATTCTGCGCGTAGCGAGCCACCGGGTCCAGCGAAACGTATATCCCCAGGCACTTAAAGCCGCTCAGAGATATTTGAATCGGGAGCCGAGGCGGCAGGAGAGGAGGACCACCAGCGATGGGATAAACGCAGGATTTAGACCAATTGATCGTGAGACCCGAATTGTTCCCAAAGGAGGTCAGAACGTCAAAGAGGACGTTGAGTGACTGCCGCGGTGAGGTGAGGTACAGGAGAATGTCGTCCGCATACAGCGAGACCCGATCTTCAAAGCCCGGGCCCCACCGGATCCCTCTAAGCGAGGGCTCCCAACGGAGCCAGGCAGCGAGTGGCTCCAGGGCGAGAGCAAAAAGCAACGGGGACAACGGGCACCCCTGCCTCGTGCCCCTGCCGAGGGCAAAGGGCCGAGAGACCCGCCCATTCACCACCACTTGAGCCATGGGTCCCGTGTAAAGGAGCCTCACCCAGCCAATAAATCCCTCCCCAAAGCCGAATTTATCCAAGACGGCCCAGAGGAATGGCCACTCAATAGTGTCAAATGCCATCGTGGCATCCAAAGAGACCAGCACGGCCGGCTCGGTGAGGAGCTCCGCCCTGGCGAGGACCCCGTGCAGACGCCGCAAGTTAAGAGCGGTGTTGCGGTGCGGGATGAAGCCGCATTGGTCCGGATGAATAAGGTCGCACACGACACTCAACAATCGATTGGCCAGGACTTTCGCCAGGATTTTAGGCTCTGCATTGAGCAGTGAAATAGGCCGGTAAGAGGTACAGCGGTCACGCGGCTTGCCCTCCTTGGGGAGAACGACTATAGTGGCCAGGCGCTGGTCGGCCGGAAGGGAACCCGCCGCAAGAGAGTCGCGGAACATGCGGCCGAGGAAGGGCGCAAGCTTATCAGGACGCAATTTGTATAGTTCAATGGGCAGACCGTTAGGACCCATAGCCTTGCCCGAGCGAAGGGAACGAATCGCGGTCGCTATTTCATCCGACGATAAGGGGGCGTCCAGCCGCTCCCGGTCCTCAACGGACAGGCCGGGCAGAGCAATATCTCTCAATAGGAGGCGAGAGTCATCTTCGTCCCTGTCAGTCACCGGGGAGTACACCGCCCGGAGGTGGTCAGCGAAGCATTCCACAATCTCATCCGGTTCAGTCACACACCCACCATCCGCAGCACGCAACTCGGGGACCACGCGATTCACTCTCTCCTTTTTGTCCAGCCACGCAATCAACTTTCCCGCCTTGTCCCCCGCGTCATACAATCGGCCCTGCTGCTCCCTATACATAGTTTGGGCCGCGTCAGTGACCAGGGACCTATATTCGAACTGTTTCAGGCTAAGGGCATGTAGCCCGTCCGGAGTAATATTCGCCTCCAAGGCCGACTCCAGCCCCGAGACGTCAGTCTCCAGCTTCACCACCGCCTCGCTCCTAACCTTCTTGGCCACCACTATCTGGGCGAGGGCGTGTCCGCGTATAACAGTTTTAAAGGCTTCCCAAAGGGACAACGCAGACGACACCGACCCCTCGTTTTCACTGAAGTATTGGTCCATGGCCTTAACCAGGCTGTCACGAGTCACAGGGTCCCGCAGGTACCAGGGGTTAATGGGAGCTATCCGCCCTGCGGACCGCGGCCCGGTGTCAAAGAGAAGCCACAGTGGAGAATGGTCGGAGATACCACGCGCCAGGTGTCTGACCTCTCGAATCCGACCAGTCTGCGCCGCTGGCATAAGGAAGTAGTCTAACCTGGAGAGACTCCCATGCGCCCCCGAATGAAAAGTGAACTGGCACTGGGTCGGATGCAGTAGTCTCCAACTATCCACCAAGCCGAAGGTCTCCAACATCCCACCCAGCCATGACTGGGCAGCGGGGAGGGTCCTCGGTGGGTGACGATCCAGTTCACCCGAAACCACAGAATTAAAGTCCCCGCCCATGAGCAGGAGGCCGTCCGGGAGGTCAAGCAGCATTCGACCCAAATCAGCAAAGGTGGAGTTCTGGAGGCCCGGGGGGACGTAGACTGAAACCAGGGTAAGGGGCTGCCCCTCCCACCTCCCAATCAGACACACATAGCGCCCTCTGTCATCCGAGACTATCCTCGTGATCTCCACCGGAAGGGAGGTTCGCAGGAGAATGCCCACCCCCCTGGAGCCAGTTGTGAAACCAGAATGGGCTACGAGGCGGTATCCCCCTCTGTGCATCGCATGGCAGACATTGCCGACCAAATGCGTCTCCTGGAGAAACACCACATCAGGAGTCAAACGGCGCAAATATTGCAGTACAACACCCCGCTTAATACGGTCCCCCAACCCATTGACGTTCCACGACATAAGCCTCAACCCGTCTCCCCCCATCCCCTCCAATAGAGCAAGAAGCCCCCAGCCCGCAGCACCGCTCCCAAATATGGATAAAAATCAATTCCTCGCCCTGTAAACAAAAAACACACAACTAAACAACCCCTCTTCCCCCCCAACCCCACCCCAAGTCCACCGCCCCCCACCCTGCACCCCTGCGGGCCTAAGACCCCCCCCAACTTGCAGTGTGCCTGTCGCCCCGCTAACCCCATTCTACAAAAAGACCCCGGAGGAGGAAAGGGACCCGAACCCGCCCGCACCCCTCACGGGTCCTGGTAAAACACAGTATGCAAAAGAAGTAAGACCCAACTGTACAGTGCAAAAACGCAAAAGCAAGGACCAAAGGTCAGTCTAAGGGGACCCGTCACCTGCGGTGCCCCCAGAGGGCCCGGGCCGGCCACCCCCGTCCGGCAGCGAGTCCAGCCAGTCACTTGCGGCCACAGGAGTGTCAAAAAAGACTGTCCGCTCTCCATGCTCCACTCGAAGTTTCGCCGGGTAGAGCATCGAATACTTCAGGCCTAGCTCGCGGAGACGGCGCTTCACCCCCTGGAATCCCATCCGCTGTTTCTGGACCAGTTGCGTGAAGTCCGGGTAAAAGTTGACGATCGAGTTCTCGTAGCGGACCGGGCCACGGGTCCGTGAAGCCTGCAGAATAGCATCGCGGTCCCTGTAGTGGAACAGTTTAGCCACGATAGGCCTCGGGGGGGCCCCCGGCCGCGGCCGGCCGCCAGGAACCCGATGGGCCCGCTCCACAGCGAAGAATTTACTTAGGCCAACCGGGGACAGCTGCTGCAGGATAAGTTCCTCGACCACGAGGTCCACCGGGCGGCTGTCGGAGGACTCCGGTACCCCAATGATACGGATATTGTTGCGTCGGGCCCGTCCCTCGAAGTCCTCAAGCCGCCGGGCCATGTGGTCGTTGACCACTCTAATGTCCCCAAGCGCGGCCCGCAGATCCGACACCTCCGCACCCAAGGTGGAGGTCCGTGTATCAAGGGCCTGGACCTTCTCGTTGGTTTTAGAGAGGTCGGCCCGAATCAGGGTGACGTCGATCGCGACAGTGTCGATCTTACGGGCCAGGGCCTCATATTGCGTCGCGATAGTTTCCCTGATGCCCTCGATGGCGCCCATAATGTCCTGTAGGGAAGGTTCCGCAGCGACGGTCGTGCCTCCCCCCGCAGCATCCGGGGAGAGGCCAGCAGCGCCAGGGGACCCCCTGCCCTGGGTATAGCGGTCCATGTTGTTGCTCTGGACCGCTCCCCCGCGTAGTGAGGCCTTGGTCTTGCGCCCCTCCGGTCCCCCTTTGCCCGCCATGTGAGCGCCGTCACTCAATGGGACCTCCGATCAAGGGGTGCACGGGTGCCAGAGAAAGGATCACAAACTGTCGGTGTAGGGGTCGGAGGCGTCAGACCCGTCCGTAGCAGATGGAAGCAAACCTCGGGCAGAGGCCCAAGAGGCACCCCGCCACCTTGAGCACGCACGCCAGCTGATCTCCTGAAGGCCAAAATCGAAACCGAAAGTGCTGAATCGGTGACTGGCACCGCGCTGAGGCCGCTGTTGTTCAATTGCAGCCCGGCCCCACGGGTCACCTCCACCCCGGCCTCCTCCGTCGGGTGGGTCCCAAAAGTTCCGGCGACGATAACTCAGGATTCCCAGGTCCGATTAGAATTTTGGAAAGAGATATATAGTCAGCTGGTCTTCTTCTCTCAGATTCCATACACCAACTCAGGATAGTCTCAGGATTTATTCCGAGGAGCAGAAAGGGTCCGGGGAGCCCTGTGCTCACGCGACCATCTTGGATGCGCGCTAGGCTCCTCCTCCCAAAGACATCTTTTCACTTCTCACTGCGCAGATACATATGTGTTGGTCTGTGTACTAATCTTAAGATTCACCCTTTCTCTAATATGCATTTTTGTATGGTACGTTTTTTTTTTTTACTTATTTGCTGACAGACCGCACAAGCGAATTAAAGAGACCTTTAGTCCGCATTTAACTGTTTTAGATCAGTCTTTTCTATTTTGGGGGCATCTTTTACAACTTCTGAAAGATACGTACAACTGCTGGTTATAATGCTAGAAACTCTAGCTCCACCGCATCCCGCATCCAGCAAAAAACACCTTACTCCATTTGTGATGCAATTAAAGTAAGAGTCCTTTCCACGTTTTTCCCCGTCTACAAATGGAAGAGACTAGGGCCCCGCATATGCGCACCATCTTACATGCCAGTCCACCCGCTTCATGCTCTCGCCCATCACTAGGCTCCTCCTGGAAACAAATGGCTGCATATACAGCATTCCAAGCCACCGCTCCAAAGTACCTAGGGGCGGACTACTAAGTCTCTGTTCTGATCACTGTGAGGTAGATTCACTTGCTGACCTGTCGGCTAAGTAATGGCAAAGCCGAGCAGCGAAACAATTAAATGCTACCAAAGGGCCACAAAGGAACAACCCTCAGTACATCTGAACTATTGGTCCAAGTCCAGGTATTTCAAGTACACCTGATGTTCTCGGCAGTCTGAGATGAGCCAGGCGCATTTGTTTTCCAGACAAATACAACGAGAGTAACAATTTTAATAATTTGTAGTTGCCGTGGGCTACATTTAAAGCAAGCAGACCTATTCAGAATTTTTGCTCAGATTCTGGGACAAAGGCCATTTGTGTACATGGCAGATCTAGTTCAGTGTACCGACAATGAATAGTATACAAGTCTTTACTTCCCGAGGGCGTTAACAAAAGGCATGCAGGATGAAAAGGCGTGTTTTTAAAGGTTTTCTGTAATATTGTAGTTTTTACCTCATTTTGTGGACTTCATGTTGAAGGCATCTATTTTTTAACCTTTTATGAAAAAGGTAAGTGTACACACTTATTAAATTAACCAGGACTTCCACAAAGGTGCTGTAAGTGATGGACTGTAGTGAACCAATAACACTGCCTAAAGGAGGGCCTAGTTCTCCCAATTCTAAAAAAACCCACAGTAGACCCTGAAGACTTGAATGAAATTACACTTACATAGCGCATGGCTACCCTGAGCCCTCCCAGCGCTGCAGACGTGAGATAAGGATAGTGGTTAGAAAGCTTAAGGGGAGTCCTTAAAGAGGTAGGTTTTCAGAAGTTTCCAAAAAGTCGATAGATTGTGCGGAAGGGCATTCCAGAGATTAGCAGCATTGAAAGAGTGACCACCCCATCTAGATCTTTGTATTTTGACAGCAACAGCCAACAAAGAGGAACTAGAACGAAGATTACGCAACGGATGGTAAGGAGTGATGAGAGAATGGACAATGGCCGGGCCCTTACGCCTAAAGGCTGTGTGTGCCAAGCACATGGCCTTGAATTGTATTCGTGCTCTGACAGGGAGCCAATGAAGGTTCCTCAATGCAGGTTCAGCCGATTGCCTGCGAGGGATCTGAAGAAGCAGGCGAGCCGCACAGTTCTGGATCACCTGAAGCTTATGTGAGGTAAAATGAGGAGATCCCAGGTAAAGGGCATTACCATAGTCCAGGCGAGAAAGAATCAGGGCCTGGACCATAATCCTCCTCGCGTGGAAGGGAAGAAGAGGAAGGATCTTACGCAATAGCCTCATGAGGCCAAAGCAGGTGGCTGAAAGCTTAGTGGCCTGGAAATCAAAACTAAGAGCACTATCAAGCCATAACCCCAGGCTCTTAATCTGGGGTTTAGGATCTGGGGCGGGACCAAGACAGTCCGGCCAGAAAGAGACCGGGTTGATGGGGAGGGAGTTGCTGAGAAACATGAGCTCGGTCTTATCCCCGTTAAGCTTGAGGCAGGAAAGTTCCATCCATCCGGCAACTGCTTCTAGGCAAGGACCCAGAGAGCCAGATGACCTCTCGGGGTGGTTTAATGCCACCACGAGCTGAGTGTCATCTGCATAGGTGACAATTTTTAAGCCGAAAGGATGGACAATCTCAGCTAGGGGGCTCATATAGACATTAAACAACGTGGGGCTCAGGGACGAGCCCGGAGGTACCCCACAGCTTAACGGCAGCTAGTTAGACACCACATCTCCTTCAAACACCTGAAAAAAACGATCAGTAAGAAAAGATCGAAACCAAGCTAAGGCCAAGCCGGAAACACCAAGGTGTTTAAGGTGGCACATCAGGATGTTATGATTGACAGTGTCGAATGTGGCACTAAGGTCAAGGAGAATTGCCGCCGTGCCGCCCCGATCTACAATCTTCCTCGCCTCCGCAGTTACAGCTAAAAGGGCAGTCTCCGGACCCAACTGTGGACGAAAGCCAGTTTGAGAGTAGTGAAGAAGATGATTGGACTCAAAGTACTCTACTAACATGGTGTTCACGTGTTTCTCAAGCAGTTTGGAAGGAGAGATATGGGACGATAATTAGTCAGATTGGATTGATCAAGAGAAGGTATTTTTAAGAGCGCCTTCACCCAGGCGCATTTCCAATTAGGAGGGACCACACCGGAAGAAATAGATAAATTTAATATATCGAGGATGACGGGACGAATAGTATTAGTGACCAAGGCAAGTGACTGAGGACGAGCAGGATCAATGGGAGAGCCTGAAGTTACCTTAGACATGATCAGGTCGAGTGAGGTGGAATCTAGGAGAGGAAATTGCTCTAATGAAAACTGAGGCTCCTCGACCGATTCTGTCATTTGACATACACTTGAGTCATTATGAGAAACTGGAAAAGATAGGTAAATATTCAGAATTTTTCGATGGAAAAATTCTGCAAGATTGTTGCAGCGGGTTTGAGCCCCCTCTAAAATGTGGGCTTTCTGAGGTAAGGTTACTAAGGTTTTAACAATTTGGAAGATCTCCTTAGGAGAGTTTGAGGCCGAGGTAATTTTCTCCTCATAGAAAATGGCTTGGGCAATTTTAATTTCAATCTTATACACTCTAATTAATTTCCTATAATCTAGTTTCCTGGATTCGGAATAGTTTTGCCGCTATCTTCTCTCTGATCTTCTACACATTTGTTTTAATTCTCTTAGTTTAGTGGAGAACCAGGGCGCCTCCTTTGGTTTGCATTTCCTATAGACGTGTCTGTTGGGGATGACTAAATCCAGTGTACTTGTGATCCAGTGATTAAAATTATCAATGGCCAGATCCAGGCCGGCAGTATTAGTTGGTCTAGAAGCTTCAAGAACAGTGGTCCAGAGGCAAGGTGAAAACTTCGACCAATTTGGTGCCAGCACTGGTATTTTATTAGGGGGAGAGGTGGGACCACACCCTTCCCAAACTAAGGGGATCAGAAAATGGTCTGTCCATGGAAGTGGAATAGGAGTCCCAACCACCAATTGTTGTAAGTTGCTAAAAACCGGGTCAAGAAGATGACCTTTAATATGGGTAGGTATGAATCCTTTTTGAATAAGTTGAAATGCTTAAAGGTTCGTTGAGAGCTCTTTGGCCAAATGATCAAGGGGGTCATTTAAATGAATATTAAGCTCTCCAAGTACAGTAAAAGTAGAAGGAACTAAGGCTAAGTTAGAAATGGAAATGGAGAGGCTAGTGAGAACTTGAATAACTATCGGCCAATCACAAACATCCCTACCCTGACAAAACTACTTGAGAAATGTGTACACGAACAACTGCGCAAACACATTGAGCAATTTCAACTGCTTGACCAATTCCAAATCGGGCTTCCGTCCCGGCCACAGCACTGAAATGGCCATCATTCATATAGTAGACGACGCGCTAACCCTGCTTGACCAGAACGAGTCTTGCCTACTCATACTACTTGATCTCTCATCAGCATTTGACACTGTCAAACATGACAATCTACTGAGCCTATTGGAATGTAGGATGGGGCTCTCAGGCCCTGTTCCAAAATGGTTTGCCTCTTTTCTCAACAATAGAACTCAGAGAATCAAATCCAATCAAACACTATCCAAATTCAGCCCCTGCTCGCTGGGTGTGCCTCAGGGGTCCTCGCTCTCCCCCACGCTCTTCAACCTCTTCATGGAACCACTCACTGTAATCCTCAAAGACTCAAACATCCAATATCACAAGTACGCGGACGACACCCAGCTGGACTTGAAAATCGTCTCCCCTGAAGATATCAAGTCACTCAACGGAACCCTGCACAAAACTCTTAGTTGGCTAACATCTTACCACCTCAAACTAAATGCCCTTAAAACGGAATTCCTCCTCATTTCTCCCGCTAAGCAAGCCACGATTGTTGAGAAATATCTTTAAAACCTCAGCACTGAACTGCACACCTCACATCATTGATTCCATGAAATCACTAGGAATTGTGCTCGATAAGAACCTAAACATGCAGGATTACATCAGAGTATCTACGAAAGGAGCCAACTACCAACTGAGCATCCTAAGAAGACTCAAACCCTACCTTCCCCAAGATGACTTCAATTCTGCAGTGGAAGCACTAGTCATCTCCAGACTAAAATACAGCAGTGCTACTGTATGCGGGCTTCCGAAACTCAGCTTAGCCCCCAATAAAGCATTGCTAAATGCTGCGACTAGACTCATCACTGGCTCTAGGAAAACCAACCACATCTCTCCGGACCTGAAATCGCTCAACTGGCTCCTGTTTGAATCAAGGATCCAGTTAAAAATTGCATGTATGACTCATAGAGCACTACACTACAACACTCCCCTTTACGTGGCAAATAAGCTCGAACTATAGGGAGCCTCCCGGCCCGCTAGGAGCACTAGCACACTTCTGCTCAAGACGAAGAAATTTAAAAAAATAAAAACCTACAATCGTACTTTCTCTGGAATTCCCCCGAGAATATGGAACCCCCTACCTGTGGAAACAAGACTGATTCCCTCAACATTTGTCTTCAAAAGGGAAGTGAAAGCCTTACTGTTGAACACTGCGCTGAACTAGAAGTTTCGCTCCTCTTGTCTCCTATCTTGTTTTGCTGTTTAATCCACTACGTGGCATATGCTTCGATCTCAGTGTCGCCTGCCAATATATTATTTTGTTCCTGATCTTTATTTTTTTTCTCGCACAGCTATTTACCTATGTCTTCCTCAGCTCGTATGTAAAGTGCTCGGATACCCGCACCTGTACTGTATGAACAGTCATGACACCAACATTCTATGTTAAAAACAGCCCTAGCCAACATAAAATGAACTCCAACTCTTAGAGAGAACAAAATCACAAATGTCCCTCCCCGTGAGGTGGTATGCAGCATGGCCATGGGGTGCATTGAGGTACTCACATCTTGCCACTGATCATCCTCCTCCTTCAGCAGATTATTCACGTTCTGAAGCTGCTCCTGGTGCACTCTACTGTGGGGCTGCGTAGTGGCCGCCTCATCACACCTTACGTCAAACATACTCATGCTCCTGAAAAACAGAGTAAAATGAGTCAGCGGTAATCGCAGAACTAACGGCACAAACACATGCTTCAGGCCAACCACTGGGTATCAGCCCAAAACCAAACGTATGCACAATGACCCAAGAAGTGGACTCCACATTACACAGTAACCAAAACTCAGGCACCGAAGGCAGTTAGCATAAGGAGGTGATATGTCAGAGACCTCTCATACTGATGTGCAATGACTTTATTAAGAAGACTCCACTGGTACATTCCTTCTTGCAAAACAATGTAAATAATACCACAATTAACGGCTACACTTTCTAAGACCTGCTTGGAAACGCTTCCATGGCAGCATTTGAGGTGCTATCCATTCACACGAATTGAGGCCTGCTGGAATGAGTTCACTCACTGCGAGTTCCTCTGAACTGCAGTTCGAGAAGTGGAGAAGAAAACCAGCTATTATACATTGCTGCTGTTTTGAATTTTGGTTCAAAGCGCAGTTAAAAAAAAAGTGTCCTTTCTCAGCCCTATTTTATTACACTTCACTTGTGTGCTGAGCTGGTGAAGACAAAGTACCAGAGACATCAATGATATGACTGCTGAAAAGATACTGGGCGCAGGTGCGGGAAACCACCAGAGAGACAAAGTGTTGCAAGTGAAGGTCACAGAACCTCATGCCCCTCATGAATTACCAGAAATAGTAATAAAAGGCATCGGTCCGATCCAAAAATTAGATAGAAATCTACGCTTTCTTGGGAAGATTTCGAATGGTAGCAAACAAATACATCTCAGAAGTAAATGTAATGAAGGACAACAAGCGCAGCCCTGCTGCTCCAACATGTTTACCTACACACGTACAATGTTCATGGTCCAAAAATGTACAAAAGTAGGTGTGTACAAAATTTGAATTCCAAGAATAGAATGAAGCAAAAATTATTAATTTGCACGTCAGGAAATAGCAATATATGGTCAAGTTAGATCTCTGGTGTAGTTCTTATTCAAAACATCTTCTGCATGAAAAATCTCCTGAAAAAGTCAATTTAATGTTGATTTCAGAAAAAAAAGTTAAGACATAGCCACTTGCTTTGTTGGGATAGGAATCCATTAAAGGTCAATGTATAGGTTATATTTCTCATCCAAGACCCGTTTTGTGGATTTTTCATTCCAAATCTGTGGTTTAACATATTAATATTTTAGATCAGCTGCTTAACAAAAGCTTTTAGTGAAAAAAGAAAAAAAATCATAGTTCGTTTTCCTGCCATACATTACATTTCTTTGAGCAGCAAAGTAGACTGGTAAGCATGGCTTTATGAATAACCATAAATTGTAGCTGAAAACAAAAGTTCTCAGATGTCAAAATATATGCAACCTTTGGCTTCTCCCAGGGCTTATTTCAGACAGAAGTATTTAATCACCTTGTTCCACAGATACTACTGGCTTATTGGTGCCACTGGTCTTTTCCATGAAATGATTGTTCACTAGTTAGAAAAGCTGTTTCATGGTTACAACTTATATCTCAAATTAACACCATCATTTAAGGAATATCTGTACAGTTACAAGATACACTGACACAATGCAAAGTACCATACCAGCAACATGGCATATCAAGCAGCCAGGGCCTTCTTTTTTCAGATTTTGTATACCATAAAGGTGGATACAACTTTCAAATTTAATGAGGTTTTATTACAGTTTCATGTAATGTGGGATAATGTTCTGTCACTATCTCTCACCCCACCAGCAGTGTCAGAAAGTAAATTTTCTGAACCTGCACACCTACTCGACTGTCACTGATAAAGTCCATACAGACTGATTCACAGCTTCTCCGAAACAGATCAAAGATCACGTTCACGCTGCCTTAGTTCTAGATTCAGATCTACTTCCCTGGATTACATTTCCTAAGGGATCGAGAACAAAACTGATCTCCCCAAAAATATTTGTAAATAACAAAACAATTATCTTTGCCCAGCAATAGATACCCAGGAAGGATGGACACCAGAAGCACACAATAAAAAGGAGGAGATACCGCTCCTAGACACAGTGTGACCGAGGCCCTAAATATGAGGATCAATTTATCTATCCAGTGGGTTTAAATGTTGAACTAACAGTGTAAATGTAAACTTGGAACTCCACTGAGGACACAAAGTCGATTTGTGAACTTTATCGATAAATGTTGGACTATTTGAGTGATAGTTGACTTTACACTGATGTTTGATTGCAGATATGATTTACTCTCTGAGCAATTGACTGAGGTGTGAACTTGAATTTCGCTGATTGCTGACCTATTGTAATTGGTTTTTAAAATCAAAACAATCACAGTAGCAAAGGTTTATCTTGCGCACTTTTGTAGAAAAAACATATTAAATAATGGTCATTGTACAAAACAGACATGCATAATAATTAAGCTTTGCCATGGAAAGTTACTTTGCAATGGAAGGTTACAAACGCATGCTCATTGTATCTCTTAATCGAGTAACTGTATTCAAGCACTGCAAAGTCACAAAGGACACAGAGGCCATGCAGATCCAAAGAGGTTCCTGGCATTTCCAAGCAGGGTGGGGGCAGCCAGCTTGAGCACCAGTCACCCATCCACTGCATATCACGGAGAGGGCCATTGCAACAAGTATTAGCACCACAGGCATACAAAAGTAGCCCTAGCAAGTGGAACACTGAAGGAGCCATTTTGCATGAGTAAAATTCAGTCCACAGAAATTGATGCACAACCACACATGCTCAACAATCACGCTACATATAAGGTTTATGTCCTACAAAGCATAGTGAAAAACCACATAGGAATAACAAAATACACGTGTATCTAATTCCAGGGGTCTCATTCCCGCAGCAACTAGTGCTTGCAACGCTTTTGGATGGCTTTTCATTCCAAACGGTCTACTTTTTTGGGGTAAGTATGACATGAGTTTTTGAATTTTACGTAGAAGGTTTTTGTGATGTTATCTTGTCATGTGTTGTGTGATCTCAAACATATGGTATTATGAAGGTTAAAATGTGTGCGTGATGTAATTTCTCCTGCTGCGCTTTTGGTTTAAGAACAGCCAATTCTTCCACCCAAAAATCCTTTCAGAGGCCTCGTTTGAAAATTAGATTAAGTAAATGAATTGTTCAGCACTATTTGGCTGTATATGATCTACAAAGGAACTGTAAGAGCGGTAACCTGAACCAACACAGGTAAAATCAAACATTCTGTACCAAAGAGTTCCAAATAGCCAAATTAAAATAAACATGATCCCACGAACACATTAATACAACGAGAATAAATACAATTGTCATTTATAACAATCTTCCAAAAAGGACAGATCACCAACTTTTAATCATTAATTGCAGCTATGGTCAGCAATTGCGAGTATTGGCCTTTACTACCGATAACAAGTCTGTTTATTTATGATTCATATATAAATGTCACATGCTGCCTGTCAGTGACATTGTCTGTATAGCACACACTTTTCAGAGAAGAGCTTCCTGGCGCTAGGGTTAAGCAACTACGGAATGAATACTAGAAGCATCCTGCTTACCCTGACAGCAATAAGACAATACACTGTGCGACAAAGGAATCAATGGGTTAAACTCTGACTAAATTACAGATGAGAACAGCTGCACTTTAAAACTAATAACTAAATATACCAGTAATTCACGCCTTAAAGAAAGTCAAATATGTTCCTAGCTTAAACACAAACATTTTAAACAGTCGGTGTTCCTCCCAGTAATCTTTTCGAAGACTCTGCTAGTCACTTTTCGCCTCAGCTGCTGTCCAGATAGGAGTCACTGCACCAGAGTCAATGCAGGCTCGTGGCCAGTATCCGCAAACATCGTTACATACCCACACTGGTGCAGACATACAAGTGTTGCTTTTAAACAATTACAGAACCTGCAACTAGCGACTTCTGTGCCTGAACTCAGATCAATGTCCTAGTAAACAGTGATCCTGGAGCGTGAGGAATGGCAACTAAAGATATGCCTCATTCGGCGCCTTGAACAGCCCCTTGCCCTCTCCGTGATATTGGTCCCTTCAATACTCATGAGATGAATCTGGAAATAAAATCTTGCCTTTTCTTGATATGCTTCAAATTGCCCCTTTAATTCTTCCTGATAAGAGGTCAAACGTTCTCAGCCCAATCATTAGTTTTGGCCTCTGCTATGCATAGCGTAGGGATACTTTAGGTCGCAGGCACCAATTATTTACTTAAAAGGTCTCACATTGAAAATTCTCACAAATCTCAGACTTGTTCTACTGTGGTAGATTGCACACAGCCACTTTGTACACTAACACCCGAGTACAGTATTGTGGTGCTGAGCATGTGCAGACACAGATTCACAACGTAATTTGTTCTGCAATTGCAGAAAACTATATGATTTTCTGACTGGTGGTTTCTGAGTTTTCATTTCAAGGATTGCTCCAAGAGTTTACTTCCCCAGTTTGAGAACTGCTTTTCTCAAACTATTTTTCTTAAGACTTAAGCAAAACAACATTGTTGTTTACGAAGTTTATTACACTGAGACAGAGTGGCATCTCTTCGGAATGAAATTTCGGCACAAGTTATTTTTTTGCTTTCTGTTCCATGTCATCTTTTTGCTCTGTTCCTTGAACAAAAACTAACAGTTGTCTTAATGTCATTTTATTATGAGATCTGTAGGACTTCAAAATAATCATCAGACCACTTTCACATACAACCTCTGGTTAGTCTAATGAAAGGTCTCAGAACGGAGCAACTATACAGCGCTATATCACTCCTTCTGTGCATGACATACTACAACTTACGTCAATACTAAAAATGGATCAAAACACTAATTATACCACATTCCCCTCAGATTCTGGCCTCATATTTAGTGACAAAAGACAAATGAATTCACAGTGCCAAAATCAATCAACCCAAGAGGAGTAAAAATCCAAATTGTTTGACTTCAGACAGCGGAGACCCATACCATTCCTAGGTGAGTCAGGGGTCTACTTGTTTTACTGTAATATAGAAGTTTCTACTAAATTAACATGTTGGTTCTATCTAAATTAGCAGCCATCTTCACATGTCTTCCATTTGAGGCCGGTTTTGACAGTTCAATAGAGATTAAGCAAAGAGAAAAACAGCCCAACAACCACGCATCACTCCCAAAAAACAGAAAAAGAAAATAGCGGACAAAAAGCACATTAGTGTCTACATGCAGGTTACGTTTCAAGGTTTGCTGCAATAAATTGCATTCCAACCAGGAAGAAAAAGCTTGTCTGACAAAACGGACGACGATACAAAAGGATAGACACGTTCTTTACGACGTGGCCCATTAGTAAGTTATTAAAGCATGCAGTTTAATTCAGTTTGTGAGCAAATGGCAAAACTTACTCTGTGTCATCAGACAGAGCAATTCTTGGGCTGAGTCTACAAGAGCAAATAAAACATTAGATGGATACGCTGAATGAGAAAAAAAAACAGTCAGAACACAGTACACAGTACACTGCATGACCCTAGAATCGATTCTTTTCATGCACACTGTCTGGACTAAGTACACAGGTCATACCCATTTCAGAATGTTGAACCACCGGGGTGCAAAGCATAATCTTTCTAGGGATCCGATAAAACAGGATTAGAAGCATTACTGCTGTGCTGCTGAAAACAATTGTAAGAGCATTGAAATGCATAACCTTATCAGTACCTACCTTAAGTTGTGACCTGAAAAGAGTCTGTTAAAAGTCCATAAAACGCCTGTGGTGAGCCCGCTCTACAGTGCCCGTCATGTTAACAGTGCAGAAGCACAGCCCGCTTCTCAACACACGGATGCTTGTAAAATATACTGTTCACATGTGGAATAAACACACAAAAGATTCAGCAGTAAATACTCCTATTTCGATATTATTCTGGAAATGCTGAAATGACCCTTCTGTCAGCAGAGTCTATAGAAAATGAACGAGTGAGGGACAACGGGGGCGGAAGCATGACGCGTGGTGCGGGGCTTTGAATGGAGCTGCCAGGGACGTGCCACTGTCACGCTGCCCTAGTGAGACAGGCAAAATATTTCAATCAAATCCCCCGAGATCAAACCATTAGGACGGTGCACATCACAACCAGCAACATGCTCTCGTTTCCTGGACATTCAAAACAAACACACAATGAGAGTGCTTCCCGGCAGCAAGCTTAAGGCATCATTTTGGTGTCCACAGAACATGTCAAATAGAGGCTGATGCATTGCACAAAGAGGTGCATTTCTACAGGCCTGGTGGCTGGCAAACAGACACCTCTCTTTCGGTTTGTACGGATTGCCCGGATTTGTACAACTTTTTACAACTCCTGTGTGGCCCTCTAAAATAATGTACCTCCCTACTTACTGCACGCTCATAAAAGTACTAGGCTCAACTGGCCACCCAGCACAATACCATCCTACTAGTCTAAAGAAGTTTAACATGTTCAAAAGTATAAAACAAGACACATTTTATTAGTATTCAGTGTTTTAATAATAAGACTCAAAAAGTTTTTTTTCCTTTCACGAAGGCACAGCAAAAACATTTACAACCAAATTAATTATTTCAAACTGATGCTCCTCAGAGTATTAGTGCACACTTTTTAAGTAAGATGTTAAAATCCACTGTCGATATCTTCACTCCACAAAAAGAGTAAACACTGCAAAGGGAGGAGAGAGCAAACCTTCACACTCATGCAAGCTGCTCCAACCTCAGCACTTCAATCTGGGCTTACGTTTCTCGGGCTTCTTCTGCAGCCTGGCATGGGGAATTCTGATTTAAGGTGGTATGTTTCCGAGGGGAGACTAAAGGTCGGAGGTCATGCTCGGCATCTTCTGCTGTCTCCAGGTGCTGATCTCCCTCGGTTACTTCGGAGGGCTGGGGCAGTGTGGCAAATTTCGGAAGACTTTCGGACCTTATTGGCAAAAGTGCTTGCCCAAGCTCATCAAGCGGGCTTGAGGGGGATTTTGTGGTGCTAGGAAAGGAAATGTGGATTTAGTTTCAAACAACCCAATAAATACTTGTATATAAATAAACTGAATGTTATGGCACCAATAAAGTCTAGAAAACCAGTTCCCGTCAGGCATACATTGCAATATGTCTAGTTCACGAGTGAAGGAGCCACCAGATAACATGATGGTCTTACTGCGTGCAGAGACATTCTTGAATACCCTTGGTCATGGATTTGCCATCTCAACACCTATCATGATGCAAGACTCCTTTTAAGTATTTAATAGTTTTTCAGTACAATAAATACGAAGGGGGTGAATTAAAAAGTTTGGCTATCCTTGTACCATCTTAGTCACCCTAAGACGGTACAACTGATCTATGGTCATTACTGGGCACTCCCCATTGTCTATACTTTGATGATTCCTCTTACGGTGATCACCTATCCGAAACTCCAGACCTGATCAATGACCTTTGCAGTGGAATCTATAGCTCAGTAGTTTTTTTTGGCCTGGTCTGGAAGCCAGCTGTGTCAAAAATGGCAACATAGGCTATTGTCAAAAAATTATTTCTGATCTAAGGACTTTTCCCTTCTTTTTTAGGAGAGAGTCTACCTAAGGTGCATCTTCTTCCAGTATAAAACGGTAAAGGCATTGCTAATAGAGTTCATAGCTGAGGATTACAGTACATAACAGGTGTCTTTGGTTTTATTATTTAATGCACTGTGCTTCAACTATTTAGTAAAGTGTATCCAAATCAAAAACATGAATGGGCTGTTATCAATGTTTAGTTCACCGCTCATCGGCTCATACCTGCTGTGGTTTGTAGAATGTTCTGAATCTACCACTATTTCGGGAATTCCCAATTTACCTGTCACGTGCATTGCTACAGAGTCTGAAATCTTCATAAGCCTCAATCTTCCCATACAAGGTGCTCACTGAAATTCCTTTGAAAATACCTTTCATGCAGTGAGAATAAAAATAACTATTTTTCAATGTTTTTAACAGAAGTTGCTAAAGCTCTAGCCTATCCCTAAGGGTATTGGACATTTATAAGTGGTATCTTGTTGTTACTTCCGCCCAGTATGTTCACCCTTTACACGCGTCACCTCAGTGACCATGTTTTCTAAGCATTTACTAACGAGATGGGTTATTTAGCCATTCCAATTTAATACACGCAAGCCCAACATCTTCTCGAAAAGAACATGCTCTAACCTTCTAACCGGTTTGTCAGTTTTCATTGGTCCCATGGTGGGGTCCTCTTTCTTCTTGGTGAAAGGAACTGGAAGGAAGTGTCTCAAGCCAGGGCTGCTCAGCTTCTGAACTGCCCCAGTTCTCCTCATCATCATGTCATCCTTCTCTGGATCAGGAGTTCTCCTGCCATCCTCATTTTCAATGTTTCTCTGGCTTTCAACTCTAAGCAATTGAATGCTTTCTTCCGTCGGAAAAGTGTTGTTTATGGAACTAGGTGATGCCGTTATATGACAATGTGCAGCGGCGGCAGGCATTGGCACGCTACTGCTAAAGGAAGGCAGGGTCACAGTTACTCTCAGGAAATCAAAAGAAATATAGGCCCAGAACAGTGGCACACAACTATGTCTACGTGAGAAAGTGCCTTTGCAATCACGGACGGATCAGCAGGAACATTCTGCTCACACTCAGTCACATTTTGCAAAACGTGCAACTAGCAAACAAACTTGACAAACAATACCCAACGCTTTCAATGTATGAAGGTTTTACTGATCTTTCAAGGCTAAATACATCTGCAGCACACCCGCAGCAAATAAACACGACACTTACCAAAATACAGTGTATTTGCAAGCAGACAGTAGTGAGTTAGTAGCATTAACACACCTAAAAGTTCCCAGCTGATCATGGAATAACCAAACTGGTAAAGGTGGATTTTACCATTTCACTATAGAAAATTTGATGTTCCGAGTCAGCATTTCTGGAAGGATGAAATCCGAGTGCAAAGAGAAATTCTAATTAGCAACCAGGTTCCTTAAGGTTCCAACCTGTCTCTGGTACTTGTTAATGTCCAAGTCTCTCAGCCAAGATACCAGGTTAACAGCTAGCAACAGCTCTGTTAAACAGTATGCAGACAAGACGCAGCTTTATTTTAGAAACAGAGGCACTAAGCACGTAAGCTTGCTTAGAAGTCATCCAAAGGCAGATGGCCAAGGCTGGCTGGCTGTTTTTTGTTGATCAACTCATCAGTCTGATTTTTATTACTGAAGGGACTTCCCATTTTGACATCATAAAATAAACAGCTATCTGAAATGTACCCTGTATTTCATACACAAGACATATTTACACCATTGTAAAACTCAACATTACTATTATCATTCCTAGCAGTCTCTGGTCCATGAATGCTGAAACACTCAACAGAAAACCTCAAAGAACCGTCTATAGTCACGTCCCAATAAATATTTGAAAATTAGTAAGATGATGCAAAGACGATCTAAGAAGACATGACATTTGACCCTCATCCAGAAGTATAAGAAAATTAAACTAACATAGATAATGAGAAATTGGATTTTGAGATAGCCTGCCCCACGATCACATCAGAGTGGTCCATAATTCTGGGGTCTAAGAGATGACATCAGAAAAAGGAAGTGAACATGCTGCAGACAACAATGCCTAAATATTTTAGCTCATCTATGTCTTTGAATTAATAAGCGGTTTGAACCAGTGCCTGCTTATTTAGGTGCAGGGTTTAAAAAAAAAAAAAAAAAAAAACACAAATGTCACTGACATTTTCTAAATAAGACTGGAAACATATTTCTTTGCTTGTTATCTTCTGAACCGTCTTCTGCCTTCACATTTTCATTCAAAGACCTGTTCAAAAGCGGCCTTAAATACAATTTTTTCCACCAAACAGATAGTGTACCCAATAGACTAGCTCATAGTTTCTTACGAGCTAAAGCAAATACTTAAATCACTTTTTTCGCATTTAAATATCTAATTTAAAGACAGTTGACAGCTGGGCAAAGTTCTTTGGCCAGATCTGAAAAAATACAACTTGGGTCTATGTCAGATCCTTAGCAGGAAAGGCCTTCATTTCTTAATGTATCATTTGCTAGCCCAGAGGATTAATCCGAAAGCCTTCCAACTTCTTTTAACCTTTAGAAAAATGGCTAGCCTCAATCGCAATGTCCTTTTTGGTGAATATATGTGTTGAAGGGTTTAAAAAAAAAAAAGGGACAACCCTTTGTGGGGTTGAAGGCATACATTTGATTGTTTTCACATTTGTATAGAACCCCAGAAAGTAAACTTTTATATATTACATTAACATTTTTTAGATAGACCCAACTTTCGATCTGTTGAGGAACTGCATGTTGACCATCACATCAATAATTTGCAGAAGTATCTCAAGCTTCTAACTGATTACATTATTGGTCTCAGTCATCTGGCGCCTTGTCTAACACTCTGGGGAAGTTGGGGTCTTTCAGTCCTTTAAAGATAAAAACCCTTTTGATAAGTGTAAATGTTATTTTAGATTTGTCATGCTTGATGCTCCTTTCTTTTCACATAAAGGCCAGTCTCTCCCTCAAGAGCCATGGTCTGCAGGTGGACCCAATGAACAGTCAACCCATCACTTTTTTTGTTCCTCTCCTTGGTCTACAGAATGCATTACATTTCTGGATGACCGAGTAAATGACATTACAGAATTGCAGAAATCATATAAAGGTGTAGAATTGTCGCTAAAAGCTCATTAGCAGGCACTCTTTTAACCCCGTTTTTTGCAAAGCTGAATGATGATTCCCACAAGCCTGCCATTTATTGACCCATCTCTGGCTTACCGATTCCCAGCAAGGTACTGGAAGCTGAAATTACTTTGCAACGCTTGTGGAAAAAAACAACATCCTTCATGTCTACGAGTTAGGTTTTAGAGCTAAAAGGTGCACTGAAACCACACTGGAAGATCTCAGAAGAGACCTTTTGTCATTTTTGGACACGAACAACTCTAAAGTCATTCGTCTCAGACCTGTTAGCAGCATGCAACGCAGTGAATCATGACATTCTTTTACAATGACTAAGAGAAGGGGCTAGCATAAACAGCCCAGGACTCAAGTAGAGCAAGTTATTCATGTCAGATCGAAGTCAACAGGTTAGACTAAGCAATGCCACTTCGTCAACCAAATCCATCCCATCTACAGTTCCTAAGGGCAACATCTTTTGTCACTATTCCCCAATATGTACATGCAAAATCTAGTGGATACGATTGACCAACTTCAACAACAATTTCAGATGTACACCTATTGGACTTGAGTACAACCAAGAGAAAATGGCTTAGAGGGGTAGCCTATAGAACTTAGATGCTCCAACACTAGTACAATTGAAATTGATTAACATATAAGAGCCTTATTTAGATCTCAGTGGTAGGAACACTCCGTCACAAACATGACCGATATCCTGTACACCGTATTATGATATCCATAGGATTTAATGAGATCCTAATATGGTGGACAGGATCTCTGTCACGTTTATGATGGAGTATTCCCCTCTGCCAGGATCTAAATTAGGCCCTCAGTCTCGTCTTGGCTAGACTAATGTGTGTACTCCACTTTGGCACCCTAAACACAATGTTCCACAACCGACAAATGATTTAACATCGAGCTACAAGACTGTCCCAGTTTCAAAAACAGAATCATATCACCACAACCCTAAAATAATTTCATTGGTTTCCAATTAAGAAAGGATAAAATTCAAAGTCCTAAGATTCGTTTTTAAATTCTACCCGAGAGAAAACCCCTGGTACAACCCAGGCAAGGAATTAGATCCAGCTATTCACATTTAAATCCTCTCCAATAAATATAAGTGTAAAAACACACAAGGTAGAAAACCCATTGGACCTAAGGCAGTACACCTCTGGAATTTGCTGGATTCTGTGATTGACTGCTACCTTAGCAACTTTAAAAAAAGTTTTGAGAACATTTCTTGTCAAAGAATTCTCTAACTCATCATCAGACATTTTCAAAGGGACAGGGCCAATATACATAATTTTGACTTTTTACCATCTTTCTCCTCCATCAATTTGCATATTGTCTCTCAAGATGAATCAATTCCTGAATCATTTTCTGCTTTCCTAGAGCTGCGAAATGGTCTTGATATCCGGTTAGAGCATTACAACTTAACTAAATAAAAACTATGCATTAATGCCTTTTGAGCAAAGTAGGTCTATCTGACACAGCCATTGAGGGATGTGCAGCTGGTAGTTACTTATAAACCGAAACTGAATCTAATTGCTTTAAAGTCCAAAAAAGTATATCATTGTAAGTGATCTATAGGTAGAAGTCAAGTTGCCTTAAAATGGCTAGAAGATGAGTGGCAACGGGAAAAAACCAGAGCGTAAAAACAGAACTCTGCATAGGTATCACGATGTACCCCTTGTTGCATCCAGGTCCACTGAGGTAATTAAAGTCAGTCGAATGTTTTGTGATGTAGATTGTTGACATTCATTCTAACAATAGTTTGCTTCCCCACCTATTCTTTTATGTGGGGGAAAGCTGGGTTAAATGTTAGTAAGAGTTACTTTACATGGGTGTAATCATAGTAGTACCCAAAATACTAAGCAATTTGCTCCCTGCTATTGCCTTATTATGTTATTACATTTGTAAAAGGCACAAATACCCAGAGTTCTCCTGGCGCTGCATCCTTGCATTTTCTTTCATACATCAAAAGCTTGCAGCAAGCTCACACCACTAGTTGAGCATCCTCTAATGTGCCTTTCAAACACCAAAGGCAGCCAAGAATCTCTCACAAAGCTCACAGCTGTTGCCTTGCATCTTTTAATGCTCCTATCAGACATCAGCAGTAGTATAGAGTTCTTGTCTTGCCATTTCTAACCTCTCTTCTTTCTGATGAGTCGTAAAGCACATTTCAGGAAAGCTCTTCTTCTGCATACAATGATGAACAATTGAAACTGATGAAATTACATTTCCATCTGGACAAGCCATCTTCCGAAATGCACCTAGCCTTCTCATACCCATGTCATCTCTAGTGGAGTCTGGGCGACGAGTCTCCTCTTTACTAACTTCCAGCTCTCCACTTAGAATGGTTACAGTCTGCTTCTGAGATTTTAATATTGTAGGAACTTCTCTGGAAACTTCATTTGCCGTCAACATTATCACCTCACTAGTAGGTTTTGTTGACAAGAAGAGAAAAGGATAATTATAAAGAAATAACAAACCAATTTGAAGCCAAACATTAAGCAGTTAGTATGGATAGCGTCTCCATAGGTCAAAAGATATTATACGGAATTGTCAATTGAAGCCAAATACCTAACAACATGTGCATAAGGTATGTCGCTAACATGCGTCAGACTTTTAAGTAGCTGAGCTCAAAAAGGCACATTTTTTAAAACATTCCTTACTGATATTGAAGGAGATGAGGAATGGATTTGGTTCTCTCAACTAGCATCAGGTCACAAACTATGTAAGCCCTTTAGCATGGGTGCTAGTTATATACAACTGGTAATAATTGAAAATCATGGGCTCTCAAAAGTAATTTTTATGCCTCAGCTTGCCCCTTTCACACCAAGCCTGGCAGATTCCAGGTGAGCCCACAACCCCCCCCCACCCCACCCTCTCCACCTACCTAAAGCCTCTGAGCTTTCTGACGAGATATCTCTAGCCTCTCTAGTACCCAAACCATGTAGGCATACTTGTACTTTTATGACTCACAGCCCTCATTTAGGAACAAGCTAAGAATTGAAACGCAAACCTTGTGGGCAGTACCCAATGACACATTTAGGGGTGACCAGCGGTGACGGCTCTTGCTTAGTCTGTGAGTTTAGCCTGTTCGCAAACCCTACTGGTTTAAATTCATTGACACCAGTGACTTATGATCCAAGGCAAAACTGGGTTTATAAGGCCTGTTGGAGAGACCAAGGAGAGCACCCACACTGTAAAAGATAAAGAGTTACAAAAGCTTTCTTAAAATACCACTTTAGCGAGCAAACAATGTATGATGTCTGCATGGTGGATGCTTGCCTGGGGACTCTACATCATTCTTGAAAAAGCAAGCACAAATGTCCTCATTACCCAAAGACAGATCTCACATAGCTTAAGGAATTAGGCTGAAGTTAGTCTTTCCGGTTGGTTGCTAAACCATGACCTCTGATTTTTTCAATTCCTATGGCGGCCTTGCATGCAGTTATCTGGTGACAATCCAATCTCGATGCAGTTAGTAGCCACTAAACAGTCTCAAATACCTGGGGTCAGGATGCAATACTTCCTCTTCTTGATCTTTGCTGTGGGGGCTCGGTGCACAAGCTGGAGACGTTGACACTGCTGCAGCGCAAGCTTGGGTACTAGATTTTTCTATGGCAGCTTCGTCAACAGCCTCGGGCTTAGCTATGCTAAGCTTCTCCCATTTCTGCTGGTCAATCTCGGTAACGGGTCCAAAATGCACAAACCTCTGCCTGGGGTGAGGCCTTTTTCTGGGCACTCTTGCCTTACGGCAGGCAAGGTCATCCTCAACTGATACTGGCACTTCCGTTGTGGCTTTTGAATCAGATTTATCAGATTTATCATTGGGCAACGGAAGCCTGGACTCATCATCACTAACAAGTCAATCAAAAAATTGAAAATGCAAAACAAGAAATATAGGTTTAGCACCACAAGAAAGAAAAAAAGAACACCAGAACAGATAAAATAAATGCTAACTGGTCTAATGATGACGCCAAAATGATGCATGTAAAGAACCTACATAGTTACGGAAAATATTTTTTGAAAAAGTGGAGAGGGTATTTGGTAAACGTTAAAAAGTACATCAAACATTTTTTATTTAAATTATTCATCAACAATAAAAAATATGTCACATAAAAAATGTGTTCGGTTGTGAAGGCATTTTTTAATTTTGTATTTTTTTTTTTTTATAGTCAGACAACAAGGTACGGCTTCTATAAAAGCTAGTTTTCATCACAACAGGCAGACTCTATACGAGTGAAAAAATTATGTTGATTTCTGACACTATTCCCACCTCAAAGACAATTATTGTTAGGACAGGACTCCAAAGTGGGGTCAAAAAAATGCATCAAACTGTTAAGACTGCATTCAAAAGAGGGCCTCCTTTTTCGGGTGCAAACCCATATGTATACATTAATACTCTAGGCGCAAAACGTTTGGTATCCGCGCCGTGGAAATGGAAATGGCTAATGGAGAGTTGGAGACTGGCCTCTCTTGGTTGTTGGTGCAGCATTGCAACCTCCACTTCAGCAAATAAATCTTTCCAGGTCATGGTTCTGGGTGCAATGTGGTCATTTAATACTCTTCCAGCCACCCACACTGAAAGCACAATGCAATTCTCTTAAATATTTTTCTAGAGTGGCAAGACCCAGTTTCTAAAACAATTTTAAATTACACTTAAGACTCCAGGGCAGAATAATAAACCTCACATATTCACTCTTCCTGGCAACAGGTTGAGCAGCTCGTGAACAAAGGGCTTGTAATATCGTCAAAAACACTATAATAACTGCAGTGGAGAATCAAGCACAAGTATATGCTCCTATACAGATGCTGTGAACAGATGAAAGGAGAGAGGTGGTCAGAGGAGGGAGGATAGTGACAGAGGAAAGTGACTGAGTGTGAGGAGGAAGGCATGGACCTGTATGTGTACATACATAGGTGCATGCATGTGTAAACCACGCTGACTTACAAAGTGGCTGCGGATGTTAGCCGTGTGATAGAGGGCAGAGGAGCTACTCTTATTCACACTACCTATAGAAGAAGGGTTTATGTGGTCTTCAATAGGGTGCTATATGGCCCTGTGATGTCTTTATCAAAATAAAACTAAAGGGTCACAAGACAAAGCACGCGAGTACAAGCGGGTGCCTTTCTTTCCAAGAGGTTTATAGATCTGTGCTACTTTTCAAACTCAATGTTTCTGTGCATAGCTGTCTATAAAGTGTCCGTTCACATCTACTGAAGTCTAGAAATGCAGCTCAACCAACCTCGTTTCCGCTGACACTTTTAGCCTCTCCCAGGTCTCTAAGTCTGCCTTGGTTATCGAGGCGGTGACAAAGCTCGGAGGCTCCCGAGGCTGCGAAGCGCTGCCTTGAGTTTTGCGCTTGGCCAAGTCATCTCTCTGAATGTCTGGAATCTTCTCAGGCTCCTCCTCCTCTTCAGACTCATTCTCACAGAGGCTCAGAAATGGATTTTCCTTGCGTGTCAAAATGTGTTTCCCCTCTTCCAATGGCCCCTGTTTTTGACTAGATCAGCAAACGTTTCCACAGGAACAGAAAACATTGCATGGGTGGAGGAACACAACAGCAGCGTGTTAATAGGAATTGGCGCAGTCGATAAAAAGGACAAAATAACAGACATGTTCGAGACCGATAATCACTTGCAATGAAGATCAATTTCCTTTCTGGTCAGCACTCCATGCCAGCGTGGACTCCACTAAGACTCCGCCTCAGCAGGGATAACCACAGCAATCCTGAATGAGTGTCTCCTGCTGATACATCTTCAAAGTGACAGACACTTCTATTCCCGCCACTACTAAGCTTACTCACCATCCTAAATCAAGCCTCTTTGTTGAACATCTGTTCACTTTTCTCTCCTCACTCAAATTCAATTTGTTCAACATTTCAAAAAGCCACATTAAAGAAGTCTGATTAAGCTGCAGGAAGGGCTGATAGTTCAAACAAACGAAAATGGAGACATCTGCAAAGTATTTTTTCTTTTACTAAAACTCTCTGAAAAGCAAAAACAACTTGCACCATTGAGCCCATGGGGAAGTTTTTATTAACCACTCACAAGACACTGTTCTGCCCGCACTAAATTCCTAAAACATTGATTTTAAATGTAAATCCGATTCATATTTTTAGTTTCAACAAAGTTTACATCACTCATAGATTGCATATTTTCTACTATAATTTACCCACAACACAGTTCAGTTCTCACTCAGGTTAACAAATCCGATGTATTCTCCCGAATGCAAGTGTCTGAATATTGAACTGAGCTATCAAACGTAAAGTGCTTATTGTCTATATGTAATCTCACTGGGACAAGTTATTTTTAAATGAAAACAACCAGTAGCCCCGCCTCACTGTTCAGATGCAAAAAACTTTGAGACAGACACTCAAAATATTCCAATAAGCCAATACCACTTAAAGAAGGAAACAGCACTTCTCTGCCATAAAAGATTCTTGTTAGATTGCAGATGTGACGTCACACAGACCTTCATTACTTGCTCGATTTTACTTTTAGTTCTTTATGAGGAATGATATATGTCCTACTTCTACACTGTTGGTATATTGTGAAGACCATGGCTTTCCATTCTATGGAGTGTGCTGGGCAGCTTGTCCAGTGAAATTAACTTGTGGCAAATAAGAAAAGGGCATTATCTCTCAGTGCTAAATCTTAAACTTTGCTAAGACTTCATATATTGAAAAACGTAAAGCTGTAAGATACGAGTTTAAAAGGAAAGGTCACAGAACACCTGATACGCAAGGGCAAGCAGGGATTCTGTAAGGTGCTGTTTGTTGGCCTGGACTGACCCAACTCCCAGTGGAATATAGGCAATTATGTAAAAACTGAAATACTGCACTCTTCAGGGAAATCTTGCGCTGGTTTGAAACTAAGAATTCGCGGGGCAGAGAACAGTGGCAACATTTGCTTTGTTGATGAGCATACCAGCTAACTTGGTCTGCTCTTAGAGGATGTTCCCTTCAGCTTTTTCAAGGCACTGATGGGATAATTAAATCGTGTTTGATTGTGGTATATATTTGAGCTTGTTATGATGACAGTCTCGGAGTCATAACTGTGTGTTTGACCGCTTTAAAAGTCTTAACTGTTGTTTTTGTGGTTAAAAAAAACAGCAATGTTTTACTTTACGTAAGAGACTCATGATCACAGTGTGGTGGTAAAATGGTTACCAAATGCTAAACAGTCTACTAGAAATGGGATCTGGGTGCCTAGAACAGAAGCTTCTTCCCAATGGAACGGAGACATCAAGTTAAAAGGGGACTTAGGAATCGAGCTGTCAAGCTGAAGTCTGCACTTCTTATTCTACAAGCTTAGAGAGACATGTAAGCCATGACTGATTGCCGGTTTTATTATATGCAGGATCTCATTCCTTATGCACCCAGGAGAAAAATACAAGCCCAAACCTTCTGAGGTAGCGTCAAGAACACGTGCAAAATCAAGTGAGAAAAAAAAATCCAGGTTCTTCCTTATGCATCCCAAAATATTAATTGTGTGCAAAAATTACCCTGATGCTGTGGAAAAAGGGGAATTTGTAATGAGTGTTGTTTTGCATCTCTTATAACAGAGCAACTCTGAATAAGAGTCAATACTCTAAAAACATCCAATCCTACATGTAATTTAGGCATAGGTTAGCTAAATGTGTGCCGTGCTTAACATAAGAAATGCTTTTATAGACAATGGCTGGAAATGTATTCACTGGAATTAAAGCCTGATCCGCCAACTTAAAAATTCCGTTAGACAAAATCTAATTTTCAATCTTCTGAAAATCTTGCCTTTTACAAAGGGGTGTAGAGATCAGAAATTACGGCAGTCGTTTTAGTTATTTAAAGGAGGAAAAACATTGTTTTGGCAATTGCCACCCCATAATAAGTCAAGAAGAAAATTCAAACAAACTGCCACACTTCAATACAATCAAGATAAGATCAATCACCGACAGAATACCTTTAGTGCTGGTTAGTTAGCTGCCACTTTACTGAGGGGTAAGCACACAGTGTGTTATCAGGCGATGGTAGCCAGAGCAGATAATTAAATTACAGCACTTCAAAGAGCATGGAGATGTCAGGGAAGAGAGGAATAGATACTGTTACCATTATATGATAAGCCACATCCATGCCACAGACTTGGCAGCTGCGAGCGCAGAGGGTGGAATGGGGAGCTCGAATAAGCTATTTTAGTACGAAAAGGGGTATTAAAAAATAGGTAGATTTATAGGAAATGGGGATTAAAGGTATCCAAATAGAAACGTTTGCTTACAATCACCCTTGACCTTTGGTGTGGATATCCGCTAATTACTAGAATTGTTCAGACATATTTGCAAAACCCGAGATTCTTGTGTGTCCCTTTAAAAGCAATATGTTAAGTTTCACATGGTGATTATGACTGTACTTTGTTTTTCTTTTCCAAGCAGTGCAAACAGTTGTTCATATTATACAATTAAATTAAAATGTATGGGATTTCAGGATGGAGCGCAGCAAGAATACGTAATGGAACAAAGATCAGCTTAAAAATATACACACAAATAGGAACTAAAATACTGAAAATCCATGGAGTAATTAAAGACACAGCATATATAAAACGTATGCATAATGCCAACTCCTGAGCACTCTTCCACTTCTCATCTGCATTAAACCTGATCCCATCACGTTCACAAGACATTAAAAAATTCCATTCTTAAATCTTTAATGCCCTTTGGACACATCTCCTCAATGTCCCCATACCACTGCTCCTATGCCAATTTCTCTTGCTCTCTCTCACAAAGAACGTTGGTAACTACTTCCGGCTCTGTGCACCCAACAACACAAAATCCTAAAAGTAATACATTAAAGAAAAATGGACTAGTACCTAGAGTGCAGCTTTTTATAAATGAGAGGCAGACCCAATTCTTATAAATTTGATTCTGAACTAACACGCCTACTCTATGCAGTACAGGATAAAAAGAGGGAAATGTAAAAACACTTGGGTTATTTGCAATACCTGGTCAGAGCTGGGCTGGTCTCCGAATGCTCCTGAGCGGGCAGTCGGAGATCTTCTCTCTTGTTTCCTTTTTGGACTTTGTGCAGTCCTACAGGAACCTGATTGACTGGGGTTGGCTTGATTTGGTTCATCCTTATTCTTCGTGTTGCAAGGTCATCCTTCTGGATATCGGGAACTCTGCACCCATCGTTGTCCTCCTCAGAGTCCGAGCCCTTACCATGATAGCCTGCCAAAAACGTGTTTTCTTTGCGAAGGATGATATCTGGTGTTCCTGGCTTGGTGCCATGATCCTCAGAGGTTTGATTATGACTAGCAGTTAAAAGTAAATATTATTTTGAACTCCACGTGGGAAAAGAAGAAAAAACCCACATACGAAGCCCCATGCAAGTGAATGCTGTTAGTAATAAACCACATCCACGATGCCATAAGTAAACAAAACTCAAAACTTTTATTTATGACAAACAAAGCGTTCTGTTCTCTTCTGAATACTCAACCAAGCAGGGCGGCCATTTAATAATCACAAAATACTGACCTTCTGGCCAGGTATCAACTGATAAACTGAGAGTGAGTTGGGAGCACATATAAGGCAACATTGTTACACAGCTTTGCCACAGATTAAACAAATGCATGCTTCAAACATTCTCCTTGGTATGTAAATGTTGCCCTAATCAAGAGAAGTCTTTTATCGTACTTTATTTAGATTTTATTGTGCTATTTTTTAAAAAAGTTTTAAAGAGGTTACTGTGCCTTACATCTCTGTAAAGAAAAGGAACATACGTGTGTTACAATAGGTTACAAGAAGGTCATACTATATCACAATGTGGTCCTTGGTATCATTGTCGCATTAGTGTGAGTCCACATTTGTGTTCTGAACAAAGTCTTTTCATAATATATTAGGCAGAAGGGCGTGTTGGTCCCTATTAGGAGCGACTCTTCAGTTGAGTTCTGAAGGAGGTAAAGGAGGGTCCCATCTTAATTCAACTAAGATGCTATTCTATATCTTGGGAACAAGACTTGAGAAGGCAGGGCACAAGTTGAGGCTTTGTGATATTATTTAATTTAACTTTAAAGAGGAACATATTAGTACTGAAGGAATGTCTGCCTTTCCCTGAAATTGTAAACTCAGACTCAGCTTTGAATATTGTTCGCGGATTTAGGTCTCTGAATAATGAGAAATGGAAATGGCTGAAACTCAAGTCTTCTTTCACTGAAAATCTATGCTCAAGTCTACTTGAGATGACCAAATCCCCCTCCATAATGACTAAGAGACAATGTTTTAAGAGAGATATTTGGTGACTTTTTAATGAAATGTACACGCAGGCTGTGTAGCTAGTTTTCTTCTACATGTGGACATGTGCAATGTCTTAGTATGACCTTTGTTGTGTTCCATTGCTGGTAATCTGTTGTAAAAGATGAACAAAAAATGTTTGATAGGAAAACAGAAAATACAGGTGTGTAAATTGATCTTGAAGTCTAGATACAATCTATATTAATTTGTACAGTGATGATAATGTATAATGTTTGCTTTGCGGTAATGCACAATACAAATTATGTAAATCCAGCAAAATACCACATGGGATGCACCTCACCAGCCATTGGTGCGATCTTCCAGAAGAACCATTCACAAACTCGCTCACTTATGCTTTACCTATTAGAACAAATTCTAAATAGAACATTTTTCATTGACTATCATTTAATCAATTTAAGCTGATTTTAGGTGCATCCTGCATTGGAGTGTGCTGTAAGTAGGAGCAGACTTGGAGGTAGAGGAGGGGCCAGCAAATATGCTGGGGGCATTTTTCAAATGATGACCAATGGTTTAGTGGGAGCCTGCAAAGCCGTACTACCACCAAACTGCACTAGGGTGGATGTTGATTGGCTGGGGTGGGTACAGGAGTGCCTAGCAAAGGGGACAAAGGTGCAGGCAAGCGACCTCTTTGTTCAGTGTTTGGTGGAGGGGTTCTTATTACAGATGTGTTTTGGTGAACTGCATGTGTTTTTTGTCTTTGTGTTTCATTAGGGCATTGTAGTCTCACTGTTGGCCACAAGACAGGCAGACACTTTGGCATCATGCATCACAAATTTGGTGATTGGGTATAACCCCATGCTGTGCACAGCCTTTGGTCGAGTGTGGCGGGCCCTTATGCTACTACTTCTAACCCTTTGTGGGTCCTCCACAATAACGCCCAAGGGAAGAGTGAACTGAGGCTTGTGCCAGGGAACCAAGTTATGGCCCAGTTCCCCAGGCACCCAGAAGGGTGCCAGGTGGTCCCCACAGGGATGCAACTGGAAGGAAGGAGGTCAGTATCTGAGCTGGTTCTTCTCTCTAGTTTGGGAGTGAAAATTATTCTTTAAGAATTCGGCAGGAGCCCCACAGTTTGGGCAAGGGGCCCCAAGTATGAAATACTGGAAGGACCAGTTGGGCAGCCAACCATGAGTGCAATAGGTAGGACTTGGGAGGATTATGCAACAGGAATTTCTTGACTGCCTTTCAATGCCTATAATAATATTGAATGCATCTATTTTATATTCATTCATGCAAATGTTTAATGATGCTTTTAAACGTGAACAAGTTGTTTTAGTGTTAATAAATACAGCCCAAGAATAATTCTCAAAAACATACAATCTCATTTCAGTAATTTTGTGGAATCTTCATCTTGGGGCCCTTACCCAGCTTGACCGGTCCCCTCCTTATTTCATAGGTGTTATTATTTTAAGATAATAATACACCCATCACTGGAATCAAAACTTTGGAATCAAAACTTTGGAATCAACTGAGCCTCATTCCCAACAGCTACTTATTTCACAGTGACATTTGCGTTCAAACCAATAGTCTGGCCAGTTGTATAAGGTTTATAGTCCTCTCCACTGCCCCCGTGTCAATCCGCATCTGTGCCGTGGGCTTTACATTTGATTTATCATATACATGTTCCATAATAACTGAGATCATTGGTCAACAGAAAACACTCCACCTGCCCTTGGAGTCTGAAATGATTTTCCAGTAACATTCCCAGAAGGGGTTATGCTGACCAGCTAAGTGAGGCAGACAAAATATTTCTAAAAAATCATGGTGCTAAGCACCAAAATATTCCTAAAAAAGGATGGTGCTAAGCACTCGCTTTGGTAATTAAGCTGTATCCAACCTCAGAAGGTAAAGGGTGTGATTTAGAGTTACATGATGTGGGGCATATACCAATAATTGGAAGATGTCCGATCCACCGTATTACTGTGAATACATTTTGGCTGACGTCCTGCATCTGTCAAGTTACCAAGAGTAACGTACATTCCTATCTGTAATTAGTGGGGCATTTTCAAAATGAAGTAATCAAAGTGTCAAAAGACAAAACAAAGATGTATCATTCTACTTGGACTTAAACCACAATATTAGCCATTTGCCAAATTTAATGAGTGACTATCTGGTACTATCTGGTCAATACCCACTGAACCTTGTGAGTTAACTATTTCTAACATCATGCCCCTGTCTCTCCTGTGAAGAATCGACTGTCGATTGCTTGGGACCACTGTGCACAATGTATGTTACAAGTCTAGGAAGTTAGGTCTGTGCTCCCTACATATCACCACAAACCATCCAGTATAAATAAATGTTACACTGCAGGAGCACAACACCATAGTCAGTCTAATTTACTGTAAAAAATATTTTTTTCCAGATTTGTACGAAAGAACTGTCTTTCAAATCTATGGCAGAGCTACACTTTAAATGTAACTCCTACTCTTTTTGACCTCTCACAGATCTATAGGACTACAACAACCTTTCTGGAGGCTGTTTGACCTGTCAGTCTTAGGGTGGTCTTCCTGCAAACTTTACGCCTTCCTCCTCCATATTTTTCTAATCTCGTTTTTGTTGGCGTTAGGACTCTGTGCACTTTACCACTGCTAACCAGGGCTAAAATGCATGTGCTCACTCCTTGAAACTAAGTAGCATTGGCTTGTCCCCAATTGATATATTTAATTGACTTAGACGTCCTTAGTAAAGTGGTCCTACATGTACCTAGGGTCTGTAAGTTATAAGCTACTAGTGGGCCTGCAGCACTTATTGTGCCACCCACTTAAGAAGCCCTTTAAACCTGTTTCAGGCCTGCCATTGCAGCCTGTGAGTGCAGTTTTAAACCGTCATTTCGACTTGTCAAAATAAACCTTTTTGCCAGACTCAAACCTGCCTTTTTAATACAAGTATGTCACCCCTAGCGTAGGCCCAAAACCGCCCAAAGGGCAGGGTGCAATGTATCTAAAAAGTAGGATATGTAATTTTAAGTTTGGCATGCCATTGTGGTGACAAACTCTTAAATTCGTTTTTTCACTACTGCAAGACCTGCTTCTACCATAAGATAACTTTGGGGTTATCTAATTACATTTAATAACCTGTAACTTCGGAATCGGACCATGTAAACATTTCACGTTTGGTGTCTTTGAAACTGTAATGAAATACCTTCTTTCATGGTGAAGTCGGATTTCTTCATACAATTTTGAAAATGCCATTTTTAGAAAGCTAGCTTTTTCCTGCCTTAGCCATTTAATGCCTTCAGCCAGTCTCTGGGTCACATACCTTGATGTAGTTGTCGGTTGGTATTTGTGCATTGCTCCTAGACAGCCACATACAACAGAGAGCTTAGGTGTGCCTGGAAGGGCCATCGCTGGTAGGATGGGAGGGTGGAGTTAGGCACAGCCACACTTACACCTGAATAGGTTGTGTCCTGCCTTCACACAAAGGATTGCATATCCTCTAGTTAGTCTGGAGCCACGGCAGGAAACCTGTGCACTTCAAAGGGAAGCCTCTAGAAGCTTCTCCCACTTCAAAGGAGGCACCAGATATAAATACGAGACCTTTGACACCAACTCTTCAGTACACTTATGGACCTGCAAAAGACTGCCACGAAGAAGGACTGCTATGCTGCTGAAAGGACTTTCACTCTGCTGGACTGCTGTCCTGAAGGGCTTCGGCCTGCTTTGCTGACCTGCTGCCCTCTTGCCTGGGTGAGAAGGACCAGACCTGCAGCCTGTACACAGGACCACCAGAGTGAGACCAAGGGCTAGTCTCTTATAACAAGCACATGGACTCTGCAACTGTGAACCCTACCCTGCCAAGTGGTACCACCCCAGTCCTGGATTCTTGGAAGTGAGTCTGAAGCTGCTCTGCCAGCCCATCTGTGGATCCAGCAGAACCAACTTGTCTCCTCTGCTGCAGGGTTTCCTATAACGCAAGAACTCTGCATCGACCTTGTAGCCTCATCGGAACCGCCATTACGAGGTAAATCCCCACCACATGCCCTCAAATCGCACATCTCTCTTCGACAGCAGCCTTGGCAAAAATGCAGGACTTTGCATTGCAAGCTCCGCAGTCTCTTTGGAACCAGCCAATGTGAGACATCCATAATGCAGGACTTAGCATCGCAAGCTTCCCTCTCCAACATATCCTCGACGGAGATACATGACCTCACATCGCAGCCGCACAGCTCCCCGGAGCACATACTGAGCAACGCAATTCTGACCGGCTGCGTGATGCATCCTCGATGCAGGACCTCAGAACACTCTGCAACCAGGATTTAAGGTACTCTTATTCAGCAGGCCTAACTAGGTCCCTGTACTGCCTGCATATCTACAGTTCTACTGATTGGATTTTTGATCGTTTTGGTCTTGTATTAGTTAAATAAAATGTACTGTATTTTTCTAATCTGGTGTGGGATACTTTTTGTGGTGTGTTTTCATTTTGCTACTGTTTGAAGTGTTGCACAAATACTTTACACATTGCCTCAGAGTTAGGCCTGAATGGTCTGTGCCAAGCTACCGGAGAGTTGAGCAGAGGTTAATTTAGGGTTTGCTTGTGGCTTCAACCTTGACATGAATTGTGGTTACTACTTGAGTAAAGTTCCACCTCCCTAAACCAGAAACCCAATTTCTTACAAAGCCTTTACTAATTTAGAAAACATCCCAGAAAGTAGCACTATGTACTGCAAAAACCTGGCACGTTTTACCCTGCCCCATGTTTTCACTTCTCAAACTAATTATGATCACTAGTTAAACACCTAGTTTGCAACTTTTGTGAGCTTCGAAATAAGACTTTGTATGGATAGTGTCACCTTAGAACGTAACCAAAGGGGGTGGCCATTATCAACTAATATTCAAAAAGCACACAGCAATCTTCTTTACTCCAAGCATTCCCTCAGCATTCATTCTACTCTTGTAAAATGAGGCGATGGAAATGTCTTCAACTATCACCCAAAACATTGCATTTACAAGCAAAGAGCAGTGTTGGCCCTGGGTGGCCGCAGTGATGCGAGTGCTACTACACAGAAAATTAGCGCCCAACCGCTTTATGATTCCACTGCTCGGGAATCACCAAACTTAAATACAAATGGGAAAGCTGCATGGACATATCATAGGTCAAATGTTCACCCTGAATGAAGACAAGGAGTTTGCTGAAGGTTGGTGCTACATCTTCTGCTGAGTTTGTTCTACTACTATTTCTTTTCCAAAAAACACAAATAATGTATAGCATATCAAAGTAGATTGCATTTTTCTGCGCTATAGGGCGATTCTCGAAAGGGTATCAAAGTATTACCAATGGGAAGCATTTCTTTAGCAAAACTATCGGTTTAAAAGCAAGCGCCCCTTAACTGGGAGTATCAAGAGTAATAGTTTTCAAAGAGAGGTGAATTCATTAAGTATCACACAGAAGAAGAAATGACGGGGTAAACGTACCAAGCTAAATGAGAATTTATTTAGACAAGTAACATCTGACCAATGTGCTTCCCAATGATAAGTAAGATTTTGGCTCTTAAGTGCATACTAGATGCGGCTGATAATCTGTACCGGTCATTTAATTAAAATGCACATACATGTGTAATTTACACTTGTATAACGTGCAGATTTCAAATGTGCAAAACTCATGGTTAACTTACATTGAAGGCAAAGTGAATATTCCCAGACGAGTTCGAACAGTAATCGTGATCTGTATATACAATGATAGTTTATAGTAGCAAAGCAAGGTATTTTAAAGAAGGTTTGTTATATCACAAAGCAAAAGTGTACGTTTGTGCGATTAATTCGGCAAAGTGAAAACACGTTCCTCCTACACTTATTAAAAGGGGGAGGGGGTTTAAAAGAGAAAAATGTTGTATTGCAGGGAAAAAAATCCACATTTTCCTTGACTAACTAAGCTCCCTGCTCAGGACTTGCAGCAGAGCTTGTTGCTAAAATGTTCTTCTTTATACAAATCACAAGGATTTGCAAGAGCAATTTACAGCAGGTGTAATTTACACAGGTAACTAAAGGGAATGTGTGTGGATCTGCATAAGTAATCAGTGATTTACAAGTGGCAACTCACTTCTTAGCCGTTTCTCAGTATCCTTCTCGGCTGTAACTTTGTCAAAACTTAAGAGACTGGTGACTCCAATCATTATTGCTTGCATGCACTGCATACACTAATAGCCTAGGGTTAGGGTCTCAAGTGGATGCTTTTGAACACATGAGATGTCTAGAAGCCGCCTCATGGCATGCTGCAATAATGTTCTTTCCAATACCCTCTCATTTGCAAACGTAAAAGAACATAGTGAAAGCATGACTAGGTCTCCAAAGAAATGAAACCGTAAATGAGTGAACGGACTATTTTTGTTTGGAGTCAGACATCCAACCGCTAAAGCATGTATGTTGAAAAATGAAAAAGGAATGCATCACAGATTCACTGCACCGGGATACCCAGGCATTGTTCCATACTGCTGTTAGAACAGGCTTCCTCCACTGCATGACCTTGAGGAGCCAGCCAGCCTCTGGAAGCAATATTGCTCACTCTCTATTATTACATTTCCAATATAGCATCCATTGGACTCAATTAAAAAATACATTATTTTTTAGTACACAATTAAGCTCAACTATCTTTTGAGCCAACACACACCAGAAATATAGACAATATTTGCTCCTGTCCATGGAAACAGCTTGTGGAAATGGGAGCATTCTACCAAGACTTCTACTCACAGACAACAGCATCAAGATTGACCAATAAGCTGATTATATACAACTTTACTTTAAAGTATCCCCTGCTTTAGACATCAAACCCTGCTTGCACATCATCCAAACCTGGATGTCCAGCACCTACCTGAAACTCAACCCAAACAAGACAGAATTTGCCAAGACCAATAAGCAAGATACATTACAAACAGTGGTCAATGACAAACCTTGACAGCTTCGAACCTCAACATTCAGCAGGTGCCAATTTACATGGATTCACTCTGGACACCAACCTCACTGCCAAGGAATATATTGCCGAACAAGTACGACCTAGTACCAGCTCTCTCGTTCAAAGAAAGTGAAATTATTACTTCCAGATAGCAACGTCAAAACTACTGTTCAAGCTCTCAAATGCTCACATCTGAATGGTGGTAAAGTCCTACTCCAAAGCCTCCCAGACACCGTACCGTTTAGGGGCAACCTACATGCTGCAGCACATCTCATCCAAAGCCTGAAGAAATTTAATTGCAGAACCCCATCCTGATGAAACTCCATTGACTAACTTGGCCAGTTCAAGTCTTCAAAACCAACAAAGTCATCTCAAACAGCACCCCCCGCTTTTCTTGCAGATAATCTCACCATCTCTGATGGTTCTTAGCACACCCGAGTCAGGACACCAACACAACTGTAGATTAGGAAGTGTAAAAAAGAAAAAAGACAATGATTTTTCCAGTTATGCCTCCGGGATCAGGCACAACATCCCTATATCCATCAGGACAACTACAATGCTGCTCCAATTTAGGAAAGAGTTGAAGATGCACCTCTTAAAAGAACACTACATTACAATACATTAACGGTCCACAACCCAGCTTCCTCTCCTGTTACTAGTTGTCTTTATGCTCGTCTATGACTATGTACAACGCTACCCTGTCTTTTGGTTAGATTCACTCTGTAAAAATACTTTATACATACATACTTCTATAAGGATTGATGACGAATTTGCACACAGGTTTCAGCAGCATGCCTCAGGACACACAGCACAGCCTTCCTCCATCATCCACTCTCCCCTTGTGGATTTCATGAACTGTAAAAGCTACAAGTTCATTATTCTGCATCTATAAAATGGCCCAAGTGTCTTCTTCAGACTCATCCCATCACACTCAGAAGATAAGCCCACAGCTGTGCGATACTTGCCCTCTTTAGTCTAACACGAATTACCCAACTGAAAAGTTTGATCCAGAGAGGCAGGTGTCCCGCAGCATTTCAGACCACAGACTGCACCGCTTCACTCACCACCTTACTGGAATGAAATGATTCACATCAGAAGGAATCTGTAGGCCATGCCAGCTTTTTAACGGAGTAGCATGAATATGATCCATGCGGTACCAGACTAAGAAGCTTGGCTACGCTGCCGGTGCCCGGAACTAAACCACTTCAGGGCACACCCTTGCTTCTTTCTAGTGGCTTCTTCTACCTATGGGGTTGGTCTCTCCGTATTTGATACTCTATGGTATATTATTAACCAGAACTGGCAAAGACAATAAGTCTTGCCTTTGGGACTTACTGGCATTGCCAGTGGTCTTTAGCAATGCTGCACAGCATCCTGATCGCAACAAAGAAGCAATGGGGCGCGGGTGATGGGACGGAAGCAACAAGGGGGCATGGCGCAGAACAAAAACAGGGCAACATAGAGGGTGCTGGTGGCGGGAAAATAGGCTAAAGAGGGAAACATGGAGCTGGCGAGGAGAAGCACATGGCCCAGAAAGCAACGTGGGGGTATGGGGAGAAGCAAAAGGGTGAAAAAGGGGAACACGAAGCGCGGCAAAGTGGGAGAGAAGTAATAAGGTGAGAAAAGGAACACATGCACTCCTGTGGAGTGCTTAAACAAAAAGAAAAAAGTAGCGCTTCAAAAGCACTCCGTGGAAGGACACGAGTAATGTGTCTATGCTCCAGGGAACGGGCAAACGCACAAAACAGGAAGGAAAGCCCTAGCAAATATGCAGCAAGGAAAGCAAATGAGAAATACAAAGCCAACCAAATGTAAGCAAAGGGCAGGCCATAAACCCAATGTAAGCTCACAATACGTGCCGACAGATCACACATGTGCTGTCCAGTAGGTGGGACCTAAAAATGGAACCTTGCAGCTCAGCAATTATCAACGGCATAGTCTGGGCCACCTTATGCATTCCTTTGCATAAACTAAATAATTTTTTTGCGTCAAATACTAGTTTACAAACTGCTATACAAGGAAACAAACATTGATATTAAAGACATTCCTGCACTTCAGATCTCATGCAAAATTAGACTTGGGTGCAACATATTATACCAATCTGAAAATGACCAAAGCTTGCAAAAATGGTCTCTAAAGTTTCAAATATTTGGTAGTCCATAACATTACATCACAGGAAAACAGCAAGTACATGAAATCCGCGCCAGTTGCATATGTACAATACATTAGTAACACAGATAAACTAATGATTTTAGGAAGGAGGAGGGAAACGAGAATGGAAATTAACTGATGGGCACGGAAATTATCAATTTCCGTTTTAGAGGGTCCTACATGGGTCAAAGTGTGGAAGTTACATGCAAAGAGGTCATGCTGAAGTGCCATACGGCCACACAATGCTAAGCTAACCTGTTGTAGCGCTTTGCTGCTGGCATGACCTTGATGCCTATACGTTCCAGCTTTTTTAATTTTCGGAGCTCCTCAGAATCATCTTGACCCAGCTTGTCTGCTGAAACCTCTGTCTGCCCTTCAGTCGGTGTCTGGTCCTTTGTAACAACTTGGTGCCGATTCTTAACTGGCTGGACACTGGGCGGTGTTCCTCCAAGGCCTGCCAAGGAATCCTCCTTAACTGGCCCATCGAATTTGCCATCCAACAACACTTCAACATGTTCTTCCTTTATCTGCTCGGGGTACCTCTGGCTATTGAGTTATTTAACAGGGTTTTAGCACTTTGTGCAACTATCGATGCAGAAAGACAAAGAATCCCTTGCAAAAACGACCGCATGCATGGATAATCATGAACGAGTACAAAATGGCCTAGCCACAAACCTATTTAGAAACTCCTTTGTCCACAAAACTAAAACATAATTTTTTTAAAGCACGATTTGGTCTTTTCCCAGGATCATCTCACGCTATGCCAAGGGTGCATACAACAAGACTGTTGCCCTGTCAATTATGCAAAAAAGGAGAAGAAAACATTATCCATTTACTTTGTATATGCCGAGAGTTGAAGGAAGAAAGAGGAGCGACACTTAAAAGGCGTTTTAACACTCGCAGAATTCGGTCTTGTAGACAAGCACTTATATGATGTCCTAAATCAACAGATATAGTTGATCTCTGCCTTTGCAAAAATTATATTAATGGCAAAAAAGAAATTGGACTCCGGTGATTAGATGTCAGGAATTTTGCAACGAAACTTGCAGAACTAGTATAAAAGAGCACATATGGGACATGTATGATAGTGAAATTGCACAATAAGACTTGCACTTGTCCAGGTATTGGTAAAAGGGAAATTGGAGTTTATTCGTGAAATTTGATCAGATATGATGATGTGTTACTTTTATAAAATGCGGCATCTCCAAGCCAAACAACGAATACCCCGTTTTTATGCCTAAATGAAAAAATAAATAATATGGATTTGTTTTTGTTTTTATAAGTATATATTGTATGATTTTAAATAATAAAACAATAAAAATTAATTGAATTGAAGGTGTACAAATCCTTTCTCCAGCAAACACTCACTTTAATAGGATTGATACTTGCCATTTAATGGTAGAAAGTTTCAAAGATTGGATTCGAGGGTCAAACAGTGAGATTCCCTTTAGTATTACAGACTTATGTGGAAATGGGGAGATGGTTTGACAAAGGAGAACAAATTCAGTTTCAACCATAAAAAATGTGTGTTTTGTCATCACTCTGTTTTTTTTTTGTAAAAGGAGGTCCAATTAATGTCTCTCTCCTACACCAAAGCCAAATGCTGGAGAAAGTTTATTTGCGCAATGTAATGGCCTCCTCATAAGTGTTAATACCCTCCTAGTTTACAAATTCCAAGAACTACTATTCTTGAATGTTCACTGAGGCAGGTTTGTTTGCCTCCGGACACAAATCTGTTACTTTAATGTGTATTGAAGACAGAAGTTCAGTCTTGGGTATACATTAAAAACTCGAATGCAATGTGGGGTTGTAGTCCTGGTGCACTTCAGCTGAACCAGCTGGAATACAGGAGCGGACTGCAACGCTTCACAAAAGGAATACCCAAGAAGGTGTCTCCAGGGCCAGGAAGTCATCTCGTAACCCTACCTATAGATAAAACTGCTATCTCTGGGTCTATCAAGTCAGGTGGAAAAATGATACATTTGTCTAGGTCACTTCTGTGGCTAGCAATCTTAAAGTTTATTAAAAGTTTATAAAAAGCAAGGTGTATGCTGTTATGAGACGTGCTTTAAATGTGCTCAGTATTTTCCCTGCATCATCCTCTCAAGTTGTAATGACAACAGGTATAAATACCGAAGTGAGAAAACCAGCAACACTATATATGATAAGTCCTCCAAAATTAATCACATGCTGTTGGTTTAATCTTTGAGAGCTCAACCTTTAAAAGACAAGTGGCCAACTGCACGCTGCGTGCTATTAAAAACTGAATCCCCTATGTTTCAACATCAAATTGGCTCGGCTGCCAGAAAGACCAAGCTTTGACAAAGCCAATAGGAATGCCCTTGGTATGTGAGTAATATCTTTTGAAAAAATCAAATATATGCGTTTTGCAAAAAAAATGGTAAACATATAAAAAAAATATATAAAAATAAAGGAGTGGCCCAGCAGTTCAGGCACACCATCCCTACCACTGAACTGCACTCCCGTTCAGGCAGCTGTGCGCATGTGAGCAGGCAAAGTTCCATCACAGAGTGCAAGACAGTCAATGGAGAAGCGGGCTGCCCTAAAGCCCCATGATGTATGGTGTGGTGGATAATCTGAATGGTACTTTAAACAGCCCATGAATAAACAGGGCTAAATGAAAACCCCTGTATGTATTCAGTATGAATGTTTATTAGGACTTTAAAAAAAAAACATGAGGCTGGTATTAGTGAGAGTTGTCCATAAGCTAGATCTAAAAAGGTTTGTGTCCCCCCGAACACCAGTAGGTAGTCCTGGGTTTGTGCACAGTGTTGACCACAGAAAGCCCATCTTTGCAGTAATAGGTCAAATAGGAAACAGTCATCAACCCTGACAATATTTACACAACATCGCGCTGTTAGTTACCTGAAAGGCCTCTCTCCTCCTTGTGGCGACGTGGCAGTACTCCAGCTTTTACGGTATTCTTCCCGCTCTGCCTTCTTTTTCCTAAGAGGAGCCGGTATATAGGCAGTTTGGTTACTCTTGTTTGGGAGGTACTGGTTAAAAGGCACAAAAACTTTATTTTCACCAAAAGAAATCCGCCTAGCAGACATATCGTCCTTTTTTACATCTGGTATCTTTCGATGTGGAAAGTCTGATTCAGAGTCACTGCCTCTCCCTGGAACGAAGGAAAAATTACAATTTCAGTACTCAATTCAGTAATCATGTTTTTTTTAAACTGCACAGCGGACAAGGAAGACCAAAAAACAATAATCTAGATTTGGGGACAGGGCGTGGCGGATATTAGTACTGCTTCCAAGTCTCTCACATAAATATAAAGAATTCACATCAACCAACCTAATTTGAGGTGATTTTATGTCTTAGACCAAGTTACAATCAATGATGTCTTGTCATTTTATTCAATGCACACTTGACACTGATTTCAACAGTGCAATTTCATAAAAAGAATCATTTCTACATGTTATGCGAGTACCCTCAATTTACCAAGGCATGTTTCCCATTATTACATTTCTTGATCGTTAATTTAAGTTCACATATTTTCTTTCCAAAATGTTAGAAGTCGATTTTGTTTTTAAAATGCGAATAGGGACCCATTTGCAATGCAAAGAATTTAGATTTGAACCATGGTAAGTCTCGTGCTCTGAGCGAAAATGACATGCAAGATTCAATTGGTGGATTGTAGCAAGTGTTCTTTTTAGCACTAGACCGCATCTCCAAGTGGTTGCTAACAAGCAGCCCTGATGGACCTGTTAGAGTAGGGAATTTCTAAATATTTTCTTTTAATAAAATTCTGAGCGTATTTGTTTTAAAACTGATTACAAATAAACAGATTGCCACATTACGTACGTGAAATCTTAAAGACACAGCACTGCATCGTTTGCACTTAAAAGTGGAACTTTATAATTAGCACCACTTGCCCTCACCACTACATAATCCCCCAAAAAAATGTTCAGCCAACTTGAGCTAAAGGATTGCACCAACTGTTCTGTAACCACATAGGCTCACTAGATGGGTATAACCATGCTCCAGTTTGTGGCGTAGTGGAGTGGTAACTGAACTCGCTGAGACAGCAGCACATACAGGTGTCTACATCTGTGCAGAAGCTGGTTAACACATTGTAATCTCAGTCTATTAATAAGCACAATTTCAAGATACTGAGTACAGTTCTGCTTTGCCACCAGGGAATTTATATTTCGAAGAAAATCCACACTAGCTTATTAAATTCACCATTACTAGTGCTATAGATGTCTAGTCTATGTCTCATTATGGTAGCTTATCAAGCTAAATTAGAAAGTCTCTAGCACTCAGATTTTAGAATAGTGTTTCCAATTTACTGCACACGGGCTGTTGTTAACAGTGTTCCCAGTGGCATAGCTAGCCCTCTGGCCGCCTGTGGCAGTCCCTGCGTTTGTCACCCTGCGGTGGTCGCAGTGAAGAGCAAAGGGGGTGGGGGCTGGCAAGGGTTTTCTCGGTTTTACCGCCCTGCGGCAAACAGATTGAGGAGTTGAAGGAGGGGGCGGGGGGGGGGAAGGGAAGGGGGGTTAGGGTACTATTGCCACCTGAAATGACAGATAAGAGCGGGTGGAGGCCACCGCCCCCAAAACATCTGAAGGGCCGTTGCATTAGGCGAGCCTAAAGAAAGCTTAAGTTTAAAGGTTTAGCTAGAGATTGTCCTTCTTACGAACAGCTTATCTAACAAAAATGTCCTTACTATTAGGTCACATGGTTTACATGTGCCTGGCTAGCCTAGCACCACACCATATATGATTTATGGAATGTGATGGGCCTTTTAGGCCCAGCAAGTGATGGAAGGAATTATTAAATGTGGACTGACCACCCACCCACAGAGCTTTTTGCTACCTGTTTTTAATCTAAGACACCACCTGCCAAGTCAGGAGGTCTTAAAAAGAAGGCCTAAATGAGAGCGCAAGATGGCGACTGGGATTTAGTCCTTCCGCATTCCCTGGAACTACAGGACATTTTTCCGCGGATACACGGCCTCAACCCGATTTCAGGCAGTATGCAGCGGTCTCAAATCCACTGGGGAGCTGCATAGGTGTTTTTTTGAGGTTTTTTAAGACCTTCTAAGGGTCTTTTTTCTATACTTATCAATGCATGACGCCGCTCCTCACGCCAGGCTGCCACAGCCACCATGTTGTTAAGATTTCCTCCGCCTCTCACAATAGAGCTCATCAACGGACGGGCTCCCAACGGGACTAATTACCTCACGGAGATTATAAGGAGGGGGTGAAGATCACTCTTCATTATATTTAAATATTTTACTAAGGAGCAATGTGCTAATGCATTTAGAGGGAATTCCCATAATTTTCCAGCACACCGTTTAAATGCATGATTATTGGGCAGGTCTTTTACATTATCATTCATAGAAACCGGTTTTGTGTCACGCTGAGGTCACTTTTCGCCACTAGTGATCTTATTTTTTTTTTTCACTTTATAATGCTATTTTCCTGCTTTTAGCTTCCATTATCCACCATGGATCAATAACTGCCTTCAACATCGAAGCATTTTACCTCTCCTATACCCACAGTTGGGCCCAGGAAGGGACAACCTGGCAATGTCAATGAAAGAGCTAAAAAAGATCCAGTGTCTCCATCTAAATCTCCTTTATCTCTTAACCTGGAAGATATAATGGATGAAATCAAAAACTTGAAACCTCTTGCTATCGAAGCAAATGCCACACTTCAAAGAATTGAGAAAAAATAGTCCAACCTGGATTCTAGAGTTGGGGACATTGAGCAATGTATTAGCGATACCAAAGATGTTGTGTCTCTAGTGAATGTGATGTCTGCGGAAATTCTCCAACTCAAAAAGCACACAGTGGACCTGAAAAAACATACTAGATGCAATAATCTCAGAACTTATGTCCTTCCTGAAGATTTGGAGAGCTCGAACATGAATGCCTTCCTACAGCTTACCATTCCTAAAATCTTTGAGCTAAAGGATTGCACCACTCACCGTACACAGAGCGCACACTGGGTTGAACAGCCAAATACTCGTATTCTGTTTCTGTGGTGGGTGTCTACTTTGAATTGGCTGTGCTTGTGAATGGGGAGCAAGGGAAGCTTCTTGAGGTGTGGTGTGATGGGTGCGGTGTGAGAGGTCGAGCATGAGTCTTGCAGCGGTGTTCTGGATGGTCTGGAGTCTATGTAGGAGTTGTTTGAAGATTTCAGCGAGTGAGTGTTGGCGTAGTCCCGCCTGCTGGTGACGAGTGTCTTCAGGTCCTTCAGACGTTCTGAGGCAACCATTTGAAGATCTTTCGTAACATGTGCAGCATGTGGAAGCAGGAGGTGCACACTGTGTTGAATGTAGCCATCCTGTTGATTTCTTGCATCGTCTGTCGATGCAGGTGTTGGTCCTAACTCTGACGGCCACCAGGAGGGGGTCCCATGGGAAGGTCTTGTTGCCAAAAAACAGTAATTCTGTATTGTCAGAGTTGAGCTGCAGATATTTGGTTTGCATGTAGTCTGCTACTATGGTCCTGCAGTTGGTGAAGTTGGTTCTGGTGGTGGTTGTCTAGTCCATCAGTGAGAGGATGAGTTGGGTGTCATCGGCGTAGGAGGTGACAGTGATGTCTTGTGATCTAGTAATGTTGGCAAACGGTGTCATGTATATGTTGAAAAGGTTGGGGCTGAGGGACAATCCCTGTGGGGCTCGGCATATCAGTCTCTTGGTCTATGATGTGCATGGTGACAGCCTGACCCTGTGGGTTCTTCCACTGAGGAAGGAACAGGTCGATTTGAGAGCAGATCCTTGTATGTCAATCTCATGAAGTCTTCTGAGGAGGGTGTTATGGGAGACAGTGTCGAAGGCTGCAAAGAAGTCAAGCAGGACGAGGGATGCTTTTTCTCCTCGTTCCAGGCTGATTCAAATGTTGTCAGTGGCTGTGATGAGTGCTGTTTCGGTACTATGGTTCTTTCTGAATCCTAATTGAGTGTTGTCTAGAAGAAGGTGAAGTTCGAGGAGGACTGTGAGTTGCTTTCTGATGGCCTTCTCAATCACTGTGGCTGGATAAGGGAGCAGGGAGATGGGTCAGAAGTTGCTAGTTGATTCTTGTTGGCTGTGGGCTTCTTGAGGATGGTGTTGATTTCTGCAAGTTTTCTTCACCCGGAAAAGTGGCAGACGTGATGGAGGTGCTGATGACGTGGGTCAGGGTGCTGCCGATTGGTGATGTTGCCAGGTTGTAGATGTAGTGGGGGCATGGGTCCATTGGGGCCCAAGTGGTTGGTCCGAATGATTGCCGCTGTGCCGTTACTGGTGAGGGTTGTCCATTCGGTAAGGTGGCCATCTTGGCTGTTGGTGGGTACGTTAGCAATGAGTTATAAGAGACATCTTAAAATAAAAAACAGAGTTCTAGTCTGGAAAGACTGGTACAAAAGGGTATTGTTTCAGCAAATCAGTTTTTTTTCTGATTCTGGTCATCTTTCTTTAGCCCATACTCAAAGACAAATTCGGTTTACTTATATCCCCTCTGCCAGACAACCAACACCTTAAAGCAAAATCACCACAATCTACATTATTTGCTTCAATTATAGACCATCCTCAACATACTAGCTTCCCTACATTTAATTTTTCAGTTCCAACAAAGGCCTCATACGTCTACAAAAATATTGACAATAATCCCATTAACCCATTGATAGACCAAAAACTAACATTTTGTCTGAAAGGGAACTGATTTCTAACAGGTTTTTTCCAAAAAAATATGGAATAAAGTTTGCATTGTAATCCACTCCACCTCTCACTCTGCCAGCACTACACAGACTTTATTTATCTTTTATGATAGATAATTTCTTACTCCCTCTTCTCTATATAGGTTCAAAATATCTACAGATAGTAAATTCTGGTCTTGAACAGAAGAGAACAGGGATATTTTTCATATTTCTTTTCGACTGTTTCGGTTTTTAATTTCACTTCCGTTCGATAAACTTCACATTTTCCTGGGAGATGCCCAGGAACAATTGTGTTATGATGGGAAAATGTGTTGATATCTCAACAGCAACTGCATTACAAGTTATCACATCTAGTTGGAGGAATGCTCAGGAAATTACCTTCATTAGATGGTGGTTTATGCTCTGCCATTATCACAAATTGAATTGTGCCAATGTTAACTCTACACAATAACTATAACAACTAATCAAACAAGATTTATTATGGTTGCCCTTTTCTTCTTTTCTGTCTAGACAGAATAACCCTCCTGGTGTAAATGTATTGTTTGACCCTTCATAACCATTTAATTTTTGCTTTTGTTGATCATCATAAAGATACACTTAAAACCCCTATCTTCTTCCCCTTCATAATAGGCTCATTTTTCCTCTCACCCTCTTCCTCTTTCCTGCTCTTCTTTCAAAAACAAAAAAATATCAATAGCAATGTTTTACCAATTTATTGTTCATTAGAGTACTAATAATTTTTATAGGGTTTTTATGAACATAAGATTTTTGTGAACACCAATAAACCTTATCTAGGTCGCAATTATATTTATTAATGGCTGTGCTCATGTGGATATTCTCTTTCGTTTTGCTTATATTTTGGTTCACTTTGGAATTGTTAAATAAAGCATTTTCAAACTAAAAAAGAAAGCCTACATAATAATAATCTGAGCAATCTCTAGTTTCTTTCCTCCCTAGTCACTAGCGTTTTCAACTAATCTAGTATCAAGGATTGCAACTTTGTTCTATTACAGTTGAATCTCCAAGTATTACAGGCAAAATATTCCAACAGTTTACTTAGCTGCCATTGAAGCCCCCAAGGGCCCTGACTCAGGATAACATCATCATCCATGTAAAAAACAAACAAAAAAGCTGATAATATACATTGCTCTTACTTTAGGTAAAACACATTTAGTAATCCAAGCTCTAAAAGTCACATAAAAAGATATTAAAAATTGACATTACTAGCAAGAAAATGTAACCCTTAACAAAGAAGATGGGTAATCAAGTAAACCTCACTCTTCTCAACAATAAACTGCTGTCCAAGTGTCATTACAAACAAGATGGGTGCCTTGTAGAAGTACTGGAGACTTATTTTAATAACAGCAATTAACAACATAATGAGCCACGTTGGTGACACAGGTAAGGCGCTACTTTGCATCTCTCCATACTTGGGAGTACCCTCTCATTCTTGAGAATTAACAAATGGGCAGAGACAACAAAGGTGATGGCATGACTAGACTACTGCAATGTCTTCTACACGGTGTTCGAACAAAAGTTAAATGTGAGTGAGCAAAGACTTTAAAGTCAGGCTGCCAGAGCGTGTCAGGACCAGAGCTGGCATAACCATGTGAAGGCAGGCCCAAAACCCCTTTATTTTCTCCTTGCGGATGTGAGCATCAAATACAAAGACCTGTACTTTGCTCACAAGGCACGCTGAGCTAATGGTCCAACGTGCCTACAAAACAAGCCCCCCACTACCCGCCGAGCAGAATGCAGTGCTCGTCTACAGCACATCCGATCATTCAACAAGCCTTCAATGGATAGGCAAGACTGTGGGTGTCCAGGGTCCCAGACTGGCATGCTTTGAGGCCAAACCTGGGAGCAGAACCCAACTACTTAAGTTTCAGATAGGACCTGAAATCAGACTATTTCCATTTTGCCTACAATTAAACTTTCATGTACAGGGCGTAGAGATTTAAGATTGTTAAATTAGAGCCTCCGTTTCCACAGCTGGACACCAACTTCTTGCCTTACGTCCCAAAATTTAGACTATTGCTCAATTTCAGCGCTCTAAAAATAACCAAAAAGAAAAGAAAGTGTTCCATAAAAAAACATTCATAAATCATAAGATAGTTTATAATATCTACTATTTCCGTCCGATTTCTATTAACTGTGAATCTTTAGGTTTTTGTCCAACTAAACCGACCTGTGATCTCCTTCACAGACAGGCACTTTTAGGCAGTCTTTTTTTATAATTAGTGATCTTTCATCTGATGCAAAACCATTGCGCCCACTGTAAAATGAGCAGCGCCTGTCTGGACTGTAGAGCCTTTCAGACATTACTGTAATGCCCACAATGTTAAAAGAAAGATGCTTTCAGAAAGAGCGAAAGGGCAGAATGAACAAATCCACATTCCACTCCACAATTCCAGGCTGTTAAAATCATGTCTGCAAACAAATATGTGAAATGCTTGCTGGTATCATGACATCCATAATTTAACTTAGCAATGAAAGAAGTAACCATGTATAAAACGTTCCCAAGAGACTATAAAATCAACAGTTTTGCTTGTTTCTGGGCCCTTCTTGAAGTATCCATGTTGTTTTATAAGAAGGCCTTAATTATATTATAGTTGACATCATACTAATATGGGCACGTATTGCATTAACCAACAGCCTCATCAACTTTTGCATTGGATTTTTTCGTGTTGAGAGGCGAGATTAACCTCTTCGATTTGACTTATTTGTACTTCAAAGGTAAATGTCTATGTTGAGAGAAGATCCACTCTGTCCAAATGACTTGTTGCCATGTCTGAGCCTGTAGCATCTGTGCAAGCTGGAACATAATTCTGTTGGAAGCCTGAATTTAAGACATCTATGTAGCAACAGCAGCTCTGCCATTGGCTGGAGTCATTTCTGTATCAAGAATACCTCTGCCAGATGTGTAATGAGGCCCTATGACTCCACACTGTCTGCCTGCCTGTCCACTAGTCTGCCTTCTACATTCTGTACCGGTCATGTATGTGCAACCTGTGGGATTACTGTACTGTTAAAAACATACATTGTAACATTGTAAAACAATAACTGTCTAGGACACAAACAGCACTGAAAGATGAACTTCACCTATGGATGATGTGATGGGCTGTGGCAATGGTGGGATAGACAAACAGTGGTAATGAATTATACATGTTCATGATAAATGAGACACACTGCTGAAATGCACCAGCTAAAGAGTACAGTTGCTGAACGCAAGATGCTGGCTCCATTTAATCTCCATCCAAACTCTTAAGGCTACCAGGAACTGCTGCCAGGGGGAAGTGAACCCGAGTGGTGGATACAAATCTGAGGAAACTGGCAAAGAGGTAGACAACTACATGAGAACCTAAGACGTCAACAGAGAGTTGAACTTATTTAGTAGGAGAATTTGTTTAGACAAGAATCAAGGGACGCATCATATTTGGACACAATGTTAACATTATTTCTGTACAATCTCAAGCAAAGAGACAACCTTATAATGACTTGGAGCAATGTTATGTTTAGGACTTAATTCTGTATGGAGCAAGGGCTGCTCTTACGTCTGATGAGAATTCGAAGTTGGAGCCTATGCCCAAGACAGCACAGCCATTGCTGGCCAGGGCAAAGGTCAGATATTCCAGGTACTAGAGACAATGTGATGACAGGAAGGGCCTCTCCCTTTTCACCCTCAGTGTAAGTCACAAGCACCTCAACTTTGATCAGTCAGAGTGACAGAAGCACCTCAAGAAACATGCTTTAAATTCAGCAACTAACTTTTAATGGGGGGGGAGGGGGTTAACATTTAAGGAGACACATTTCTCTTCACCAATTATCTGGGTTAAGGTCTATAATTTGATCAGAAATTAATATAAGAGACAGACAGCACTTGCTGCCTTCGTGGACATTTTGGTAAGTACGCTCAACTTCTCAGAGAACACTAGCCAACATTATTTGCTCAACCTTTTTTGTGTTCCTTGTATGGAAGCATAACCACGCGGACCCCAAACATCAAGCTAAAAACAGGGTATTAACTATGGTCTCAAATGAAGAGTGACATCTCTGAGCTTAAAAAGGGATGTGTAGAGCTTAGTTACGTGAGTAGAAGCAGATGAAAAAAATGATCAAAATTATGTCTGACAGGGGCCAGGTGGTGACAACCTCATTTGTTTTGCTAAAGTCCCAGTTGGAGTCCCTCTGAGGGAAGTATGGAGATATTGGAAGACGGTCCAAGAGAGATATTAACATTCTTAACATGAAAGAAGGAATGGAAGAAGAGAATATTAATGGGTGCATCCAATCTTTCTTCAGAAAAGTGCTAAATGCAGGAGATACGCTAGTGGTTGGTCTGGAAAGAAAGTAGGGAGGAGATCCAATAAACTAAATGATCGGCCAATAGACAAAGACATCCTTTACAAATACAAATGTCTGGGATAATTCTAAGGTGTGCGGTAACTCAGGTTACTGCAATAAGTTGTGCAAACTTTATTGCAAGCAATTACTACAAGGTGCAATGAAATGAACATCCCCGGAAAACTTCATGCAGGTCAAATCTGATATTTATCTGAGGATGGGAGGAGGTGTGGTATATATCAGGATATGTGAATTTTGAAAAACTTTGAATCAGGAATAATTAGCGCAAAGAACACTGGTGCTCTAATCGTCGAATCTGCAGTGGCTAAATTATCTTCTTACCCACTGAAGGAACAGATGCTCAAACCCGGGAGACTGTAGACACATAAAATTCAGGGACAGCCAGGTGACACTTTTTCAAGACGTAGCAATAACAACTTTAGAAAAAGATAGAAGTACCATCAAATGGTGGGAGTACTTTCCAGAAAGTATATACAATATTGATTGATCGTTCCTGAAGGTCTCCAATTCAAATGAATGGACAGGAAAATGGTGGCAAAGTCAGTACAAGATGGAAGAAAAATTCTGGTCATTCTACATGACGAGGGACATAAACTTGAATTCAGATGAAGTTGTAGGGAGCAATGGCGAAGAAACAGTGGAGAGTCTAAGGCAAGAGGAGCTAAGCATTTTATTTTATGACATTTGGACAAGTTGCTACTTATGTTTTGACAAGTGTGATGTATTGAGGAACTTCTACTAAAGGAGAATGTGGCCCCAGAAAAGAGTTTCCTGATGTTTCAAACAGAAGCTCTTGGCCTCACCCTTTATAATGACAAGACATGAAGGATCTTATTAATTCATGTGTAAGAAGGGCAGTGTCAGTACAACAGAGCCCATCTATATTGACTACTTATGCGAACCCCTCTGTGGGGGCACCAAAGGTGTGAAAATAAATTTGCACTGCAAGAGGGTCTTTTGGGAGATCTTCTATAAACACAATGAAAGAAAGCACACTGGTGAGGCAGAAATGTTCTGGTATCTGATTTATTCATGTTAATGATGACAGTTCTGATGGGAGGGGTACTTGGACGGCCTTATAAGCAGCATATGATCGATATAAACAAGATCCTCTCACTAAATAAAATGCTTTCAAGCTACTGTCAATGAAGGTGAGGGGGTATCAATGCTTCCAACACTGGCCAATACACTTGTTATCCATGCTATATACCTGCTCGGTAAACTTCGAGACTGAAGTAGTAAGGGGGTCTTCAATCTGGTATGGGATTGGACTCTGGATAGACCAACTCCCCCAGATAAGTAGACAGAAAGAAACTGAAGGTCCTTACTGGATTTTATGAGGGAGTGTTAGTCACATCATATTAAGAGACCACACTCTTACAAAGAAAGATCTAAACTTTCATTTGGGAGAGGGCAAAAGTCAAGGGTTTCCAGGACAATAATGTCGCCAAAGACTGGGGAGTGCTAATTGTCTCAGATCTGACCAAGTTGCCCATATGAGACTTTCACACAATTATTACCAGCACAAGAAAAGGAGTCCAAACATGGGTCTACATGGGTAGGGCAGTGGTGGGTAGGATCCTATGGCAACTTCTCTGACTTTCTAAAGCCAATAAACCCACAATGTACACTGGTGAACTGCTACAAGCATTTTGGTGCAGACCTGCGATTCAACAGCCATCCACTATGGATGACAACTCTCCCATCTCTTTTCACACCAGGTCACATTAACTCACCTTACACCAGCTTTGAAGGCCATGCCTTTTATAGATGGAAAGACACTGAATGCCAAACTTTGAGGCATACCTTTGCCAAGGGGAGAACTGGTTTAGGAGTAGGCCTAAACAAGAATTCAACCTGAAGGAAGCAGACAGAACAACATCTGAACAACTATGTCTCTGAATGATGTACTGACTAAAAAAGCTGTTAACAGAGGAGATTTGTATACCTTTGAGCGGTTTGTGATAAAGTGTACTTCATCAGGGATACGAGTTCAACTATTTACAAGCTACTAAACGAGGGTAAAAAGCATGAGAGATGTGAATACTAATCCACCTTTGAACAAGCATAAGGCAAGGAAATAAGTGATGAGGACTGGGTGGTTCTATGGAAAAAAGGCAAAGAATTACACAAGCCGGGCTTTGAAGATCGGGTCTCGCTGTATGCGGACGACATTCTCCTGTATCTCACCTCACCACGGCAGTCGCTCAACGTCCTCTTTGACGTTCTGACCTCCTTTGGGAACAATTCGGGTCTCACGATCAATTGGTCTAAATCCTGCGTTTATCCCATCTCTGGTGGTCCTCCTCTCCTGCCGCCTCGGCTCCCGATTCAAATATCTCTGAGCGGCTTTAAGTACCTGGGGATATACGTTTCGCTGGACCCGGCGGCTCGCTATGAGCAGAATCTCCTGCGTCCACTTCGGCGACTGCGGGAGGACACGGCCCGGTGGTGCAGGCTGCCCCTGTCCCCGCTGGGTCGGGCCGCGCTGTTCAAAATGATGTCCCTTCCCAGGTTCCTCTATGCACTCCAGAACTCCTTCGACGTTATCCCAGTGGCCTACTTTCGGGAGGTGGAGAGCCTGCAGAGGAGACTGGTGTGGGACGGGCGGGCGCGTATTGCTCTTGCCAAGCTCACTCTCCCCTGGTACGACGGGGGCATCGCGCTTCCTGACATTCGCAGATACTATTGGGCCTCGCAGCTATCTGCCATTAACCACGCCACGTATGCGCCCGGCTTGAATCCGGCGTATGAGATGGACAAGTTCCTGCTTCCCGGCGGGAACTACAACAGGGCACTTTATTCCCGCCTGGCTGGCCGGACCCTTACGGGTCCTACTAAGATTGCTGTGCGGACCTGGAGGGCTGCCACTGCGGCCATGGGCTGGAGTGAGCGATTAACATGTGCTACTCCCTTGTTTGCCTCCGACCGCCTGGGCAGCTTGTGGACCACGAAGGGGTTTGACCAGTGGGACACGATTGGTATCAGCAAAGTGGGAGACCTGTGGCACAAGGGTGCGGTCAAGACTTTCGCGGTGCTCCAGGCAGAATACGAGCTGACCGACAGGGAGTTCTTCCGCTACGCCCAGGTTCGACACGCCCTGCTCTCGGTCTTCGGGGAGGGGACCAAGATCCCTGTTTCCTCGCCCCTCGAGGACCGCATACTTGACGGACATGTCCCTGATAGTACTATTTCTTTAATTTATAAAAAATTAATTAATCACCGGGCGGACCTTTTTGTGCGCCTTCGGGAGGCTTGGACTGGGGATGGGGTGGAATTGGACGACGAAGATTGGCAGTCTGCACTGTCGTCCCCCAAGGAGGTTGCCATTCCGGCTCGTCTCCGGTTGGTACAGCTCAAGATTCTCCACCGGGTGTATGTGACGGGTCCGCGCTTGGTCTCGATGGGATTTTCCGACGACGGGCTCTGTAAGCGAGGCTGTGGGCTCAGCGCCACCTTTCTTCATATCCTTTGGGAGTGCCGCGAGGTGGCGGACTACTGGCGCCGGGTCCACACGGTAATGGGACAGGTTACTGGGGTTGTGCTGCTGCCGGAGGTGCGTCGCTGTGTCCTGAATGTGTGGGAGCCCAATGATTACAGCGCGGCTCAGACTCGGTGGGCGGCCCTAGGGAACATGATTGCCAAGAGGGACATAGCGCAACTTTGGGGCGCTCAACGGCCGCCCACCGTGTCAGTATGGAAGGAGAATATGGACTGGTGTATGTTTAGGGAGAAGACAGTGTATGTGGCCCGTGGCAAGCCGGGGGCATGGGGTAGCATTTGGGGGCAATGGAACGCGTATCGCGGAGGCATCTGTACGCCCCCCCTGGTAGACACTGATATCGCCATGTCCCCCTGACCCTTGATGGCTCCTGGCGCCTTTTGGAACAACTACATATGGACGTCCATCTCCCTTGACCCCCTCCCCCCCCCCCCCCCCCCGACCCCGGCCTCCCGGTACTCCTCTCTTTAGCGGATTGCTCAATTGTCCTGACGGGAGTTTCCCGGGGGGAGCCTGATCCGCACTGGTTTCCCTCATAACTCGCCTTTTGTTTTTTATTGTTTTTCCTTTTGTTTTTGTGATTGTTGGACTTACGCTTCCTGTTCCTCGAGAACTATCTGGAGCCACTGCGGGGCAGCGCCCTGGGAACTGATTGTAGCCTTGATATGTGTAGATTTCCTTCTGTACCTAGCGGCCGGCCCGGGTGGTTGTAGGCCCGTACTTGTAACCGAATTATTGTTCAATAAAAACTTTTTCAAAAAAAAAAAAAAAAAAAAGAATTACACAAGCACTCAAAACAATGTTATAAGTGAAAGTATAACTTGTATCTAACCCCACCGAGAATATAATTTATTCACCCCAGTATGATAGAATTATGCTGGAGAGGGGAGGCCATTGAAATCTGGTGGACTTGCTCAACATAACAAGGCTTTTGGAAGGAAATAATCAGACATCTTAAAAAGAAATTTACATATCCGGTCTCTGAAGTGATAACACTGGGGCTTCGCAACCCATCAGCTGAAGTAATATCAAAACAAGAGAAAACCATGCAATGGCACTTGCTAATTGTGGATAAGCAGCCGAGAGCGACAATGTGGAACAAGTAAGATTTACCTTGGGTGACTCAAGGGTACTACAGGTTATGAACAGTCCATTACACCACAGTTTGAGCGTAATACCGGCAGCTACCACAACTTTGGTTCCCAGATACACTCTACCTATGGCCTACTGGTAGGCATTCACCCGGAGGTCATAAGGTACGGTGCATAACTGGGTGATTAATGATATTGGTCCTCGGGCCATGATGAATTTGCCCGTAAGTTATTGTGTGGCAATGAAACAGGTCGGTCATTCATACCAGCATGGTCTAAACATGTGACTTGGTTTTAATCATGAGTATGGGCATGGAATAAAGACATAAGCTATATGCCACATTTAACTCATATTTAATCATGTTTGAGAGGAGGACAGTACAGTCTTCTCTTCGTCTATGAGGATCCAGGGAGGCTGATGTTTGTGTTTGACTTGATATGGGTTCTCACAATCATCACCATTCTCCATGTTGGTTTCTACGGTCTTTTTTTTATAGGAAAATTGCCAATGATGGGAAAGCGAGCCAGGTGGTGAGTAACAGGCTCCTGGTGGTCGCTTATGTGAGGCACTTCCTATATTTTTACACATAATCCTTATGAATTCTATGGATATGGAAGTCCTTGTCACTTGGCCTGACAAAAGTATCAGACACAGGCACTGGGTTCGTCTCTAAATATATATTGGAGAACGGATCCTGCTCTCACACAAAATAATGACAGTGTTTGCCTAGTGAGAGATATCCTCGTATATAGTCTGTGTGAGGCGTATCAGGGGTTGTGTAGTTTTATATGGGCTTTTTGAGTGGAGGGCACCTTTGATACAGAATCCCTCAAGCTCATACTTTGTAGGCTAGGTGTGCACCTGAACTCCATTATCACAGAAACTGCAACATGATTTATAATGACCACAGACTGCAGCTCCTTCAACAATGGCACATGGGATACTCAGTATTTTTTATCTTGTCAAACTGTTGACCTTTCCTGGTTTGGGGAGAGAAGCCCGGATAGAAGAGTATGCTACTCGTACTGAATCTCACCACTAAGAAGTTTAACAATTTCTGAAGGGCAGGAAATTGATCATTACTAATGAAGGATTGCTGCAAGCGGGCAATTTTTTTTAAGGAGACATAAGAGATGTCCATCACCGGGTGAACAGTACTTTATTTTGGGAGAACACTTCCTATGTGGACTTTTCCATGGCAATCACCAATGCAGGCACCAGTCTCCGATTACGGAATAATTCCTCTTGGACTGATACTCCATAGGCCACGGCTTTATCCTATTTTATTCCACAAAGGTCATTGTCCCTGCCAATATTTGGATATAGGAAATATTATATGGGCTTGACCCCCATCTGGTCCAAATCAATATCTTAAGAACTTTGCAAACTCCTTCTGGATGATATTAAGGCTACTACAAAATGATCAATTTCCATAGATCAATGAGAGTGTCCTCACTCGCAGTGGTTTCTGCTCACCCCGGTCCAGTCAGCGGGCTGGCCATCTACTCTGAGGAACTATTCAGGCTTTTATTCTTAGCAAAGATTTCCTCCATAGTTGGAATTGGCGTTGGAGGATGGCTCGTCTTTGGCATAAGAGCGGAGAAAGAAGTCCCAATTCTTGTCCACAGATTTGAGTTTTTTTTTTTTAATACAGTATTCAAGATTGTGGAGTACAGCGCTTTACAGAGACTGCACAGATGTAAAAGGTCAGCATACAAGAATGACGCAATTCTAACTAGCTGAACTATGTTGCATTATAAAATAATGCAAATAATGGTATGGAAGCACTGGGAACAATAGGTCATATGCAGCTGGATGGAGAAATCAGCAAGAGTTCTAATTGAGAGGTTTAGTTTAAGGTTTGCTGGGTCCGCCAGGATTGATTTTTTGGGGAATTGTGCAAGGAAAGAAATGTCTTCAGGTGAGGATATTATCAACTATAGCGGTGTGTCATTAGCTTAGAAGTGATAACAAACACTGCATTTAATTTTAGAAAGGGGTCCAAGGGCTTCCAAGTACAAATCAAAAAGCATGGAAGTAAGACTAGTACTTTCCCCCAATCAAATAGACTTTTAATACATATTAACACCGTATTTGCTACACTGTTACACCTGCCACTCAGAGTAAAGTGCCTATGCTCCCCCTTTAAGCATGCTTAAATGGTCTCATAATCCTTTCTCACCGGCGGGAAACCTTGCTTTTGAAAATGAATAAGTTACCCTTAAGAATACATTTGTTAACCACAAGGTAGGGGTGCCTAATATTTTTAAAAAAATTATGTGCAAAATTGCCATGTTACTCCAGTGACTAGGCTAAAGAAGCTATTTTCATTAGCAGGACGGCTGCAGAATCTTACAAAATTTCAAAGTACATATTATAAACTGTAATTGTTGAAGGAAACAGTTACATAATCATTCAAAGACTATGTTTCATATTTATTAAATGTCCAATTCAATGGGGGAAGTTAGATTTTAATAAATATTTAAGAAAGCAACTTTCAAGAGTTATTCCCTCCCTAAAACTATTGGTGGGTAATTTGCATTTTTGCCACAGTCTGCTTGCAGCAACTCAGTCAGTGCTTGATCTTAATGAGGTGTGAGAACTGCTCCCAGAGCCGAACAATGACTTGGGCCTGATGACGGGAAGGACTGAGTATGGGGCATCTGATCTCGAACGGCTCAGGAAGGACAGTTAGACTAGGCACAGAGGTTAAGCCTGCCCATTCATAGTTTACAGTAAGGGGAGATCTGAAGAAGGGAAAGCCTTTGTCCCCAAGGCCCCCTTAGCCAGGCTGCCACTAATCCCTGTGCAAGCTGCCCCCAGGCTAATTTTGGAGTGGAGGGGACTGCTCATTGCTTTCGCCACACCTCTGGTTGGATAGAAGAGTTCTGCACAAGGAAGAAAAGGTTTTCCCACTTGAATTTTAGTGTGATTGTCTGCAGTAGGGCAAACAGGAACTGCTGAACAAATGAGTAGGGTTTCCCCAATTAACTTTTACCCCAATGGTTAGAAGCCCACTAGCTGGTGCCAGCCAAAAACGTGGCAATAAATGCACCCTTCTCAGAACACTTTGTGGACCCGCGAAAGATCAGAAGAGGACTGGACAAGACATTTTTGACCTAAGAGAAGCCCTGAATGACTGGACCTGCTCCATTTTGTTCTCAGGGCAAAGAAGTGACCTCCTTCTGTATGGCCACAGGGACACAACAAGATGCAAGAGCCCTTTTTCATGAAGTGACCAGTTGACCATTATCAACTGGACCAGGATTGGATCTTGCATGTGGCCTCTGCTGGAGTGAGTCCTAGCCCCTAAGTGCTATCCCTGAAGTCCTGAGAGTCTCAGAAGTGACCCAGAGGACTAGCACAGAAAACCTGAAACATTGGGGTTTATAACATTTTTGGACTTCCAAGATCTCCAGAACAGTCAGGGGATCTCATAGCAAAGGTGTTTGATTTTGATGCACCTTTCTCAGATACATCTTCAGGCTTGCCACGCTGAAAGATTTTGAGCTCCATAAAAAAAAAAAAAAAAGACTATGTCGGAAGGTAAAATCTTTGAACGGGACAAACCCACTTGCTCCATCGCAGTTGGCGTGAAATAGCACTGGGGTCCAAGTCTGCCACTTTCATAGACAATCATTGGCACTCTGAGGCTTTATGGCACATTTTTTACTTAAACCTTTAAAAATTCACATCTCTGGTTCCCCTTACTGGATTATTTTGGTGTCATTTTGTTAATTACATTTTATTCAATTTTTTTCTAATTCGGTTTGGGGTTTTTATTTCTTTTTTTTGTTTTGACTTCATTACTAACTTGACACCACATAAATACTTTACACATTGCCCTACAATATACTTGTCTGCTCTATGTCATACCTTACAGAGGGTTGAGCACTGGTTAATTTCGTGACTTTAGAGGGCACCCTGACAAGTTAGTGCTATTTCTTCTTTAGGTGGGCCGAACTACCCTCCCCCCACCCCGCATGCCCCTCAAGAATAATCCACTTTCTTAAACTATTCATATATTTATTTAGTCAGGAACAAAACCAGGAGAAAGAGAAGAATTTATCAGTTTGGCGCCGAATAGCATGAGGAACTACTTTCACAAAATGGGTGAGTGAAGTGAAAGAAGGGGTGAAGAAGGCAACCCAATTCCTCAATTTCAAATGAGAGATTTCTTTGAATTCAAATTAGGAGAATGTGGAGTTCTAAACTATCTCTACATTATGAATGGCTGTGAAAGATGCCTGCTTAGTTGATATAGTATTGTGAAATCAAAGGGGGGAATTGCATGCCATAGATATCCCATAATATGTACTGAAAGGAAGCTGCGGACAACTGCTCAGAAGTTATAGCTATTTATGCTAAAACCGGTTGTAACAATCCTCTGTTTGGAGAGTCTAATAAGGGCACAAACCAAGCTGGTTTTAATTATGGACATTGGAAAAACCTGCTGGGACGCCACAATACACGGACAGATGAGACAATGTTAAATCAAGTATGTAACAAATCTTTAGAGCGACCTAATACTGTTAACCTCCTGTAAAGATGAGAGAACATTGTAAACGTAACTATGTAATTGCAACAAAATCCGAAACTCAATAAACCGATGTATAAAAATTAAAGGAATGTCTGTGAAAGACTTGAACAACAAATATCTCAATGTTGCCAATATTCTCTTAGACAAAGAATGAAGTAGAGGGGTTATGGTTATCAACATGGAAGTTATTTATGGAATGAGATGTTTAGAGATTTGTGGATTGTTTCACTAGATAAAATTATTTTTTGTCAATGTTTTACCCGATTTCACTCAGACTGAAAATAAATTACGATTCATCCTCAAAAAATATTTCTTGGACTTTTTCCTTTCAGACCTTAGTTTCTACTGTTGTCTAAGGCAAGACTAAGTCGTCAAGCCCTAGCTAGCTTCCTTAAGGCGTTCCTGTCTTGCCTGAGTTTTTTTTTTTTAGAGAACCACTGTAAGGTGATTTTGGATTTGTAACATTTTAGTTTTAGGGGGGAAAACACATTCATTTTCAAGCTCGTGTTCTTAGGGTAAATATTTTACGAGTCCAATTGCTGAACTTCACTTCAACATAGGGTAAAGGTAGATAACAGAGTCTAGGAAAGCCATAGATCTATCACTAATATGCATTGATTGACAGAGCTCTTACACTATCCCGCTCCAGCTTCCTCCACTCGGATACTTCACAGGTACAAAATCAGCGGGGGAATACGGCTCATAAAGGATACACGAGGATAACCCTAAAAAAAAAAATCAAGCAGCTATTACCCACTCAGTAAGGCCAAGCGATCACTCAAACTAACCCAGAGGTGCGAATTATGCCCACTGGGTTATGGTTGGGTTGACACTTCAGCACTACTTATGTGCGACCAACTACCATTCCAATCAGCAGCTTGGTATAGTGAAGGGCTGAAGAACAGCAGTTAAAGTTCATGGTTGGGATCGTCCCTCACAGCTACAGCTATGCTTGTATTCCTCAGAGTCCAATTCAAAGAGCAACGATTTGCCACATTTTCGTAGTCACAATCAAATCAGCAATAAGATGCTACAAAAATGCAGCTAGTAAGTCACTATGCACTTCGGACCATGCTCAAAGTCCACTCCAGCATATGAGAACCTCACTGCCCATCGCCATGGTGAAGTCACAGATTATGCTGCTTGGCACCCTGATGGTTCTTCAGCCCAGAAAGTAGGACCTCAGGCTCTGGGGACCACCTAGATTTTTCGAATATAGGGGACCATACATCAGATCCTGTTTAAGGGGACACCATCTGTGAGGGTCAAATGGGAGATTAATTATAGTTATGTAGAAAAAAAGCTCTATACTTTGACTATGTATTCAAGTTAAAGTTTCCAACGATTATGACACAGGGTGATTTTTATGGCTTCTGGGAGTTACTGGTAATTATAACTAACCTCTGTTTTTACTCTTCACTGCACTGGAGCCTTGCTGTGAAAGGGGATACTTTTTGTGCAAGTCAATGTGTACTTGGAGCTACTCTAAGGTTTCAAGTGTCCATCCCCTTGGTCCGGCCACTTCGCTGGGGCCTCTGGGATTCAATGGAAATTAGACTTGTGGCAGGTGTTGCCATTGTCAATGGAACAACAGGAGACAAGTACTATTGTGAGCTCACTTAAAAGCCATGTACTTCCTCGATGGGCTTTGACTTTCAAGGAGTAGAGAAACTGAATATTCCCAACTTAAGAGGGTAGTAGAAGATACAGCTCTTAGTTCAAATAATATTCTGATTATTTACCACAGTATATATACTGTGCAAGCAGTTTTATTTATTTTTTTGTAAAAAGGAATTATTTACAATTAAAAGGAACATTCTCAGTCACTTGTGGAAATCTTAAGCACATTTCTATTACAATTTTAGGAATCACGGTTTCTCTGAAAACAGTTAAGTGTCTCTAGTGCTTTTGCACTTTGAGTGGAGATACACTTACAGCCAGAGCAGGCTTATGCTGCAGTCAAGTGCAATGCTGGATTGATGCAGCCTAAGTCAAACACAGTTAGAAATCTTACTCAGTCTGGTTTGGTATTCACTTCTGGTTCCCCTGTGCAGTCTAGAGGAACTGCACTATCTGGACACAGTCTGTATAGGAGGCACCGCCCCTTCTGTGATTCCTTCAGTTGTTTTGACTAGGCATGGTAGCTGCAGCTGTGAAGAATGAAAACAAGAGAGAAGTTCAGCAGCCAGGCCGGAGTTGCAGGGACAGGCGGCTGCCACAGCAGGGTAAGCACTGTGAGATGTGTCGGCAAGGAGCTCAAGGTGAACAGCTCAAGACTGCTCAACCACAGAGATAGGAATTAGTCACAGAGGATCATGGGTGTTCTCCAGGCTGACAGGATGCAGCACACACAACTTCAAGCTGTCCCTCGTAGAGACTTGGGGAACCAGGGAGAATGGCGGCAGATGGCCTCGCTCAAACAGAGTGAAGTAAATCACAAAGGCTCTCAAAGCCTCTGCAGGTTGTGGGTGGGCTGCAGGAGGAGGCCTTCCATTCTCTTCGGTCTAAAATTACTCATGGCAATACACTGGAGGCTGGATTCAGTTTGTGGTCCAGGAAAAGTCACATGTTTCAAGCGAGAAAGTCTATTGCGCTCTCTTTTTTGCATAGAGGCGGGATACCTTTCTCTGCACTCCTGTGATAAATTAATTCCATTGATCCCCTGTGGAGACAGCCAATATGCCCATCTCTGGTTCCACCCTTCCTTCTACACAGGAATGCAGAGCTTCTTCTAAGTAAAAGGAGCTTGTCAAATAAGCCAAGTGCATTAGTAGATGGCCTTAAACCACCTGTCTGCTCAGACTGAAAGTTGAGCACAAAGTTTAGGTGGGAGCGAATCGTAAATTGAATCTCTTTCAAGTGTCAGTGCTCCATGGCAATCGTGCTACGAGGGAACTCTTACTCGGAGTTTGTGGCTTGGGGTCCAGACTACCTCTGGCCAATCAGTTGCTTTTGCTGCCTCTACAGCATAGCAAGAGACAGCATGTGTGTCAAGGACAGACAATATTGGCCAATCCCATTAAGTGTTGCTACTCTCAGTCTGCGGACGGGTTAACCTGCGGAAACTGCCTTAGAAGAGCTTGGGGAAGCACAAAGATTCCTTCCTGCTTTAGTCAGTAGGTGTGATTCTAATTCAAGACACACTGCACGTGGTTCTACAATGGATTCTGCAGGAGGGGGTGAGAAGAGAGTATCACGTGGTAACAGACAGTGAAGGGATAGAGCAACACTGGCTACCCCTAAAGCCTATGGAACACTCCAACCTTAGGGACTTAACACAACAGGGGTTCCCTCTTCCCATGCACACTATTGCGCAACGCAAACATGGCAGGGGGAAACAGGGATCAAGTCATGATACTACACAGATTTACACAAGGCTAGCAGTTAGGAAATCTTCGCCCTGGGCCACAGATATAAAAAGGCCTAAACCCAAACGGTCACTAAGCTGCTGTTAGTAACGTTGTGGCCCAGTCATGCAAAAGACATTGACACTTATTAAAAGGAGTGACACTTTGCGTGTACTTCATCTGCTTTGTTGGTGAGAAAAATGCAAAAGATGTGGAGCACTTAACAGGGGACTCACGAGGTCAGACTACAAAACTGGTCAGTTGCAATAAGTAAAGGTACAGCAGGTTTTCACATGGACACTGCACCAGGGACATTCCAGCCTTCGTCCTTCAATGAGTGCTGTTTGACAACGGTTTGCACATAGCTCTGTTAATGTGCAAACCATTTTAATAGTTGAAATACGTAAGGCCCCTCATATACAATTTGCAAAACAGACGGATTGGATATTTTAAGAGTTTTAAAAGTGTTAACTTTTTATATATAAAAGAAAAAGATGGGTAAGTTTGTTTAAAACTTTCTGACCGTCTCAAACTTTTTAAACATACTGAAAATGTTTGTTCTCACTTTGAGAATTTGCTACGAAGCATAAAACTCGTGTACCAGTTCGGAAAAATCTTTCACTTGTACGTAATAAATTGGTTAAAACTCCCCGAAATTGTTTGCACACTGCATAATCTGTTTAAACACCATAACAACTTTTTTTACGAAAAAGATCGCAACTTTGAAATACAAAAATATTTTCTTGGAACCCCAAACCTTTATCGAAACTCTCTCAGACCAGTTTTGCTTTACCCAAAGTAAATCACCGAGGACTAAGCGCACCGCATCCCTGTGACACCATGACATCAGATGCATCACACAGAAAGACTGCGGCTACAATATAGAGGCGCTATCTTTGAGTATAGGGCGGATCTAACCTTCTGCGTAAATCCATTAAAGGCTTCGCCAGGTCGGGCAGCTGCAGCAGATTACCGGCCACCTTCCAGTACTTTGAACTCCCGCAGCTTGCTACAAAGCACAAAGTGATAGTGACAAACGGTGTGATACAGAGAACACTTCGCACGGGATGAATGTCCTAGTTCAGAGGGTAATCTACACAGCGCCGCACTTCTCGCGCATTTCAATTCGTTCTATTTCGGGAGATGCAAGCAGCTTACAGGTTTACAAATCCTGCTAGCAATTACAGTTTCCTGTCACTAATTATGTGTGAAAGTACTGGGCACTAATCTCCCGCGGATTCTACAATCCTCATGTGTGCATGCCTGGCGCAGGGGCCTCCTGGTTCCCCCCAGTGAAGCCCAGTGTACAAGAAGTCTCATTTATCAAACGAAAGGGGAAACACAAATATCACACTGCTTCTAATTTACCACTAATTCAAAATGGATGCTAAAGCACATGGGAAACTTCCTTTACTAAAGCACAATCACGTCATAAGTGAGTAGTTTATTAGATTTGTCCTATGTAGAGCACCCCCGGCACAAGGAGAGCAGTGCATTCAGTCCAAGTAGTGACAGTGACTTTGGCGCAACCCATCTACTGGATGGGGGACCATGTCTCCGCACGGCAGAGGATGTAGCTTTCGCCGGATCCAGGTGCTGGTTGGGGGGGATGGGAAACAAAGTCAGGGTAAATGTTACCTCTTCATTCCAGAAGTCAGCCCATAGTTTGTCTGCCGCCTGCCAGTACCAGCTTATGAGAGACCCCAGCAAGCGGCATTGCCACTAACCAAAGGGTGCAGGAATATTGGCATGGATTAGTCAAAGGTTTTTGGAACACCGCAATGTTCAGATGTGAGTTAGTGCTTCTTAATCCATTGGTACCAAGAAATATGTCCAGAGATGTTTCTCCAGAAATGGTCTCTGGTTGTTTCTTAAGCTCAGGCGATCTAGTTACTTGCCAAATCCTGGTCCTTTGTATAATAATGTACAAGGGCCCAGGCTTGCTCAGGCACACCACTTACTATGCAGACAACTTCTAAAAGCTCATGTCCTCCACTAAATACCAAAGCAGGCAATCTCTTTGTGATCTATTCACAAATTACATTTAGTAGTACATAAAGTAATATTATAGTACTACTTTTCACGTACTTCAAAACGCTACTCACAAACCCACACGTGAAGGTCTCCGCCGTGGCTATCAGCTCTATGTGGAGATCTTCTCCATCCGCACGCATAAGCCTATGATTTAAATGCAAATGTGAAAGCGAAAAGGGGGAGTGGCTGGTAACTGAGGAATACTTATTACTAAACAGGAGGGGCTTATGGAGGGCTAAGGACGGGCTACCGGAAGGATATACTAATACCAACACCCATGAAAGAACAAAACCAATACATGTTAGCATACAAGCTAAACATTTTAGATAAAATGCTATATTACAAATTTAAACATTTTTAATTGCAAAAAATAAATTGCTTTAAAAAGTTAAAATAATTTTTTCAATACTTAAAAATATCTCAAATTAAAACATATATCTTCAATTAATCTTCATGAACAAGATATTACTTAAATATTAAAATGCTAGTGATCTCTGACCTGGTGAAGGACATTTCCATCTACGTGTGATCTCTGACCTGGTGAAGGACATTTCCATCTACGTGTGAAAAGTTACTAGTATTAACCTCACACTCATAAATTATGTCTTAGATGACTCCACCACAAGACACGCAAGTCTCCACTTAGTTATAAATCTATACTTTGAAATGGAGAGTAGCGAAAAAGTATCGATTTACACCTAGATGCAGGAGTACATTGGCGTGTAAGTAAATCTACCTGTGTACAATTTTTGAGAATAGGGCCCGTTGTGTTTTGGTGATCTGCTCACTGTTAAAAGGCACAGCTCAGGTGAACCGTGCACTAAACGTATCACGAGATACCACAACAACTGGTAAAATGCAACAACATCTGTGTGATAAAACAGGAAAAAGGGCGCATTTTGGTCTACATCCTCTCACTCAGGGTCTACTCAAGTCAGTCACAAGAAAAATTGAGATTTTCCAACAATCACGCTGGCATATAATGTAAAAATACATTATACACCAAGCAGGTCACATGTGAGGGGATAAAGGGACAATGAAAAGAGACGAATGTGGATTGGTGGGGGTACTAACAGACAAAACATCATAGTTTGCAAAATAACCAAAATAATTTGAGACTTTCAAAGCAGAGAGGGAGTGTGTGTTCGTTTTTGTTCGTGTGTATGTAAAGAATTCTTGTGAAATCCGACAGACACCTCACCATATCCGACTGAAAGCACCTGTACCCAACAACTTTCCAGAACATACATATATTACTAGGGTGTTAACACCCCGCCCTCCTCCCCCCACCCGAAGCCACGCCCCTGGATTTTTAAGGATTTATTTTTCTGCTGCATATTATTACACTGCACACTTTTCCCTTTAAAGTGTGTTCTGCTGGCTATATCTTTGAAACTGTTTCCCATATAGCAGCGAACTTTTTCGTGCTTAGGGGAAATGTAGTTTTATATAGTTTATTTCATATTCAAATGCAAAGCACAGAAATAAAACTGCCTAATTCTGTACGGCTGCACAATGACTTTAAAACTGGAGCGTGCCTCGTGGTAGTGAAACTGCAGGGCGAGACATCAGTCGGAGAGACCACAGATAAAGGCCTCGCCTCCGGTACGTACCATCGCTGCTCCCTCGCAGGACTACATCCGGGGACGGGGTCTGCTGTGAGCGGGAGCCGAACGAGTCCAGGCTGTCGAAGGAGTCGTCCCTGCCATGCCGCGGCGGTGAGAGCGAGTCGCTGCGCTCCGAGTCCCAGCAGTCGATGTAGCCGCTGTCACGAATGCTTCGCTTGGGGCTCTCGATGTCATCCGTCTCCTGGGACAGCAAGAGAGAAAAGAAATGCATTCTGAGGCAAGTCGCACATTCAGCGAAAAGCCAACACGCCCATTCAAACCCCAGCCCCATTCAGCATCACCCACACCTCAAAGGCAAACTAGCAATGCACCTTGAGAACAGAGACAAAACGCTTCCAGGCGCACGGGAAACTGCCACACTTATAAAAACACCAAACATTCACCCTTCTCTAGATTTCAGAATCAGCAGGGAGAAAGAAGCCAGTCTACTGACGAGGATAGAGGCCTCACAGGTGAAAGAACCAGGGCCTGCCCTAGCGCCTCGTGCGCCATCATTAAAAGGCAGATGTGTCCACATGTACTGGGGGGTGGTCTCCACTCTCTCGGGCTAGGTGCCCACAGCAGCACGCTGCCTGGCCCTACAGTAAAACGCACGCTGGTCCCATAATGAGGCAGTGTGTCTCGCCCTCCCTCCCGCTAGAAAAAGACATTCCTGCTATGAAAGGGGGGTGTCTTTCCGAGGCAATCAGCAATGAAAAATATGCTAAATGTTTTTGCTGATGCCGCCGAAGAATTTGGCGCAGCGCTTTCCTCGCTGCCAGCTCCCGGCCCCGGGGGACACGAGAGCCCTTGCGGCTGACCCACATGTCCGGAGCCGGCGGAACAATGGCCGCCTTTGACGGCCCCGCGCTCATGCATTCTTTGCAGCACAGGCCGCGCTCACTGAAACACTGCCGAGCCGGCCCGGGGAAAGGTCACCGGAGCCGTCCGCGCCCGCCTGCGAGAATACACCCCTTGTTCCAACCTCTGTCTTCGCATTCGCGACAATGGCACGGGCCGAGGAAGCCAAAATAACAAGGCCTGTTGAAATCCAAAGCTCAGCTCCACCTCCCTGGGGCTGTCGTGTGAATCGGGGCCGGGGCAAGTCATCCGGGCCAGGCACAGCCGACAGGCGAGGACAAACATCCCCAATGTGTTAATTCAATTGTTTTCCACAGAAGTGAAGCATTCTCGCTTGAACTTTTTTTGTTTTGAATATGTAAAAGAAAGCATAACGTATTCTCTTCGTCTGCTACAGTCTTACTATTAACCTTCACAAATCAAGTGATAGAAAAGTAGAATCGGGCACCGTACTGAGAAGCATGGGGTGGAGCACAAACAGTGCTTAATTTGAGCCGGTGGCTGCAAGTGGTAGGTACCAGCACTCAAATTATAGGGACTGGAACTCATTTTTCAACGTCAGACTGTGACCGAGAGCAAGAGAGAAAGTCAGAAGGGAGAGAAACAACAGGTAACTAGTGACAAGGGGAGAAAAAGTACCCGCAAGAGTAACCTAAAGAAACGGGAAGTGTAGGGTGATGGGCAAAAATGGAGGAACCAAGACTAGGCAGCTTTGGTATTCCGCAACCCCAGCAGTGGGCCCCAAAAGAGAACATTTGGCTGGTACATATCTATTCTTACAAATGAAGCTCTAGGCACAAATAAAACATTTGCACATACAGAAATGTAAAATCAATAAAAAGAATCCAAGGGATGTTATTAACCCGATTCACCTCCATACTCTTGTTAAACGTAAACGGTGCTGATGGAATATTCTACATATTTTAACATGTTGGGTGTCCTCCTTCATTTTCCCTCCAAACTGCATAATTAATCTCCTTTTTTATAATTTGGAGTTTTCAATGAATTTACAACTAGGATTTCTTAAATCATTTACCACTGCATAGTTGTGCCACGTGTCCCCAAAGCTTGCATTGGCAAACATTCCTAAGACAATGGCAAATACATTTGTGGCACGTGGTCATGATGTATAAACACATCATTAAGGCTTATATATACATATATATACACACACACACATTTTGAGTCATACTCCAAGAGTCTGTAAACAGCTTAACTTTATTCTGTGAACCATGGCGAGATATAGAAATGCGGACATGTCAACCCCACAGGCCTTGATCGAGAGAGAGAGAGCAGAGAGAGAGGAGAGAGAGAGAGAGCAGAGAGAGAGAGAGAGCACAGAGAGAGAGAGAGAGAGAGCAGAGAGAGCGCACAGAGAGAGAGAGCAGAGAGAGAGAGGGAGCAGAGAGAGTATATATAGTCACTGAAAAACAAAGGTTAAAGTAACATTATAGTTAAGTGAATAGGTCAGTGACAACATTAATGTTTTGAACTAAAAAAACACAGAAATTAATCAGTTATAGTTAGCAGAGCTAACTATGACTTGCAGCCCCACCATGTACTGCTTATGACCTCACATATTTCATCACTCTATGACATTTATGATATCACTAATGACATCACCCAATGAGTATGGTAGTTAGTTTTATAGTTTACATAGTGGCAGGCAACTACCATATTACTTTTCTAACTAATTTCGTACAGCCTGTAATTTTGGTGCATTTACAAAATGCATGTACACCTAATGCACCATAAGTGTATAGGTATTGAACACGTTATAAATCTTTGTATTGAAAAGTAACTCTTCATGCAAGTGACAGTTGACGACCTGTGTTCATTATGTTCCACACACGTTTTTTGGTACTGCAGAAAAAGTTTCCAGCAAGGCAAAGATTTTACATACTAAGTATTGTAAGCAGTCTTGAGTTATGAGACAGAATCGTAGCAGCATGACAATTTCTGCTCAACAAAGAAGACTGTGTGCACCAGGTACGAACCTATGTACATGTGCCTGTTTTGCTTCACAAGATGGGCTAGCTTTAAAGCTTTCACCAGAGTATGGAGGCTGTAGGTAGTGTGAATTTTAACGCAAACACAAAGATGGACGTAGCGCTGAACTTTTCAGACACTCTACACCAGTCATGGATCTAGGTTGAATCCATCATTCTTTAGCTCACCTCACCACCAGTTCAAACCAAGCAATATGCAAATCGGTCTTTACCCTGTTCCCCATGGGAACAGTCCAGCCGGACTGCCAAACCAGGTCTTACCTGGACCGGAAACAGGCATCCTGGGACCGGTTTCAGGATAACACCCCATATCAGCCAGGCTAGCCTGAATCCAGTGGCAAAGTGAGCAAGAGACCCACGTTTGGGCATACCCTGCCAACTTAGGGCAAACAAAGCAAACATAAAGAGGTGATGGACGGAGCACTGAAACTTTTCAGACACTCGCCCCCAGTCACAGATCTGAGTTGAATCCATCATCATTCTTTAGCTCACTTCTCCACCTCAGTTCCGAACCCAGCCATATGCAAACCAGTCTTGACCCTGTACCTCATGGGAACAGTCCAGCCCAAATTGCCAAGTCAGGTCTTCCCTCGACAAGAAACAAGCATGCTGGGATCAGTATCAGGGTAAAACCCTCATCAGCCAAGGTAACTTGAATCCAGTGGCAAAGTGAGCAAGGAACCCACATCTGGGCATACCTGGCTTGGCAGTTCGGGCTGGACGGTTCCCATGAGGAACAGGGTCAAAGCGTTATGAGGGATATAATATGTGAGATCATAAGCAGTGCATGGCGGGGGCACAAGTTCTAGTTAGCTTCGCTAACTAGAACTGGCAAATTTCTGTACTTTTTTTTTTGTCAAAAAAAGTTAATGTTGTCACTAACATTCACCTAACTTTAACGTTACTTTAAACATTCGTTTTTTCAGTGAATTTCTAAGGTTTTTGTTTAACAAAGTTACATTTCATTGCCAAATGAAAAGCCAATGACCTTTGAGTGTGGGCGGCGTCGGATTGGTCACAGGGCAAAATGTTTTTTAAAGGAGAGGGGGAGCAAGTGGCCAAGAGACCCTCCTCCCCTACCCTTATTAGGCCTTTGGGATCCCATTACCGAGGATCTTTTTTTTTTTTTTCAAGGGGGAGGGCACGTAGAAATTGTTTTTTTTCCAAGAAGTAATGTAATGTATCTTCCTTAACTTCAAGTATCAGGAGATAATCTTTAAAGAGACTGGTTACTTCATAATTTACATGTTTCTAAGGCATTTTATCCCATCAGACGACTTTTCACTTTGCACATTTACACTGTCATGTGACTAATTACTTCACAATCACTGCTCTCTGCCTTGATGGCTTGTAGAATTCGTGGTCCAAGTCATCACTTTTAGTTATGTTATTAGAGCCTTTTTCAATTAAAAAATACTTAACAATGATTGCACCCTTTAATGGGATCAAATATATTTATACATTAATCATTCCTTTTTCATGACTCAGTTTGATTCTTAATGGATTTCCTTTTAGCAGGCTTCTAGCAGATTTTTATTCACTATCTATACATGCACAGAAGCCGCAATGTTTGAGGTTTCTGAGAAGCGGCACCTCGCACAGGTAAATGCTGTGGGGCAACGGAGCGGGGGCGGGGGGGTGGTAGTGGAATCTGACATACGACGGGAATGTGAAAACGAACTAAATAAATAAAAGCACTTACCTTGCGCTCGTCGCATCACAGACTTCGGTGATGCTGCAAGCGCAAGTTAAGTGGTTTTATTTATTTAGTTTTCACATTCCCGTCGTATGTCGTTTTCCACTACCCCACGCCCCGCGCCACAGCATTTACCTGTACGAGCCGCCGCTGTTTCTGAGACGATCAACCTCACGTTGGACAAGGGGAAGAATGGTATCCTAATACTATTAGATCGGTCAGCGGCATTCAACACAGTCCTCCATACACTGCTGCTGAGATACCTGGAAGAAGTTTGGATAGTGGGGCCTGCCCGGAGGTGGTTTTATGCTATCCTCACAGACAGAACTCAGATCGTCCCTCAGCCCCACTCTTTTTAATATTTGTATGACACCTCTGGCCCACCTTGTTGAATGGTTTGGGATCACAGTTTTATCATATGCAGATGATACCCAGTTGATTCTCTCAGAGCGACAGCCTTCGAGTTCGGAGCTCAACTTCCAGAAATGTCTCACGGAGGTGTTTAACTGGATGAATCATAACCAACTAAATTGCAAAGCAGAAACAACAGATTATCCTGTTAGGTAAATTCAATGCGTTCTCGACAATGACCCGGTGGCCTGAGAGCAACGACCCCCCCCCCATCTTCCGCCCACTACCACGGCGCAAAACGGAGGATAAGGTTTGACTCGACCTATCTGTCAGGTCTCATAGTCTTAATGTTTCAGCAACTTGTTTTGTGCTGCTAAGAATCTTGAAAAAATGTCTTGCTTGCTTACCTCTAACTGCTCACAAGACAGTGATACATGCCATAATCACTTCGAGACTGGATTACAGCAATTTCCTCTTCTTGGGTTTGCAAACCACTTTTTATTTTGTGCAGAAAATCAAAAGATATTCAAGATCAAATCCAAACGATGGGACGTCCTTAAAGCAGATAAGGATCTTTGTGGGATAATAACAGGCCATCCTTCGATCCCTTTCAAAAGACCCAATACTTTAAAAAAACATCCTGAGTTCTAGTGACACACACAATACTTATAGGTGAAATCTAAAACGTGGTTAGATAATAAATTAGCAGGATGTTACAGATGTGGTGGGTGCATTTGCTGCAAATATGTTAAAAATAAGTCCACAATGTTTTCTAATCATGACCAGTCTAAACTGTTTAAGATCAAACCCTTTATGAATTGTAACACTATCTATTGTGTCTACATTGTTACATGTGCTTGCTCACTACAATATTTTGGTTCAACCAAAAGACCGCTCACAGAGAGGTGGAAAGAACACCTTAGTGCTATTAGGAACTCCCATTGCACTGCACTTCAAAGACCAACACCAACATATACACATCAGTCAAATTTCTTTCATGGTCATTGATCACATATCCATTCACCACAGAGGAGGTGATACGGGACTCAGATTGAGACGCAAACAGTGTTGGTGTATTAATAAACTGTAAGCAGTCAGATTTGGCTTGAACATGGATCATGAACTTTACATCCCTCTCTGGCAGATCAGTCTTTTTGAAGTGCAGGACCTAGCATTGTTATTAACAGTTTACATCTGGGAGGATACATTAATTTTTAGAATAATGGTATTGGTTTCTGTTACTGTTACTGTAGGATGTAGTTATTCCTGAAACATTGTCTATGTAGGAGGTGCAACTCTCCACTGTGTTTGAGTTTTTAGGTCTCAAAAAATGTATTGCGACTCTCTTCAAAATCTCGCAAGCAGAGTCGAGTTCATTGCCTAGCTAAATTGGTAGTGTAGTCTCTAGAGTGTGTTTTCTGTCAACATACGTTTACATTTGTTACTTAAACATGGGATTATTTATAGGAACTTTTCAACGAGCGGAGGATATATTTTCAATATATAATCTCTCCTTCATATATCCCTTTTTATAAATAATTTAGTGTTAGGGCTCTGTGATCTGACAAGGAGTTATCTGGGCTTGAACCATTGGTATTATTTTGGTTTTTTTTAAGATTAACCCTGAAGTTTTTTGGACTACCCATAAAACTTACAATAACCTTTAGAACCTTTGAACATATATAAAAATGATTGTCTGGTATACCTTAAGGTTGTCATTAGACCCAGCAAGCATTAAGCTTTGGTTTACATTATATCATCGGTCATAATACTTATTTTTCTTATATGTCTGTATCTTTTTTGATTTTGTTACTCTGGCACATACCTAGGTTATCGAGTTTATAGCCTAAAAAGTAGAAGTTCTCTTTGTCTTTCTATAATTTGCGCCCACCTTGCACATTAATCAGCAGCATTATGGAACACTCTCTGTGTTTTAAACCAGTATCAAACCAGGATTCGAAACCCGGATCAGTGGTTTTCAAGAAATTCTAATTGTCTCAATACTTGATATCAGGAGTTTTCACTGAGTGCGTTCTGAAAGCCTTTTCATCGTTTTTTGTTAAATTGCAGCATATTTACCATACTATATATCCTTTTGCATTACTCGCAACACATATTTAAATTAGTCCGATATTATTTTATTAAATCATAGGAATATGTTTTATCATGTTAGACGTTGCTCAGCACTAGAGGCAAACAGGCAGTGTAGTGGTATTATCTCGTATCCATAAATGCTTTAACCAACCGGGGTTCGGTACAGGCCAAATATCTTGACATTTCCTACATATTGGTTTAAGAGTGGCATATCTTGGTAGATGTGGCCCTGTACTACGAGTTAACATATAGTGCAGTGGTATACTCTATCGTTTGATTTCATCAGTAAACTTAGGTTTGAGACCTAAACGTGCTTCTACTGCAATTGTTACATTTTTTGGTTTCCATAAATAAATAAAAATTGGGTTATTTTTTCTTGTCTTAGTTTCGGCAGTACAGGTGGAATTCGAGCATTTCAAAAGTGATTTGTGCTTAATCTCGATCTAACTAAATGAATGCATTATAAAACTAATTAGTAATTGGTAAGTTCGTTCGTGTTTCTTGTGATCTTATCGGACCATTTAAAAACATTTTTTCCCATAGTCTTTACTTAATTATCTTGCAAGGTATTAATGTTTGGGAGCTGATTGGATAAAGGCAGGAAAACTGCAGAGTGGTTTGTGACTTGAAAATGGCTAGACGCGGAAGGTACTAGAAGGTATATTTTTGTTTTGTGGCAAAAGAGAGTTAGACTTGCATTGTGTGCGTTGACAGAGCTTAAGTGGAGAAGTAAAGCCATGTGTTTTTTGTGTTTATTGTAGTGACTCTCCAAAGGTTTTGACATGGATACTTTCTAGCATGTTTAGTGATATCTGACCTGCAGTGAGTCTGAATTTAACTGTGACCACACACGCAATGATTTTGGATACACTGCGGGATCTCCTTGAATTAAAAGGTTCTTTCTCAAATGGACGGTAAGTATGAAACGCTCTAGGTAGTGACTCTCCATTATTTTAGTTTAAATAACATTGCCATAATTGATTCTTCTTTTATTGTGTATGTCTAGTACAGCAATTCATTTAAGGTGGTGAAGGCGCAAGGTGGTGGAAGCGCAATTGGAGATTTGTTTTCAGTGGACAGAGGGAGAAAGCAGCACCTGGAGAACTGGTTTGGCGTGTTATATATGGTAGCATGCACAGACTTTAGGAGCAGGTCTAGCTATCTTAGCGCTACTACGCAGCTAAAGTTTTGTTGTATGCTTCAAATTGATTTAAGATATTAGCGGTGAGCACGCTACATTTTAAAGGTAAAATGTGTCAAGAACGCGTTTGAAAAGTAGCGTCTGGCTATTTTAGCGCTACTTTGTAGCTACATTTTCGATGTATGCATCAAATTGATCTAATATATAAGAAGTTAGCACGCTATATTTGAATTGTAACGCACGTGTTGGAAGCGCGTTTGAAAGGTAGCATCTGGGTATTTTAGCACCAATATAATGTTCCTTGATGCACATCTACAGTTGATAAGAATTTAAACTTTAGTTTAACAAGGTAAGTGGCTGGGCAGGATAGTTCCTGTTATTTGGAACAGGTTTGTGATTCAGAAGCATTGGGTTGTTTGTTTATCAATAGGGTAGATCTTTTAGCTCTAACCATAGTACTTTGTGAGTCTGCACATGTATACCAAGTTAGTGCATTAAAACATTTTCAGTTTCTTATTGGAGCCCTTTGGTTGATTTACAGTGAAATGCAATGAAACTGTGAACGATACGCTTTATTATAAGCTTACAACTATTTTGTGAACATTGCTTGATACAGGGTAAGGACACTGTATCACAGGGGTTCAAGGCTAGATAAATACTCATGTTATTGTCAAGTGTGTTATGTATTTCCTGGAAAATCATTTGCTTATCTTTTGATTGTTTTTATATCACCAGACAACGATTGGGATTAAGAACACTTTTTGGCGAATCCATTGGCTACATAGGACATTTATAGAAGACTCTTTCGGGTGAGTAATATGAATGGAACATCCACTAATTTGAACAGTAGACAACATAAGAGGTACACCTTAGGATGTCCAATCCCGGGGAATTACTTGGGACACTAGTTCTGCTGGTTACCCTAAAAAAATATATCTTTATTTATATAAATTGCCCTTTTTCATTTTTCTTATTCATTTTCTGATTTCCTTATATTTCTTGTTTTTCCCTTTTTCTTTTGTATCTACTTTGTTTATTCTGGAATCTAGGGGACATTGAGGCTGTGTCTTTCCTAAAGCTTTTGTGTTTAGCTCAATCGGACTATCAATATATCATTTGAGTTATGGACTTTATTTTATTTAAGCTGGTAGATAATCTGTTTTGTTATTACTTCATTTCATATTGATGTTTATTTTTATTATTCATTTGTGCGTTAGTCAGAATATTGTATATGTTACAGCCCTGAAGAAGCGGATTCAGTCCACAAAACACGTGCTGGCCACTTCAGCGTTCACGTGCCTACGACTTTTTTGTTGACTAAATGTTATGGATCTAACCAGTAGAGTTCAACGCTACGGTTTCCTTTTTTGACTAGAAATCTTTCAAATAAGAATGTGATATACCTACTAACAATGTTCATCAATGAAAGCAATATAAATATATAATACAAATTTGAATTTTGTGGAACCATTGATTTGTGTATTTTTTGACTCCCCTCTTCGCTCCGATTTTAATTTAATGTATATGTCAGATGTATGAACATCTGTGTGGGTGATTGCACAGGGCCTATTTCTTGGATTATCCATTAATTTTTGTTACATGATGTCACATATCACAATACCAATAGGCATTATCAATGACCTTAATATGCATGGCCAAGCAGCACATCTCTATTCCAACAAAAGAACATCCAATACAAAAATACACCAACTATAGGCACAAAAGGTTTAATTTAAGCTGGCCCTAAAGTAAAGGCGAAAAGCTAATGAAGTAGATCGAAATCACTACTGCTGTACGGAAGAGACTAACAGGCACATGCATCAAAGGAAAAACCGGTCGCAAACGGGCAGATTCTCAGAATCTGCCCCTTTGCGACCGGTATTTTTGCATTTGGGATGCATCATCCCAAATGCAAAAATCGCAATTTAAGGAATCTCTAAATTGCGATTACTTAAATTGCAATTGCATTTAAGGAATCTCAAATAGAGATTCCGTAAATGCCATGCATTAAAGTTAAAAAATTAGCGATTTCGCTAATAGGGGGAGCAAATTACCATTAAGTTGAACTTCATGGTAATTTGCAAAAACTTAGAAAAATTCACTTTTTTGCATCTTTCTAAGTTACATGTTGCACACACACATGCCCTTAGGGCATGTGTGTGTGCAACATATGTGCACAGATGAATTTCAGGGGTGCAATAGGGTGTCATTTTGACACCCTTGCACCCTTGAAATTGCATGAGCAATTTGCGAATACCTACTGGTACTCGCAAATTGCTCATGCAATCTCCAATTTATTCCTATGGGCCTGAAGGCCCATAGGAATGAATGGGACGGCATTCCTTAATTGCGACTCGCAATTTGCGAGTTGCAATTAAGGAATGTGTAGGAATTCCTATTTTTATAGCGATTCCTACATGCATAGGCTTTTGCAATTCCTTAATTGCGATTCCTTAATAATCGCAATTAAGGAATCGCAAAAGCCTACGTTGATGCATGTGCCAGTAAGAATACAATCTGGTTCAGCCTGCAGGCTGCAGCTGAAAGAGGTATCACAATGCATATGTCAAAAGGTATTTTGGTCACTGAGAAAATGGCTTGGGGACCACATAGGAGGTTGGCTGACTGAGTGGTAGGCCCTCTTCTTAAGAAGTCGAAGGGCGATAAAGTATGGGAACTGTGATGCTGTTGCAATGGAGACGGGGTGGGGTCAAAGTGTGGCTAAAAAACACCCAAATATTCCGTAACTTTTTTCGATCTTTCAACTTTAGGTAACTACATATAACATAACGCCCAGTTTGAATGAAAAATAAATGCAAGTTAAGTTAATCAGTTGGAAATACACTATCGTACATTATGAAACCTCTATTAGTTAACGCACAGCCGTGCTCTGCGTGTGTAACCAGAGAGCCACCGAACTGAAACCTGGTTGGTGCAGTGGAGAATAGTGACCTATGTATGTTTAGTGCTGCGAGGTCTCCAGTCTGTGAAAGAAAACACTCTGATTATGTCATTATTTTAAGCTTGATTTACTCACAGTGTAAGATATGCTGCTACAAAATGCCCAAACAGGTTTAAGATAAAAGAAGTGCTTCCAAAATATAAATTTTAGTAATAGTGTGACTGTACATAGTGCAATTTTTTTTAACTGTCTATTAAAAGCACACCGCTCAGAGCTCAGCTGGTAACTCCCTTGCAATACAACTCAGAGATATTAAATCTGTGTCATCAGAAAGGTTTAAAGTGATGTCATCAATTAAAGCCAATACCGGCTTACAAGCACCCTTTACAATTGCAGACTGACCAGTTGCACACATTTATATTTCTTTCAGGCAAACAGGCACCCTGACAAGAAGGTTTATTAAGCCGTCTGCCCCTCCCTGGGTTTCACAGCACAGGAGACTGAGATTCCATTGCCTTAAACTTAACCCAAAGCATTTCGGCTGTCTGACTCGGCTCTCCAGGGACGGTCGTCTTTTCACAAAAAGTAGGGGAACTGTTCTTCTTAAATTAAAAAAGTATGGTTACGCTGTGTCTCTCAGATCCTGCCCACTTTGACCACTGCTATTCAACCAAAGTCTTGCACAGAGGGTTATATCCATTCAGTGGCATGGACCAGGCCTTCGCCCTCGCTGTGAAAGGCCAAACAGCGCGCACAGTGCACTGATCACAGGGCCTGGCCTTACGCAAGGTGACGGGTGATGTTTCGGCACGAGGTCTGCTCCCCATTGTAGAGATGCGTCAGTGGCGCAGGCTTTGTTCTTCCATTTTTCTTCCTGGAAATAGCCTTCCGCTGCCCAGCTAGACAAGTCTACTGTGTAGCAGCCCTTGGCCTTCTGGTCCAAAAATATCCAAATCTAACATTGATCTAAGTCTGGCTAAGAACTGCTACTTGTATGTACACATTGTGATGACTAAGCATCCAATCAGTAGCAAAAAAAATATATAAACAGGGAACTCTCACTTCCCCATTTGCACTTCACCAGTGTGCTTGTGGCAAACCAACTCGTGTGCTGCACACAATAAACACAGCAAACTTTGACAACCCGGCAAGTGCAGCTACTTCGGGTCTATCAGTAGCCAGCTGGAGTGGTATTGTACTTTTTTTCTTTGTGCTTGCCCCCGTCGTTGCTCCTTGCCCTGTCGCTCCTGCCCCCCTCTTGCATTGTGGCCTTCATCAGCCCTCCACCCCTCCTTCTCCTGTGTTGCATTTATTTTTGTTATACAGGGCGGTATCGGCCCGAGGGCACTGGAATGCCATACATGAGCACCGGATTAAGTTACACAAGGTCAGATTAATTAATTTTATTGCTATAGTGTTGCTTGCCCACGTTGTGTTGCTTGCTTCTGCTACCCCGCGTTCTGTTGCTTGCACCCTCCCACCACTCTCTTGTTGTTGCTTGCACCCTTCCCTTGCATGCCCTATACCAACAGAACAAAACATGGTTGCATTAATATGCATCACTAGCGAACATGATTCGCCTGGCCGTCCACCTCAGAAATGTTTCTCATCAAACTGAGCTCCAATTGGGGCTATAGCTGCTCGGCTTCAAGTAGTCTATTATTTGAATTGAGACTTTGAGGCCACAGTAGCATTTCCAAAGCACACAAAATGTCAAATGAATTGACCTGCAGGCGGCATGAATCTTGCTGGCATATTCTGAGGAAACAGCTTTCAGTGAACATGCCGGGCACCACTGTGGGGCACTTCAAGGTCACAAACACGAGAGGCAGAGGTGCATGCCACTGGACCAATCTCATCTTGATAAAAGCTAGGAGTACTATTTGGTCAAGCCCGCTCAGCTGCGTGACATCCTGGACTTCCACCACTACAGCAACACAGCAGAGCCAGGGGGACACTGTTAAAAGGCTGCTTTTCCTCACCTTCAAGAAAGACTCCAAAACAAGCACTGGCAAAGCCAATAGATCACACCTAATAGAGAGATATTGGCGTGTCAATGGATTTTAGCCATGTCGGACAGCAGCATGACTGAAAGTGAAAATAAAAAGTGCCATGACGCGGCCGTCATAGTTTAAAACAAGCATTGGCATAGCCAATAGGTCTCACTTTTGGGACCTTATAAGTATATAGCCATGCGGCACATTATCATTTGTGCTACAACTTGTATTGTTACTACAAGTGCCAGTGGTGAACGGCCACACACACCCAAGGATGGGCTTCTGTGCTATTTAATGAAAATATAATAAAGTCTCTTCAATTTGTTTTTTTAAAAGGTGTATTTCTTAAACAAAGAAGCTTGGACACTAATAGGTGCACTGCATTGAGAAGTATACATAAAGTGTTTTTTTGTAAAACTGGTAGTCTGAACTTCTATATCTGGAGGTGCTTTTATACAGGCTAATGAATCAAGAAAGTTTTAGTAAAATAAGATATAACAGAGACATCTTAAACATGAAATACCTAAAGCATTCAAAGACTAAATAATCACATTGATCAAGTCCAAGGGTCAATAATACATGCACAAAGAGCTCTGTGAGATTGTAATGATCCAGCCATAACACTGCTAAACATAGAGTGAATAAAGTGGCTCAGGGGCTGCAACAGTGCCTTTCTGCAGTGCAGAATGGAGAACACTAACTCACAGAAGATTAAGCAGGTCATATTGTAAGGCCATAAGTATACATATAGCTTGAAGAGAAGTTGATCCAAGGCAGAGAGCTTTCAAGACCAAGCACAGCTGTAATCAGCTGCTAACAAGAATCACATAAAGGAAACTAGTGAATAATACTGCAGTGAGACAGGACATAAAAATCTCACTGACAATTCAAGATGGCTGACTGCAATAGACTCCTCAATACTGTGAAATGATGCATGGAGAAGAGGATTATCTCCTCCAGTAAAAAAAAATCAAGACTTTGCCTTTATTAATCAATATATACATAAAACCCCAATAAGAACTAATGGAAACTTGATTCTCGCGAACATTTGCTTAAATGACACCCATATAGATCTCAAGAAGGCAACATGAAATACATCTTGACACTCGTCTCTAGTACCTACAGAATGGAAAGTCATCAAACTCTGGCATCTCAAGCCACTAACTGAATAAAAATCACCTTTCTGTTTGACCATGTCAAACATTCAGAGATGGAGGTCAGCTCACAATGCAGTGGGTTAGACACCAGAAATCTCCAGTATCAAGCCCCCAAGGAGCGGCAGTGGACAATAAACTGTAGGCAAAGTGGGCCTGACCGTCTAAATATCAGTGGGGAATAATTCCCTGGTCTGGGGATGTGTCGGCTCAAAAGGTTTTCTGTCGTTGTTGTAATGCTTAGAATTAGTGGGGGCTCTTGTTTTTCGAATTGCATTTCTGAAGTTACAGAATAGAGTATTACCTGATTTCAGATACTTTTCTCTTTTGTGATTTAGTTTCACTAATTTGCAGTGTTCCGATGACTGCCTAGGTTCCAGTTCCAAACTACAATACTACAAAGTATTATTATCTAAAACAAAAACCTAAAGAAATGCACAGTAAGGGGATGGCAAATAAACAGTGCAGCGACTTTAGTGCTGCAAATAAGAGAACAGAGAAAAGCAAAATTAGCACAATAAAAAGAGCTTGGTGGCCACACACGAGAGGGTGGGATGAAGTTGAAGGGGGATTCTGATGTAGTAAATCAAGTTGAGGGAGCTAGAAGGAGATGTGGTCCATTCACCTTCCGGCAAGTAGTTTGTAATCAAAAATAGAATGGATCACTTGTACCTGTTTTCCAGGGTTATATGGTTTTTCATCTATTCCTTAAAAAACCCTCATTCACGTTTAGATGGATCATATGGCGGTATATCCTGATTCTCCGCCTAAAAAATGTGACAGCATCATCATTGGGTTTTGTTTATGCTTCCTCCACCCGGAGGGAACCACTGGATATTTGCAGTAGTGATCAGAAATAAAAACTATAATAAAAAGTGTTCGTGTTCAGTGAAAAAATATGTTAAAAAAGGGGTTATTTCCTCATGCTACCTGGACTGTATTTTTATTATTGTCTGGTGCATGGGAAAAGAATAAAATAGGAGGAAGTTGTGCAGAATGGGCGTATAATGTGTCCACTGCACAATCAGTCCAAGTGGTGGGTTGACATGTTTCAGCCCTTTATTCGCCCCGCAGGGTTGAGGGGGCTTTCGTCAGGACCTTAAGAGTGTTAAAGGGTGGTGCACGACTTGTGCTGACGCGGTCTTCAGGAAGACAGCGTCAGCACAAGTCGTGCACTCAGCAAAAATTCGCTAAATCGCGTCCGTACCTATTTATCGAAGTTTCGAATTGAAGCACCAGAAGGTAATAACCTCGGTTCCGGAGCTCAACAAATTGACATTTGAACTCCCCTTTTCGATATTGGGTATTATTCCCTTGTATCACCACCCTTTAACACTCTTAAGGTCCTGACGAAAGCCCCCTCGACCCTGCGGGGCGAATAAAGGGCTGAAACATGTCGACCCACCACTTGGACTGATTGTGCAGTGGACACATTATACGCCCATTCTGCACAACTTCCTCCTATTTTATTCTTTTCCCATGCACCAGACAATAATAAAAATACAGTCCAGGTAGCATGAGGAAATAACCCCTTTTTAACATATTTTTTCACTGAACACGAGCACTTTATTATAGTTTTTATTTCTGATCACTACTGCAAATATCCAGTGGTTCCCTCCGGATGGAGGAAGCATAAACAAAACCCAATGATGATGCTGTCACGTTTTTTAGGCGGAGAATTAAGATATACCGCCATATGATCCATCTAAACGTGAATGAGGGTTTTTTAAGGAATAGATGAAAAACCATATAACCCTGGAAAACAGGTACAAGTGATCCATTCTAAGGGGGATTCTGATGGGCATACTGTAGCTGTCTCCCAGTAAAACACTGGTGGGACTCTAACTCAACACCAGGATTATCAAGTGCCTATGCCTTGGCTGTACTTGGAGGTGCAGAGGCATCTTGCATGGAATGACCATTGGCAGGGTGTGCAGAGAGGCTGAAACATTTGGATAATACTGAATGCCCCAACACAGGACCATACAGCACTACAAACCAAGCACTGCTCTGCATCAGTGCATGAAAATGATTTGGTGTAATCGTCATCACGTTTCCGTTAATGCTCTGGTAATACAGATCTGAGCGCAGCATCATGAGACCACAAAACATACTTCAAGGCAGCCCTGAAGCGAAGATCGAAGAAGACGACAGAACATACAGTGATATACGCTTAAAAATCATGTGGGCGACTTTTATTTGCTGCTAGACCCTCTTATGAATAAAGACAGAGTGGATTGGCTGGCAACAGAGTGGGAGTGTGTAAATTAAAGGCGAGAGGAGGGGAAGGCAGTACCCAAGAAAGGGAGCAGCACGGAGGGTGGAGTGACGCACATGAAAGAGAGAACAAGTACATCACAGTTCACTCAAGTAAAAAAAAAATCATGAGAGTACTAATTGGTATATTTTAGAACGTCACAGGAAGCGTTGCTATTTTAACTTTGACATGAATGACAACATAGGAGTTGATATCAGTTCAACGATAAAAATCAAAATGAATGTAAAATTAAAAGAATAACACAAAAACGACACTAAGGAAGACAAATGGCTGACAACATCTGTGGAGCAGTAGGAACAAGTGTTCAAAGCGGATTAAAGGAAGGAGTCTGTAGGAGGACTCCCCAAAAATGGTGTTGCTTCCAGAAACTTCTGCAGCTCCCAGGAGTTGCTTTGCACAAAGCAGAGGTCTGAAAAGAGGTATATTTAGACCAGGTTCCACTCTTCCCAGTTGGTGTGGCATATGCCTTGAGTGACACAGAGCTCAAACTAACCTCCAAATGTTTGAGTCTCACCCACAACGTGCGAGACTGGATGTCTTTGACATCAGAAATATACCTTTTGTACATTTGCAATTTTCATTCCCATTAAAAGAATACGTTTTGAGCTTCCCCAGCAACCATGCATCTGCCTGGACCAACACATCTCGCTATACATCCCTTTACAGCTCCTGACGGATTTCTGACCCCTGAACAGGCAGACTGAGGAGAAGAATGCCAAGCGCGACCATCGGGAAGCACGCTCTTAGGGCCCGGCCCCCACCCCCTTACGCTTTAGCGTGGCCAGCAACCCAATTGGTTGCTGGCCAGTAGTAGTCCTTTCGGGGCACCACGACGATGGCCCAACGTAGACTTCCGGTGGGGAGGAGTGGAGGTGGGATTTGGGGGCTATTTAGGCCCGGCTCTCACCTCCACTCATCCCGTTTGCTGCGATTCCTGCCCGAACGACGGACTCCTTTTTAGCTGGCGTCGAGGTCGTGAGGTCGTCGAGGTCTTCGGATTGTGGTCGGGCTGCTGGTCGTCGGGGCTGCTTGCCGGTCGGGCTGCTTGGCTGCAGGTCGTTGGGGCTGCTTGCCGGTTGGGCTACTGGGCGTGCGGCGGTGATCTCGGGGTAGTGGCGTAGCAGACTTTCAGGTAAGGTGCCGGGGTAGTGGGGACACGGGCGCGGCTTCCGGCGTGCAGTGGGCGGCCAGCGGTATATTGTAATTTGTTGCTGTCCCCGCTGGGCTCCGGGTGTGGCGCGGTGGCCCTGCCGCCCTTGCATCGTGGGAACAGGCGTGGTAGTGTGGTCTTTGCAGGGCTCAGCGTTGCGGCGCGGTGCTTTGTCGGTCCCCGCATGGTTGGAGGCATTAGCCGGCGTGGCTGGTGGTAGGCGGGGAATTTTGTGAGGAGGTGTACGCTGCGTAGGTTGGTCCTGCACCGAAAGTTCTGAGGCGGTAACTAGGATTCCCGGGCGCGCGCGGGGGGAGAGTTGCAGACAACAGAAGCGGCGTGTGAGCACAGCAAGGGGAGGGATGTTCTACACCTACGCGTTAACGGCGTAGCGAGCAGGGGGTGCGTCGTCAGCGGGACGGGTGAAAGAGTGAATCCGCCATAGCGCGAGCAAGGCTTAGGCAGCGACGTGCGGGGGCGCAGTGTATGTGATCGGAAGCGCGGATTAGCGAGCGTCCATCGCATGGGTGTCTGAGTGCCAAGAGAGAGAGGTGAAGCGAACTGAGGCAGAAAGACAGTTTGCTGTGGTGGAGGTTGACGACGAAATCTTGTTCCCGCGTGTATTAGTAGTTTATTACTAGGAAGAATTGACAGAGTGTATGTGGCCTAATGGTTATGGTCTGAGACTCTTACTCTCAAGGTTGCAGGTTCAATTCCCATTGATTCGGTTCTGGTAGATCTCTTTGGGTGGGCAGACAGAATTTGTGGGTGGCGATTCATAGTCACGGAATCGCGCTGTCTGGATAAAAGGAGATACAGTGAGCAGGGGGAGAAGAAACATTGTGGGCTAGCAAGGCGCCATTTTAATTTTGTGTTCGGTCAGGTTGTATTGGTCCCGCCATGCCCCCCAAGAGGAATCCCAAGAGGAAGGAGGGGGAATCAGAGATTGTGCAGTTATTAAAGTTGGTACTGGCAAAGCTGAGCAGGGAGGAGGATTGCGAGGACGAGTTACCTGAGAATGCTGGGGGGGGGGGGAGGCCCCCCTGAGTCGGACAGCGAGGAGGTTACAGAGCCAGTAGCGCCAGAGGAGGGCGATAGTTCCACCCAAGGCGGCCTTCCCCCCTCTAGTGAAAAAAGCAAAGGTTAGCAAGAAAAGGAAGGTGGTGAGGGAGAGTGAAGGGACTGTGCCGGTTATGCCCGGCGCACAATCATTTGCACCTCAGCTTCCAGCGGGACTTGCGCCTGATATGCCCCCCGCACCAGTAGCTCCCATACCTACACCCGCACCTACACCGGCAATACTCCCTGCACCAGTACCCCCATAACTGCACCAGCTCCTGCACTACCTCCTGCACCAGTGGCTCCCATACCTATATCAACTCCAGTGCCTGAGCCCATCATGGCTCCGGGGGTACCACAGGAAGTGCCCAGACACCCAGGGAGTGGAGGGCCGGGGGTTGAGCGGGATGACGTGAGCATTATTTTGGCCGAAATCAGAAATCATTAGGGCCTTGACTCCAGCCACGAGCAACTCTGTACCCATAGTCCCAGAGAACCCAGTCACCACAACAATGCCAAGGGTGACGCCAGCGCTGCAGGAAGAGGTAGCGGAAGTGCAGGCCCCCAGCGCGCCGACAGGAGGGCGTCAGGTAGCCAACACTAATAGCTTGGCAACGGTCGCAACATTGCTAGCACAGCTGGGGGCGCCAGTGACGAGCAACACCGCAATAGCCCCTTGGGCGTCACAGGCAGGAACGGGTGGGGTCCTGGCAGTGCTGAGCAAGCAGGTGTCTCTCTTGGGTAAAACGCAAGAGACAGACGCGACCGCGAATGGACCAGCGGTGGGTCAAGCGGCCCCCGCACAACCAGCGTCAGAGGTGCCCCCTGCAGGTAAGGCAGTGGATGGCGCAAGTAAGGTTGGGGGGGATGAATGTAAGGTTTTGAGCGGCATGGAAACTGTTTTGTTAAAAAGAGGTAAATTGGCAGCACACTGGACATAAGGGAAAATATTTGGAAGGGTGATTTTGTAGACATTTTCACGCTCATTAGGCCAAAGAGGAGGGAAGAGGACAATAGAGAGAAGGACAGGAAAGAGGGTTTCTTCAGGGAGAGAAAACCAAAGGTGGAAGAATCCATTACCAACTGGCTATTTGGTTTTAATGTGTTCTCCATTGTGATGCTAGAGAAAAAGTCAGAGTTGGCTATACCCCTGATATGTTATGCCAACAAGATCTTAAAGGCTCAAGTCACATATGGGGGTGTAGCGTGGTTAGATTATGACAGATTTTAGGTGGGCCAAAGTGGAGGATCCTGACATGGGTTGGGACCAGACGGAGGTGAATGTATGGTTGGAAAGTGTGAACAAGACTCCCGTGAGGCAGCCCTTTCGGACATCCCAAGGAGGCTCGGTTGAGAAAAAAGGGACATGTTAGGCATTTAATAGAAAAACGTGCACTTGGGCCCCAGGGACTTGCAAGTTCAAACACGTATGCGCTTACTGCGGCCACCCCTCCCACCCAGAGTATAAATGTCTCAAGAAATCTAAAGAGAAAGGGAGGGAACCCAAGCCTCCCCCTACGCAATGAATTACCTACACCGGTCGATTTAGGGAAACATGCTCTGGCTAAATCAGTACCTTGACAGGAAGGCAGCCAGAATTTTGTACGAGGGGTTTTCTGTAGGCTTCCGTATCCCAGCGCAGGGAGTGCCACCAGTGGGCTATTGTAAAAATGTATTGTCAGCACGTATGCATCCAGAGGTGGTGGCACTTAAGGTGCGCAAGGAAAAGGCGCTGGGACGAGTGGCTGGTCCTTTTGTGACGCCACCACTGCCTGGGTTTGTTTGCTCTCCTCTGGGGGTGGTGCCCAAAAAAGAGCCAGGGCAGTTCAGAATGATACACAATTTATCAGCACCACAGGGGGCATCAGTAAATTACGCCATAGACCCGACTTTGTGCTCAGTGACGTACTCTTCTTTTGACGCGGCTTTGCAGAAGCTGCACGACCTGGGGCCAAACGCTTTGCTGGCAAAAACCGATGTTGAGTCTGCCTTTCGGCTTTTACCAGTGCATCCAGAAGACTATCATCTCTTAGGTTTCCAAGTGGATTCTCGATATTATTACGACAAGTGCATGCCAATGGGCTGCGCAGTGTCAAGCAAATATTTCGAGATGTTTAGCACAATGCTGCAGTGGTTATTTGTGGTACGGACAGGGCACAAGGAGATAGTGCACTACTTGGATGATTTCATGATCATGGGCCCTCCTGCTTCAGAAAGTTGTGGGCAGGCTTTGGGCCAGCTGGTGGCTTTGTTTGAGGAATTGGGAGTGCCTTTGGCCCCTGGGAAGACGGTGGGTCCTGACACTAGCTTGTCCTTCTTGGGCATTGAAATAGATACGGTAGCGGGGGAATGCAGGCTGCCGCCAGACGAAGTCCAGGCTTTCTCACAAGCCATAGACGCTGCCCTAGCGGGTCCCAAGGTCACACTACATCAACTTCAGGTTTTGGTGGGAGAGTTAAACTTCGCATTGAGAATCATTCCCATGGGGCGCCCGTTCTCAAGATCCATTGCACGAGCCATGACTGGTCTCACTCAGAAGTATCACCACGTGAGACTGCAGGCAGAGGTTAAAGAAGACCTAAGGATTTGGCGTAGTTTTTTTAGGGACTTCGATGGGAAGGTAATTTGGCCCGAGCCGGCGATGTCCAGTTCTGAATTGGGCTTGCTCACTGACTCTGCAGGCAGCATTGGTTTTGGGGCAATTTTGGGACCGCAGTGGTGTAAGGGTGATTGGCCAGTGGCATGGCATGAGAGCGGTCTGTCTAGGAACATAGCCTTTTTGGAGCTTTTCCCAATCATAGTGGCAGTGGAAATTTGGGCACCAATTTTTAGGAACAAGACAGTAATCTTTTGGTCTGACAATATGGCAGTGGTGGAAGCCATCAATAGGCAGGGGGCTACTTGTAAGCACGTGTTGCGGTTGTTGAAGCATTTGGTTCTGGCTTGTTTGAAACTGAATTTGGTGTTCAAGGCTGCACATATCCCCGGTGTAAATAACCAAGCCGCTGATGCTTTGTCTCGCCTCAAGTTACAGGAGTTCAGGAAGTATCATCCTCAGGCAAACGAACGGATGACGGTGTTCCCAGCAGCTTTGTGGAAGATTGGAGTACCGGATTAGCAGGGCTGGTGGGAGCATCCTTGAGTGAAAGCACAAGACGGACTTACCAGCAGCAGTTCAGAGATTACAAGACGTTTGCGGGGCGCTCAAGCCGCTCCCCCCTTTTTTCCGCTGAGACGCTGTGCGAGTATTTAATGGCAATTAGAAAGCAGGGTAGACCAGCATCTTATGCCAGGGCGCGCGTAACGGCGATAAGCTTCTTTGCAAGAGTGGCGGGGTTGCAGAACCCTGGGGCTACCTTTGTGGTAAGGAGGGCTCTATCAGGCTGGGCTAGGCTTGAAGGGGCGAAAAAAGACAGGCTTGAGGCCTCTAGGTGTGCAGCTGCTAAGGGACATCCTGGGGGTGTTACAGTCCGTGTGCGGGTCGCATTATGAATGCATTTTGTTCAGGGCAGTTTTTTCCCTAGCATTTTATGGGGCTTTTCGCCTGGGCGAATTGGTGGGGGCGTCAATAGCTGATCATACAGGGGGACTCCAATGGCAAGACACAAAGTTAGACTCTGGGGGTTTAGAGGTGGTTTTAAGGCGATCCAAGACTGACCCGTTGGGTAAAGGATCTGTAATTCATTTAGCCCCAGCTCCAGGTGAAGTGGCCTGCCCCATAGCCAACATGGAAGCTTATCGATTAATACGCCCCAGCTGGGGGGGCAGGCTCTGTTTATACATGAGCAAGGGGATTGCTTATCTAAATTCCAGTTCAGGGCCGTTTTTCAACGGGCCTTGATCGGTTTAGGGTTGGATCCCAAAGGATATTCATCTCACTCCTTTAGGATAGGGGCAGCAACACTCGCTTCAGGAGCTGGTTTACCGGCTTAGACGGTTAAGAAAGTGGGGCGCTGGTCATCGTCCTGTTTTAAGCGCTATGTGCGGCCTGAGTTACTTTAAAATGACATTCAGTATATACAGTTGAACTCGCTGACATTGTTTTTCTTCTCCCTTGCTGTTAGTATGGCAACGAAAGTAATCTGGGTGTTGGGACACTCGTTCGTGCGGCGCGCCACGGTCCGGCTGCGGCAGAAGCGAGTGATCAAACCAGCGGGGTTAAAGAGGACATCATTTGTATGACGAGGCGTCGGCGGCTTGCGGATCCGGCAGTTGCGCCAGCTGGTCGAAGAGACACAAGAACGCGAGGGACATCCGTTCCCGGATTTAATCATCTTACACCTGGGAGGAAATGACATGGTGAAATTGGGTCGCATGGCAGTAAGAGAGGACTTATTGACCGAATTTGCCTGGCTGGGGAGAACATTCCCACGGGCCCGGATAGCATGGTCATGCATGATCCCCCGCCGGATTTGGTCGGAGGGGGTCAGATCCCGGGCCCTGAATGTATCGGTGAGACGCCTCAACGGGGAGTTGGCCAAGTTGTGCTCAGGTCCGGGCCGCTTGTGTCATATTCCACACAGACTAATATCAGGCGACCAGATGTTTCACCGACGGTGTCCACTCATCAGACATTGGCACGGACATGTGGATCAAGGGGATTTGGTCTTTTGTGCAAAACTTGTTCTTTGGTGGGGAGGGTGAAGGACCTGTGGGCCCTGGTCAACCTAGTGGCGGAATAGGGGTCACACAGTTGTGATTTTTAGGGCAACGGGAGGCCTGCTGGCATACTCCTGAGGCCAGCACTGAGGAGAGAGATGGTAAGCTCTCCGCAGGGAGAATGGGGACACCGGCTGCTGGGGAGGCAAGGGCGACAGGTCACATGAGCCTCCTTTGGCAGCCTGGTGGCGAGGGGTTGGTCCCCCGGAAATAGACGGATAAGGACCAAGGGCCGGGGGGCTCACCACTCAAGGACGCAGGTGGGTGGCGCCTTGCGTGGTTCTCAATCGGCGGGGATGCGAGCCTGGAGGCCCCTTAGTGCTGGAGGTTATTAGGGACAAGAATATTAGGTTATGAATTCAGAACGCTTGGAAGCATTAAATGTGATATGCAAGAATTTATAACCTAGCAATTTATCAATGTTATTGTCATGTTTATGAATAACTTGTTTTGTATTAAGCATGGCCTAATTTTCCCACACCTTGGAGTAGTGAATGGTTTGTGGGTACTCAATGGGTGGAACGGGGTCGCTATGGGGGGGTCCGGGTTCTATGCCAAGCGCGACCATCGGGAAGCGCGCTCTTAGGACCCGACCCCCCCCGCCCCGGGACACACCCCTTACGCTTTAGCGTGGCCAGCAACCCAATTGGTTGCTGGCCAGTAGTAGTCCTTCCGGGGCACCACGACGTGGGCCCAACGTAGACTTCCGGTGGGGAGGAGTGGAGGTGGGGTTTGGGGGCTATTTAGGCCCGGCTCTCACCTCCACTCATCCTCTGTTTGCTGCGATTCATGCCCGGACGACAAACTCCTTTTTAGCTCCCACCCACCCGTCCCTTGAGTTTAGGGGGCAGGTTGGTTAGGATTGGGGAGAGGGGCGTTGCGGAATAGGGGTCACAGAGTTGTGATTTTTAGGACAACGGGAGGCCTGCTGGCATACTCCTGAGGCCAGCACTGAGGGGAGAGATGGTAAGCTCTCCGCAGGGAGAATGGGGACACCGGCTGCTGGGGAGGCAAGGACGACAGGTCACACGAGCCTCCTTTGGCAGCCTGGTGGCGAGGGGTGGGCCCCCCGGAAATAGACGGATAAGGACCAAGGGCCGGGGGGCTCACCACTCAAGGACGCAGGTGGGTGGCGCCTTGCGTGGTTCTCAATCGGCGGGGATGCGAGCCTGGAGGCCCCTTAGTGCTGGAGGTTATTAGGGAGAAGAATATTAGGTTATGAATTCAGAACGCTTGGAAGCATTAAATGTGATATGCAAGAATTTATAACCTAGCAATTTATCAATGTTATTGATTGTCATGTTTATGAATAACTTGTTTTGTATTAAACATGGCCTAATTTTCCCACACCTTGGAGTAGTGAATGGTTTGTGGGTACTCAATGGGTGGAACGGGGTCGCTATGGGGGGGTCCGGGTTCTAAAAACAGCATGCGGGTGGCAGGGAGGAGAGTGGAGGGATTGGGAGTGCAGTAACGGTGAGGGTAAAAAGAGGAGACAAGGGTGACAGGTGGAGGGGGTGGCATGCTGTGGGACGAGACTGAAGGGAGAGAGAACAGAACTAGCATGGCAGGAAGGAGAGCAAAGACTTGCAGGGAGAGGTGAGGTGGAAGGGAGAGAGAACACACCAATGCTGGCAGAATGAGAGAAGAGATGCGAGACTGAAGAGAAGCTGACGGTAGAGAGAACTGACCAGGGATGGCAAGATGGGCAGAGAGAGCGGAGACACGGAGGAGAGGCGCTGAGAGGGAGAGCTGAAGGGGGAAAGAACATAACAAGGGTGGGACGGGTGAGTGCTTAGACTGACAGAGAGAGTGAGGAGATTAAATGGAGAGGCAGAAGGAAGAGAGAAAAAAATGAAGGTGACGGAGAGGAGGGCAGAAGGACCAGAATGGACAGCGTTGAAACTGAGAAAAAGAAGCAGGATGGCACAGAGGAGAGCAGAGATGAGCAGGGGAGCGGGGAGACTGAGGGGAGAGTGAAGAGAATGAGGGTGGCAAGGGTAGAGACATGCATGGAGAGCAGCAACACTGGGGAGAAAGAGAACAGACCGGCGATGACAGATGAGAGCCGAGAGACTGGCGGGGAGCAAGGCAACACTGAGGGGAGAAAGAACTCATACGTGGGCTGATTCGAGGGAAACATGAAAAGACTCGAGGGCAAAACAGACACACTGCGGCTAAAGGGCAGGCTAAGGATCAGAAACTGCAGACTCCGGGGAAAGCAGTCAAACAAGGGAGGCTGGAAAGCAAGCAGACTCAGGGGAAAGTGGAATGACTAACAGTGAAAACAAGCAACTTTGGGGACAGCAAACATACAGGAAAATTGAAAGCATGAGGTGCAAGTAGTCAGACAAGGGGAAAACTAGAGGAACAAGCGCGCGCGCCTCACAATGAAAGCAAAAAAAATAAAAAGGCCAAAAATAAAATAACACAAAAAAGACAGGGAGAGGAGGGGTAATTAAAAGGAAAGCTTGGTGGACGATGAAGGGGCAACATGGAGCGCACAGGGAAGAGGGGTTGCTTGGGGAGGGAATCAGTATCCGAGGCAGTGCGCTAGAAAACACATGCACACTCGCTGAGTGCTGGAAGGAAAAAAGTAGTTCCCTGCATGTGAGCAGTGGAAGAATACAAGTCACCCAATCAAAAGGATGGAACAGACGGCAAACACATGAAGAAGACAATCCATCAAAAAGAAGAAAGCAAATGAGTGGCAATGAAGCCAGGCTCTAAACCAAAGGTCAGAGTGTTCACAGCGCCCCCCTGGGGGTCAGTGACTTTATCCTCAGGGGGGATGGGTGGGGGCGATTGCCTGGCTAAGACACATTAGAGGACAATACCACTGTAATGGGTGGCGGAAAGGGCAGTGAATTAAAACAGCTTGGGAGCGCAAACTTTTCTTGCATATTTCAAAGACGCAGGACTGGAATAAGGGTATTTTGGAAAGCCTCCAATCAGAAAGGCGAATGAGCTTGTATAAAGAGCCTAGCCAGTGCCCTCACTCCGGATGGGCCATAAAGCAGGATGTGGTGTTATCACTTTGGGAATGGAGAACCAGGAAAGTCCTCTCAACATCTTGTAATTCTGGGCAGAGGAGAGGTGTGGTGCAGCAGTGGAGAGGTGTGGTGCAGCAGCCAGGGCAGCTGACTTCGGAGCACAGGGCTCACGGTTCGATCCCCGTCTCCGGTGGCAGATCAGCTCAGCACCATGTGACTCTGGGCAATAGCTCACTTAATTTCCATGACGGCCCTCAGTGCCTTGAGACCCGTAAGGGTGAGTAGTTCGCGCTTTACAAATACTGGATTTAATTCTGGGCAAATCACTTCATTTCCCCGTGCCTAAAATATGAATGTTAACTTGTATAATGTTATTGATGCTCATAAAGCACTTCAGTACCTTAGAGTCCAGTTTGCGCTATATAAATTTGCAACAAAAAAAAATCTAGAGCTGATTTCTTTGCTTAAAGACTCAGAGGGGTCAGATACCGGACTGGTGGCATTTCGGCTACGGCCCATAGAAGGGAGGTGAGATTCAGGGTTCATGTTTTCACTGGGAGCCCTGAGGGGGCAGACTGCTGGAGCAGCCCTCAAATATTGCCGGGTCCATGCATAAGTAACTCATCCAGTCCATGTTTTCTTCCTCTGCATTCAGACCGGTTTAGTCCTGTTTATTACATTGGTAAGTAAGGACTCTGATAGTCCTGTTTAGTACATTACTATGTCAGGACTGCAAGTCCCAGCAGGTCCGGCTTTAGCGCCCGTGGTGCCCAGTGCGACAATGTTTGTTGGCGCCCCCCAATGACCACCTCTGCCAAGGATTCCTTCACTAACATCCTTTCACAGTGCCCCTCAAGTCTACATAACCACTCTCTCAGATGCTTTTAATTAGTTTTATAGTGCCACTCATACCAGTGTAGGGTGTCAGAACACTTTACATCACACAGATTACACAGAGACAATCGATCATACGTGTGTAAATCAGTGTGTAGGAAACGTTACATAAGACAGAGGACTCCAAGGTGTAGGAGTCACATGTCATCCATACTGGTAGGCAGAATATTTTAAGAGCTGCTTGGTCTGGAAAAGCACAAACTCAGAGTTTAAAATGTAACACCATGATTGGGGGTCCCGTTTAATAATAAGAATTGATTTCTACCCAAATTAACCGATTTTGCAACACTAGGATAATAAAAAACTGGGGGGGAAATCATAACGCGCCAGCCTATACCTTGCAGTTTTCATGCAGCTCTCTTTTAACAGTACAATTGCTCACTGTTCTACGTTATGATTTTAACTTCTAAAGAGCAAGCAGCAAAAGGATCTCTCTTACTAAAGTAGTAACCCACTGACCTACTTACATTATAGCACTTTATGATCTGCATGGTACACCGTCTTTGCAGCAGGCATATTAACCCTCTGCGCTACCCTACGATGAGTAAAAACTTCCAATAGACAAAACTCCAATATCTCGCTCGCTCTCGCTCTAGACAAATAGACAAAACTCCAATCTCTCTCTCTCTCTCTCTCCCCCCCCCCCCCCCCCACGCCCCTCCACCCCCAGGAAGAACATTAATCACCTGAGTTATTTTGACATTTTTATTGTCGGCTAAAAATTGCTGCAGGCAATGAACACAGTAGCGGGTGCTTTTAAAACCATAATATACGACACCCTCACACGAAGTCAGCAACCGGTGCAGTGGCACCGGTCGCACCGGCCCCAACCAAAGAAATATTTCCTGTACTGGATGAGCTGCTAAAGATTGTCACTGGGACACTTGAGAGCGCTCGTGGGGACTCAGAGCCATAGACCAGGGGAGGAAATCGAGGTGTGGGGCTACATGTGTTCTGTCCCTTATAAATCCATGAGCGGGCAGACTTTTGGGGGCTGGCACAGAGCTGGGGTGAAGTAGCATGGCTACTCGTTTTTCTACTTATAACTCTGGAAGGGGAGGACTGCTGGGGCAGCACCCTCACGTTTCCAAGGTCCATGTGTGTACATCTTATCCAATCCAGATTTTTTTCTTTGCATTCTGGAACTTGAAGTTCCGTTTATTACATTATTAAATAGGACTACAAGTTTTCAAATGCAAACAAAAATAATGGGCTTGGATGGGGAGAGGATGTGGCCAAACAGCTAGAGCTCGCGACCTCGAAGCTGGGGAACCGGTTTCGAGTCTCAGCAGGGACACTCAACATCCCGTGATTCTGGGCAAATCATGTAATCTTCTCGTGCCTAAAAAAATTATTGTTTCCGCCTGTAACCCAAGTGGTGCTCATGTAAAGCGCTTTGATCCGTTTGGATCTAGTTCGTGCTATATATAAACTCAAAGAAAAAACAGAGCTTTTTAGGTGGCCCAGGAACTGTCCTAACCCAGGGGAGGAAATCAAGGTGCATACGGTGGGTAAGCACTTTCAAGTTTTCTAGGTCTTTGTGCGGGTCGTTTTTTCTTTGCTTTCTGGCATTTGTAGTTCTGTTTATTTCATAACCAAATCAGGACCACAAGTCCAAGAATGCAAGAGAACTCAACATCTGGGAACCCACAGATTTAAACAGTCACCAAACACTTTGGGTCACATTGGGGCTTACAATAGCGAAAAGGAACATAGCACAGCTTTTGGGGGGGCACCCACGCTCTCAGACTGTGAGAAAGACCTCGATTGGTGCATGTTCAGGGAGAAGACAGTCTATATTGCTCGAGGCTGCCCTGAAAATGGTCCAAAATCTGGGACCCATGGAATACCTATAGGGATCTGTGTCGCCCTCCCCGTGGTACTGACCCGGACGCGGTCCTTTCCCCATAGCTTCCAATAGGAAATACTGTTATTTCAATGAATGCTGTATGTCACCACTGTTGCACACTTGCCTAATCCTTCGCACTGTATGTAAATGTCAATGATTGTTAATAGAAAGAATTATATAAAAAAAAAAAATGCAAGAAAAAAACAAGTAGTAGAAATGCATGTACCTGGAAATGTTGAGAGCTCTTAGCTATGGCTCAGAGGAGCATTTAACAAAAAAACCTGCTGATTTAATCAATCCTGCCCACACGTGCCACTCATTCACTCCTTTTTCTAGACCCTAAACTTTTGGAGGGATGCCAGAATTAAAATCACCTTGATCAGAGGGGCTTTACACAAGAACATTTGAATACCTCTGTTCTAAATCCAATGCAAGTTTTTTGTATGGTCCACAAGAGACTTTTGCCTATGACAACTAAAAGCTATGAGATAGTGGAGACCTAAAAATCAGGGTTGTGTTACGGTTTCACTGCTTAAACATCATAAGCAATACCTGATTTACAAATCTATGTAAAGTTCTTAAGCGTCCACCAGGACTTTGGGGTCAAGCTCTCAATGGAAAGACTACTACTGCTTTAGGAGGAAACGTTTGGCAAATCGGGTCCTTGCTAGACGAATTGGGAGTGTTGCATCCAGCTCTGAAGGGCTTATTGGGGGTATTGTGCCAAAGTACTTGAAACACCATCCAAATAAACGTCTAGTTTCCAATGCCATATCTGGAGAATTGCTCCTACAAGTAAGAGCCTTTTCTGCTGTATCCTTTCCCAATCTGTACGCCACATTTCAGTATTGTTTATAGAGATGGAGGCCTCGTCTTGAGTGTTTTCAGTCCTCAAGTCCATTTCTTTCATATTGCATGTGGTATGGGAGGAGTGTCAGGGGGATGATTGGACACATTTTTGTTATGGGTGGCTGGAAGGATGAAGTGTAAGTAAAGGTGGCAGGATGAATGGAAAGTTGCATTGAAATGTTGAAGAATTGACAGATCCATGGATAGATAAAAGGATACAGGTTTTATAAGGATGGATCGACAGTCAGATTGGATGCATGAAGCCCAGAAGCACTGGGAGTGAAAGGAACACAGACAACAGCTTGGAGGAGTGCAGGAGAGGGGAAAGGCAGCTCTTAAGAGAAATTCTCTTGGATGGACTGGGGAGGCTCAGAGGAAGGGGAACACCTTGAGGCAGGCGCTTTTGCAGCCGGAGGGAAGCACCAAGCCATGAGGCAGGTGGTGAAAATACCAGGCACACAGGCAGCTGAAAGATCAGGAGGAGAAGACACAATCAGATGGGAATGTGAGAACTGTGCTGTCAAAGGCCAGGAGTCGGAAGGCGTTATTTCAAGCTGCATGCATGCACTGTCCACACAGCAAACCAGAAAAGGTTGATAGGAGCGGTGTGGCCTTGTGAAGAACTCTATAGATACCAGCATCAGTGTAGGAACAACATGCTGTTGCATTAATTTGCATCTAAGGAACCACTTTGCCACCCTATCACGTAGATCCACAGTGACCGAGATCAATTGCTACTGCTGCTAATCTAACCTTCACGCGTGTACGAGCAACACAACTAGGCTACCTTACCAGCCTTCTACATTCATTTCACATTTGGAGAGATGTAAAAAAAATTATAGTGCATGCCAAGTGACATTTTATTATTAGAAAAAAGCCAAAGTAGCATCGAAGCAATGTATTAAAATGTCATGAAACCCGAACAGTCTTCCAGAAAAGTGCCATGAACAAAAATATTAAGAAACATACTAGACTTCTAGTAGTTCATATAATAATATGCTGTCCCAACTTGTAAAATTTGCTATAACTAGAAATCTAATTTGCAATACAAAAAGAAATGATAAGTATGTCAAGCATCCAACTAGTAAACATGCTAGAATGAACTTGTTTGTGTCATGTATTGCTTCTACAACCTTGATTACGTACAACTTATATAAACCTGGAATCCCTGAAAATCCTTTGAATTTACTTGGGAATAACAAATGCACATGAAAAGGTAAAACACAAATAGATTCTCAGAATATCTGAGGAGGGAACCATTCTCAAGTTATACAAATAAACCATACTTGGTTCAGATCAGGGAGCAAACACAGGATAATGTCCAAAAAAGGACACGATTACAGCAGCCAAGCTGAGCTTCTGAGACAATTAGGTTGCAAAGCTCTTTAATTTACTTGTCGTAGATACAGTACATTTGTTATGGTGATCTGCTTTTCGAGACCTGGAGGCAAAGTCATGGTTTAGGTGGGAGCACAGCTCAACAAGGGCAGTGACACCGGGGCCCAGGTCTGTGATTGGACTACTGCATACCAATCATAGATGTTGCTATGTATTTAAAGAACTTATTAAGTGCTCCACTTTCTCCTGTCCTCCTACAAAGTGCAAAAACCCTCCAAACTCACCACAGAGCAAAGACATAGCCATTTGAGAGTTGCATATGATCATCAAAGTGGTAGTAGCTCGAATCTGCATTTGAAACGGAGTTTTACATTTTTAATATAGTAATGCTGCATTGTGATCAATCATTTAATAGTGATAATATTAAACTTGTATTACCTTATATTGAAATTAGCGCACTCTACATTTCCTTTCGCTGACAAAAGAAATCTCCTCCCACAATCTCTCCACCTTTGGGAAACACTTTCATACCTAGTGAAGTTAATGTGCACATCTTGGCTACGGATCCCTGCCCAGCCTTTGATGTAAAGCTCACCACAACTACCCACCTGACTGAACAAAAAGGTCTAATGGAGTCATCGTTTTTCTAATCCACACAGTGGATTAAAAAAAGAGTAGTAAATGACGGGAAATCGCAGACAGTAAAACCTTCATCCCTTTCACTGTAATCCACTGTGATGGATTTGAGAATTCACAACCACAAATGTGTGTCTTTTTCTTAAATGTGACCTTTAATCTGCACAGGAATAGTGCCATTGCCCTCTCCACCGATTCTTTAAAGGGTTTTATCAAGTTGCCCAATTCTCATTGTCTGTCATCTCTGTGTTGGACTCGTCTACTCTAACTGCATAAGAAAATCCATTCCCTGATATCCATTTCAATGCATGCGCTTTGGAGAAAATAGTATTCCTGATAATAAAGCTTAAAACATTTAGCAAAATCTTTAGTTTGGCATCTTTATAGAACGATCATTGATCAACAGGGCAGTTTTGTAGATTGTATAATCCTTTTCTTTTCTAAAGCACCGTCAAAGGTGTATAATATCAGCCCTGTCTGCTTTCCTGCCTTTGAGATTAGAAGATAATATTTAATTTGCCATCCCTTCTCGGACTTGCACAAATTGCCTCCTCGACAACGTATTTTAGCTGCCTTTCTATCTGTTCACTTGGAAAGGTTGTTAAATGTATATTTCAAAGCACTGCAGTCTGCCATAATTCTTTTAGGATAATTTCGCTTTCAAATCCTGCCAACTTCGTGTCAGAACTGTGGCTATCGCTATCATTTAAGCCCAACTCTTCCCCATGCTAACTTCTGAAGTACTTTTCTTTCGGTCAGACTAGGCCAGCTTCCCTCACCTGCAATTTGAGACTGAGTGTGACTTTGATCCCGGATCTGCGGATGAGCCATCCTACGAAATAGTTTTTTTGTTTGAGGAGGGTACGAGCCCTACTCAAACAACAACCACAATCTGTGTCATGGCAAAGCACAAAAAGGCACTAAATTAACCTTAACCCTCTGGTAGCTTAGCACAAAGCAGTCAGGCTTAACTTAGAGGCAATGTGTAAGGTATTTATGCAACACACAAACAGTAATAAAGTGAAAACAGCACACAAGAAAAATACCATACCAATTTAGAAAACAAGAGAAAAATGTAATCAATTATGTGGCACCAAAAATACAAAAAGTAGAACCAGAGTTATGGATTTTTAAAGTTTTTAGTAAAAACTAGCACCTAATGATCAAAGCAGGCATGTAGTCGTGCAAGACCATAGCAAAGTCGGAAGTTGTGGCTGACTGCTGTGGAGCGCAGTTCGGATACATTAGGTGGATTGGGCCTGGTCCCAGCTTACCTGCGGAGTAAGAAGAAATTTTGGGAAAAAATGTCTGAGAAGATGAAGTTCAGTGGCATAAGGCAACTGGCTGCAACCATGGACGAGGCGTGATCGTTTGGGAGTAGCTGGACAAAGTTGATTTCTATGTTCAGACTTAGTCACTTTTTTGGAGGTTGAAAATCTCCAGCAGGGCGAAGCTGCAAGCTTTAGTCGACGAGGGCTCCATGAGGCCAAATACCACTTCTGCGAGGAGTCAGTGAACAGGATTTGCTTCTGTGGAGAACGTAGCAAGGGCTACCACGAAGTCAGAGCAACTGGCAATGGACATTGGGTGGATTGGGGAGCACGTGGATCCTAGTCTCAGTTCTCGGACCATTTTTTGGCTGAAAATGTTTTAAGTCCCACGTTTGGGGCTTTAACTATTTGGGCACCTTTTGCACCATTTCCAAGGGTCCAGGGTTGGGTGGGCACCATTTGGAGGGCAGGGTTCCCTTCAGGTAAAGCACAAGTGCAGGGTTCAAGTTGTTGGAGCTTTTTGTATCCCTGTAGCACAGAGCATGAAGCCAGACAACTAGTCCTTGGAGTCACTCTGGTGGTCCTGGGTTCAAGCAGCAATGCTGTTCTCAAGCAGCAAAGCAGTCCTCTGAAGTACAAGGCAGGCCTCCTGAGTGAACTCAAGAATCAGTCTAAGTGTGCTATTTAAATACCTGGTGACAGTGTTGAAGTGGAAGAAACTTCTAGAGGTTTCCCCAATAGTTGGGTTTGGAATTTCCTTCTTCCCTGCCCAAGTTCCAAGAGGTCTACAGTGACAAAAGACTGGTATGAAGTTATTTGTGAGAATGCTGAGGCAGCTCCATTGAAATGTAAGTGGGACAGGGAAAAGGCTCCACCCCTCACACCCTGCCAGGATGGCCCATCCTGCCAACACCTAGTCCACCTTTGTCTCACTGTCTGGAAGGAATATACAAAGACCAACTGCCACTCTAATCACAATTAAGTGACCCGAGACAGGCTGCAGGTTCCAAATGGTTGGGACAAAAAAAATCTAACAGTGGAATTTTCAAAATTCCAACTTAAAATCGACTTTGCAATTAAAGAAGATTTTAAATTACAATTATTTAGAGACCAAATATGACATTTTTACCGGTTCTCTCCCCTCCCCCCCAAAAAAAATTATCACTTTATAACCCAATGTTCTCCTATGGGAGAGGTAGGTAAAAAATGGATTTGGGAGTTCTTCACTATGAGGACATGTAAAATTACACGTCCAACTTTTTAGCTACACTACACCCTGCCCTACGGGCTGTTTAGGGCCTACATTAGGGATGACTTGTATATTAAAAAGACCTAATTGGTACTAGTGAGGTTCAAGTGCATGCCCACTAGATGCAAAAGGTTTGCTTTACCAGGTGGTCAAAAACTGCACACAGGCTGCAATGGAAGGCATGAGACATGTTTTGAAGGGCTACTTAAGTGTGTCGCACAAAACGTGCTGCAGGCTCACTAGTAGCATTTCATTTTGGTACATGCTGTACCATTTTATTAGGGACTTGTACATAAAGTAAATATGCTAATCAGGTGTAAGCCAATTTCACCATCTTTTATGGAGAGAGCCCAAGTGCTTTAGCACTGGTTAGCAGTGGTAAAGTGTACATAGTCATAGCACCAACAAAATTGAATTCAGCAAAACAAGAGGGGTGAAAGCAAAACGTTTAGGAGTTACCCTGCAGTCAGGGCCAAGTCCACCACCCATCATCTATTTTTCTTACCCCAACTAACATAATTCATGCTGTTTTTTAAAATATCTCTTTTGACCCCTTATTCACCTTCAGGTAACCTAGAATTCTCAAATGTTAGAAAGGACCATTCCATGTGAACCCCTTTAATACAGCAGTACAGCCTATGCCTTTTAACCATATTATCCTCAGCTTTCTTATTCAAATGCTTGACGTTAGCTGGCTAGAAATGATCTGCCTTAAAAAAAAAAAAAATCCAGGGTCCATTTAATTGACTTTCAGAAAACTTGGGAGTGGATGTTTAGCCCTCATCCCTTACCACTGGAATTTTTGACATGGGCTGAGGTACACAGTTTCCCTGATGGGCTAGATGGTTGCTCTGACCTACCGAGGTATCATATTTTTTTATTCATGAGATATCCAAATCTTAAGGTACCAACCAACCGTAAACCTAAACTTGGAGGCAAAGCACATGACCCAGCACCATAACTTTACTGTGAACACAAGCAGTTTACTTCAATTATTGTTTCTTCATACGTTGCATCGTTTACTGTGAGTGATAAGTGCCATTTTCCTACTGATTGTGGTCTGGCAGCTGTGGAAATAAGGATTTTCCCGATCAGTTATGTCCCCTATCTTGGACCCCAACGGTTCTATGTGCATGTCACAAGTACATGTATGTTCCCTCCAGTTCCAGTTATGAAGACGCAAATACATGTGCGTCCACCGTCAACATGCTCTCTGTCAGATCCGCCATGACTAGGCCGGATATTCCATTCCTAAATATGAAAGGCCACCGGCTTTATATGGTTCACTTATGCCATTTTACAGTCCAGGCAAGTAGGCCCTGATTCTGTCATCAAACTCCTCTTGCTTTCTGCCTCTGAAAACTCCAGTTCGAGCCTGCATCTGTGACCATGAACTTTGTCTCATTCTCTGCGCGGCTCACGAAGCCTGACATCAGCCTATTCTCTGCCAAGAACTGTATTTCACCTTCGAGTTATCTGTTTCCCCCTCAGCCGATGCATTCCTGTCTAGTAGTTTAAGTAAACATCCTTCCAGCTACCGAGCAAAAGGCTCGACTTCTCTGCCCTCATGCAAGTAATTCATAGCCCTGTTACCATGGAATATTCCTACCCCCTCGCTTTCAGTGTAGACACTTAGATGCTTGTACACGCACGCACAGTCAGTATAGAATAGATTCTGTTCGAGAGTCCTTCTTTATGGATAACATAGTTCTTTAAACATAGGATGTTAGATATGATTTGGGATTAGGTTGACTTGACCCCCCAGACTTCTTGTCTCCACATGTAGAGCTAAATGTCAAGTCCCCTTCACCCCCTAGTTGCACGTCAATCACACGTCATACTGCTGCGCACGCATCTATGCCAAGTATTATCTTATAGATCCACCTATATATGACATCATAACCAATTATGTTCCTTTTTACTCCTTATTACACCCATTTTTTGGTTACGCAGATAGATCGTCATTTTCCTTATCAATTGTTACGCCTATTGCATTCGCCTCATTGTAATGTATGATCTATAAAAGTCATTTCATGTCAATAATGTATGTACTTCACTTCCTGAACCTCCGTGGTGATGGAACCTGGAGCAACCGATTATAATCGTTCATTGGAATAAAGCCCATTCCGAACCTCTAATACCACGGATTCTGCCTCTCATTTTACTGAGCTGTTTTATTATGTTTCTGTATCAAATTCAGTCCCGGTAAAGGAAAATTATTTACCACATGAATGGCGCCCGAACAGGGACACTTTCTCATCTCACGCGCCGGCGGTGAGTTGCAGGCCCGGTCTCCTGCCACAGCTGGACGGACAATAACGCGTACCAGCAGGATTTCCTGTATCTCCCTCCGGTCAAGCGGGGGCGACTGAGACTGCGATCAACACCCAGACGAGGCGGTGAGAAGTGCGAAGTATCCCGACCAGAGCCTAGCTGAGAGAGCAAGATCCGAGGTATACAGAGACCCACCAGTTCAAAGTCAAGCCCAGTGTCCGACGAGTCGAGTCGAGTCCAGTCCGTTTCAAGTTCAAGTTACCGAGGCCTTCCGTTTCCGAAGCTACCCGGTGAGTACCATTGCTGGGGAGGCATTTCTGACGTGCACATAGGTTGTGCCGGTCAAGACGGGTTTGGGTACACAAATCCGGTCTGCACTGTTTTAGCAGTGTATCTGTACTGTTTAGCAGTATATCAAGTATTCCGAAGTATCTAGTTATTGTCAAGAATTAAGCTTGGTGATTAGTTATGCAGACGATCATCATTGTTGGTTATTTTAAAGGTTAAAAATGTTTTAATGTTTAATGTTCAATGTGTTAAACGTCCTGCATATTGTGGTATGAATGGTTGTTCATTACTGTGCTTTTGTATTAAGTGTGTTCAAGATTAAGTATCGGATCAGTTGTCAATATGCCGCTCTTTTCGAAATTAAGACAGATCACTACTAGAAAAGGGGTTCTCGAAGAAGCCGTCCCTATTCCTCCTAGGGACACTCCAGGGCACTTCATGTACCACAAACATGGCTTAGACGCTATATTATTTCTTGATTTATGGGTAGACTACACCAAGGGATTACCAGAAAGTCAGAGGTGGCCCGCAGCGGGAACCTGGGATGCAGAGTGCATCATGAAAGTCGAGGAAGAGTTATGGAAAAGGAAAGTCAGACAGTCACAGAAAGACGCCGTTGAGTTATGGCGTAAGGAATCTCAGACGCACAGAAAAAGCACGTAGACAGGAAGAAAAGAATAAAGAAAGTTCAAATAAAGTTCGAGAAAATCTATTAATTGAGGAAGGTATCCGAGTGAAATCAGAACAAGTAGACAGACAAAGAAACGCCCTTATGAATGGTATGTATCCCCTTCTGGCCGAAGGATTACCCAAGGCTACTCCAGAAATACCGAAAGACTTGCCACCCCCATTGTTCCCAATAAAGGTACATCCTAAGGGGCATCCTAGAACCGCAGAAGATGTTTTTCTTTCCTCATATTTAGATGACGCCGCTCCCGAATATGCTAATTCCGCCCCGCATAGACCGCATACCAGGGAGGTCCAACGCCAAGATCCAGCACCCGTATCCCTACAGCAACAAATCGAGTCACAGGTTCTGGCAAGCACATCTGTTTCTGCATCCGCTCCTACAGCTACTTCTATAGCTGTGTCCACACCTGTAGTTGCTGTGTCACGTTCGACGAATCCTTTCACACCCGACACCCCAGATGGGGCCATGGGAGGTGCTACCAATATCTTTTCTACGCCGCCCAGAATAAATAAACTTACTTTTCAAGAGTCAGCACATTCACGTACACCCAAACTCATAAGTGCCCGTACGCTGAAGGAACTTCTTATAGATTGCAGATATGACCCTGTGCCCGGTAAAGAGGACGAAATGACCCTGGCATCATTGCGTATCAGACGAGCCGCAGTGTATTTAGGAAAGTTACCAGGAATGACTGCGCATCTAGATGAAATATATCATTTTGTCCAAACAGGGCGAGATCCAGAATGTATTAACAGAGCTATGGAATACCAGAAAGTAGAGATACAGGGGGAACTGTTACGTTTCCTCATAAACTGTGTGATCAGAAATCAAGACCGACCGGGGGTAGACCCGGAAGCAATGCAAATTCTTACAAGATGGAGCCAGAATATATCAGAAGGGAGACATGATAAACAAAATTGTATAATAGCCATGTGCCGTAAGATCTGTAAAGAAATAGAGCGCCTACACGAAGAGAGATTAGAGGTAGACGAGTTCGAACAAAGCGAGGAAGAAGGGTCAGGACTGCCCACAGGACAGTCAGACACCATAGCCTATGTAGGTAGAAGAAGATCTTGTAATAATAATAGACGTCTTACTGACTCAATACGTCCGATATGTCCAGATAATAACAGGAATTTCCAAATACCTATAATTAATATAAGGTCTAACGAGCATTCGTTCCAAACCGCCGACAAACTACTCCGAGAACGAAGGGGTTATCATTTTCTCGATTCTATGGATGAACAAGATTTAGCCAGGGCAGCTGTCCATTGGGTGGACAGTCCCGGAAAATATAGTGATGATACAGTAGTACGCACATTTCTGAATCTTACCCCAGATGAACAGAGGTTAGCTGGGATTTATATGATTCAACAACTCATTATACTATATCGAAGTCAGCATTCGGACCCTGGTCCCTTACCTGACATACTGACTGAATTGCTTATGAATAAATGGAGAGGTGCAGGTACTAAATTAATTAAAGAAGTTCTAGAATCAAGAAAGCAGTATATTCTTTTTGTATGCGCAGAGCATGTCTCATTGCCTGTCAAAGAAAGAACAACGTATCACATGGATAGACAGAATCCCTTACGAGAAGTGCACCCAATAAAAGGCGAGGACAACGAGTTCAAGCGCGTATTTGTATATACGCCCATATCGAAAATAGAATTGTTACAAATGAAGAAAGTGGTACCCAGTCATGACAAAGATCCAGCGGGTTTTCACCGAGAAATTAAAGACATGTTACTCATGGGAGAGTATACCTACCCCGACATTATGACAATATTAAAGGTATTGATGCCTGCTGGTATTTATGAGAAACTCAAGGAAAAAGAGTGGGAGGTAGGAGACCAAAAGATAGAATGGTCAGTGTTAGAAGCGGAAGAAAAGGCCCGAACTGCAGGAGCAGGACTTGGGGATAAAACTAAAGCACTGCCAGGTTTATTAGTGCAGGTACTGCCACGTTTATTAACTACAAAAAATGAAGATTGGGGTATAATTTCAGCCTGTAAACAGAAGCAAGATGAAGACACTAGTGATTACTATGCCCGATTTGAAAAATGTTTTGGTATAAATAGTGGCATAAAAGCAAGTAGCGAATCATACCCACATCTGTTTGTAACAAAATTAGTAGAAAATGCCCTGCCACCAGTAAAGAATAGAGTATTAAAATTCGAGAGTACCTGGCAAGGTAACACTCCATCACAAATGTTACAAATGTTACAGTACCATCATAATAGAATTAGAGAGGAACAAGAACATGAACACAGACGCATGAAAGACACGAAAATGAAAATGTTAGTTTCCCAGACAGTTCCAGCTGAAGGACATAAAAAGGGTATGACACATTCCGATTCAGCAGGACCTGTAAAAGGGACATGCAATTATTGTAAAAAGCCAGGTCATTATGTACACGATTGTCCAGTTTTAAAACATAATATCACCATAGGTAAAACTCAAGAAAGACCACGACCATTTAGACAAGAGCAGAATGAACAAGGAGCTTTGCAGCATGCCCAGGCCATGCCAGCCGCACAACAGCCAATACAGTTTGTGCCAGCTGCACCACCGTTGCCTGTTGCTGCCACACAGACAACAACACGACAAATGTATCAGACCGCACAGTATGAATATCCTGAGTATCAGCGTTACGCATGAACTAGCCTAGAGAGGGAAGTTGACTTACCCCTTATCGAGATACCTGTAGATCAAGAAGGACCTTATGTACATAGTGAATTATTAGGCCAAGATAGAAAATTTTTACTCGATACAGGGGCAAGTCGAACAACTATAAAACGTAGTGAAGTTCCAGGGGCACCCCTCTCAGGCTCTCAAAATATTTCCCTTGGTTTTTCAGGAAAACCTATTGTTAATGAAGTGTCACAACCTCTGCCACTTACGATAGGACCTCTGACCCGAACTACAGATTTATTGCTTACTGAGTCATGTCCAGAAAACTTGCTAGGAATAAAAACATTGAAAGCTCTAGGAGCCATAATATGTTGTTCTCCGGAAGGAGTAAGGTTGTTTTTACGTGATTTTAAAGGTCACTATGTGTCTAGAGACATGGATCCCCGACTGCAGACTTTACCTACACGTCTATGGGCACAAGGCCCTACTGATGTTGGTTGCATGAATATTACACCATATAGAGTCACATTAAAGGCAGGAGTGGTGCTACCACGAATGCGACAATACAAGTTACCACCAGATGCTGTAGTGGCTTTACTACAAATCATTGACGAGCTTATTGCCCAAGGAGTAGTTGTAGAAACAGACTCCAATGTATGTAATTCACCGATAATTCCGATTCTTAAACGAACAGATCCTAAGGCCCCGCCAGTATATCGATTGGTTATTGATCTGCGCGAGTTAAACAAATGCATTGTGCCACAATTTCCTGTGGTCCCAGATATCTCGTCATTACTGACAGCCATTGATTCCGAAGCAACCTTCTTTACTGTAATTGATCTCAAGAATGCCTTTTTCAGCGTCCCAATAGATCCGGAAAGCCAATATTTGTTCGGATTTAGTTTAAATGGACGTAGCTTTAAATTCTCACGCGCACCTCAAGGATTTACAGAAAGCCCCAGCATCTATAGCCAAGCACTGAAACGAGAACTCGATAGTATCCACATGCCAGTTAACACTGCCCTGCTTCAATACGTCGATGATCTGCTGATCACCGCAAGAAGCGAACCGGAATGTGAAAAAGCATCACTGACAGTTTTACAATTTCTAGCCGAAAAGGGGCACAAGGTGTCCCCTTCTAAGCTGCAATTCTGTGTCCAGCGAGTTGTTTATCTTGGACACTCGCTGTCCAAGGAGGGAAGGCAGCTTACACCCGACCGCATTCAATTAATAGCTAACATGCCAATACCCAAGACACAAAAGGAGGTACGGGCTTTCATAGGCCTCACTTCATATTGTAGGCAGTGGATCCCTCAGTATGCATTTCTAGCAAAACCACTCATTCAGTTGACAACACAGGAGGCAGCCACATCGACTGTTCTCCCTTGGACTCAAGAACATACACAAGCTTTTGAAAGCCTAAAGAAAGCTTTATGTCAAGCACCTGTTTTAGCAACACCATGTTACAGAAAACAGTTTACACTTTTTGTTACAGAACGCGAAGGTACTGCCTTGTCGGTACTCACACAGGAACAAGCAGGAGCACACAAACCATGTGCTTATTTTTCTAGTACATTAGATCCAGTAGCTCAGGCTTTGCCTGCATGCCTGAAATCAGTAGCAGTGACAGCTTTAGCAATCAGACAAAGCGATGCCATAGTGTTAGGACATCCATTGACAGTTCAAGTACCACACACAGTAGAGGTCCTTGTAAATAGAACGCAAACACAACACTTGACTATAGCGCGACTTACAGGGTATGAACTTACATTGTTTCTGCCACATATAGAAATCAGACGCTGTAACACATTGAATCCTGCCACACTTTTGCCAGTAACCGGAACAGACCCACTAGCTCATGACTGTATTGAAGTTATTACTATAACGACAAAACCCAGACAAGACTTGACAGATGTCCCATTGTCAGATCCAGACCTGACGTTGTATGTAGATGGTTCATGTATGAGAACAAGTACAGGAGAGTTAGTGGCTGCTTACGCAGTCACCACAGATACTGAAGTCATTGAAACTAATCGTATAAATACTTTGTCAGCCCAAGCCGCAGAGCTCATCGCTCTGACACAAGCCTGTATTCAAGCCACGAATAAAAAAGTCAACATATACACTGATTCACGTTATGCATTCGGAGTTGTACATGACTTCGGCGTGCTGTGGCGAGATAGAGGTTATTTAACTTCCCACGGTGCCCACATTCAGCACGGACCCCTCATTCATGCCTTATTAGATGCAATACATCTACCCACTGCAATATCAATTATGAAATGTAAGGCTCATACGAAGGTTACTGATATCATTTCCCAAGGCAATGATCTAGCCGACAGAACAGCTAAACAGACTGCTCAAACTCAAACCCCCGACATGACAAAGACAATAGTCCCGACACCGACACATTGTATGACAGTTAAAGATCCTACTCTTGACGTAATTGACATACAGACACATGCTACACCAGACGAAATAAAGAAATGGACTGAATTAGGAGGGATCCAAACGGACCAAGGATGGATGATGAAGGAAAAGTCTGTATGGTTCCTTCCTGATTCAATGGTCCAAGTTATAATTAACACTATACATAGTCCAGCGCATCTAGGAGAAAAAGCTATGCTAGACAGCATTCAACACATTTGGTTCAATAAACATTTACGAGCAGCAGCCAAACAAAAGGTCCGTACCTGTATGATCTGTTGCCAGTTCAACCCAGGAAAAAGCGTTCCCGTAGAACAGGGTGGATTTCATCCTCCTGATCACCCTTTTGAAGTCCTCCAGATGGATTATATCCAGATGGAACGATGTCGAGGATTCAAATATGTTCTCGTAGTTGTCTGCGCTCTGTCCCGTTGGACGGAGGCATACCCGGTTTCAGATTACACTGCCCCGACTACTGCCAAACAGTTGGTTCGAGAATTCTTCCCACGATACGGTTTACCACGTGTTGTCTACTCAGATAACGGCCAGCCGTTCTCATCCGAATTAATGAAACATGTTTCACTTCTGCTAGGATATCAGTGGAAATTCCACTGTGTTCGACACCCCGAGGCAGCAGGTCTCGTAGAAAGACATAATCAGATACTGAAAATTAGACTGTCCAAAATATGCAGAGAGAAAGGTGTCGACTGGATAGTAGCATTACCAGTTGCACTCTTTTACATGAGAATGGTAGCACACTCTCGAACAGGGCTATCCCCGTATGAGGTGATCTTCGGCAGACCACCAAATATGTGGGGGACGCCCATACCACGAAAAATAACTGATATTGACTGTAATATGCTGACAGATTACTTGGCTTCCTTGATGTCTGCACTACAATCTTGTCGTTCACAGGTTGCTGCAGCATTTCCCGACAACACTGAGGTGAAACCCCATGACGTAGTTCCGGGTGATTTCGTGTTTGTGAAAAATTTCGACCGAAAGACTCAGCTGGAGCCCAGGTGGAAGACACCCAAGTTGGTCCTGCTGACCACAAGAACAGCCGTGAAGATCGAGGGCCGCAAGGGCTGGATTCATTCAAGTCATATCAAGAAATTTCATGGACAATCCTCGGATATAGACATTGTGCCCTGCACTCCCTCACAGACTGATTCAAAGCTTCCTTTGGTTGAAAAGACTGAAACCGAACTCTACAAAGTTAAATTGAGGCCTAGAACGTCAGACGATTTGATTGTTTAAGTCCTCTCCTAGGTGAAGCGGTTGAATCTGTCTCTGACATGTATCCTCTAGACCTGAATCATGGACAGTCGCGAAAAATGATGAAACGACAGGCGTATTGTAAATCACTGCGTAGCCATTGCATAGTGACATTAATAATCTTGTTTTTCTTGAGTCTTTTAATAATTACTGCAAGCATATTGTTGCACATATATTACCCTATTTCTAGACATGTTTATAATATTACTGCTGAACATTCTTTTAGTGACTTACCTCCGCATGAATTGTCTTATAGACTTGCGCTGCGCAATAACACTTTCATTAGTATGTTACATCATTCCCATCAGACTAGTAATGCCACTAATTGTTGGGTGTGTGGCCGACTCCCTCCCTATCAGAATTATGAAGGAGTCCTGCCTTTCTTTCCACATCCGTTTACACATAATGGATCCTGTGGAGCATGGTTTAGTTTAATCAATTCCATAGACTCAGACACAGCAGTTTACCAAGATCATTGGGTATGGGGAAAATCTGAACCTAGTTTTACTCAAGGTCTGCTACCCTGACAAGGAGGGTCGCCCCAAGAGAACAGGAACTGATCTAGAAAATGAAGTATATGGATTAGGTAATTTTACACCTAATCTCATGATTCTAAAAGTCGTATCCGAAGTTGAACTAGTCTTGCCCACCATGTCAGTATTCCCAGCGAAGGGTGAATTATGTGTAAGAAAGGTTGGTTCCATACATATGGGCCATAGTAAATGTACTACTATAGTAGAATTCAGTGATCAAGGCAAATCTTCATTTAGAGCTTATCGCCACTCCTACTTTATATGTGGCCAGACTGCATATATGCGTCTACCTCTCGACTGGGATGGTACCTGCTACATTGCATTCCTTTTGCCACCTGTTTTCCTAGCTCCTCCTGATTATTACAGAAATATTCATTTAGTACACAACAGAGAGCGGAGAGATCTCCCAATTGTCGATTACACTGAAACAGCATGGGAAAAATACACAGATTTCAATAAAGGTATCTTTCCTTATATAGGTACTGTTACTAATAGTAAACTGATACGTAGATTAACTAGAACCCTTGAAGCAGTAGTGAATGAGACTATTTCCGCCTTAGGCAATTTAACGGAAGAGCAGTCTGCTATGCGGATTGTTGTGCTTCAAAATCGTCTTGTTCTTGACGTCATCCTGGCTGATAGGGGCGGAGCTTGTAGGGTCATCGGATCAAGCTGCTGCGTATTCATACCAGAAAATTCGCCATCTGTATATAAAGCCATCACTCGCCTTCATAAGATTGTAAACCAGATACACCAGAACCCAGGCACTTGGACTTGGTCCAGTTGGTTTTGGAGTGTGATATCGGCCTGGGGATGGAGAGTTTTATCCTTCCTAGGTATTGGCCTTCTCATACTATTCAGTTGCTGTCTATGTCTGCAATGTGGACCAGCGATTTGTGGTCTGTGTACCACATCGTGTATTCCACCACCAAGATTTCGTTCGTCCCGGAAGAAGAAAGAAGAACAAATGATGTTATATTAACAGATCAATGGATTGATGAAGATTGATATCTCTTAACGGGCAAGTAGGGGACAAGGAGGGAATGTGGAAATATGGATTTTCCCGATCAGTTATGTCCCCTATCTTGGACCCCAACGGTTCTATGTGCATGTCACAAGTACATGTATGTTCCCTCCAGTTCCAGTTATGAAGACGCAAATACATGTGCGTCCACCGTCAACATGCTCTCTGTCAGATCCGCCATGACTAGGCCGGATATTCCATTCCTAAATATGAAAGGCCACCGGCTTTATATGGTTCACTTATGCCATTTTACAGTCCAGGCAAGTAGGCCCTGATTCTGTCATCAAACTCCTCTTGCTTTCTGCCTCTGAAAACTCCAGTTCGAGCCTGCATCTGTGACCATGAACTTTGTCTCATTCTCTGCGCGGCTCACGAAGCCTGACATCAGCCTATTCTCTGCCAAGAACTGTATTTCACCTTCGAGTTATCTGTTTCCCCCTCAGCCGATGCATTCCTGTCTAGTAGTTTAAGTAAACATCCTTCCAGCTACCGAGCAAAAGGCTCGACTTCTCTGCCCTCATGCAAGTAATTCATAGCCCTGTTACCATGGAATATTCCTACCCCCTCGCTTTCAGTGTAGACACTTAGATGCTTGTACACGCACGCACAGTCAGTATAGAATAGATTCTGTTCGAGAGTCCTTCTTTATGGATAACATAGTTCTTTAAACATAGGATGTTAGATATGATTTGGGATTAGGTTGACTTGACCCCCCAGACTTCTTGTCTCCACATGTAGAGCTAAATGTCAAGTCCCCTTCACCCCCTAGTTGCACGTCAATCACACGTCATACTGCTGCGCACGCATCTATGCCAAGTATTATCTTATAGATCCACCTATATATGACATCATAACCAATTATGTTCCTTTTTACTCCTTATTACACCCATTTTTTGGTTACGCAGATAGATCGTCATTTTCCTTATCAATTGTTACGCCTATTGCATTCGCCTCATTGTAATGTATGATCTATAAAAGTCATTTCATGTCAATAATGTATGTACTTCACTTCCTGAACCTCCGTGGTGATGGAACCTGGAGCAACCGATTATAATCGTTCATTGGAATAAAGCCCATTCCGAACCTCTAATACCACGGATTCTGCCTCTCATTTTACTGAGCTGTTTTATTATGTTTCTGTATCAAATTCAGTCCCGGTAAAGGAAAATTATTTACCACACAGCGATCATAAGAAGTGTATTGGGAAGAACTGTTTTGGGAGGGAGGGTCACTATTCTTTGCCTTCCTTACATAGTTACAACAGAGGATCATTCGCAATCTGTGATATTCAGTGTAGCATGGGGGCCTATTGTTACACCTGTAATTCTTCTACAACACATTTTGTTGCTTTATTAATGTATGCAGTGTTCATAGTGTTGGCCTCCTTTCCACTGTACATGTAATTATACATCTAAGGATGCCTGCCCATCATATCCTCATTGTAACTGTCCTAACTGTGTTACACTATCTTAACCTTCACTCCAGGTACTTTGAGCTAGGCCTTGACTGTAGGACCATTCTACAGCAGGGTCACGCATGTTTATGAGGACAGCTCGCCATCACAGACTGTGTACCTAAGGTCCAGGCTAGGAGAGAACACCTGCAATCTTCTCGGACATTAAGTAGTCTTGCAGGAATTGAGGCACAACCCTGAAACCTGTCATATCAAGGTGATCCAGCCTGGAATAGGGTGACTGCCCTTGACATAGGATGGCAACAAATGGCATAGGATAGCCATCCCTGGCACAGAAGTCATCCTCTCTGCCGCTGGATGTCTACAACTGGCTTATGATGGTCAGCTCTTGTATGGGAGGTGTTGAGTGATGTTCATCGTTAGCTTACAAAGAACATACCTGACATAGGACACCATTCTTTATGCATACTTACCATTCAAGGCATGTAATGATCATCTCTAGCATACAATGGCCATCCCTGGCACAGGATGATGATTAACCCAAGCACATGATTGTCATTCCCTGGCATGTGCTGGCATTAGATGGCCATCGCAGGGCATCTGATGGCTATTTTTGGCATGATGTGTTCAACCCAGCAAGATAACACTGCTTTTGTCATTTGATGTTGGTGCCTGGGAATGTGCAGTCCGGCATGAAAAAGGAGGCAGAGCCAGTCCGTGCGTTGCCGCAGCAAATGAAATTGCAGTAAAGGAAACTGTCATGCTGACAAAATGACTATTTGCTTAAAGTTAAAAGGTAGATTTGACGGTCTAATGGATGTATATTCAAGCAATATAAAGCAGTTTGGAGACAAAAGTAGTTCAATTACTAAAAACACAAAGCTGGATGTAAGAGACAAATTGGGTAGTTTAGGAAAATGATTCGCTCTTTATGGGTGTGAGAATCCTTTTTTTAAATCAACATAGTAAAATCTGGTGTATGAGGGCGCAAATATATTTTCTAAATATTACACACTGGTATTTGGGGGAAATGTGTCAGAATATAATCGGCATTCAACCAGATGGACATCTTAGCATATAAATATTGACAGTTGCGCGGGCCTGGGGCGCAGCAACTACCCCCTCGGATAGAAGACTGGGAGATCGACCTAGATTGGTGACAACATGCTGAGCAAGTGGTCTATCAAAGCAGTGAGAAAAAGAATGGGCTAAATGTTGCAACTATTGGGGGGTGCTAAGCATGGGGGGTGGAACCATGGCGAGAACGATGGGCACTTGCATGGAAGTCTGCTCAACTCTTAACAACAAAACGTCATTGGCCATAAACGCTCCATTTTAAATGTATAAGCATGCTCTACTTTGGCAATTTGCTGTTTTACCCGAAATTATCACTGAATGCTTGCTTTCATGTCACTCCTGGGCTTACTGTATGTTGAGCAATGATTCAATAAACAGTGTTTACAAATTAAATACATTTTGACATGGGAAAAAGAAAGAAAGAGAATGAACAGGGTAAAGATGGAGAAGTTAAATACACAAGCGACTGCCGGTGGTTAGATTTATTTCAAGCATTCCTCTGATCACCTTTTGTGTGTTTGATGTAACACCTTAAGTGACCACGCGTATGTCCAGACGTAGGTCCCGCGCTCACTGTGCCACCTGACTGAAGAGCCCCAATCAGGGCGAAAATGGTCTTAGGTTGCTTGTGTTATGATGCCGGGAGGACCTGGCGTGGCAGTTCGAGCTGGACTGTTCCTGCTGGAGCCGGGTCAAGACCGATTTGCATATGGCTGGGTGCAAGCTGAGGTGGCATGATGGGCAAATGTACGATGGGTTTGAATGCTACCCCGAACAAGTGCCAGTGTTTATAGACTTATTGCAAGCATTGATGCCATCACATTTTGCATGTTTGAAGTTAAGAACGGCCACAACAAGATTAGGCTGGTTTATTAGATATTCACATAAAAAGGATTATCATATTGAGATGCTTTGAAAGGCAGCAAAGTCTCTCCCTCATATACCTGGCCTAAGGCACGAAGCGACCACCACCACCACTACAATTAAATTTGAGCTTTCTAGTCCTTCAGCCAACAGAATGCAAATTCTTATTTAGGGCAAGCATTTGGGGATTCAAATGGGAAGGTAATTGCACATTTGTTTTTATGAAAATTTCCTTGCAATGAATTATTTGATTTCGGAGGCCATTCAATACAGTAAAGTTACTTTCCCACTAGGTGCTTCATGGCAAAAAGTGGCAACATGGCATAGCTCTAGCAGGCTTCTTTATCTCTCCTGCGCAACATCTTTCCTCTGTATTGGCTTGTATATTCGTGGGTTTTGGGGGGCCAATTTCAAGGCCGGTGGCAGTGGACTTGTAGAGCAGTCTGTGAGCATAGGTGGACTCAACTAAGGCAGTAATTCTGACCGTGCTGGGTTAAAGGAGGGAAGAGGCTGACAGGAGCACCTCACAGGCACTTGTGATTCTTGATTTATCCGCGGCATTTGACATGGTTGACCATGCTCTTTTGGTGGATTGTGTCGAGGCCGCGGGTATTCAGGGAACAGCACTTAAATGGTTTGTGTCTTTTCTGAAACATTCCCAATCGGTTTGACTTCCCCCTAAGATCATATTGCCCTGCGGTATACCCAAAGGATCATCCTTCTCCCCCCATCTTTTCAACTTATATATTTTTCCTCTGGTACAGTCCTTGAGGAAAATGAATGTTTGCACTTTTGATTATGCTGATGATATGCAACTTCTGTTTGCAGTCAATGATACTCCGGACTCAATCCTGAATTTCCAAAAGAAAATTCTATTTATTGCACAGTGGATGAAGAGCAATCAATTGAAATTAAACCCTGACAAAACAGGGATTGTTCTGGTTGGAGGCTCCCAAAATCCATGGAAGTCCAACTTTTGGCCCGCTGAACTGGGCATGCCTCCTCCCCCATCCCCACCCCCCAGCCCACAACCTCTGCGAAGAGTCTAGGAGTTCTTATCGAAAATGTCTCTATGAAGCCTCAGGTTGGGTCCGTAGTTTCCTCCTTTTTCTTCCAGCTTGGGAAGATGAGAAAAATTGGTAGATTTTTCACTTTTGAAGCCCTTGTCCAGGTTGTTCTTGCATTAGTCATCTCTCATATAGACTATGCGAATTCACTTTATTTTGGTCTCATGGATTACCTGATAAAGATACGACTACAGCTGGTACAAAATCAGGCGGCTAGACTGATTTTCCGACAGCCAAGAAGATGCCATATCACTCCCCTGATGAGGAAACTCCACTGGTTACCAGTGAAACAGCGTTCTGCCTTTAAGATCGGATGCATGATCTGTAAATCCTTGCATGGCATCTGCCCTGAGTTTATCTCTTAACGTATCCATAGGTACACTCCTGCTCGCAATCTGAGCTCCTCGCACCTCAAACTTTCGGTCATTCCTCCCTTAACAAAGGGGAACAGAGGTGCTAGATTTTCTGTTCTGGCCCCTCGATTCTGGAACTCATTCCCATCTAATATTAGCTCAACCTAATCTGCAGATTTTAACAAAAAAATGTGTTCCTTGCTCAATCGAATCAAAAGTGACCAAAAACTTGGCAACATGTGTTGCGCCCAGATGGTGATAATCTGTGTAAAATTACAAAATAAGGACAGAATACGGTCACAAAGGGTGCCGCATTACTCTGTGTAATTTGCCTTTTCTTGCTGCACAATTTAGTCAACCCTGCCACACAGTTGTCAAAGTGGGTGGGATCGGCAGGGCACAGCGTGCCCCTACTTTTTAAATTTCATAGAATCCGTTCCCCAGCTTTTTTATTTTAAAAATGCTTCACAGGATGTCAGAAATAGCCAAGGCGTATAGATAAGGCTCGGCTGTTCGGGAATGGGCAGGGTGTCTCTTACTTTTTGCCCAGACACTGTCCACTTCTCCTGTTCTGCCTTTGGCAGCTGCCCCCTTCCTCTATTTCTTACTCTTATTCAGGGCTTTAAGTGGGATGAACAAACTGAGGGCTCTCTCAAAGGGGCGTGGTCAATATAATTAAGGGCGTTGCTTAAAAACCCCTAAGCTAAAAAATCTTTGCTAAGCCTTGTGTGCTGACCCACTAGTATTTTGATGCTTCTGCCATTATATTCAGGCATATAATACAATGCGTAACATTGCAACTACAAGAAGCCAGGACTATTGCCTTTGTCAATGTTTATTAGTTGCATAAGATAAATAAGCGACAACTATGACTGTTGTACACGATATTGAAAATGCTTCCGTTCTGAAATGAGGAGACTGTGAAAGTACTATAACAAGTCTCTTTGAAGTTACATCAAAGGCAGTGAAGGGTGGGACGCTGCAGAGTTAAATAAGATTTATTTTTCACCCTGAGGGTGGGGGCGAAAATGTACAGCCCGATAGGGAGGGACCCATTTCCGCACCTGCTTTTTAGAACTGCCGGTGCTGAGCACCGGCAGGACCAGGCCCACTTAAAGCCCTGTTCTTATTCCCTCTCTTTCTGTCTCTGTCTCGCTCCTCCTCACTTGCTGGATGAAAACTGACTTTTAGAAACAGCTCTTACCCTCTCCTTTCGTTCCCCTGTGAAATGGATCAAAAGAAGAAACACTTTTGCTGGAAATGTCTTTCTGAATTTTTCTATTCCAAAGTGCAACGTCGGGATGGAGAGGAAGAATAGGTTTAAAATACGAATTAAATAAATAAAGCAAAACAGAATTGTCACAAAGTGGCCAGATTGGTTTTATTCACACCCAAACATTAGCGCCACTTTACAGAGTTTGTTAGTTAAGCGCTACTTACGTTTTCTTCTCTTTCTTTGAACATTGTTTTCCCCGGGTGGGGAAGTGCATCATTCCTGGAGGTACTGAAATACCGCGTTGATGCGTACAATGGAAACGTGTAATGTGATCCTTATCAGCTGTTTTAGTAATTTGAGTTTACAAAATGTGTACCGTGGCTCTGTGCTCAGTGATGTGGTCTTTTTAAACCATCATACTGCTTCCGTTTGGTAAGGATATAAGAAATGGACATTCATGTGTAGTCCTGTCCCCGACTTTTCAGGCAAAAACACTCATTGATTTCTGAATGAGTGTAAAAAGCGTTATGATAACCATGTTGATCCTGCTTACATTTCACATGTTTTACTTAATCTTGCATTCCCTATGAGTGTTTGCTTTTTCCAGGATATTGTTTTTGTTCTTTCAGACAGCAGATTACTGTTGTCTAGTGCAACTTTGAATTGAGATGCATCCAGGTGTTTATAGCAGGGCACAATTGGGTTGCAGCCAAAGGCAGTGCAAGCTTCTCTCAGCGGGGCAATATGATGTTCAGTGGGGAGAGGATGTGGCACTATGGCCAGAGCTTCTGTATTTGGAACCCTGGAACCAGGTTCAGCCTTCATGACCAGTCCCACCAGACCACTCCCCTGAGGGAGCACATTCTTATGCAAGACCTTAGAAGGCCCCACTAGACCTCAGAAGCCCTGGTGTCTTAGCACCAGCAGGTGGACCCTAGTGGTGGCAAGTGTGGGTTAACCTCGAAGGCCTGTCCATCACACTCCATACTGAAGTTCACCTCCAGTCCTGCATGAAGGCCTACGAAGGAGCACACCCTAGAGCAACAGTGACTCTTTCACTGAGGTCACAGGACCCTTGAGGCCAGTCCGCCTCACCCATTGGTACCTCCATTGGCCTTGTTTCAGCAAAAATTCAACTCACCAGGGATCAAAAATGCAGTATTTGCACGCACGCCAAACTAAGTTTGCGAACTTCACGGTCTCTCTGCTTCATGTGCAAGCACTTTTAACATGCGGTACCTGCTTTGGGGCCACTGGAATTATGCAGCAATGGAGGACAAAATTATGTGGCAGTGTTGACTAAATTATGCAGCAACAGAAAAGGCTGCAGCGTAATGCCCTACATTTTCTGATACTTTATTATTTTGACATTTTTTACACATACTAACAGTCTTTACAAAGATTTTGCCTCATTAGTACCAGTGTAACATACAAATACAGCAATGAGAAAGGTGACCAGTCAACTTTTGCGAAGGCCCCTTGTTATGATCTATTCTGCAGCATTGTGAATCTAGTTTTGGAACATTGTCTCCGACATCGTCGTCTGAGTGATCTGAACAATCTGGTGGTCATTGATGACATCACAATACAACATCCTCTGGCCTGGGGGGAATGTTAAGTCAGTTGAGCCCAGCTGTCTGTTAGGGTTGGTGGTCTTTAACATTCATCTGAATACATATTTTAAGAACTGTACTTGCAGTATGTGTGGTATTTACAACTTAACAGCCCACCACATCGAGACAACACAAGTCACATTTTTTATTAACTTTTGATCTGTTTGAGCTACAAATAATTTCTTTAGTAAACATCATCAGATTATGCAGTGGATGATGTATTATTTGGCAAATATGGCAGAGGCATAATTGAGTGGAAAGCATTTGCAAACTAGGATATTTTGTTATTTAGGTTTGTACAGCTCTAGTGGAAAAAGAGAGGAAAAGTTCTGATGACAGAAACTATGTGGTTCTGACTCAAATGGCTTGTGATTCTACTTGTAAGCGTATTTGGGACATTCTGTGATTGGAAACTCATCCCACTTTGTGAATGTATTTTAATGTCAATAATTCATATTAAATCTTCAATAAACATGTGTTTCCATTGGTTCAATTAAATAACGTAGTAAGCTGTAGCTGGTAACTGAAATGCCAAATAAATACTCAAAATTGGAATGGTTTGCTCTTTCTGCTTCTCCGCCCACAGTTCCCCTAAGTTTTTTCCCCACTTCGACCACTGCTGCCATATAACTTAGACCTCCCCTCTTCATATTTCAGTGGCCCTGCATATTACCCTGAGGGTATGTATCTGCTGTCTAATACCTGATAATTTTGTCAGCCTACCCGTGACGCAAAATTACACAAAATCAACGTTATCTTCTGGTGCAGACCCTGCTCCCCAAACGCACTTTCTGGGGAGAGTCAGATGCGCTCTGCAGACCACGAAGAACTGGAATATTTGTCGAGCATCCCTTTAGTACTGCCTCGGATCCTATAACCTGATGGTTTTGTCAAGTCTGTACCAAAAAAGCACCATTTGGTACCCCTGTTTTTCAATGTACTCACCGGCGGAGGCTTCCGCCAGTTAGATGGAACTCGGGCTGACCTGCTCAGGTTGCTCTCTCAGTGCAAGTGAGGGTGCGGAATTACACCGCATCATTTTACCATAAGTTCAGCAGCTGCCACTGCCGTCCGCCTAAAGCCCAAAGGAACCCCGGCTCGGGCGGCTCCCTCGCCATGCTGCCCTTGCACTTGACTTCAAAGCACAGATTGTTTATTGTTTCAGTAAAGCTCAGAATCTAACTTCTGGCAGCCGGGAACAGGGGTCGGCAGCCTGCTGCGCGCTTCCCTCTGCAGCCCGTAAACAGAATAGCTATGAATGCATCATGGCCTGAAAGTTATGACTGGCCCGGAGTATGAGACGCTCGCGGACACCTGTTTACCCTCCAGTCACGCGCGCGCTGGGAGGCCCCAGTGGAACGGCCGCACTCACTCCCATAACACGTCACTCACGCACCTGCGGGTGAGACGCGCGCGCCTTACCTTCCTCATCTGGGCCAGTAAACCTTCGAACTCCTTCAGGTCCAGCGTGGCGCCGCTGTACGAGGTGCAGCTGTTCGCGGCCTTCCCCAGCCAGTAAATCGTGACTAGTACCTGCAGAAACGGACAAGGATTATTAGCCAGGGAAATACCTTCGGACGGTTTCCGATGCAACTTTCACCTGGCATAAAATGGAGGCCACGTGTATGGCCCCGCTACATTCCAGTCAGAACCAAACCTCCAGAACAGAAAGCCTGCTACAAGTTAAAACAGACATTTTTTAATCTAGACAGCAGCCAATTCACAAACAATCATTCTTCTCAGGTTACGGTAAAGTTAAATTACGTATAGCTGAAAAATTACATTTCAGTACTTAATATTTCATCGACTGCTGGGTGCTTTTAATACATACATTAGTTTTTTTATAGTAAACAATCAACGTAAAGCTCTTTGGTTCCCTTATCAGACATTTACTTAAAATACACCGATATCTCTTTCACCAGTGGGATCTGCAAATAGAAACACATGTCACGCTCGGCATCCTGGCTTCCAGACTATGGAAAACGTATGAAAGTTTGCCTGTGCCTTTTTTGCCCTAGTTGCAAAATTATAAAATGTTTTTTCCGCTCACCAATGAAGAACAAGAACTGACATAATAACCTATATATAAGCTTTTTATTGTTGTCAATGGTTTCAACCTGAGTTAGGGGTCTGACATCCTGATATCCATGGCTACCCAATCACACAGTATTGAAAAACAAAAAGGTTGATTGTCGCTGCTGTGACGTCACTGGGCAGCGACTGCTTGCCGGTATTCCCCACCTCATTCAAGTCTCCACAGAAAAAGGGAGACTGTGGCATGTGCATGGCACTCTGAAACCTCTAGACTATGGGTACTTGCAAACATTTTCCCGGACACCGAAAAGTTTGGTCTTTGATGTGACCAATGGCTTCACTAATGTCAGCGGGGGAGGGGTGGAAGTGGGTGTAGAGCAGCGGTCTCCAACCGGTCGATCGCGAGCTACCGGTAGCTCGCCGAGGCCCCATGAGTAGCTCACGATGGCATTTTCAATTTTTTAGCCCTATATAATCTTTATCGTTTTTAGGCCTTTTTTTTAAGAGCTGTTGCCCACCCTCACTCAATCCAGCTGCTCTGATAGGCCTAAGCTTAGCTGGGGCGGGCTGAAGAGTCATCGTAGCGGCCGTAGCCCATCCACTCCCCCTGCCTTTAAGAGCCTACCACCGCACTTTTCATTGTGTGCAACGTGTGCACTGCTGGAATGGAGCTGCTCCCACTGCCTTTAGGAGCCTTGCACCGTGCTTACATCCTGCGCGACGTGCGCATTGCCAGTGCGGAGCAGCAGGGGCCGAAAAGCTTGTTGGCGTGCAAGTGGCGTGGCACAGGCAGTATTGAGCTGCTACCGCCCTATCAGTGCCTGCACCACTTGCCTTTTCCAGTCCGACTCTGAGTCTTTCGGGAGGTAAGTCCTGTCTTGATTTATTCGCTGCGCCATGGCCACTGAATTAATTGCTGAATAAGAGTTAGCCCCTGCCCTAGCCTTTCTCAGCCCCTGGCGCCAAAAATATTCCTGCCCAGAGCCACTGTCAATACGAGGAGAAGGTGTGCCGTGGAGAGGGTGAGGAGGGGGAGAAGAGATTAATGATGCACTCGTGAATTAAAATATTTTATGCAATGCAGAGTCAGAAAACAGGCAGACATGTTGGCTGAATATTTGAAGTGCAGCAGAGAGCGGGAGCTCTGTATGTGAGGTGAAGGGACAGATAAACACGAGTCTATGTGTGGTGTAGGGAACACACTGATACTGCAAGTGTGGGGCACAGGGAAGGGGGCAATTAAGAAGCTGCACTTGAGGGGCTGGCACACATGATGATAAGCAGAGATGACACTGTGCATGTGAGGTGCAGGGAAAAAATTTACATGACCGTGAATGTGACGTGCAGGTACAGAGGATACATGTGCAAAGCGGGGAGGCATACATGAAGCTGTGCATTTGAAGTACAAGGACAAGCTGGCATGATGCTCTGCGTGTGAGGAGCAGGGAGCAAACAAAGTACTACATTTAAGATATGGGGAACAAACTTATGATATCGCATGTGAGATGCAGGGAGCAGGCACGCATGAGGCTGTGCATGTTAGGTACATGGAACACCCTGTTTCTCCTGCTGTTCAATAAGTGTTGTATTCCAAGGTATTGTTTTTAAGAGCACAAGAAACTCAATACGGAAATACTGAGACAGCTTGAGTACCAGCCTCCATCTTTCCATTCCAGGGATCAGAACCCCATACTCAGCTGCCCAGTTTAATCCGGGAAGAGCTTTTGTCTCATTTATAACAACATCCAGGTGTTTTTCCTTTCCCCTCCAACACACTCTGCTTTGTTTGTGGCTCAACTGGAGGGTGTACTGCTTGAGTGTGATGTTTTATTAATCAAAGATGGGATGAGCACTATGGAATCATTGAAATAAAGCAGACTTTTTTTTTTAAAGAGTTTCATGTGCCCTAGAGTAAAATGTGCCACATGAACATATATTCTATGAAACTAAGTATTTTGTTCAAACCACAGTATGGGCTCCAAAGAAATTAGACTTAAAGTTAATGAAGCTGGGTAAGCGGGGTCCCTTGAAAAAATGTGCGCGTTGCTTCGCCTTTAGTAGCTCACAATGATTTTCACTGATCAGAAGTAGCTCTCACTACAGAAAAGGTTGGAGACCCCTGGTGTAGAGGAAGCAAAGCATGTACATCTAGTGGCTGAACACAATTGCGCAATATGAAACCAGAAAACCTGGGATGAAGCCAGGCTTCCGCACTTGGCCAAATGGTGTGATTCCGGGAAATTGTTTCATTTTGATTTCCCTCCTTTTTCTTCATTATCACATATAAGAGAACCTCGAAATGCATGACTTCAGGATTCATGCTGTACAAAACGTTTTCCTGCTGTGTTAAGATGTAATCACTAATGGCATTGTTGTCAAGGTGTGGGGGAGGGGGGGGGGGGGGAGGACCATGAACGTTTCTAAGTTCATGTTAGAAAAATATCACTAAAAAAAATACTTCTGAATGCACTGCTATAATCTGATTTAGTAAGGTGAAATGGTTCTACAGGTTAATGAAATACACATTTTGGATTTTTAAAAGACTATCATCATTTTAAAATGAAGGTGTTTCTAAAGTTAAGGGCCCAGTTACTTTATTTCCCTAATTGCAATTAACCTTTAAATAAGTGTTCACTGTTTATTTAACTTTTTTTTTTTTTTTTTTTTTTTTTTTGAAAAAATTTTTATTAAACAATAATTCGGTTACAAGTATGGGCCTACAACCACCCGGGCCGGCCGCTAGGTACATAAGGAAATATACACATATCCAGGCTACAGTCAGTTCCCAGGGCACTGCCCCGCAGTGGCTCAAAATAGTTCTCGAAGAACAGCAAGCGTCAGTCCAACAATAACAGAAACAAAAGGAAAAACAATAAAAACAAAAGGCGAGTTATGAAGGATACCAGTGCGGATCAGGCTCCCCCCGGGAAAACTCCAGTCAGAACATTTGAGCAATCCGCTAAAGAGAGGAGTACCGGGAGGCCGGGGACGGAGGGGGGGGGGGGAGGGGGTCAAGGGAGATGAACGTCCATATGTAGTTGTTACAAAAAGTGCCAGGAGCCGTCAAGGGTCAGGGGGACATGGCGATATCAGTGTCTACCAGGGGGGGCGTACAGATGCCTCCGCGATACGCATTCCATTGACCCCAAATTCTACCCCATGCCCCCGGCTTGCCACGGGCCACATACACTGTCTTCTCCCGAAACATACACCAGTCCATATTCTCCTTCCATACTGACACGGTGGGCGGCCGTTGAGCGCCCCAAAGTTGCGCTATATTCCTCTTGGCAATCATGTTCCCTAGGGCCGCCCACCGAGTCTGAGCCGCGTTGTAGTCATTGGGCTCCCAAACATTCAGGACACAGCGACGCACCTCCGGCAGCAGCACAACCCCGGTGACCTGTCCCATAACCGTGTGGACCCGGCGCCAGTAGTCCGCCACCTCGCGGCACTCCCAAAGGATATGAAGAAAGGTGGCGCTGAGCCCACAACCTCGCTTACAGAGCCCGTCGTCGGAAAATCCCATCGTGACCAAGCGCGGACCCGTCGCATACACCCGGTGGAGAATCTTGAGCTGTACCAACCGGAGACGAGCCGGAATGGCAACCTCCTTGGGGGACGACAGTGCAGACTGCCAATCTTCGTCGTCCAATTCGACCCCATCCCCAGTCCAAGCCTCCCGAAGGCGCACCAGGAGATCCGCCCGGTGATTAATCAATTTTTTATAAATTAAAGAAATAGTACTATCAGGGACATGTCCGTCAAGTATGCGGTCCTCGAGGGGCGAGGAAACAGGGATCTTGGTCCCCTCCCCGAAGACCGAGAGCAGGGCGTGTCGAACCTGGGCGTAGCGGAAGAACTCCCTGTCGGTCAGCTCGTATTCGGCCTGGAGCACCGCGAAAGTCTTGACCGCGCCCTTGTGCCACAGGTCTCCCACTTTGCTGATACCAATCGTGTCCCACTGGTCAAACCCCTTGGTGGTCCACAAGCTGCCCAGGCGGTCGGAGGCAAACAAGGGAGTAGCACATGTCATTTGCTCACTCCAGCCCATGGCCGCAGTGGCGGCCCCCCAGGTCCGCACAGCAATCTTAGTAGGACCCGTAAGGGTCCGGTCAGCCAGGCGGGAATAAAGTGCCCTGTTGTAGTTCCCGCCGGGAAGCAGGAACTTGTCCATCTCATACGCCGGATTCAAGCCGGGCGCATACGTGGCGTGGTTAATGGCAGATAGCTGCGAGGCCCAATAGTACCTGCGAATGTCAGGAAGCGCGATGCCCCCGTCATACCAGGGGAGAGTGAGCTTGGCAAGAGCAATACGCGCCCGGCCGTTCCACACCAGTCTCCTCTGCAGGCTCTCCACCTCCCGAAAGTAGGCCACTGGGATAACGTCGAAGGAGTTCTGGAGTGCATAGAGGAACCTGGGAAGGGACATCATTTTAAACAGCGCGGCCCGACCCAGCGGGGACAGGGGCAGCCTGCACCACCGGGCCGTGTCCTCACGCAGTCGCCGAAGTGGACGCAGGAGATTCTGCTCATAGCGAGCCACCGGGTCCAGCGAAACGTATATCCCCAGGTACTTAAAGCCGCTCAGAGATATTTGAATCGGGAGCCGAGGCGGCAGGAGAGGAGGACCACCAGAGATGGGATAAACGCAGGATTTAGACCAATTGATCGTGAGACCCGAATTGTTCCCAAAGGAGGTCAGAACGTCAAAGAGGACGTTGAGTGACTGCCGCGGTGAGGTGAGATACAGGAGAATGTCGTCCGCATACAGAGAGACCCGATCTTCGAAGCCCGGGCCCCACCGGATCCCTCTAAGCGAGGGCTCCCAACGGAGCCAGGCGGCGAGTGGCTCCAGGGCGAGAGCAAAAAGCAACGGGGACAACGGGCATCCCTGCCTCGTGCCCCTGCCGAGGGCAAAGGGCCGAGAGACCCGCCCATTCACCACCACTTGAGCCATGGGTCCCGTGTAAAGGAGCCTCACCCAACCAATAAATCCCTCTCCAAAGCCGAATTTATCCAAGACGGCCCAGAGGAATGGCCACTCAATAGTGTCAAATGCCATCGTGGCATCCAAAGAAACCAGCACGGCCGGCTCGGAGAGGAACTCCGCCCTGGCGAGGACACCGTGCAGACGCCGCAAGTTAAGAGCGGTGTTGCGGTGCGGGATAAAGCCGCATTGGTCCGGATGAATAAGGTCGCACACGACACTCAACAATCGATTGGCCAGGACTTTCGCCAGGATTTTAGGCTCCGCATTGAGCAGTGAAATGGGCCGGTAGGAGGTACAGCGGTCACGCGGCTTGCCCTCCTTGGGGATAACGACTATAGTGGCCAAGCGCTGGTCGGCCGGAAGGGAACCCGCCGCAAGAGAGTCGCGGAACATGCGGCTGAGGAAGGGCGCAAGCTTATCAGGACGCAATTTGTATAGTTCAATGGGCAGACCGTTAGGACCCATAGCCTTGCCCGAGCGAAGGGAACGAATCGCGGTCGCTATTTCATCCGACGACAAGGGGGCGTCCAGCCGCTCCCGGTCCTCAACGGACAGGCCGGGCAGAGCAATATCTCTCAGTAGGAGGCGAGAGTCATCCTCATCCCTGTCAGTCACCGGGGAGTACACCGCCCGGAGGTGGTCAGCGAAACATTCCACAATCACATCCGGCTCAGTCACACACACACCATCCGCAGCACGCAACTCGGGGACCACACGATTCACTCTCTCCTTTTTGTCCAGCCACGCAATCAACTTTCCCGCCTTGTCCCCCGCGTCATACAAGCGGCCCTGCTGCTCCCTATACATAGTTTTGGCCGCGTCCGTGACCAGGGACCTATATTCGAACTGTTTCAGGCTAAGGGCGTGTAGCCCGTCCGGAGTAACATTCGCCTCCAAGGCCGACTCCAGCCCCGAGATGTCAGTCTCCAGCGTCACCACCGCCTCGCTCCTAACCTTCTTGGCCACCACTATCTGGGCGAGGGCGTGTCCGCGTATAACAGTTTTAAAGGCTTCCCAAAGGGACAACGCAGACGACACCGACCCCTCGTTTTCACTGAAGTATTGGTCCATGGCCTTAACCAGGCTGTCACGAGTCACAGGGTCCCGCAGGTACCAGGGGTTAATGGGGGCTATCCGCCCTGCGGACCGCGACCCGGTGTCAAAGAGAAGCCACAGCGGAGAATGGTCGGAGATACCACGCGCCAGGTGTCTGACCTCTCGAATCCGACCAGTCTGCGCCGCGGGCATAAGGAAATAGTCTAACCTGGAGAGACTCCCATGCGCCCCCGAATGAAAGGTGAACTGGCACTGGGTCGGATGCATTAGTCTCCAACTATCCACCAAGCCGAAGGTCTCCAACATCCCACCCAGCCATGACTGGGCAGCGGTGAGGGTCCTCGGTGGGTGACGATCCAGTTCACCCGAAACCACAGAATTAAAGTCCCCGCCCATGAGCAGGAGGCCGTCCGGAAGGTCAAGCAGCATTCGACCCAAGTCAGTAAAGGTGGAGTTCTGGAGGCCCGGGGGGACATAGACTGAAACCAGGGTAAGGGGCTGCCCCTCCCACCTCCCAATCAAACACACATAGCGCCCTCTGTCATCCGAGACTATCCTCGTGATCTCCACCGGAAGGGAGGTTCGCAGGAGAATGCCCACCCCCCTGGAGCCAGTTGTGAAACCAGAATGGGCTACGAGGCGGTATCCCCCCCTGTTCATCGCATGGCAGACATTGCCGACCAAATGCGTCTCCTGGAGAAACACCACATCAGGAGTCAAACGACGCAAATATTGCAGTACAACACCCCGCTTAATACGGTCCCCCAACCCATTGACGTTCCATGACATAAGCCTCAACCCGTCTCCCCCCATCCCCTCCAATAAATCAAGAGGCCCCCAGCCCGCAGCACCGCTCCCAAATATGGATAAAAATCAATACCTCGCCCTGTAAACAAAAAACACACAACTAAACAACCCCTCTTCCCCCCCAACCCCACCCCAAGTCCAACGCCCCCCACCCTGCACCCCTGCGGGCCAAAGACCCCCCCCAACTTGCAGTGTGCCTGTCGCCCCACTAACCCCATTCTACAAAAAGACCCCGGAGGAGGAAAGGGACCCGAACCCGCCCGCACCCCTCACGGGTCCTGGTAAAACACAGTATGCAAAAGAAGTAAGACCCAACTGTACAGTGCAAAACCGCAAAAGCAAGGACCAAAGGTCAGTCTAAGGGGACCCGTCACCTGCGGTGCCCCCAGAGGGCCCGGGCCGGCCACCCCCGTCCGGCAGCGAGTCCAGCCAGTCACCTGCGGCCACAGGAGAGTCAAAAAAGACTGTCCGTTCTCCATGCTCCACTCGAAGTTTCGCCGGGTAGATCATCGAATACTTCAGGCCCAGCTCGCGGAGACGGCGCTTCACCCCTTGGAATCCCATCCGCTGTTTCTGGACCAGTTGCGTGAAGTCCGGATAAAAGTTGATGGTCGAGTTCTCGTAGCGGACCGGGCCACGGGTCCGTGAAGCCTGCAGAATAGCATCGCGGTCCCTGTAGTGGAACAGTTTAGCCACGACAGGCCTCGGGGGGGCCCCCGGCCGCGGCCGGCCGCCCGGAACTCGATGGGCCCGCTCCACAGCGAAGAATTTGCTTAGGCCAACCGGGGACAGCTGTTGCAGGATAAGTTCCTCGACCACGAGGTCCACCGGGCGGCTGTCGGAGGACTCCGGTACCCCAATGATGCGGATATTGTTGCGTCGGGCCCGTCCCTCGAAGTCCTCAAGCCGCCGGGCCATATGGTCGTTGACCACTCTAATGTCCCCAAGCGCGGCCCGCAGATCCGACACCTCCGCACCCAGGGTGGAGGTCCGTGTATCAAGGGCCTGGACCTTCTCATTGGTTTTAGAGAGGTCGGCCCGAATCAGGGTGACGTCGATCGCGACAGTGTCGATCTTACGGGCCAGGGCCTCATATTGCGTCGCGATAGTTTCCCTGATGCCCTCGATGGCGCCCATAATGTCCTGTAGGGAAGGTTCCGCAGAGACGGTCGTGCCTCCCCCTGCAGCATCCGGGGAGAGGCCAGCAGCGCCAGGGGACCCCCTGCCCTGGGTATAGCGGTCCATGTTGTTGCTCTGGACCGCTCCCCCGCGCAGTGAAGCCTTGGTCTTGCGCCCCTCCGGACCCCCTTTGCCCGCCATGTTAGCGCAGTCTCTCAATGGGACCTCCGATCAAGGGGTGTGCAGGCGCCAGCGAAAGGACCACAAACTGTCGGTGTAGGGGTCGGAGGCGTTAGGCCCCCCAGTAGCAGATGGAAGCAAGCCTCGGGCAGAGGCCCAGGAGGCACCTCGCCACCTTGAGCACGCACGCCAGCTGATCTCCTGAAGGCCAAAACCGAAACCGAAAGTGCTGAATCGGTAACTGGCGCCGCGCTGAGGCCGCTGTTGTTCAATTGCAGCCCGGCCCCGCGGGTCACCTTCACCCCGGCCACCTCCGTCGGGTGGGTCCCAAAAGTTCCGACGACGACAACTCAGGATTCCCAGGTCCGATTAGAGTTTTGAAAAGAGATATATGATCAGCTGGTCTTCATCTCCCAGATTCCATACACCAAATCAGGATAGTATCAGGATATATTCCGGGGAGCAGAAAGGGTCCGGGGAGCCCTGTGCTCACGCGACCATCTTGGATGCGCGCTAGGCTCCTCCTCCATTTAACTTTTTTTAAAGTTAGTGCTGAGTCGAGTATACAGCAGCCCATTGCTGCTGCTGCCCAGGGGGCCTCATGTAAAGATCAGAGAGCCGCATGCGGCCCCCGGGCCGTACTTTGAGTACCACTGCTCTAACCTTTCAGCCGCAGGTCTGAAGAGAACTGCCGTGAACTGCAGACTGTGTTAGCAGCAACTCTCAGAGGGTCAATTTCCACAGAGGGCCAATTTCACTTAATGCCGTCCCTCAGAGAGGCAATGTCAGTCAGTAATCCGCGGGGAAGGGTCAGATGGTGGCGGAAGCACAACGAAGGATGCCAAGTATTACGTTTTTAAATATTGGGACAGGGTGTGAAACGCAAAGGTGATAGTTGGAGCGATTGTAAAAGTCAGTGATAGACACACTACCTTTTTATTTCAGTGAGATGCCCTAAGTGCGATCAGTATGCCCATACATGGGTCGCGTGCTCGCCATGCCACCAGTCACAGGCTGCTCCTCACAGAGGCGGGCAAGCCTGGCATGGGCCTGTGTATGCTCCATATACAGAGGGCCTGGCAGTTTGGGTTGGACTGCTCTTATACGGGTAGTATGAAGCCTGATTTACATAGGATTGGCCCTAATCTACACTACTATAGAGGGCAAAAAAAGGATGGATTGTAATGCAGCATAAACAATTGCCGATAGCAGAGCAAGCATTTCACCGATCATCTTTTTTTCCGTTTGACGATTTTTACGTATGCTCAATTTCAAGCTTCTAATAATCTCAATACCTGTGATAAAGTCTTAAATACAGAACAGCAGCAAGCAGAAACGCAAAATGAAGGGCTGCCACCATGAACTTAGGATTTTAGCTGCATTGTGGTTAATATTAAACTACAGAGAAAAAATCATATCCAGGCTCGAAATGGGGGAAAAATATAGGCCCGGACACTAAAATATAAGTGTCCCCCATTAGAGAACCAGAGCACTAAAAAAAATAAAACACATTCACAAATCAGGGCAGTTTTGAACTTCTAAAGACATTCTGTGCGGGTATTTTGCAAGCTATAGAAGACTGCATGCATTTTGTGTTTGCTGCCGACAATTTCTGTAGTGATTACAGAAAAATCAACGGTAAAAACCAAGGTTAAAAAAACGACCACACTGCTAAAAAAACAGTTCCCCACACACCAACCTCTCAGCCCAGCCCATCGGGCACTGCCTGATTGTGCTTCAGCAAGTGTGCGGTAACTGCCTTCCATAAGTAAATAACCTTTACATCGCTCTGCGTTGTACACAGAACCATTCTTCATTACAAAACTTCGCTAATTAAATCCACTTCTCTTCTATTCACAAAATTCAACCAGGTCAGTAGGAGAATTCCAAATCCGAACAGCAAATCTGCGGGATCCATTCAAAATTCCATTCCACAGCCTGCGCTAGCGGTGTGCAGCATTAGGAAGCTTTTGGGAAAGAGATCAAAAATAAATTAGCAAGACAAAACGTTGTAAAGTTCTCTTTGTTTCTCTACTGTTCCTTCATATTGTCTGGACTCACACTGAGGACAGAAAGTGGTATACGGTAGAAATACGAACACACTGTAGTTTTCAGGAATGTTTTTCGCTTTAGGTTTCTCACAATGTAGTACGTTTCACAGGGGTTCTATAATCTAATTTATTTTGTCTTGATTATGGGTCGTATAATCTTGGAAACCGAAATTAAATAAACCCTAACCTAACTTAATTTTTAAAGTGTGTAGTTTCTATAAAAAAAAAAGTCTTATGTTTCTCTGTGTCCTGGTAGACCACAGTTACCCAAAAAAAACTGGCATGCTCATGTGTGACGGTAGTAACTACTGCCTAGGAAGCTCTCGCTGAAAAGCTGGTGATTCCTAGCACACCTGTCCTACATCAGTTCTCACGGATGGAAAACTCAGAAACAGCGAAAGGTATTGTAGATCCCTTTGCAGTTTTATCTGGCGAATTATCGGACAAGTACAAGTAAATAATATTTGAGCAACATCCTGGACACTTAGAAGAGCACTAGGCTTATGCAAACACGGTGGAACGGTGCCTACCACACACCCAGGTTTCTACATAATACCAATATTTTCTTTTCAGAAAATATAGCTTTGCTATGTTTCCATGGGAACAGGTTTCCCGTAGGCAAGGTACAGAGCGCTCGATACTTGTGCTATTTAATCGAGGCATGTTGTGTTTATCTTTACTGCAGTTTCCAAACCAGTTCAAAAATCAGTGCCACGTTAAGCCAAGCAGCAAATTTGATAGTTAGCACTGGGGCTCATTATGTGTTAAGGGCTTAAAACGAACATTAAAAAAGTGTTGTGCTGCCTCTGAGGCTAAGAAGAGAAACAGTCGGACACTGAGCAGGAACAAGCCAGGGACTATGCAATGAACTTCCCAGGAAGAGTCCTTAAACTAAGCCTATGCAACATATTTCTAAGATGCTCAAGAGAAGAACTGTCACCTTGACAGTCACGTGGATTGAATCCTGGCCCCTCTTGAGATGCCGCCTCCCTTGAGTAGCAACACTACGCAGTCTTCCTCGAGAATCCCTTTATTGATTCATCGCCTATAAACTCACGACAAGATGGACTTCTCAAAAACCAAAGGACGGGATCTTCAGATATTGGTCTATGCAAATGGTCCAACCGCATGGAGAAGCACTACAACTTTGAAGGAAAACTGATGTGTTGAATCTTTCTGCACAGGTTCCTCAAAGTGAAAAGTCTGGGAAGAAAGCGCCACGAAGGCAGAAAGACCTGACACAGCATCCAGGACAGTACACCTCGAACTCCAAGATTTCAGTTCCAATGTAAGGACAAATGAAAATCAATTACCAATAAAGAACACCTTAGGGAAAACAAAACAAACACCATAGAATCAACAGAATCCTGAGCCCAAACAAGAACTTATTTCCCGGAAGAACCTCTCGAGCTCTTTTGCACAGGTAGCGTCCTATCCAGATCTACAAGACGGGTTGGCCTTAGTAAACCTTGTGGACTCTGAGTCCACATTATTTGTCTTTTCACGAGCAGCACATTCCTTGCTGCCTCCCATACAAGCCTACATCCCTTCATTGCACTACTTTTCTTACTGAGTGCTGTTTGAGCTACCCATATCATTGTAACGTTTAGCTTAATAACGTTTTCTATTAAATATACCAGTCCTATTATTAATATGCATGTTTAATTCTGGACTGGTCTGATTTGTGCTACTTATGAAACTATGACATCTGATGCCACTACCAGCTAGTCCCTGGCTGTTAATCTCACTCTTGTAGGTTCCTGCTTTCTCCCTTTATGAAGGTTTCCTGTCTTTCTTTTCCTCGGTCTTTGCAATTCGGTGTTTTTCCCTCCTGTAAATGATCTGATTAAAAAAAATGATGGTCAACAAAAATGAGTGCAGGTGGCCCCCACTGGCTCAAATTAAGTACTGCTGTTAGCGATACCAACATATTAACAGTTTGTTGCAAGCATCAAATGCTCACTGCTAACAGTGCTTTACTAAAAAATTAAGATCTGCCTTCCCCATTTTAACAATTTAGAAAAAGAGAGTAAAATGTAAAAAGTTATATGACACCAAAACAACAACAATCCGATTAGTAGACCCAGCGATATGAAATTTAAAGGTTTTGTGAAAATTAAGAGCTAAGAAGCAAAAAGCACCAACTGTGTTTATCATGTTGCAGTAGACTGAGTTCAAGTCACAAATGCAGGCTAACCGCATTGGAGCACAATGAGGATACTCAATTCAATGCGCTGAAAAGTACTTGTGGCTTGGGCGCCAAGATGCAAAGTCCTTATTTCGATCTGTAGACCAGCGTCAAGGAACTGTCCATGACGAGCTGCGATGCGAGGTCTGGTGTCGAGGTGCAATGAGCAGCAGCGGGCTGATGAGCTTTCAACGAGGAGATGCATTGTGCTGCACCCAGCCGATGAGCCATTGACGAAGAGATGAGATATGAGGCCCTGTGTTGTTATTGAGGGGGCCGCAGGTGCTTGCGAGGACTTGTGCTGAGATGCGTCGGCATTGAGGGCGACCTGCGTCACACTGGGACACTGTCTATAGAGAGCTGTGCTGTGTCAAGATCCGTAGAGTTATGCCGACTTGGAACGAGCCGGTTACGTCTCTGTGGCTTGAACAGGTGACTAGCCAACTGACCCTTGGAGATTCCTTGGAGTCCTGGGTCCACATAGGCAGGCTGGATTTAGCAGGGCAGCTTATGACAGCATAAGAGTCCTGGGGCAGCAACAGAAGGCCTTGGGTAGAAAAACAGCCTTTGGCCAGCAAGCAGGTCAGCAGGGCATGCTTCACAGCTAGACAGTCCTTCTTCCTGGTAGAGTCCAAAAATCCAGAAACGATCTGAAGATTTGGCTCCGAGGGTCCACTATTTGTACCTGATGCCCACTTTGAAGTGGGAGAAGATTCTAGTGTCCTCCCCTAAAGAGGAGTCCAGAATTACCCTCCTCCCTGCCCTAGTGTGAAACCCTTTGTGATGGGGCAGCTCCTCCCCCTAATCCTGACCGAGATGGCCTAACCTGCCAACACCTATTCCCCCTTTGTCTCACTATCTGGGAGCAATACACACAGAACAAATGCCAGCTACACCTAGTCATGTGACCCAGGCTACAGCCACCAAATGGTTTGGACAAGAAAATGCCAGCTTTCTAAAAGTGTCATTTTCAGAACTGTGTCTTAAAATCCAACTTTACCATTAAAGATGGTTTTAAATTACAATTCTTTAGAGACCCAACTCGACTTCCCTACCTGTTCCCAATTGAAAGTTATCACTTTTTAAATGAAATAAGGTAACCCATTTTTTTCCTATGAGAGGGGCAGGCCTTGCAGCAGTGAAAAACAAATGAAAGAGTTTTCAATGCTGGGACATGTAAAACTTGAAGTCCACCTTTTTAGATACACTACACCCTGCCCTATGGACTGTTTATGGCCAACCCAGGGGCAACTTGTATGTATTAAGAAAGAAGGTATTGGCCTGGTAAAAGGTTTATTTTGCCAAGTCGAAATGGCAGATTAAAACTGTAGACATAGGCTGCAGTGGCAGGCCTGAGATATGTTTAAAAAGGCCTTAAAAGGGCTACTTAAGTGGGCGACACATTAACCGGTCAAAGAGTTTCACGTTTGGCAATCTGAGGTGAACTCAATTCCCTGAGACTTTAATATGCAAATTGGTTAGCACTTCAGATGAGTTTCTTGGAATTTGATACTCTTGTGCTGTAATTTAATCCCAATGTACCAGTGTAATTTTGGATACACGTAGTAGCGGAACTACGGTTCTTTGAGATTATGAAGATAAATTGGTGCACATTTTTCACCTAGGGGATATCCTTTCTTGACCTTACTTTGAAAATAATATATGCTACACATAGATTGAAATTGATGGTTGCTCTCAAACACTTTTATGTCCTGATGATGACCTAACAAATCAATAAGGTTAAAACGCAGTTGACGTTCTCCTTTGGCAAACCAAGAGGAAGCGTACATTGCATTCTGATCTTATTATAATACAGATAAATATTTGCATTCTTTTTTTCCTCTGCCATTGTGTGTGTTTTTTATTTACACTCTAACTTGCATTATTATATGCTGGGTGTAACCTTGTGAGCACTAACTGTCTGTTTATTTTGGATTCTGCATTATTCATGCTTTACAAAAAATATATTAACTAACAAAAAAGTATTCTACAAGAGTCTATAGTGGGTGCCTTATTTTCCGTTTTCTCCATTGTTGCAGAGAGCCATACATTTTCGTGATTTCGTTACAGTATCATGAGTGTTTCCTTTTTTAAAATAAATTATTTTCCCTGAACTGTTGTGGCTGTTACATTGTTTAGTGGCCCATGTTTCTGGGGAGTAGGGCGGCTCCAGTTTGATGTAATGAACATGCCACTAGTAGCATTTAATTTACAGACCCTGGGTACATGTAGTACCACTTTACTAGGGACTTCCAAGGAAATTAAATGTGTCAATTGGGTGTAAGCCAATTCTACCATGTTTAAGGGAGAGAGCACAAGTACCTTAGCATTGATTAGCAGTGGTAAAGTGTGCATAGTCCTAAGGCCAGCTAAACCGAAGTCAGCAAAAACAGGAGTACTGAAGGCAAGGGGATCAGAGAAAACCACCCCAAGGATGTCAGGACCAACAGAAGGCTTGAAAGAACATTGTCTTTGAAGCACACTCCTTACCAACGTTCCTTGGCTTATCGGCTGCTCTGAAGTTGTGGGGCACAATTGTAACACAGCGTGCCACACTGAACACCTTCCTCACAGTGAGAGGTGCCTGAGGGAGAAGGACAGGCCATTTAATAACAGACTGCTGCTGACCATATTCTTGGCTCTGATCCACAGGTAGCCATCAAAATTCTGCCTACTGTGCACAGGGTACTAGTAAGACTATGGCACGTTGTCTCACAAAGTTAGAGACAACATGGTTTTCTATGGATTGTGGGGTACACCCAGTCACAAATTAATGCAGCTGGAGCTAGAAAGCGGGAGACAAGTTAGTCCAGTGCATTAGTACAAAACTTCACTGTACATCTGTTATGAGCCCAGACTTTTGAAGGCCCATGAACCTGCAGAGACAAGAAAAAAGAAAGGGGTTTCACTGTCATACAAGGGCTATTAGAAAAGATAGGCCCCATCTGGAGACTGCCCAAACCTCCCAAAAACACCAGCAGGATACTTTCAGTGGACCTCCACTTCTGAGACGTTAATGAAAGTGACAGCAAGCATCATATCTATTTATCTTTCTTATTCACTACTCTGGCGTAGCAAAAATGGCGAGCTATTGTTACAATGATAAGAGCATTCATCCAGAATGCAAAGAAAATTCCTAACTCCTTCTAAACCTTAAAAACAGCCTAAAACAATCTTCTCTTACTTTCTAAAGCAGTGTGAAAATGCACACAGCCACAACATACCTTTCCTATACTGCCTTCTGTGAGCGCAACCCTTGCCTGTGAACCAAATCAAAGTCCATGGACAGTGGAATCATATCTAGTATGTATCCATCACAAAGTCCCTCTCAGCACAGCGATTCCACTCATTAGTTGCAGGCGTAAACGTGGCTTTTTCGATGTGTGAGTTGTTGTAGGCCAGAGAACCCCTGGTATTATCCACCTGGGTCTCTTCCCCTTTTTAGTTGGCCAGCAAATGAAGGCCTTCTGTGCATTGTAGGGCGCACTTCGAGATTGTTACTAAAGCCTTTTTTCTATATCCTAAAATGGTCCATCATATCCATTGCAGCTTAAGCACCACCCCATTTTCTCCCAGGTCCCTAATTACATTTCTGTATCTAGAATTGGCCCACGGATTTCTCCTGTGGCAATGCCCCCCTCCTGTTACTTAATCCATCCCCTGTGCTTGCGTCATATCCCTCACATCTTCCTGCCTGACATCCTGGAAGATCTAAGACAGCAGCCTCCAGTACTCGACCTTGGGCCCATTGGCTTTGCGCATGAGTCTGGTCCTCCATACTGGCGTGGAAGGGGTTTCTGGTGCTTAGCTCCAAGATGGACAGCCTTTCATAGGCCGTTTTTGCATGCCGCTGGCTCACTGGGCGGAATGAGAGACATTCATGTGGTTTTAACTCTGGAACGTTCGAAGTCCATCAATGCCACCTTTCTTTAGGACACCGCCGTTGGCTCTCAGCTGTACTTCTAACCAATGTGTTGCCCTTGCGCCAAATACACTGCTGCCCCCACACTGCCCACTTGCAAAGCTAAAGGTTTAAATGTTGCACTCTTTTTCACTCATCAGACTGTCAGGTGAGCAGAGTGGACCGGATTAGCAGTACTCCATCCAGTAACACCACACTGCCTGCCTCTTCAAACGCAGCCTTTACACAGCAGCAGCTTTACTAGAGGTGTTGTTTTCATGTCTGGTCAGTGCTGTAAAACACTACGAACACGCTTCTCTGCTCAAGTCTGAAAAGGTGTTCATGCGGAAAGGAGTACGCGATGTTGAAATGGGAAGGCGTTAATGCTTTGGTCTGAATCACGCGTCCGGTGCAGGTGATGCTTTCTCTTAAGGTCGCGAATACTGTAAAAGCTGAGTCAGTGAGTTAATTCCATCAAAAACTCACATTTTGCCCTCCCAAATGTATTGTATACATGTACCGGTCTCCTGCAACCTGCAGACTTCCACCAGAGGCATGGGCTGGGAGAAGAACCTTGGGGCTGGGTGGACATGATAGCGTTCTGCTTAAGCATGTAGGTGCTCGAGGGGTGGGAAGGGGTAACTTCTTAGGTCCCTATCATCCAGTAGGGGGTGGAGTTTAGGAGCTGAAGTGAGTTGGATCAGGTGATGATGCATTGTTTCGACCTTGGAGGCAACATCTCCCCTCCTTGGTCAAACAGGAATAAAGATACTTGTCTCCTATGCAACGGAGTGCCCTCACCCCTCCAACTACAATCCGTGGGCCCGTCCAGTAGACCCTCTGTTAAAAAGCGGGTTCTGATGTGAAAATGATGATCCTTATGCGCAAGTCTAGTTTTAAGTCCTTTATTAGGTTTTAAGCATGGAGAATGAAAAACCCACAACCGCTCATCCTGGTGTTCCCGCTGCAACTGTCAAACTTGCAGAAGCACGAGAACTCCAGTATGAATGGCGTATGCAAATCACAACAGCGCCCGAGAACAGGCGCGCGACATAGACAAATTGTCCTTAAAGGAATAAGGACAATTTGTCACCACAACACCCTCTCCTTTCCACCACATTCAAGGTGTCCATTTAGCTACCCCATAGCTGGGTTTCCATCCTTGGTACTCCAATGCCTCTTCCCTGCTCACTCCCTTCGTAGGGCCAGTTGTCACAGATACAACTTTGTGGTAGATGGTAATGTTATTCTAAGGAGGTGCAAAGCATGTTGGAACGCTCTCCCACCAGTTATCAGCGGGGTCAAAGGCACATCCGTGAGAACATAAACATACACTTTTCGGGAAGTGCCAGACATTGTGTTGCATGCCTAACTGTGCCAGGCGCTTGGTGTACTGTAGGGGCCCTGGTGCCACAGCACCTGCTGCACTATTAATAGCTATGCCCCAATCAAACAGAAAAAGCAAAAACTGACTCAAAACATAACCTCCCAATATGCTTTGACAAAGACCTCTGCAGACAATGTTTCACAGATCCATAACAGGGTCCAGCTGGCGGCTATCCTATGTAATCCATTACTAACAATGCACACTAGTCTATTCAAACCTCACAGCCCACTAATAAAATATATATATGTAAATATATATATATATATATATATATATATATATATATATACATATACATATACAAGGCGCATAGCTACCAAAAAGGTTTCCCAGCGCCGCAATACAGGAAAAAAATACAAGTAGCCAAGCTAACCACAATCTATTGGTTGAATAACCACGCCTTTACATGTCTGCGAAAATTGCTGAAAACAGTTTCCTTCCTAAGAAATAGAGGAAGGGAATTCCAGAGAAGGGGGCCCAGATAAGCAAAGGACCGACCACCCAGACGAGACCGTTTGATCCTTGGCACTAAAAACTTAGCCTGAGTAGAGGAACGTGGAGGGTGGATATATATATATATATATTGCAATAAGAACAAATCACTTCTGTTCAGGCCGAGTACTCCAGAACCGAACCGCCATCCAGTTCACTCGAGTGCTACAGGCCGTACAACTGGTAATGAAACACTTTAAAGTCAACCACAGACATACAGAGAGAGTCATCGTACTCGTCCTCCGCATTAACATATATCGCTCCTTCGGCAAGCAGTACATTTTCAGATTATGTCTTGTATACGATAAATGCTGGGGGACTCATCCACCGCACGTGGCCGAGGGCCAGACTACATTCAATAATTCGCAACCGACAAGAAAACCACAAACTATTTCTAAACGCTCGCCCACGATGCCAGCTAACCTCGTTCACGAGTAGCGTATTTCATCCGACAATTAGCAATTCATTGCTTTTCCAGGCCTCCACCAGCAAGCCACTGCGTGAACACGGAATTACCACACTGCAGGTTCTGATGGTGTATTCCCACAAACACCTTGTGTTTGATCCAGTGTGGAAAATGTAGTCAAAGTGACAAGAAATATTTCAGGGTTTGATCCAATAACCGCAATTGGGATCTGAATAGGAAGCCTCACCGGTTTCTGTTTTTTCATCTAAACAGCTCACCAGGTGCAATTTCCAAATGCGCGCGTTTCTACTTTCCTTTCAGAAACAGAGCGCGCGCCGTAAGCAGTCCGCGCGCGCCGTCAGGAGTCCGGGCCCGCCCTCCCGTGTCCTCCACTTCAGCACAAACCCAGCAGCACCTGCACGTGCTCCACAGGGGAACACTGCGTGGGAGAGCACGTACAGCAAGTCCTCGCAGCTTTATGCTCTCGGCTACGCGTATTTCCAAAATAAATAATTGGGCCTCGGCGCTGCAATTATATTCCCACGCAGGCCAGCTTGAGAGGCGTGTATGTGGGAGCAGGCTAAAGGCGCGCGCTGGTTCCTGCCGACATTCAAGCCTTAGTCAGCAGTATATCTTAAACAATGGCTACCCCGGACACTGCACGTGACAGTCAGACACTCAGGGGCAATGCAGTCATGATAAACAAAACGTAAACACCCACAAATACTTACATTTTTCAGCTTTCTGCTGTAGTCTGTGCTCCTGGGGTGCATGAAAGAAAAAAAAGAATATTGCATCACACAAGGTGCAACTTGTTAGGTATATTTGCATAAATCAAACATTGCAAGTGAATGTATACAGTATGTGCATCCTTTTATAGAAATAAAAACACTCTAGCTTGAACACAGTGATAGACAAGGGATCCTACTGGTATAACAAATACAGAGGCTTCTCACAAAAGAAAATGCACTCATTCAGTGAATTATATTCAAAACATTATTCAGCAACAACCGGACCTTAAAGAGATACAACATGGCCTCACTTCTCTATGAGTGATCTCTTGGCATAACTGCTGCGTTAAGAACTGCACCCATAATGCAAAAATGAATAGATAAACAAAACATCTTTATGACAAAGAAAAAAATATTAATTACTATAGCCTGGACGTATATTTAGTAAGAATTGTGTTTTTTGCTGCACACAAAAGATCTCCCCCTAAAGTCAACCAATTAGGCATGTTAACACCACCTGGCCAAAATAGTTTTCTTTAATGCTTGAAAACTGAAATAAACCACAGACAGTTTTTATCTTTTGCAAAATGGCTAGTGTCACCCATAATTTTTTATTCACCTGAGCTACAAAATACATTTTTGCTTAAAAATCCCAATTTTTCAGAACACGAAGGGTTATTTGGCAAATGAAGCAAATCCATACCTGCCTGGAAAATCCATGCAACTGAGTAATTCTACACTGCCCTCACCATACCGCTGTTTACATGACTGTCTTGCACATTTTCTGGGGCACATACTTTCCAATAAGCCACGTTGCTTATTCACAGAGGCTAGTTCATACAAAATTGTTCCCAATCTGCATGTAGAACAAGCATTGGCATAGCCAATAGGTCTCGCCTTTGGGACCTTATAAGTGTTTAGCCATGCAACAGTTGCATAACTAAATACTTATAAGGTCCCAAAAGCGAGACCTATTGGCTATGCAAAGCGGCGTGCGGCCGCGAAAGTGAAAGCGATCACGATCAAACCCGCCATGAAACCGAAAGTCATCGCGGTAAAGCGAGGCCCGCGCACATGCACTGTAGCTCTAGGCTGGCCTGGTAGCACTTTTTGGAGCCCTCTCAATAAGTCTCGCCAGACCAGCGCATGCGCTGGGTCAGGCGAGACCTAAAAAGGAGGGCCACTCCAATCAGTATCAAGAAGAAAATTAAAGATTCTGAGGTACAGTTTATAGAATTATAGAGGGGATGTATCAATATTGCATCTGTTTCCCACCAACACCGAGGCGACTATGATGCCGATTGGAACTTCAAAGTGGAAACTTCATCCTCCACCAACTATTTTCTGTTAAGTATGCATCCCTCACAGGTAAAATCCTGTAAGCTTATCTGACAGATCAGTTGTGCAGAAGGAGATGAATCAAAGGGAAGCCATACACAAAATGGCCTTCACACCCTCTGCATAGCCATCTCTCCCTCCCCTTCCAGGCCTCGGCTATGCTCTATATTTTCTATTAGAGAGCAGCCACAGGTGAAGTGCTGGCATAAGAATTGCTAGCAAACACGACAGACTTCCATCTCACACGCAAATCTGTAGGTTAGAGAGAAATCTACAATGGCATACGACACCTATCAGTTCCTTGCCTCGTTTGGGTTTGAAGAGACTTGGGATAAGAGAGGGGACATGATATTTCATTACAAGCCATTCCATTGATGCTTTCATATCTCTGCAGTCAGGGAGTTAACCACGTTCCCATCACTTAGCTCAAGTTTGAGAAGACTTAAACAAGGTGGATGAGAACTGGAAAACAGTTCCTTCTCCATGCTGACATCATAGCAATGAAACAAGTTTTGCATATTGATGCTGGGTCGCCACCACAGCAAAAAACTGATTTGAGTTGCTCATTCATGATAGCTACTTTCTATGGAAGCCATGCACACCACAGAAAGATCTGTAGGTCTTTCCAAACCTACAAGAAGCATATTTAGAAACCTCACCAAGTCTATCATTCCACTCCTGGTGCACAGAAATAGTGTGTTGGCACAAGATGCGTCCTACATATTGAACAGTTGCAAGATTGTCTGGTGAACCGTTCACATGAGGCTACTTTAACACTCAATCCAATATCTGCAATGAGAGACTAAGCACTGTGCTGGTAGTTGTAGAAATCACTATAAACAAGGAACCCATCTGCTATCAAGATGGCCCAAAGGCATAGAGTGAATATATGTTTTTTTGTTCAGCTCCATCGCCGTCTTATGAATACGCAGAAGTAATTCCAACAACATGAGTGCTAGCAGGAGGGCCAGGAATTGGCCAAACATTACTTTGTACCAGATCATGAATCCAGATGCAGCGAATGCTTGTAGGAAAACATTCCCAGATGACGCCATGTCAGTAATGAAACAAGGTCCAAATCCTGGCTTTTATTTAACAAACTAAATGATTCTGGAAGCTGTAGTCTTGATTCAAGTCAATGAAACCAATTCGACTGACGAATACAATCACACTGGTTTGTAAAAGGAAAGCAAAGGACTGGGGAATTTTATAGCTGGTGACAAGGAGTCATTTTGTCACCTTAGCTAAATTTGACCCTCACTTGTTCTTAATAAGGAGACACGTCAAAAGACGCTTTGAGAATAGTTGGAAAGGGTAAGAAAATAAAAGCTTCAACTGCATAATAAGAATTGACTCATTGCAGATCTAACTTCGGAAACAAACAACTTGCCAATCTTGATATATCCCACCAGTAGCAGTAAACATATTCTTGGGCACATAATTAAACACCATCACACAAAGATAACAGAGGAAAGGCTAATATAAACGGATCCCTAACCTACAAGGCAGAGTCAACTTAATTCTAATTAATGTTATTAAACCTAGGGTTGTAAACATAAGTAATGTACAAAAATGTGACATTGCATTATTTGCAGTCGATTTAGAATATATAAAATATATATAGATATTATTAAATGGAAAGAATAGCATGGGCCTTCACCAATGTCTTAAGTACCACACATATTCAAATGCTCACTAAACCTCTGTTACATTTCTCCTCCCTAATCACGGCCATGTATTATGGCCCCCGCAACAGCATGGAGAAAGCCCCAGGACTTCACAGCATTTGAAGGGGAGAAACAAGTCTACTGTGAGATCCAGGCCACTCAAATACCTGGACACTATGCTCTAATCGAGTTAATCGATATCTGAATTTCTACAATCATCAATAAGGATGCAGTTCTTAGAACAAAAAACGAATACATGGGGAAGCGCAAATGCCAAGCAGTGAACTGATGAGGGAGTTCAATGCAATGGATTAAAAGAGAGGTAAAGCAATTACTAACCGAGTAGGATGACCACATTTGCCATGGTGTCAAGAGCGGTAAACACAAACTAATAAAGGGAGCAGCTAGTGAAAGATGTCACATTAGGTCACAAAATCTAATCAGGCATCATCAAACAAAGGAACATTCCGAAATGCCCACTGCTGGTCATTCGCAGTGATGCAGGACTGGGTGAAGAGAAGTGTTTTTTCCCTCTGCATTGCATGACTCCTTTGAAAAATGTGCATTAAGGTGCCTGTTAGAAATGGGGGTCTCTAGTTGGCAATGGCTGGCCACTGTCCAAGTAGGGACCCTTCTTCCTAAGTCAGAGTAAGCAGTCTACACCCTTTGACAACCCCTGCTCAACCCTGTGGTAACGTAGCACGAGCAGCTAGGCTTATCTCAGAGGCAGTGTGTGAAGCATTTATGACCATACACAGTAATATAATGAGAAACACTACAAATGGACACCACTCAAGTAGTTATGAAAATAGGTATTTTTATATAGACTTAATCACAAGACCAATAACAGTAAAAATCCACAATACTATAAAAATATAATTACTTTAGAAATGCTGCAAGGAAAAATAGTTCAGGATGCACAAAATGATGTTTAGTTCAAGGCAGGGGTCTCTGCGACCCTTTTACTCACAAAGTATCTGGTTCCTGGAGCAAAGCAACAAAAATGTCGCTAAGGCGTTGTAGCGATAAATTTCCTCACGCTAACCAGCGATGCGTTGAATCCTTACCGCAAGGGAGGATGATGCGCTGGGTTGCGGGCATGACAAAGCGACAAACTTACTCACGCTAAGTCGGTGATGCGATGAAATCCTTGCCGCGAAGGGAGGATGATGCACCGAGCCTGTTGCGTGTGCGATCTTGCTGCGTTGACAAAGATGGCGCTCCGCGAGGAAGCGACGATCCGGATTCGATGCGGGGAAAATGGCGAACGCTCGGCGTCCGCGCTGCGATGATCCTGTTGCGATGATTTCAGATAGCGGGCGTTTTCAGGCCCGCAGACAGGTGCTGCGACGATCTTCGGATAGCGGGCGCTCGGCGACAGCGGAGCGGCGATTTTTCTCACGCTCACCAGCTGCAGCGGCTCGCTAACGGAGGTTAGCGACGATTTTCAGCGCTCTCTTCTCAACAGTAGAAATAGAGGTCCTGGAACACACAGGAGCCTCACCTGCAGATAGTAATCCTCGCTGGGAGGAAACAGGAGGCTGATGATGGAGTCTGATGTGCCTGAGACTCCAGCAGGAGGCTAGCTCTCTTCTAGCCCTTGGGTGATTGCTGTAGCACAAAAATAAAAGTCCAATCAAAGTTCTTTTCCTCTTCTTGAAGTCCAGTAGTAACAGCTGCAGGCCAGTCCCAGAAACAGCACACAAGCACAAGGACAGTCCTTCTCCTGCAGATTCTTGTAGTCCACGGACAGAGGTTCTTCTTGTTATCCAGGAGCAATACAAATTGTAGGGGTTTGTGCACAAATATTTATACCCCCCAAAGTCTTTGTTCTTAGGGGTCCCAAGCCTCTGAACCCAGCCAGAACCAGTTTTGCCCAGCCCTGGAGCACTTTGTTGATCAGGCTGCATCCTTCCTTTCAGAAAGAGGGGGTCTGCCCCAGACGCACAGTGGGAGGTGGAGCCAGCTTTCACCTTGCCAGGCACAGCCCTATTCAAGTGCAGGAGCTACCCCTCCCCTCACACCTAGGCAGGTCGCTCTATTCAACCCAGGTCTGACTCAGCCTGCCCTGTCCCTCCAAAACCAGACAGCCAATACACATAATAGCAGAGCAACTGGAAGGCTTAGGCAAGAAAGTACCTATACTCTAAAAGTGGTAGTTTCAAACCCAGAATATAAAAATAACCTTCACTAAAAGATGTATTTTAATATTCTGAGCTCAGGCATACTAGATTCGTTTTTCTACCATGTTCTGTGGGTCAGTTAGGACTATAGGATGTAATAGCCCAGACCTCCCATTCTGGCCTATGGAGAACAGGTAGCCTTACAGTAGTGAAAAACGAAATTGGGTGTAATTCACTACTAGGACATGCTACATACAACAGGGCATGTCCTACCTTACACATACAATGCGCCCTATCATAAGGGGGGCTTACATGATGCCAAGGGAAGGTTTAGGGGCTGGGAAGCGGGTGCACTTCACAGCCAAGATGGCAGTTCTGGACTGCACGCAGACACTGCAGTGGCAGGTCTGAGACACACTTTACAAGCTGCTTCTGTGGGTGGCACAAACCAGTGCTGCAGGCCCACCAGCAGGATTCGGTTTACCAGCCCTGGGCACACACCGGCCATGCTACTAGGGACTAACAGGTAAACTGAATAAGCCAATCATGGATGTACCAATTCATATGTCATCTTTACAAAGGGAGCATTCGCGCTGCGGCACTGAATGGCAGCGGCACAGCGCCCAGAGCATCTATAACCAGCAAAAACAGAGGAGACACAGCGAAAAAAGGAAGGGAGACTCACGCCAATGGTGCCAGGTCTAACACGCGTCCCCTCCAGCTGAAATGTGGGGAGAACTACCCATCCCCTTGGAAGTTCTCTTCACTAAGGCGGAAAAATCTGGACAGACCATCAGCATTGGCGTGTTCTGTACCAGGGCGATGTTCCACCGTAAAGTCCATACCCTGTAGGGAAATTGACCACCTTAACAACTTGGGATTCTCACCCCTCATCTGCATTAACCATCTGAGGGGCCTGTGGTCTGTCTGCACCCGGAAGTGAGTCCCAAAAAGGTATGGTCTCAGCTTCTTCAGTGCCCAGACCACAGCAAATGCCTCACGCTCAATTGCACTCCACTTCTGTTCCCGTGGAAGTAACCTCCTACTGATGAAGGCTACGGGTTGGTCTAGTCCCTCCTCATTCATCTGTGACAGAACAGCCCCCACCCCATGCTCTGAAGCGTCTGTCTGGACAATAAATTCCTTAGCAAAGTTGGGCGCCGGGAGCTCGGGCGCTGTACACATGGCAGTTTTGAGGGCATCAAAAGCTTTCTGACAGGTGTCAGTCCAGTTCACAATCTTGGGCTGCTTCTTGGAAGTCAGCTCAGTCAAGGGGGCAACGATGCTGCCATACCCCTTGACAAACCTCCTGTAATAACCCGTGAGTCCTAAGAAGGCCCTCACCTGGGTCTGGGTCCTTGGGGGCTCCCACGCCAGGATGGTTTCAATCTTGGGCTGTAGAGGTGCCACCTGGCCACTCCCTACCTGGTGTCCTAAGTACACCACCGAACCCTGCCCAATCTGGCACTTACTGGCCTTGATTGTGAGGCCTGCTCGGCGAAGCGCCATCAACACTTCCCAGAGGTGGTGTAAGTGGTCCTCCCACGAGGAACTGAATACTGCAATGTCATCCAGGTAGGCGGCACTGAAATCCTCCAGCCCAGCCAACACCTGATTGACCAACCTCTGGAAGGTGGCAGGGGCATTCTTCATTCCAAAGGGCATCACACGGAACTGGTAGTGCCCATCTGGGGTGGAGAATGCGGACCTCTCCTTTGCCCCATCAGTTAAGGCGATCTGCCAGTACCCAGACGTTAGATCAAACGTGCTGAGGTACCGGGCAGCCCCTAACCGATCTATGAGCTCATCAGCTCTGGGGATGGGGTGCGCGTCGGTCCTCGTGACCGAATTGAGACCTCGATAGTCCACACAGAACCTAAGTTCTGGAGTGTCACCAGGCGCTGCAGCTTTTGGTACCAAGACCACGGGGCTGGACCAGGGGATGCTAGAGGACTCAATCACCCCTAGAGCAAACATTTTGGAGACCTCCTCCTTGATGTAGGCCCTTACCCGGTCAGTCACTCGGTAAGCCTTGTGCTTGACAGGAGGACTGTCCCCGGTGTCCACCTCATGGACGCACCAGTCAGTGACACCAGGCACCAGGGAAAATAAATCAGGGAATTGCCCCAACAGCTGGCGGCAATCTAACTGTTGCTCAGGGGTCAGTGTGGTGGAGAGGACCACACCCTCCACTGACCCATCCTTTTCTCCTGCACACAGGAGGTCAGGAAGAGGCTCACTTTCCTCCTCCATCCCTGCATCTGTGGCAAGGAGCATGCCCACTTCAGACCTCTCAAAGTGGGGCTTCAGGCGATTCACATGCAGGACCCGCAGGGGGTTCCTGGGAGATTTAAAGTCCACCAAATAGGTAACTTGACTTTTGCGCTCCACCACCTCAAAGGGACCGGTCCACTTATCTTGGAGCGCACAAGGCTCCACTGGGGCTAGTACCCAAACCTTCTGACCAGGTTGAAATTCGACCAGAGTGGAATTCTGGTCGTGCCAACGTTTCATCTCCTCCTGGCTGGCTTCCAGATTTGCCTCAGCAATTTTTCTGAAACGCCGAGTTTGGTTCCTGAAGGCCAGGATGTAGCTAAATACATCCTGGGGAGGTTTCCTGGGAGATTGCTCCCAGCCTTCCTTGACCAAACTCAGAGGTCCTCTTACCGGATGGCCATAGAGCAGTTCAAAGGGACTGAACCCTAAGGACTTCTGTGGCACTTCACGGTATGCAAACAACAGGCATGGCAAGAGGACGTCCCACTTACGCCTCAGGGGCTCTTCTAGGCCCATGATCATGCCCTTCAAGGTCCGGTTGAATCTCTCAACCAGACCGTTACCCTGGGGGTGGTAAGGAGTGGTGAACTTGTAAGTCACCCCACACTCCTTCCACAGGGACTTCATATACTGGGAGATGAAGTTGGTCCCCCTGTCGCTCACCACCTCTCTGGGGAACCCCACACGGGAGAAGATCCCCATCAGTGCACGTGCCACCACGGGGGCCGTCACTGTCCTGAGCGGGATGGCTTCAGGGTACCGGGTGGCATGGTCCACCAAGACCAGGATGTACCTGTTGCCCATGGCTGTCTTGGGGTCCAGAGGCCCCACAATGTCGATGCCCACTCGCTCGAATGGGGTGCTAACAACTGGGAAGGGTTGGAGTGGGGCTTTGATCTTCCCCCCACTCTTCCAACTTGCCTGGCAAGTCTCACAGGTCCTACAATACGTATCTGAACTCTTGCGCATCTGGGTCCAATAAAAGTGGGTGACCAGCCTTTCAAAGGTCTTAGTCTGCCCCAGATGTCCTGCCAATGGGATGTCATGAGCCAACCCCAGTAGGAAGGTTCTGAAGCACTCGGGTACCACCAGCACACGGGCTGACCCCGGTTCAGCAACCTTAGGCTCGCTATACAGGAGACTGTTCTCCCAATAAATCAGATGTGAACCGGACACATCACCTGCTGCCTGGGCTGCAGCCTGTTGCCGCATACCCTCAAGAGAGGGGCAAGTTCTCTGCTGTTCACAAAACTCCTCCCTGGTGGGCCCCCCTTCCTGCTGCCACTGGCTCAGCTAGGTCCCCCAGGTCGGTACTCTGCTCCCCGGTAGGCTCCAGGGCATCCCCCTCAGGGTCTGCTCCCTCCTGGGCCGTGGGAACCAAGGGGGCCGGTTTCCCGCGCACCCTGCCCCCTCCCTCTAAGGCAGGGACCTGGGCCATATTCTCAGGCTCCAGGTCTTTCTCAATACTCTCTTTGGCTGCCATGGACCGAGCGGTAGCACATGCCCACTCAGGCAGTCCCAACATTTGCAAGTGAGCTCTCTTCTCCACCGTAGCCCACGGGGAGTTCTCCAAATCATTGCCCAACAGACAGTCCACAGGCATGGCGGGCCTCACAGCTACCTGAAGAGTTCCTGAGACCCCCCCCCCACTCAAAGGGAACCTGAGCCACCTCACAGTGGCTCTCTGTGTTGTCTGCAGACACTACTGGGTAGAATGCATGGGGCACAACCTGCTCTTTGGACACCAACCGGGAGCTGACAGCAGTTACACTGGCTCCTGTGTCCCTCAGAGCCTCCACTCTATGGCCATTGATGGTTACCCACTGCCTGTATTTTTTAGTGTTATCAGGCAGTGCAGGCTTAGGAACCATTTCAAAGTCTCCTAGTGAGACAAGGGTCAACTCTACGGGGTCCCACCCGCCGGGGGCACCCATCTCCTCCTCCCCCAGGGCTACACTAGCAAGCTGGCGGGGCGGTGCACTGGGTGGTGCAGGAGTATCCTTTTGGGGACACTGGGGGTCAAAGTATCTGTGGCCCACCTGGCCACACTTAAAACAAGTAGTGGGCCTCCTTGGAACAGGATTACCTGTTGGAGGCACTGGCTTCTTATCTGGGGGAGGCTGGGATACCACTGCCTGGTTCCCTTGGGAATTATCTTGGGGCCCTCGGTGGAACTCCCTTGGTTTACCCCTGTCCCCCCCACCTCTCTGCTGGGGACCCTGCCCACCTTTGGCGAAGTCTCCCACTGGACCCTTGCGAACCCGGGTGCTCACCCAGCGGTCCGCCTCCTCAGCAAGCTTCCTAGGGTTAGTCAGCTTGCAATCTATCAGATGCTGGCGTAGCTCAGGAAAACAGTTACTAGAAAAATGCTCCCATGCAATCAAGTCATACAGTTGCTCAAAAGTTTCTACTTTGCTGCCTTTTACCCAGCGCTCCATTGCTCTGCCAAAAAAAGACACATATTCTACCCACATGGTACCCTCTATCTTCTTGCAAGTTCTAAATCTCTGCCTGTACATTTCAGGGGTCAAACCATAGCGGGTAATCAAAGCTTCCTTCATGTGGGCATAAATCATTCTACTTTATGGGGGTAGGTCCAACAAGGTATCCCTCCCCTCACTCACAAAGCGTCCCCACAACCCCGCTCCCCAATCCTTCTCAGGGACCCGGTGGGACACCATAGCTAATTCATAAGCGGCAAACCATTGCCCAATATCCTCACTTTTATGAAAATCCTTAATAACCTCTTTAGGTATATACACTCTACTCTCATTATGCACTACCGGTATGCTGCCACCAGAGGGGGAGATCTCAATACTCTTGGCCTTAATCTCCAACTCCCTCAAAATTCTCTCATGTTCAAATTTCATCTTCATTATCTCAACTTCCAACTTCTTATTCTCTAGGTCTCTCTGACCATCCAATTTAAGCTTAGCCATCTCCATATTATGCCGCCTATCTCTCTCCCTGTCCTCCATCTCTTCTGGAGTCAGGCCCCTTGAGGACACACTAGTGCCCGGGCTGGAAACTGCTTTATCCCCTACCAAATCTACAATTTCGTCCTGCCGCTCTCCTGCATCCTCTCCTCCCTCCACAGGCTCTTCTACATTCTTTGGGGCATCCCTGGCTTCTAACCAGGCCTTCAGCGCCTTGTAATACTCTTCCCTTTTAGTGAGACCTGTGATAGGGACTGTGAAGCGTTTGCAAAAATATTTGAGCTGCTTGGCATTGTAGGTGTCTAATTTCTCTTCTTCCCAGGAGAGATCCTCAGAGGCATTGGATCTGGGCTTGGCCATTGTAATAATAACTGGCAATATCGATCAAAAATAGAATCAAAAATCTCAAAAACGTACGTGGTTGTGTTATGGTCTGCACTCACTAGTAGTGTACACTATAATTACTGTATGCAATCATAAATGCAAGTCTAGATCCTCACCGCTGCCACCAATGTTAGAAATGGGGGTCTCTAGTTGGCAATGGCTGGCCACTGTCCAAGTAGGGACCCTTCTTCCTAAGTCAGAGTAAGCAGCCTACACCCTTTGACAACCCCTGCTCAACCCTGTGGTAACGTAGCACGAGCAGCTAGGCTTATCTCAGAGGCAGTGTGTGAAGCATTTATGACCATACACAGTAACATAATGTGGAAAACTACAAATGGACACCACTCAAGTAGTTATGAAAAATAGGTATTTTTATATAGACTTAATCACAAGACCAATAACAGTAAAAATCCACAATACTATAAAAATATAATTACTTTAGAAATGCTGCAAGGAAAAATAGTTCAGGATGCACAAAATGATGTTAAGTTCAAGGCAGGGGTCTCTGCGACCCTTTTACTCACAAAGTATCTGGTTCCTGGAGCAAAGCAACAAAAATGTCGCTAAGGCGTTGTAGCGATAAATTTCCTCACGCTAACCAGCGATGCGTTGAATCCTTACCGCAAGGGAGGATGATGCGCTGGGTTGCGGGCAGGACAAAGCGACAAACTTCCTCACGCTAAGTCGGTGATGCGATGAAATCCTTGCCGCGAAGGGAGGATGATGCACCGAGCCTGTTGCGTGTGCGATCTTGCTGCGTTGACAAAGATGGCGCTCCGCGAGGAAGCGACGATCCGGATTCGATGCGGGGAAAATGGCGAACGCTCGGCGTCCGCGCTGCGATGATCCTGTTGCGATGATTTCAGATAGCGGGCGTTTTCAGGCCCGCAGACAGGTGCTGCGACGATCTTCGGATAGCGGGCGCTCGGCGACAGCGGAGCGGCGATTTTTCTCACGCTCACCAGCTGCAGCGGCTCGCTAACGGAGGTTAGCGACGATTTTCAGCGCTCTCTTCTCAACAGTAGAAATAGAGGTCCTGGAACACACAGGAGCCTCACCTGCAGATAGTAATCCTCGCTGGAAGGAAACAGGAGGCTGATGATGGAGTCTGATGTGCCTGAGACTCCAGCAGGAGGCTAGCTCTCTTCTAGCCCTTGGGTGATTGCTGTAGCACAAAAATAAAAGTCCAATCAAAGTTCTTTTCCTCTTCTTGAAGTCCAGTAGTAACAGCTGCAGGCCAGTCCCAGAAACAGCACACAAGCACAAGGACAGTCCTTCTCCTGCAGATTCTTGTAGTCCACGGACAGAGGTTCTTCTTGTTATCCAGGAGCAATACAAATTGTAGGGGTTTGTGCACAAATATTTATACCCCCAAAGTCTTTGTTCTTAGGGGTCCCAAGCCTCTGAACCCAGCCAGAACCAGTTTTGCCCAGCCCTGGAGCACTTTGTTGATCAGGCTGCATCCTTCCTTTCAGAAAGAGGGGGTCTGCCCCAGACGCACAGTGGGAGGTGGAGCCAGCTTTCACCTTGACAGGCACAGCCCTATTCAAGTGCAGGAGCTACCCCTCCCCTCACACCTAGGCAGGTCGCTCTATTCAACCCAGGTCTGACTCAGCCTGCCCTGTCCCTCCAAAACCAGACAGCCAATACACATAATAGCAGAGCAACTGGAAGGCTTAGGCAAGAAAGTACCTATACTTTAAAAGTGGTAGTTTCAAACCCAGAATATAAAAATAACCTTCACTAAAAGATGTATTTCAATATTCTGAGCTCAGGCATACTAGATTCGTTTTTCTACCATGTTCTGTGGGTCAGTTAGGACTATAGGATGTAATAGCCCAGACCTCCCATTCTGGCCTATGGAGAACAGGTAGCCTTACAGTAGTGAAAAACGAAATTGGGTGTAATTCACTACTAGGACATGCTACATACAACAGGGCATGTCCTACCTTACACATACAATGCGCCCTATCATAAGGGGGGCTTACATGATGCCAAGGGAAGGTTTAGGGGCTGGGAAGCGGGTGCACTTCACAGCCAAGATGGCAGTTCTGGACTGCACGCAGACACTGCAGTGGCAGGTCTGAGACACACTTTACAAGCTGCTTCTGTGGGTGGCACAAACCAGTGCTGCAGGCCCACCAGCAGCATTCGGTTTACCAGCCCTGGGCACACACCGGCCACGCTACTAGGGACTAACAGGTAAACTGAATAAGCCAATCATGGATGTACCAATTCATATGTCATCTTTACAAAGGGAGCATTCGCGCTGCGGCACTGAATGGCAGCGGCACAGCGCCCAGAGCATCTATAACCAGCAAAAACAGAGGAGACACAGCGAAAAAAGGAAGGGAGACTCACGCCAATGGTGCCAGGTCTAACAGTACACTACTCCATAAACAACCCTACACCACTGAAGATACCTTCACGGAACACTCATGTCACAACAGGACTTGCATATTACCAATGAACTTAGAGTATCACAAAGTATATCCTGAAAACATTATTTTTTCAGGAGCTCGAGCTGTGAATGAATGAATACATAGGCAGGTTATTATAACCCATCAACAGAAAACCATTTAAATGGTTACAACAAATTAATGCGAAACTGGCTCTTGTAAGTGCAGATCCCCATGAGTGCATCTTCCTCACCGAGGATGTGCACTCCAAGTACACAACTTCGTGATGACACGGAGATACAAAAGGCAGCCAACATCAAGGATAATATGAGTGTCGGGGTGAATTATGGCGGGCCTCATGCTTTGCATACCATTACTGGTGAATCTACTCTTTAGCACTTCCTACAGCAAACTCTCCTCTCAGTATCATAAAATGTGCCTTTCAGCATGTCATTATTGATACTACAGTCTGGCTACTGAATACAAAATCTCGTTCAATAGTGTAACACGCGGTCTGGAGTATTCTAAAATCAGGAAGGTGAAGACCAGCCCTCGCAGCCTTTTCACTAATGTTTTATTTGTGCATCATAGTTTGATTTCGACAAGAAAATGAAAATTCAAGGACAATTGTAATTCATCTTCCAGGAACTGTTTCTATTGAAGCTTCAACTTTCTGGTTTCCATTATAGGAGTGACTGCGATCTTCTGTACTTTTCAGTAAAAACAGAAGCAGAGTGAGCAGGTCTTATCGAAGGTTGGTGGACCTTGCATGACATCATACAAAATACATCACTAGTGTGTGCACGTGTTTGTTCATTTTTACATCAAGTTTAAAAGTTATTTACTGTTTTTGATGGAAGAAATTTGTGTAGTAAACTAGAGCAGTGATAATCTCCACCCCTCCACCCCCCCCCCCCCATGTCTTGAATAGAGCCAACCAAATGTAACGCATGTAGAGAACATTTTGCAGTGGCAGATAGAAAGTAAACTTGTTTTTTGATTATAGAAATCAACCAGTATCAGTTTATGCCAACCAGATACCATGTTTAGGTCTCCAACACCCATAGCGGAAGGGCGTATGAGATGTTGTGCATACTTCACACTAGGAGGATTGCTCATCTATCACTGGAAGCACGCGAAGAAAAATAAACCTGCCGTGCACGTGTTTTTCTTTCCACTGTAATCTTAATATGAATAAAGTTATGTAAGCCTGCTGAACACGTCCATGTAAAATTCCTTCACGCATTAGATCACCGTAGATTCATATATTGAAGTGAGAAATAAAAATAAACCTGCCACTTGACAGTGACAAGTGCCCTGCAGAGAGAATGATACAAAAGTGAAACGTTTACACAGAGAGGTTTCTGCTAACACGAACCTTATGGACGTGGCCAATCACAACAGCCCAGCACAATGAGCGCAGCCGCCTGGAGAGCGAAAGTTTAAGTAACTAAACCTAGGCGTCTGATTACTGCGCACAAAAATAACAGATCACTGAAATATGTCCTATCACATCTAAGCGACAGATTCACTGGCGGATTGTTTGGTGGATAACAGTCTGGCACCCCCTCAGGCAAGTGTTGCAACACAGACTAAGGGGGTCACTCAAGCACCAGCAGCCTGGCGGCCAAGCTGGTGGTGGCCACACAGCCACATTCAGAGGCCCTGCTGCTGTGGCTTAGGATTTTTGCTGAAAGTGCTCTGGCCGATAGGAGGTCACTGAGTGTTGACCACGTCACCATTTCATATCATCAGAACAGCTCGGTCAGCATTATGTTTAGGTCCAGCTTGACAGTGCAGCTGTCACCAGACCTTATGTGATAAGCTGAAAAAGAGCGCTGAGAAGCACGACTGAAGGGGCGGCTTTAGCTCCGTCCAAATCTTTATTTTCCCCAAGTAGAGCATTTGATTGGACAGAAGAGTGCTTGTATTGCACTTTTTGCTTTGTGTGCACAATACAACAGGATTAATTTGGTCAAGGTGCTAAGTTTATGATCAAGGCCAGAGCCCTGATCTATTATGCAAAGTTACAACAAAGGCAGTAGGAGTGACAATCATTTTGAAAAGCAAATGTTAAAGGCAAAAGGGCATTTAAGGGTGCATTTTCATCACAGTGTGTGAAAGCTGGAAAATAAGTATTTTGTTACATGGAATCTTACAGACTACCACATTAAGCAAAGGGATTTCGTGTTGGTTACCATCTTCGACAAATCCCGGGGATAGAAGAAAACTTGTTAGACAGGCCTAGGAGTGGTTGTATAATGTTTTTCCAGTGTAATTGTGTATACTTTTGTGATTCTTAATGGTCTGAGATGGTTACGGGGACAAGCCAAATATCAAGGCTATAGGCCTCACTGGTTCATGGGAAAAAGTGGTCAGATGCTATAGGCCCCATCTGTTTATTATGAAAAGTTACAACACATGCAGTAGGCCTGCATGGTTGTTGTGAAAACATTTGTTAAAACTAATGGGCCTTTAAGAGTGGATTGTTATTACACTTTGCTAAAGTGTGCGTAGAAAGGTATTTTATTAAATGGAGTTTTTCAGATTACTGTTGCAGGCAGGGATTTTGGGGTTGGTCATTCCTTCTGACCAACCCTGGGGATAGAAGATTTGCACTTTGATAGATTGCTGTTACCCCTACTTAGGAGGGGTTACATATTTTTTGCCAACTATGGTGCTATACATATTTTTCATTTTATGACTATGACTAACTATTGAAAGAAATTACAAAAAATGCTAAGAGTGCAGAAGAAGCTGTGGTGAAATTTACACTCGAGTCAATAAAGAGATAACCTAGAAGGATCAAAAAAGATTTGAGAATTCACCTCACCCACAACTTATTGCGGCATGCTTCATCCTCGATGACCCCCCACACCAGGGTAGGGTAATCACACTGGTGGACTCAACCAAAAAAGGGAGTTCAATATTATTTTTTTCAGGACAATCGCAGGGGTTCATATGTCAAATTTAAAAATACTTAATGGTATACCAAATAGATTTCATTTTTTGCCATACGTACACATGGTTTGTTTTAAAAACAAATATGCTTGGCTCAAAATTGAGAATGATAGTTCACCTAACCACATATATATGCCAACATGTTTCAGTCAATTATTATGCCTGCATAGGTCAAAAGTCTTATTCAGGGCTTGAGAACACCCTGCCTACTTAATTATTTTTTTTTTTTTGTTGAATATATGTTTATTTGCATGAAAATCACTCAAATACAGTGCAATCAACACCCAATACTTGCCCGGAACATACCAATATACAATTCCCTTTGCACCAACATCCTTATTATGACTCCACAATAGACGGAACAATTCAGTGCCTCCCCAGCAGACCTTGTGGGGTACCCCTTGGAAGTCCACCATCCAGTGCCCATACGTAGGTAGCTCCCTGCCTACTTAATGTATATATCCCATGCAAATATATGTGGCATACAGCTCTCATACCCGTCTACTGTAATTAGCAATGATACCCTATTGTGGGATACCACTGGGCCTTCATGGTCAAGAATGGGAGGCATCTCCCCTCTAGTCACACATTCGTCAAGGGGTAGATGCAGTCTGCCAAACCTAATCAGCCCCCAATCTGCTGCATAGTAGTACACTTCTATGGTCAACCATGGCACAATCAGGGCTGACATTAGGGAGGTGTGACTGGTGCAGCCGCACATGGTGCTGTGTTTAGAAAAAACACATGGGTTTAAAAGCACCTGCTGCACAGTTCCATGTGTGTCCAGCACTTTTCAAGCAACAATAACGATGTAAAGATGACTCTGGTGATTAATATTACTTCTGGAGAGGGATCAGAGTTTTTTCTTGTGGCAGTTTTGCCTCATCATACAGTAGCCCAGAGGGTTAATATGCCTGCTGCAAAGGACGTGTTTCATGCAGATCACAGAACTGTATTTTATGTGACTAGCTCAGTTGGTTACTGCTTTTGTCACAGAGATCCTTTTGTTACTTGCAGTTTCGAAATTACAATCCTTAATATAGCACAGTGACCTATTAACTGTCAAAGAGCTGTATGCAAATGGCATGCTATAGGCTAGAATCTTTTGTTTTTTTCTCACTCTTTCATTATCCTAATGTTGCTAAAAAGGGTTTGATGGGTGGAAATACATTCTTATTACTGAAGTCAACTCAAACCACGGTAGTATGTTTTAAATCCTGAGTTTGTGCTTCTCCACACCAAACTCACTCTTAAAATATACGGCCTACTAGTCTGGATGACATGCGACTTCGACACAGTGTAATCCTCATTGTTTTATGTAACATTTCCTATGGACTGATGTACAAACGTATGATTCATTTTCTCTGTATAACATATGTGTGATATAAAGTGCTCTGATACCCTACACTGGTATGAATAGCGCTATAAAACAAATGAAATGCATGTGAGAGAGGGGCTATACAGAGATGAGAGGCAATGTTGGAGGGTGGTAGTGAGGGAGGCAATGTTGGAGGGTGGTAGTGAGGGAGGCAATGTTGGAGGGTGGTAGTGAGGGAGGCAATGGAGAAGGTGGTCATTAGATGGTGCCAAAAAAGATTTTCGCACTGGACACCACCAGCACTAAAGCCAGTCCTGGGCACAAGGACACTTTCCATTACTACTAATAATACAAATATCTTCCAGTGAGAGCGTCATAGACAGGAGTGCTGTATCTCGTTTTGAAGTGACAAAACAATATTAAATTATATTTTAGACCTTCGTTCACATATTTGTACTTATTTTAAAATGCTTATGCTGGAGATAGTATAGTGAATGAAGTTGTGCGGTAATAAAATCATCGACAAATGTCAATAGCTCAGTCATTGTATTGAGTCCCTAAACAGTGTAGAGCATGCAGCTATGCGGAGGAATGAATGTGTATTGGATCCCCGAGTCACGTTTAGATTTTTTTTCCAATTCCCTTGGTAAGTGCAGCTTCTGGAGGGGAGGCTGTAATCTGGAAATTTCACTCTATTCAAATATTTTCAGATGTTCTAAACCTTCTCTGGATGAGTAGATCAGGAACTTTCCCCATGTTTAAAGCATCTATTTCATAAGACTTGTAGTTCAGGGACACACACAGAGGGTACAAGGTATATCAGAACCCATTCCAGGGTGATAGTGCTAGCAGAGGTTACTGGACTCCAACAGTGGTAGTAAGGACAGCAGGATAAGGGTCCTAAGGGAGGTGGTGTGGGGACAGAGACTCAGAACTCACCATTTATGCAACAGACAAGATTTACTGCCAAGTCCAGTGCTTCTTTTTGTGAAAAAGAGAAAAACTTTTATCAACTCTAAAATGCACTATTACACATATTTATTACAAGGGCCTAAGTTTTGTACATATAGCATGGGATTTCTACAAAGAAACGAATGCGGTTTAAAGTACACGGAGATGGAGGGTCACTTACTGAATGCATAAGCGGTTTCCCTAGTTCTGTGACCTACATGTCAAGCTTTACAGAATGTCCCAGAACCAAGTCTTTAAAGTTATGGCATTGTCCCAACCCTCCTAATTCAATTAGTGAGGGGAGTTCCAGCTTTACCTAGGTATTGACTTTTGGATGCGATGGCGGTGTGCCGGGGATTCTTGAGTTAGACAGGGCAGCCACCATTTCTTTAGACTCTCAGTGCAACAGGGAGTTGGTTAGCAACTCACGCACCACCTTCAATCTGTCTGGGGCTTCTGCTGGCATGCAGGCATGTTGCGTGAAGACTATACCAGTTGGTACCATTGACTTCTCCACCTAGCAATGGTGCCCTCTCGGGGCATCGGCGCAGTCGTTCATAACAATTGGTGTTTCTGGTAACGGTTACTCACAACTCTCAGCTCATGGTTGCTCATAGCTGCAGGTACTTCAGGTTGGTCTTATTTGCAAAATACTGAGATCACAGCAGTGATTGCACCACTTGTAGGCTAATCAGGTGACTTGGTTAGGTCGGGGAGACCAGAAGACCTCCTGCAAATTCAGGCTGGCGCTGGTTACACTCCCCACAGCAGTCTGCAATTTCTGAGGCTGCTCAAACACTTGTGGGCAGAGCAACTAGGGTTCTTCTTGTCAGCCATCTCCCTGCAGGGGCCAAACACTATTTCCCCTCTTTCATCAGGCCAGCAGCTCTAAGCTCATAGGCAGACCTCCTAGTAATATTGCAGGCTTCAGGCAGTGTTTCATCACCTGTGGAAGATTGGCTGCACATGACACCAACCCTTGATCTCAGGATTTCTTAGAGTATTCTGCTGGAGTAACCCCTTGAATGAATGAATGAACCAAATTTGTTATAGCGCTGGTTACTCACAAAGAGTGTCCCGGCGCTGACAGAGATCGGGTGGGGGAGCAAGAAAAACGCTGCTAAGTTCTAAAAAGCCATGTTTTCAGGTGTTTCTTAAAAACTAAAATGTCTGGGATAGCCCGAAGAGTGGCCGGGAGTTTGTTCCAGGCCTGGGCCCCCAGGAAACCAAATGATCTGCCACCCATACGGGCCAAGCGTACCTTGGGTGTACGGGCAAGGTCAGACGAAGAGGATTTTAGGGACCGTGCTGGAATATAGCGGTCAGCTCGTTTCCCATGAAGGGCCTAAAAGAAGACAACGAGGGCTTTGAATTTTAATCCTTTCTTTCAATCGTAGCCAGTGGAGGCATTTAAGGAGGGGCGCCATAAGAGACCTGGGTTTAGCTCTGAGAATTGTCCTGGCTGCAGCATTTTGTACTACTTGCAGGCGCTGTACAAGGCAACTGGGAAGGCCCAAATACAGGACATTTGCCTAGTCCAGTCTTGAGGTCACCAATGCCTGGACCACCGTTTTCCTAGTCTCTAGTGTTAGAAGTGGCAGAAATGTTCTTAGCATGTGCAGAATGCCGAAGCAGGTGCCGACCAGACCTTGGACATGTGAACTCAAGGAAAGTGCATTATCCAGGAAAACACCATGGTTTCTCAAAGATGATTGCTCCGAGTGTGGAGGCGAGTATTCTTCAGGCCACCATGCGTTCCAACTATTGACTACAGGTTGGCCAAAGAAGACAATCTCGGATTTGTCCGAGTTGCACTTCAGCCGATTCATCTTGAGCCACTGAAATACCTTTGTCAGACATGCTCTGATGTTTGCACCGTCAAAGTCAGCTCCTTTTTTCGCAGGTGAAAATCAATTGTGTGTCATCCGCGTAGGATATAATCTTAGCGCCATTTGCATTTGCCATGGTTGCCAAGGGGTACAAGTACAGGTTGAAAAGGGTCTGACTGAAAATGGAGCTCTTGGGAACTCCAACCTTCAACTCAGGCATGGGGGCTGAGAAGGGGGGAAGCCATATTTTTTGGGCTCTGTCTTGCAGGAAAGAATCCAACCAGGCCAATACTATCCCGCCAATTCCCAGAGTCCTCAATCTGTCAATGAGTCTTACGTGCCGGACAGTGTCAAATGCTGAAGACAGATCGAGTAATATCAGGACAGCCCTTCCGCCCGGATCCAATTTTTCTCTGATGTACTCCGTCACTTCCAGTAGGGCCGTCTCAGTGCTAAAAATTAGCCCTAAACCCCGATTGAGACGGGTGCAACAGATTGTGGCTTTCTGTGTGATTAAGAAATTTTTTATTTACATGTTTTTCTAGACCTTTTGAGAGGGCCGGAAGGAGAGAAATCGGCCTATAGTTGGAGGGATTGTTATGGTCAGCCGAAGGTTTTTTTTGTTTTTTTTAATTTGAAGAATTTTGGCCTCCTTCCCTATGCATGGTACTTTCCCAGCGGAAAGGGATGAATTCAGTACCTTATTTACTGTGACATTTAACATGGGGGCAAGTGAAGCCAGAAATGTTCTTCCTTGGTCAATGACAAAATGGAAACAAACGATAAAGTGTGGGTGCCAAATTCAAAATTATTTCCATGCAGGAAACCAGGATCTCACTGTCAAAGGTCTGGAACTGGCTTGGGGCAGCCTCTTCTATGTATATTCCTATTCCGTGAAGCAGGTAAAGTCCTTCCCTCTGGAAGGGTTCTTCTCAATAGATAGCGAGGAGGGGTGTTTTTAACTGGAGACCCACAACAGAAGTACAATCAAGTGTGAAGTTCTGCACCTGACTGATAGTCAGACTCTGCAGGCCCTCCACTATATGGTCGCAACTGCCTCTCTAAATAGCCACAGCTCCATCTCCATCTCCTAGGCTTCACTGTCTGGGGTTGTTTTTTGCAAGCCCGGAATGCCAGAAACACTCTTTCTTGTCCATGGAGGCTAAGCCACAACCTCATTTGTGGGCAATGTTGTACCATGGGCCCTGTAAAATGGATCCGGCTGGTCTGGCCAGGAGTACACTCATTTCACATACAGCCCTGCGAAAAGCATCACATACAAACACCCACAAAATTCACTCTGGATATCAGTGCAGCTTTTGGGTTCTACTTTCCACCGGACCTTCACCAGACCTTTACCCAAGTGGGGCTGATAAGCACCACAATCTTCCTAAACAGAAAAAGGCCCATTTTGCAACTATCAATTAAATAACATACAGTACACTGCCACCACCGCTTAATGGATGTGTCTCGCAACACAGACAGTATACTTGTGGCAGCTCAAGGGTATGCTGGTGAGCTCCTCCAGAACACAAAGACAGCCTCCGGGTCTCAAAACGTATAATATCCCCTAGACCAAGCCATTCATGCACAATGATCGTGCATTCTAGGACGAACAAAAAATATCAGGATACCAGATATCATGCAGTTGGGTTACTCGGAGCATGTCCTAAAAAGCCACCTCAATGAACTCGCAGTACCAAGGGATATACATACCCTAAACACAAGACAGTGTATTTGTGACAGCGCTGTTTGCTGCACTCCCTAACCTTGACTGAAAGACGTCTGTGTGTATTCAAATATATTTTTTGGACAGGCACCAAAAACAACCCATTGAAAAGGGCGAAATTGGGGATTTCTCAATGTAAAGATTTGTTTTATAGCAGAGTTAGAAATAAAACCCATTTCCACCAGACCACCTTCTACTGCAGGTTGTTCTCCACACATCATGCAAGAGTTAGCATGGAAGAACAGAAGTTCACATGGAAATGCATGAATCCATGTTTACTCCAGGGATCCACTGTAAATCTCCAAAAAGTCGGAAATCTGCACCAATCATAAATACTGTAGCTTCTCACTCCCCTGTGTGTACACAACTCAGCCACGCTATAAATTCTAGCACAGGTCAGGCACAACTAGGCCTGTTCCCAGTGAACCACAGACTGTGGAGGGGGCATATGGTGTGCATAACAAGTTCAATCACAAATGAGAGAGGTGGGAGATAAAAATGTTGCTTCTACTAGGTTGTAAAATTCCTTAATCTAGCCTAGCCCATCACTCTTGCTGTAATACGATAGTCGCTTCCATTTACAGCGACTATCGTATCGTATCGTGAAACTTACCCCCAGCCTCCAAGTCCTTGCTCCAAGCCACACTTCCTGTAATGATGGAATCATGAATGATTCTTGGTGATCCATGCAGGGCGCCTCAAAGCTGCGGCGTTGTCATCTTCAGAATTAAGTGATCTTGCGGTGAACTGATGCATGTGTACATATGGTCGTCACTGGAAAGCACTGTAGGAATTTCATTAGAAACCTTTAATCTTGAAATATCAAGGGGTTCCTCCAGGGCAGTGAGAAGTGGCTTCGCTAAATCCTAATAACCTCTCCTTTAAAATGACTCATGGACTTCGAACCTGACGCACGAGGTTCATACTTCTGCAGCAGGCAAACAAATGCGAACGCTTGGCCCGACAGCACAACTTCAGAAATGAGGCACAACACAGATGACACGATAACGATCCAGTCTCAAGCATAGGACTTGCAAATCTTGGGACTGTGCAAGAAAGAACCTAGAATTAATACAGATAGGATTCTAAAGTCAACCTTATCTGGCAGACTAGAAGGAACTAGGCTACAGCTGGTAGCCAGGTCTAACATCATGAGTGCCTCTGATGGGGATAGCGCTCTCCCATTTGGACAAGATATGCAGAGGGCGAAAATCTATGAAAAAGATCCAGTGATATTGAGCATGAAATACTAAGCATCACACAAGTCCATCTTTGGTACCTGCGGGAAAACTGAAACCTCCCCTTGTCTTACCTGGTAAACCAGAAATAGGACCACCCTCAAGTGATCCTTCCTACATATTGTGTCTAACCCGCAACCACCTCATGCTCAACGTCCTCAAAACGGAATTCCTCTTGATCACCACCCCACAATTGCTCTCTCCCCATACAGGAATAGCTCAAACAACGTACAGCTCTCAATTGTGCCCCTAACATAATTGACTCCACGAGATCATTTGGTATAACTTTGGACAAATATCTGAATATGCAAGATCATATCAGCACAACAACCCTGGGATGCTAAAGAAAATCAAACCGTTCGAGCCCCCTGCGACCTTCATTTGGCAGTACAATCCCATTTCATTTACCGATTAGACTATGGGATTGCTACTCTTGCAGGCCATCCCAAAACAAGGTTAGCACCATTAGGAGCTGTGGTGAACTCAGCAGCTAGACCAGTCAGGGGATCTAGAACATTTTATCATATCAGTCCGGACCTAAAACTATTAAACTGGCTCCCGCTTGAAGCAGGACCCAGCTGAAAATAGCTTGCACGACCCATAAGGGTCTACAACACAACACTCCCATTTACCTGGCCAATAAACTAGAATGGTCTGGGGGCAGTCATTCCTTGAGAAGCGCCAATTCCCTATTGCTGAAACTGCACAAGCTCAACAAAAAGACAACATACAACCGCTCAATCTCTGGCTTGGCACCTAGAATATGGAACTCACTGCCGCCCACCAAAAAGAACCAACCCCTCGACGACCGCCTTCAAAATAAAAATGAAAAGGTTTGACGAAAAAATATCTGTTAACAACCCTGATGAATGCTTAGGGTTGACTCATGGTGATGATATTGGATCATGAATCTACCTGCACAATGGTTGCTCTGCAGTTTTTTCTGTTATTACTTATAACTGATTGCCTCTCACTTTATATGTAAATCTTGTCTGCAATTTTTCTGCGCTCTGGGACCTGGATGAGTTCTGTCCGTGCATTATAAAACTCTTCAAATAAATAAAAACAAATAAAATTGTACCCAAGACCTGACATTTCCGCTTGTTCACAAAAGGCCTTAATTTGGCCTCAGCTTTCTCTCGTGTGTAAAGCATGATCCCGTAAATCTGCTGTCACAAAACGCACAGATCTCCCACATTCTTTGCATCATATGTTCACCCTTCTACAGACTATTTCTTATCCCCTTTCGCTGAGATTCCCAAGTGACATACTGTGTCGAAATGCATGCATCCCTCTAGATGTTGGAACTTTCTGCATTCATTTTGCAGGCATGTACTCTGAAGGTCTCAAAACAAAGTTGATACTTCTATTTCTCTCAAATTTACTTTGATCATTTTCTTTTTTCCACTGCTTTTCCCAAATTGCACAGCGCTGTGATGCTCCTATTGAGGTCTTACCAAGTGGTATCTGGAAACTGTCAAGCTTGAAAAAGTAAAAGTAAACCTTGGCTGCAACACTGCGAGTGCCCATTTTAAAATGATGTGAGAGGATTTTCAGCTGGCCTTCACAGAGAGGGAGACACCAGAGTACCTGCGCCCCCCTTCTAGGGATTATCAAAGGAAGGGTCGGGGCTGTCTGCATGCTGCAGCTTGAAAAGGTCTCTAGTTTAAAAACCATACTCATTGCGAAAATAAATGTAAATGACTGCTGCTGGGTACCTAAAGTGCATTTATTAGACAAGGCCCGAAGCAGTCCACACATACTGAGCACCTGATGTCAGACTATCTGCTAGCGAACAAAGGCTTCGGAGAAGAGCCCCAAGACGCAGGGAAACAAACAGAGGAAACCAACAAAGCACGTATGATTCCTCCTTGATCATGGTGGGTCTCCTCAGACTATCCCAGCCACAGAGAAATATATCCCAAGGCTTCCTGTGGCGGAGGAAGTCTGTGTCCTTGTCGGTCGTATATTGTATTTTCAAAATGGTACATGGAACTGTTTATTAAAAACAAGTTATGGATGAGAGCGGCCATTTGGATGGCATCCAAGCAGGAGCATCGGCTGACCCTCAATGATGGAGCAGATATGACAGAATAAGAATCTGTGGGAACTCTACAGGTCTGATTTACGCCCCTTTGGACCCATGTTTGTGGAGCCGTGATTGAGACCCTAGGGCAGATCAAAGACAAGGGGTAACCTCAAGACACCGACCACTCTGCTGTGGGAAGGAAGACGGGTGTGGCTGGGGGAAGAGAAGGAAACGGGGCAGTTTTGAGCAGAGACGGGTAGAGGGAGGGCCGCTGTAGAGCAGAGAGAGCTACAACAGAGGTAGAGTCTGCCAGTACCAGAGTCCATAATCTGTGAGTGAGGGTCCCAGGCACACACGACAACGCATACACAGGAATGCAGTGGTATCGGATGGCCCTGCCCCGTCAAGTGGCATGACAGCAGCACACGGATTCCAAGGAGGGCTCCTATACTATCCCTGGTCTAGGAGGGATGTCTCAGTCCTCACAACTCCACCTACAGACCTTGCAAGACTCGGACACGGCTGGTGGATACAATACAAGGCGCTACAAACCCCACACTCGACCCCAAAAGAGTGGGGGCCCCAGCCAACAGCTTTTGTGATCCTCTTGCTTTAGCTGATTTTTTTCATACATGTATCTTGTGTCCATATGCGCAGAACATTTCACATCCGTGCTCTGACCATTTCTACACTTGCCTTCTGATGATGCAGAAACCATGTTGTCAGTAGCAGAAATCAGGCAGTAAATGGCTGCACACGCCACGCCCTCGCTGCCTGCCCTCAGCACCTCCCCAGAGCACTGGCTCGGATGTTTTCTGGAGCGCGGGCATACACTTTTAAATCGCAGAACTTCACCGACTGCCATTTAACGCCCAAGGAACAAGGGGGACAGCTACAGAACCCCGCTTCATCACGAACAGTGCTCCTCGTAAGGAAATCTAGTCATGTCACTCCTCCAGCTGGGAGAGGACGTGGTTTACCGGCTACAGCGACCGACTTTGAAGCAGGGGAACTAGGCTCGGGTCTGGCCGGAGGCTCACGCATCTTGTGATTCTGGGCAAATCACTTAATCTCCCGGCGCCTAAAAAAATGAAGGTACCCCTCTGTAATGCAACTGGTGCACATGTAAAGCGCTCCGATACCTGGGTCGAGTTAGCGCTATATAGAACTGCAAAAAAAAAGTGCCTAGTAATGGCATCTGAAGCAGGGGCCAACCCTCCCCCTCCAGGGCTCCAACCCATCTCTGCAGCACGCCACATTCAACCTATAGGCTCAAAAAGATGCCACCTGCCTAGAAGCCCCCGTCGGTGCTTGGTGATTCCACCAACCACAGCCTCCTGACATAGGAGGCGCTTGTTAGCGAAGCTTCTTGGCGCGAAAGGACCAAAGTAAGCAATGCAGCGGCGACGGGACTGCAGTTGCGCTCGGCACTGCTCGTAGGTTTGCATCGTCCATGCACCCAGCTTAAGTGAAGCCCAGCTCTACGCCTGCACAGACTCTGCGGAACAGGTGCTGCCGGCTCTGACGGGCCCGTGGGGTCGGTTTCAAGTGTCTTTTTAGAGCGCACTTATTTATGGGAGACAGACCACCTGCACTCACCTGCTTCTCAGAATACTACTGCCAGAGCCAGATCAAAGTCATGGCGTGCCCGAGATGGTCTGCGTGAGTCATGAAACGGGCTTCGAAGATAGCGCTGGGGCTTCGAACAGCTATTCCTACAACTAACACTACCTTCTACTGGTCAACTCTGAGGCGAATGCACGAACCCACTGCTTGAAAAGGAGCTGCTTGGAAGTCCGCAGTCCTCACGCACACTTCACGCCGTGCGTTCGGGACGGGCATTAGGAATACGAACGGCGCCAGCGCAGACTGCTTCGATAATATTTGTGTTTAGGAAAAACAACTCGCAGCAGACAATGTTAGGAAACCCAGACGGCCCGGCCATAGCATGGAAAGTGAGCTCCGCGGAGGCCCCCCCGCACACACCGTCCGGTCCCACTTCCCCCTCTGCGGCGCTTGGCAGCGGAGAGAAAACACAGGGCGACCTGCGCTGGCCACAGAAACAAAACACGCACTGCCTCGCTGCAAAAACACAATATGTGACAACCTTTGACCCCCTCCCTCACTGTCAGCCACGGTGCACAGTCTGAGCTGCACTGTCTTAAAATAATCAGACACTCCCCCACCCGCAGCGGCCACATTAAAAACCCCAATAGCGCAGCAGCGCGGGGGACTTACTTGAGTGCTGCCCTGTTGGACGTGTCCTGGAGGTCGCCGGGGTCAAACAGCTGTGACTCCTTGAGTCCGAGCTCCTTGCAGCCTCGCAGGAACAGGGCGATGTTGTCCTGCAAGGAAAGGAGAAGGCACATTGAGCGGCGGAGCGCATATCGCCGGAGCGGGCTCTGTCAAGCAGCGCGCGCGCCCTGCCCCGCCCCGCCCATCACAAGCCCCTGGACCGCGTCCAGGGCTCCCTCATTCGCTGAACCCGACCCAAACACATTGCCTGCTTAGACCACAAATCACACGCATTTTGAAGGTTTAAATGAAAACTGATGAAAACTTGTTCCACGTCTTTAAATGTTGCCATACATGTTGCATTCTTCCAGCTTCCCCTGCGACTGGCGGCAGTTTGTTTGCTTTACATTTTGGATGCGTCTGAGCGCTACCAACATGTGCTGGACAGCCTGGAAACAGAAGCTCCCATTTTATTCACTGTTCTGGCGCAGTAAGGACGGGAGGCAGCGCCGCCTTTCCTGCTTCCTACTGGGAGACCGCTAACGGCCCGATTATGAGGAGGCCGCAACTACATGGGGAGAAACCGGGGCTGGAGTTAACGGTCCCGGGGGCACCACGAGTTTACAGGCCTGGAATCGGTGGAAACAGGAGGGAACGTTTGCCAAGCAGGTGGAAAACGTGTGTTGTAAAGCAATGAAACCCAGTAAAGGTGTCATGAGTGGCCCCTAGGAGTGGGATTGTAATTAGAACGTTGGAATGTTGAGAGCTCCATTTAAGACAATGGAATGGCTGAGGGAAGCCTGGAGCATCAACATTCCAATGTTTGTTCATAGCGGTCTCACAGAACCCAGGGGGATTTCAACCCCCTCAGGCTCCGTGAAGCCTTTGTGTTACAAATGAGAACATTCTGTCCTCTAGGGGCGGAATGTTCTAATAGCCTTAAAGCCCTCCGTAGCGGGCTCAAACACCCATTAAAGACCTGCTCCCATTTAAAGGCCCTCGCCTTCGTCTTGGGCCTTTAACACGGGAGCGGGCCGTAACGGCCGGTAGAGGCTGCTATTTCAGGCTCTAAGGCTATACTAGAACCTTGAAATGTTGGGCGCTCCACTGAAAGCAATGAAGTGGCTCTAGGCTAATTATGGCTGGTATGATCTTTCTGCTCCCACATTCCATTGTTTTTCCCTTTTATAACATTTTACCCTGTGTGTGTGGAATGTTCTAATAGCCTGACAGTCCTTCTGCCTCGGGCTATACCATTGTTAAAGGCCCTCTCACTCATCGTAGGCCCGAGCCACACTGGTATATCCCTCAGCAGCGGGCTATAAGTCTATATTAAGCCCATGGTTATTCAATCAGGCACCCCTTCATGGACGTCAACAAGTGGGCACAGGGAACTGCCCAAAAAGATTGTTTTTTTTTTTTACTTAAGGTAATTTACAGCACACAGAACTAGCCCCAGAAAATAAGAGGTTGTAAGTAGCAAGGGGTGAAATATCACAATAGGCCAGTGATACTCAAAGTATGGCCCCGGGGCCGCTTGCGGCCTCTTAACCTTACCATGCGGTCCCCTCTGGTGAACAGCAGCTACTAAGGACAAATATTCAGAAAAAAAATGTTAAATAAACAGGCAAGCATTTATTTGCAGGTTACCTGATGTTAAGAAGTAAGGTTGTGTCCTGCACCACCTTACTTTAGGAAAACCTTTATTTTGAAAGACATCTTGCAACAAATGTGTAAAAATATGATTAGGTTTCTTCAAAATTCAAAAAAAGTGTATTTCATTAAAACTCAAAATCGTTGTACCATTCGACTGCATTGAGAGGTGTTTTTTTAAGAGATAGTTTTCAAATATGAATTTAGAAACATTCATGCCCCCCAACCCAACCTGATCATGCCAACTGTGGACTAAAAGGCAAGTGAGTTTTCATGTGCACCCTCTGGGTGGCCTAGGTTTGCTAATATATGTGGACAACATTATAATCAAACACAAGAGAACGTTTTGTATAGCACACATCTGAACTCATGCATTTCGAGGTCCTCTTACATTCCATGAAGAAAAAGGAGGCACAGTGAAACAAAACTTGCCTATGATTACACAGTTTGGTCAAAGGGAAAAGCCGGGATTGATCCCAGGTTTTCTGGCTTCATGCTGAACAATTCAGCCACTAGATGTACATGCTTCACTTCCCCTGCGACCACCTTACTCAATCCCCGACATACCCAGACCCCCTACCGCCACCCTGCTGGCATCAGTGCGGCCCTCGGTCACACCACAGACCATACTTTATGGCCCCTGGGCTAATGTTTGCGAGTACCCATGCAACAGACAGTTAAATATAATGGCTCTAAATGTGTGCCCAACTGTGGACAATATTCTCACAACAGGCACTCAAGACTGCATTTACCGTCCCTGCCCCTTATCCCCTATCCCGCCTGTAAACAAACTACTCTAAACCTGCACTATATAGAAGATTATATGTATGTGGTGTCTTATTATTGTGTCACTTACCAACCACAGAAACAGACAATACTTGTGTGTGTGTGTATCCATCAAACCCTACCCTGGCCTATGTAATGTCATCCCATTCCTATATACAGGGTTTCTTGCAGAGCTGCTCCTGTGCTCAATAAATACAATATACGTTTTTAAGGTCTGGAATGATAGCACAGCCGTCTGCAAGACCTATTGCATCCAATATACACACAGTGGGCTCAGTGTCAGCCCCCCAATCAACCACTGCCTTATTTGGATCAACATCTTCAGCCACTGGCTTGAGACTTGGTCAATTCCATCTTAGAGAAGTTTTTCACGCTCAACATCATGTTACTGGCGGTTTGGTGCATCGTTCCTGCTTATATGGAGGGGCTGCACCGTAGAGGTGGGGGAGCCAACACATTAACAGACAGCAGAGTCAGAGCTGAGCCGGATCTGGTTTGGCTGTAAGTACCTGTGCACGAACCAAGCCCTGATAATATTTGGAAAGTAAGTCATGCAACAAACACGTTAAAATATGATGAATTTACTTGAAAAAGTAATCTTTAACATGTGGATGTGTTTCAGCACTTCAGATTACATCAATGCTTTGAGTAGTATTTTTTAAAAGTGATCATTTTAATTATCAACCTAAAAGCCTTCCTGACAATGCCATTAGTGAAGTAAGAGGTAAGTCAGCTGTCATGTGTTCCTATATATGTGTTGTAGATTTTTGCTGCAAAAGGAGCAACATTATAGTCTATTACACAAAAACAAAAGGTTTTTGTATTGCACACAACCTGAACGCACATATTTGAAGGCGGTCTCAAATATGATTATAAAGAAAAAGTAGTCTTGTTGAAAAAAAAGATTTGCTAAGGATCACACGGTTTCATCAAGTGGGGAAGCCTAGAGTTCTTGTTTTACACTTTACAAATCTGCCACTAGAAGGGTATCTGTTTCCCAAGTGTCTGTTTAAAATTAAACGTTTCTCATCAAAGCTTTGTCTTTATTTCTTAATTCATGAGATGGCAGCTTAGTGGCGGGTGGCGGCCAAATGAAAGCTAGGCTTGTTTTGGGCCTGAGGCGTCAAGAGGACCTCGAGCTAAACCAGAGCCAAGCATCTGGCTTGAGCTTGGCTTGATTTCTCATTGGCTCGCCAAATTTGCCTAGATTATAATTCAATAGGGATTACCTTAACCTAAAAAATACACTAAACCACTACACAGATCCAATCTATTTGTTTACAGAAACAGCATTTCTTTAAATACAGCAGACATTTTTTGAGCTTTTGTCATTATTCTAGTGTTTGTGTGACCCCAATATGGATCCAAACTGATTTTTGTTGATCACATCATGCAGCCATTTTGGATTCAGACTTTTCCGATGTGATCAACGAAAACAATTGGGAGGAGTATGAGATTTGGGCACTTGATTAAAACCACCAAAAACACAAAACACGAATACCATGAACACACTATTCCCATCCTTAATACCACACCATCACCACCATGAATGTCATCGCAACAACCACTAAATCCAACACCAGTACCACCACCAATACGACTATTACCAATACTACACCATCACCACAACACCAACAATACCACCCCAATACCAACATCAACATAATACCAACACCACACTAGTATACAAAGATGACCACATAACCATCACCAATATTAGCACTACAATACCAGTAGCACCTATACCCCCATTAACACCAATTAGTAAACATAGCATCAATACCCTCAATATCACTTCCACAAATAATACCACCATCAGTTCAACTACCACCAATACATACCACTATCAATATCAGTGCAGACAATACCATTCCCACACCACCACCAATACCCCAAATCCTAATACTGCAATACCACCACCAATACAATATCACACCACCATAAACAATGCTATTAATAATACCAACACCAATACAACCACCACCGACACAACCATCAGTACGAGTACAAGCTGCCTAAAACAGTGGGCCTTTTCCATTCCCTCAGTAATAGCCCTTGCTAATCCAAAAGCATCATGAGAGGGTTTCCCTCTCAGTAATAGCCCTTCCTAATCCAAATGTATCATGAGATGGGTACAAATATCCATACCTAGTCCATTGTCAGTCAAGAGTGCAGGTACTGGCCCCACAGTATATTTGCAATTGGACTGAGAGAGGCTGGTAAAAAATATTACCCAGCTAACACAGGAGGAGAGCATGCTGTTCAGCCACTCTGCACTGACCATCTCTGCACTGGCCCACTGAACTAAACAAAGTCTACATACTACACCTAACACTTTGATGGCATCTAATGAGTAACAAAATCAAATCCTATGTGTAAAAGGGCCACAAAGACTAGATCTACAGTCAAGTTCAAATTAGTACCCTGATTTTAAGTACTTACAAAGAATGGATCGTGGCTTACCCAAGACAAAGCTACGACACTCCATATTGGGACGCAATGCTCCGCGGATTCAAAGAGATGAAACTAGAACTGAGGTTGGGTCTGTGTGTGAATTTGACAACTGGAATTTTTTTGAGCCCCCCCTATTGTCCTGAGTTTTCCAAAATGCAGTAACTTGGTCCACTTCACGGTTTCTCTGGCCTGTGGGATTATCCCTGTGGAGGGACCGCATTTTAGTTATGAGTGTATTTAAGGGGGCATTGATGACCTGGAGTATATATGATGGGAGTTCATAGAGAGAGAAGATCTCAGTAGATACTATGTAGGATGAAATTGCCCTGTGTGGTCTTGGCGCTCACTAGTAACACTACAAATAGCTTTGTAATATTTAGTTTATAGTGCTCAAGGGAGGAGGAATCATCCACTCAATCTAATACTTATCCACAAGCCCGAGCACATATATGGTGTTTGTCCAGTATTAAATAAAGACTAGTACATTGCACAACATAGTTTAACAAGCTTTTCTTGTATATTTAACTATATCTCTTCGGTCGATCCAGCCAAAGAAAGAAAATTAAATTGTGTATAAGAGAGAAGATCTCAGTCTACTTTGTTTTCCTTTTAGGCAAGTCTGCGTACTGAAATTTGCTAGTGCAAGGGAAAGAGTAACTACTATACTCTCATCAAGAGCAAGTCTTGCATTACAAAGGAAGGTAAGTGGGAGGATGTTCTATGGAATTTCGATTGAACCAGAGTCCGTCGTCAGCAATGGCAATGCAAAGGGTACTTCTCCCCATTAAATCTACTGTGGCCATAATATTGGTTAGCGTTAGCACATAGCCTCAGAGGTATTTATCTTTCTTATTCACTACCAGTGGGATATAAATCTGTATAATATAAACGTGCTATTAGAATGTCTTTATGTCTTATGAGTATTTCTCACTTCATATAATTTTATCTCTTGTTCTACAATTAGGTTTTTCCTTTATGTGTGACATTTTGTTAAAGGTTGCAGTTGCAGAATGCAACTCAAAAAGGGACTCCTGGCATTTGTTTTGTTTACTATAAATCACAAGTATACCATAGCTTCAAAAACCTTTTCTCCAGCTTGTTGTCCCTGACCAGCGACAAACTGGAACAAGCATTTGCAATGCAATAGGTCTCGCATTACTGAAAGTTTGAGCTACTGGCGTTGCAAATAATAATGCTAGCTAGATTTTTTTTTTGTTTTGAAAAAAAAGCCCAGCAATAGCATAAGTAAGGGTGTAGTACATCATGTGGGTAATAGATGTCCCTTTACAACTCTACAGGGAGACCTAACAGCCTGTGGTACTGCACCCTTTTCTTGCTTCGTGGATTTTATTACTAATGCTACTGCTGGGATATTTTTTAACAAAAAAAAAAAAAACATTTGCAAAGCCAATAGCTTGAACTTTCAGTAAAGTGAGACCTATTTTATTGCAAGCAATAAATGCTTGTTAGCTAGAGCCACAGGAAATAACGGCGTAACATAACTAAATTATGTAGCAGTGTTGACTAAATTATGCTGCAAGAAGAGGAAAGTTTTGCAGCATCTAACATAAATATAGAGTCGTAAATATTGTTTACAAAAATATTGCCCCATTAGAGCCAATAGTAGAAAATCTAAAGTAAATGCAATAGAGGATATTGAGGCCATATTTGTGTTGGGAGATCTTTCTATAAGTGATACTCTGAACCGAACCAGACTTAGGGGGGTGTTAAGAGAACCCTGGCAAAGGAAAGCAAACCAAACCTGAAAACAGTGCTGTGCAAAACAGGTCTAAGGATACCATTCATCCTAAACTTGGGGCTGGCTGTCATCAAACTTAAGGCCACTGTAGACTACGTACAATCACGACTGCAACTTACTGCCTCACTCTTTCACTTTCATGACATGTTGCCTGTTGTTTTGGGACAGCAGCTGACACTTATTTATGTAGATTTACAGGTGTTTTTTAAAGTGCTAAATGCCCTTTTCCAGTCGCCTCAAAGTGATAAGATTACTGATGCAGCGTTAGCGGGTAGCAGTGAGAATGTTAAACGTGTTTAGCAGCTTACATCTGAATTTTGCGATTGTGTTGCGCACACTTTTTTGCTAATGATTAGAAGCACACTTAAGCATTAGACACCTTCATTTAACGCCCAGAGTTTACACTACACGGTGGGTCACATCCTTCTCCTATGAACTAAGGGCCCTTTAACATGCACACTTCATCGTGCAGCGTTTTCAGTCATGATTTATTAATTGCGTTGCTTGCAAGAGGGCGATTCATGCAGTTAGCATGAATGAAATAAAATATGTATAACTCCGTGAGCTGATGTATTCAGCGCTTGTCAGGATGACGAGAAAAGTGGAGGGCAAAGACTGCTGCCAACATTTCTTATGACTTACAATGGAAGCCTGTATGCAATCGACAAGAAACGAGTGAGGTTCATACCCAAAAACACACACACAAACCCACACACGCAGTGGCGTAGCTAGGCCTTATGCTGCCCTTGGCGGCCCGTGCGTTTGCTGGCTGTGGCGGCCAAATGTAGGAGCGAGGGAGAGGGGTGCTGGCGATTCCTGGGGCCACCGCTCGCGACAGTGTAAGGTAAGGGTGGAGGCCGCCACCCCCAAAACTTAAGCCGCCTTGGGTGGACCGCCCCCCCGCGCTACGCCACTGCGCGCACACAGACACACACAGTCTCTCACACATGGAAACCAATAGGCATACAGACAAACACGCACAGACAAAAACACACATGCGCACACACGGAAACAAATAAGCATTAGACACAAATATGCACACACAGACACACACTAAACAGAAATGCAACTAATTAACCCCACATTGTAAAGACAATACACACACTTTGGAGCAGGAAATACATTAAATAACACTTCAATCAAGTGCGGTCAATCAACAAAATGCATACATAGCGAGGACAAGTAAACACAGAGATACAAAATGAAGGCAATGTAAATAGAGGAAATACATAAAATAACATGAACATACTTAATACAAGCATTTGGCGCCGGTGGGACCTGTTGAGGCGGGTGCAACTCCTGCAGCAGTGCAGGTGTCCGCGGGTTCCGGCACAAACAAAGTGCAGGCAGTACATTTATGCCATGGAGACCACCGGGAGCGGAGGGAGGAGGTCAGGTGGAGCAGTAAAAGCTGCGGGAGGAGGAGTGAGTATTGAAGAGGTGTTGCCGCCTTGTTAAGGGAAAGGTTGTGTTTGTGCTGAGTGGGGGTAGCGCTCTTAATTCAAGCAGAGGGGGGAGCAAAAGGAGCTTCAAGGAGCATGCTGTGTCATGAAAAACAAAAGAAAGGCGGTGCCCGCTTAATGCCCGGGTGATACCGCCCCGCATATGCAATCCATACCCAAGAGCCATCGAGCACACCCAGAGAAACATGAGCTCACGGGCTTTGCTCCCATATGGAGAGAGGCACCGGAGGAACCCTCAATAGCAGACAAGTCCTAGTGTTATGGAGGTCACGCACGTGACCCCTGCGAATGCAAGGACAAAGGAAGTTGTGCGATCGGGCCTGGGGGGGAAAATGGCGCAGCCACCATTGTTGCGGATTAGGAGAAGCAAGCCACATTGCTTTATAAAAGCGGTCTCCTGCTAAAATATTAAGCGCGGTGGCCGTGTTGTTGTGAATATGAAAGCAGGAGCTGTGCTGAAACGGAAAGTGCAGCGCTCATGCGATGAGGAGCAGACGGTCAGTAGCGAGTTGAAAAGCGGGCCCTGTTGCAGGAAAGCATGTCGTGCGTGAAATAGGAGAAAGTCCTTTGAGAAAACAGTGCTCAAAGACTGTAAATAAAACATACTGAGTATCAACAACGTAAAAGGGCAGGTCCTTTTGGGAGGTTACAAAAGGAGAAAAGGATGTACTAAGGATGAACTACTTAGCCTATTCACGGATCAAAAGCAACCATTTAGAAAGGACAGTAACAGGACCCAATTGAAAAGATGGGTGGAGTATCAAGTCCATACCTGAATACAGTATGTCTCGAAGAGACCACGCAAGCGCTGTCTAGGCGAGACCTTGAAAGGAAGAACTCCTTGCCTGCGGCAAAAAGTAAGTCAACTACCTATTATTTCACATGAATCTGGTAAATAGTCTCTCAGTACCTCAGAATAGGGATAGGCTTCAGTCAATCCCGAATTGTTAGCACTACCCAATATTTATGACATCTTATATAGAATGTAGTGCATTTTACATTACAATCAAAGCAAGAGAAGACAAACACTTTTGATTTTAGCTTCTTGATAGTATGTACAGAATATCAATCTTTTTACATGAGCTTCACTTAATCATCCAACAAGTGATTCACGCATTTGACTGCATACAGAACTAGGGCTTTTTCGACATCGTTTGTCTTCTCTCGCTTTGTTTATAATGTCAAATAGACTTCATTCTATATGAGATGTAACTTACTGTGTGCACATTCTCCATGTCATATATGTTGCCTTTTGACTGGGTTTGGTTTTTATACCTACATTGAATGCATAACTGCAACAACTACACAATCAAATTACAACTGGGTATTCCGGTAGGGTGGTACTGGCCAATAGTTCTTCTTTCCCTTGCACAACCCAAAACTTGAAGGCTTCTACCTTGGTTTCCAGTTTAGAGAGCTGAAGCCATTTAAATAAGTATACCGCGATCCATACAACTCGCCACTGTCATTTCCAAAATGACAATGAAGAACTTATTATCTCACATCAATCAATAAAGGTCAGCAGATCATCCAGCCAAAATCAGTTTCCAAATCCTCATTAGCTAACCCCTCCTTGATGCTGGACCATTACATTTAACCACGAGTAGCAGACCAAGTATAGGTAAACAAAGCATTGAAATTTAACGACTGAGTCGTCCTAAACTCTCAAAATGTTCTTCAAACTGTGTCACAGAGTATACAAAAATATTTTCCAATATATTGCAGAAGCAGCAAATTACAATGTTACTATTCAAGCTTATGAGCTATTATGCTAAATGGAAGAGTTGTGGGCAGTGAGGGGAGAAGTACGAGTGGGGAGAAGTACGAGTGTGACTATGTGGACAAGCACTGTGTGGTATTTTGGCTGAAATGAATTTGATTGAGCAAGGTCATTCTGCCACATTTGCATTTTCCGGGTGGGCTGCTTGCCAGGGGGCTTCTATCAGAGTAGGACGGCTGCAATGACCACCACGGCCCCATTCTAGTTGTAGCCTCCTGCAGTGTGGGGCATTACAACGGCTGATTTTCTCTTTCATTAAATCCACACATTTGAGCAAGTTATGGAAAGTTTTTTCTCTCTTCCCTCCCAACAGACTCCCGATTAAGTGCCACTGCACGCGGAAACTCAGGGCCCGATTCTCAAAGGTAAACATACACTTTATAGCAAGTTTACTAATGTCCGGTATTCATAAACTACGTGAGGAGTTTCACCACTCCGCACGCCCTATAATTAAAACTCCATACGCAGTTTGTGAACTGCTTTTGTAGTACTAAAAACGTACTACAAAGTGCAGTTGGAGAATCACGCTCTCCATATTTATGCCATTCTCTTGGCTGATGGAAGTTCTGAACTGCTATGCTCTATCCGTATCCTTCTTCTCCTATGACTCCGCTATCAGCATCTGAGATGGGTTTCATCCCACTTTGTGGACTTCCACCTGACCCGGCATTAGATTCTCCCATACCAGCCTTGGAATCCGTACTGGCTGCACCCCCGAAAGACTCGTCAGGGAAAAGCACTAGTTTCAACTCCAACTGCAAAACACACAGTGTTTCTAGCAACATGGCTGAATCACCATTTGGAATGAAGATGCTCGGTGCACCACACCGATACCAATAGCTGTCCGGCTTTGGGCCACTCTAATGGAACCACCCAGTCAAGGATGAGAAAAAGGTGAAACGTGTTCCAACTTCCTATCCGTGGCATTCTCCATTACCAAAGCAACAGTTTTCTCAAACAAAGCGCCACATCGCCAAAACTAAAAACCAAAATGCCGCAAAAGGAATCTTGGGTCTAAACCCATCTGCCCCTCTATCCTCATTGGCTAGCATGCCGTCTGTGAACTGGAGTGAGAGGCTCAGTTTAGAAGTAGATATGCAGTTCATCCAATTCATTTGCAAGCTTCAGACATACTTTGGGGGCACACACTTTTTTTTGGGAACAGAGTAAAATTAAATTGTATTTGAAAATGATAAATGTACAATATTAAGACTGGACACAAAGATTTTTCACGCACAAATCTGCGTGAGATGTGAAGGTCGTAAACAACCTTACATACAACATTATATTATATTAACTGGGACAATCAGGGCTACACAAAGGTATATTGACTGACATTTTATCCAGCCTTCCAATGTAATTGGTAGTTGATGCTCATTCAGGAAGTCAAGTAATGATAAATCCAAAGAGGGCAACAAAGAGGCCATCTTGATTTGATCTGGAGAGAGTGATGGAAAGCAACGCCGCAGGCCCTAGTTTTGATCATCACTATTGTTCATTGCTACCATTGTGGTGTGAATTTTCTTGCGACAGTGGGGGCTCTTCTGCTATGGCAAAGGAGCGTTACCCCTCTCCAGCACCCTAAAAAAACATAAAAAATACAACAGGTTTTAAACCCATGTTATTAAGGTTTTATTTTTCTTCTAAGTGTGCAGACTCAAGTCTTGGGGGCAGGGCCAGGGAATGACAGGCACTGAGGGGGGGGGGGGGGGGGGGGGTTGTAGGTGCAATGCCTTCAGTGCGCATGCGGGTTTGACCAGCCGTCTCAGGACAGCCAAACCCACATGCAAACTGTCGAGGTCTCCAACCCGAGCTGTGTTGCCGGTTGGAGAAAGCAGGCAGAGGCTCCCAGTCTCACACTGAGGGCGCTCATGGCCAACCCTGAGCTGCTCATGCTGCGAGAGCAGCGTCAGGATTGGCCACAGGAGATTCTGGGAGCCTGACTGCAGAGGAGCAGAAAAGCGCAATGCGGCTGAAGGATAGTTCTTATTTGTTTTGTCCTAGTCCCGTGCCCCATTAGTCCCCTCTGGCACCTCGTCGCCCTGCCACCCTGCCCTGCCACCAGCGGCCACTGCTTTGCGACACTCGCAATGCATTATAAAAAAAGGCGATATACTAATCTGTAGACTATACGCACACACTGCCTTCTCTGTAGTTCATCAATGTGTACTGTCTATGCATCGCTTGACTGAGTATAAAACCTGATGCCAATAAAAAAAATAATATATATTTTTTTAAAAGCAACGCCCCAAGTGCAGCATTATTGTACCCTCTCAAAAGTCAAAATAAACCCCAGAGGCGTGCAGGTGGCACCCGATCTTTAAAATGACACTTCTGATGCGGATCTGCTGAATTCCTGGTCTGTATGCTACATTCATGTTTCTCGCTGAACATCTATTTCACAGCAGTGCCTCATCTATTGCTGCTATGGTAGCCCTCGGTTTCCTTAGCAACTTTGAACGAGCAGGTGCAAATAATGGAGTAGTCTAAAAAAAAAGAAGGACAAACAGTCCTCCAACAGCTACATTTTCAGCTTTGTATAAAAGTAAAAGTGGTTTTCAATGCAATAGCTTGTGGGAGACGTGTTTTGCCTTGGCGGTCTATAAGAAAGTTATTAGTGTGGTAGAATTACATTAATATATGCAATTTTCCCCAGGTAAATTTCTTCAAGTGAAAATCGCCACATTTTTCGGGAGAGGATGCCCAGTAATTACTGGAACAAGCAGATCATGGAGCAGAAAAATACCAACATTTAAATGTTGTTTCCCATTTTGGAGGAGGTGAACTCCTAATAGGTGGCATTTATCACACCCAGTAAATTTAAAACGAAAGGGTATCTGATTGCTTCGATAAGTAACAACCCCCTATTGGGGTCACTTGTAACCAGGGCCACCAAGGAAGTGGAAAAAATTCGACAAGTAAATTCCTTAAAAGTCTGTCTGCTGTGTCTGTACTACATATAAATACATCACTGTATACCGAGACAAAATGTACAGCCCATACTGATCTACTTTTATCCAGTTTGCACAAAGGCATCACGCCAGATTTGCAGGGCTAGAACTCATGACTGCGGTGCATTCCTTAACTAGGCGAACCATAAGCTGGGAAGCAGAGAGTGGTGAGCCTTCACAGAAACAACTCTAGTAAGTGTTGGTGCTGCCGCAGTGACTGATGGGACCACCAAAGACACTGGCATCTGCGTTGTAGCCACCTTGACATATTGAGGCTGTTCCCTCCCTACTACCCTTTGCCATGACGTAGGGTTATGGTTTACCCTTACAAGGGGGCTGCAAAAACATGCTTCATTTAGTACCAGCAACATCCGGAAGTAAAATCCTTCCATTCACAATTCCTCACACATTTCCACATGATCGCATTTGCCCGCTCCCATGAGGAGCATCGCTCGGAGGCCTTTTGATTTGAGAGTATTACCACAAGGACTTCGCGCCGCATTGGTTTCTAGCAGACGGCTGCAATATGTGCAATGGATGGCGAAGGACTCCACCGGACACAGACCCGCCACATGAAAGGGCCTTGCAGCGTAGAGACAAAAACAGTGATCTTTACCCAGTACTGCAATCAAGAAGCATACGACAATCTTGCTTCATTGGAGGAGGACTACCTGGGTTTTGAGATCATTCACTGAATGGCCCTTTAATTGGGAACATGGGGACCTATTACACATAGGGCGCACTTTCCCTGTTTGCGCCACGGTGTACCTTAAAACAGGTGCGCTTAGCGCAAAAAGGGAAAGTGCACCCTATTGCGTTGAATGTACTGTTCCCAGGGTAGCCGCAAAATCATGCTGCACTGTGGGCAACACATTCAAGTGAAAAACAGAGAGGCTTTGAAGCAGTCGCTCCGTGTTTCACTGTGCATGCAGCAACCCGCCTGCACTTTTAAGAGGGGAGAGAGATACCCTTGCAGGAGGGTGCAGTGAATGCCTGCACTTGCCTGCAAGGGGATGTCTGGGTCCCCCCTTCAAAGGGCTGCCATCAGGTGGCACACTTAAAGTGTGCCACCTTTTAGGTGGTGTACTGTCAGAGCGCCTCCAGACTGCTTCTTTGCCTCTGTGCCCGCATCTATAATACAGTGCTGGCACATAGGCAAAGGGATTCCCTCGTTTGCATGGGGCCACGCCCCCAGGCCAATGAGGGAACACCCTCCAGTGATAGCACTCGCGCTATATGTGCACCAGCACTATCTGTATTGCAGAAAAGGCCTCACAAGCATCTGCGGCCCTTTCTGTAACACCTAAGTGCCTTGGGGGCGATCAAAGCGGGCGCACATACCCGTTGCGCCCCAGGACACTTTCCATAATACGGCCTCTGGGGTTTAAGTTTAAGACTTGGCTCGAGTGAATTTTCTCATCCGATGTATTCCTCAACCCATGGAAACCCAGTAGAGGGATTCCATCTACCATATTGTGAATTGCCTAATATTCGGATTTTCTGCACTTTTGGGTTTTCTACCCACATAGTGCATCATTGTAGATCATTTGTATACATTTATTTCCAAAGTGTTTTGAGAAAAGATTACATCTGGTTTGTCAGGGACACTTGACCCACCCGGTTCCTTTAGTATTTGTAACATAGACATGAGAGTCCTTTACTCTCTTAGGCAATGCTAAGTGTTCACATCATTTATTCCTTATTTTGTATGGTTTTTAGCAGGCACCCAATCATTGAAATCATCTTTTCTAGGATCATGTCCCCAACGACCCCATTGGCCCATACTGACAATATTGACGCTTCTTCAGACTTTCAAGACCGTGCCTTGGCCTTCTTCCCTGAAAGGAATAGGGCTGCCTCCTGGCACTCCTCTGCCTTAGTGTACTTATTTCCATGTCTTGTAGTACACTCAATGTTATACCCGTTTCAAGACTATTTGGAGTTTTACCCTTTTACTTTGGCTATTGTTGCAAACCTCTCTCTGTAGGCACGATTGTAAGTATAAACGTACCCCTTCCGCTCTGGAACACCTACATCACAGTGTCGCACTCCAATGCCTCTTGTATAGATAGCCCTTCCATCGTGTGGGGTGTAGGATTTAGGGATTTAACCTAAATCAGTTTGTGCCAGGGGTCTATGTCTTTTTTGGGGGCATTCTTCAGTGCTTCTGCCCATTTGGCTACGTCTTTTGTTCCGCATCATGCTCCCATCGTTTGCATGGTGTTTGTAGTTTGCCCGGTAGGTACATTTGTACGGTTTTATTCATTTTTGCTATTTGTTTACAATCAGCTCTGTCGGCTCTCCCTCTGTCTTTCAAAGAAATGCAGTGTGGGAGCTGCATCAATTAGCTCTTCCATTGGTGCATGGGGCTATTGCAGACATTTACAGAACGGGGTATGTGAAGGTCACATTTTTGCTGGCGTTGCACAAAACAGTTCATTTCCTTTTCGTGCCACAGATTAATTAGTTTTAAAATCTTAAACCGGTCAGCAGCTGCGAAATACATTAACTGGTTTACACCATGCCCGTAGAGGGGTTTCTAGAGTTACTTGGCTTTTCACTGAAGTTTTGATTTCCACTGATACTGGAACCCAGTATTCTGCATCATTGGATTTCTAAGAACCACGTAGTACCAAAGCCCCTACCAAGTACTATAATATGTTTACATTGAACAATGAGATACGTACTCGTTTGCCTCCGGAATACTAGCCTTTGTGCTGTGACTTGCCAGGATATCAGATTCGCCGCTTCCTCCATTCACGTGGGATAAACTGCTGATTACAATATATCTACATTTAAGATTTCTATGGTGGAGCACCTACTTACAACAAAAAGCTACAAATATGAGCTGAGTAAAAAAACATATGCTGTACCCCCAGGGATTGAAGAGCTATAGCAAAGCTGTACTGGTCACCTGTTTGCTTTTTATTGCTATATTTGGGTGTTAAACTGATGCTAATCGCTTTTACACTGGGCCCATCACGTCATGCACACACACAGTTAGGACCTCTTATCCGTGCTACATCAATGCTTGTTGCCCAATGGCTAGTGGGGCCGTAGATGCTCAGGTGTCCCCGGGCACCCTCCGTATTGTCAGTTGGAATGTGTGCGGGGTCCTGGATAAAATTAAGCGAGGGGCAGTCCTGCGTCAGGCAAAGAGGGTCGGAGCTGACATCCTCTTTTTGCAGGAAACCCATCTGATGGGCTCCAAGGCCCTGTGCCTGCAGCGTTTTGGCTTCCAGCAGGTCTTTCACGCTGGGTTCATGCAGGGTTCTAGGGGAGTAGCGGTTCTAATACATCACAGGGTTCCATACGTGCACGCGCAACAATGGCTGGACCCGCATGGGCAGTACCTGATTCTTCGGGGCAAGATTGGGGAGGACTCTATTGTGCTGAGCTGTGTATACGCCCCTCCCCCTTTACAGTGGTCCTTGGTGGAGCAGCTGCTCTCCTTATGGGCTGACATGCCGGACGTGGCCTCAGTGGTGGGTGGAGATTGGAATGATGTTATGTATATGGGCAGGAACAGAAGCAGGGTAGGAGGGGGTCTGGGTGGCACTCAACCCACGAAATTGCATTCTCTGGTTACGAGCCTCGATTGGGTAGACACCTGGCGGCACGGTGATAGGAGGGAATTTACGTACCTCTCAGCAGTCCAGAAGTCTTTCTCTAGGATAGACTATGTTTTCGTCCCCCGGGCGACGGCAACGAGCGTAGTGTCCGCTGGGATCCTTCCTAGGGGATTGTTGGACCACTCTCCGGTGTTCGTGGTGCTGCAGCTGGGCAGGGGGCGGCAACCCTTTCGCTGGCGCCTAGCAGTATGGAACTTGCAGAATGGGGGAGGCGATCGCGGACTACTTTGTCGCTAATGTGGGGTCGGTCTCCAGTGCAGTAACACTTTGGGAGGCATTGAAGCCCACTCTACGAGGGGTGGATATTGCATGGTGCGTGGCGGCCCATAGAAAGCGTTGAGATGAGTTGGTTAGGGCTGAAGCGGAGGTGGAAGCACTTGAGCGTCGGAGCCGGGAGGCGGGTCGGTGACTGGAGGTGCGACAGCTACTGCTGACGCAGCAGTCCTATGCCTCTCTTGATGGACGAGACTCGCCAAATCTGGCTAGCAACACGTAGCAGAATTTGTCAATGGTGCGACAAGTCGAGCAAGATGCTACATCGGCTCTGCCAGGGTGTTTTTCATCCTCAGGCCCTCCCGGGGGTGCTGGATGAGAGGGGGGCGCCGATGATTGACTCTCAGACCATAGCGGAGAGTTTCACCACCTATTATACGGATTTATACGCCCCTCGGGAGTGCTTACCGGAGGCAACGGTAGACAAATTCATTGCGGACCTCCCGCCCAGAGCGGTGTCCAATGAGACGCGCCAGCAGCTGGAGCTCCCCCTCTCAGAGGAAGAACTGGGTAAGGTCCTGGGTGAGCTCAATTCAGGGAAGGGGCCGGGACCCAATGGGTTCCCCAGTGAGTTCCATCATTGATACAATCTACAACTAGCATCTTATTATCGGGCGGCGGTAGAGGAGGCCAGGGAGGCCGGACGGCTCCCTCCGGACTGGCGGCATGCAGAGGTGGTGGTGTTTCATAAGCCTGGTCGGCCCCCGGAGCAGCATGCTTCTTACCGCCCCATCTCCCTTCACAATGTTGAGGCCAAGGTTTTGGCCAAAGCACTGGCTAATCGCCTCCTACCCCACATTTCGGCTATGGTCCACCCGGACCAGGCCGGGTTCATGCCTCAGAGGGCGACGCGCCACAACATACAGCAGGCACACGCAGCACTGGCAGCGGTCCGACAGACGGGGGAGCCGGCTGCGCTCCTACTGGCGGACATGGACAGGGCATTTGATTCCCTGAGCTGGGTTTACCTGTTCGCCCTCCTTCGTAGGCTTAATCTCGGCCCTCAGTTCCTGTCGTATGTGGTGCTTCTATATATCGAATTGACAGCATCGGTCCGCGTGGCGGGAGCGGTCTCATCCAGCTTCCCCATCCGACGTGGCACCAGACAGGGGTGCCCCCTGTCGCCCTATCTATTCGCCCTCGCCATGGAGCCGTTGGCGGCCTGGGTGCGTATAGACGCACAGTTGAAGAGATTTGAGTGGGCCCCTGGCCTATCTGACAGGACCGCACTATATGCGGATGATGTCCTCTTCTGTTTAACGGCATTGGACAGGTCGGGCCGCGAATCCTGGAGATCATGCAAATATTCGGGGAAACGACCGGGCTGTACATGAACCCCCGCAAGTCCACGCTGTGGGTCTTGGGAGCTCGGGTGAGAGTGGGCACGTGGGCGTCTGCGCTACAGGTAGCGGTGGGAGGACTTAAATATCTGGGAGTATTCCTGTCAGATGTGCCGGCGATATCGTGGGAGCGGAACTTTGCACCGGTATGGGAGCACGTTTGTGAAGACATTAAGACCAGGTCCCGTATGCCTCTAACTATATAGGGCAGATCGGCGATCTTTAAGATGGTTGCGCTCCCCCGCCTGCTATACCAGTTACAGAATCACCCGTTCCTGATTGCGCCTCGCTGGTTCCGGCTGGTGAATTCGGTGCTGGGGCAGTTCCTTTGGGGGTGGGGGGGCGGTGCGTGTGGCGTTGCGCACATGCTTTCTCTCCACCTACTGTGGAGGCCTGGCGACCTCAGATATTCTTTCATACTACCAGGCCTCACATCTGTTAGTCCTCAATTAGTGGTGGTATGGGGACAGGGGGAACCCGGCCTATGCATTGACTGGGGTTGAATGTTTTGATTTGTTCTGCATTCCATCCATCAATTGTGTCTCTTTTGCTTTCTCACTCTAAGAGCGCCAGGTATGCCCAGACGTGGGTCCTGGGCTCACTGCCACTAGAAATAAAGCTATCCTGGCTGAAGAGGGGGGAAACCCCGAAACCGGTCCTAGGATGCTTGTTTCCGGTCCAGGGATGACCTGGCTTGGCAGTCCGGGCTGGACTGTTCTCATGAGGCACTGATTTGCATATGGCCAGGTCTAAACTGGGGTGGCATGGTGAGCAAAAGAATGATGGATTTAACCCAGATCTCTTGACTGGGGGTGAATGTATTGATTTGTTCTGCATTCCGTCAATCAATTGTGTCTCTTTTGCTTTCTCGCCCTAAGTGCGCCAGCTATGCCCAGACGTGGGTCCTGGGCTCACTGTGCCACTGGAAATAAAGCTATCCTGGCTGAAGAGGGGTGAAACCCTGAAACCAGTCCTAGGATGCTTGTTTCCGGTCCAGGGATGACCTGGCTTGGCAATTCGGGCTGGACTGTTCCCAAGAGGCACAGGGTCAAGACTGATTTGCCTATGGCTAGGTCTAAACTGGGGTGGCATGGTGAGCAAAAGAATGGTGGATTTAACCCAGATCTCTTGACTGGGGGTGAATGTTTTGATTTGTTCTGCATTCCGTCCATCCATTGTGTCTCTTTTGCTCTTCTTTTTAACGGCATTGGACAGGTCGGGCCGCGAATCCTGGAGATCATGCAAATATTCGGGGAAACGACCGGGCTGTACATGAACCCCCGCAAGTCCACGCTGTGGGTCTTGGGAGCTCGGGTGAGAGTGGGTACGTGGGAGGACTTAAATATCTGGGAGTATTCCTGTCGGATGTGCCGGCGATATCGTGGGAGCGGAACTTGGCACCGGTATGGGAGCACGTTCGTGCAGACATTAAGACCTGGTCCAATATGCCTAACTATATATGGCAGATCGGCGATCTTTAAGATGGTTGCGCTCCCCCGCCTGCTATACCAGTTACAGAATCACCTGTTCCCGATTGCGCCTCGCTGGTTCTGGCTGGTGAATTCAGTGCTGGGGCAGTTCCTTTGGGGGCGGAGGGCGGGGGCGGTGTGTGTGGCGTGCGCACATGCTTTCTATCCACCTACTGTGGAGGCCTGGTGACCTCAGATATTCTTTCATACTACCAGGCCTCACACCTGTTAGTCCTCAATGAGTGGTGGTATGGGGACAGGGGGGACCCAGCCTATGCATTGGAGCGTCACCTAATGGGGCATTACACTCTCCACACAATCCTCTACTCGGCGACGCTGAGAGGTGCGCTGCCACCGGTGTCAAAGGTAGTCTTCCAAGTTAAGATTAATTAATTTCAAGTTTCTGCACAGATTTTATAGGACCCCTATAGGGCTTCATAGGATGGGGATACGTGCGGACAATGGATGCTGGAGATGCGGCTTCTCCCCTGCCACGTTTTTGCACATGGCATGGGAATGGCCAAAATTAACAGATTACTGGACAAAGATATTTACCTCAATTAATCAAATAATTGGAAGATCTGATTTGCCAACTCCCGCAGTGGGGCTATTGGGATTTGTTAACGACACCCTGCCGAAAGCGTGTAAATTACATGCTCTGCTATTATTGTTTGCTAAAAGACAGGTGGCGGTGTGCTGGGGTGGGAGGAGGCTGCCATCGATTGAGGGCTGGCTTGCCGCGGTAACATTTGGGCATACTCAGCTATCTACTTTTTGGGAGCTCATGCCGCCCACCTCCAGGCCTCATGACATCTGGGAGCCCTTTCTGCAATGGGCACAAAATCAGAAGGACGCGGCTGCGTAAATGTGAGGGGGCTCTCGCTTCGTGGTGTCACTGGGGATGGGGGTGTTGGGGAATCGGGCGAGACCCCTTGGTTCCTCACACACCTTAACAAAGGATACGTATGAATGTATAGGTGTACATGAACAGATGATATAACTGCTGTAACCCTGTCGGAATGTCTTGATGTAGAACTGCAGTGGAGGGAAGACGCACCATTGTTGTCCCTCGTAGGGTAAAATAAAGATGCAGGTTTCATAAAAGGGTTATGCAGATGGCACCCAGTAAATGTGCGATTTGATGATGCATTCTTTATTCTCCATGTTTGTCCCACGATAGAACATATGGCTGTGGGGAGATACACTGTCCAACTGGCTTGTTTCTGTTGTTGTAATGCCCTGGAGTCTATACTAAAAGATGCTACTCAGGACATCCCACGGATAGGAAAGCTTGGCATCCCAGTTCTCCTATACGCTGATGATGTGGTCCTGCTTTCCCGTACTGGAGTTGGCCTCCAGCGATTGCTGGACGCCTTTGAGGTCTTTATGACCTCCTTGGATCTAAAGATCAATGTTAAAAAGTCCCAGATCATGACCATGGGTAAGGGTAACAACAACAAACCCCTCAAAACTTTCACCTGTGGGAAGCAAGAATTGTGTAGAGTAACAACATTTCCATACCTAGGGATTACCTTCGATGAGAAAGGCTCCTGGGGCCCCCAGATAAAAAACAGAAACATTGCCCTTGTAAAGTCATCTTCTGCTGTTCTGGGTTTTATGAACAAACTAGGTGGTAGGCCAATTGTTACTCTGTTAAAAATTTATGAAGCAAAATGCCTTACAGTGGCAACGTATGGAAGTGCGATATGGGGCCATTGCTCTGTGGAGAGTATACAGATCACGGAAAACAAATTTTTAAGATCGGTTCTCTCTCTGCCTCAGTCTACTTCAACACATATCGTTCATACTGAACTGGGTGTGGGTTACATCTCAGACTTGATTAAACTGGCCCCTGTTCTAGCCTGGCTTAAGACTTGGTTGAACCAAGAAATTCCGCTCAACCATTCCATTCTAAAAGATTGCCTGCAGCTGGACAAAGGAAATAAAATAGCGTGGCTAGCCTATATCAAAAATTGTTTTGATAGAGTAGGGAGACTGGACCTTTTCTATTCCCCGGAATTAATTACTGTTAAAGATATTGGACTGATTAAAAGTATGATGAAAGATTTGCTATGTCTAGAAAGAGAACAAGTAGAATACAAGACACCTTCGGTGCGGGCCAGTATTATTTTGAGTACTCATGCGGGTCCTGAATTATATCTGTCTATTGTTAATCAACCCTTTCACCGGTTTCTACTTACACGTTTTCGGTTCAATCTGATTCATCTTACTCTTGGTCATTTCCAAACTTGGTGTCCCCCAGAAAATGGAACGCCGTGTAATCGTGATGATTTTTCGATCCAGAACACAATGCACTTTTTGATGTTCTGTGATCATTACGCGGCTTTAAGAAAGAAATACTTGTTCCCAATTTTAAAGGAGGCGGGGTTCATACAGGTCAAACCGGCCCTTTTGTATCTACAGTTACTGCAGACCCCCAGGATCATGTTCCATGTTGCTACTTTTTTAGTGGGCGCTGTTAGGGCTAAGAAAACGAAGCTTGCCATTAATCAGATTTTTTAAATGTAATGTATTGGCCCATTATTTAACTTTTTACATGAAATGTAACATCGGCGAATTTGGAAGAATATTAATGTTTTATGTTAAATTACGCTTTTATGATGTTTTTACCTTACTGACCCCTCTCTTAAACATTTTAGATAATATGATTTGTAGAGCTTATGTAATATTGATTGTACTGTTTCTATGCCTTTTTATGATATTTATTTATCGAAATAAAGTACTTTGACTGACTCACTGACTGACTGTTGTTGTAATGTGGTTTATGTTAATGAAAATGCCAATTAAAAAAAAAAGGTAGTCTTCCAAATCTGGCGGCAGTCTCTAAGACAAATGGGGTGGTGGAATACACTAACTAGGGAAACTCCTCTGTGGCACAACGGACGCCTGCCTGACCTGGCGGCCCTACAGTGCTTCAGGGGATGGGATGCCATAGGTATTTCCACCATGGGAGATGTAGTGCGGGATGGGTCTCTTAAATCTTTCCGGGATCTGCAGGAAGAATTTTGCATGCCCCGGACACAGTTCTACCGGTACCTCCAGCTCAGCCATGCGCTTTCCCCAGCCTGGAGGGCCTCGACTCCATCCCCGAGTTTAGCCCGTTGGAGGCAAAGGTCTTCATGGGTGACCTCGAAACCAAAAAGATCTTGCGGATATATCAGTCCCTGGTCACCTACAGTTGCCTACGTTGGAGAAGCTACGGAAAGTGTGGGAGGAGGATGTGGGTACGTTGGAGGAAGAAGACTGGAGGGAGGTCCTAGCCGCCCCCCGGGGAGCGGCCATAGCGATGCGTCTCCGCCTCATCCAATTCAAATACCTCCACCGGGTTTACTTTACTCGGGTTCGACTGTGTCGGGCAGGCCTGGTTGCCTCCCCGGAATGCCTCCGGTGTGGTGGGGCGGAGGGCACATTCCTGCACATGGGCTGGCAATGCTCGTCGCTGGATCGTTTCTGGAGGGGGGTTTTCTCTTGCCTATCTGAGGTCCTGGGGTGCAACCAATGTCCATTCTGTGTTACCAAGTCTAAAAAGTACGAAATAATGAATACTATTAAAAGATGTGCCAAATTATGCTGCATAATTTGACTTTTCTTGCCACATAATTTACTCGACATTGCCGCATATTTTGGCCCTCTCCAGCCGCATAATTCCAGTGGCCCTGCTCCTACACGACTGCAAACCTGCTATTGACAGACCTATGCATTTTTGCTTGTAGTGAAATTATGTGGCAGGACGTTCAGTGGAAAAGTATCATGGGAATAACAGATGCTGGGAGACACAGATAGCACGAGTGGCTAACCTAAAGAGAGAGAGCATCGAAGGAATTGGGATATAGATGTATCAAGTTTGGGCATTTGAGAAGTTTAGAGAACACCTGGAAGCGAGACCGGACGGAAAATAAAGGGGTTACAAAGCAAGTGGAAATGTGGAAACAGTGACAAAGGGAGACGGGAGGGCTGAAAAAAAAGCCTGCAAGAGTATTAAGAAGAGACAGGCAGTGTAGGGCGGGGGAAGAAAGCGACATAAGGTGGAATCCAGAGCAGGGAGCCCTGGTATCTGGCCTGTGGATGGCTTTAATAAAACACTTGGGACGCCTGACACCGACGCGTCTCCGAAAATGTATTAAAACATCGGAGTATTGTGGACGGCCTCCTTTATACTCCCACTCGATAATTGAATGCCATGTCAGACATTTCCCAAAAACCTGGGACATCCACACGCCTTTGGCCAATTGCGTGCTAAAACCAGACGCAAAGGCCAATTGCGTGTGAGTACCACATGCACGAGCTTCTACAAAAGCTGAAGTGATTCCAAGAGGCCGATTTCCTAGACAGCGCATGCGCACTGTGCTAAGCTCGACCTAAAAATGTGTTTACTTACTTGATTCAAACCATCCAAATGTCAAAGAGTCTTCTTGGGAAGTTTTGCTTGGGACTTCATGCATCAGATCATCGATGAATAACCAAAGTTGTAATCTGAACAATTATTCTCGAGGACTGCTATTCCCACAGATAACAGAGTGCATTGTAGCTCTAATGTAAGCACACGGGATCCCCTTCTCTACACAAGAGATTATCTTCCTTTCAAAATATATTGAAAGTTTTCTAATGGTCGCACCTGCATCCAACTTCCAGAAAGGTCTAGATAGTTTTCTATGATACCTACAAATATGAAATTAGATTGAAGATAAACAAACTTAAAGATCAAAATTGTTCATTAAAATCAGCCATTCCAATATAATAAACTGTCCCTCTGACTACCTCGACTTTATCCATCCAGATGCAAATGAATTGCTTGGGCAGTTCTTCCTAGACTGTTACACATAGATCGAAGAAAGGGCATCAGAGTGATAATTAGCCAAAGTGGTGGGCAAGTATAACCCAAATACGCCAGACCACAGGAATTTGAATATGCTGCCAGTAATGCCCCAAATACACCCCTCCTATCTGGAAAGGTGAGGCATCATAGCCACATGGCATCTGGCCTGAGGGAGCATTTGGATGTCTTAATCCAGAAAAATATCTATCACTGATCTTCTGGCGGCCCTGCTGTTGATGAGATTTGATCTAGTGCCATCAAAAAAAGCTCTCAAGAAGGACAAAATAAAAGATATGTAAAGAGAAGAAGAGAGCAACAATTGTTTTGATTTTAAAAAGGCCAGACCTCCTTAGTGGTCTGAGACTTTGTAAAGTTGCTCTTTCGGCTCAGAACTTTGAAGGAAATTCACGCACTGGCTTATGCAATTTTGTTTGAGGCACCATTCAACCGCACTAGAGCCAAAATCTACATCTTTCTTTTCAGGCATCATTCTGGCCTGCCAGACACTGACTGCGCGATACCAAAGGGGGATGATGGACGGAGCGCTTGAGCAAATCAAACACTCACCCTCAGTCAACTGATCTTGGTTTAATCCATCATCATTCTTTAGCACACTCCACCACCCCAGTTCAGACATGGCCATGTGCAAATCAGTCTGACCCTGTGCCTCATGGGAACAGTCCAGCCCGAACTGCCAAGCCATGGCTTCCCTGCACCGGAAACAAGCATCCTGGGATCGGTTTCGGGTTCATAACCCTCATCAGCCAGGCTATCTTGAATCCAGTGGCAAAGTGAGGAAGGGACGCACAGACTGCGGCCACTTTGGTTTTATTTTGCATGACTCAGCAGATCTGATATGGTGTTTGCCTTTCTAAGAGACATGATCAACAAGCATTGGTAAAGTAAAAAATGTTGATGCTCGCACTTAAGACAAAGGCAAAAAAAATTGTGCTGCAGTACAAAACCATTGTTAAAAAAAAGTCTGCATGTATGTACGCTGCATGGATAAAATAAAAATTACATTAATTCTGATAGAATGCACTTTTTAGATGTAAAATAGTGCCTCAAGAATTCCAGTGGAGGTGAACAATACACACAAACAGCCAATAGAGAGGAGATTAAATATTCTCGTGAGTTGATATAAGATATGATTGATAGCTTCTCAAGTCAATGGCTAACGTTTCCTGGACCAGAGCAGTCAACGACAGAAGGAGGGTGAAGCAATGCCCATAAGGTATGCAAAGAATACATTGCATGTTCACAATAAACAGCACACGCACCAACACGTGAAAAACAGCCATGCGACTATTAACCAATAATTGTCACTGCTTGTCAAGCTGGCTGAAATGAGTAAAGGTTTCCGCTCAGTTTTTTTAAAAGTGCGCTCCATCTGCCATAGATAAATTCATCATAAAATTGCAAGACAATTGGTTGAGACCGCCATTGTCACACGAGAGGTTAAGGGTGAATTGCTTGGGCAACATGGTCCTCTAAATTTCATTAGCAGCCCACTAGATAAGTGGTCAAAGGACACCAGCAGAGCCTTTTAAGCAGTCCACAGAGCTACCAGCTACATCGTCCTGTCGTTTGATGCAAATATGCAGGAAGGTTAGAGAAACTTCAGGAGAAAATCAAACTTACGTAAAAGATCTTCACTTGTTTGAAGTCCAGAAGCAAAGAGAAGTCGAAGCACGAGCTTTGGCACAAACGTTATAAACATGAGCTACAGGCGCATGCTGGTATTGTGCACGTATCTCTTCCCGAGCTCACCGGGAACGAAGGCTGCCCTTTTCAATTTAAGGCAGAAAAAAACAATTGATGGACAGAATGGTGAACAATGTCAAACATTCAACCCAATACAGTGATCTGGGCGTAAATTATCATTTTCTCCCCATGCCATTCCAGTTTGAACCCAGCCATATCAAATCAGTCTTGACCCTGCTCCTCAAGGGGACAGTCCAGCCCGAATTGCCAGGCAAAGTCCTCCCTGCACTGGAAACAAGCATCCTAGTACCGGTTTTGGGGTGTCATCCCATACCAGCCAAGCTAGCTTGACTCCAGTTCCCATAGGGGGCAGGGCCATGACTGATTTGCATATGGCTGGGTCCAAACTGGGGTGACATGGCGAGCAAAATAACGATGGATTAAACCCAGAGCTGTGACTGATGGTGAGCGTTTCAACACTCCGTCCATCATTTTATTTTGTAATGTGCCTTTTTCAAATTAAGGCATATCCATGTGGAACTATCAATCTACCTTTCCGGGGCCTAGCACACATCATTTCCAACTGTTTACCAGTCTCGACTTCCTGGCTGTTTTGTAGTGATTCTTACAAATTGATTTAATTCTCTTTCTTTTAATCAAGATAGTCGTGACACATGCCTGGGCATCATTCCAGTGAGAGTTACATTGACAAAGACACAGGATGCAGATTGTTCATGCTCAAAAGGCGCAGTTTACACCAACACCCTTTCCTTAAAAATAAGAGCATCTCCCTCAAAGACATACAACTAATAAACTTCAAAATGGCCAAAACCAATCGGTGGGTTGAATTTGGTTTTCCAATCCATGAAAACAACTCCTTCTGCCTTGGGACAGAGGCCATGATACATGGATTGTAACATGAAAACAACTCCTGCTGCCTTGGGACAGAGGCCATGATACATGGATTGTAACATGAAAACAACTCCTGCTGCCTTGGGACAGAGGCCACGATACATGGATTGTAACATGAAAACAACTTCTGCTGCCTTGGGACAGAGGTCATGATACATGGATTGTAACATGAAAACAACTCCTGCTGCCTTGGGACAGAGGTCATGATACATGGATTGTAACATGAAAACAACTCCTTCTGCCTTGGGACAGAGGCCATGATACATGGATTGTAACATGAAAACAACTTCTGCTGCCTTGGGACAGAGGTCATGATACATGGATTGTAACATGAAAACAACTTCTGCTGCCTTGGGACAGAGGCCACGATACATGGATTGTAACATGAAAACAACTCCTGCTGCCTTGGGACAGAGGCCACGATACATGGATTGTAACATGAAAACAACTTCTGCTGCCTTGGGACAGAGGTCATGATACATGGATTGTAACATGAAAACAACTTCTGCTGCCTTGGGACAGAGGCCACGATACATGGATTGTAACATGAAAACAACTTCTGCTGCCTTGGGACAGAGGTCCTGATACATGGATTGTAACATGAAAACAACTTCTGCTGCCTTGGGACAGAGGTCATGATACATGGATTGTAACATGAAAACAACTTCTGCTGCCTTGGGACAGAGGCCACGATACATGGATTGTAACATGAAAACAACTCCTGCTGCCTTGGGACAGAGGCCATGATACATGGATTGTAACATGAAAACAACTCCTGCTGCTTCGGGACAGAGGTCATGATACATGGATTGTAACATGAAAACAACTTCTGCTGCCTTGGGACAGAGGCCACGATACATGGATTGTAACATGAAAACAACTCCTGCTGCTTCGGGACAGAGGTCATGATACATGGATTGTAACATGAAAACAACTCCTGCTGCCTTGGGACAGAGGCCATGATACATGGATTGTAACATGAAAACAACTCCTGCTGCCTTGGGACAGAGGTCCTGATACATGGATTGTAACATGAAAACAACTCCTGCTGCCTGGGGACAGAGGCCACGATACATGGATTGTAACATGAAAACAACTCCTGCTGCTTCGGGACAGAGGTCATGATACATGGATTGTAACATGAAAACAACTCCTGCTGCCTTGGGACAGAGGCCATGATACATGGATTGTAACATGAAAACAACTCCTGCTGCTTCGGGACAGAGGTCATGATACATGGATTGTAACATGAAAACAACTTCTGCTGCCTTGGGACAGAGGTCACGATACATGGATTGTAACATGAAAACAACTTCTGCTGCCTCGGGACAGAGGTCATGATACATGGATTGTAACATGAAAACAACTCCTGCTGCCTTGGGACAGAGGCCATGATACATGGATTGTAACATGAAAACAACTCCTGCTGCCTTGGGACAGAGGTCCTGATACATGGATTGTAACATGAAAACAACTCCTGCTGCCTTGGGACAGAGGTCACGATACATGGATTGTAACATGAAAACAACTTCTGCTGCCTTGGGACAGAGGCCACGATACATGGATTGTAACATGAAAACAACTTCTGCTGCCTTGGGACAGAGGTCATGATACATGGATTGTAACATGAAAACAACTCCTTCTGCCTTGGGACAGAGGCCATGATACATGGATTGTAACATGAAAACAACTCCTGCTGCCTTGGGACAGAGGTCATGATACATGGATTGTAACATGAAAACAACTCCTTCTGCCTTGGGACAGAGGCCATGATACATGGATTGTAACATGAAAACAACTCCTGCTGCCTTGGGACAGAGGCCACGATACATGGATTGTAACATGAAAACAACTCCTGCTGCCTTGGGACAGAGGTCCTGATACATGGATTGTAACATGAAAACAACTCCTGCTGCCTTGGGACAGAGGTCACGATACATGGATTGTAACATGAAAACAACTTCTGCTGCCTTGGGACAGAGGCCACGATACATGGATTGTAACATGAAAACAACTCCTGCTGCCTTGGGACAGAGGCCATGATACATGGATTGTAACATGAAAACAACTCCTGCTGCTTCGGGACAGAGGTCATGATACATGGATTGTAACATGAAAACAACTTCTGCTGCCTTGGGACAGAGGCCACGATACATGGATTGTAACATGAAAACAACTCCTGCTGCTTCGGGACAGAGGTCATGATACATGGATTGTAACATGAAAACAACTCCTGCTGCCTTGGGACAGAGGCCATGATACATGGATTGTAACATGAAAACAACTCCTGCTGCCTTGGGACAGAGGTCCTGATACATGGATTGTAACATGAAAACAACTCCTGCTGCCTGGGGACAGAGGCCACGATACATGGATTGTAACATGAAAACAACTCCTGCTGCTTCGGGACAGAGGTCATGATACATGGATTGTAACATGAAAACAACTTCTGCTGCCTTGGGACAGAGGCCACGATACATGGATTGTAACATGAAAACAACTCCTGCTGCTTCGGGACAGAGGTCATGATACATGGATTGTAACATGAAAACAACTCCTGCTGCCTTGGGACAGAGGCCATGATACATGGATTGTAACATGAAAACAACTCCTGCTGCCTTGGGACAGAGGTCCTGATACATGGATTGTAACATGAAAACAACTCCTGCTGCCTGGGGACAGAGGCCACGATACATGGATTGTAACATGAAAACAACTCCTGCTGCTTCGGGACAGAGGTCATGATACATGGATTGTAACATGAAAACAACTCCTGCTGCCTTGGGACAGAGGCCATGATACATGGATTGTAACATGAAAACAACTCCTGCTGCTTCGGGACAGAGGTCATGATACATGGATTGTAACATGAAAACAACTTCTGCTGCCTTGGGACAGAGGTCACGATACATGGATTGTAACATGAAAACAACTTCTGCTGCCTCGGGACAGAGGTCATGATACATGGATTGTAACATGAAAACAACTCCTGCTGCCTTGGGACAGAGGCCATGATACATGGATTGTAACATGAAAACAACTCCTGCTGCCTTGGGACAGAGGTCCTGATACATGGATTGTAACATGAAAACAACTCCTGCTGCCTTGGGACAGAGGTCACGATACATGGATTGTAACATGAAAACAACTTCTGCTGCCTTGGGACAGAGGCCACGATACATGGATTGTAACATGAAAACAACTTCTGCTGCCTTGGGACAGAGGTCATGATACATGGATTGTAACATGAAAACAACTCCTTCTGCCTTGGGACAGAGGCCATGATACATGGATTGTAACATGAAAACAACTCCTGCTGCCTTGGGACAGAGGTCATGATACATGGATTGTAACATGAAAACAACTTCTGCTGCCTTGGGACAGAGGCCACGATACATGGATTGTAACATGATGTCTAACAGCCCTGTCCAAGGGAGTGCAGGACCAGTGTTATCTCTACCCTGTCTCACTGCCAAGCCCCTGAAGGTGATGGATGTCCACAGCTCTAGTTAACACTTTTGGGCCAGACAAAGCAATGTTCGGCTTGCATATCCTGTTTAGCATCTGGCCAAGAGCGAGCTTTTCCTATCACTTCTCTGGCGCAGTTTGCCAAATCCGAGCATCTATCATCCTCGAGGGCTCATTCCTTTGCTATTTTTGAACCCCGCGTCTCGGTTAAATGGCTGCTTCAGAAGATCGCCTTCGCCTTCGCTGCTGCAGCGAGAGCAACAGATGAGCGCACGTATGAACGCGCAGGTGTGATCTATCCCAGGGAAGCATGTCACTTACTTGGAGCAAGTGACTGATAGATGTACATTCGCAACTATAGCACTGCAATGCAAAGGCCGAACTCCATGTTACTAACAATTGACTTTAAAATCTCCACTCAACTGTCAATCCCACTTCAGCTGTAAAAATATGTCACCATAATAACACATTTAAAAGCCTATGTTTGAATCTAATATGTAAAAAAAAAAATGTTCTGAAGATTGCATTCACGGAATTACACCCCTGCGCGTGGGTAGTGCGCGCAGGCGCTGCCGCTGGACCATAACATGCCTTGATGTTTAGTGATGCCGGATGCTCTGGCTGGTTCTCCGGACCCTCGTGGAACCGGTGGCCCGGGAGTAGAATATTTGCAGCACAATTTAAGACCGTTCACGACGATGCACATTTAAATGGTGCGCAGATGAAGACCACTGAGAGGTGGCATCTGAAGAGATCATTCTAGCAAGAGAACATTTAACAAGTACTAAATGTACAGGCTTCAGTCTTTCACTTTGGTGGACAGTAAGGACGGGGAGCGGGTCGCAAATGCACATTGGGTGCAAAGTGCACCAAGAGGAACCAACAGATCCTTCCATCTGTACTAGAAGAGTACCGGGAAAACTGCAGAGTTTAAGTCTTGCTCAGTTAAAGAATGCAGCAAGGACTGATGACACAGTTTGTGTGCCTCCTTACAGCTGAAAACATTAGGAGGACTGCATACCAGTCTAACGTTACCCTTAATCATACCCTTATGGCATCTGGCGACCAAGTGCGCTCTATCTATCTATCTATCTATCTATCTATCTTTATAAGCAAGCATAATCATTTTCTAACACTGACTGGCAAAAGGTTCATTCAATAATACATCAGCACAATTGTTCCACCACTTCATAAATCATCACAAAAGAAAGATTCATCCATTGAAAATCCTGATTTCACACTACAAAAACATTTCCAGGATTATGTGTGAGGGCTTGGGGCCAGACCGCCTGCTTGCCTCCAGGCTCCACCTTCTCGGGAGGCAAGCCCGCAGCGGTGCACCAAGAGCGTCCCCCATGCTTTTACCCATGCATGTCAGGAGGTCACAGTGGTGCAGTGCGGATGAGAAATACCATGAGGCATGTGCTTGCATCTGGAACCAGAGGGGAGCCAACATGCTGCTGTGTAATGAGGCAAGATGGAGGCCTGAATTGGTTGTCAGACTGCCCAAAGCCTGACATCGGAGACAGACAATGGGGCCCCACAGTGTTAAGTTGTGCAGGGGCCTCCCAGGACACTGGCAATATCCGATTAACCAGGACCAGCAAGATCGCTGCACAGGCGTGCCGGATGAGGAAGCCCAGCACAAGAGAGGCCAAGGGCAAGACCGCAGACTCTACAATTCCCTAGACCAGGCACTGATGCTTTGAAGGAGCAGTGTCTGGGTGTAAATGTCCACTATGGTGGGAAAGATACTGAGGAAGCCAAAGCCAGACATCTTTTCTCCTCTGTACCAGAGAACAGGTGGTGGCTCAAGCAAGCAGGAGGCAGAGGTGGCTAATTTGACTACAGGGGCTCCAGACTCCATCTTGAAGAAGTTGGACGCAGTGTAAAAGTCAACTACTGGGGAAAAAAGGCAGAAGCAATGGAGTCAAAAATTAAGGGAGTGGAGTCAGAAACAAATTCAATAGATGCCAGAACAGAATGTAAAATATGGTTAGCAGCATGGAGTACAGAAGAAAGGAGTGCAAGAGGTTCAGGAATATAGTAGCAATCACAATGGGATACTAAGATGGCGGTGTTGGAAAATGAGTGGGAAGCAGTCATCGTCCCTGTTCTGATCTTCCCACCTGCTGATCGAAAGATAACACTCAAAGAAGTAGTGTGCTCCATCATCAAAGATCACCCGACACCCGAGGAGCCAAGATGGCGACCGGGACGGCAGCGTAGATTCCCGGCTCCGTGAACCTCCGCATCCCGCACGGATATCCTGCATGAGATCCTTATTCTGCGCTACGAGATCGTGTTCGTAAACGAAAGTGGCAACCGATCGTGTGACTCTGAGGTTTCTGACTGCCGTACCGCCGGAGAAATCAGCGGTTGAACTTTGCGGCCCGTGCGGTCCCGAAGCCGGGACCTCGAGTGGACGCCTTGGCCGGGCGGCAGTTTAACAACAGCGGCCTGGGGTGACTGGGTGGAGTCGGTCCGCCGGAGTGGTGCTCCCCTCGGCCTGCATTTTGCTGTGGTCGCTCCCCCCTGCTGAGCGCTGCGGACCGAGGACATGCCCGGGTGTGCGATTCTCGAATTCTGTGGTGTTTGCCCCTGCCTTTGACGGTGAGCTGCCCGGACGCCGTCCCTGGCTCGCTCTGATCCTGGCGGGCTGCTCCCGGCTTTTCGCGGGAGCTGGTCCGTGGCGGAGACGACTGTTGCCCGTGACCGCGCAACGGCTGAATCTGTGCCTGCCCCAGGATCCCTGTCTTCAGCGACGTGGACCTTGAGGCGTTGGTCCCGGGGTCCTGGCCCCAATACGAGTCGGGCCTTCCCAGCGGCCATTTTGTCAGTATGCAGCCTACCATCCTGTCCGCTGGGACGCAGCGGGACTGGGGGTGTGTGACGGTCGGGAGTGTGGCAGAGCGATCGGAGAGGGCTGCTCTGGGGTACGGCGACCTCCTGGAGGCCCTTGGTGCCCTTCATTACTCCTTGGCTCATGGCGCCGGGGTCCTGGGGAGGAAGCTAGATGGTGTGGTATCAGCGTTGGGACAGTGGCGGCATGCTGGTCCACAAGTACACAGTGGCTTTCCACACTGCACACAGGAGGAAGATGTTGCGGCCCCCCCCGCGATTAGTGTACAGCCGGACACTCCGGACAGTATGCTACCGTGTGGTCGGCTAACTGTGGGCTTGATCTGCTCCGGAGGTATTGGACCTGAGCGGAAGATGGTGGCCTTGTCCCGTGCGCGGTCTCCGGCGGCCCAGGGACGACTCCAGCAACGTGTGTCTCATTTGACTGTTTCAGCCTGTCTGGACCTTGTGTGCAGTGCAGATCCTGGGGCAGCACTGGAACAGACGCCCCTCCATGAAGCGGTCCGTGCTGATGTTCAGAGACTTCCACCCCACCTGCGTGCGTCGCTTCCCGACTGTTTTTGGACACCCCTGTACCTTGGGACATCGGACATGGTGCTGGGTCGAGGGGCAGGCATGGGCAGAATCGCAAAGAGCGGTCAAGGCTGAGGCTGATCCTTCGGGAGTGGTCACCTAGTAGACAGGCGGACTCATGGTTGCGTGCTCTCATGGTTATTCACATAGTTGGTGCATAATGCTCCCCACTCCCCCCCCCCCTTTTTTGATATGATCAACTTGGTGCTGCTAATTGTTTGCTGTGGGGGGACTTCACCGTGCGGGAGGGAGAAGCCGGGGGTATGTTTTGAAGGCCCTCCTCCAGTTTATTACATTCTCTCCGCCCCCCCCGTCTGGGGGGGCTCTTTCTTACTCCTTTTTTCCCTGTCTCTTCTATATTTCGGGTCTAGTTCCAGGGCGACAGGCACACTGCTGGGGGGTGGGGCCATACTCATTCGCAGAGGTGCAGGGTGGGGGGATGGGGGAGGGGACTCTTTAGTCTTTATCTCTTTTTCCATGGCCTCCTTTTTCTTCTCTGTTTCTTTTTGCTTGTTTTTCTGGGATCAGCGCGGTACACCTCTCTTATTGTGAATCGTTTGCTCTTAATGTGTGCCACAGTTTCCGGGGGGTTCGCAGGGCTTTAGGTACGGGGACCTGTAGGCGCACCTACCTTTGATATTTCTCCCCATCCGTACTTTCCCGTGTCTGCGCCATTGACTCAATGTATTGCTGCTTACTGCTTACGTCTCTTATCCTTGCCCCTTATCGCTGTTGGGAAATTGTTTGGCACCTGATCCTACTGTTTTGTTTTATTATAAAATGAAAAACCCTTTCTCTCCTGGTGTCCTACCTGTGCGGCTCATTGGCCGGACTATATTGTATTGTAGACTTTGCTCTCCGAGGTGCCGCCTGTGTTTACATTTGCCTTTATTGTTCTGATTGCTTGGCGGCCGGCCCCGGGGGGTTGTAGGCCCATACGTGTAAATGATTGAAACGTCAATAAAGGTTTTTCAAAAAAAAAAAAAAAAAAAGATCACCCGACACCCATGGAAGGTGGCGGAGGGTGACTGGTACACAAAGCACAAAACCCCAGTCCAGGACCGTCAAAGGGCCCAAGAATTCACATGGCGAAACAATTATGGCCATTCTTCATGACCCGGACTTAAGAGACTATATACTGTGGAAGGTTCTTTGAGTGGAAACTTCAGTAGACTAAAACAACCGAGGCATCAACAACTGCAGGTGTTGTGTGCGCATTCCTTGGCACTGCGGCAGCATTTGGAAGCCTGGAACCAAACGTAAGCTCTAGCACAATAACAAAACTTCGATTTCTACTTAAGTGAAAACACCACTGTTCTGTCTAGATCTCAAATAAGCCACTTGACACACGCAAGGAGACGTTATCTTTTGGGATACAGATCAACGGCATTCCTAGGTCACGCCCTTTGACACTCCCTAGTAATCACATCTGAAATAAACTTGGGTTTGGGGCAGTTACAAAACTGAGTTGTATTTTTTAGGCGGTCAGATTGTTTTTGAGTTATGTTTCCACCTCTTCTTGTGTTCTACTTCTGTCTTGTCCTCCATAAGTTTAATGAACAATTGTGTTCCCCAAACAACACATGGAGATTGGCAAGAGGTAGCGGTGCAACTCCTCCTAACCGATGCTGCCCGGGGCCAGGCCCCGCAGGTAAAAAATGAAGAAGTCCAAAGAGTCCAGCATTCCAGCCAGGGCCACTTGCCATTGTTTCTTATACATTGCTTTGAGCTAGTTTTGCACCATATACATCATACATACATTTAAGAACTGCTAATTGTCCAGCCTTAGTGGTTGACTGTAGAGCGAATTCTCTATGGTATGTGCTCCGACTCACACTCTTGTCTCAAAGCCAGACCCAACGGTAACAGGAAGAATTTGCAGTAGAATGGAACACCTTGGCATTAATCCACTGTTTAGACACCAGCCAGTATTAGTGTGTACAGTTCCACAGCAGAGTTTAAATGTACTATGGGGTGGCTATCACCGGAAATACAGGAGATTCAGTGCACAGGCTTCTCTCAAAAAGATCTCACAACACCTTCTACTTGCTGCTGTTCATAAAGACGTTTTTGTGAAGCTCTTACTGGCTTCTAGCAGACGGTAACAAATCAGTTCAACATATTTCAGAACATCTTGGCTGCTCTTTTTCAAAAACAGCTCATGACCAAGCCAGGGCAGCTATTAAATCTTCACAACCTTCAGAGAGGGAGATAGTGCAAGACAGAGGGAGGATAATTCATAAACTATAAAAAGCAGGGCGCTGTAAACACAACATATAAGAGCACTGCGGTTTCCGGTCCTTTTCCTCATTTAATCCCCAAGAAAAGCAAAATACCAAATGATATTAGCTTTAAAAGTGCGTGGTTAATATATGTCTATGAGAATTGGGCTGTACATTGCACTCCCATTTCTGGCTCTCGGCTCTGTTTTGCTAGAGGCTCAGTTTCTCTGTGAGATTACGCTTTCATCTCTACTCACAAATGTTTGGCAAGGAAAGTCTATGATTGGGCATGTGTTCCGCACGGGACATTCAGAGAAGACAAATGAGTTATAAAGCACTGTACATAAAATATAATGCTGTATACAAGATTGTGATAAACTCTACTAAACACATGGAAGTAAATATTGTGATTCAATCGCTTTAAAGTAAATGTCGAACAACCGGATTCAAAAATAAAGTGGTAAATCTACACCCGCAAGTCCATGCCCTTGCATGGAGGCAGATCTACAACTTTCGTGGTTTTGCAAAGGTTTTGCAAAGTGTGCTGGGAAAGGTGCTCTCCTCACAGTTTTACAAGCGTAATCATTGACATGTTTCAAGACTATCTTTTTCACTCTGATGGTGAAATGTCCCCATTGAATAAGTGAACTTCGCCAGTTGTTCTTAAACCTTTTACTGGGGTGGACTGCACTAAAGCACAGCTGGAAGCCAGGGATCACCCAAGACATTTCTACAATTTGAACCTCAACAATAATACATAAAATACACAAACAAGTACACACTATATGAAATCAGTACATTTACTTTCCTTTGACACTGTATATTTAAACAGGAGAGTGACTACCCAATGGTGTAAAGACCAGGTCGTATTAACGAATACATAGTTAGCCACGTGAAATCCGTGCTCTCAGTAGGGACAGACATAGTACTTAGATCGACATTGGCCGCAGATGGACACAGGGCCGTACTCAAGCTTGACATGGACAAAGTTGGACACCATGCAGGCAGCATCTGTGTGTCAAAAAGTGACAAACACAGTGGCTGCATCCAAGCTAAAATAGCAGGTGCTCATTATGCCCGAAAACATGCAGTCTACTGGGAAGTGGTTCTCTGCCTGTTGGAGTATGTCAGATTCTGCTGTAAAGTGCAGGCATGCCCCCTTTCCAATAGAAGAAGTGTAGGTGCTTGGACTAAGTGCCTGACCATGTAAAGCCATGGATGAGAGCATGTGCAGCCTGAAAGGGCCTCTTGAAGTCTACCTGTGAAGACGTGCATACATCGCTAAGCGGTTAGAACACTAGCTCCAAGTGTGCAGATGTCTAAGATTTTCTAGAAACCCATATGCAATTCGAACGCGTTTTTAAGTCACAATCAGAGGTCTTGTTCAGCTCGGAGTGTGTCTGAATGTGAACAGTGTATGTGCACATTCACCCTAGCTGCGGCCCGAACTTGCAGCCCGCTTCTGACAAAAACGTTTTAAAAAATCATCTGATTTTTTTTCTTTTCAAACATATTTTTCTATAGTTTATAATTAATACATATGTTGAATACCCTGCACAGGCAATACAGTAGACTTCAAGTAAGCATAGTTATTACTTGATCAAACGACTTAGCTTGTAAATGAACCATCTTTAGTTATGAAGCTTAAAATGCTTAGGATTATTGATCCAAGATAATGGTTAGAAGGCACGTGAGATTGTGGACCCCTAAATATGTGCTGTGGACCCACAGGGGTTCGAGACCACATGTTAAGAAATGCTGCACTATGCAAGGCACAATTAGGACTGCTAAAGGCGAAATGCCTTGATGCAATGGACAATTTGGTTTTCTTTCCACAGGGCAAATACTTTCCGTGCAGTGAAATCTCACCCTCTGGCCCCCCATGAATGTTCAGAAGTGGGACGTGTAATAATGCCCTTAAACTCCGGAGTCTGTGGGTGCTTCCAAACATTCCAGGCAAACCGCACGCTGAAACACTCACTTCCAACCCCATTAGTGGGATTTACACAAGCAAAATACCAGGAAAACATCGATTAATATTGTGCATCAGAAAAAGGATTTATAAGTGCAAAACCATATTCAGGGAATACTTTTCAGTTGTAAATCTAGCCATGTGTGCGTATACTCCAGGCTGAAATGTGCAAATGGCTTAGTGAATCAGCCAGAAGAATCGAAAAGACTCCATTTCTCATCAACATTCAGGAATTACATAATCTAACAAGAAAACAGCACATAGCCAGTCCAGCCAATCATCTACTGTACTCAGCCCCTTCAGTCGCATCCTATTATGAATAACCAGCGTTCATTCCTGATCAGTGGTGGATCAACAATTTGTTTTTCTCATGTATTACTCTTTAAAATGCAACTGTGTTTGGGGTTAGGGAATGGTATGCGTGGTATCTATCAAGTGTTGCATGTATTGTTGTTGTGTTGGTGCTTTCCTAATGGTGGTCCATACTGACGCTGCTTGTGCATCTACCAGGCCAGAGGACTGAGCAACCCCCACCCGCCTTTCAGGGGCATGGCTATGTTCATACTTTCAACAACCAACTTCACAATCTTCCAGATATAGAACCTTTCGCCCTGCCCAGGAAGGTGCCAGCCATGCAGGCGGTGTCAGAAAGCAATAATGATAAGTAAGAATAATCAATATAATAAATCAATAACAATAATGGAAAATTAAAAAAACAATAAAGACAATACTAAATCGTGGCAAAGCATTTACTCATATTTTGCCTACCATGACTTAGTTTATCAGTTCATTAATAGATTTTATTTGTTGATGTCATATGTAGGGCATCAAAAATTGATGTGCGTAATCCACTTCCACAGAATTTAGTGCTATATGCAGGATGGAGGAGAGGGGGCGGGGGGGCCTCTCCCTTCTCAATCCAGGTTAGCAGCTATGTGTTCCTTTATAAGATGGATACAAGATCGCGTCCTTTGATTGAGTTATGCAAATAGCATGCTTAATATCAATCGTGGGTGGTGATGTCTAGAGGATCCAAGGTTACCTGGACGTTTTCAGGGAATGGTGGTACCGCAACTGAAACTGTCTAACAGTAAGACATGGTGTGTGCTTCTTGCGGGGCCCAGAGGAATGTGTACATGGACCTATTGGCCATCACTGTTCACTAATTCAAAGAATCAGGGTAGGTCTTTAAACAAACTCTACAATTAAGTCCCTGAGCAAAGTTGCAGCAAAGTTTGCTCCTAAAGTAATGACGAGCCGAATGTCCTATTTCTCAAACTCAGGCATAGAAGTTTGTGAAAAAAGAGGATGCAGCCTATAGCTTTGCGAATGCTAAATGGTTTGCTTGGGTTTGGACATAAATAAAGCAATATCCTTTCAGTTGTCCAATTTTTGACCTCAGGCACCATGGCCCTATTTCTGAAGCTGTTAGGAGGAGAAAGCCTTGCTGATGCTATACTCTGCCCAGAGGTGGAAACCTGAGTGCAAACTGAAACTATGTTATTGGTATCTACATTAAATTAGGAAGACACCTTACTGCGTCTAAAACTAGGAGGCCACAAGGACCGTAATAAATTAGCCTGTAGCTGTATGTTGCACTTTAGCAGATAGAGCTGCATTTTCCTACGAGAGCGCATAGGCATGCAAGATCACGGTCCCCTTCCCTAATTCAAAGGCAAGGGAGATGCTGCGCCTGAAGGCAGCCAGGTAACTACGAGCTGTGCTAATCCTAACCCTGTGCAACAGGAGCTTCATAGAGAGTCAAGCAGGCTGTGGCGCTACTGAGTCATATTTCTCATAAACCAAAGATCCACATTAAAAAAAAAAAACTCATTGATTTTCATCATAGTAACAAACATAACCACATGTACGTACAGTTATCGGCCATTATACGCCTTATGCAATGTTCTAACTGTGGAATCATTACAGCCATTGAGTCCATCGGCCCCACCCTCATCAGTGCCCCACCTCCATAGTTCAGTATATTATTCCCAGCACCCCCTCTCCCATTCCCAGTCTCAAGGGAAATGCATCTAGTTTAGCAGTCCATTTGCCTTTCCTCATATGTGGTCCACTTCTCCCATATTTAAAGATGCTTCCGAGGGTATCCCCTGGCCTCATATATTGGGAATTTAAGGGTACAACATACGTCCAGTCCCCTCTTCCATCTGGTGATACTTAGTGACGCTAAACTCCTCCAATTTTGGACTCTATGCCACTTGCCTAGGTGTAAACCAAGTATGAGAAGTGTTTTTACAGAATGAGTGAACTACCTGCCTTCCAAGATGTTCAACAATGCTATCTTGGGGCTCAAAGATATGGGATATCAAAAAACCGGACAGAAAAGTATGTGATAACCCTTGTCAGAATGAACTAATGTTTTCACAGATTCACATTGTATGGAGGAACTCTCAAATCTCAGTCTGGCATCGACTACAGTTAATACACGGGAGCCTCTCAGGGGTAAAGTACGCTTATTGAAGGAATTTTAACAAGATAAGACAATACCTACTAGACATCGCTGCCTTGAGTGGCTAGCAGAGCAAACATCCACTCTTCATCCTCCATTGGTGCAATGTTCTTTTTCCAAAGTATCCACGATCTGAGAAAAGGTATCCAGAGTATTGACACAGAGATTTGTAGATGCACAAAATGTTACACTTTTGAGGGAACTGTAGCATTGTTAATTTTGCTTCCAGTAGGTTGAAATTCGGGATTTCCCCATCTACCCTAAGATACAGTGTTATGGCACGCCTTAATTGGAGATATCGGAAGAACCGGGTATACAATAGTCCAAACACTGCCCTTAAATCAGTGAAGGTTTTCATGTTGCTGGATATAACTACATTCTCCAGTAGGTGATCCCATCCTTGAAGCTCTCAAGAGAAGCTACCACTGGGAAGACCTGCGTCCATCCACTGCGGCATCTCACCTGACAGTTCGCTTTCTTAAGCACTTCATCTGTTTAAGTGCAGCCCTAAAGGTTTGCAGCACAATTTGTGTTGCAGGTGGCATATCAACTGGGATTGTGCTACCATACAGGAAAAGAGCAGATTGGGTGTTTGGCGGGAAATCAGTTAAACTATTACCCAGAGTTTAAGAACATATGAGGGAACGGCTTGTGCTTAAAGAACAACTTTCTAGAACCATAGGTAGAAGATACTCATTTTTCATTGCCCATGACAAAGGAACTGTGGTTAACAGAGAAGAGGAAGGCCTTCATCCAAGGTGAAAACTAGTTCATCCAAGTATCTGAAATGGCACCACAATGCAGTGGCGAGGAGCGTCAGATCACAGACTAGATGGAGAAAGAACTTCTGAATAATGTTTAGAGAACCAGGTGAAAAGACCAAGACAACGTACATTAAGATGCAAGGCACCTCGGTAACAAGTTTAGGATGCACAGTGAAGACATCTTGATAAGCTCTGGTCAGAGGCCAGGCTGTAAGAGATCTATAAATGCTGAACACACATTGAGATAGGTGTAAAATGGGGTTGTTGCAGAGGGCCGCTCTGATGTCACATGATGTACTGCTAACTGGGTAGCAAAAAAAGGGTTGCTGTGCCATCGTTAGTGCACGAGCTAAAATACACTGCCAACTCAGTTTGTAAGGCACATCAGCGACAGAAGCAAAGGAGCAGGATTGAATGTAGGAAAATTCCCCGCAAAGATGGAGGTTTCAGCAAAAGAGGGAGAAATGTATGGCTTTCTTCACTCTCTATCACACTTAGGCCAAACAGGTTAGTAATAAAAAAAACATTTCTAAATATATAATGTTGTGCTGCAGTTTGAAAGCTGAAGTATACAAAAAAGTGATGGGTAGAATGCAATGCTTGAACTAATCTCAGCCACTGGTAATTACTCAGGCAACACCCCAGTCCATTGTTATTTTGCACACCACACCACATTAGCTTGGACCCAGCCATATGCAAAACAGTCTTGACCTTGCTCCAATAGGAGCAGTCTAGCCTGAACTTCCAGTCCAAGTCCTCTCTGAGCTAGTGCACAAGCAACCTAAGGTCAGTTTCACCTTGGTTGGGGCTCTTGAGGTGTATGTGTGCCTTACTACATGTAGACAAGAATCCATTCTGAAATCCCGAGCGCAAGTGGCAAACAAGATGGTAGTCAAAGCAGAGCCTTATTATATAGCGGAGTGAATAATGTTACTTTGAAGTGGACCAGGCTCCACTGTAAAATGTGTGGGGATTAAATGGTCTTCTAATGTAAATGATAGCCCCCAGCACTGCTTTGCTTTCCCTCGTCAACTGAGGTGCGGTGCAGGCAACAATTTGCAGCGGCCTGTAGAGGAGGGCCTCTTTTTTGTGCATTTGTTCGTTATCTCAAGTCATGGTTCAACCTCTATTCAGGGGATAACGGAACACCTGGCGCTGCGCATTCCACCCACTAAGTCAGTTTCCCCTATGGCTTGAAACATTAAAACGCTATTAATAAAGTGTGAGGAGTAATTAATGTAATGTGCAGTCAACAATTAAATCCAAAATATCTGTAATACATTAGTCTATTAATAAGACATAAACCTTTGGTTTCGGCAACCAACTCATTGATTCAGTATTTAAAGAAAAATGTTTGCTTAGGTATGTATCAAAAGGAGATCATTTGTGAATCCTACTAAGCAGCGTGTACTCAATGACAGTCTATGGAAACACCAATACCAGAGCCCCACAGCACTCTTGCTCTGGCGGCATGATCGTGCACATTCGGAAATTGAGGCTGAATAATCTTGAATAGTCCTGGTGTTGAATGAATTTTAGTGTGGAGCATTGACTTTGAAGTGGTCGTTGAGGAAATTGCAGCAAAGTGTTAGGAGGTCTGGAGTCATTAAGACTTGATTCTATTCACGGTGCTCTGGTGTTGATCTGCAGTTGGTGTTACCATAGATTACGTCATTGAGTAAATGCTGCTCAGCAGAATGAACAAATAATCTCCTTTTGATACATGCATAAGATTTTTTTGTTGTTGCTTTTAATACTGAAACGTTGATCTAGCGCTGCGGAAGCGGTGTCCCTACCATGAAACTTTTTGGCTGCCATGTTTTCTTTCTCTATGATCTTAGAGTACTGCATGGATTTGCAATTTTGAGTGTTATCCTGATGATAATCTTTCAGTGTGTGTGAACTCAACCAATGTATTCTGTACACAAAAGGTTTAGGTCTTAAGAATAGACTAATACATGTATTTCAGATATTTTGGATTTAATTGATGACTACACATTACATTAATTACGCCCCACACTATATTAATCGTGGGTCAAGCTGCTCAACTCCTCTTCCTGCCAGACCCTCAGATTAAAGGTTTGATGGCTGAGAAGCTCCTGAGAATTGATGTAGACTCCCTGAGATCAGACAGACCTTCCTGTCAAGTGGCACACAGCAGAGCTCAAAGAACCCACCATGTTCAAGGGTGGGAGCCTTTAGCAGTCAGCCCCTTTCTCGTATCTGGAGCAGACCCGGCGTCTTCCAACAATCCTGCTAGTCAAGGAAGGTGAGGTCTGAAAGAAGCTGAATAAAAAACTCTTAAGCAACAGAACATCCCTAAGCAGGAAGGCACCTGAAAAGTTAACCCTATGAGGAGGACAACCCTGGTGGGCAGGGGCCAGATCCTGAAGGGAGTACAGTTAATAGAAAAGGACTTGAGAGATCAGCAGGAAGTGAATGTGAGGATGAAATCAGAGTTCACAGAGTCAGGGGCAACCCTCATACTATTAGGACTATTCCACTTTAATTATCCACAGTCTTTTGATTTCCCAGTGTGTTATGCAGAATCCTCAATTTGTATGATATGTGTAATACTGCGATGTGATGGAGAATAAAGTAATGTTTTTAAATATAATGCAAAGCACTGGTTGGACAGTTTTTCACTATTTATATTCTGCCGAGTGCTTAGTCAGCAACATCTCCCCACAAAAGCCTTAGACAGTTCTGCTTTCCTACTCTTCAGCGTTAAATGACTATACTAGGTAATCAGTTATCGGTACAACGTAAGGACCCAGGACAGCAGATACACACTACAGTTGACTCAATTGGAGCCCTGTTGCCCTGGCCTGTCTTGTGGCCGCTCAGTCAGTTCTGACAGCAACTAACCCAAGTCCGCACCCGGACATTGAGGACCATCTGCTAGAGAGGGGGTCGCACTTCCTGAAAAAACTCCTTGCACAAGCCTTGCTTTTAGGAGCTGTTAATGTTAGTTCTTATGTCTATAGTATGGCGTCAAGGTCCCATTTTGTGTGGGGAATCTAAAGCTGTATATGGATCAAGAGAGCCAGTTTCAAAAGGGTAGGATGGCGTATTTCTGTTGCATGCTGACAGCCAGTGGCTATGACTGACCACTGCACAGTACTGGCAAAGCCAGATCTTGGAATGTTGAATTGCCTGTCACCTTCTCGACCTCTACCATGGGTGGTAACCATCCCTAGAATCCGGATCCCTTTGGAACCTTATCTGGCTTTCTTTTGATGGAAGGTATTTCATTGCTTCAAGTACTATTTGTGCTGCTGTTTTTTGTTTTTGTCATTCGTGCAGCCAGACACCATAATATGCTGGCAATCGGGCACACTGTATTTCTATGGCTCAAGAGCGTGCATTGTATATCATCTTGAGGCAATCCAGGCATATCTTTTATTACAGCAGCGGAGGGATATTCACATGTTTTACTTTAAACTTTGATTTGTTTATATTGGCTCAACATGAGTAGAAACAGAGTGTACTAACTACTCAGGCCTCACACACCTGCTGAGAAAGCGACTATGCGCTCGTTGAGCAGAGACAAAGGAGTGAAGGGTGTCAGGAATGATGAAGAGCGGCCACACGTAGGTTGCCAGAGGGCGCCATGTCCTCGGAAACCATGTAGGGCTGGGCTTTCATTTAACAAACGAGTGCATTCTGAGCATTATTGCTTTGTTTCCTTCAACTGAGCTTACCGGATTTGTGCACTTTGATAGCATGGATTTGTAAAATGTAAGCCCCGGACTGTAAACCTGGAGTGGTATTATACATTGTGACCTGGGGCGCAAGGGGCGTGTGTGCCCGCTCTGGGCGCCTACGTCGTAAAATGGTACTACAGAAGGTGCAGCAAACCCTTGTGCGCCCCTTTCTATGAAATCGGTAGCGATAGTGCATATGAAGCGCCAAAGCTATCATCAGATGGCGTTCCCTCATTTGAATAGGGAAGTGGCCCCATGCAAATGAGGCAATCACTTTGCCTCTGCACCCCGTGCTGGATTATGGACGCAGAAGCAAACATGCCTTTAGGAGGCGCACCAAACGTGTGCCACAAAAAAGGGTTGTGCTTTCAGTGCACCTCCTAAGGCAGCCCTCGAGTGGAGAAAAGGGGTCACCTAGACCCCCAGACATCCCCTCTCCAGGCAGTTGCAGTCACTCACTACACTCGCATGCAAGGAGATCTCTCACTACTATTCAAAGTGCAGGCAGGTTGCCACCAGCATAGTATATCACAGAGCAGCTTTGAAACAGATGCTCTGTATTTAATTTGAATGCGCTGCCCTGAAGGCAGCGCAGGTGTTTGCAGTTGCCCTGGAGACAGCACATTCTTTGTTATAAGGCGCACTGCCTTGGTTTGCGTCCCGCACACCTTTTGGAAAATGCGCTATGGTTCAAACAGGGGAAGTACATCATATGCATAATACAGCCACTGGAGACCTTCCAACATGGTGCAATTTGACAGCCTCTACCATAAAGGTAAGTGATTATTGGAATTTAGTAAATAGTACATTACTATGCTATACCTCCTCCCAATGAGGGGTCATAAGATGTTTGAACAAGCACTTGCATAGCCAATGGGTTTCACTTATGTGTGATCTATTGCCTTTGTCAATTTTTTTAAAGACACTGTTGCACAGCAACGAGTGCTGCGGTACAACATAGTTTAAAGTCAAGCAAAAAAAAAGTGCTATGACGCGGCCAGTGTTGACAGTCATAGCACTTTTTTTTCTTTTTAAACCAAGAGAGAGGGTGCACACCAGAGGAGAGAGAAGACGCAGGGGGCAGCAACAACAGATAGCGGAAGGTGGGAAGCAACACAAGGGAGAAGTGGAGGAAGGTGGGAGCAGCAACAATGGGAGTGGAGGGGAGAAGCTCACTTAATCTCCCAATACCTAAAAACATGAATATGTCCTTGTGTAATGTAACTGGTGTTCATGTAAAGCGCTTCAATACCTTCGGGTTGAGTTCGTGTTATATAAAGCTGCAAAGCAACGTAAGGGAGGTGCGGTGAAGGAGGGAGGAAGCAGCAACACAAGGGAAAGTGGGAGGGGGGACAAGAAACACGAGGGAGGGAGACAGAAGACATGCACTCTTCAAGATATGTCCAAAAGTAAAAAAGAAACAAAAAGGACCTGCAGCAGTGTGAGGCCAGTGGAAGACCACTGGCAGCAGACAGGAAGTTGTACTAGGACCATGCTCCATTGCAGGATGAACCCCGAAAGCGCTGAAAGGAAGCAGCAGGAGGCGCTGACCATTGAGAAGCAAGAAAACTAGAGTGACGTGGAACCAACCAATGGAAATTAATGGTAAGTAACAGGTGGGCTCTAAACCCGTTGTAAAGCTTTTTTTGTTAGCAGATTTCACTGACAGTGCATGTGTGCTGTTCATGTGAAATCTAAAACCGGACATCAGCATGGACAGATAGATAAGCTTAAAGAGGACAGCTCAAAGAACATATTTTCCAATATCTGTAGCACTGAAGTACAAAAAAATGCTTTGTTTTAGGAGTACATCACCCGGTGGCCATCACCTACTACATGCAACGGGAGCTCATGGCAGCCCACTAACAATTTACCATTGCGTAACTGCTCCTACGTCTTCCTATCTGTCAACAGCACAAAGGCTGACAAGAAGTTAATCACCCAGTACTGGTAGCTCTGAAAACCATCTCATTCTCCACTCTGCACAATAAATGCAGGTTTTATACCCACAGCATCTTGACTGAGGTTCTCATTTTTGCCTGTCCTTCTACCCACGTAAACAATTAAACAGCTTTATAAGGAATAGTCTTCTTTGAAGAATCTATTTATACCATTAATTAAAATCTAGATCTAATTTTTGCCATGAAATAGATGGACATGATGCACCTTTCCAAAGCAACTCGCAAAAGGTTTCTGGGGTGGAGTGAGGGTTTCACATAGGGCTACAGTAAGGCTATTCTTCTAAAAGGGGCAAGCGGGGAGTAGACAAGAAGCCACAAGGGGCAAAGAGGTATGCCTTGGTACCTGTTCCGGCTCACAACACCTTTTTTAACAGGACCATATCATGCCTTTACCATTTAATAGGTTTAGAAATACAGAGGAATTGTAGCAATGTTGTTCATTGAATTTCACTCTACTTATGCTTAGTAATGCTTAAAAAACACCAGTACTGACTACGAAATGTGAAATCTGTCAAAGCCAAGAGCACATCACAAAACCATATTTTGGTTTATATGATTAATTGCCCATAACCACTTCATTTGTCAAAAGTCAATTTTCTTCGCTTTGCAATAGCCCACGCAATTAGCAACACTAAGCATTCCGAAACTCGTAGTTTTACTTTTTTACTGTAAACATGGACCAACAACTCAGAATACCTCATATAGTTGGCTAAAGATGACTTGATAAATGAGGACCGCTTCAACGTCGCATGGGGCCATCATGCATTTGTGTTTTGTTTTCCCCATTTCTGTTTTCCATCATCTCCTTCAGTGAAAGTTATATTGCTAGACCTTGTAAAGCGTAACCGCATGGTGGTCCGTTGGGTTTTGTTCATCATGGATTGCTCAACCCCGTTATATTGCTACGTATTATTTTTGCAACATGTTTTATGAAACCGCTCATATCTCCCCGACTGATATAACCGAAAACACCCAGGAATTGAATGTTTACATTATAGTAGGGAGAACATTTTAGATGCTCTTCCTGTCCACTGCGGTATCACTTATTCGCATTCACCAATACACGTGATGGTGACTGCTGGAGTAGCTTGATCGAATGGCGTAGCGTGGGCGGGGCCACAGGGGCAGTAGCCCCGGGGGCAACATTTTTCAGGGTGCAAAGCTGATGGCACTAATTGCACCACCCAATACTTGCCTTGCACCAGGCGCTGGAAATCCACGCTCCACCGCTGGCTTGGTCAGCAACTTGCCAGACGTAGGAGACCCTGTGTCCATGTTCCAGGACAGTACAATGATGAAAGAGGTTATTACAAATAACAAATCTGATCTTTAAGCCTTGGTTGGCTGAGGCGTCAGTACAGCTGTTCAGTGCAAGATGGAACATAATAGCACCTGCTTGTGATCACTGACTTTGAAACTTTTAAAGGCAATATGCATAAAATTAGGTGCCCGGAGATACTACTCATATTTACACATAACCCTAGTAGTATGGATTCCAAGATAAGAACAGAAAGCCTGTGAAAGATATTAAGAATCGTTAAGGAGAATAGATTTTTATAATGCGCGATATGATGGGCATATGTCTTGCATTACTCAACCCCACACTGAACTTGTTGAGGTGGGAAGCAATGACCGGCAATTACTCTTTGCACATCATCGTTACTGAACTGACTTTCTGCAGCAAACTGGATTTTTAACAATAGATCCAGTTCCTTCAGACCTTTTCTAAATCTACAAATTTGAATTCAAGAAGTAAATAAACCTCCTATATTTACCAGACATGGTCTCAGTGGCTCTTGCTTACACCCTCCTCAACTGCTACTGCAACATCCCATGGTGTGGGTAACCAAAGAAACCAGCTTCAGTTATTCCTGAAGAAAGCAGCGTAAAAGTGCATCCATATCTAACACCTTGGATATCCACCCTTAGGCTTCAGAGGATCTCACTGGTGGCACCTTTCAACGCTACAGGTTTTTCCATCTCCTCCCCGAAATATCGGATTTGGTTTCTTGCACTAGAATGAGCGTTACTTTGTGTGATAGGATTCATCTAGCACCGTGGTACTCAAAGTAAGGCCCGGGGGGCGCATGCGTCCCTCCTGACTTTCACATGTAGCCCCCCAGCTGAATGACCACAGGCCTGCTGTTGACTTCAGAAAGCACAAAATATTCAAAAATGTGTTAAATAAACACGAAAGCGTTTATTTACAGGCTAACTGAATTAAAAGAAAAGAAGCCTATAAGGTGTCCTGCAAAGCGTAATTTAGGAACATATACATTTTTTAATGCATCTTGGAACAAATGTGTTAAAATATGATAATCTCTTCAAAATTCAAAAAGTGTATTTCATTACCATTAAGAAGTGTTATTCCTTAGTACATCAGAATAGATAAGTGCATTCAGAAGTATTTTATTTCAAACTGATAGTTTTGAAAAATTAGTGTGGAAATAGTCATGCCTCCTCACACCCTGACAACAATGACAATAGTGAAATAAGAGGCAAGTCAGTTGCCACGTGGAACCCTCTGGGTGGTCAGGGTTGTTGTTATACATGGACAACAATATAGTTTATTAAATCCAACACAAGAGGCTTGTACAGCATATAACCTGAACTCATGTATATCAAGGTGCTCTTATATGTCATAATGAAGAAAAAGGAAGCAAAATGAAATTAGGCAATTGCCTTGGATCAAACAATTGAGTCAAGTGTGGAAGCTGGGATTGACCCTAGGTTTTCTGGTTTCATGTTGTGCACTTCTATTTTATTTGAATTAAATTCAATTATCAAGTTACTTCCTTTTTACATTTGCCTCTCCCAAAGTAGCGACAGCAAGCAGAGAAGGCTTACCTCAAGGTGCGGTAGAGATATAGTGATTCAGAAATAGCATAGCACAGTGTTGTCAAATCTATGACTCTTCTAGAGACTAGGGGCTTACTTTAGAGAGCAGTATGGAAAGAAACTCCATGACACACTTACCACACCATGTAAGTGAATCACATCCCCTACGTACACATGAACCCCCCTACAAAGCCCCACTCCCACGACTGCCACTAATGCAGCCCTCGGGTACACCACAGACCATAGGTTTTTGGCCCCTGGGGAAATGTTTGCGAGTACCCATGATCTAGCATAAGATCGGAACAATTAACCAACATCCTCATTTAACTACGGCACTGCATGCATTCTGCAGGGAGCAGTCCACGGCTTTAGTTTCTGACCAACAAGCGCAGCTGCTAAGTCACTCTGTAGTTGGATTATTTTAGAAGGTGCAAAAGGACTTGGGTTTCTTTGGAGACAAAATATTTTGCCTTAGTAAACTTTAGGCAAATTTAAGAAAACTTAGAAGGTCAATGTACAGTTTACTGAAAAAACATTCATAAGAGTTGATTATCAGAAGCGCAGTCCTAGCTTGAGTAAGTCTGTGAATTAGAAATTGCGCTCTTGGTTATGGTAATGTTTTTTAAACATTACATTTTTTTAACTATTCAGTTTTACTTCGCTTATTACATATTTATTTTGCATTCTGTAAAAAAATAAATATGCTGCAATTATATTTCCATGATTAATTTCCAATAACTGTGCAATCACAGTTAAATCATCTTACTTTTGGAAAGATAAGCAGTCATAAATAACAATACAATCATATGAAAACAGAATTCTTATATAAGCACATGTTCACATCTGCAATATTCAAGTTAGACTAACTTTTGCTCAGAACTTTCCATGTTGTCACTTTTCACATCTTTTGGCCCGACTCTGATGATCGGCAGCATGGATAATCACCCAGAAACCGGCTTTCCATTTAAAAAAAAAAAAATATAGAAGTGGAAACCCACTGTTTTCTGTCTATATGTAGTTGCAAAACAATCAATAAAAACGGAACAGCACAACCTGTAATTATGAAATTTCAGTTATTGTAAAGAGTCCTTACATCTGACATTTAAAATTGGGTGGCTTTCATTCCTCCTCTATGGTGTATTAGAACATTTGAATGTTGAACGCTCTATTGAAGACATTGGAGCGCTCCGGGCTTCTAATGGCTGGTAGAAGCCCGGAGCATTAACATTCCAATGGTTTGTTCACAGCATTAGCTGTGAACAAAGGCCTTACAGAGGTCCAACGGGATTTCAACCCCCTCGGGCTCCATGAGGCCTTTGTTTTAAAAAATTAAGACATTCTGCCCTCTAGGACCAGAATGTTCTAATAGCCTTAGAGCCCTCCATAGCGAGCTCTACCGGCCATTAAAGGTCCGCTCACTTGTTAAAGGCCTTTTCCTTCGGCTCGGATCTTTAACGTTGGAGCACGTCTTTAATGGCCGATAGAGCCCGCTACGTCGGGCACAAAGGCTATATTAAACTAATAGCAAATTTAACTCAATATCTCAGTGATACATTGCAGCAATGTTAGATTGACTTGCAGAGATCTGGGTTAAAACATCTACCGAACAGTCTTACAACAAGATTGTCGAAGAGCACCTCTAGCAAAGTGGTCTAATAATGACATATCAACCGAATGTGCATTCTCAGAACAATGACCGAAGATCAATCCCACATCTTTCTTTATTTTTGAACCCAGTGCAGCAGATTTATCCAACCACTTCATGGTTGGCAAAACATCAAAAGGAGCAGCGGTCGTGCATGCAGGCATTTGTGCCGTGGCAGCAGAATGTGAGTGAGTGCCAGCCTTTCCTAGAAAACCCAAGATCACTCTTGCAAAAAGGTAACAAATGAAGCCTTTAGGCTCGAGTTCCTAGGCAAGCGTGCGCATTCTTTAATTCATTCTTCTCTTCGGCTCAGAAGTGATGATGGAATTCGTTTATATTTTAAAAATAAGCCATCCTAGTGAACATACATCTTTCTCAGAACTGCACGTTCTTAAAAATGTACGCCTGTCTTCCCCATTACCTCCAGACTGCGATGATTCACCTGTTTTGCTTTATGACCCATTCCTTTCATAGACACAGTACTGAGACTTGCAGATCCCCAAGGCATGTTCCAATAGCATTTTTCTATCTGTTAACTTAAGATCTTGTTTTAAAGCTTTGACCTTCTTTCAATAAAATGAGATCACCCACAAAGTTTCTGAAACCTTTTTTTCCTGGGGATGCAGATATTACAGCTATGCCTCCAAGAACTGGTAGGAAACTTGTAGAACTCAACAGGAGGAAACCGCAACTTCTCACAGCGGACATGCCGTGACGATGGAAACTGCAATCACAGTTATTAGAAAAGAGACAGGCTACGGTACGTGGGACATCAAAAAGAGAAAACTCACCAAGACAATGCATTCTGTTTCTACATACCTCATAAAAACGACCGGAATGCTACAAAACATGAAAGGTAAAACTAAGTATCTGGAATGAGGCCAAGCCCTTGAAGTTGTGGCTTTTCAGACCACTTGGATATGTTAGACATTCAGGGATAAAGGCAGCAAAACAAATTGCTGTTCTTTCCCACGAGAATTTCTTGGCGAACTTATACCATCTTAGTAGTTCATCCTTTTTGAGAAGCCTCCTTAGACTGATAACCCTTCAGTCATTTATAGTGAATGTAGCAGAATGATGCTAGACAGCTGGGTACATTGCTTAGGCCGCTGGGTGATCCCAGGTCTTTCAGAACCCGTGAAGCCCTTCACTACTGCAGCTCTCGAAAAATACAGCTTCGTATTAATATGCCTCCTGGGGAGCAAAACACTGAGCACAAAAATTAATGTGGTCCTAAGGAGAACCGAGGCATGGACCTACACACGGGCAGAGGTCACATGGGGGACCTGTGATGAATCAATATTGATGGAACTCCTCAAGGTCAGTACCCGTAAATGGTATAGATCAGAATCTGGTCGGTGTCCGGGATGGGGTTTCAATATCAGCTATGCACATTCCCTGGATGGGCGGCCTGCGGGATGAGGGGCGGGAGAACATCCTCGAGCCCGTAAATTGATGAGACATCTACTTATCCAGGGACCTGACACCCAGATACTCTTTTCCTTTGGAATGTGAACCTAGTCCTTAACCTCTTCCTGTCCCAAGCTACGAACAAATTTCTCTCTCGGAAGGAGCTTTAGCAAAAAATGAGCTATTGCTTTGCCTGGTGTCCTGCAGATAGTTCTCTGAAGTTGGAGCTTTGGATTTGTCTGGAAGGATATTCACCACAGAGGACGTGACGTTTAATAATCGCCAGACAAAGTCCAGCACATGAACTGTATCTAACTTAGCCTTTCCAGGTTCTCCTAAACATTGTGTTTGTTGCCTCAGAGCTCCTACCCGACTATCATGAGATGGGTGCGCTGGGTCATGGCTGAAGCAGGCAGTGATGAGTCCAGCTTTGAGGCCCATTCAACCAGAGGAGCAAACGTGTCCAAGGCCTTAACCCTTGGGAGGTACATTGAAAGACAAACAATGCAGATTGGTCCTCAGAATTCACCTTAAAAATGTTTATTTCAAGTCGGTACTGGATATTGCTTCTCAAGTCGTTCTAGTGGTGAATAAGGTTTGAACATGCATAATCCTGCCTCTTGTCCTGATACTGAATGTACAGTTTCCCAACTAAAGTAATAGAAAGTTTCAATTCTATACAGGACACAGAGGTAAGGATCCCATTCGGTGTCACTCTTCGCAAAAATTCCACCCTAACTAAGAAAATGGTAAGGTACAAGTAATCAATTAATTTTATTCTGGAATCAGGGATTATTTTTATTTTCTTTAAAGAGTTTGGCTGCAGTACTGCCATGTGAAGGTTTTGTATGCTGGCATCCGCTTAATCTGTGGTTTTTCTGCGAGAGTTGATTTTAAGCAAGAGTAGACATGTCAAAGTTATAGTGACTCGCAAGAAGAAAAGATGCAGTCACATGAGAGGCAGACCATATTACTGCTGGTGGTGCTCTGAAATGTGGAATTTGTGGGTTATTCCACAAAAGTAGTTCAGGAAGTGGAATAAAGGAGCGTAAAAGCATAATACTCGCCTCCCTGACCTTAATAGAATGAAAGCTTTCAAAGATGTTAATTAGGACATTTTACATTCTAAAGAGTGTGCACTTGCATGTGTAAAATGAATGCAAATAAACATTTGAATATTTTTTAAAACTCCTCTCTGTAGTAAACATATTTTACCTTCCAGAATCCTCTTCCTCTACACATTCTCATACCTACCCAGAACGCATTTACGGATGCCCTCACCAGGAGTAAATCGGTTTGCTTTAGTTAGTTGGAAACTACCCGCAAATCGTTGGTGAAGACCCACAAAATTGTGAACTTGTGTATGTTTATCACCATTTACAAATGGACACAAACAGAACACCCACAGACCTTTCTCCTAAATCTAATGAGTGATAGGAGTCTATCATTGCTGAGCTCCTGAATCCGATACAAATTATATTTTGTGCAACTAGGTTGACCGTAGCTGCGTAAAACTTAAATAAATTAGGCCATAGGTTTTTTAAACACACTAAATTATTATTTTTTTCATTTCAAAAGAATTTTATTATTTTAAAGACGCAAATATGAAACATAAGATACAAGCAAAAGTGATACAATTGATAACGGACAATAAGGTAATAGATACTTTAAAATAAAATTAAATAATAGGAAAACAAGTCATTGTCATTCATTAATCCGCAGATATCAGATAGATAAATTACTTAAGGAGGGACGACCCAAAATGATATCTGCCAAAGATACATATCAAAAGTATCACCCTCAGATGGCAAACTAGGGAGAAGAGGAAAGAGAGGAAAGGAAGAAAGAAAAGACGGAAAGAGTAGGAAAAAGAGGAGGAAAGAAAAAGAGAGACAGAGAGAAGAAAAGGAAGAGGAGAGGATTTCCTGAGGATTCACCCGACACACAAAACAACACTAACCAGACAAATCAAAGGGATATTGCTCCACCAACCCTTCGGAGGCCAACTCCATATATGAATCTAAGGCTTTCCAAACACCAGAAGAAATAGAAGGGGATAGATGAGCATGGTCAATTGACGTATGAGCACTTCGTAGAAAGGAAACCCAGGCCCACCAAGTATGGTAAGAGACGGACGAAAAGGATTTCCACTCCATGAGAATTACTTTGACTGCAATAGTTAATAAGAGGTCCAGCAACTGTAACTCCATGGGATCTAAAGGCAGAGGGACTGGGGCCGCCAACGGACCCAAAAGAATTAATGAAAAAGACAGTTGGAATTTGATGTTAAAGATGAGCATGAGGTGTTTGTGAACTAAATCCCAAAAGGGTTGGAGAAGGGAACAATCAAGGAACATATGTTGAAAATCGCCTGGTAGAAGCCCACAACTCCAGCACAAATTGTCCTCTTTGAGATTAAGTGAATACAGACGAATGGGAGTCCAGTGAAGAAGATTAATAGAGAAAAACTTAGACTGCATTAAAGAGGGGGCATTTTTGTTGCGAAGAGAAAATTTACCAATATCTTGCCAGGTATCAGAAGAGATATGAGCAGTAACACTATGATCAAAATGATGTAACCATTTTTGCTGTGTGACAGTTTGGGAAGGGAGTGTGGAGGACGATAAAAATTTGTAAATCCGAGATGCAACATGACCAGTCCTGATCCATAACTGAAAAAGCGTAATCATAGGGGAAGAAGGATGAAGGTGTATTTTAGCAAGTGCAACCTTAATCTTAAGAAAAGTATAAAAGTCTAAATTAGATAAAGAGAATTGTTGAGCAAGGGATGAGAAAGGGAAAGGGTCATTGTTGGAATCATAGAGATGTTTAACAAGTGAGACACCTTTCCCAGCCCAGTAGGACATCAACTCAGGGTCAATATTAATTTTGATTTTAGAATTGCGCCAAATAGACGACCATCTAGTTTTATGCAGTGGAATTGCTACTCTCTTATCAACCTTACGAACCGCAGCAATAGTGTCTAAAATAATAGAGCGAGAGAATGGAATAGAAAGGGTATTCGTGGTTAAAAAAGATGCAGTCGGCAGTGGGGAGGCCAGTTCCTGTTCTATTGTCAACCATGCTGGAACATGAATAGATGGAGAAGAAAACCAAAGGGCACCCTGGGACGCCAGAAAAGCAGTTTGGTACTTCCCCCAATCAGGAAAATTACAGCCACCCATATCATAAGATTTCCGTAAAAATTTATAAGCAATCCTAGCCCTTCTATCATTCCATAAAAATTTAGAAGTAAGCAAATCAAGTTCATGAAAAAAGGAATCAGAAAGCCTTACTGGAAGCATAGAGGAAACAAAATTAATAATAGGAGTGATCATCATTTTAAGAGTCTGCATTCGGCCCCACCAAGAAATATGCTTCGGAGACCAATTTTCTAAAAGACGTCTCACCTTAAGAATAGTTTGGGATTCATTATAAGTAGCCGTAGCATATAGGGTGGAACAAAAATGGATACCCAGATATTTTAGCTGTTTAGATTGCCATTTAAAGCCCGCCGAACCCATATGAGAGGAGAAGCAGTAAGCATTTAAGGGAAACATCTCTGTCTTATCTTTGTTCAGAGTGTATCCTGAAACTTTTGAAAAAAGAGAAATCGTATCTGAAATAGCAGGGATGGCCAAGGCAATATCATCAGAAAAAAGGAGATCATCAGCTGCATATGCAGCTGTTTTAATCTGCTGAGACCCAAAAGAGAACCCCTTAATATCTGGATGTGAGTCAATCAATCTGAGGAGAGGATCAATGGACAACAAAAATAAGAGAGGGGACAAAGGACACCCTTGTCTAGTGCCCTGACAAAGGTTAAAAAAGGAAGACGTAGCACCATTCACCCGTATGTTAGCCCTAGGTCGGGAGTAAAGAGACATAACCATACGAATAAAGGAATCACCAAGGTTATGTGCACATAAAACAGCTCTTAAAAAAGGCCAAGAGACCTTATCAAAGGCCTTTTCAGCATCAAGGGCCAAGGCCGCCGCCGGAAGATTAGATCGCTTGGCGGCACCAAGAATATGACAAAAAGTACGAATATTATCACGTGCAAGACGCCCCTTTACGAAACCTGTTTGGGATGGATGAACCAATTGAGGAATAAAGGACTCTAAACGTTTAGCTAAGATTTTAGCAAAGATCTTAGCTTCCATGTTAAGAAGGGAAATGGGACGAAACTTTTTGGGATCTGCATGATCCTTCCCTTCTTTGGGGATAACTACAATAGTAGCATCAGCCGCGGAACCAGACACAGAACCATCCTTAATAAAAGCATCAAAAACGGATTGGAGTTTCGGGACAAGCACGGGAATAAAGGTTTTATAAAAGGCAATAGGATATCCATCAGGACCAGGAGCTTTACCAGACCGAATAGCTTTAATCGCGGAGATGATTTCATCAGAAGTAATCGGACAGTTTAATGAGTGATTATCTTCCTCCGAAACAACTTTCAAAGGAACCGACTTCAAGAACTCCTGACATTGTTCAAAAGAAGCTTGAGCAGACGGGGTATATATATTATTATAAAAATCGCGGAAAACCTCAAGAATTTCTGCAGTTTGAAATTTTTTCTTACCAAGCTGGTCAGTAATAGAAGGAATTTGGAAAGAATTACAAGAAGATTCCTGAAACTTTAAAGTGGCTGCAAGAATCTTGCCCGCACGATTTTTTAACAGCAATCTCTTAGATTTCTGAGCCTGCAGGCCAATATGAGCTCTCTTGGTGACTATAGTATTATACGAATACTTTAAATTCTTAATAGATTGGAGGCAGGTCTTATCCTGAGAATGTCGAAAGAGGGATTCCTGACGTTTGATCGCATCTGCTAAGTCCGTGAGTTCCTTTTTAATGGCTGCGTTTCTCCTTGACATACATTTAATGACCTGACCACGGAAAGTACATTTAAAAGAGTCCCAGAGAACAACAGGGGAACTGACTGACCCAACATTCTCAATAAAAAAAGTCTCAATATCATTGGAAAACTCTCGCACCAAGGACTCATCATGTAAAATTTCTGTGTTTAATCTCCACGAACGAGCTCGTGCCCTAGGGACAAAGGACGTAAGAGTAAAGGTCACTGCTGCATGATCAGAAATTAAAATAGGGTGAATAAGCGGAGAAGAAGAAAATTGAACCAGAGAAAAATGAACCAAAAGATAATCAATACGTGAAAAGGACGAATGAGGGGAAGAAAAAAAGGAGAAGTCACTGCCAGTGGGATTATGAAGACGCCAGACATCCTGAAGATGGGTAAGAGAGCACATATTAATCATTTGTTTGTGTGCTTTAGGGAGACGAAAGTTAAAGGCAGAATTCCTATCTAAGATGGGATCCATTGGCAAATTAAAGTCTCCACCTACAATAAGATTACCAGAATGAGGTGTATCATTGAGCTTTTTGGTGATCGCATTCCAAAAAGACGGGTCATCCTTGTTGGGGGCATAAATATTCATGACAAATAGGTCAGCATTACCATTGGACACCTTAGATAGTAACCAACGTCCCTCTGTATCCTGTTCAGAGGAAACGATAGATAACCCAGAGTGTTTAGAGACTAAGGTAATTACCCTATTTCTTTTACCACAAGCATCTGAACAAGCAACATCAAAGACCCACTCTTTCTTCAGAAACAACGCCTCCTTGGCAGAGAGCTTTGTCTCCTGAAAAAGGACAAGATCCGAAGAAAGAGATTTACAGTAGTCCAAAATCTTTGACCTTTTAACTGGGTGATTTAACCCTTTAACATTAAGGGAAAGTATATTTAGTCCAGACATAGAACCATTATCAGGAAGAAAAGATATTTCATATATGACAAATGAAGTGCAACAACCAGGAGAACCAACCAGCAGACGTCAAAAGCCAACACAAAACAAGGTGAAACCAAAGAGGAAATCCGAAGAGGAAAAAGGAAAGAAGAGGAGAAAGAAAGCAAGAAAATACACAGAAAGAGAGAGAGAAGGGCCCATAAGGCAGGTCTGAAAAAGACCAAATTCATACAAGGGGGGACATGGGAAAAAGAGCAAGGGGCCAACAAGAGGAATACAAACTACAGCATAAAAGCCCCAAAACAGTACATTGCTGATTATACATGTTTAAAAGAAAAACTATCTAAAAGCTAAGAACTGGAACTAATTATAACATTTTGGAAAACAAAGCGAAATGAAAGACTATAAAGGCAACACGGTTAACCAAGTTAATATATAGGTACCAGCTAAAATGAATCATAGAGAACGATAAGGGCAGGAAAGAGAGAAAAAGAAAACAAGTGCAAGCCATAAGAGCTGGTGGAGATTGAACTAAGAGTTAACACTACTATTAGAAAGAGCCAGATCAAAGCGGACTCCATAAAGAGAAAAAGGAATAGAATGAAGAGAAAAGAAGAAATACATTCTAAAGCATACTATATAATACATTATGGGAAAAATAAGTGAAGCATAATAAAAACGGCATATAGTATCCTCTCGATATAGCAATCAATGAAACCCTATGGCAGCTAATTAAGGGAACTAATACTATATATAAATATGTAAAATCTATATACAAGCTTATAGATAACTGACCATGAGTAGATAAAGCCATATACACACAAATTGGCAAAATAAGATACGCTTGCCTAAATAAGTGAACATGTAGGTAAAGAGGCATAAAACTATCAAGTACAAAGCATCTATAAAAAACTGACCTACTCGAAAAAGATAATTAATAACACATAATAAACAAACCACTCAGCGAAAAATCAATAAAGTAGATATAACTAGTAACTATATGGACGACACATAGTGACTCAAAATATAGCCATAAGTAAACATCTAGTAAACATATATGATTCAAACATATAGACAAGCCATACAGCAACACGTTGATAAAGCAAAGGAAAAAACAATGTCTTACTCCATAAATACGGGATAACAAGAGACAACCATGAGGCAAAAAGACCGACCACAAAAGGATAAAACAAACCCAATTTCACATCAAAAATCGACGCACAAACCGAAGTCATACAACGGGATAAGAAAGGGACCAGGAACTAATACATCGAGAGACAAACTGGGAAGGCAAGGAATAACAGGACGACACGCGAACAGGAGTGAAGTCAAGCCATCAAGAGATGCTACCACAAAAAAATTGAAAGGTTTATACAATAAAACTAACAACAAAAAAAACCATTAAACCATAGCGATAACAAGGGAGCACCAAAAGACGACAAAAACACACCAAAACCAATGGACATAAAGACCACCGCGCAGATCGAAAAGCAACTAGACTTAATAGATCTGACAAAGAAGAAAAACAATGCAGTATGAATAACCACATCAGGTGCCAGAAGAACCAGGAACATGTGAAGCCACCGTTTGAAGATCCATCTGTAGCTCCATCTGATTATCCAAAAACGAGGCCAAATCAGCAGGTTCGTCAAAAATTCTGACACGACCTTTGAAAGTAATGCGGAATTTTGAAGGGCCAGCAAAGGAGAAGGGGATATTCATCTCAGATAAACGCTTCCGGAGATTAAGAAAGCCCTTCCTCCTAATCACCGTGTCCCTGGCAAAGTCTTGAGAGATTGAGATACGATGGCCATTCCAAGAAACAGCTCTAACCTTCCGCATATGAGCCAGAATCTGCTCTGTATGTTGATGACGCAGCGGTTTAAAAATTATCGCTCTTGGTTGCGTAGCAGACTTGGGGCGAAAGGTGGGGACACGGTGTGCACGTTCCAGTTCAAAATCTCTATGAAAAGAAATTTGTAGTGTAGAGGGAATCCATTGATAAAGAAACTCAATCATGGAAGATGCATCCTTCTCAACATCCTCTGGAAGACCAAAAATACGCAGATTGGATCTGCGATTATGATCTTCTTGTTCAGTGAGGTCTTTCCTCAATGCTGCCATGGAACGCTCTATCTGCGTGAGAGATCTAGAGTGCTTTTGCATGGTATGCTCTGCGCCACTAATCCGTGCTTCTGTACCTGAAACACGAAGGGAAAGGGCCTTGAAATCATTCCTGATGGCTAACACCTCCACCTGCAGCAAATCTGTGTTAGTCTTAGTAGACTGCGCAATTTCATAGACCTCATTAAGGCGCGTCAGGATGGACTCAAGAGTAGAATTAGTGTCTTTTGGAGCAGACTCAGGTGTGGGGGATACCTGCTTGGACCTCTTAAGAGATGCTTTAGAGTCCTTAACGTCTTTAGCATTCGGTGAAGGGGCCATATTCTCAGCCATAGGGCGGACCACCTCAACAGGACCAAAATACACCTCTTCAGATATAGTAAGAGCAAGAAATGCCAGGGGCTAAAAAACCCTTAATATGCGATAGGAAAAACGAGCAGGAAGGAATAACGCACTTGCAGCAAAAAGAACCGAACAGTGAATATGGCAGGCGATCACCGTCAGGAAAAAAAAAACCACCTCACAAAAAAATATCAAGTGCTGCAGGAGCAAGTAGGCACACCCCGACTTCGAAAACAACCAATATCAAGCATAGAGCAAAGAAGCCTCACATAAGGAAGTGGCAGTGCGTCTGACGAATAGTATATTAGCAGAAACCTCAAAAAGTTCTCACAATGGGCAGCACTGCAATAGGCGGTAGAAAAAAACAAAATAAGCACAAAAAAAGTGAAAAAACGTCACCAGTTCCTGTATAACTCCATTCCAGACAGGATAACCCCAGTAGCGTCGTCGTGTAGAGGCCAGAGTAAAACTCCCTCAGAGAAGAAACAAAATGGCGGCCGCTCGTAAAACCATGGAGCGCCGCCTTAAAATGCCGAAATATGGACTCTGGCCATATCCCACCACCAGAAAACTCCCTCGTAGCGCACCCGGCAGTTTCACCGGCAAGATATCGTCCTCTGCGCTGAGCGGGGCATTCCTCAGCGGCAGCAATGTCTCCGTTGGCCCTCGCTCTTTACGGAGCTCAAGCGCGATCCGCCATCTCGCAGCGGCGCGCAAGCCACGCCCCATACACACTAAATTATTATTAATAAATTTAATTCATGAAATCACATCTGCTGGTTGCAAAACTTCATCGCCTCATCAACAATTGAAGGGCTTCAAAATTAAAGCAATAAAGGACATTATCACAATTTAGAAGAGAGATTTTAAAGCTAAAGGAAAACTGCCAGAGGCCAAGTGCAGCTGGCTGGGATTACTGGTTAGGTATCTGTAAACGGCATTGCACAATTTGACTGAATATTAGCCACTTTCTAAAAGTTGTCTTCATCAGAAGATGAATTCCTTTACTAAAAACGTATTCATTCTCTAGCAGGGCATAGATTCGATCTAGGTAAAAAAGTGAGGAAGAGAACAAGCGCCCTTGAAGAGTCTGCTGTGATAAGTGATAAAGTAATGACAGGGTAGGAGCGTAAAGCTTCCGAGAATAGCGCACAGAGTGACACTGATTTACAATCGGCCACCAGAGCAGGGCACAGCACGCCGATCCTGGAGGCCGCCTTTCAGGGCTGAACATGTCCCTTACACAGGTAAGGGCGCCTTTGGTCCCATGGCTGCCTAGCTCCGGTACAGGTAAATTATGAGGCATGCGTGTGATTTAAGACAAATTACACACCCTTATTAGCTAGTTATTACATTTCTACACAGTTAACAATAAATACAACTATATAAATTGAGGCGAAACTGTTCAGAATTGTATTTATTACCAATAACTAATTATTTTATCTGGCACAGAAGCACTTGAACCCCATTTATTAATACTGGAGATGAAATAGTGTGTGTAAAACATACACAATGTCCCAATCAGCAAACTACAGACCTCAAATGTTCCTATTTCTTGTAATAAAGAATGACCACTTTTACTCTGTGCATTCAAACTTGGTGTTAAAACTATGCTCTAAATTATTTTAATACAACTCTTTCTGTGATGAACAAATTAAAATTCAGCACATTTGTAAAACACATCAATTAACAGATTCACGGCAAGCTAGAAAGGATTTGTTTTCCTTTTTTCTTGCCCCTCCCGGGCCTTTTCCCATGCTCTCCCTCCCTTGTTATCCCCATGTGCACCGTACTTCGTTTGCCACTTCTCCCACTTTCTGCTCTCCGGCACCCTTCTCAGCCCCACCCACCGTCCCCGCTCTCCTCTCTCTCCCAAGACCTATTTAATGGTGGCTGCAGCACAAACGCGTAGCAAGCATACCAAAGGCAAACCTGTCTACACCCATCCATGACCTGCTTACGCCCAACACCAGGAACCCATGTCCTTCACCTACTCACCGCTACACTGCCATGACCAGTCACCCTCTCAACCCTGGCCGCTGCGCACCATACTATTACTGCACCGCACATCATGCAACCTCCTAACTCTCTCACACCTACAGTATCCCATTTCACGCTCTCTCATAGGGATGAGCCACCTCTCACACAACACTCCACACACGTACGCATACCCCTCAACACCCGCCCACTTACCAAGCATGGCACGGAGATCTGGGACCTGCAGCACAGCCCTGCCCTGGATCTACTGTTCCTCACGGAAACCTAGATTAACCCTGCATCATCCATTACATCGCCTCAGCCATCCCACCATCTACAAGATCAGCCGTCAGGACAGCCAGCACAAGTCCAGAGGCGTAGTCGCTATCATCTTTAAGGACACAATCAGCTGTACCACCCCCCCTCCCCCACAAACAGCCACCAGAAACATAGAACACCTCACATTGAAACTCCACATGACAGCTAACTTCAACCTTAGCTGAACCTTCGTCTACAGACTAAGGCCTCCTCACCAACTACACCAGCACCATCCTGGACTTCGTTGTGCCATTGACCCTTGACTCCAGTGACTACATCCTCCTCGGAGATAAGAACTTCCACCTGGAAAACAGTGTTGAACGAGATTCAACAGTTCGCCCAGAAAACCTCAGATGCATTGGTCTCTCCCGATGTGCGACTGATCCCACCCACTCTGCTGTACATATCCAGGACAATTTTTACCTTCTTCAACAACATCGAAGTCAGCAAGCCCTAAAAGATAGCCTGGACAGACCACGCACTCGTCAAGGTAAGCATTGGGTCACCACCAGTGCCAATACCCTGGCCCCCCTAAAACTCAGCAACACTACAAAATCCAGACCGCAAGCCAGAAGATACACAGAGGAACTCAGGATTACGAAGCGCCACTGCATGCAACTGGAGAGCAGATGGAGAATGAGCTGAGACATCTTGGACAAAAACACTTTCAAACCCAAGGACCCATTTTCCACTGAATCTGCTACTTCCTGACCAGCAGGACTCAAGCAGTCTGCCTCAGCGGAGGTCGACATGGCTCGTGGGCGGCGGGGCAGGCAGGTTGCGCATATTTTTTTTTAAAAACATGAAAAAACAAATTTTAAAAAAACACCGTTGTGCTGGTTCTGCGTCTCTGCTCCTGCTCTTCTCTGCCCAAACGGAAGCACAGCCAGGCCCCACTGACCAATCACAACGCTGCAATGAATGCAGCATTGTGATTGGTAGGCACTCAGGCTCCCCTGACCAATCACAACACTGCAATGCTGAGTTGTGATTGGTTTTGAGCGTTCTGGTTGGACGCTCAACCAGGGAATGGGAGCATGGGCTTGTTCTCCATGCAGGCTGCAATACAGCCTGCATGGAGAATGGGGAAAGTGCGCATGACTGGTTTGGGTGGTCCAAGAGGGCCGACCAAACAGTCATTACGCACTTAAGAGTGGGCAAACCACTCCTCCCTTGCCCTGCTCCGAGACCAGAGCCGCCCCACCCGCCCGCCAAGCAGCAGGAAGCATAAAATGATAACTTTAAATTATCATTTTATGCTTTTCCTTTGCCCTGATTAAAAGCAGTGAGGCGACGCTCCTTCGCCATAGCGGAGGAGCCGCCACTGGTCAGTCTGGCCCCTTACTCTTCAGATGCTCACAACTATGGAATGCCGCAAGTCTCGTCTCTGAGCCTGACCCTCTTCAACACCTATATGATCTTACTATCCAGCGCCATAGGCGCCCATGACAGATATTCTCCCCTACACGGATGACACACAACTTATACTCTTCCTCTTGGACAAGATTCCCAACACACAGAACAGGTTCACCACCTGCATGACCGAAGTCAGTGACTGGATGAAGACTCAAGCTCAACACTGACAAGAAGTCATCATCTTTGGTAAGAACCCTTTGCCATGGGACTCCACCTGGTTAGCAGCTGAATAGGTTCCCACACCTACCCCCAGCTCCCAAGGCAAGAACTTCAGGATACTCAGACAGCAAACTGGACATGGCCATGCAAGTCAATGCATTTTCAGTGTCTTGCTTGCTCGCCCTAAAGATGCTAAGGAAAATCTTCAAATGGCTCCAGAGCAACATCTGTCACTCATGCCCTCATCACCAGCAACCTGAACTTCCTCTATGCTGGAATCAACAAACAACTCACTAGAAGATTGCAAACCCTTCAGAAATTAGTAGTCAGATTCACCTTCAACCTCCCAGGCAGCACTCGCATGGCACCACACCTCCAGGAGCTCTACTGGCTCCTGATACACAAGCATGCACAGTTTTCTTCAAACTCATCATACACACCTTCAAAGCACTACATAACATAGGGCAGAACTACCTTAACAGTCACATCTCCTTTCAGAAACCTACCAGACACCTCTACTTGGCAGGACTCCTACTTGCACACATCCTACGCATACACAGAACCAGATCCGTATGTCGGGCCTTCTTCATCGCTTCAAAAGCACGGAACGACTTCCCACTACACTTCTGAACTATCTCCTCACTACTTAAGTTCCACAAGAAGCTGAAGACCTGGCTTTTCGAATAGTTCCCCGCATGTCTCAGGTGAGGGTAGACCCACCTGCTCAGCACCAGGATACTCTCCCCGGTGACTGGCATGTCATTAGATGACAACAGCAAAATTCTCCTATATTGACAGAACAGTGGTCATCTACTGACCATTTCTGAGATACTTATGAAGTGACAGAAGTAAAAAACAATATTTTCCCAAGATAAAAAAAATCTAAAGTGTGTTTCATGCAAGGCCCATTTTTTACCCAATTGAATGAAGAAAGGGATAGTTGAGGGAACCTTCCCCCAAACACCTTAAGAAAAGATTGAAATTAATGGTGCATTATACTTCACAATTTCAACAGATAGCCTCTAAAAAGCCACATATATCACAAAGTTCTGAGAAGGAACACCAGTAATATTAGTCTCGGTGTACCTGGCAGTGGCCCCTGACAGTGGCACCAAGGAGTGCTTGTAAGCTAACCTGCTAGGGGTAGGAATAACAAGTTAGTACCGGAGTACGGTCGGTGATTTTGCTCACATTCAGATGAGAGCACATGGCGAACCAGAAACAAGGGCGAGCACGAAAACGCAGGAGATTTGTCCCGGCAGCTACTTTCCGTCAGCAGCTCTTAAAAACTACAGCACTGTACTACTCTATGCCTCCTGGGGAAGCAAAACACGGACTGCCAAAAAAACAACTGATACTACTTTTTATCTACCCACAGAGCACAAGCGTCTAAGGAAAACCGAGGCATGGGCATACAGGTGGCAGAGGGACTAGATATTGATGGAACTTCTCAAGGACCTATAAGGCTCTATTCATCACAGTGAAAATAGGGTGAATTCAATGGAGGGACACTGGAGGCCATTCAGAGATCTACCGACCAGAGAGAGCGAGAGAGGATTAAACCTTGAAATGCCAAGTAAAAGCGATAGAGACATCAGTACACTCAAGCAAAAGAGGTACCATGAGTAGAAATGTTAATGTCTGCAGATTTGCCTCAATAGCCAATCTAGAATCCAAAGAGGAATATCTCTGTAAAATTTAGTGAAAACAGCAAGGATCCAGAGCCCGAAGGCATCTGTTTTAGTGAATATTGAGGAGCTTAAGTCCAGATTCATAGATTAGTTCATTCTGAGGTACTGAGTGGAATCCCACCATTACATGTGGATGTCATCAATGTTTCTAGGTTCCCTACGAAGGCTGTACGACCGGAGAGGTTGGAACAGGAACTGTCAATGAAGTTCTTGTTGACCCTGGGGATCATGAGACCTTCTAGACTTGAGCCAACAGCTGTGGAAATGGAATTGCAGAAGCAAGTGGGCTTACAGAGACTTGGCTATGTTCTCTATCCAGCAGATCTAGTGCCTTACAGATCTGTTTGTTGTTATGCCTCGCTATTGGTGACGGAGATATATTCGTGGCGGTGGTTAGATACACCAAGGTTTCTGTCCCCAGCGCCACAGGCTTTTTTGTGATGCCTGCATTGTGATAATTCAATTATTTTTATCAGGATTTTAAATTATTCAGTGTAGCATTACAATAAAACAAGCTTTTTTTAACTACATACGAGGGATTTATTCAGCATCTTTAAAATAAGAAAAGAAAGTATTTGCTATTAACTAGTTGGGTTCGTCTGGTGGGGGGGGGGGTGGGAGGGGTGGCAGCTAACTTTGAAGGAGTTGAAGAAAGAGGAATATATCAGCAGAAAACATGATCAACTATCATCCAAGACTTAGAATTCAGAAACCTGTGCTTTTTCAGTTTAATTCTCCGGCGATGATAGAAAATTGGAACATACCGAGTTCAGAATGCATCTTTTTCCAAGAATGACTGTCAAAAGTAACTATCGGTGTTGCCACACTATAGCCTGTAACACTAAAATATATTTTAAATTGTAAGGGCAGCAGAGGTTCTACATCAATTTTTGAAAAATGTGAAACCGGACAAATTCCGGTATCATCGCAATGACCATATACAAGCTACTTATACGAAATGGAGAAATAGGATTTTGAGGTCCTTCGCGGGTGGCAAAAAAAAAAAAAAAAGACAGGAGAGCTCGAATTTTTTTTTTCCTCATTAGCATGTACATCCAGTACGGCAGGGTCCTGCTATTGAATATATTACTTCTTGTGGTGGGTCGAGGGGAACTGAGTAGTACACAAAAGAAAAGTCATACTTAATAATCATGGTATTTCTGGGGCAGCAATATTCCTTAAATGACCAACTAAAAATAAACTGCAATTTTAGGCCATTAATGCACTGTTCAACAACTTAGTTTGCAGACAAACTCGTTCTTTATTAGGTGTGGAGAAAGGTGGATGTTGCAATTACTCCCGTGGGTAGTGACAGTGATGGGAATATTTTCATGCACGACTGATGTAAAATATGCCTGCTAAAAAGAACATGTCTGTAGTTGCATTTCACTGGCGACGAAAACATAACAGGATTTAGCAATCATCCGTGCAGCAAAAGGTGTGCTAAGCCTCAGTGTAAAGCACCACGCTGCCAACGAGGAAGGCGTGGCATGAAGTCTGCAGGCTGACATGGCAAGACCTCCAGCACAGAAAATACAAGGAAGCAGGTTATTCTTACAACACAGCCAACAAACAAATGTGCCAGTTGTTCCAGCAACACCCTGCCAGCCATTGGGCAAAAATGAAAAGGTACACACGTGGAATCTAGAGCAACGTGGAGGACAGCAGTTGGAAGACAGACTTTATGCAGCGGGGTCGCCAGCCTCCAGGGCATGTCCTATGGGCAGACATGAAGTATTATGACAGCCATCCACAATATCCCGGATGTTCAGCTATGGTTTCCTCCAGAGTAAAGAACAGATTGCAGGGCTCAGGGCTCACTGTTTGTCCCTGCGTTGCACAAGTTGCTTTGTGACTTACACACCCGGGGTGGTTTGTGTTTACACCCCACACTACTGGATGCTGGAGCCTATCTACATACAGGCTGAGCACAGTGGCAAGGGCTTTAGTCAACCTAAGTGAAGTGACATCCTTTTGGAAAACGTCCACCTTTAGCACTAGAAGGAAACTGGCACCTTTCCTGCTGGTGCAATCCAACAACGCCACCATGACGTGTCTTGCCCTGGAACCATCCATGTTTGTCTTTCCTATCTAACGTCAAAGACTGAAGTGCAGATGTAAATGTTTGTTTTAAAAGCAGCAGATTTTTTTTTTAATGAAGAAAAAAAAAATCGCATCTCACGACGTGTTTAAACTGTTTAAAATTATGTTTAATACCAAAAGATTCAAGCACGATGGAGGGTGGAAGGCGGCAAGAAGTCTCCCTGACAGACCGAAAATACACTATGTAGCTGTAAAAAGAAATGGGTATAGCTGTGAACAAGCACTGGCAAAGTCAACAGGGGTAGATTGTGCAAGGAAGATTTAATGGGGTAGATTGGACTGAAGTGGGGTAGATTGGACTGGAGCAGAGTAGATTAAGGTGAACTGGAGTGGGGTATATTAGAGTGGAGTATATTGGAGCTTGGTAGGGTAGATAGGAGTGAGGAGAATACAGTGGTGACTGGCATCTACAGGGAGGGTTGAAGGTGGGCGCGCATACAAAATAAAATTAAAATAAATAGTAACTTACCTGAACGCAATGTCCTCTGCTCCGCTCCTCTTCTTTCCACAGGAACTGGGTGCAGCAACTCCCTTGACCAATCCTGGCACTGCTCTCATGCTGGTGAGAGCCTTGCCCCGATTGGCCTCACTCGGCGCTCCACAGCGCTCTGGAGGCCTGCACTTGCTCTAACCCAGCTGTCTTGATACAGCTGAGTTAGAGATGTTTATAGTGTGCATGTGTTGGCCAAAAAGACATGCGCACTTTAAACAGTGCATAGCCAGCCACCCTCCTCCATGCTGCCGTCACTCAGCAGCAGCCCTGTCCCCGCCCTGATGCTCTGTTTGGGATGGGGAATGAAAAATAAAATGGTAATAAATTACCATTTCATTATTTATCTCTAGGGGTTTTGGGGGAAATTTAAGTGGGGTGATGCTCCTCCGCTCCAACGGACGAGCCGCCCCAGGTAGAATAGGTGGATTGGAGTGGTGTAGATTGGAATGCAGTGAGATAGATTGGGGAGGTATACATGATTGGGGTGGAGTGGGATACATTTGAGTGGAGTGGGGGTAGTTTGGAGTGGAATAGATCGGAGTGAAGTGGGGTAAATTGGGGTAAAGTGTAGCGTGGTAGACTGAAGTAAAGTGGAGTAGATTGGAATGGAGTGAGGTAGACTGGGGTAGTGTAGAGTGGGGTAGATTGGAGTAGATTGGATTGGGGTAGACTGGAATGGAGAGGGATACACTGGAGTGTAGTAGATTGGGGTAGACTGGAGTGAAGTGGAGTAGATTTGAGTGGAGTTGATTAGGGTGGAGTGGATTGGGGTATATTGAGAGGAGTGCAGTAGAATGGAGTGGGGTAGATGGTGGTCAAATGGAGTGGGATAAGTGGTGAGAGGTAAGTAGTGTGGAGTGGAGGGGCATAGAACGGAGTGGCATGGCATGTCGAACCGTATCACAGAGTGGAGGGGAGTGGACTGGCATGTTGTAGAGTGGAGTGGGGTGTCGTAGAATGCAGTGGCATGGCCCTGAGTGGAAGGGCATAGTGTGGAGTAGAGAGGATTGGTGTAAAGCAGAGTGGCGTAGAATAGAGTATGCATGGTGTGGTAGCGCACTATCATTACAGCCAACACATTTTCTATTGAAATTACCATTACATTTGCACAGACATACAGTTTTACTGCGCATAAATGATAACGTGTGGAAAGGTCATCACCTATTAAATGGAGGTTCTTTTGATCGTATTAAAATATTTGTTTCCACCACAATTCAGAATTACCAAAAAAATGTGCTTCATTTGTACTTTCTTAATTCTGATACATTCTGAAATATCAACACAGTTCATTTTCATTGTGCACTAGAAAAAATTAAATCGTTCAGCCTTTCTCTGACATGGGTACCCAGCAGGATTGTCACATTAAAGCTCTCACTTTACAATCAGAGAAAGAAAACTAAACATCAAGCTCCCACAGAAGACAGAGTCTGGCATTTGATGTTTGTCTTTGAATGCACTGCAAATATGACAAAATAAGAACAAGGTTTAAAGGCCTGTTTACTGAAAATGTGTACTTCCTGAGTATTCTCCTGCACTCTGCCTCCACCACTCCATCTCAAAGAACACAAAAAGCACCCAACACCTCACCCCCTCAGACACTCACCAGCCAGCCTCCACTCGCACACCACTCCCCTTTCACATGCATACTCCTCAACACCCTCTCACTCAACAAACACACCACAGAAATATGGGACCTGCTGTACGATCGTGCATTGGACCTGCTCTTTCTCAGAGAAATGTGGCTGATCCCCGACTTAAAGTTGGGCAGCGCCACAGCGATCCTCGCTTGCTACAAGATCACCAGACAAGACCGCCAGCACAAACCTGGAGGCTGAGTCACCATTATTTTTAGGAACACCTACACCACCTCGAAGGAAACTACAACCAGCTACATGGAGCACCTCAACTTCAAGCTATGAATCACAGCCTGCTTCACCCTGTGTGGCACCCTCGTAACCACTGGGACCCCACATCAAGTTTGCCTGCATCATTACAGATTTAGTCGTGGCTCTCATCATCGACTAACACCGTCATCCTACTAAGAGACTTGAATTTTCCACTTAGAACACCTCACTGACCCCCAACTCGGTATCCCTGCTGGTGAATATCTGCCTCACCCAGCATGTTGCCGGACGCATCCATGCCACCGGACTCTTCCTGGACCCAACCTTCTCCTTCGGAACATTTCAGTCAACAAACCATTGCCCATCACGTGGACAGACCACGCCCTCATCAGCTTCAACATTCCCATCCCGACCCATAGAAGACCTGCCACCACTAGACCAGCCCGCCGCTGCTGGAACAACATCACAGAAAAAGATTGGGCTTCCGTGCTCTCCATGCAATGTCCCGAACACACCAGCAGCCTGATGTAAGACTTCTAGAACTACAACAGCTGGATCCCAGTTTGCTCCGACTCACTGCCCTCCCACTCAAACACAAAATATAACAAGAACGCAAACCAGCAGTTACACAGAAGAATTCACGATGACCAAACAACTCAGCAAACTACTAGAGCACAAATGAAGAATGAGCCATGGCACACCAGAAAGGAACACCTTCAAATCAGCCTTGAGACGCTACCTTCAGCAAATCCGATCACTAAGCATACATCGCTCACAGATCGCATTGATTCCACCAGCAACAGCAGCAAGGAAATCTTCACCATCGTGAAAGATTTCACTGCACCTACAGCCACCTCCATAAACATCATCCCTTTGAAACACCCCTGCGACAAGCTCTCAGAATCTGTCTGCAACAAGATCACAGACCTGTACGGAAAAGTAGACTCTTAATCAGACCCCAATGACCTTCCCTTCTCGGCCTAAGAACTAACCCTGACCACGTGGCCCACCATTAGTACAAGCAAATACGCTCAGGGGCCTCATCAGACCTCTGCCCCACCACACCTCCAACAATGGGCTCACCCCTTCAGCTAAGCTGACTTCCATCCTCAATGCCTCCATCAACTCGGCCACCTTCCCTGAAACCTGGAAACATGCCACTGTTATTGAATCCTTTGTGGACCCAGCCAAGCTCACCAACTACAGTCCGATCTCCCTCCTACCACGCCAAGGTACATGAGAAGCTCATCAACAGATGCCTCACCAACTACCTCGACAATCACTATCACCTTGATGCCACAAAGCCCAGATTCAGACTCAACCACAGAACGATGACAGCACTCATCACCACAACAGACATCTCCATGATGCTTGATAGAGAAGAGATGGCAGCGCTCATCCTACTTGACATATCAGCAGCTTGTGACATAGTATCTCACCCCACCCTCATCAGACGTCTACACAAGATCAGCATTTAAGGACCTGCCTTCAGCTAGATCTGTTCCTTCTTGACAGAAACAATACAAGCAGTTCTTCTAGCACCATACACCTCGGAAGCACGGGAGCTTATCTGCAGAGGGACTCATAGGTCATTCTTCAGCCCCACACTCTTCAACCGTGCATGACTTCACTGGCCAATGCAATTCGTGCCCACTACTGCCCTACTAGGAACTTACGTTCTAAAGACAAATCTCTATTGTCAGTTCCCTGAATTTGCTTGACGAGATGTGAGGCAAGGTCGTTTTCCTACTTGCCGCCAATTTACTGGAACCATCTGCCACTCCATGTACAAACTTGTTCAGTCTTTGTCAGTTATAGGAAACCTCATAAGACAGCGCTGTTTTAGGAATGGAGTTGTGTGTTTGACTGTATGTTTCCTTAGTGCCAAGAGACCCCTTCAGGTATGATTCATGCACTATATAAGTCATAATAACATACCATTAACATCCTCTCATACGCCGACGACATGCAACTCATCTTATCCCTCTTGGACAGAAACCCCAGCACGAGAAATAAGTTCACCACCTGCATGACCGAAGTCACCATCTAGATGAAATCTAATTGTCTCAGGCTCAACACAGACAAGACAGAAGTAGTGATCTTCTGAAATAGCATCTCACCATAGGACTCCTCCTGGTAGTCCATCAACCTCGGACCAACACTCACCCCCAGCTCCGAAGACAGGAACTTTGGGATCATCACTGACAACAAGCTGGACATGTCCAGACAAGTCAATTACTTCAAACCATCCTCCTTCCTAACTCTCAGGATGATGAAGATCTTCAAATGGTTCCTAAGCAACACCAGGAAAACCATCACCCACGTCCTCGTCACCAACTCCCTATACACTGGAACCACCAAACAACTCACCAGAAGACTACAAACATTTCAAAAGGTGGCAGTCAGCCTCATCCTCAGCCTATCATGCAGAAAACACACCACTCCACAACTAAAGGAACTTCACTGGCTCTCGATACCAAAACGTGGCCAATTCAAACTCCTCACCCAAACATTCAAAGCACTGCACAACACAGGCCCAGCCTACCTGAACAATCACATCTCCTACCACCAATCATCCAGACACCTGCGCTCAGCCATGCTCCTATTAGCACATATCTCACACATACACAGAAACAAAGCTGGAGGTCAAGTCTTCTGCATCACTCCAAAAGTGTGGAACAACCTCATGCTTCACTGCTGAGCCTCTTCCTAGCTTTAGGAGTTCCGCAAGAAGCTGAAGACCACACTCTCTGACTAAACCCCCGCCCCCTCCCACTGAGGGCACACCTGCTCAGTGCTAAGATACCCTAAAAGGGATAGCGTGCTCGAAAAATACACATAACAGAGAATCAAGTCTAAAGATATGAAAGGCCGCATTGCCATGAAAGACGGTGTTCCCCTTATTAAAAATAGAATCAACGGGAGCATGGCTTGGAAGGCGCGGTGAATGGCGGCTTAACTGTGCTGCTCCCGCCGTCCTTGGCCGACAGGCAGTCTTACCACCCTTTAAACGTTGCAGACGACATCCCGGATTCACAGGCCCATGAAGCGCGCTTCTTGACTCACCAATTAGGAGTAAAAATTTTAAAAAACAGCACGATGGACATAATACTACAAAAATTGGAACTGGTCCATGACCTAACAAAATCCACCAAGCTTAACACGGATGTTATGCAGCAGGACTTATATTCCATCAAAGCCGAACTCATCTCCATCAACAATAGAATTACGGCAGCGGAGGGCCGCATTAGTACTCTGAAGGACAAATCCCACACCTCACTAAGAGACATCCAAAGCCTAAAAATAACTACAGATACACTAAAAAAAATTGTCGCCGAATTCGAGGATCGTAATCGTAGAGGAAACCTGCGCATCTTTGGTCTACCGGAAGGTTCAGAAGATACATCTCCCTCGCGCCTGGACTTTCTGGAAAAATGGCTCCCCCAAACAACAGGCCTCTCCTTTAAAAAAGACTTTGAACTCGAAAGGGACCATCGAGTTCCCTCCTTCAGACCTACGAACAGGAATACTACCAGACAGATTGTTTGCCGTCCACTGAGGTTTCAACATGCAGAAATGATCCTCAATTATGTTCGTAAAAACAATCACATCCTCGGGCAAGGTCAGAAAATCTTTGTTTCCCAGGACTACTCCAGACCTACACTAGAGACAAGGAAGGGCTTTCTACCCACAATCCAGTGTTACTCTTGAAACATGTCATCTCCCTCACCTGGTGTCAATCTCTTTCATTAACACAAGGCCCACACATTACTCTCACATCTCTTTTATTACGCCTTCCTGGGGTTCTCTTGCCCCTCAAATTACAAGTTAGCTTTGCGTTCATTCAGCCACACTTGTCTACCCTCGCAATGACAAATTCCCTGTTAGACAGAAGTTAAATGTAAAGGGCCTTAACCACCCGATCAAATGGAAGAAAATTGAAAATTACCTTTTTAAACTAAAACCAGATGTAATACTGTTCCAAGAAACAAAGATGTCCCAAGGAGGTCTAGACAACTTTGGTAAGAGCTGGATTGCTGACATCATTAGCTCGCCCAATGAAAATAAGAAAGGCGGGGTAGCCACTTTAATCTAAAAAAAAAAAAAATCAGGCTTTTCTACTGAATCACACTTCGCAGATAAGAGTAGAAGATGGGTTCTATCTAAATTCACAAAAAGCACAGAGCACTTCCATGTCCTCAACGTATACAGCCCGAACACAGACGACCCGGAGTTCTGGTACTCATTAACCCTCCCCTGAGCAAAATACCTGGTAATGACCTCATTATCATGGGAGGAGACTTCAACCTCCCCATGGATGTAACATTAGATAGACAACCCAGTTCCATCCTTAATCCCTCTAGGGCACATAGGTCATTACACAAACTCTGTGAAAGATTTAGCTTACACGATTCCTGAAGGCTCCAACACTCAGACACCAGAGACTACACCTTTTTTTCAAACCCCTATAAATCATACTCCAGAATCGATTCCTTAATGATATCCAAACCACATGTGCCCCTAATTGACCAAACAGACATACTATCGAGATTAGTCTCAGACCACTCAGCCATAACTCTCTCCCTTATCTGCACCAATATGAATACCCCGATTAAGACCTGGAAATTCAATGATGAATCAATCAGAGATGCTTCATCAAAAGTGAAGATTGAAAAAAACCATTCTAAACTATCTAGAAGATAATACTAGCTCTGACACTTCCACTGCCAACCACTGGGACGCCCTGAAAGCCACGGTGAGGGGCACTCTTATTAATATACAATCTAAGATTAACAAAGACCACAACAAAGAACTTCTAGCCTTGGAACAAGATATTAAACATCTGGAGGCCGCCCACAGGTCCGACATGGATCCCCAAACCCTCTCAAAACTCTCCAACAAGAAATACAAATATAATAGACTCCTAAGTGAAAGAGCGGGTATATGGGTCAACAAATTCAAATGCCTAAACATATGGGACGCAAACAGGGCAGGTAACATTCTGGCCTCCTACCTGAAACATTAGCAAAACCACAAGGGAATTGATTCCCTCACGGATCAATCTAACATTATAAGATTTTTATCAGTCCTTTTATACAGACAACTCAGGGATCCAAACATCAGCCTGTGCGGAATACCTCAGAGACATTCCACTTCCATCCATCTCGGATCAAGAGGAGGCTACCTTAAGCTCACCATTCTCTGTAGAAGAGTTAGACTCCGCAATTTGTTCGTTAAAATCAAACAAAGCGCCCGGTCCAGATGGCTATACTGCCAGCTTTTACAAAACTTTCGCCCATTTGCTCAAACCAACTCTTCTGTCCCTTTTTCAACACTTTGCCGACTCGGGCACTATTTCCGGGACCACCAGTGAAGCAACTATCGTCGTAATCTTCAAAGAGGGGAAAGACCATACACAGGTTAAAAACTACAGACCAATCTCTCTAATTAACCTGGATGCAAAGATCAACGACAAGATACTTTGTAAGAGATTGGAACCTCTCCTGCCTCACCTAATTGGACACTCACAAGTGGGCTTCATGAAACACAGGCTATCTAACGATAACACCCGGCTCCTCTGCCACATTATTGAAAAAGCTGAATTGGCCAATTCTGAAGCGCTAGCGGTTACCCTCGATGCTTAAAAAGCATTCGACAGGGTCTCATGGACATTACTCCATGAATCTCTTAAGAAATATAATTTAGGTGATGCTTTTACTAGAATGATCATGGCTCTGTATAGCGGTCCGTCTGCTAGGATCAGGTCTGGTGGCTTACTTTCCACTGAATTTAAACTAGAAAGAGGCACGAGGCAAGGTTGCCACCTCTCTCCCTCATTATTTATCCTATCCCTTGAACCCTTACTCCACAAGATCAGATCCAACCCCTACATTCATGGCATTGCCTTCAATAATATTAAAGTGAAAGTCGCGACATACGCTGACGATATCCTAATAATGTCTGAAAAGGCTAGTCAATCTATTCCGGCCCTACTCCAAACCATCGAAGAATATCACCAAGTTTCTAATGACAAACTTAAAGACAAATCTGAAATTCTCCCTCTGAATAATCTCTGCTCCAGTGCCCTGTTCATCACCAAAGGTCTAACCTGGCAACCAAAATTTGTGAAATATCTGGGCTTGGAATTCAACTCAGACTTGCTGGAATCCCTGAAACACAACGAGGCACTAGCTCTAAGATAGGTAGAAACCTTACTTGAGACATTGAACCCCAAATTTTTAACGTGGTGAGGCCAAGTGGAGACCAGAAAAATGATGATCATACCCATAATCAACTACCTTACAAATATGCTACCAATAACTCCATCAGAGGATTTCTAAAAAAAGATTGACAAGCCACTAAACAAATTTCATTGGCAAAACCATGAATTTCAATAAAAAAAACTAAGCCTCCCAGTGCATCTAAGTGGCGTTCATCTTGCTGGCTTCAAGAGCCACCAAACTGCCTTCCTGGCCAGACAGGTCTCAATGTGGTTCGCCCAAGCCCTGGATTATACCCCCACATGGCTTTTGGTAGAAAGGGAGCTCCTAGGCAAATTCCACCCGATTAACTAGCAACCCCAAACTCCCACTCTCAGGCAAATATATCTTTCTCAACACAAAAAGGGCCCTCCTGAGAATAGATAGATCCTTGGAAACCCTGATCTCTAGCTCAAATATGACCTTCCTATGGAACAACCCTAAAATCAGAATCCATGGCTCTCCTCCCAGTTGGTCCCACTGGACCTCTAGAGGCGTTAACTTCTTGAAAGACCTAGGGTCTACTCAATCTCCGCTACCCTTCAGGGAGCTGAAAAAACACTTTAACTTACAGGACATAGATCTTTATATTTTTTTAAAGCTTAAGGTTGCTCTTTCTAAATTACAACTTCCAAATAAAGACCATTTTATCCTTTAACAAATCCGGTCACCAGGCCTCTAAGTTTTACCATCTTATACAACCGAAGTCCTCTACCACACACTCAAATCTCCAAGCTGAAAAGCTTACGCCACAAACCTGGCATCAGATATGGAGATCAGTGGTCTCATAAAATCTCCCACACACTCCACAGACAAAATTCTGGTTATTACACAGGACATTCGGAACCCCGGCATGCCTCTACAAGCTCTCCCTTTGAGAGACACCAGCTTGCTGGAATTGCAATGACTCCATGGTGTTCTCTCTCATCTCCTCTTCTATTGTAGTGCAGTCTCCCCTTTAAGGGACTCAGTGTTTAGCTTTATCCATTCCACCTGTGGAGTCCCTCTAGAGCGGACTTTAACACTTCTCTTGGGTTTTTTAGACCTAAACATAAGATCTCATGAAGACAGTCTAGTAATTGATATCCTGCTCGCTGCTGCATGCAAAACGATCTTAGCTAATTGGAAGAACACATCTGCCACCTTCTTCCGATCCTGGCTAAACTGGGTCTCTTTCCTGAGAGGAGCAGATAACATCTCACTACAAAATTCCCCATGGATTGTACGCAACACACCTATCTGGAACTCCTTTGACAATTACTTTGCCACCTCTAAAACACCATGAAAGCCCACCAGGAGATCCACCTCTACATTTCGGTACATCTCCCCTTCTTGCACGTGCACAAACATGAGAGTAACTAGACCTGACAACGTCACCCTCCTAAACCCGGTGATGACTCCTTAGAGGGACGGGAGCACATAACCTGAACTCCACTTGAAACTAATTGCTCTAAATGCCTTCTGTTACCCACAGATAGAGCGGGGTCGATTCTATACCTACTAGCATCCCTCTCTTCTCTCTTCTATCACTTATTATTTGTCAGACCTTTCCACTCAAGGGCCCGTTAAGACATCATATGTTGCTTTTCTTATGCTAATCAACTGTTACCAACCATCCAGGTCTGTACGCTACAGAAATGTGTATCTCAGATTGGTTCCTTGTATTATTAGACTCTTTTTTACTTTTTGTTTGCTCTTTGTTTATGAAAAATGCTCAATAAAATACTCCTGAAATTAAAAAAATAGAATCAACAATACTGGAAACGTGCTGAAGACACAAACAAAGTGGAGATCACTTAAGAAGAAGCCTATTCCGTTCACCTTTTGATTCCCGTGCTCTTCCATTTAATGTATTCCTATAAATCTCCCTGGGAGCTCCGTGGTAGAGCCAGACCTGACCACATATGGATCACTATTAGGAAAGTTTCCAAAGAAATTAAGTAAATACTGCATTGAACAAAAGGAAGCGCCATTTTTATTAAATTGCTTTTTAATTAGACATAAGGACTTATACATGTTACACTGTCAACTTAGATTCACATGTGATATTTAAGCATACGGTCACATTTGCATTCAAACGTGACATATTGAAGTGACCGGATGCGTGTCATTTTGGACTCGGACAGGCAAACAGCAGGTTGGGGAACCAGCGGCAGGTCCTCCTTGCATGTGTGTACATGTCGAAAGTCAACATGCATTATCAGACATTTGCTGTTAATTAGAACCACCAAAGCCCAATTGTACAAGTGCAATATGACAAATTACTAAATTATATTGAAGTTCACATAAACTGTACCACTCAATCTTGGGCTGCAATTGGCTTTCGCTATTTAATTAAAACAAATAATTCCATTAACAGTTCAGCTCTGACAACAAAAATAGTAATATTAGTGTATTTCAGTTCTAAGCTTTGATGTTAATTTCTGAGTAAGGCCTGCCTGTCCTATAAAGAGGGTGGTGTGCTATTAATATTGCCAGTCTGAAGAACAAAAGCTTTGCACAGAATTCTACATACAGAGACTTTACGAGAGAACGCAGGGTAAGACACTCATAGACAATGTGCCCGGAGGTGGTGGAAAACCTAATTAATTGAAATGTTTTTTTGCTGAATTCGCTGGCTGGAGGATATCACACTTTCATCGGGTGTTTAGAAAGGCATAGAAAACTGCCTTCTGGGGAATTGACAAGACATTAATAAGACAGAAAATCTGAACTGCAGCGGGCATGAACAATTAGACATTTCCAGATACTGCCTAAAAAATAATATATCCATGCACATGTGTTTTTATATTAGCTTGACTTCAGCATACATGTAATTTCTAACTATAACACTAAAGTTAACAAATCTCCAAAGAATTTTGCAGAACTAAATCTAGGACCACACCAAATGTTGCTTTATCTGCGACAGTGTGTCCTTGAGGCCAGCACTAGGCCAAGGAAGTGTTTAGCTCAAACTCGTTTCGTCTAGTTGGATAGCCTGGAAACCTGGTCTTGGCTTGACATTAAAGTGCAGCAGGCGGTATTGTGACACTTCTTGGAGAAAGACCGGCCTCTGCTCTAGCAGGCCCTACAAGAGGCAGAGAACTTCAAATCTTATCAACTTTTGTACGAGCAGGCGTTTTAAGGTTCTCAATAATTCAGAAGTGACCTGCTGGTGACAGAAGAGAGGAAATATCTCGTGTACTGTTACAGTCTGCAAGAGGACGTGGGTACAGGGGCAGATCCTCCTTGACAGCGGAGGAGCGTCGCCCCACCTACTGCGAGGGCAGCAGTAAACCAAAGTATAGAAATAAAACAGTGTCATTTCCATGTTGTGCATGCCACCAGCGAGTGTGAGGGCGCAGCGCGGGGTCGGGCTGATTCTCAGTGATTGAAACTGCAGAGCAGAGATGGCACGTATATTTCAGAGTGTGCATGTTGGGTCAGCCGGCTGCCTTTGCCACGACCAGCACGACATGCATACTTCTGCCGGAACCTACCCACCAGCTATTTTAGGCAGACGGGGGGATTGCATGTTCTCCCAGTCTCAAAAGGAGCGCTGGGTTAGCTGCCCCGCCCAATCCTGCTGCTTCTCTCAGCATGAGAGAAGTTGCAGGATTGGTTAGGTTCGCGTTGCTAGAAACCAGAATCCACACTGCAGCCTCGTGGCTAGAACTGCAGTTCGGTTTATTAGGAAGCATTCTGCAGCACGTGGATTCTTGGCCGCGGTTACAAAGGAGACCACAGGAACGCAGTCAGGAAACAGCATAGATCATCAGTGAAGCCAATGTTCTTACCTGAAGATATATATATTGAAAAGTAAAACAATAACACATCGGAGAGGAGGTCGAAGGTGCAGTCATTCAGTCACAGTGTAGAAACTGAAATCGGACGTGGTAAATCAGCGTAGATCACAACAGAGCAGTCGGCTGTGGAAATGTTGCTTGAGTAATGGGAACCGGTTATTTAAAGCGCTAAGAAACAGTGGAAGTGCAATATGAAGCGTTATAATATAAAAGGAAAGTATCCTTCTGTGCAAGAGACTTGTGCCTTTGTAGGAAGTGTCTTACGATATTGTCGTTAAAAGTGGTGGACGCACAACTCTGTTGAAGAAATCATTTGGTGACTCAGTTGCTGACAATGGAACCCGATAATCTGTGCTATAAACCCAGCTTTGCCGCTGGACCGCCAATTGCGAGATTCTTAGATAGTCACGTAATCCTCTTGTGCTTTGGGCTGTAAGGCTACAGTATATATTAATATTCTCTACAAGGGATGCGCCTGCCCCTTTGGAAGTCGCAGCAAGGGGCCTGCACCACCAGATCTGCCTCCCGCGAGAGGCGCCTGCCTGCACGTCTTGAAGGGTGCTTAGCTGGAGAGCGCCTGGAAGCTTTGAGAGAGGAGCAAGAGATATGTGCGCTGGGTGATGCTAATTAATAATATTCAGGTGAGCCGCCTCCTGTTGACCAGGGAATGCTATTGATGGTGTGAATACGCCGCTCTCAGTACATTCGTGGATAGTCAGGTGGTTTTACTGAGTTGCTTGAGAACACTCAATGGAGCTCGAATGTCTTTAACAAACCACCCGCTCTCCCCTCGGTGTGCATGGTGCCCCGAAACCTTATTTCTAATTGCAGTGCACTGAAGCAACCTTTGCTAATAAGAAGCGACCACGGACAGGCCTGTGTGAATCTGAGTAGGGGCTGTGGGTCTGGTTCGAGAGGTCCAGGAGCCTGAGCTGTTGTATGTAATTAAACACAAGGGACACACTACTCAGTGACCCGGATCTTCTTCAGCTCTGCTCATCAGCAATGTTTACATCCCCCGGTGCCCCTCCCCTCCCTGACAGGCTGGGGGCTCTTAGACTTACCGGGTGTCAACGAGGTGTGGCGGCTTTACTCTGACCTTCACAAGCACTTAATCAGGTCAGAGTCCTGGCTCATGGACCTGAAACCTCTGGAGGAACCCTGAATTACAACGGTTACAAAATGAAATCAAACTGCAGCCTTAATGGGTTTTTTTCCAAACCTGTTCACTGCGCAAGTTAAATCAGTTCACAGCAATGAGTCGCACCCCTTATAGTCAGTAGCCCCTTTACAACAGGTGCGTGTAGTAAGTATTACATGTGCGTTCCATCCATGTAGTAACAAAGCCCTCTAATTCAGTTTAGCAGTCAGGTCTCCAATTCTTCTTCACACCTCAAAAATAATTACCACAACTTTCAGTGCCAACATCTTGCACCTATAAAGGACCTCGCTCCTGGCCTGATCCACAAAGCTATTTATACACTTAAGTGCTGCTTCACTACATGAATAATATCATTCTTAAGGGCACATTTCTGCGCCAGATCACACATGCAAGAGCGATCTCAGTCTTGTCTACAAACCCTTAGCTGGCCTGGGAAATAACTTCCAGAGTGGGAGGCTGGTATTCTAGCCAGCCTGCAGCAGTGCATTAAGCATGCTGCTTCGTATTTCTCCTGGCCCAAGAAAAGCATGTGCAGCGCACTTATCTGTGAGGAACTCAGCATTGTTATCTCAAAGTCTGTTATTGCTTTATTAACCTTCTTGCTTTCTCGAATTTGCTTCAAAATGCACCATTTCTCCACTCTTTTTTAAAGAAAATTCTAGGGGGGACGGGGGGGAAGAACTCCACCCAAGCCCCCCCCCCCTTAAAACAAGTTGGGCTTGTTCACTACGCTTGCTCGCAACAAGGCATTCATCCTGAACTTTTACACCCCACCACTTTCAAATGTCTCACCACTTTCAAATGTCACCAGCCGCCACTGTGTGGGTACACATATAAACCAAGCCACTTCCATAATGTGAATATTTTTGCAGATGCATGAAGTATAAATAGAGACTACGAACAGGCCACGTGCTCTACTGTTTCAACCTGTCCTACGATAATGAGAACATCTCCATAATGGTGGTGGAATAAAATTGTGGGGGCGTAATCTGAGGAAAAGGGAAAATCCTTCTAGAAGCAAGGAAAAATGGTATGCAGTGGCACGTGAGACCCACTGGCTACGTAGCAATTTGAGCAACCAATTCTAAGAACACGTCTTCACGTTCCCTTAAAGGCAGGGTCACTGGAATTATGGGACTTTGCGGCCGCAGCGATTTTTGCATAATTATAGATTTGCCGCATTTCTGTTGCTTACTGCTGTATTTGGGTATTAGACTGGTACTAATAAGGTGCAACCAATGCCCAGTCTTTACAAGTATATAGAAGACAAAATAACGAAGTAAAAGTATCACAACATTTTCCGCATTAAACTGCATAATTTGCCTCTTCTTGCTGCATAATTTACTCAACCCTGCCACATAATGTGGCCCTCCCCTGCCGCATTATTCCAGTGGCCCTTCCTAGAGGTGGGGCAATTGGCAGGTGAAAAAAGTTGCTACTTGCCATGCAGCTGGCTGTGAATAGTTTCCACCTATTTTTCACTGAGGAATGATAGTCTTTCTTCCTGACCACTGTGTTCAAACCTCAACCACTGCTCTCCCAAGCTCCACCCACCACACACGGGCAGGATGCAGTTCCCTTTGTTAGACACATTCTCCCAGCACTGACAGGTGATTGGCAGGCGCTTGATTGCATGTCTGAACTCGCATCCCACACCTCGACCTGCAATCCGCCAAAGATGAATGCAGAGCGATACAGTCAGGGAGGACCCGCAACAGAGACCTAACAAAGGACGTGTGTAAATGGGAGATATGTCCCAGCCACAATGAGACACGAACTCCACAAATGGCAGGTGTAATTAGGCCCACAATCTGCTAGCGCACACCTGCTGGGAAAGAATGAGCAGCCATTAAATGTGAACAAAGACATAAAACACATCTGTCTCCCTTTCCTAGCCTGAACAGAACTAGACTGGCCAGGCAGATACCAAGAGACAGCACTGCGCCCTTACACAGATTGGAATGACATGTTTCCGGTGAGTTAATAGACCTTTGTTCAAACCAGTGAACACCAAAGATCCACGCAATTTTACATTTTGCATATTCTACAGATTTACACTATTTGTTTAAAATAGGATACTTTTTCGGCAATACTTTACTTTCTTTGGCTCGCACACGCAGGTCTTAAACCCTATTAGCCATAAAACACAAACTAAGTATCATAGAAAGGCCTACGCTATAGTGCCTCTCGGTGGACCCAATAAACCCTTTACTGAGGTATATTTATTATTTACATTGTATTTTATACAGCAAGAACCTACTCCAAGGTAACAGCAGAGCGCCCTAAAGCTATCTAAAGTTCATGCAGTAGGATGAAATTGGGATGTCAAAGCTAAAAACACAAGCAGCAGACATCCCTCAAAATGAAGCTCCATATGTTGGGAGGCCAACATGGTGGGAAAAAAAGTCATTAATGGGGTTATTTTGGGGGTTAGATTACATCTCTTCAAATGATACTGTAGGTTAACAGCAACATTTATAATCCGGGTTTACAGTATTTACATTGTGGGAACATCATGCTTGGAACTGGAAGGTATCTTTGGACTGCCTAAGCTTTTCTGGGTGGACCCCATATACCCTGCACTGAGGTGTCTCTGGATTTCCTTAGGCTGCACCATCAGTGTTTTCTGGATTGGCCTCAAAGACTCCTTACTGAGGTGTATTTAGATTTCATAAGGCTGTGCCTTTAGGGCTTCTGGGTGAGTCCCAGAGAGCCTGTTTTGAGGTGACTTTGGATTTTCTAAGGCTGCACGTTTAGCACTTGACATGACAGTAAATGGTCACTTACAGAACTGCTGGGCATGACTTCATCCCTCATTCCTTATTGCTTCAACGTAGTGCACAGGCACATCCACGTTACCTCGGCCCGGCTGAGATGGGCAGGTAGGATCATCTTGTCATGTTGTTTCAGAGGGGGCAAAAACATGGGGTCTTTCTTCCATGTTGTCTTGGACTGCCCAGTGATCATCGCTTTTTGGGAAACAATGCTATCTGCATTGTCCACAAACAGGTTAAACACACAGTTTGGGAGCTACACTAACCAAATAGGCCAACAGGATTATACAAATAAATCTACACTGAAAAAACAAAGGCTGCAGGGATGTTATAGTTAGGCTCAGATTTCACTCGTAAAAAACCACTGAAATTCAGCAGTTCTAGTTACCTGAGCTAATTATAACTTACGCCCCGCAATGCACTACTTATGACCGCACGCATTACATCACTCATGACATGGTCAGTGACATCACTGATGACATCTCAAATGACATCACGGAAGGCATCATGCACAGAACCACTCACACCCCTATATAACCTCTCACACTGCCAGTAGGGTGGGTATATATACATTCTCATTCTCTCGCTCTCTTGGAAAGAACAAGGGTTGAAGTGATTTTATAGTTAGGTGTCGAAAAGAACTAATGTTTAAAAACCAAAAACAAAAAACACAGAAACTCGCCACATATAGTTAACTGAACTAACTATAATTTGCACCCTCATCATGCACTGCTTATAACCTCACATATTACATCACTCATTACATGTTAAATGTTAGAACTGATGATATCTAAAATTACCTCATTATGACATCACAGATGACATCATGCAGTCAATGTGTCAGTGTCCTATAGGGTTTGTGGACTAGAATTAATTCAAAAAGCTACACCTGGTCCTAATTTTCTATTGCCAATCAAGTGAAAATGAACATAACCTTTGACCAGATGATGGACATATAGTATATATGTCAAGTTATCTGCATCTGGTGGATGATACCTTCTTTTTATTGGTATTCGCCCCAGCTATCAAACAAAACGCCCTCATAAATTTTATTAGGGTCACCCCTTTTTTAACTTTGAACACACTTCAAAGAAAGTGTTCGGAATCTAGTTACCTTAACATGATCAGCCTCTTAAAGACTTCATATGACTCCCAATTTTAAGTCAAGATGTTGACAAGTATGCATTTGCCATTGCTAACACCCCTTCTGCAAAGGCTCTATGGAGAGTCCATGTAGTTTGGTAAAATACACTACACACATTCCCGAAATGAGCAATGGCAAACAACCCTAGCGCCATGCCTGCAACCCTAGTGTGAGTTAAATCATCTCTATGTTGGTCACCCCTATATTCTTCATGTTTCAACAGTCTGCAGTGCCTCAAAATCTTCAGCAAAGTTCCAGAAATAAACATCCACACCTCAAACATCCTTGTTACATAGAATTTGTCCACAGGACTGTAGTATAACTATTTAAACAAGGGAGCGTGGCCAGACATCCACTAGTGGATAATCTATTGTCAACAGACAATTTGGCTTATCTCAGATTTATTGCAACAGGCTTTGGCTTTAAGCCACAACCTCCTTTGAAACATGCCTCTGAAACCCACATTAGCTGAGCTCAACCTTTAACTCGTTTAACAGTGAACTACTTCGAACCCCAAACCTTACTGGTTTGTAAACGGTGCACCATAAAACATGCACAACCAAATTTGCCTCCAGGGCTTACATTATTTCCATTCTATGCACCCATATGTGTACAATCCGTAACTCTGCTGTACCTGAATAAAGGTCCCTTACTAACAACTTTTATTTTAATTAAGTAAGGGTTTATGGAGTAATGTGAATAGCAGCATCACAGGTGATTTATTTGAGATGTGGGTGATGTCATCAATTATGTCATTTAATATATTATGCAGAACAGAGGTTTGGGTGAAGTGTGAAGACTCTGGTCAGCATTTATATAACTATTGTCCCGTTAGAGTCACTAAAAAAACACTTCAGTGTCTTAGAAGGAACCCAGAGTTACTCAGACTTATTCATCGGACCAACATTAATTACAAAGAAGACAAAACACAGGACTAATATAGTTTGCATCTTGTAAAGTTTTGACTCTAAGTGTAACAATCAACAAAATAAGTGATCATAGTGCAGACAACGCAGGGCTCCAATGGTGATTATAGATGAAAGACACTGTACAATTCCTAATGGATGTAAGCATTGACTGATAGAACTCATAAGAGGGTTTGCTTATGTCTGTGTGGAATCCCTTGAAGACAAATTACACTAACAACCAAGAGGGAGGGTTTGTCGAAGTTTCTTGAAAAACCGGTAACAATCCTCTTCATACAAACGCAGCAAGGGTGGTCCCATACATACAGATCGAACCATACCAAAATTGTCATTTAATTTTTTTTCTCAACAAGAACGCGGTGGAGTTGATTTCACAATGTCCGGCACCACTGAAGTGTGGGGAGAGGGAGAGGGAGAGGGAGAGGGAGAGGGAGGGAGGGAGGGAGGGAGGGAGGGAGGGAGGGAGGGAGGGAGGGAGGGAGGGAGGGAGGGAGGGAGAGAGAGAGAGAGAGAGAGAGAGAGAGAGAGAGAGAGAGAGAGAGAGAGAGAGAGAGAGAGAGAGAGAGAGAGAGAGAGACCATGCGCACACACCCCGCCAGTGGCAACCCCATGGTGAGCATGGCCTACAGCGGTGTGCGGCAGTGGGTTGACCCTGCAAACAGCCTGCACAACAGCTATTGGACGCAGGGTGTAGCCTATGACCAGACACTTCTCATTATTTTTTAAATAGTTTTTCGGTACCACAGTACCAGTATACCATGGTACCTCACTCACAGGCTTGTTGGGTACAGCAGTACCAGGTGCTGGTATTGGAGTTCCTGCATTGGCAACAAGGTCTGTTCTCGGGCAAGGCTCTCAGCCATCCACCCAGAGGCGTCCATCCCCCCTCTGCCCAGGCCCTGCGCTCAAACCCGCCACAAGTGGCTAACCCCCACTCTGCATTGCCTGTACTTAAAAAAAAAAACAAAAAGAAGAAATGTCAGGATTGCGATACCAGCACCAGTACTGCAGTACAAGATGTTTTACATTTTAACTTTTGATCCACATGGCCCTGGGGGTTAGGGAGTGTTCACCTTCCAACCTTATGTGATATTTTATTATTTTTATTTTTCCAGGACTCGGGAACAAAGTCCCAGAGTTCTGCAATACTGCCAGAGTATTATCCATGGTTGGTGTGGCCACCCAATCAGAATCCGCCCGTCCACTGAAAGGGACAATAAGGTTATTTCAGGACTCCCAACTGCTCAGACAGCTCTAAAATTTTACAAGTATTAACCACTTCTTGCCCACCCAAGCACCTTTTTAACATTCATTTCTTGAAAACGGCAGAACGGATTTACACCAAGTAACAAAAAGCATTCTTTCTGACCAAGTTCAAACTTTTTGCGAGATTTAGTGCAATTCGGTTCATCTATTTTTTTTCTGTATCAGAGAGCAAACTTCCTTATGGGAAATACCATGGGAAATTTCAATTCTGGGACAGCGACCCCTCCCCCCACCCCTTATTTTTGTTGCCTTGACTCCACACTTGATGGATTGGTGGGAAACTTTCCATGATGGAGCCACAGAACTTTTTTGGGGAAAGTTTAGACCAAAATTGTCAATCAGCAACTAAATTATTAAAGAAACAAAAAGTGTCTTCCTATGGAAACTCTAACCTAACTATAAATTACACAGTGGTGACTGCCACTGTGTAAATATATGTATGGCGCATACATACACAATTACAATACAACACCGACCACAAAAAGAGACAGGATTGTTCAGGTTTTAAAACTACTATTTAGCATAAGTAACAGGGAATTACAACCCATATCCCAGTTAAGATATAACATTAAATCACCCTATAGAGAACCAGGACCAAAGGACGGGATCTAGACTACATCATAAGAAATAAATGTCATGACGTAAGAGTGGACTTAACGCATATTTGCCATTTTAACTTCATCAACTCATCACTTCATCAATAAACAAGTGTGGTGGAGTTATGTCCTGCTGTAAGGCACACATTTCAGTTTACTTCATAGCTTTTGGAGATATATTGGTAATTCAGTTCCCAGAAAGCTGGATTTCACTTCTTATGAAGCTCAATCCACAATTTTTCCAAAAGCAGTAGGATGACTTTGAAATTATGTAAGCTATGGTTCTGCAGAAAGGCAGGTGGCTACCTCCTAAATCAGTTGAGTTGGACCTTATGGAACGGATCCGACGAATAACAGAGAGAATGGAAACCATGTGTAAACGACTCAGCATTGTTTAAATCAGATTAACATGGCATTTTCTTGTTTTACGATAAACCAGCAGATTTTTTAAGAAGCAAAGATTTATCCATGTAATCCTGGTGCCTGGAAATACTGTGTCGAGACACTAGGATGCAACTTGTTTTTTCATCACAGAAGAGAGACAGCTCGATAGCAGTCAATATATTTTGGCAACATGTGAGGGAAGCAACAAGCTATAACCACTCCTTATTGGATAGCGAATATTTTTCAGCAACTTTTCTGCCATCTGGAACTGCAAATCCCACCGAAAAATTGCTTTCCTTTTGTATGGATCATTCTGGTCATGAGACGACAACAAAGGCAACAGAAAATACCAAGCACAGGCAAAGCCAACCGATTTGACTTTTGTACGTGATGCGCATCAAGCTTGTGCATGTCATACAGACCTGAAACCGACTGACTTTGCCAATGATAGTTTGTCCAGCGGCAGAGGGGAATGGATGCTGACCAACGCCTCTTAAAAATGGATGCTACAGAAAACAGCAGACCCCTTCAGCATCAATTTTTCAGATGCACTTGACATTGCTCCTCAAAGTGCTTCTGAGCTACATGCCATCTGAGTTCACATGTAAAATTACCCCTAGTGCATTCCAATGGAGGCAGGACACAGTCAATCAGCCAACAGAAAAACAGTGAGACTAAAATAATTCTATATGGTGATCCTAACCGTGATTGTCAATGTCTCAAGCCACTGGCTGAGGGTTCCAGTGAAATTGAAGTAAATAGCTGAAGAACGTGGACCCAAAGGACCTTAAAGTACACACAGAATGTAAACTTCACGATGAATGGTGCAATTGCTTATCATTGTCTTTGTGGTTTGTAATTCACATTTTCTGGCATTCTATTTGCTGGCTTTGTTTTAGGCTGTTCAGCATGTCGTCACTCACGTGGATCAAAGCTTGTTCACCATCGCTCCTTGTATTCTTTACTTTTTGTTCTTATCTTGTCACATTTGTTTGTGCGTTCAAAGACATTTGTGTAATGGCAGGGTCTGACTTCTAAGACGGGTTGCTGTTTACTTTTCTTTCTCTGACTTCAAAGTGAGAGGATTTATGTGACAATCTTGCCGGTACTGGCAAAAACAATTCTAGCACACAACAAAATGTATATGTCTGTGAATGCACTGTGCAAATATTTCAGTATATATCAGAATTAGGAAAGCACAAATAAAGCACTATTTTTGTAATTCAGAAGTGTGGTGGAAACAAATATTTGAATATGATCAAAACAAATCAGTACACTAGGTGATGCCATTTCAACACATTATCATTTCTGCCCTATATAGTTTTATTAGTAAAACTCTATGTGCAAATGTAATGGTCATTTCAATTGAAAATGTGTTAATGTAATTGCAATAAGCTACCACACCATGCATATGCCACTCCACACTGCTCTATACCCCGACACTATAATCCACTCCATTCCACTATACTCCGCGTGACATCACTCCACGCTACGCCACCCCACTCTATGACAGTTTACTCCACTCTACGCTATGCCAGTTTACACCACTCAACGCCCTCCACGACACTGTACTCTGCTCCACTCTGTCACTATATGCTACTCACTACACGACACAACCACTTCACTCTACCTCCACTCCACAACTCTACTCCACTCTACAACTGTCCACTCTATGTCACTCTCCTCTATACCACTAACTTTTAGCCATGCTGAACAGCAGCCACAATGGTGTACAACTTTGCTAACAAATAATTGGCAAAACCAACAGCTTTTGCATTGGCAAAACCCATTGGATTTTCCAAAGCTTGTTTAGAATAACTGTAATGAGGATTAAATTAAAAATTTGGGGGGTGGGATACAAATGTGGAGCCAGCTAGTTGGGTAATTTAGAGACAGTCTCCCGAGACCCAGTATACAACACTTTACCTCCTGCACAACAATATCCCTTAATAATGCAGAGTCAGGTTGAATAAAGTGAAACGACCTAATGATGGCACAGAAGCAAACATCTCCACTCTGAAAGGAAACAAAGCAAGTTAAAAACTAGTATTAAACGGTATAATCAGGAAGAGTAATTTTAATGTACTTCAAATATAAATTCCCACCTTGTAATAATTTGTTCACTGTAAGATAAGTTGCTTTGCATTTCTAGTCCGGCGGTTGCCCCCTTCCTGCAGCAAGGCCTACACATTCAGGTTGACAAAAGCCCGCATTGAGTACATATCACTCCCAGTATCTCTCCAGGCCGGGGCATTTCTGTAAGCTTTGCTGTACTTCCAGGCACCCATGTCTTTCTCATGTTTTCCCCTTTCCCATTGTGGAAAGTTGTTTCTGTTAAACTGCTCTGATCCGGACTCAATACTAATGTCAGTGGTACAGCTCCGGATAGGATTAAAGGGACAGATCTATGGGCCATTTACCTTTGGAGGAGTACAATTAGGTGCTTCTGGGAGTACATTACTGCATTCCTATTACAGGAGCGGGGCATGTAGGAGGAAGTTGCATTAATCTGTACTTTTGTGCCTCCACAGGAGTGTACTCACTGCGGTGCATCCTACCACCATGAATGTTGAAATAAGCATGGTGCAACAATCCTGTGTATTCAAACTGATGTTTCAAAGTACTAAAAGTATGTTTTAGCCCGCTTACATTATAAACAACCATTTAAATTAGAATATATCAGCGTTTACCTACGAAACAGTCAACAAACCACACACAAACTACATTTGCGGATGTAAAGTTGGTAAAGTGCCCAACTGTCCTATCGTCTGGATCCCTAATGAGGACTTTTGTGTTATACATAAACACGGATCATGCGTGTGTGCCATGAAATAGGCCTGTCTTATGGATTGGGGTGTTGTTGGCCCAGAAGGGGTGCCCAAAGCACAACCCTCATAGAGGTGGAAGGCTGCAGCCTTCACCAGGAGTTAAGCAGCACAAGTGCGGTGGTGGCAGCATATCGTGAAGTGATTAGTTGTAGTGAACAGGTCCTTTTTACCGTGTCACTGGAGTGAGGATTACAGGCTCACTCCCCTTTTTAAAAAAGGTCTGTTGGTGCTGTGTACTTAACTCACACTTGGCCTATATCAGGTAGATGTAGAGTGCTGAGCAGCACAAGAGCAGTGACTCTGGATGTATGTGTGCCTGGGAAGGCTACAGTACATGGATTGAGCAGTATTGTGTAGTACATGTGAGATCAGTGCATATGCGGAGAGTATGTATACCTGCGAGGAATATATGACATGAAAGATGCAGTGCTGTGCAGTGAGTGTGCAATAAAAGAATGTGCAGGGTGTTTGCGTGCTTGCGTGAAGTACAACACATGATGGGTGAAGTTTTGTGCACCGTGCACATAGTAAGTGTGTATGCTGGCAGAGTACATTTGTAAATTGCACACCGTCTTACAATACAGAGAAACTACAGTACCGAGCAGTGCGCGCAGACTGCATGTGGTTGCTAAATGCATGTGTGTCTATAGTGGCACAATGCATGGAGGTAACAGTACTGGAGAGGAAGTGTGCTTTGAATGTTCTCTCAGTGCAAGTGTGTCTACAATGGTACATTACATGATGAACCCTGGGTTCCATTTTGGAAAGCCAGGCCTGCCTAGTAAAGACATGAGGATGAGAGGAACCCCCCCGCCCCAGACAGATTTGTGTATTGCTGAATTCGTTTGAGCTGTGTGTGACACACGCTGGAGGAAGGGACCCTCCATTTGCAATTCAAAAGGTTGCTCTTTGACTCAGTGATAGATCACAAGGAAGGGGCCTGGTCACTTCAAAGGAAATGGCACTGATAAGGGAATCATCAAGAGGAAGACTTTTGGTCTGGAATTAACCTTTTGATGCACATATTACTGTGGCTGACATCCAGGTGTGATCTCTGGTCACTCCTGTAAATTGTGTTGTGGGTCAATCAGCTTTGGAGTCTTGCCTGCTGTGACAGACATACTTTCAAATGGAAAGAAGAAAAGGAGAAGTGAACTCAGACCCTAAATCACATTTCGGTGTCTGAAATGGACTATAAGAAGAGGTTGAGACCCCAAACACTATCATCCGCCAACAGACGGACTATATCAGGAAGGGAAGGTCTGCAAGACATGTGCCTGTGACCAGGACGGGGGCAAAGGCCTGCTAGTGTCCGTGCTAGGTGAGGGGACATCACCTAGGAAAACCAAGACCACCTGCCCTGAAGCACCAGTGCCTGCCTGCTAGCCAAGACCATTGTGCCCTGTGAGGAAGAGGAGAGCGTTGAAGGGAGCGAGGGCCTGTGGGAAGCCCTGCCAAAAGGGCTCCCTGAGTGAGATGTGAGGAACGGCTACGCACCGATGGGGTCGTAGCCTGAATGCTGGAGTGTCAGTTCGGTGAACCCGATATGTCAAGAGAGGGTCACCGTGGACTGACCCATGAGAAAGAACAGTGCGGGATTAACCATGCTGCAGTGACCCCATAAGCCATGAGGAGCAACTGGTAACGCTGCTTCTTTGAGAGCGCTGCCAGTACCAAAGTTGCCAGACAGTTTTGGGCTGTTGCCTGAGTAAAAGACTGAGGCTTTGTTTGGTGGGTCGAACCCGCAAAGCGAGAGAACTGCCCCTGACGGCCCCCCAAGGACACCACAGACGATATCAAACCCTCACTGGGCTTCATTCAGGAGCTGATGAATGAATTTCCCCACCCCTGCTGTGGAAGGTCAGCTTACTACAACTTTATGAGCTCTGGCTGCGCCGCTCAGGAGAGAGAGCCAGTGCCGCCAGGTGCTGCCATGAAGGCAGCAAGCAGCCGGACTTCTCTGAGCAGGATCAGAACTCGCGGGTGCTTGCACTGAGGGCACATGTTACAATGCTGAATGCTTCCGTCCAGCAGGAGTGGGTAAGACTTGAACTGGGCCTGTTGGGTCCCTGGGACTCGCTGCCATCAGTGCTGTGGCACCATAGACGCTTTTGACTAATTCCAGAAGAGTCAATGGGGAACTGTTGAGTACAGCAGTATTCGTGAGCATCCCCTGGAAGCGGCCACCAGTGAATGGGGATTAACCTCGAACATGTTACAAGGAAGAGGATGGGACAGAGATTTGCCGGACAACTATTGCAGCCCGACCTCCAGGTAAGGATTGCGTCGTTGTTTCTGAATGTCGTTATTCCTTTGCATGTGTAGAGTTAGGTTCTGCCCTCCACGAGGCTACGTGTGCCACAGGTGAGCAGGCAGTGAAGCTACGACAGAAAGAAGTGAGGGAGCACAAGAGGGCCATTGCATAGGTGCCTGCACCACTAATACATGTGCCTATGCAGGAGATTTGCCAAACCTAGAACAAGGCGGTAGGGACACATCTTTGACTCATAGCCATCAGGTGACCCTCTTTTAGCATGTGACCTTAATTTATCCATGTTTGTCAATGTAGGGTAGTGCATTATAATGAAAGGTTGGAGTTACACCAGCACTTCACGAAGATGAACATCTCAACTTTAGCAACTTATTAGCTAATGCCCCCAGCAGACCTGGGTGTAAACTAATTCTTAGCTGGATCTAAGGCACCGCTAAGGCAACACTAAACATTCTGCCCTTCAAAATCTCAAACTATTGGCTTTGTCGTTGCTTTTGACCTTAATAGAGACACAAACAAGCACAAGTACAAAGATTGCGCTGATTTCAAAAGTTATCGTCTCTTTGGTTTACTTTATCCTGAAGTATGCAATTCCATGGCGTGGAATGATCTGCTGTTCACACACTTTAGAAGTCAGTGAAGTTACCTTTGCAGCTCCATTTTTCTCACTTTGGCATCACTGGAGATGGCAGATTCCCGCCATAGCCTGAGCAGCAGCCTGTTGCACGTGGATTGAACTTCATCCCATGTCAGTAACAGGCAATAAATATAAGGAAATATGACAAAAATGTTAAACCTTTCCATAGCGTGGCGTTATAGTAGGAATGGTAAACATTCTCTTAACAACTAAGTAGACTTAACTAAGATCACAGATTGTTGATATGAAAAGTAGTGCGAGTTCACCACAAGTGGAATCAGCAGAGACGTTCCTACTAGATGTTTGGCCCAATTTTCTATTGTCAGGTCTGGAAAATAGACATTGTATATCACACTTTTGTTCAGAAAAAACGAGAACTTTGGTCCTCAAATATAAGCGAGGTGCTGCCGAGATTCTCTGCGGGATCTTTTAGTGTTTAAAGGGTCCGGTGCACCTTATCGTAGATGTGACACACGAGCCCTGCTGAATTCCATCTCTGGAACATGCACGAATAAGTGGAAGAAGTCTGACCGCCGAGACTGCAGGGGTGTAAAGCTCACACTGCTTTGCACTCGTTTGCTTTACAATCTGTTGGCGTTTAGGAACTTTCTGTCCCGCTTGATGTCTCTCCAGTCCTGTGCGCCCAGCACTTCCCTTAGCTCTATTGCACCTAGAAACGAGTTACTTTGCGCTGTTAGGCGCTATCAAATCAAGTCAAATCTGGAGTCTCACCTGGGACCAATGAGAACAGGGATTGTCTTGCCAGACAATAATTGGAGCACCCGCATGAGAGATTTTGGAACACAGACGGGGAACAAAATGTGCCCGTTCACCAACACTTGTGGGAGGTAACACTTGAAATGGTGATTAAAAAAAAAATCCCATGCACTGTATTATTTCTACCAAAAAGAGAAGAGGCATGTGCAGGAACATGTCACATCTTTGTTAGCAAGAGAGCTCAATAGACTACTGAATCCACTGCAGAGATCAAGAATGGTCTAGAAGGAGTACGAATCCCGGCAGGACCGCTCTGCTTTACATCCTTCAAATTAAGCATATTGCCAATCCCGCTTTCCATTATTTAGAGCGCACAGATATGTACAATAATTCCACCTCCAGCTGGCAACCTGTACTGTTAAGGGTTGTCAGAGCAGCACAGTCAACTCAAGGCACTATATGTAGCGCCCAGGCGGTCTTACCTGCTGCCACCTCCTTCAAAACTTACCCCCATTGTGTTTACTGACTTACGTCAGAGGAGTATGACATCACAGGCTGTACAATGGACAACAGTAGATTTATTAGCATGTTTTGTTGTTGAAGGGCTAACGGGGCTTCTTAATCAGTATTCAGTATCTTTGCCACAGGTAACATGGCCTAGCAGATCTGATCATGTCACTTTACAGCATTTACATGTTACTCTGCTCAAAGCAGAAGCACCAGCAGAGCCAGGTCAGAAAGCCATTGGCAAAGGGAGAGGAGAGAGAAAGAAACAGTAACTGAATCACATCTGGAGCAACGGCAAACACTGATTAAGTTTGATGAACCTGTGCTTGGTCCCTGCTCCCCAGACGTTTGGACTGAGCTGGCCAGTTAAGGAGGCAGCAAAGAAGACTGAAACTGGAGCCAACAAATGGTAAGCAATGGGCGGGCTGCAAGTCCTTTGTTGAACACAATTGTGTCACAAGTGAGCACATGTGCTCACAAGCTCGACCTTAAAAAGGGTGACACAGATGTTGTTAAATGAGGCGTATTTACATATATACATAACTTTTCTCTGAAGAACAAACCAACGTCCACCCTAAAGACAAGACAAGCCTGTTTGCATATCCTCTCTGAAGAATCTATCCGCTCTCTCTATTGACGATAAAATGTACATTTCAACCATTTTACACCATTCAAATTTAAAAAAATCATAATTTTGTCTGATATGAATTGAGTCCTACTGTACAACACCATTGCTCTGTAGCAAATAGGTCAGTTGAACAAATATTTACCCCTTTTTCTGGTGAATGTATAAAAAATCCATTTACTAAAATAATCAATAACGACAATCACGAACCGCATATTCAGCGGAAACAGGCAAAGAGGTCCCATAAAGTCTACAGTCACCTTCTACCAAGGTCCATCCGGCACAGTGCCCAGGTGAAGGGGATTTGCTAAAATTTTCCAATGTTCCTCTGACAACAGACACTGCTGACAGCCCTTCACAGATGCTTCAACCTGGCTATCTCCATGTGGCCTCCAATAAGCCTTTCTCAATAACTTCTGTATCCCTGAATGGTCCATGTCCAATGTGCATGTGTTTTCCACATACTTTTTTTGTTGAAATGAAAGTACATTGTGTAATAATCAAATCGGCTTCGAATTACAGTTCATCTGCAACGTGAGCAAAACCATGCAACTCCTCGCTTCAGTCTGTGGGCAACTCTTTACAATATACCACTTAACTTCATTTAGAATATTGTCATCAGCATACACCTCCTTCCAATCCTTGTCAGAAATAAGCAGCCATCGTCGAAACAAGGACATTTTTATCATGTTCGGTTATGTTATTTTAATTTATAACGCGCACGAATCACCCCGATAGGGGAATCTCGGCACAACTGCGGATATGCAATGCAGACCGGCCACCTGCGGATATATTACATCCATCAGAAGCATACTTAGATTCCAGCATCTTGGAAATCAGTCTAACTGACCTGGTAGAGTTTGCCTGTGCCACACATCATGAAAAAGTGGCTTATGGTCAGTAAATAGTTTAGATTTTGAACCCCATAAATAAGTTTTGATTCTTTCAACTGGCCAGGAGAATGTCTAAACAAATGCAATTCAACTCTGCGTGCACTGGAAGAAAATGTTTCTGCATGTTTCTGGTTAACATCCCACTGGTATACCACAATCTCAATGCCCACAAAACTCGCAACTAGTCCCCACACACCTTGTGTCACTACTAAAAGGTTGAGGCATGATGAAACATCTCTCTGACACATACAAAAGCTTCTTCCTGCTTCAAGAAACACTTCACAACTTTTTCAATAGTGATCTCAGAGGCTGAACTATCAAAGCTTTGTTTTATTTAACTTTATTTTCATTTTAGCACTTAACATTAGCGACAAACCTCCAATATTGGACGTTGAGACATTACCTGCATATAGCAAAAGGTACAGCACAGTCTTACCCCGCCCTATCATATCAGCACATCCAATAGGCTTCTTTCTTTGTTACAATCACATTATAAACCTTTCCAGGTTTTACAGTTTCAATACTAAAATCCTTTGCCCACCTTCCTGCAGTTTATCCCATGTCCTAATCGTGCAAATGGCTGTAGACATGTTATTCGAAAGGTATGGGGTCGTTGTGCCAATCAAGGGTGTGGAGGGGACAGGGGACATGCTTTTTATCTCGACTGGCAAGTGCCAAAGAACAGGCAACGGCGTGTACCAATACATAGCAAAGTGCACCTAGGTGCAAAGATAATACAGCTCCAAGTCTGGGTCTTCATATCCACCACAGCGTAAAGGTGGCGTGAGCTTTTCCCATCTATCTGGGCTGTTTACCAGCCCACACCAGCCTAATCAGCTGGGATCTAAGAGTCTTAAACAGAGAAACCTAGAGCGGGAAGGGAACGTTCAAAAAGAGATAAAGCATCTTCAGGATTATCATCATTTTCATGAGGCCTTTACGCCCAGCAACTGATAGTGGAAATGATATCCAATGTGTTATCTGTTCTGTAATTGTATTACCCAGATATTTCAGGGATTCAATTAACCAATGCAGTGAGAAGTCTGGAGTAAATTGTAGGATTTTATCTGTAAGGGGTAAGTCTGTGACTTGCGGCAATTGATGTGAAGAGCCCCAAATATAATATACTCCCTCAGGATGGCATGAGACAATCTAGGCTCCCTGAGGTAGGGAATTATGTCAGCATACAGGGATATTATAATATACCAGCTGGTGTATCATGATGCATGCTCAGAATAGTGCTGGTGGAACTTGGCAGCAAGCTGTTCAATGGTCTTTGCGAGGAGGATATGATCAACTATCAAAGCTTAACCACAAACAAATCTAAAGTAGCATTCGCTTATCCCTAAAAATGGTCTTAACATACCCTTGCCTTTTGGGTTCAGTACATTTCTTATGGCATCAAGGTTCATTTTGGGTTTGACGCCTTCTGAAGAAATTGTGTGACCCAAATACACAACACTAATCTTATAAAAGTACACATTTCCTTCCTTTAATCTGTTCCGGTTTCTTAAAAAAAAATCCTTGACTTTAATTAACTTTGCATTGTGTTCATGAGGACTGGACTGCTAACTTACAGCCCAATGTAAACTCGAAAGGATGGTACCTCATTAATAGCCCCAAACAATGTCTCCATAACTTTCTGGTAAAAGTAGTATTAAATACTTGTATGCACAAAATAGCAAGATGAACATAGGAAGATCTTGTGTCTCTGCTGTCAAACAAAACCTGGTGATAAGCCTATTTTGAATTAATCATGAAAAAATAGCACCAGCCTATCCTGACACTTAGTTAACAGATGCCAATCTACAATGATATTTTTCTTCAAGTTGTGTAATCGGCAGCCAGCCAAATTTCACCCGATTTCTTACTGGCGATAACTACAGCAGAGATCCTTCGGAGATAGGGACTCCCCCCTACACCTAACTGATCAAGCCGTCAGTGAAAATGTTTGAGTTCACTTAGAAGAATGATTTAACTTTAGTAGTGCCTGACGTTACTCTGTGCAACCTAGATTATTTACAATATTTTGTGTCTATTGTTTATGTACAGCGCTCCAGCAGCCTTTCAGAAGCTATAGTGCATGGACATATCACGAAGGGAGATTAGAGCGGACCTCTTAGAGGAGGGCGTGATTAGGATTTGAAAAGTAATGTGGTTTTCAAAAGGGGTACACAACCTGTTTTGAAGGATATCTGGATGTGTTTTCAGAGCTGCTCTATCAGCCTTTAGAGAGGATTCCTGAATTAGGCTTTGCAGAGTGGGGTAGAGAAGTTTTCTGGACGGAAACTCGCAAAGGGGCCTGAATAGCAGCGGTGATAGGGATGAGGCTTGCAGCGGGGATCTTCATGGGGCCATGGAGGGTTTGTCAGGATGGGGCTTTGCAGAAAGAGTATGGAGGAGCTTTTGTATAGAAAGATTGGCCTGGACTGGACTTCGGAAATGGTGTGTAGTGAGATTTGTATGGTTGTGACAATATAGCTTCATGTAGTGGCTTTGAATAGGTGTCTAGGTGAGAGACTGAAGATGGACGCTGATTCTGGCTTTAAAGAGGACACCGCAATGGTACTTTGCAGAGGTGCTCTGGATGGGCATTTGAAGAGTGGTTTTAGATGGGGTTTTGGCAGAAGGGGTGGTGCTTTGAAAATGAGTTCCGAATGGGGTATAAGCAGGGACCTACATGATGTCTTACGAAATGGTGTGTGCTTGAGACTTGGTAAAGGATGTCTGAATTGTGCTTTGCAGAATGGGGTCTGGGTACTGCTTTTGGGGGTGGGATCTGTGTGGTGCCATGCAGAGAAAGAAGAGTAAAGGCTTTGAAGTTTGGGTCTGTACTAGGCTTATAGAGGGTATCTAGTTGAGAGCTCTGTGGGGCGAGTCTGGGTGTGAATTTGTAGAGCATTCAGATTAGGCCTTTGTAAGGACGGGTCAGGATAGTGCTTTGCAGAGGAGGTCTGAATTGAGTGTTGATGAGAGGGCCAGGATGGGTTTTATATCCATGTAATTCCCAATGCGCTGAGAATTTAGTAAGCCTTCTTACCCTTGTCTCAGTCTGACATATGGATGGTTTGAAGGGGGGCCTGACCCCCAAACATTCTGCTCAGGGGGAGCTTGGCATAATGTTTGAAGATCACTGCTCTAACCTCATAATTGAAGATTTAAAAATAAACGATAATCCTTTGATATTAAAAAGGAGAGGAAAAAGGTACTCATCTAGTGACAATTATATAATGTGAAACCAGAAAACTTGGAATCAGTCCTAGATTCCCCGCTTGATTTAATTGTGTGATCCCAAGCAAATATTTTGTTTCACCGAGCCTCCTTTTTCTTCATTGTCACACACACGAGCACCTTCAAATATGTGAGTGAGGATATGCAATGAACATAAACCTCTAGAGCTTGATTTAATAGGCTGTATTATTTTTTACTTGTTTTTTTTTTACTTGTTTTATTATTTTCTATGCATATCATTGGTAAAACAGGTCTATCAAGTCATAGTGCTTAGTACTGCAAAATTACAGTTTACTATCCTGCAAGACAAATGCAGTATATGCCTTCGAGTAATTTGAAATAGAACATATGCGGGCTTCATTTAGAGCCCAACCAGAGGAACACATTAAAACCCTGATCCAAACTAGTACGGTCCAGACCAAATTAACAGAACCCTCTCCTTCCAAGACCCTCCCCTAGAGAGTATCCAACTTTGCCTTTTACTACAGGACTATTTCTTGGTGAACGCTATAAATTGCAAGAAGACAGTTTGCCTTTAACAGGTTTCCTGTACGCTTGTTGCTGCTGGGGGCTTTGAAGGACCCTCACCTGCCCTTCTGCTTTTCTTGTCCCTCTACAGCCGTTCTGCTCTCCCTCCCGCCGCTGCAGTAGAACACCCTGCGGCCGCCGTGAGGAGGGGGAGACTACAACTACCGGCAGCCTCTGAACCAGCTATTCACAATCTCGCGCCCCGAGGCGCATAAAAGCGGCGTCATCCTCGGTGGAGCGGGGGCTTTCCTGTACGCTTGTTGCTGCTGGGGGCTTTGAAGGACCCTCACCTGCCCTTCTGCTTTTCTTGTCCCTCTACAGCCGTTCTGCTCTCCCTCCCGCCGCTGCAGTAGAACACCCTGCGGCCGCCGTGAGGAGGGGGAGACTACAACTACCGGCAGCCTCTGAACCAGCTGTTCACAATCTCGCGCCCCGAGGCGCATAAAAGCGGCGTCATCCCCCGCGTCGGGGGACCGCGCGCGGGCGGCGCCGGGCTGAGCCCGGGCAGAGGGCGGGCCGTCTGTGGCCGTCAGGGGACGGAAGAGGCCGGGCTGGGCCACCCCCCTTGTTTCTACATACCAAACAGGTAATCATTCTAAGCATGGGTAAACGCACAACGAAAACTACTTGCGCTGTCACTGCCGCTCCTGTTGATTCGACCACATCAATAGACTCACTGTTGGCCAATGCTCTCACTATGGTCGCCAATGAGATCGCTGACACCGAACGCAGAATGTCTTTTGGATTCCCCACCACTACTACCACTGTGCTATGTTCACAATCTCCTAAGGCCTCATCTAACCTGGACCTCCCCATCTCCCCTATAGTAACAGTTATCAAACCAATTAGCAATGTTGACACCTTAAGTTTGACCGCTGGAAAATCAAGTCTGCAGACTATTGCTGTAACAGACTGTCTAGCGGAGCCAGTACCAGATAAAACGTCATGCTCCAACAAACTTGCAAGGGAGAAACGCAAGAGAGGCCCAGTGAAATGCATAGTAAACAAAAGGAAACAACCAGGCCGATGCAGAAATCAACCAACGCCACAGAGTATGTGGAACAAAGATAAAGCTAAAGATTGTGAAATAGTTATATCAAGTGCCACTGAGGACTTACTACTTTCCTCATCTCCATCGGATGAAGGATCTGAGAGACCTACCACTCTCACACGAAGACTAGAGTCCCCAACTGCGGACAAAAGTATTTGTGGGGTCTCTATGTTATCCAAGGAGAGTAGCGTTAATACAGTCAGTACCCAGACTGAGTCCACCGATCAAAATTCTTTATTTAAATTTAATGGCAACCTGATAGAAACAATTGTCGATACCATTTTTAAACAAGTTGAAATTCAAATAGTCAAACAATTTAATACTGTTTTTAAGAGACTGGACAAAATCGAAAACCTTGTTAAAAAAGAGGAAATTAAAAGGAAAGGAACTATTAGCTTAGATGTTGTTCGAGGTGACAAAATTATGAGTAAATTGGAAACCCTATGTAATGATTTGAGGGAGGGGGGCCAGAATGTCGCTGCCGATTCCAGCCGCGTAAATACGCAAGGCCCAACTGTTGATAAAACTGCTTTATCTAACAGTATTTCAGCTAACATTTTACCTACATTGTCTACGGGCCTTGATCACGACCCCACTGGTTTAGAAGGAATAGTAATGACTGGTACCTCAATTTCGGATGCCAAGACCCCGCTAGCCTCCTCAACAGACAGGACAGGTATTACCTCGGATGGCATAAGCACTGGTGGAGGCACATCAGTAAGAAACAAACCTACTAATAATTTAGGGCAGCCCCTCAACTTACCTCCAGAATCTTGCCCATATGTTTTAGTGCTAGCAGGCGTACCCGCTCTAAAAGAAGGCCAAAGTGAGTCATGGGTACAACTACACAATAAATGCATTAACTGGCTGACAAAACATAAAGGGGCAAGATGGAACATATCAAATGAGATTATATTAACTCGTAGGGTAAGTTGGGTGGGGCCACAACAGAAAAATATTAGCGGGGACTGTATAGTGATTAACTTTAGACATCCGAACTTTGTAAAATATTTTATGGACACACATAACACCCATGTCAGTACATTCACCGCAATAAGCCTTCACCCTTTGGGCTATTTTTATAGGCCCCCCCACAGACCAATTCAGACAGTCTCTAACACCATCCCTATAGCTAACAGATTCTCTGCCTTATCGGACTTAGGAAGTTTAGACTGACAACCACCAACACCTCCTATTATATTGGATAAGGTTGTTAGCATAGTGCCCATGGATACGGTTAATCCTACACGTATCCATAAACTTTGTCCAGATAGATTAGTCCTTCCACATGTAGCCTGTTCAGATCGTCCCATTACTCCCACTTCTTCCACTACTACCCTATCAACTGACACCCTAAGTGTCATTAGTTGGAATATTGCAGGGCTTCCAGGTAAGATGAAAATCAAAGAATGGGTTACCTGGATAAGTAACTTTGATGTGGTAATGTTACAAGAAACATGGTGTACATCTACCCAACTATTGGAGGGTTTCTTTTGCCACAATCTTATTGTACCAACTCCTGCTCTGGGACGTCCAAGTGGCGGTCTATCTATCTGGGCAAAAATTTCTAAGGACACGAAAATTGAACCTCTAAATGTGGTTAGTAAAAATCTGGTAGCCGTAAAATATGTTGCAAGGTTAAAGATTTGTTTCATAAATTTTTATAATAATGATTTTGTCAACCATCCTAACCCCACCTTTTTAGAACTGTTTAAGTTTATCGATGATGTTGCGGATGGTGAAAAATATGGTCTATTCGATGGCATTTGTGTTGGCGGGGACTTTAATGCTCATATTTATACTACATCTCCGCCCTGTAGACGAGGTTCTGAACTATTGGATCTTTTATACAGTAGAGACCTAGATGATGTTATGGGCCATTTCGGAATCAACGAGGGAAAGGTACCGGCCCCCACGTACATCGGCCGTGGTTCTTCAACCACGATTGACTATATGTTTACCTCTTCCCCCCTTAGTGAAGTGTTAATTAAGTCTGAGGTTGTCAGCAGCCCATACAGTGACCATCTACCATTAGTAATTTATCTTAAATCTATTAAAAAGCCTGTAGGCCCATATGAGGTTGGAGTTCAAAATATTATTGTATCCACAGACAGACTAAGGATTATCTGGAGAGGGATTAATAATCGAGAGATTTTAACTAATGTAATTAAGAATAATCCCCTGCTGATTTCCAACTGCCTAACATTTGGTGGCCCTGATATTACTAGATCCTTTTGTGATCTATGTGTAGTAATAAAAAGGGCTATTTCCAGACCGGTAATAGAACACAATACAAATAATCATAGATGGTTTGACACCAATTGTTCAAGGGCCAATAGAGAACTTAGGAAAGCTTTGGAAGCTAAACCCCGAGATGTTTCCCTTGTCAGTTCATTACGCTTTAAATATAAACAGGTTTTAAAAACCAGAACTGAAGAGCTCTTAATAAGCCACTGGGATAATCTCACTAAAACAACTGCCCTAAAAGATACTACTGGTTTCTGGAAAGAAGTAAAAAGTCTGAGAGCCCTGGGAAGTAACATCACCCCGATAAATTGTAATATCGCAGGAGATTCATGGGTCAGCCATTTCTCAAATCTCTATGCCACAGCTGGGAATTCAACCGAGGATAATTTCCCAGACAACACCGTAGTCATTACATTAGAGGAGGTGGAGGAAGCCATCGCGAATAGTGCTGGCAACAAGGCCCCCGGCCCGGATGGTCTGTCCATCGACCAGATAAAATCAAATACATGGTTTTGGGCCCCCCTACTTTGCAATCTTTTTAATAACTTAAGTAAGGAATCCATCCCTCCCACATGGTCTTGTAGTACCATTGTTCCCATCTTTAAAAAGGGAAATAGGTTGGACCCGGGGTGTTATCGTCCAATATCTTTGATCGACAACACCCTGAAGGTCCTTGGCAGGGTCTTATTCGACAAAATAAGTACCTGGGCAGACGAAAACTCCATTATCCACCGTTGTCAGCTTGGCTTTCGGAGCAAGCTTGGCACGGTGGAACAATGTTTAAACCTTAACCTCATAATGGCCAAATATACGAGAGCTAAACGATCTCCTCTGTATTTTGGCTTTATGGACCTTAGTTCAGCGTTTGATTTCGTTAATCGCTCCCGCTTGTGGTCCATTCTTTTAAATTATGGCTTAGACGAACCTCTAGTCCACTTCCTGGCCAATCTTCACCGCAACCTGAAAGCTCGAGTTCGACTAAATAATGATGGTGAGGTTTCAAATGAGATTTTAATTGGCAAGGGGGTGAGACAGGGCTGTGTCTTGGCCCCCTTGCTTTTTATCTTATACATCAATGAATTAACTCATTCCCTATGCAATTTGACAAAGGACGTTCCAATTATCAATAAGAAACCTATCCCGGCGCTACTTTACGCGGATGACGCGGTCCTTATGGGCCGCACCCCGAATGCTCTGCGTATTCTAATATCGGGATTTGTTAATTATATGTCCGATCTAGGGTTGTGCACTAATTTCAACAAATCCTTTATAATGACTTGCGGCCCTAAAAATTATAAAATCCCAAAGATTGTGATAGGTCCAAACATCCTAAAAAGCACCTGCACTTTCCCCTATCTGGGTCTGTTATTCTCTAATAGCGGTTCGTGGCAACCACACGTGGCAATGGGGAGAAATAATCTTTCAAAATCGATTAATTCCATCACCTCCCTACGCCAACCACGCCAGGCTGATGTGGTTCTTAGCTTACTACAAATTTACCGAACCCAATGTCTCCCAACTGGCACATATGGTGCAGAAGTCTGGGGGTTTTCGAACTGTAAAGCAATACAGAGCGAAGAGAACAGATTCTGTCGAAAAATCCTGGGGGGAGTTATTAGTGCACCGACCTTTGTATGTCACAATGAATTAAAATTACAATATGTTGAGGATTTTATCAGAGCGAGACCTGCATTATTTTGGCTAAGGATATGGCAAAACCCGGCAGCTTCTCTGACTCGTGAGATTATCTTAGATTGTTTGAAAAGTGATAATGTAGCTCTAATCCCATGGATTAATGCGGTAGAAAGGAGCCTTGTGAGTGTCAACTACGGTCACCTCTTCATATACCCGGATAGGATTGACGGCTCCCATAAAAACTTGGTGAGAAGAGCACTCTATCAGCATTTTCATAATGAAAGGGAAAGAGCAGTTTCTGTGAAACAATCCACAATTGATTATTTACCAATCTATGAATCTCACATTGAATCCCTGATGTCCCCCCAGCCCTATTTATGTAAAAAACTGGGTAGATGGACCAGAATCTTATTATTTAGATTCAGGGATAGGAGCATTATAAACCTCATCTGCTTTCCACTGGGTTATATTAAAAACCCGGAAAAACTACATTGTCCTTGTGACCGCGGTGGAACCCAGAGTATGCCCCATTTCATTTTCGGCTGTGGTTTTTATATGAAATTTACAAGACATTATTTAATACCATATTGTAAGAAATATGACTTGTCTAACCATAACCTTGCCTATAGACACTTTTTAATGCTAGGATCTGATGAATTAATTTTTAGAGTTAGTAGCTTTCTTAAAGCCATTGTATGCTCACGCAGGTCGTTGAAAATTGATTAGCTCTGCTTAGACATTCACTTTGCACTTTAAAGCATGTCTTGCTGAAATTCAATATATTATATTAGTTTTACCATCATAAATTTATGAGCTAATTTTCTATGTATAACCTTATATACTGTTGTACGATGGCCTCTTTTGCACAGCCCAGCCAATAGGTTATTTGTGTTTTCATTGCTGTTTTTTATAAATTATATTCTTATATGTAACAAGCAACGGCCCAAAATTGTAGTATTTAATGTGTATTTTAAAATGTTTGTCTTTGTGCTTTTATGGATGGTTTGTTGAAATCCGAATAAAGTCTATTTGAATTGAATTGAACAGGTTCCTATGGCCTTGCACTTGATTTAATAGATTGTATATAACATTGCTGCATGTATAATGAGAATATTGGCAACATAAATGGTACAGGTGACAAATGACTTGCCTCCTAGTTCACTAGTGGCATAGTCGTCAGGGTGGGCGGCAGGAATCTGCTTAAATTCATGTTTAAAAATTAGGACTTTAAAAAATGACCTCTCAATGCAGTGATATAATCTGATGTACTAATGTGAAACGCTTCTGCAAATAAAACAAATACATGTCAATTACATTTTAAAGAGATTTTTCCAAATGTTTACATGTTTGCTGCATGATTTACATGCCAACCATTTTCAGAGTTCATGGGTACAGGGGCTCTTAGAGCCAAGCCGGAGCCTTGGCTCGCGCCTCCCTGTTATATTTTTTTGCTTGCCCACCTCTAAAAAAACAGTGGTACACTTTTTCTCTTTCGCTTTAACAGCATACACTGAAAATCTCTTCATGCTAACTGCTCTGTTAAGCTAAAGTTTATAACAGAAATAAGGACTTGGTTTTTCAATATTCTGCAAATTGCTTGGGCCTAGGTAGAATGTAGAGGGCCGAAGGAAAAGAGTATAGCGCATAGGAAAATATGATGTCACCAGGATGCAGTCACAATATACTCCAATACAGCAACAGCCATGTACACCACATTCCTGGTGTCTATATAGGTTCCAAATGCGGATGGACGTTTCTCCTTCCTGAACTTAGAAGGCTTGCTTTACTTTGCTTACCACGCAAATTAACCATCTTAAATACTTTCACAAATAATGTGTAAGAATGCAACTCACCTACTTTGTAAACACTTCTTGTATTATATCATCTTAAGAATGAATATTTGTCCAAGAAAGCTCAAATAAAAGGCACCTTTCGCACACTTCTACTTCGAAAAAGAGTACCAAATGTATAACGATTTGTGTTACAGAGAAGTAATGGTTACAGCCCAACATTACGAGCTCCGTATAGTCAAACTACTTTAATATACACAAGCAGTCGATGGTTTTATTATCAGATGCTCCAACGACCATGTGTGGTTTTAACAACCACTTGAGTTAAAAGCAGTTTTATAAAAAGTTCCTCACTTCCTTGTCTCGGGCTGTTTATGAAATGCAAAAATACATAAAAATACCAGGACCTGGCCAATTTTATCTTTATTTTGGAAGGTCTGTTTCAAGCATTCCAGAGCATCTGGCAGGTCCCAAAACAGCTATTCTGAGAGTTTGAGATCATAAACGCCATGGTTATTCTAAACTATCTCTCGGGACATGGATTCTTCAGGAGGGGAGAAGCAGGCTTTTTTGTGAAAACAAGTTTCTAATAAACAACTGGTCCCTAGTGTAGATACAGACGGTCTCAAAAGGCCGGATGCTGTGCCACCCCGAGCATCGTTTGACTTTGTTGGTCGGCTTGTGTTTCTCCATCAGTGCACTTATTCTGTAAGCAGCTGATTCGAAGTGCAGGGGCAAAGGCCTTTCACCTGCAATTTTGAATGAGAGACAGTCTATGGGTTCTTACCTGTAAACCGTATACCGTAGCCACAACTAGGGTCTTTACTTTTGGCCATAGTAAACGGCCAGTTTGCTTCATATGTGGTACGCTATCTGACTCTAGTAAGCTTGGGAGACCGTGTGCAAAAGTCATGTGTAGGGTGAATGGTGTGCTAGAGAGTACTTAGTGAGTGCTTGTACAGAACTGTGGCTACCCTGTATGCTGTATTTATACACCCTCCTATGGAAGTGGCAGACTATATGCTGATGTCTTTGAGGAACCATCTGATTGTGGACAGAATAGTAGGGGGTGGGCAGGTGGAATAAAAATGTAGGGTCTAATTACGAGTCTAGCAGTCTTCGGACCGCCAGACTCCTGGTGGGGCGGCAGTGGCACATTACGACCTTGGCAGTTGTGTTTCCCTGGGACCGCTGACTCCGCCAGGGAGCCACCATTCCCTGGCGGTGGCATGGTGGTCTTGAGGCAGTAATATACTTGGCGGGACCGCAGCGGTCCCAACAAGCATATTACGACTTTCCTCACTGCCACGGATTTCATGGAGGTCTTTCCTCCATGAAAACAGTGGCAGTGGGGAACGAAAAGGGGGCCCTAGAGGGCCCCCTTGTGCCTCACTCCATGTGGATGTACACAGGGGAGCACAACATATGCCCCCTGTGTGCATGCACCCCCAGTTCCAGCAGAGCATAGCCGCTGTGGAACTTCTTTTGACGTTCCCATTGCAGTGCCTATAAGAACCGCCTGCCAAGGACTTAAAAAGTAATACATTAGCGGGCGGTTCTTACGTGGGTTTGGCGGTGCGGTGGTGGGGCGGTCCTGCCGCCGCACTGTCAAACTCCTAATCAGCCACTTAGTATCTACCTGTTGAGTTGCTTAGCACAATAAATCTTCAAGACTGATGAGTGAGATAGAAGATTTAATGAACGCAGCCTGGCATCCGACCACCTCGACGATCCAGCAGCAACTGGCAAAGACCGAGTGCCGTCAGCCTCACATTCTAAGAACATAGAAGGTTGAACACTCCACATGAGGTAAGGTATAAGGAGAACACCATGACGAAGGTAAGTTACATCACAACATATCCTCCTCCTTAATGAACACTGAAGAACCGAAGAAAGAAGAATACTAAATTGATGCAAAAATTTTAAAAAAACAACATTGAAAGGAAGAAATCAAACTGTGACATAGTCTTGTAAATACGAAGGAGCTTTGCGTATTTTCACACTACAACTCAAATCAGAACCATCGACTACATCTTCACACCCACGAGAAGCTACACTCGGCCCAGCAACAGCCCCTCGCTCCATCCTCTCTTGGTCAACTTTGGGATCCTTATCAGGAATGAACATAGTACCTGAACACCCCTCATCATGACAAGATTGCTCGACAACAGATCCACTCTTCTGGTAAAGAGCTACTCTGTGTAAATTTCATTTTTGTCCTCCTTCGACAACAACAAAATGCTTCCCCACGCTGACCACTTTACAGGGACTTGAAAATTTGCTTAACCCCGCTTTAACTCTACCATACTTCAACTTAACCCAATCACCAACCTTGAACTTGGAGTCAAAAAACTCCTCAGGACGTTCACCTCCCAATACCACCCACTCCTTGAGCCAACTTGGAACCAGCCGAGACCCAGGTACCCGTCCCCTCATGCTTTGGAAAGGAGAAACTTGAGTAACACTATGCACAGTGACACGATACGCCCAGAGCATCTCTTCAATAAGACGTCTGGGGGATTGCCCATTAGCCAAAGCTAGTTGAATGGTACCTTTTACTAACCTGTTAGCCCGCTCCACCATACCATTTCCCATGGGATTGTACAAAGAGGTGCAAGCGTGTTTAACGCCACTCTTTTCCAAGAAACAACGCATTTCACCAGAAGTTAATTGCGTACCATTGTCGGTTAACAGCATATGGGGCACACCTTCATCCAGAAACAACTTTTCTAACGCTCCAATAGTAGACTGAGTAGTGACATACCACAAAAATTTCACCACAAGCCATCTGGAATGGACATCAATAATTACCACCGCGAAACGCATATCTGTCGAAAGTTCAGAAAGGGGACCAATAAAGTCTAGACAAATAGTATACCAAGCCTTCCCAGGATCAGTAATATGCCCCATATTCTTCTGATTTCCAACTTTGAGCCTTTTTTCGCTCTCTTTGCATAAAGCACAATTTTCTACCCACCTACGAATCTGATCATCCATTCCTGGCCACCAGTATTCTTGTTTAACTCCTCTGATAGTAATCCCTTGGCCAAGATGACCTTCATGGGCCAGTTTAAAGATATGCAAGCGAAGTCCATCAGGAGGCACAAACCTGTCCCCTCTCATAACCACGTCTGAACCATTTACAAAAAGTTCATCTAAAAGCTTCCAATATGGTCTGACAGCAACCAAAACCATACTTTCACGGGGAGCACCTTTCCTGATTAAAGAAATGACTTCCAACAACGTCTTATCAGACTCCATTTCATGTACCCATTGAGCTTTAGAAAATGTATCTAGACTGCACTCGCATACTTCACTTAAAACGGCAACCGCTTCTTCAGATTCCGATTGCTTCACCAAATCTCTATCTACAACTTCCCAATCTAAGGACATGTGAGATAAACAGTCCGCTTGCAAGTTCCTCCATCCCTGAATGAATTCAATCTCATACGAATACTCTTGTAACCGGGCAGCAAATCTCGCCAAGCGAGCAGACCCTTAACCAGCGCCACTCGCAGACAAGATTTTCATCAAGGGCTTATGATCCGTCCTTAAAACGAATCTTGAACCCCAAAGGTACACCCTAAAATACTCTACACCCCACGCTGCAGCGAGTGCCTCACGCTCAATTACAGAATATGTCCTTCCGCTTGCGTCAACGTTCTAGATGCAAAAGCAATAGTTCTTTCCCCTGCACATTGATTTTGAGAAAATACAACCCCAATCCCTGTGAGACTTGCATCTACCGTGAGAAAGGATTTACACTCAGGCTTAAAGGGAGCTCGGATTCCTGCATCGCAAATCTTGAGTTTAATGTTTGAGAAAGCTTCCTGTTGTTCTACATTCCAGACAAATTTAGCACCTTTGCGGAGAAGACACCGTAACGGCTCCGAAATATCAGCAAAAGCTCTGACAAACTTGGAATAATATTCCACTAGGCCTAAAAAGGACCTGAGCTAATCCTTGTCTTTGGGAGATGGCGCATCTCTTATTGCTTCCAATAAGTTGCGTTTTGGAGCTAACCCACTACTCGAAATAGTATAGCCAAGGTATTCGACCTGTTCGGTTAAGAACTTACACTTGTCTCTGTTGACCGTTAAACCTGCACTTTCAAGTTTCCAAAGAACTTGTCTCAGAAGAGCATTGTGCTCTTCCACTGTTTTGCCTGAGACTAATAGGTCATCTTGAAAGTAGACCACTCCCACCAGTCCCTTGAACATGTTGGACATCATTCTCTGAAAAACACTTGCAGCCGACTTTGAAATGTTCCCTCTGTGGTAATGAATGCTGTGAGTGACTTGAAATCCGGATGTAACTTGACCTGACTATTTCGAAAAAATACTTTCCACCACCAACAGATTGTAACAATTCACTAATGTTAGGTAACGGAAAAGTATCCAAGACTATGTCTTTATTGAGCGATCTTAAGTCAATGCAAAACTTCAAACGGCCATCGGATTTAAGTGTCAAAACTACGGGTGAAATCCATGATGATGCTTCTACGGGTTCTATGACCCCTGAGTTCAACAGATCTGGAAGAAGATCTTTCAGTCCCTCCCTCACGGATAAGGGTACCTTTCTCAATTTGTGTTGCACCGGACAAGCATCAGGTTTAAGAATGATTTTGTGGAGATAACCTTGTACACACCCCAATCTGTCTTCGAACACTTTATGCGCATCTTGTAAAATGTGATCAACCTGTATGTCATCATCAACCACCATAATTAGATTTTTGGACCTTGGGTTGATAATGTATAAATCATACTGATGCATCCAACCAATGATTGGTGGACCTTCTTTAGCTGCATACACTTTACCTTGAGTACTCCTTGAACCAAATTTGATAATCCGACACATGTAACCCAAAATGTCAATCGATTCACCCTGATAACTAACCGGATTGATATCCTTATCCAAAAGAGTGACACCCTTCCATAGTGTGAGAAACAGAGACTCCGGTATGATAGTGAACATAGACCCCGAGTTCACCATGAGAGTTACATTTTCTCCACACACATTAAACTCAGCAGTAGGTCTAGTTATTCTACGTACATCTTGAGTGAGTTCCCCACCAAAACAATCAGTGTTTTCTTCTAAAACCAACACACGGTTAATTGTTTGTTGAATAACAGGACATGGTTGAACCACATTGACTTTATACGTAGCCTTATCCAAGGTATCAGAAGATTGGCACATGCGTGCATAATGTCCCTTTTGACCACACTTCCTGCACACTTGGTCTAAAGCAAAACATTTCGTATAATCAGCTAAGTGATACTGACTACCACATCTTAAGCATTCTCTGTTCTTCATTCTAGATAAAGAAATAGAGGCATGGACATTTTTTACACTGTTTTTAGAGACTGCACTAATGTCCAAATCTACATCTTTGTAACTCTCGACACTAGCAATTTCATTGTTAGGTCTGTCTCTCTTGCTTAACTCCTTAATACATTTCTGTGATTCTTCGATTACCTTAGCTAAATCTATTGCCTCATTTAATGAAGGATCTTTAGCAGCCCACAATCTCTCTTGGATTTTCCTGTCACGACATTGTACGATGAGCTGGTCACGGATCATTTCTTCAGCCATTATCCTAAAACGGCACTTTACCAACAGTTCACGTAATCTAGCCACAAAATCATCAATGCTTTCACCTTCAGATTGAGGTTGAGTGTAAAATTTGTACATTGTCATAACTAAGTTTACTCCTTTAGCGAACCTTGTTTCAAGACGTTTAATCGCTTCTTTGTATTCGTTATCCATGGGTTGACCATATGCACCCATGGCAACTGGAAGATATTTGAATACTCGCTGACCCTCACTTCCCAAAGCACTAAGAAGTAAAGCTTTCTTTCTTTCTAGCGAAAAGTTAACACCATCAAGGGCTACAATGTAATTTTCTAACATTCCTACCCAATCCTCCCATATGATTCTAGGTGTGCCTGGAGAAGGTAAAAATGGAGGTGGCATAATAACATTGGAATGTGACTCAGCCATGACACAGTGAAACCAGAACAAAAATACTTAACAACAAAAACAGTCCTTGAAAGTAAAATGCGGTAAGCAGATTAGCAAAAGTACAATGGTAACAGGTGTGCAGATCACCACAGAAGACTGCACAGTCCAAAACAAAGTACGTGCTTAGATTTGAGAATTTAAACTTGCAAGACAGTTTACCCAAAATTCACCAAGGGTGTGCAGATCACCGTTGAGCTCAAGCGTCTGCACGTATGCACACAATCCGTGAAGTAAACATAAAACTTAAATGGTGAAAACTTGCTCTAATCGGTGAAAGAGGCGCTGTTCAACACACACCCAGCAACTTACATAAACTTCGAAAAGGTGTGCAGATCACCGCTGGAGTCTGCAGGAGTGCGCTAAAGAATAATTTACGGTATGCAGTAAGATTTTGCACAACTCTGTGAACAGGCGCGATGTTGACGTTGAAGTTGTAGAGCAAGATGGCGGCACATAACTGTCGTCACACGCTGCGCACGGCGTTACTCACACACATGCACTTGTGCGCGTCCTCCGTACGTTTCAACAGGAAAAATGACGTATCGATGTCGGTTGGGCTGTTGAGCGTGCGCTGGCCTTAAAGAAGCGTTTCAACAAACAAATGATGGACGGAATGCTGACAATGCATACATTCTCCCCCAGTCAAGAGATCTGGGTTAAATCCATCGTTTTTTTGCCCACTACACCACCCCAGTTTAGACATGGCCATATGCAAATCAGTCTTGAACCTGTGCCTCATGGGAACAGTCCAGCCCGAACTGCCAAGCCATGTCTTCCCTGGACCAGAATCAAGCATCCTAGGACCGGTTTCTGGCTATCAGCCGTCATCAGCCAGGATAGCTTGACTCCAGTGGCGTAGTGAGCACGGGTCCCACGTCTGGGAATACCCATCCCACTTAGGGTGAAAAGCGTTTCAACAAACAAATGATGGACGGAATGCTGACAATGCATACATTCTCCCCCAGTCAAGAGATCTGGGTTAAATCCATCGTTTTTTTGCCCACTACACCACCCCAGTTTAGACATGGCCATATGCAAATCAGTCTTGACCCTGTGCCTCATGGGAACAGTCCAGCCCGAACTGCCAAGCCATGTCTTCCCTGGACCAGAATCAAGCATCCTAGGACCGGTTTCTGGCTATCAGCCGTCATCAGCCAGGATAGCTTGACTCCAGTGGCGTAGTGAGCACGGGTCCCACGTCTGGGAATACCCATCCCACTTAGGGTGAAAAGCGTTTCAACAAACAAATGATGGACGGAATGCTGACAATGCATACATTCTCCCCCAGTCAAGAGATCTGGGTTAAATCCATCGTTTTTTTGCCCACTACACCACCCCAGTTTAGACATGGCCATATGCAAATCAGTCTTGACCCTGTGCCTCATGGGAACAGTCCAGCCCGAACTGCCAAGCCATGTCTTCCCTGGACCAGAATCAAGCATCCTAGGACCGGTTTCTGGCTATCAGCCGTCATCAGCCAGGATAGCTTGACTCCAGTGGCATAGTGAGCACGGGTCCCACGTCTGGGAATACCCATCCCACTTAGGGTGAAAAGCGTTTCAACAAACAAATGATTGACGGAATGCTGACAATGCATACATTCTCCCCCAGTCAAGAGATCTGGGTTAAATCCATCGTTTTTTTGCCCACTACACCACCCCAGTTTAGACATGGCCATATGCAAATCAGTCTTGACCCTGTGCCTCATGGGAACAGTCCAGCCCGAACTGCCAAGCCATGTCTTCCCTGGACCAGAATCAAGCATCCTAGGACCGGTTTCTGGCTATCAGCCGTCATCAGCCAGGATAGCTTGACTCCAGTGGCGTAGTGAGCACGGGTCCCACGTCTGGGAATACCCATCCCACTAAGGGTGAAAAGCGTTTCAACAAACAAATGATGGACGGAATGCTGACAATGCATACATTCTCCCCCAGTCAAGAGATCTGGGTTAAATCCATCGTGTTTTTGCCCACTACACCACCCCAGTTTAGACATGGCCATATGCAAATCAGTCTTGACCCTGTGCCTCATGGGAACAGTCCAGCCCGAACTGCCAAACCATGTCTTCCCTGGACCAGAATCAAGAATCCTAGGACCGGTTTCTGGCTAAGTGTAGTGGGCAAAAGAACGATGGATTTAACCCAGATCTCTTGACTGGGGGAGAATGTCTGCATTGTCAGCATTCCGTCCATCATTTGTTTGTTGTAACGCTTTTTGCCCTAAGTGGGATGGGTATTCCCAGACGTGGGACCCGTGCTCACTACGCCACTGGAGTCAAGCTATCCTGGCTGATGACGGCTGATAGCCAGAAACCGGTCCTAGGATGCTTGATTCCGGTCCAGGGAAGACATGGCTTGGCAGTTCGGGCTGGACTGTTCCCATGAGGCACAGGGTCAAGACTGATTTGCATATGGCCATGTCTAAACTGGGGTGGTGTAGTGGGCAAAAGAACGATGGATTTAACCCATATCTCTTGACTGGGGGAGAATGTCTGCATTGTCAGCATTCCGTCCATCATTTGTTTGTTGTAACGCTTTTTGCCCTTAGTGGGATGGGTATTCCCAGACGTGGGACCCGTGCTCACTACGCCACTGGAGTCAAGCTATCCTGGCTGATGACGGCTGATAGCCAGAAACCGGTCCTAGGATGCTTGATTCCGGTCCAGGGAAGACATGGCTTGGCAGTTCGGGCTGGACTGTTCCTTTGAGGCACAGGGTCAAGACTGATTTGCATATGGCCATGTCTAAACTGGGGTGGTGTAGTGGGCAAAAGAACGATGGATTTAACCCAGATCTCTTGACTGGGGGAGAATGTCTGCATTGTCAGCATTCCGTCCATCATTTGTTTGTTGTAACGCTTTTTGCCCTAAGTGGGATGGGTATTCCCAGACGTGGGACCCGTGCTCACTACGCCACTGGAGTAAAGCTATCCTGGCTGATGACGGCTGATAGCCAGAAACCGGTCCTAGGATGCTTGATTCCGGTCCAGGGAAGACATGGCTTGGCAGTTCGGGCTGGACTGTTCCCATGAGGCACAGGGTCAAGACTGATTTGCATATGGCCATGTCTAAACTGGGGTGGTGTAGTGGGCAAAAGAACGATGGATTTAACCCAGATCTCTTGACTGGGGGAGAATGTCTGCATTGTCAGCATTCCGTCCATCATTTGTTTGTTGTAACGCTTTTTGCCCTAAGTGGGATGGGTATTCCCAGACGTGGGACCCGTGCTCACTACGCCACTGGAGTCAAGCTATCCTGGCTGATGACGGCTGATAGCCAGAAACCGGTCCTAGGATGCTTGATTCCGGTCCAGGGAAGACATGGCTTGGCAGTTCGGGCTGGACTGTTCCCATGAGGCACAGGGTCAAGACTGATTTGCATATGGCCATGTCTAAACTGGGGTGGTGTAGTGGGCAAAAGAACGATGGATTTAACCCAGATCTCTTGACTGGGGGAGAATGTCTGCATTGTCAGCATTCCGTCCATCATTTGTTTGTTGTAACGCTTTTTGCCCTAAGTGGGATGGGTATTCCCAGACGTGGGACCCGTGCTCACTACGCCACTGGAGTCAAGCTATCCTGGCTGATGACGGCTGATAGCCAGAAACCGGTCCTAGGATGCTTGATTCCGGTCCAGGGAAGACATGGCTTGGCAGTTCGGGCTGGACTGTTCCCATGAGGCACAGGGTCAAGACTGATTTGCATATGGCCATGTCTAAACTGGGGTGGTGTAGTGGGCAAAAGAACGATGGATTTAACCCAGATCTCTTGACTGGGGGAGAATGTCTGCATTGTCAGCATTCCGTCCATCATTTGTTTGTTGTAACGCTTTTTGCCCTAAGTGGGATGGGTATTCCCAGACGTGGGACCCGTGCTCACTACGCCACTGGAGTCAAGCTATCCTGGCTGATGACGGCTGATAGCCAGAAACCGGTCCTAGGATGCTTGATTCCGGTCCAGGGAAGACATGGCTTGGCAGTTCGGGCTGGACTGTTCCCATGAGGCACAGGGTCAAGACTGATTTGCATATGGCCATGTCTAAACTGGGGTGGTGTAGTGGGCAAAAGAACGATGGATTTAACCCAGATCTCTTGACTGGGGGAGAATGTCTGCATTGTCAGCATTCCGTCCATCATTTGTTTGTTGTAACGCTTTTTGCCCTAAGTGGGATGGGTATTCCCAGACGTGGGACCCGTGCTCACTACGCCACTGGAGTCAAGCTATCCTGGCTGATGACGGCTGATAGCCAGAAACCGGTCCTAGGATGCTTGATTCCGGTCCAGGGAAGACATGGCTTGGCAGTTCGGGCTGGACTGTTCCCATGAGGCACAGGGTCAAGACTGATTTGCATATGGCCATGTCTAAACTGGGGTGGTGTAGTGGGCAAAAGAACGATGGATTTAACCCAGATCTCTTGACTGGGGGAGAATGTCTGCATTGTCAGCATTCCGTCCATCATTTGTTTGTTGTAACGCTTTTTGCCCTAAGTGGGATGGGTATTCCCAGACGTGGGACCCGTGCTCACTACGCCACTGGAGTCAAGCTATCCTGGCTGATGACGGCTGATAGCCAGAAACCGGTCCTAGGATGCTTGATTCCGGTCCAGGGAAGACATGGCTTGGCAGTTCGGGCTGGACTGTTCCCATGAGGCACAGGGTCAAGACTGATTTGCATATGGCCATGTCTAAACTGGGGTGGTGTAGTGGGCAAAAGAACGATGGATTTAACCCAGATCTCTTGACTGGGGGAGAATGTCTGCATTGTCAGCATTCCGTCCATCATTTGTTTGTTGTAACGCTTTTTGCCCTAAGTGGGATGGGTATTCCCAGACGTGGGACCCGTGCTCACTACGCCACTGGAGTCAAGCTATCCTGGCTGATGACGGCTGATAGCCAGAAACCGGTCCTAGGATGCTTGATTCCGGTCCAGGGAAGACATGGCTTGGCAGTTCGGGCTGGACTGTTCCCACGAGGCACAGGGTCAAGACTGATTTGCATATGGCCATGTCTAAACTGGGGTGGTGTAGTGGGCAAAAGAACGATGGATTTAACCCAGATCTCTTGACTGGGGGAGAATGTCTGCATTGTCAGCATTCCGTCCATCATTTGTTTGTTGTAACGGCCTTAAAGAAGAGCGCGACTCAAACAGCCTAAGGCTCTCACTTAAACTTTCAACAAAGAGAGGGCACAGTACCTCAATTGAGAGTCACGGAGAAAAAATAAGCCAAGGAGGATTCCTTCAGAGGCTAGGCAATCATCCAACACGGCAGGGGCAAGGAGACAGCAAACATGGATCACCAGGTCGCGTTGAGGAGCGCCGAGGACAACGAGGAAATCGTCGCCAAAATTGTTGAGTTGCTTAGCACAATAAATCTTCGAGACTGATGAATGAGATGGAAGATTTAATGAAGAACGCAGCCTTGCATCCGACCACCTCGACGATCCAGCAGCAACTGGCAAAGACCGAGTGCCGTCAACCTCACATTCTAAGAACATAGAAGGTTGAACACTCCACATGAGGTAAGGTATAAGGAGAACACCATGACGATGGTAAGTTACATCAAAACACTACCCATCAGGATCACCCTTCTACTGAACTTGAGATCCGGCCTGTGTCAGGGCTAGAACCAGAGATCTTGGCCGTTTGGCCGAACCATGTAGTTTAACCAGTTGATAGTATAGCCCAGTATGTTGCACTGTTCTCAACTTGAAAAGAGTTGACATTTTGAAGAAAATATCTCTTGTTGTTTGCCCTGGCTTTCCACCAGTAAGTACAGAGGAGGTGATACACCATTCACATCGAGCCAATAGTCTACCTCAACTACGGCTGAGCACAGGCTAAACAAATGTTGTTTATGCTCCAGCAAAGGCCAGTTCTAGGGTTTATAGAAGACTTGCTACCTGGATCTGCCAGGGAAGAAGATAAAAATGTACTCTTCATTGAGGAGGGCAGCAGGCCACTGACCTGGAGGATAAACAAAAAGGTTCAGCTGCCTCGACCCTTTGTGAAAATGGTCTTGAGGGACTGAGCCAACCAGGGCCAGAAAAACACGATTTGCCATCGACAGTGTGAGGATCTGCAGGGAGAAACAAATAGTGGTGAACCTGCATGACCTGTGACCTTACCGGTGCATCTCTGACTTGTGTGAGCACATATGAGCCCTCTCCCCATCCAAGTGGAAGGGAAAGGATGTTCTTCTTCACCTTGGGCTCTGGAGTAGTATCACATTGGCTGAGACTCCTCTCCTGACTTCCTGAACTGCTGAAATGACCATTCTAACCTATAATGGTCGGGGGCCATGTACATCAAAGTCACTGTTGAATCCTAGCCCTAAATCCCTTTTCTTCCAGGCCCAAACTGTCACCCACCAGTTTGGTGCCTTCAGTTCACGCAGGAGTTTTTTTATACAGAATCTTGATATCAGGCATACCCAGTTGCCGTATATTTGGGTGGTAGACCAACTCCAGCAATAGCAGTCCTGCCTTGAACTGCGAATATCAGGGCTTTCTTGGAACTGTATGGCATTTATTAACGGAGACTACAGGATTCGAGGTGGAGTCGTTAACTAGACACAAGACTATGACCTTGCCCCTTTGCTACACTAAAGCATGACCCCTAAATGGAATTGGACCCTGTTCGTTTTGGGTGGTTCGGGTTTAAGATACGGATTCTCAGCCATTGAGCACAAACTTAAAGAGTTGTTCTAGCTTTGCATGCAGGGCGACTGAGAAACTAGGGCCGCCTATCATAGTTAACTTGACACATTACAGCACTCACCTATGTGCCAATGACTTAATAAAGCACATCTCTAGTAAAGCCAAGAGTTCACAAAAGCTGCCAAGGTCACTGTCGTAAACTTACACTCCTCCCAACATGGCCATCTTTGGTCATTAGACCTTTCTCTATGTTCACACCTCTTAAGCTCCCAGTATACCTATGTGCATTTTACTTTGTACTTGAGGGTTCCACACTTGCCAGTTGATGGTCTGGTCAGCTGGAGAGGTGTACTGCTCTGCTGTATCTTAATAAACCTATCCTGTAACTTATCTAGAAGTATCATGTGATCCATCTACTTATACTTACAACAGTCTCCCGAAAATTTCCAGCAAGGATAACATTGGCCATGGGACCACATGTAAATTGTGGCATAGCACCTTACCACAAAAGTGCTAGAATTTTAACAGGAAGCACATCTCAAACGGTGAAGGTCCTAGAACTTTCAAGCTTTTCTGTCTTTCACTTTTTTCCAAGCCAGAGTACTTTCCTATGTATAAAGCCTATTCTGTTTCTAAGACACAGCTGTGAATGGACACAGAGCTTGTAAGGGTCATTATGTGCGACAATTATCTAAGCTCAACCCCTGCACCATCTCCTGAATTACAACACTAACTGCTCACCCTTGCTATCCCTGGTACTTCTACTGGACAAAGGGAGTACCATGGAATCCCACTGGAGTAAAATAGTACCCTCAGACCAAAGTTATAATTTGTTACTGTGTAAACACATTAAAACAGATAGAATTAAATTAGTTGATTTACTGTAGCGTCTGCGGTGACATATTTTAACACTTCATAGCGATGATGAAAATAGTAGGTGCTACTTTTCAACAAATTCGGAATTATTCCTTTTCTTCTTGACCCTAGAAGTACGAAAGGGCGAGTGTGTCCGACTCAGAATGCAGTCTCATCCGATGGTCACCGTCAAATATCAGCAGCGAGGATTTAACTCACTAAGCTAGTCCGTGGCAGACAGGGCTGGCCCAATCAACTGCCTTCTTTCGCGCAGGCCTTCTGTTGCCAGCCCTTACAGCTGTTGTTTCATCTAGGGAGACTGAAAAAACGCCTCAGCTTTGGGAAACCACGTCTCAAGCTTCCAGCATTAAGGCCTGCTTAGTACACCGCGCACTCCCACACACTCAGGGCGGCAGGCTTTATTTAAACAGCTTTTCTGGGACCGTAGGGAAAACAGACCTCCCCGTCCTTAGAAGCGGGTCCTAAACTGCACACTTAAAATCGGTTTCATCTACAGATGCCGGTCCTTAACCTGCGCGGGTCAAGCGCGGCGCTCTCGTTCCCATCCCGTTCGACAAACCGGGGTTTAATCCCTCTTAAGCGCCTGACGTGTCGTTTTGGCAGCGCAGGGGGCTGCGTCATTGCTGGACAGCGGCTCGGCCGCTCTCCCCTCTTTCAGGACAGCTGCAAAGAGCTCGGCAGGGTTTTGTTTCTGGGCTTTGGTCTCAATGAAACTGATCTTCGTCGTCTCGCTCGTATTCCAGACAATCCACCACGGCCTCTGCCAAGCACACCATGATGGAGCCGCTTTCTTCTATCTCCTCTTCCTGCTTCGCCTTTTACTGGGCTCTGCAGCTACGGCGAACAGTAAGGCTCAAACTGAGAAACAAAGCGGACGGCGACCTGAGCAGTGCAGGTGTCCGAATGTCTGGAACAGTAATGGCGGGGCCCCAAAGGCTGTTTAACTCCTTCCACGCGATAACCACTAATAATTGGGCCGAAGCAGATTTTGCTTGAGCAATTCCTTCTCTTCACGCTGCTAATATCAGATAAGGCCTATATAATAAAGGGCGGGGCTTAAACGTGTATTCTAAAATTCTGGACCGACAACTGAGTGCCACCCAACAGGTATTTCAGTGCCTTACTAAGCTTTCTGCTATTGCCTCCAAATATATATAACACAACTGACATACACTTAAAATAAACTACGATTATTGGCTTTGCCAATGACTGTTAGCTGTTTAAGATAATGAGTAACAATGGTCTTGTTGTAAATAATATTGCAAAGACTTCAATCCCGAAATTATGAGACTGCGGATTAAATATTGCTAAAGTCTCTAGAGGGGTAGTGGTCTTCAGAGTGTAATTCACACGATTTTTCTGTGCAGTCGATGTTAGACACTTGCATCCTTTTTCTCTCCATACATTTCTGAAAATCCTCTATCTGCATATTTCACACATCATCTCTTTCCTCTTCAGCACCCTCATTTTACTCTCTCATACATGCACTTCCTTGCAGCTCCAAGCTCAAACAGACAACAACCCCCCCCCTGAGCACTGCATTTTCTTTTTATTTTGCCGTGACACTATTTTGACAACTGTGCACCTATTTCACACACATTTGCATAGAATCACAAACTGCAACTTGCATACCCGACAATAACTCTGTGCGCTTTGCCGAGAGGCCAGGGATTAGGAGACCATGTATTCTGAACACCTGTGTGACCCACTGACATCCACGGAGAGAAACTTGCACTGCCTTCAGTCACTACTCCATAGCTCTCAATCGTGGCCAAAATACAGGCTCACAACATCCTGGAAACAGCAAACACTGTTAGAATGCGTTTATCAACACAAGTTATCTAAAAAGTATGCAAACTGCCATGGCCTGTAAAGGTAGTTTAAATGGTCGGGGTATGTAATCGAACCTACTTTCCAATGATCTATGAAGGGTAATTAGCACAGCTCTTCATGTATCCATTCGATTTTGGTTTTCCCTCACTGTGTCCATTAGATGATATTCTCAACTACAGCATGCGAGGGAGACTGCTGGAATGAAGCAATACACCTGGTCAGGTACCTCTTGCTAGGGGCATTGGAGCACAAGAGCAGTGTCATGAAGGACCCAATGCTTGCTAGGGGCACAGGAGCACACGAGTGGTGGCACAAAGGAGCCAGTGCTTGCTAGGGGCACAGGAGCACACTAGTAGTGGCACGAAGGACCCAGTGCTTGCTAGGGGCACAGGAGCACACGAGTAGTGGCACGAAGGACCCGGTGCTTGCTAGGGGCACAGGAGCACACTAGTAGTGGCACGAAGGACCCAGTGCTTGCTCGGGGCACAGGAGCACACAAGAAGTGGCACGAAGGACCTGGTGCTTGCTAGGGGCACAGGAGCACACAAGTGGTGGCAAGAAGGACCCAGTGCTTGCTAGGGGCATAGGAGCACACAAGTAGTGGCACCAAGGACCCAGTGCTTAATTTGACCCATTGCTCGCAAGTGGTGGGTACCGGCACTCATTTTAGGTATGGGGGCTTATGTTTCATAATTATATTTTGACCCGGAGTAAGAGGGAGAAAGGAGGAGGAGAAAAATAGGAATGTAGTGTCAAAGGGAGAAAACAGAAAAAAACGTACAAGACCGAGATCAAAAAAAAAGAGAAGACGTGGGAGCTAGAGTTTAAAGGTATGAGTTGCTATTCATCACCCTCACCATCTGGCAGCACCATGGCCGGCTCTTAAAACAAGCATTGGCATAGCCAATAGGTCTCGCCTTTGGGACCTTAAAGTGATCGCGATCAAACATCAAAGCGGCCGTGAAAGTGAAAGTAATCGCGGTAAAGCGTGGCGCGCGCGCACATGCACTGTAGCTCTAGGCTGGCCTGGTAGCACTTTTTGGAGCCCTCTCAATAAGTCTCGCCAGACCAGCGCATGCGCTGGGTCAGGCGAGACCTAAAAAACTATGGGCCCTACACTTATTTCTTTACAAAGTACAGCACAAAGGCCATCAATAAAGTGACAGAAAATGTCTATTTACTACGATGTGAAGCGTAGCAGAGGCAGACCCAGGAGTACAGCCATTGCGGGTTACTAGGTCATATAGACCCACATGCATTAAAGAACAAGCATTGGCATAGCCAATAGGTCTCGCCTTTGGGACCTTATAAGTGTTTAGCTATGCAACAGTTGCATAACTAAATACTTGTAAGGTCCCAAAAGCGAGACCTATTGGCTATGCAAAGCGGCCGCGAAAATGATCGCGATCACGATCAAACATTAAAGCGGCCGTGAAAGTGAAAGTAATCGCGGTAAAGCGTGGCGTGCGCGCCCGTGCACATGCACTGTAGCTCTAGGCTGGCCTGGTAGCACTTTTTGGAGCCCTCTCAATAAGTCTCGCCAGACCAGTGCATGCGCTGGGTCAGGCGAGACCTAACAAAACGGTCACAAACGGGCAGATTCTCAGAAACTGCCCCTTTGCGACCGGTATTTTTGCATTTGGCATGCATCATCCCAAATGCAAACATCACAATTTAAGTAATCAAAATTGCGATTACTTAAATTGCCATTGCATTTAAGGAATCGCAAATTGAGATTCCTTAAATGCAATGCATTAAAGTAAAAAAAACTAGCGATTTCGCTAATAGAGGGAGCAAATTGCCATGAAGTTGAACTTCATGGTAATTTGCAAAACTTTGAAAAATGCACTATAGCGCATTTTTCAAAGTTCCATTTTACACACACACACATGCCTTTGGGTGTGTGTGCAAGATGCACTCATATGCAGATTTCAGGGGTGCAACAGGGTGTCCTTTTGACACCCTGGCACCGTTGAAATTGCATTCTCAATTTGCGATTCTCTAATTGAGAATCGCAAATTGAGAATGTCTTCCCATTAATTCCTATGGGCCTCTAGGCCCATAGGAATGAATGGGGAGGTATTCCTTAATTGCAACTCGCAATTTGCGAGTCGCAATTAAGGAATGTTTAGAAATCGTTATTTTTTAAGCGATTTCTACATTCATAGCCTTTTGCTATTCCTTATTAGCGAATCCTTATTTTTCGCTAATAATGAATCGCAAATGGCATTGTTGATGCATGTGCCAGATAGTAGGGAATGATAAACATGCTTACTGGCATCATCTCCCTTCTCAGGGGGAAGGGGCGATACCAGGACAGTCCTGGAGCTAGGGTCTTTACCACTCTAAACACAAAAGTAAGTCTAAATCAGGAGCTGTGAGCAGCCTTTTCACCTGGCTCTTTGCCGGAGACAAATATATCACATACACCAATATAAACTATATTTAACTTAAATTACCACTTGTGCTGCACTTATTTTGAGTAGGTGTCAGATTAGGAAATCTTACACTGGACCAGTCCCAAAACAATGCAAATGTTCCCATGAATGTTCCACATCCTTACCTACACCTGACCCAGACTGGGAGTCTATATTCCTGTTGCAGGCCTTATGCTGTGACATTTCCTAACTCTATAACACTTTATATTCATTCCGTAAGCATCATATTCATTTATAGAGTGCATGAATGCCAAAGAGGGATCCTGGCACTAAAGCCAGACCACCTTTCCAAAACCGCAAACTACAGTTTCAATACCCAGGTACTGACATGTTTCCTGAACGTAAGAAAATTAGTCTGACATCTTAAATCCATTAGTAGCAAATGTCAGGCTTCAGCTGTCTGAAAGGCAAGAGATTTACTACCTTGGAGAGTGTTTCTAATTTAAGGAATCTGTAGAAAGAAAACGGAGGATCGCTCTGTTCTAGACGGCGAGTACCATGAAAATAATTGCTGGACAAAGAAAGATCCCATATCCCTCAGGGGCTTGAAACTGCTACAGAGGCTTTAAAAAAAAAAAACTCACATTTGTATCAGAAGACAGAGTAAAGTCTGCAGGTGACCAGTAATAGGGGCGGGGCAGGTTAAGAAGCTGGCATGTAGCACTGTTTTGAACCAGCTATAATCGCTGGCGTGTATAATCCAGACCAAGTTACCTAGCGTCTGAATAGTCAAAACAGGCACCTAGTACTAGCAGTGGCCCCATCATGAGGGCAGTGGAGAGTCACGCCCCCCCCCCTGGTGCCAGTGCAGCAAAGGTAAAAAAATAGAATGGTGATAAAATGAATTAGCATGTTATTTTTCACTGCTCCCAGTCTAAGCAGTTGGAGGGTGGGCCATTGGTGCTGACTGGCAGCAGAGGAGTGGAGCTCAAGCCAGTTTAAAATGCGCATGTCACTTTGGCAAGTGATCTTGCGACGGCCCGCCTGACATGCGCACTTTAAACCTCTCCACTTAGCTGTCCTAGACAGCTGGGTGGGGATCAGACACAGGCCCCTAGTGCCTGCTGGACCGTCGAGGCAGCCCGTTCCAGCCAATCCTGGCGCTGCTCTCATGCTGCTCATCTGCAGCATGAGAGCAGCACAAGGATTTGAAGAGGGGAGTTGGCTGAGGCTCCATGAGGTTCCGTCGCACTTACGGCATTCAAGAAGAAAAACACAGAGGACGAGAAAGTGTGGGTAAGAACATTTTTTATTTTTTTTATTATCTTTTTGGCCCACTGACAGGCAGTGTGAGAAACTCGCATTTCCTTGACCATCAACTCAAGAGCTCTCAGACACAGCACGTTATAAACAACAATCTGTTAATGAGCCATGATTGAGAGCTTTGGCATTTGAGCCTTAAGGCATTGTGATTTGTTACAATGCCGGTCACTGGGTTTGGCTCTCGGTCCGTTCGACGTCCTTCTACTGTTTAGGGTCACCGCCAGCCTGAATGGTGGGATACTGTACAGTCTTTGGGAGGAAGTTAAGATTTTTCCTTAAGACTTTCAGGTGAAGAAAACAGAAGGTGTAACTTTCTCACAGTGTGAAATGAAAGAGCTTTACCAAACACAACCTCTAGGTTTTTAACTGGTCATGCAGTGTAGGGCGTGGCCTAGCGTGTCTGGTAACCAGCCTCTCGACCAGATGGAGATACACCTCCCAACACCAGCTCTCTAGGTTTTGTCTCAGTCTAGCTTTAAGTAGATTTGGACTTGCAATCTGCTAGACACTTAAGCCCATGAAGGAAGTGGATATGGGCAGCAGCTCCTATACTATCCAGCATTAAACATTATCTAAATACCGTCAGCATAACATATACACAATTGCTCCAATTCTTTACTCGGATCAGCAGGAAGAGCCAGAGAGAAATTACACAATGTGGGGCTTGACAAGGAACCCTGTGGAACTCCACACACCATAGAATTGGCTGTAGATCTAAAAGGAGGTATGAATACCATTTATGTCCTATTAGAAAGGAATGAAACCCCTTCAACGCTTACTCACACACTCCAACCTCCTCTAGCCTATCGACCAGTGTAGCGTGACACGCAGTGTAAAAGGCTGTGGAGAGGAACATGAGGACTAAAGCAGCAACTCTGCCCTGATCCGTATCATATGCATTTCTTCGCATACTGCCTTTAGCGTTCTCTCTGTTTTGCAAAAGGGAAGGAATCCAGCCTGACCTGGATTAAGAAGGGAGCGGACTGTCAAACTCTGACAGCTGCGTGTTAATTAGCTTTTCGGTCAATTTGGTGGGTAAATGCATCCAAAACAAGCATTTACAATGCAATAGGTCTCACAATTACATTATTTTGAGCTATTGGAATTGTAAACAACATTGTTTTTTTATTTTTTTCCTTTCTAAAAAACAAAGAAATTGCTCTAATGCAAAATGGCAATAGCTAACTTTTTTGTAACTGCGAAATCCATCGCATTGCATTTGTACTAGTGAGAGTTATCGGTATTGTAAATGATACTGGTCCTTTCGCTAAGAGGAAGGGTACACAAGCATTTGCAATGCAATAGGTTTCTTACTTGCGAGATTTTGAGCTATTAGCATTGTAAATGGCAATGTCTTATTTATTTGTTTAAAAAACCTGCAATAATAAAAGACATTGTCATTTACAATACTAATATGTTAAAGTTTTGAAAATGCGAGACCTATTGCTATGCCAATGCGTGTATTACTTTGCTGCTATCTCCCATTGGGAGTTCACCCGGGCTGGCAGTCCACTATATGGGCATCAGGACATTGGATGTTTCTCTGGACTCTCAAAAGTTAAAGATACAACATATGCATTTGTGAATATAAACGTGTCCTGATGTCATTACCATGCCCCGTCAATCATTCTCCCTTTGCAATGGCTTTTTGCTGTTATTTGTATGTGATGAAAATGTATAAATAAATTTAAAAAAGTACCCTGGCATGCATACTGTGCTAGACTTGATAAACACAATAATATATAGAAGGAGAGAGCGGAAAATAAATGAATCTAGCTAATACTTCCTTCCTAATATACTAATACTCACAAAACAGTATAGCTAGGATACAGAGTTCATTGGTTAGGTTCAACCCTGATGTATATTTAGTCATAAAGAATAGTTGTAAAAACAGCTGTTTTACAACTATTCATTGTAAATATACCAACTTCGATTATATCTTTACCACCAAGGCTAGACAAATAATACAGAGCCTCTGAGTTGGACAATCTGCACAAGCTAACTCCCCTAAAGTATCCACAATTAAGGGAAATGCTTTGAAATTGTGGATTGGCTAATCTGGTCCTTTAGGCATGGAAAATAAATGAAGGGAGGATGTGTGGGTGTTCAGTTGATCCGCCAGAGCTTTCTGCGTTAGGGCTGTGAACTGTACACCTATAAATATTATGATAGATCTTTTTGGAATAGGCTAGACTTTAATTATTTTTCCCCGACCAGTATTTGTTCCAGGTTGTCTTAGGTTCGGTAAAGAAGCCAGTGCATTAATTAAAAAACATTAGTTTTTTCTTGAGAGCACATAACTAATCACAGTAACGCCTAGATTAACTGCTAACCTTGGGAATAGCGGGCTACTCGCCCTAAAGCATTTCAACGCCTCATCAGTGATAGTTAGTGCTATATAAACACAACTACATTGAAACACATGCTAGGTCCCTGCTCTTTTCTGCACCCTCTCTCTCTAGGGCTCTGTCTCTCTCCTATCAACTCATCCACATGTCATTCCAAGACTTTCCCCAATTCCTATTTTATCAACACCCCCCGACCCCCAGCCACTTTTCTCCCATATCTTCCCCCAATGCCCCTCCCCCAATACCTTAGACCTGAGGTCGGGTTCGCCTCCCCCTCACCCTCCGAGCTACTGCCATCCAAGGCCTTCTCCTCCAGACCGAAAATGTGGGCACACAGCGGGGAAACCGGAGATCCGGGGCGGAGGGCACCAGGTGAGGTCGCCGGAGAAGCCTCAGTCACTACAACACAGCAACCCCGCGAGATAGCGCCACATCACCAACACCCATGCGCAGCCACACCCCCCCGAGAGAGAGCATCCACGGAGAGGCGGGGTACTTCTCATAGCCGACCAATGAACAGCTGCGAAACCAATTTCTGAAAATGAGGCATAGGGCAAATAGAGCATGGGCGGGCTCTCATCTCGTACTACAGTAGCAAATCTCGTTCCAGCGATGCAGGGCAGTTTTTTTACCTGATGAAATATGCAAGCAATAGAGAGAAGACTTTAAAACGAGGCGTAGGGCAAATAGAGCGTGGGAGGGCTCTCTAACTACAGTAGCAAATCTCGTTCCAGTGATGCGGGCAGTTTGCTTACCTGATGAAATATGCAAGCAATAGAGCGGAGACAAAAGTCCAGGTCATGGACATAAAAATAATTCCTTTCAGTACCAACAAGTAAATGTACGGGAGATTCAGTGGAATTTGGAATGAATCGCAGACAGCGCATTCCAGCAGACAAAGGGAGCCTGGATAGTGGGGGCAGCCGGCGCATTGTGCCTGCCTGCAGCCCTGCCTCCTTTTGGGACGGCCCATCCGAACTGGATCCTTTGCTTCACGGCTTGTTTAGATAACACGCCTACTTTAGATAAGAAATTGCTTCACGACAGCCATGAAGCAGACGATCCAGTCTGGATTGGCCGGACGAAAAGGAGAAAGGGCAGTGACCAAGAAGCCTCATTTTCAATGGGAAGCCAGCGTTTAGCAAAAACGGTGACGCGACCCAATGAAAATGATGGGCGGGGCTTCAAGTCCCCTTCTGAAATCTCCTAATCTACAATATATCTCGCCAGAGTGTGCAGCGCATTCGCACTGCAACGCTAGCCGAGACCTAAAAATTGTGGTAGTTGCAAAGGCAGTAGGATTAAAAGGGGGTCTTCTTTAATAGAGAAATGATAGGTTTTTCTCAATTCCGGTGGAAGACAGCCTGTCTTAAGGGAGGAGCTGACAAACTGATGGACCATAAGTGGAGACAATTAAATATGAGGCTAGGATTGTCTGGTGACACAGATCTGATCATGTTTGATAGCTTCAAGATCTCCTTCGGGGAATTGTGGCTGAACTCAGAAAGAAACTGTGCTGGTTCTCAGGTTGTGGCTCAGAGGCATGGTTTGAGATGAACTGAAAGAAAAAGTGATAGAATTCTAGATTGTTTTGCAGAAAAAGACTGACGCTGATTCACACATCTCATGAGATGGTGAATAAGCATGTTGAAAAGAGACACGAATAGTAAATGTCTTCAAAACTGTATATGTTTCTAGGGAAGCACTGGTACAAGTGAGAAGAAGGACAAGCCTGTCTTCATTTCTGCCTGTAATTCTTAAAGACAGCCATATACTTTATTTTGACCTTAGCTAGGTATTCTTAGAGCCAGGTTCTTTCCAATAGTTTCAATCAAGCCCCTTTAGTGTCAGCTGGCGCCGAGTTAGACTAAAGGGCCAATTGTGTGTTTCAGTGAGCAGTAATGATTTGTGCTGGAACAAGAGCCCTAAACAGTGACAATCTATGAATTACAATGATCACTGCTGTGCTGTACATTGTTATGTAAGGTACAAGACGAACATTCCATTAAGAGCAAGTGGAATTATAATTCAAGAAAACAATTAAGTCTGAGTGACGGTAGATGAGACTGGATGCAAAATCATTAGATGCAAACAGTAGGTCTAATATAGGACCAGCAGAACGACTGGGCTCCGTGATTAATTGCTTTCAGCCATGCAATGCACAAGTATAGCAAGTTTTGTAAGGCCATACTGAAAGGCACATCCACCCAAATACTACTGTCACCAAAAGTAAAAACTTTATTAGAACCCAGGACTAGAGATGCGCTAAAGTTAGCAAAGCTAGCTCCAAAGACTACTGAAGTGCATGGAGGCTGAGAAACCAATACAGCTTAAACATGGCGGCAAAAAGGGAAATCCAGTGTCTTCAAAGAGAATGACTCTCCAATGAGATCATCTTAACCTTCAGCCATTCATGATATATGATTGCTAAACCCTTTCTATTTATATTCACTCAATAAAGATTTACATCTTGAAGGTAGAGAGGGCTTCTTTATGAACATAAGGTGCTGAAGTGCTTTTAATATAGGATTCCATCAAAGCGTAAATGCAAAAAAGTCTGTTATTACTTACAAAGGAAGTATTAAGTACACAACCTTCCGTATACTGGGAACCAAGTAATCCATTGCAGCCCTTTACTCACTCAGTGTAGCGAGGCACAGTAATCCAAGGCCTGCTTACAGAATGCAGTGTGGGCTAGTGCCCCAGTTCACAGGCACACAACAGACAACATCCAATAATTCATATCCAGTCAGTGCTTTCACTTATTAAAAGGAAGAGTGCTTTGTGTGTCCGCACACTTCTCAATACTACACATTAATTCACAAATATACATAATGGCAGATGGAAATACCTACGGTGACACCCCTCATAACAGTTCACATCCCTCAGCAAGCCCTCAACCATAAAATCACAACACTCTTTATATATAAAAGACAACATTACTGGATGTAGTTATCAAAACAAACGGAGGCCTGTTTGCTTTGTCAGGGTGTCCCACATTAATAAAAGCAGTGTTGTGCCATAAGTAACCCAGTGTTATACCTTTAAAATCACCAAAGATGGTGTCTCATTTCAATGACATTCATTAAATCATGTCCTGATTCATTGTTAACGTTGTGGCGGTCAATAAGCCATTGTAGTGACTTACATTAATAAATGCAATGCATTAATTGACTACTAAATTTGTCATCGTCAATACAACATTTCAATAAGCTATGCGCTCTAGTCTTTCTCCTCCCTGTAACATGCTGAGAAGCAGCCTAGGACCCAACAACAGGGGTCTCTATAATCTACAAGCTTTATTGCTAAATTACCAGCTCAAATTCTGCTTGCTAACCAATGAAACATCTCCTGGGGTTATCTATTTAATCCCTTGGGAGGTTTCGGGCAACATCTAGAGAAGTTGATGTGGGCCTCTTTTTGGGGCTGCTGCACGCCTGGCAGTCCCCAGAACACGTGGCAGTATGTTGGTAGTACCTGTTCGCTCTCTGGAGCATCACTAAACACCATATGAACATTTTTGGGACTGTTCCAGGGCCTTATGGGGCGAACTTTCTCTCGGCTGAACCACACCTGCATCACTGCCCTTTGATGAGCCTCCCAGCAGCCTCCTTCAGTCTCCGGTGAGATTGGGGCCCTCAGGGATGTATTGCAAAGGAGCGGGGTGGAGCTCATGTTATTGATAATTTCTTTTTGACTCCTCATTGCGTTGGTCCCCAGAGGGACGGGTCACGGGAGTATAGGAAATAAGGGGTGACGCCACATGCACCACCCAGGCCATTTTCCTCCCTGGGGATTTGATCCTCCCCGAGGAGTTTGATGAGTTTCGGCAGTGGGACGCCATGTGCACTTATTGCCTTACTCCAAGGGGACTGAAGTTCCTCCTCAATTTTCTAAGGTGCCGGTAGGCCTATTTCGATGGAGTAAAGTGTGTTTTGTTTCTGGGAGCCAGTTCTTGGCACTGGGAGCATGTAGTTCAGGCTACTTGGTCTCTTAAATCTTATAATTCTTTGAGAACCTGCTTTTTACTGCACTCCCTTCTGGTGCAGAACCTGCGAACATCTGGGCATCTGACACATCTCCAGGGCCATGGGCCTTCCTCAGCAGGGCTCCCAAAGCAACAAGGCAGAGTGTTTTTCCGGACTGCACCCTTCAGGTCACATGACCTCTTAATTGGACGCTTGCAGAGCACTTGGATCAGTAAAAGTCCAGGCCCCCTCCTTCTGGAGGTAGGGTGATCAGATGTTCAGAACAAAAAAACGGGGCAGTCATTGAAACAGGACTAAATGTTGCCATTAGTCAGTACAGTGAACACTTGTCCTATTTCTATGTCAATGGCTGTCCTTCTTTATATAATACCTGCTAGCACACATGTGCACACATTTTCACGTGCAACCAGCCCACAGCCTCTTGCCCTAGAAACGCAGCCACTGTTGGTTAGCACACCATCATAACAGTGCTTACAGCAAGTGAAACTCAAGCAATGAGAGTCATTCACCGCAGACGTCCATAAACCTAATAGTCCAAAAAGCAAAAAATCCAGGGGGATTAAATGGGTGGAACTAAACTGAACAATTAACATTTTTCTTTCATTCAAAAGGGCTGATCGCAGCAACTCTATCAGAATTAAGAGATACTAAGCGCGCACAATTGGGGGATTAAGCTTATATGGAGAAACAATCATAGTATGCTTCTGATGCAGCTTGGGGAGAGATCCAGGAGGAAAGTCCTAGAGGAAACCCTCCTAGAAAGGAGTGGTGAATCCGCTTTCCTGACCAGTGCCTGGAGTGCAGACGGGCTTGTCTGTGGTGTGCCGCCGACACAGACACACAAGTAGACAATTTAAATAATCCTTCCCACGCCAGGCATATACTTGAGTGGTTAACAACTAGACCGTCAAGTCAAAACGGGAACACAAGACGGCCACTGCAACCTAGAACAGGCCAACAACCAGAAAAAATGCCAACTAATAAAAACACAAGCAAGCGTTCACAGAGAATAAGACCAATAATCTATTCAAACACTTTCCTTAACAATAAAACTCTTTGAAAGACTAATAAAATGATCTATTTACAATGCCTGTGACTTCATAATCGCTTTAAACTATGAATCAGACATGCAACCATTCAGCATGGTTTCTATATAAAGAGGTTGGTCTATTAACTTACAGCTATTCCATCAACTTGGTTGTGAAAAATAAAGCTCAGTATTCCTGATTGTACCCAAGTATGTAAATGGAGAAAATGTTGCATAGTCCTAGTGACCGCTTCAAACCATAGCATGCTTTTAGCCTTTCCGTGTAGACTTTATAGCTCCCAAATTTTAAACTCCAATGTACTCGTGTGTGGCACATCGGGCCAGACGTACATAGCTTTGGGTTTGTGATTACCTAATAGCAAATTTTAGCGATTCGCTGTTTGGGAATCACAAATAGCTATGTAGAAATGTGTGTTTCCAACATTTAGCGATTCCCAGTAGGTCACAAATAGACCTACCTCATTAATATTCATGAGGTAGGTCTCAGTGTGTGACCCATTGGGAATCGCTAAAATCACGGGAATGGTGTCCTTCTGGAGTCAGCAGACCAACATGTCTGTTATTGCTTTTAAATAAAGGTATGGTATGAGTTTCAAAAATAAAAATGAACAAATTTATTTTCATTTTTGGGGCGAGCCTAGCGCAGCGTGCATGCGCTACTCTAGGAAAAGGCCTTTTGAAAACACTTCAGCTTTTTTTCAAGCTTGTGCGTGTGGTGCTCACACCCTATTGGCCAAAGGCGTGTGGATGTCCCAACTTTTTGGGAAATGTTTACTCCCAGAACGTTTGTCTCTCGGGAGCCAGCAGCGGTGCGTAGGCTGCCATCTGTCTTGGGTCAGATTTCATCCTTTGAACGCCGTTCCTCGTCCCCAACCCCCACCCATTTCTTCACTCCAGAGACTTCCCCGGGAACGCGCGAGCGCGCGTTTCAAAACGATTTCAGCATGTCTGGCTGTAGTCGTGTGGGCACGCACACAGTCCTGGCGTTATTCCGCAGTGCCAAACTGTTGGCGCTAGCTTGTTTTCTTTTTAGTTAAGTACTCTACGGGAGTGTGTGTGTTTTTTAGCTGTCTTCCTTGTGTGCTTCTCTGCCAACCCAGTCTTTGTGTTGCTGTGTTTTGCTGTGTCTCACCGTGTGCTTCCCTTACACCCCCTCCCCCGCCCCCCCTGAACTCGCCTCCGTCTTGCTCGGTCTCTATGTGTTCTTCTGGGACTTTTAACACCATTTCTGTGTTTCTCTGTCTCGCCCTGAGTTTCTCTGTTCCAGTCCCCAGACTTCACATTGCTTGTCACGCTGTGTGCTTCTGTGCTCCCTCCCCTGCCTGGATCTCAGTGTTGCTGTCTCACCCTCTGCTTCTCTGCACCCCTCATGTTTCTGTCTCCCGTGCTTCCACCACCATCTCCATCTTGCTTTGGTTCGCCGTTTCCTTTTGTGCATCCCGTGTTGCATTGTCTCATTATGTGTTTCTCTGCCACCCAGTGTTCCTTTTGTCTTTTGTGTTGCTTCTCAGTGCCTCTGTTGCCCATTTTGATTACCCATCCACCAGCGGCCGCCGTTTTCCTTCTGTGTTTCTTAAACTCTGGTCAGTAACTAAATATAAAAAAACAACACCTGCATTATTTGGTATGTGCGCACATGTGTGGAGCTTGCGCCTGCAAAATTATAAGCTTGTCTGCATCAAAAGCTTTTTTTTCCCAATTGTTTTGCAATGCTGCTCACCATCAGGGATGCTATACAGGAGGGCAAAAATACATTGGCAATGCCACTAGGTCCGAAAAGCATGACTAATTGACTTTGCCAGTGTTTGTTTTTAATTCCACTGTTTTAACATAGCCCTCAGTCTTGTTGGAGGGTTTAAATAAGCCGAAATTGCTGCTTCTGATTAATGCATATACTGTGCGTATGTGTGACAGCGCATGCAAGCACACAACGGCCCCCTTGGAATTAAACTATTCTTAAATGGCCACATTGTGCTCAAGTGCCTGCGTACGCTTCCAATGCGTGTGTAATGTCTCCATTATGGCTCCGGTCGCTAATGTGGCTTTTACTGTTCCAACATGGCCATTTAAGAACGTTAAAACGGTAAGCATTGGCAAAGTCAATATGTCAGCACTGGCCTGGAGCCGACCTGTTGGCTCTGCCAGTGATTTTTTATAATGAAATGACTGTTGGCTTTGGTACTTTCAAAAGTAGTGACGTGGAAATGAAAAGAAAACGAGAAATCTTTCAAGCTTTTTGTGGCTTTTGGTGACAAACCTGAATAGTTGCCATGGCACAACAAGCACTTAAGATAGTCTCTATGGAGAGAACCACCTAGCAGCTATGCAGTTAAGTCGCCAATGAATAGAAACGAGTATGCAGTTTGCTCACAAATACCTCAATTCCCCCATCAGTGAAACATATAAACTTCATTATATTTTATGGATGTTATTTTTTGGTATCAATGTTCATGTGTTTTGGTCATGCTAACATTTCTAACACGCTGACAATACAGAGCAACAAGAGGCGTATAAGAACATCAACTGATATATTCCATCTTCTTTTATCAAGAATACATGGCTGCATTTCCAACTACTGCACTCCAGCACTGACTGATTGACAGTCTATCCCAGACCTACTTTCACAATTTCTCCCTCTCCTCCGTTATTCCCTCATTCCTCCCTTCCTTACTGGCCTCCGTAATCCCCCTTACTACTTTCCTCCCTTCGTTCCTAACCCTCCCTCCTTTTCCCATTCTTCATTACTTCAACCATCTCTTCCCCCATCGATTCTTCCGCCCCGCAAACCGTTCCTTCCTATTTACTTCCAGTGCCCCTTCTGCCTATCACCCTCTCTGCTTCCCTATCTTTCTTCAATATCTCCTTTCCTCCTTCTTCCTTATTGCCCGTCTTAATCCCTCTCTTCACTTCTTAAACGTATACCCAGCCTTATTTCCTCAAACCTCATTTCAACGTATTCCTGTCATTCATATCTTGCCCTTCAACCTTTCACTAAGTCCTTTCTTTTTTTTCTTCTTGCTTTCTCTCCTATCCTTTCTTTCCTCTCTCGCCCTCACTTCATCCTTCCCTTCCTCTCGCATCCCCTCATCTTTCCTCCATTCATTTCTTCCCTTCCTTCCTGAATTTCTCTATCACATTGCTCAACATCACACCGTTCCATGCCACATAATTCAACTCCACATATTTCCATTCCACACTACATAATTCACCAACAAACCGCATAATTCAACTCAAAAACACAATAACAAACACCACATACATCCAATCCAAGCCAAATAATTCCACATCATGCTTCAAAATTCAACAGCACACCACAGAATTAAACTCCACTACATACCATTCCACACCCCAAAATACCATGCCACATAATTACACACCATCACACCCACTCCACATAATTCCAATATGCTCCATACCACATAATTACTATCCACATATTTCATCTGTAAACCATGCCACATAATTTCACTACACAAATCCACTCCACACCACACAATTCCACACCACACAATTCCACAACTAACAATTCCAATCCAACTCACATAATTCTACCACACACCACATATATACACTCTACAACATATAGGTAAAAGACATTATCATTTACAATGCCAATAGCTCTAACTCAAGCAAATGCGAGAGCTATAGCAGTCTTTTTTAGATCACAAAAGTAAAAAAAGATGCCTGCGTCATTTCATGTGGTAATGCCTGCATGTGCCTACAAAAGAATGTGGCCATTCTTGTTTATTATAACTTTTCAACATGCTGCACAACAGCCATGCTGCTCTACTACATAGCTTAAAAACAAAGGTCAAGCCAAAACCTCTGGCTAAGCACTTATAAGGTCCCAAAGACGAGACCTATTGGCTATGCCAATGCTTGTTTAAGAGTAGGCAGTGATCTGTGGGACAACTGCCTGTTCTTAAAAAACACTTTTACATACATTGAAAAAGGGGAAGAGGTCCCTTGGGTACCACTTCCCGTTTGCAAATGGGTTACCAGCTTCTTGAAGTAGGCGGTAAAGTGCAAATGTTTTCCGACCACATTTCGGTCACAAAACATTCACACATACCACTCGAGTCGCTATTAAGAAGGGACGCCCTCAACATGCCCTGTCCTAATACCTAATAGCAAACGCATTAAACTATTCAGTAATAAGTTACAAATTACAAAATAGGGCTTTGTACAAAAAAATGCTTTTTAGCACTTGTAAACGGCCCCGATTCGGAGAATCGGGCCATATGCGACCTAAAAAAAAAAGCTATGTATATCTGGCCCAAAGTCTGCTATGATCGTAGCTCAATAATCTTGGCAGAGCTTTGAGCAAATTCAAGTTTCAGTGGTGGGCCACACACAATTTCTCTCGTACAAAAAATGGTAAACTCAATTCAACACACTCCACTAACAAATAGTCAGATTATTGACGTGGTATATTGCATTTTTTAATCTTAATCACCAGACAACTTCAGCTTGCCCACGACCATGGTCTTCTTGCTCCTAGTAACGTTTTTACAATGGTCTTCAGTGTACACTGCCTACTACAGTAATGATGAATATTCGGTGACCATCTGCATGTAATTCCTTTCTGGCCCAAGCCATGTTTTTCTTAATGTATACCATGCAGAAAAAAACAGGCTGGAAAAGTATCCACTCCATCACTTTCCCAGGAAGGAAATATTTCAGTCTCTACTTGATTTATAGATTCTAGAAGGATCCTGGTTTAGGAGTATGCCAAGCCACCTTTGCAATATCTGAATTAATACTGGGACCAGGGTGTTTTTTCCCGGTTGCTTCTAATTAATGAAGTTATAACTCCATGTGGATCTCAAAGTCATTTTTCACAATCAAGGGCATGTCAAGATTTTTTTTTTATTGTTTTCAACAAACTCAAATCTAAAGTTGGTTTTCTATCTTATCTATTGTTCTTCAGCCCGGAATACAAATACCTGATCATGTGTCTGGGGCAAACCGATCTGCTTGAGCTGCCAGGAATATGTCAAGTTACAGATAATAATTGCAATATGCGAGGAAAGGAAAACTGGAAAAACAGACTGATCGAATTGTGGCATGTATTATTTTTCTGTGCAACGCTTTTGGGCGTTAGGTTAGATCTTATTACACCAATGTTGTGTAAATATGCCATTGCTAATATTCAAATTTTTCGGAAGCATGTGGCTCATGGGGAGCAGACTGGTATTGAGGCATGAAAGACCGATTCACTAATTTTAGTTTTATATTTGGTTGGACAGGTATTCTGCCACATTACTGCTTTTCCTTTGCTATCATTTTTAATACCCGTCCCCTTTTATTATTATATAGATGGTATTATCTGGTGCAAGTAACCTAAACAATGCATTTATCAGAGTTCAAAGAACTCCAAGTATCATTCTCTGAGATTCTACCCTCAGCATCAAATATTTTGCTGAGTATCTCTGGTAAATCTTAGAAGTGGAAAACTATTTTTTATGGGTCAAGGAAGGGGCGTCTTAGTGAATGAACGTTGTACTTTAGAGGAAAAGCAGTAGACACTGCCAGGGGCTCTGAAAAGCATTGGAAGAGTGAGGTTTAGTGAACAAAACACTCTTTAGGATTGGTCAAGCATTAAGTCATTGAAGATGACCGCAAATGTCTTATATCCAAAGTATTCCGCAAAAAAGGGAGGTTCGTGCTAGGCTGTTCATTCAGCTTGCTACAAATATTATCTACAACTTAAAAGTAACTTCACTCACTGTTATTCTTGTGTCTCAAACATTGGTGTCTTATTCTAGTAAATGTTTAACACGTCCCTTTTCCCAGATTTAGAAAGGTTGGCCTATCTTCCATACAGCGGATTCTTTTACCTACACCAGTCATTATGTATACCTTGTTTCAGGGACTGAAAATGGTGTCGGTGTTACATTTAGTAAGGTCAATGAGGCATGGGCTATTGCACATCGTTTTCATTTTTTAACTACTGCTCAGCGAATAGTTCAATCCGCGTCGGGATAGACAATCGTGATGGACCGCTCTGAATGGAGGCAACCAACAGACAGGGTTATATTTGTCAGTAGCTTTCTTTTAAACGTCCATCACTTCCTTTGATTTCAATACAAGATCCAGATGTAAAGTGTATAAAAGCAAGGTGACGGATGTACTGTTAAATCTGGATGTAGCTATAGAGGTTTCTTAAGGATAATGATCAAAAGTGTCCATATGGTCTGTGAGGGCGTGCCTTTTACTTCAGTCATACAGCATGCATTACCTTCGATGGACTTCATCGCCCATTTGGTATCTGAATATTAAGCAGTCAATCCAGCAAATAAAGGCATTGAACAATGCACACAACAGTGTCTTTGTCATAGTCTAATATCATTTGTAAAATCAATGTAAAACCTCAGAACTGTTGTGATGTGATAATTTCAGTGTTGTGTTTGTACAATTGAATCAAGGAGTCTAAAGAAAGTAAAGAGGCTCATCTACTGACTCGCAGGATATCAGGATCCGCTCGGTGTAAAAGGACGGGTTCATAATCCTCGCAGAAAACTGTAGAAGACTCTGTTGCTGAAGGGCACAGCACCTCAAAACATGATGAGGTGAGGTAAAGAAAGCTAAACATGGTGTATTCCAGATTAACAGAGATGCTTTTAAGAACTAACCAATGATCATGTGTAAAGTCAACAGTGTGCCGCTTCCGCCCAAAGGCAAAACCACACAGCAACCAATTACAGTGTCATTGGACTTTAAGAAAACATCCCCTGGGAGTTTTTGTTCTGTAGACACTAGTTGTGGTCAGGAACCTTTCACGTGTGAATACATGTTGCATCACAACAGCATAACCAGCAGAGAATACCACAACTACGGCCACACAGGAGACTAGTGTTCCCTTTTAGAGCTTAATATGGTGAAGTGATTTGCATCTATAATTTGATTACGGGCATTCTTTTTTGGACACTTTCATAACAGGGCTGACAGGGCTGTGCAACTGAGACGTGTGCACCAAATACAAATTCGGTCTGACTCACATGACATTGAAGATTGGCTACAAGCCAAGCTCTGCTCAATCTTCTTGATGAATTTGTGAATGATTGTAAGTAGCACCAAAGGCTGTAGGAGTCACTGAGAACAAATCAGAAGGGCCGCTTACATCATGGAGGTCTAATCCCTGCTGAACCACTGTGTGTACGAGAGAGGCATGGAGAGATGTATACTGTGTCAAACAGATGGCTTTACGGAAAAAGAGATCTGAAGATCCAGACAAAACCTTATAATACAGCTTCAATTTACTAGTACTCCATGAATTGTGTGACAGCTATTGGCAACTATCTTGTAAATTCAACCAGGAACATGCAGTTCAATGAGAACTGTTTCATGGCTGGAGTAAGTCGCTTTAAATTCTTCAGGAAGAGACAAACATGGCATTCCTCTATAGAAAGGCCAACTGCAAATGTTTGCACATTGTTTTCAGTTTCATTGTCAGGGTGCAGTTACGTAGATATAAGTCGTACGCTGAGCCAGGACTACTCTTCCATGATGGAGTCGGTGGTGACTCCAACCTAACTCTGATGAGTCTGTGGAAACTAAAGCACAGCACAACTCACTTTGAGAAGATTTATTGTCACAATCACTACACAAAAACAATAAGGACCAAAGAGATGTTGATGCCCTTGAGCTGCTGTTCTGTCATTTCAATCCTTTGGTGTGACATGTGGAGCCGAAAACCCATTATAGCGCAACAGCTAAAGTACAGGAAATTAAAAAGGCAACGCAGCGGAAAGGACTCTGGAAATATCAGGCCAAAGTAGATCAGATAATCGTGTTAGTGGATGACGATGTCTAGCAGGACCCAACACATTAAGAGAAAAGTAAATGAGGCCTTACATTAGCCTACAATTAACTAACGCCTCTGTGGCTGCTACATAACCACATTTGATTGGTTCTCCCAGATCCCCAGGCAAGTAACAGACTAAGACCACGTGCATGCTGGTTAGGTTCTGAACTGCAATGCAGGTGCAGCAAAAGTTCCAGGCAGTGGTAAGCATGCACATCCTGATGGCCAAGACCGCTATTAAGAAAACCGGGTTGTGATGAAAGCCAGAAAAACTGCATCCAGACTCCGGATAGGACCATATGCCCTTAGTGTTGGATCCCTACTAGAAATGAAGGAACAGATGGTGGCGTTCTCAGATATCGACACGGAAGTACACATCTTGGAGATACACAAAACATAATCAGTCTCCTTTGGAGTAGGAGGATTCTCTTCGCCTATAGCATGAGGGTTTTTTTCAAAGTATATGCACTTTCGTTGGAGGTATAGAAACTTGGTTTTCAGTTCACTCTGAATGTTAACAGAACTGCAATGAAGGAGTATCGAGGTTAAGAGATGATACTGTAGGAATGTCTGCAAGAGACCTACATTTGTCATCAAGGATCATGGGCTATTCCTCCTTAATATCAACCGGTGCATTCCCAGCATACGCATCTGCGTATCTGTGAATGGCTGTAGGCGCCAACTTCAAAAAGGAGAGAAAAGCAAGCACCACAGCCTTCTAATAAGATATTGAACTCACTGAATCCAGAGTCTCATGGCACTCACTTTTAAAACAGGTCAGCCAAATATTTTTCATCTGGACATTCGCTTCGTCCAAGTGGGACATGAGTGGTGCGCACATACTTCCTCCGTAAGTTTGAGGCAACGTGGGCACAGAATCGGTTTCATGTGCTTTACCATGTGAAGGCAGAAATCTAAATGGACTCCTACAAAAAGAAGGAGGCTGAGGATAGGCCGGCCAGACAGTGATTTGGTAGAAATCCAGGAAAAAATCTTAGGCCCCTTGAAGCGAGCAGGCACAGTGAACAGAGGGTGGGAGACAAATACCCCTTTTGAAGTGCAGGGATCTCTCCCGCTCCTTTTCCGGCTTTATTCTTCTACAGAGGATTTACATACAGCTTTGCACCCTAGCACAGTGCCTGAAGGCTTCTCTCCTTTTGTGCCACTGTTTTGCACTCCCTAGCCAGGAACACCCATGCGCCACTCCCTTCCTTCCAAATCTTATCAAAAGATATGTGGCAAAAACCAGACCTTAAAGAAAACAGATATAGGCTGTAGGAAACACATCTGCCTAACCAGGATCAATACTTGGAAGAAACCGCAAGTCAGTGCTCACCTCATTCCTGACTGACCAGTATCCAGGCTATGTACTGTAGCGAGGGAAGAAAGACTACCAATTTTCATCGCTGCTGCTGCATACTTAAACATTTATTTTCAAAAATGCAGAGCCTGTTGTACAACATTCTACGACAATGCAAAAAGGTCCATTGGCGAGGCCTTGCACCGTAGACAAAGGTAGTCTGCCACCTCATCTCCAGGGAATGAGGCCATATTTGATGCTCTCAGGGCCATACTAGTGTCCACTTATTGTTGACACGCGAGGCAGCGGCCTAAAATCACGTACTTATTCACTATCCGTCCTAATGAACTACCCTACAAACAGACCAATACAGCAGACATACAGCAGAAACCAGAATCTTCAAAGGATGCCGCTCAATTGGCCTTCGGATAGGCAGCAAGAGGGGATTTTAGTCTGCCTCCAGAAACAGGACACGAGTGTATGATTTTACTCTGGCATCACCTTGAACAGCTATGGTGGAATGTAATGGAAGATGCCCAGTTTATTTTATTAGTCAGTGTCAAGCTATGTAGACAAAGCAATTAGGAAATGACTGACGGAAAAAAAAAGCCTAAAAAAAGCCTAAAATTGATCGGGGGGAAAGCTATTCGGCCAAGTCACACCTTGCCTTGAGACAAGACCCAGCCTACACCCTTAAAGGAACGTGCAGACGGCTGGGTGCAAAGCAAGTTACTGTGATCAGCTGTCAAACCACCGATTAGGAAACCACGCTCCCGATGGAGTGGGCGGGAAATGTAGCCGCCAACTGCTTTCTGCTTCACCTAACGCACAATGAACACACCCTGTAGCGCACAGAGCCAATTATAACCGATTCTAAGCGCTGCAAGCCTTGCGCTTGATTTACAGACAATACGGGCTGGGGTTAAATACCTCCGAACGCCGAAATAGGCGGGTAAAACACACATACCATGGCCTGAAGAAATCTAAACACTAGCAAAGTACCATCTAGACGGCGGGATTCCATTCATAACGGGTAATTCGAGTACTTTCTGCCGTAAAGAAAGGGCCCCATTCCCACGCAATGGGGCGCTTTGTACTGAAGCACAAAGCATTCCCTTCTCCGGTAACCCATCTCAAGCCAGTGGTAAACCTATGCAAACGCTGACATTTCGGCGTCAATTCGGGGGAAGGACTGCGCAGATAATTCGTACCAACCTGCGCACAAAACCACACTCATCCCAGGAAGAAATAAACTAAATGAACGAACTGCTCTGAGCCAAGCAAGCATCCCATACCATGGTGTTTCGAAACGGGCCTGCCGCGCGGGGCGGCACATTCATATAGCAGTGCTCTGTATAACGTATAGTTTTAACCTCTGACCAAGGTATGCTAAACGACCCCACCAACAGGCAAAAAAAAATCCTAATTCAAACAATCAATCATTCATTCGTTCATACATAATTTTCACCCCGTTTACTCACTCGGTTACATAAATGTGTGTTGCTTCAACTGAAGTCTAAAGGGGGAACGCGAATTCAAGCGGTCGCCCCCGGACACATCCATTCTCAGGGGCCTTTTAGTTCGGCTTCTGAAGGCCATGCGGGGCTGTGAAAACAAGCGGGCCCGCCTGCGGGTGAGGCGGGATATGACGTGCTAGACAACTGTCCAAGCACAGCAGACGCATTATTCATGTCACGAGATGAGCTGGAACTTTAAGACATCTAATGTAACATTTGGTATTTTATCACTGTGGCGGAATAAAAGCACTTAGTGGGAAAAAACATTATCTATCGTTATGGCTGCATAAACAGGTAATGTAGTGTGAAGAAGAATTACCGCTCACATTCGAGTACTGTTACAGCCATCCATAACTAAACTACCTATTGTATGTAAGAGCAGTGGTACACCTGGGCTCGCGAGGCCCATTCACCTGGTTCACTACGGTTTAACAAAATTAAATATGAAAATTAATAAATGATAAAGTATATACAAATAAAGAAGCAAAATTGAAAATGTGAACTTTCTACATTGGTTTGTGAATTAGACATAATATTTAAATATTTGAGAATTTGTTTGATGTATACTTTTTTATGTCTTGTTTTGAGGTTCAACTCCTAGAAATTGCTTAGGGCGGGGGGGGGGGGTGGAGGGCTCGGCTTCTAATGACTCAGTGAGTACCCCCAATTCCAGTAATTAATCAGAGGTCCACAGAAGTCAAAATATTAAGAAGCGCTGTATTAGAGAATTGAACATGTGTTCCTCAGCGCTGTAGGGGTTATGCAACACGCCTTTGTTGTCTGTAATGTGCATTGCTGTGCAGACCTGGAATATACAGGAGTCAGAGGTCTGAGGAAGTCAGCAAACACGTGAGCTGGATGGGAAGCATTACTGTAGTGTGAATGAATGCACAGTGCTGGGCTGGATTATCTGAGGTATTATAGAAAACGCACCTTTTCACTGCAGTACTTCCTGATTGTTTGCCTTTATGGACCTAGGCTTTTTCAGATATTATGACTGCACTGACAGAGTTGTTCAGTGTAACAGTGCATGTGATACGTTCATAAACTTCTACTTTTTATTAGGCTTCACTCAGCTAGGTTGTTGAACTTTGGATAAGTGCAAAAAGAATAATTAAGGGACAGAATGCTGCACCATGACAAACATTCACCCCAGTACATAGATCTGGGCCTAAATCCATAGTTGTTTTGCTCCCAGTGTCATTCCAGTTCAGACCCATCTATATGCAAACCAGTCTTGACCCTGCTCCCGGTGGGAACAGTCCAACCCGTAACTGCCAGGCCCTCCCTAGACTGGAAACAAGCCTCCTGGGACCGGTTTCGGCACATCACTCCTCATCAGCCTGGCTAGCTTGACTCCAGTGGCATGGAGAACACGGGACCCACGTCTGGGCATACTGTTCCACTCGGGGTGACAAATGCAAAAAGAACAATTTATGGAGAGAATGCTGCACAATGTCAAACATTCACCCCAGTACAGAGATCTGGGCCTAAATAAATCCACATATACGACAAACATGTAGGAGTCCAGAAAGCACCATGGTGCTGTGACTGGAGTGCAGATTAAAAGTTACGCAGGGTCACATGGCAAGAAACAGTACTTTGCTGCTTTATATATTACCCAAGTCACCTCTGGGAGCCCAATAGCACCCATTGGCCTTAATGCTCACCAAGAGGAACATAGCGATGGCACAAAGGTGTTGTAGATCCTGAAATCAGACACTCAGTATGGATGTGAAATTGAGAGTGGGAATAGAGAGTGAGAACTACCGAAGGAGAAAAAAAGATGGGGTGATGGGTGCAGAGGCCACTGGAACTTGGGATGTGTTACTACAGTTGTTTGTGGATGTTATAATGGATGTGTGACCACTTAAAACATGATAAACCGCCCAAACAAGAATCAATATCGAGAAACCGCACTACAGCTTCACATGGCTATCCTGCTAATTGATAGTTTGGATAGGGTAGAAATGCACCCAGGAGTTCTGAAAGGCGCAAGCATAAATGGCACTAAACGACAACTGACGCACTGGGCGATATGATGCTAAACATTTATTCTGCCACCCAATATGCTCTCAGAGGTTTTTTGTGTGTGTTAAATGGGATAAATGTTCGAACATATGGGAGTGAAGGATTGACTTCACAAGATATGACAATGTTGTCCAAATAGACTGCTGTGCAGACAGCTTAAACTATGCTTTGAAGTCATTTTTATGAGAAAAAAACGTGTTTGAAAATAAAAATTAAGTCACTCAATCAAAAGAAGCTTTATTCGATTGTAAAATTGTGCAATCATAAAAGCAGTACATAAATCGTTATAATCGGAGTGACAATATAAAATAGTATAGCTCCATAAGTATCGATCATATATAAAAGTTAAAAAGACAGACATAATCGGGAATACAAAATTGACATCCACAGTTAATTAAAACACTAAGCTCTTCCTGTAGGCGACCGTCCTTTTTAAAAACATCGCAACTTTCTATATCATATCAGCATTGTCCAGGGTTTGCAATGCAATATACGCAGGTCGACAAGTCCTAAATCCCATCATTTTTAACATTGGTCGAATCCACACTTTCCTAATTTCAGAGTAAGAACCACAAAAAAAGATAACATGGATGGTGGATTGACATGAGCTATCATCACAAGGACAAACTATCAAAGTGCGACTCCAATTGTTCATATTAGGAAAGCTGGTGAGTCTATGAAATATACCAAGTCGGAATCTTGTTAATAAAAACCTATCAAACCCTGCTGGAACTATGGCTAAGTAAGGCTGTATTTTAAAAACACTTAAAATCATTTGGTTATCTAATACCGAGGGTTTCGAAATTCCCTGTCGTCAGCCTTGTAATTTCCAGCAATGCAATGCCTTCTTTTTTTTAATTCCTTCCTGCTTACTGAGTGCAAGGATTCAGGGTCAGTAAAATATTCAGGATGGCCCAAATAATGAATAAAATTGGAAACATAATAAATCCAGGGAATCCTTAAAACTTTTTCCAATTTTAAAATATCCTTTAAAACATACCTATTTAATGTGGATTCATCTTTAGTCCATACACGGTGCCACAATAAGACTGGCTCAAGTTTAATCATGTCAGTCAGATATGTTAATCCCAATTTCTGCATGACAGATATAAGCAGGTGTTGTTCTTGGTACAGACAATAAATATCTTAAATATTTATTTTCCACTACTTGTAGGGAGTTAGTATTTGTAATACCCCAGATTCCAGACCCATAAGTTGCGGTGGAAATACATTTTGCCAGGTAAATTTGTAGAAGTTCCAGAGGTCGTCGTAACCCTAATCTTTTCGAAAACTGGGTGAGTGCGGATATAGTATTAATAAAACTAAGTGTTTTAAATCTTATTGCCTGTGTCCACGTGTCCTCTTGGTGGAACAAAACACCCAGATATGAAAAAGCTTTTGCTATGTCAATCTTTTGATCGGCAATAAACACTTCCCGACATTTTATTCCTCCCCACCCCACAGCTCATAACGTAGGTCTTAGACGTGTTCATGGTTAGACCTAAGTCCCGCATAAAATCGTTAAAACCGTTCAAAACTCTCTGTAAACCGACTTGGGTTCTAGACATTAAAACCGCGTCGTCGGCATATAAAAGGGCAGGGATAGGGCGACCATTAATTTTAGTGAAGTCAACCTTTTGCTCAAGTAATGAGCCTTCCAGATCATTTATGTATAAGTTAAAAAGAAATGGTGCAAGGACACATCCTTGTCGGACTCCCCTGCGGATTGGGATTGAAGATGTGTCCCACCCTTGACATCAAAGCGGACTCTGGTTTGGGCATTAGAGTAAAACCGCCTTAAAAAGTAAATAATTTGATGATCCACACCTATCCTTTCTAGAATCTCCCACAATTTAATATGTCGTAGCGAGTCGAAAGCTGCTGTCAAATCTACAAAGGCTAAAAACAAGTTACCCTTTTTCACACGAACATATTTTCCCACCAGTAAAGCAAGAATAAGAGACTGCTCAATAGTGCCCACTCCTTTGCGAAAGCCATACTGCACATCGGATAGAATCTTATTATCAAATGCCCAGGCTTTTAGTCTTACTAAAATTACTCGACTCAAGATTTTTGTCATTGAGTCGAGTAAAGAAATGGGCCTGTAGCATCTAGGGTCTTGACGGTTTCCTTTTTAAAAAATGGCAACTATGATTGACTCTGTCCAGGTTGCTGGAAATGGAGCGTGGCAGCTAGCATTCGTTACTTGCATAACGATCGGGTCCCAAAGAGATAAATTTGACTTAAAGAGATCACTGGGGACACCATCTGGTCCAGGCGCCTTTCCTCCACGGGTGTTGGAGATTGCAGTCACCACCTCGTCTAGGGTGAATTTGAGGTCAGTATTAGGTAATTTATTCCTTAATAAGGTGTAATTGTCAGGCCGATCTATCCCCCTGAAGACCTCTATGAAATGCCCAATCCACTGTTCCTCTGAGATAGCAATATCAATGGAAGGACCCCCATCTGGTTTCAAAAAAGGTGCTTTTACCGCCTTCCAGAAGGCACTGCTATCCCTACTTAAGGCAGCCAAATGGAAGGACTCCCAGGCTTCTCTTTTCAGGCTATCTCTTCTCGCCTTAATTGCTAGTTTATACGTTCTCCTTGCCACCCTAATGGCCTCACAATCTCTCGGATAGTGTGAAGAATCTTTTTTAAGTTTGTGTGTGCTTTTATGCATTGTGAGTCAAACCAACCCGTTAGTTTTGCCTTCCTTGCCTTGTGAACAGAAAGGACTTTCCTCACAGTACTTGATATTGACTCAAAAGCCTCTAAAATGCTACCTGGGCCAGCTAAATTGCTAGTACAAGTATCGAATTCATCTTTGCAATTAGTCACCACAATTTTTTGGACATGATCAGGATCAATCATAGCCCATTTCAATGCATAACCATTCGTTCTATCCAGTGCAAGTGACTCCAAAGGCAATAGAGCAATATTATCTCTATTTGAACTTTTTAAACATCCTTTAAATGTTACACACAGTGGGAAGTGGTCACTCAATGATATATCCCCGATGTGAAATGAGCTAACCTGAGCGGCATAGATTTGACAGCAATAAAAAAATCAATTGTAGAGTATAAACCCCGCCCATTAAAAGTATACCCCATAGATACTATTTCCAGGCACATTTCATTTACAAAGCCTAAGTCCAGGGTGCTTAACAACTCATTTAGCCGCTCCCCAACTTTTGAGTGTGTAAAATGCGTGCCACTGGGCCTTTCCTCCACATTGAATCCACACACATTTGGATCATCAGTGGGACATAAACCACAGTTAAAATCTCCTGCGAATAGGATCCTGGTGTCCAAGACACTTTTATGCCAGAGAGATTGAACATCAGTTATTAACTCATTAAAAACAGCTTCTACATCAAGCGTGGGAATATGGTTATACAAATTAATCAAAATTATTGACCGCTTGCGGTCTGTCTTAATATTAATAATTTGAAAAAAGGCATTGTGTCTAGCCTAGATTATATTTTACTAAAATTCAGCATATTTGCAATATTAGTAAAAAGGCCTCCCTTTAGTCTCCCTCCTTTACTATCTCGTGCCTCGGTGTGTAAGGTTCTATACCCGTTGATATGTAGTGGATCTCTAGCCCATGTCTCTTGAAGGCAGAGAATATCCTGACTTTGAATGAAATCGCACCAAATTGGATTTAACAATTTTTGGTGTAATCGTGCTATATTCCATGAGACAAGTTTACAGAGGGTTTCCTCTCCTATATTGTCCTGGATATACATTGGTAATTTTAACGAGGCAAGCTTGTTATCAAGGTGCATTACAGGTTGCATAACGTTTGCGGTTGTGACTGCTTCTAATATAGTTAACTGGGTGGCAAAGGGCAGTGATACATTATTGTAATCTCTATCTAACAGCCCTTGCAGGGGAGCTCCATGGCTGGAAGTGATATAGGATAGGATAAAAGTTTTTAAAGCGCTCGAATGCCGAAGCGTCTTGGCGCTGGTAAGTGTGGAGATAAATCAGTCTTAAGCGAAAACTCCCTTAGAACAACCAAGTCTTCAGGCCCTTCCTGAAGCATTGATGGTTTGGTACAGATTTTAGGGAAAGAGGGAGCTTGTTCCAGAGTCCTGCGGCACAGTTTGAGAAGGCTTTACCTCCCCACCCAACTCTCCTAATCCTGCTCACCTGAAGAAGACTCAGGGTGCTGGACCTTAGGGCACGGCCGGGGGTATAGGGAGTCAGTATTTTCTGAATATCCTTGGCTCCTCCCCTGAAGACGGCTTTATGGACCAGGCATTAGGCCTTAAATTCCACTCGCTGTTGTACGGGGAGCCAGTGTAGAGTTCTGATTCACGCCAAGATGGATTGTTGTCTGGGAATGTCCAAAAGCAGTCTCGCGGCAGCATTCTGCAAAGCCTGCAACCTACTCAACTGGGCCTTGTTTATCCCTAGCAGTAGGGAATTACAGTAGTCCAGCTTGGACAGCAGGAGCGCCACCACCACTGTCTTACATAGCTCTAACGAAATGAAAGGGAAAATCTTTCTCAAGGTCTTTATTAAGAAAAAGCATGATGAAGCAAGGCTGTTCACAAGGGCCGAGAAATTTAGCTGACAGTCGAACAGCAGGCCAAGGTTTCTCACCTTGGACACGGGGCGGGGGCATTCACTAGCCTTCAGGGGCCACCAGGAGTTGTTCCACAGGGGTTTCCCCTGGCCAAACTCAATGATCTCTGTTTTATCTGTGTTGATCTTCAGGAAGCTCTGGTTCATCCAGGTCACAATTTCCAATAGGCACGCGTGGAATCTAGCGGCTGTCTCATCTAATTGATTGGACGTCGATATTATGAGCTGGGAATCGTCCGTGTATGACACTAGGGCAAAGCCAGGTTTCCGGATGAGTCTGGTCAAAGGGGTGACATAGATGTTAAACAGCGTAGTTGACAGCGCTGAACCCTGAGGAACCCCACAAGGGAGATGGAAACTGTCGGACTGAAGGCCGTCCCAGTATAAGCTCTGCTCCCTTCCCTCCAGAAATGATGAGAGAAGGGACAGCGCAGGGCCCTTAATTCTGACCTCCTGCAGTCTCTGTATCAACACCGTGTGATTCACGGTGTCGAAGGCCACCGACAGATCCAACAGGACAAGAATAGCCCTACCCCCTTTGTCGACTATGCTACGGATCTCCTCTGCAGCCATGAGAAGAGCTGATTCCGTCGAATGTTGTGAACGAAAACCATGTTGGGTGGAGTCTAGCAAATTGTGAGTATCTAGGTACTCCGTCAGTGACCTGTTTACTGATTTCTCTAAAATTTTCGCTGCAATAGGTAGCGCAGCAATCGGACGGTAGTTCTTAGGTTCACAAGGATCTAATGTGGGCTTCTTCGGTAATGGCCTGATCGTAGCTATCTTCCAACTGGAAGGATAGCTACCTGACTCCAGCACTTGGTTAATTAAAGGTGTTAGTTCATCAGCAATTCTGTCAACAGCAAGATGCAAGATCATGGGGGGGCAGGGGTCTTTAGGTGAACCTAATTTAGTGACAGTGATAAGTTTACAGGTTTCTTCCCTTGTGATTAGTGGTAGACAGTAGACAGTTAAGCCAGCTTTCTACAATAAAGGAATTAACAGCGTCGTCAGAGATAGATGGTTCATGTATGCTGCATTTGGAGCCTTGGGCTAGGGTAGGCAAGTATTCTTTATACGATACACTAGGAGCTTGATCAAATGGTCAATCAATTGCGTCTAGGGACTCAAATACTTCAAAACGATTGCTGGTTGGCACGATATAACAAGAACTACTAATATTGGAAAAAAGAGGCTGTTGGAGATAAGACTGTTCATCAGTCAAGGGGTTATAAAAAAAAACAGAGGGAGAAAATTAATGCCATTTACGTTAATCTCCCCAGTTCCTGCTCTATTAAGAATGTGCCGTACTAGATTTGGCGATCTAAATGATAAAACAGTACAATCTCCTTGCAATCGTTTGTTTAACCTTCCAACACATGAGACTTGTCTTGCCATTTTGAATTCACTGAAAAGAGCGTTATTTAGCCCTGTTCTGGTATTAAGAAAATGACAAGCTTTATTGCGTAGAGTTGACCAGTGTTCAAAATCATTACCAAGCACAGGAGGGACATTTGCTAAGACCACTGTGTATGGGGTCGCTTCAGGTGGGAGATTTAGGACCATATTGGGAGAGGCTTCATATGGCCAATGTACATATGTACACTGCTTTGGTGCAACAGAACCTAGATCTACATTCGTGTTCCCCTGAGCTCTCCCCCCCCCGCCCCATATTGTGCGTGACCGGGTTTTGTAATGTTACAGGCCGAATCAATGGGAAGTTATGGCCCCGGTCAGTCTCAATAGACTGAGTGTGTGTACTAGTCGAAGGATCAGTGCTTGCGTTAGAGGGCAATTGGGTCGTCGTTGCTTGGCTGCAAGTCTGACTACATTTGGGATTTGGGCAATACGTTGTAGTGACTATACCCTTATCCCTAATGCCGTTCCCTCTAAGGAGCATAGGCCCAGCACCTTTGCCATTATCACCAACAACAGAGCTAGCTAATTGGGGGGGAGCTGCTAACCTTTCAAGTAAAATTATTCTTTCTTCAATGCTGCCCAACTTCCGTATCACGGGGGCAAGGAGGTCAGTAATCAGTAACCCCAAATGTTTACAAAGATCATCCTCACTTGACCGAGCAATATTACAAGTCCCATCGTTATTCGCCGTGGCATTACTGGGGAATGATGGCATAGAAGAGCAGGCTTTGTTATTCGCTACCGGAGAGGTTATTCTGGGAATAGTTTTATGTGTTGCTCGTTGATTTTGTTTCTGTGGCACACATCTCTTCTTTCTTGTTCCCTGATCTAGTCCCTTCTTGCCTCCCTGGTTTTTCGTTGCTTTCTGGCCTCTAGTACTAACACCAGTACTCTGTGTCTCCGGCTCTTGCTCGATAAATAGACTCATATCCTGGGCCGACAGATTAGGGTTCTTATTGCTGGTGGATCCCGGTGAGTCAGCAGTGGCATCAGTCAGTCGAGGGACAATGGAAGTTTCCGGGCCATTACTCAAGGCATTGACTGTACAATTATCAGGCTGACGTGCAAAAAGAGATTGCGGGTCCAGGGATAGCCTCCGTTCAGTTAGTGCAATTTCATGCATCAGGGCAGACTCAGCGTGCACAAGAAACGCATCTAGTGTCCCTGCCACCCCTGAGCCCGCCCCCACTTTGCGACTATTCATTTGGGCGAGTACAGTCAGAATTTACTTAATACTTACTCCGCTCGATACGATTACAGTCCGCGGTTGCAAGGAATGCAGATGTTAGAGGGCTAGCCCAGCCCAGACTCTTTCAGGCTCCGACGGGTTTCGTCCCGCACGCGTCCTGCACCGCGGGTGGAGAGGCTGCACTATAAGCGCGTTGGCCCCGCCTCCCCTTCACTTGCGGCAGCTGCGGGATGAAGCGGTGCACTCTGGGGGTTGAAGTCCTCCCCAGAGTGTGTGGAGCTGCGCGGGCGCCGCTGGAACGGCGGCGCAGCCCCTGGGATGCTCATCCCACCAGGAGCCCTCCAAAAGGCAGTCACGGCTATACGGGCAGCAAACAGGCAGTAAATTAAGTCACTCATGTAGTGTGCCTTGTATATCCACATGCAACAAAACAGTAGCTTTTCCTTCAAGAGGAGAGCCCAAATGAAGATCTCAAGAACAGTAGCCGTTTACACCAAAATCCATGCACAGACTTTCAGCCTGCACTCGCAATAGGAGGGAAAACCGGTTACAGCATTGGCAGAGGACAAGAAATCTCATTTCCACAGGAAAGTCGCTAGAAAAAAGGACGAGGCCCTTGAGGTCGGAGGAAGGATATGATAATTGTTCATGAGGAACTCTGAAAGGTTTGCAGTAAACTGAGACTGGGAGTGCTGAGAAGGGCAACTGGGGTTTGATAAGAACTGGATATAGGGAATTCACCTGTCACTGTCTAGGGCACTAGTAAAAACTCTAATTTCAATGCCATATCCTCAAATCATTCCAGCATCTGTGAAGACATCTGGGTAAAGAGTACTGAACAAAAACTCCTTCTGGTACCCAGGAATTGCTTTCCAAGGATCAATTGGATGGCTTCCTGTTGCTGCTATATGGACACAAAAGGCAGTGGTGCTCCCTGCTTTGAAGAAGGCCCAGCTGACCCTGAAAGAGCGCTGGCACCTAGAAGCTTGCACGGAGGACCGAAGGGCTGCAGGAAGCACCAGGAGTTACATTCACAGAATCAAGAAATATTGGAATTCATGGTTGTAGTAGGAAACAGAGCAGCATAGCGTTGGGACTGGAGTCCCTAAGAAAACCATAAACAGTAAGAAACAACAGTGGAACCCTCTGACTGCCAGCACCTAACCTGATATCACTCCAGTAATATTATCCCTTTCTATACTTCCAAGGGTCTGTGTGCACGCTGAATAGCACCCACTGTGACAGTGCTTGTTCCATGAGGAACTTAACAATTTCATACACAAGCAAAGGTGCACCACATTGCATAGTATAATCCAACAGGACACATATTTCAAAAGTAAATAGTTGTAACCCAGTAGCCCAAAGATAACATCCAGACCACAGACTTACCACAATATGATAATTGTAAGAAAAGTATGCGCTGAAAAACGTCGCTCCAAAGGGGATCCTTGCAAGAAACCATAGCACTATCTGTGTGGCATTTAAATAGCGCGGGTAAACAACGAAACCACACCTCCTACGTCAGGTGCGCGAACATACGCCCACCAAGGGACATGAAACGCGCACCAACTCAGCGGCCATATTGTAATGGGGATGACAAAACCATATTACCTACAAGCGACACGCTATTAATATCAGAACGGATCAGTGAAATAAGGGCAAAGAAATATGTATTATTCAAAATGCCTTAATAGTGGCTAAATACCATCAGGTTCAGCACGCTGACATCCGACTGCACGCTTTTAATATACAACACTCGAAACAATCAAAAAAGGTCACAAAGCGTCATGTGCGCAAAACCATACCAAAAAACGAGCGTGTGACAGGTCAGATTGGCAGTCATACTGGAATAGGAATAACCGAACCATGTGACTTACAGAAATCACGCTAAGAGTATATAAATCCAACAGTAATATACGGACAAGGAGATCTGTTTATTTAGGACACTTAAGCAATCGTTACATCACATTTAGTTCAGCGCGCCGAAATCCGGCTATGCACATTCGATATACAAATCTCCAGGACAGTCAAATGTGACTTCATAAGTCTATATTTACTACAATCCCACATCGGGGGAGATGAACAGATATAACTAATGTTTTATATAAGATCTATATTCAAGCTTCTTATGCTAAAATCTAGTCACATGATATCAGCAACAATACGGCGGCCATCTTAGCATGGGATAAAATGAATGGGAAATATACCTAAAACAACAAATATTTCAGTTTTTATATCCTAGTCTTTCAGAAATGTTTAAATATATCACATATGTATATCTCTGAATTCGTCAGACCATATAGAATCTTAATGCAGTGAATAATAACAAGTATACAGGTAACCAGAGGAGAAAAGAGGGAGAGATGTGAGCAAATAAAATCGGTGGGGGGTTATAAGATTGACAATTAAGTCACTCCCGGTTGATACAAACAAAGTGCAAGTAGCAATATTCAATTTTTTGTCATTATGTGATGGAGTCTTATTCAATGTGCCAAAAATATAACATAAGAGAACATAGTTTTTTGTATAGAGTCAGTCAGGATTCCAAGGCGGGATAACACTCTTACAGGAAGTAGTGCATTTCATCATCACTATTGTGACCTAGCTCAACAGCTCGCTATCTACAAATCCACCCTGCTTCTTTTTTTCTTAAAGTCAATTCCCTGTTCCCTCCTCTTGGATGGACAGGGACATGATCCATCCCCATGAACCAAAAAGCCTCACCAGCTGTATGATTTTCTTGCATATGGAATGTGAGAGTGTGGAAATTTAGCGTGCAAACTGAACATCATCTGCGCCATCTTGCCTCTTCCCAGCGCCACGCACAACGAATGCACGGCCGCCATTTTAGGCACCCCACTCTCTCCCCGCTCACTCTCGACCGCCAGCGCTTTCCCCTGGCGCTGCAAGCATCCCCCGCGCGCCGGCCACCCCCCGCTCTCTCATACAGGCCATAAACCCTCTCCTTCTGCGCGACCCTGCTACGGAACCACTCCCAACCGACAACCCATACATGGTCATGCCTCTCCTTTGATAACCCCCTTCCTCTGCGCCCCATTGTCTGAACTGGTCCCAGGCCATCACCTAGCCCTGCGGATGCAGTTTACTGTCCCTACTGTAAGGGAAACACCCCACATCAAAGGGATTACAGTAGATCAAAGCCCCTACCCCCTGAGACCCGGCCAGTTGCACACACCCCCGGGAATTAGCGGAATTCCCTGCTGCGCGATAGCCATCTCCCACTGCGGGTAGGGTGGGAACTTCTACTGTATCTATGTGTGGGATCGGATCTGAGCCGGGGCTTCAGGGGATGTTCTTTCAGGCATCAAGGGAATCTCAAGAATGTACTATGTGTAATAAAGCAATAAACCAGTGTATAAGAGACCAGGTCTCAGAGATGCAGTTAGAGCACCTCGTGACGATACCTTGCTGTCTGATCTGATGTGTTCTGCTCCGACGGAATAAAACTTTGTTTCCTGCCTTCCAGTCTCCGGCGCCTGCCTCTTTTATTGGTAAATCATCGAGTGGTATGAGAGGCGATTACCGCCGGGCAAATACTTGAAAGATTATCGACTGAAACTGCCGCTACCATTTAACAATTGGCGTCCCAAACGTGGGGCCCATCAGCGACACGTGGATCCAGTGGGAGAGGTCCCGACGACAGAGTGAACGACTGCAACGATCGGGAGAGCTCCTGCCCAATAGACCCTCGTCTGGCAGCCGATCATCCGAACTTCACTGGTTCCGAGCAGACCTCTCTCGAGTGATCTACGGTCCTGACTGGGAACCATCAGGAGTGCCGCGGCAAATACGGAGAATAGAGGACGATCGGGCGCTGGAGGCGGAAGACGAGAAACTGTCCACGCGGTCCGGGTAAGGTCGTGAAATACGACAAAAGTGCGAAATAATTGATTGATTGTTTGAATACTAGTATTGCTCATTGATTGTTCTTTTTGAGATATTCGCTGTCTACAAACGGGGAGGAGTAGGAATACTCTCTCTCTCTCCCTTTGCAGATAGTGAAGGGTAGGTAACGCAGACTTTTGTCCCCGTTGAAACCCGTCGTGCCTATCTTTATCTCCCCATTGATTGATTGTCCGAACATTGATTGTTTTGAAGAATAGTGCTTTTTGAGATATTCTCTGTTTGCAAATAACGTAGAATAGGAATATTCTGTCTAGTCTTTGCAAATAGTGAAGGGTAGGTAACGCAGACTTTTGTCCCCGTTGAAACCCGTCGTGCCTATCTTTATCTCCCCATTGATTGATTGATTGATTGTCCGAACACTAGTTGTTCGATATTGGTTCTTTGGAGGTATTCTCTGCTTACAAATAACGAAGAATAGAGATATTCTGTCTAGTCTTTGCAAGCAGTGAAAAGATAGGTAGTGCTGACTTTTGTCCCCGTTGAAACCCGTCATGCCTATCTTCTCCCCACTGATTGGTAGTTGGTTCTGCCCGGACCGCTTATTAGAGGTGAACCATCCGGCTCCACTGGAAGGCACCCCTAATAAGGACATGTTCACTAAATATGGACTAGTCGCCGTAGCTTATAGCAAGCTGTGGCATAAATATACCAAGAAGGACCCCGAAAGTCAGTGGCCACTGATGGGATCCTTCGACGACCGCAAGATAGAAGCGCTAGAAGTAGCTCTGCGTAGCAATAAGACGACGCCTACTATGCTTGACAGTATTGGCATGTGGCGCAAAGAAGCGACGCAACGGAAAAAGAGGGAAGAAGTAAAAGCAGAAAAGGAATTACGAAAGGCAGCTCACCTTGCCGCTAGAAAGTTAGAAGAAGACATAAAGGAGAGAAGGGAAACTAAACTAAGACAGGAGCCCGAAACCTCAGGCCAGTACGCTGTTAGGACCCCTTCTTTGCTCTACCCTGTATTGTCCTCCAAGCAGCAAACGAATGACGAATTACTGTTAGGTCCCCCGACCATTTACATGCCCCCTCCGTATGCACCCTCCCAATCGGTAGTGCAACACCCACAACCCCCGAACACGAACGAAAGCAGTACAGGGGCCTCGGCCCTCACGGCCTCCGCGCCGGCTGAGCCTCTTGTACTGAACCTAACGTCGACTACAACGCTAGACGACCATGAGATAGGAAAGAAAGAGTCCACCAGAATGAATTGGTTAACTAAAGATGAACGAGCAGGAATTGACAAGATAGTAGGGACGCTGGTGGAGCGAAAAGAAAGTGAGGAGTATATAACGGACGTGTATAAATCGTATGCCGACAGCCGCAGACGACACTTCGTCGTACGGCTCTGTTATCACACCCTGAATACATACGAGGATAGGTACCACGATAAAGGTCCCGAAGGCCTAGCGGCCCTATATAGGAAGGTAGACATTGGGGAAGAAAGAGAGGGCGATGTAACGAACCTCTTCACTCGTACACTCGAGGTCTACCGACACCTTAAAGAACATGGACAGACAACCAAAACAGAAACCCCCATAGCAACTAAACCCCAGGGAGGAAGGACCGATGCTATGATGCCCATTAAAGAAGCTGCCCCCTATTGGGTCCCCCCACGGGGTCAGGGAACGCACGACGACATCAACCACCAAGATGCGAAGGGAAGGGTTGTATATAACTGGGTCTACCAGCCGTGGGACCGGCAAGATATTTTGACCTTTAGAAAGACCCTACCCGACTTGAGAAAGAACCCGACTGCCTTCTACACTGAATTAGGCACAGCCTTAGGCTCAACGATAATGACGTTAGCAGATATCGACTTGTTCTTTGGGCTATGCCTGCCGGCTGATGTGTGGAAACAAATCCGGAAAGCTGACCACGCTGAGCCGTTCGGATATACCTGGGTACAACTCGATACCATAGATAAACAGCGAGAGCCAGGACAGAAACCCCCGAAAGCCATCTTAGAGCTCCCAGACAAGATTGTACAAAAGCTGAAGACTCTAACCCCAGAAAGAAAGGTAGACTGGTCGATAGTGACGGCTTGCCGCCAGAAACCCCAGGAAGATGTGTCTGAATACTTCTCCCGATTCGAGACTGTGTTTTCCGATTACAGTGGCCAAGACATGACCACCGTAACCGGACACCACCTCTTTGTCCAGAATTATGTAAAGGGTCTGTCTCAAGAAGTTTCCCAGAAGCTACAGACCAGCGAGAGTAGTTGGGCAGCCTCCAAACCCGCAGCAATTCTCCAGATGGCCCAATACTACGAAAACCAGAAAAACGAGAACGATAGAGCGTCAGAGAAGAAGAAAAAGGAATTAAAGGAGAGGGTGATGATAGCTCAGTTGCAAGGGGTGACCATAGGAAGGGAACCCCCGAAAGAGAACTACCAACCAACCGCCCCTGGAAAGCTACCCCCTAGAGACCATACACCTACACCCTACAATGGACGGAGAGACTTAGATGGGAACCAATGTGCGTTCTGTAGAGGGTTCGGACATTGGAAATCCCAGTGCCCGGTCCTTCTGGAAATGAATAAAAATAGGAACCCCAGAGACACAGCATATGACCCCAGAAATAGAGGACGGGGACGAGGGCACACGAACGACGCCATCAACGACAGGCCAGGCAGACCAAACACCTTTGATCGCCCCCGACAAAACCAGTGTCAGCAGTCCGACTATGAAAGCACTCATGACTTCGCATAGGACCGCCAGGGGCAAGGGAGGGATCCAGTCGAACTCCGTGTTGACCAGCAAGGTCCTTACGTCACCGCTAAGGTCTTGGGCACAAAATCTCCATTCCTGGTAGATACTGGGGCGACACGTAGTGCGTTATCTAAACGACTGATTCCTAGGGCACCCTTGTCTGGCTCACACGTAACCTCAATAGGCTTTGACGGAACGCCCTCCACTAACCCCTTATCAGCACCAATCCCCTTTGATTTAGAAGATAACACCACTGACACGACCTTTCTGCTCTCCTCCAACACCCCCGATGCTATTATGGGACTTGATTTGCTAAAACATTTTCGAGCCACTATCAGATGCTCCCCAGACGGAGTTCGAGTCATCCTACACGATAACCCAGATCTGTCCAGACCCTGTCACACTCGGCGTATGCTCTCTATAACCGATGCCGATATGTCCCTACTCGACACATTACCTTCACATCTATGGGCTAAAACCGACTCAGATGTAGGGCGCATGGTGATCGACCCGGTACACATAACCGTCCGACCGGACGCAGTGCTCCCAAAGCTTCCTCAGTATCGGATATCCCCCGAAGGCGAGAAGGCATTGGTGGAAATCATCGAGTCCCTGGTCGAGGCAGGAGTGGTAGAAGAAGTAGCGAGTAATGTTTGCAACAGCCCTATCCTACCCATTGTAAAGAAGCAAGGCGAGGGGGATGAGAAAGCCTACCGTTTCATTGTTGACTTGCGAGAGGTTAACAAAGTAGTCATACCCCAGTACCCCGTAGTCTCAGACATCACCACCATCCTCACCCTGATTCCATCCACTGCCACCATCTTTACTGTTATTGACCTCAAGAACGCATTCTTTTCCATCCCCATCCACCCAGACAGCCGCTACCTGTTCGGCTTCACTTTAAAAGCCCGTTCGTACAGATTCTGTAGGGCACCCCAAGGCTACACTGAGAGTCCCAGTATTTACAGCCAGGCCCTCAAGAGGCAACTAGATGCAGTCCAACTACCCGATGGAGTGGCGTTGATACAGTACGTCGATGACATTCTTTTGGCGGCCGACACCACTCCACTTGCCGTCACAGCCACCATTCACCTCCTCCGCTTCCTTGCGGAGAACGGTCACAAGGTCTCCAGAAAGAAATTGCAATTCTGCCAGCCCCAAGTAACGTATCTAGGCCACCTACTATCCAAAGACGGGAGGAAACTTACCCCTGACCGAATTCAAACCATCCTAGAAACCCCTGTTCCCAAAACTCAGAAGCAAGTGCGGTCCCTAGTGGGCCTCACCTCCTTCTGCCGTCAGTGGTTGCCAAATTTCAGTCTTATCGTAAAACCTCTGCTTTCCCTGCTGGCTAAAGATACCCCCTTCCCCCTCCCCTGGACACCCGAATGCCAATCCTCCTTCAAAGAATTACGGGACGCCCTCTGCTCAGCCCCAGTCCTAGGAACCCCAAACTACACTAAACCTTTCTCCCTCTACACCCACGAAAGGGAGGGATGCGCATTGTCTGTCCTAACCCAGTCCATAGGCCCTAAACAACGCCCTTGTGCCTACTTCTCTGCCACTCTCGACCCCGTAGCCAGAGCCTTGCCCGCCTGCCTTCGAGCAGTAGCCGCCGCTGCTGTCTCTATCCGACAAAGTGAGGGGATCGTGCTCTCGAACCCCCTCACTGTATTGGTGCCCCATGCTGTTGATACCCTCCTGAACCAAACCAAAACTCAACACCTGACTAGCGCACGACTGACTGGGTACGAACTGACTCTGCTTGCACCCCACATCACATTGAAACGATGCACCACTCTGAATCCAGCCACTCTACTACCTCTCCCTGACACCGACCCCAATGCGTCCCCTATACATGACTGCGTGACCCTCACCGACGAACAGACCAAGAGTAGGGTTGACCTCCGGGATACTGCCTTCCCGAACCCTGACGGAGAACTGTGGGTGGATGGCTCATGTATCAAGCTCCCCGATGGCACCACCTCAGCTGCCTATGCAGTCACCACGGCCCGAACCGTTGTTGAGACAGCCCGCATCCCCCAGCGATCCGCACAGGCGGCTGAACTAATTGCCCTCACACGAGCCTGCATACTGGCAGCAGGGACAACCGCAAACATTTACACAGACAGCCAATACGCCTTTGGGGTAGTTCACCACTTCGGGCTCTTATGGAAAGAGAGGGGATTCTTGACCTCGCATGGCACACCCATCCTGCATGGAGATCTAGTCTCTGCCCTGACCGAAGCAATCCTCCTCCCCACACGGATAGCCGTGATCAAATGCCAGGCACACAAGAAGGTGACAGACATTATAGGTCAGGGAAACGCACTAGCTGACATTACTGCCCGAACCACAGCCGAGAATAGGTCCACGACCCGCATGTACGTGACCAGGTCACAAACTGAGAATTGGAAGGATGCTAGGGAAACGATTAGGGATATCCAACTAGCCAGCACACCACACGAATTAACTGATTGGGCCCGGGTAGGATTGAAGGACGATGACGGTTGTTGGCGAACTAAAGACTCGAACAAATGGCTGCTGCCCGACTCATACTTGATCCCCATGCTGACCATGGCACACTCCCCCGCACACATAGGGTCTGCCCCCATGATCGAACTCATCTCCAAAGTCTGGCACAACGACAGAATACCAGACTCAGCCAAACGACTGGTCCAACAATGCCTAGTATGCCTCCAACACAACCCTGGGAAAGGAACTGCTGTACCCCGGGGAGGGTTTGGGGTCCCCAATCACCCCTTTGAGGTCCTACAAATGGACTACGTCCAGCTAGAAAGGTGCCAAGGTTTAAAGTATGTGCTTGTCGTTGTGTGTGCCTTCAGCAAGTGGGTGGAAGCCTACCCAACCCACGACAACACCGCTATGACTACCGCAAAAGTACTACTGAAGGAATTCTTCCCCCGATACGGCCTTTGTCGAATTTTGTGGAGCGACAATGGCCCCCACTTCGTAGCCGAAGTTATCCAACTCATCTTAAAAGGGTTGGGTGTAAAACAGAAGTTCCACGCGGTCTTCCATCCCCAATCTGCAGGCTTGGTTGAGCGACACAATGCCACATTGAAGCTTAAGATAGCAAAAATAGTCGCCACCACAGGGCTAAGATGGCCAGACGCTCTCCCACTAGCATTGCTATCAATGCGTTCCACCCCCACCAAACACCACTTAACCCCCTACGAGGTCGTCTTCGGGCGGCCCATGAACCTTTGGACTGCACCAAAACCATCGTCCATCCACGACGTCCCGGACGTCCTCATGTCTGACTATTTGTATAACCTAACTAAGACGTTGTCTGTTATCCATCAGCAGGTGCTGCACGCCATTCCCGATGTTTCCAGGGGCCCGGGACACGACATCCAACCCGGCGACTTCGTTCTAGTGCGTAACTTCCAGCGCACCAAGAGTCTGGAGCCCCGGTGGACGGGTCCCCTGCAAGTCCTGATCACCACCCGAACAGCTCTTCGAGTGGAGGGGAAACGCAATTGGCTGCATGCACACCACTGCAAGAAGGTATCACCGACCCTGACAACCACGGACAACATCACCGCCCAAGAGGAACTTCTGGACAAAGACCGACCACCCCTGAGCCACTGCCCAGATACAGAGACACTCGAGCTAGTGAGATATCCCGATCCCACTGTGCCATCCAAAGAAGGGTATAACTTGCGACGAAAGGAGAGAACTTCGGCTAAGCAGACCACAAGCTAGGTGGAAATCTCAAAGCAGTAGCCTAGTCACCTCGAAGGCCACCAGAAGAGAAACCAAACAAAGTCTGTGGTTCTGCCCGCTACCGAGTCTCTTGAAGGTGATGGAAGCGCCCAACATGAAGATGATGGAAGCAATGGGACGTCCGAAGATCCACTACAGAAACCCAAAGACTGACCGAATGCACAGCTTAAAGACTATTGCACTTTATTACCCTTCTCTTTTGCCTTCTCCTCATGGTCACCTTCTGGATCATGGAGGAGAGCACACCCGCTCATAAGACATTACTGGCCACCGTTCAACCTACCACCACGAAAGAACATCATCTGATCTCGCTTTCACCCCAACTCCGAGAAAGGCGTAAGGAGTTCTGGAATAACTCTTTTGTACAGTTGCTCCACCAACACAATCTTGCTACCAACGCCACTAATTGCTGGATCTGTGGACTGCTACCACATGCCACTGGACACTCTGTCCCTTTCATCCCTTCACCTTTTTCTGTCCATGGCTCCTGCCTCGCCTGGCTAATCCTCCTGCAAGAAAGCTACAAGGACAATGCCACTTCCGGCAGAACCATGTCACACTTCTACCATGGGTTCTGGCTGAACAAAACTGGAAGAACCTCTGCCCTCTTCTGCCCTCTGAGATCGAACACTTCCTTTCACATGGACATCCCTGCCAAAGAACGAGTTGAAATGCAAGTGTTCAACAATCCAGCCAGACCCACCTTCTCTTACCTCCGGAAACGGACGGCCGCCACCCTAACAGTGGCCCTGTCCGTCATCAACATCACTGGGTCTGTATGCCTCGAAGGCCTGGGGGCACAGCTGGTGGGCCACAGCTCCTGCCTCATCACCCGAACATTGGACTCAGTTGACCCACCCTCCTTTGTTGCCTCCCCGAATATGTACTTCATCTGTGGTACTAAGGCCTACACCTGGCTTCCGAAAGGTTGGGGAGGCACCTGCTACATCGCCTTTGTCCTTCCTCCGACGTATGTGGCTCCAGCAAACCATCACCGACAGAAACGGGCCAAAGACATTGTACAGGCCGACTCCACCGGAGTACAGTTCATGGACGCAGTCAAAGGCCTTGTTCCACTCTGGGGTCCAATGGCAAACAGCCGTGCCATCCGCCACTTAACCCAGGCAGTCGAAACGGCAATGAACATTACAGCTGGCGCCCTCGCCAACAACACCGCTGAGCTTCAGGCCGTCCGCCTGGTGGCTCTCCAGAACCGCCTTGTTCTAGACGTGGTTCTGGCAGATCGTGGAGGAGCATGCCGCATCATTGGGTCCAGCTGTTGTACCTACGTACCGGATAACTCACCCTCAGTCTACAAAGCAATTGAACACCTCCACAGACTGTCCGCAGAGGTCCATCAAGAACAAGAAGAATGGTCGCTGGGGAGTTGGTTTTGGGACACTATTAAAGGTTGGGGATGGAGGCTGTTTTCATTTATCCTGATACCAATTGTGATACTATGTGGATGTTGCATGGGGATTCAGTGTCTGCCACCTTTATGTTCGCTTTTTATGAACCGCATCTGCCCTAAGACTTTGGACTTTGAAACTGAGCGGATGAGAGCTCTGAACGAGGTGGAGGTGCGGGGTATTATGGGGATAGATCCAAACTAGGCAAGCTGGCGAGATATGTTAAAAGGGAGGACTGTGGAAATTTAGCGTGCAAACTGAACATCATCTGCGCCATCTTGCCTCTTCCCAGCGCCACGCACAACGAATGCACGGCCGCCATTTTAGGCACCCCACTCTCTCCCCGCTCACTCTCGACCGCCAGCGCTTTCCCCTGGCGCTGCAAGCATCCCCCGCGCGCCGGCCACCCCCCGCTCTCTCATACAGGCCATAAACCCTCTCCTTCTGCGCGACCCTGCTACGGAACCACTCCCAACCGACAACCCATACATGGTCATGCCTCTCCTTTGATAACCCCCTTCCTCTGCGCCCCATTGTCTGAACTGGTCCCAGGCCATCACCTAGCCCTGCGGATGCAGTTTACTGTCCCTACTGTAAGGGAAACACCCCACATCAAAGGGATTACAGTAGATCAAAGCCCCTACCCCCTGAGACCCGGCCAGTTGCACACACCCCCGGGAATTAGCGGAATTCCCTGCTGCGCGATAGCCATCTCCCACTGCGGGTAGGGTGGGAACTTCTACTGTATCTATGTGTGGGATCGGATCTGAGCCGGGGCTTCAGGGGATGTTCTTTCAGGCATCAAGGGAATCTCAAGAATGTACTATGTGTAATAAAGCAATAAACCAGTGTATAAGAGACCAGGTCTCAGAGATGCAGTTAGAGCACCTCGTGACGATACCTTGCTGTCTGATCTGATGTGTTCTGCTCCGACGGAATAAAACTTTGTTTCCTGCCTTCCAGTCTCCGGCGCCTGCCTCTTTTATTGGTAAATCATCGAGTGGTATGAGAGGCGATTACCGCCGGGCAAATACTTGAAAGATTATCGACTGAAACTGCCGCTACCATTTAACAAGAGGATATTTCAGATCCCCATTGCGACGAGCTCACACATGTTCCTGCACTCTTATCTTAAGGGCTCTTTTTGTGCTGCCAACATAGATCTTATTACAAGTGCAGCCCAGGATATAAATCACATATTTAGAATTACAGTTAATAAAATGATCGATGGAATATATACGTGTGGTATTGAAACAGAAGTTTTTTGTCTCGTTTCTTCCAACCCTGCAGACACTACACTCACTACATGTATGGAAACCAGTCATTGTAGACGTAAGCCAGGTTTGAGATTTAGAGGTAGTAACATAACTGGGACACAGCATTTTACGTATATTTTGTCCATCCTGTACGTCACCTTCGGCTTAGTCGGTAGGGTATCCCGCAGGCTTGGTATGTCCACCAACAGATGCCAATGCTTTCTGAGGACATTATAAACCCTACTACCAAAATCATTATATTGCGTGTTGAAAGCAATAGGAGCTTTTGTAGACCTTTTGCCTACATTTGCTACTAAAGTCGAAGTCCTTGGGACTTCGATCACTTTTCTGTGTGCTTTATTCAGTATATCCATCGGGTATCCTCTATCTATCTAGGAAACGCTTCTCCGTGTCCCCTAGGTTCTTTAAGAAGATTTTTTCAGTGCTGTAGTTACGTCGCATGCGTATCATCTCACCGTATGGAATGTTATTGATAACATGTTGGGGATGTGAGCTTTGAAAATGTAGTGTACTATTGGAAGCTGTGCTTTTTCTGTGTGTGCGGCTATGGATGTGATTATCCTGTATGAAAAAAGTAACGTCTAGAAAACCAATCTCTTTCCTACTATAATTAATAGTAAGGTTTACATTGAAAGGATTATCATTTAGACAAGTGTGATAGTCCAAAAGTTCTGGGGCAGGTCCATCCCAAAGCATGATGACATCGTCGATGTACCTGCCCCAGATAATCACATGTTCCATCCACCTTGCCGCAAGGCGGCCCCAGTAATATTGGAAGCACCTGGGTGTACCAGTCAGAAGATTACAGACTCTGAGCCTTACCTACCAGTCTCTGTAAAGCAGAACAGGTTGCGGTTATCTTTTTCTGGTTTTCCTCTCTGGTGCAAGAGCAGCCTCTTGTTTTTTTTGTTTTCGGGGTCATGCACAGACTTGAAAGTGACCTTTTAATCTCCATTGTTTATATTCAAATTCTTAACTATTTTACCTGAAAACATAAAAAATATGTATAATCTGATTACCTGTATCTGAAAGTAACTATTATTGTGTCCTTTTGATTTTTTAAAAATTCGTTTTGAAATGTTCATGTATTAGGTTCTTAAGTTGTGGCTTGTTTGATTCTGCTGGAATGTAACGTTCATTACTCTAGGGAACTGCCTGCGGAGGTAGAGTAGAAATTACATGTATTGTAACCTAACCGAACTGCGTTTATTAAACAAGTAAGGGTATCCCCTCCCAAAATAATAACCCAGTTTGTGACGGGTGCACATTACGTTGTAGAAAAGAATTGATTTATTGGACTACTGATTGCCTTCTACAGCTAGCATTGTCTAATGGGACTAGTTAATTTTCCAGACCAGTATACCCGGGACAGAGAATTGTTATTTGACCTTCATGAGTAGCCTATAAATGAGGACAGACAGCAGGTACTGGTCAGCATCACAAAGAGCTTTAGTAAGAATACGTGTTGACCCTTTGCAGGTAAATAGTTCAATTTTATTTAAATTTTGTACGCAAACAGGCTAGACTGAAATGCGCACTCAACCTAACCAAAGATAGCGAACAGCTTCCCAAACTAATGGCACGTGGTCCTTTTTCTTAGGAACATATCCAGCCTAATGTATGGCTGTCTCCACATTGCCCAAAAGAGATGGACATTTCTCAGGAAGCCCTGCCAGCAGCATGTTACAATAACTGAGCATCGGCGTAATCAAAGATCCAACCTCTCTTCCACCGTCTTTGGGCAGCAGCAATGGGAGATCATTCGGTAATATCATAGGGTCTGGGCCTTTTTACCCCAGATTTTGCTAAGAAGTCTCTGGCCGGCTGACCTCAACTGTTCTTTGGCAATTTTAATAAATTTGATCTCTTTCCCTGAGAAATGCATTGAGTATTTAATCAATACGCATGTGAGTAATCAAAGAATAATGTGGAAATTGAGTTAAATAATGAATACATTGAATCCGAAGAAAAACATTATTTCTTCATTCATTAACAAAGACCTGAAAGTACTTCGTGCACAAAGCTATTTTAACGCCCAAGACGGGTCAAATTTAAGAGTCGGGTCTAACCTGCCAGAGTGCTAAGCAAAAACTGAGAAGAAAGCCAAGACCCTTGGATATTGTTTTGGGTACAATTGTCATCTGCCAGGACACGATGCAAATGCACCATAACGTTTTGAACAGAGACCCAGTATGATAATGAACAGTTTATGAACAGAAAGAAGAGTACTCAACAAGGGGCAAGACATTTGCGAGCATTCTTTAATGCTAAAAACATCCTTTTTTGTCTTGGCAACTTGACATGCAAGAGAAATATAAAATTCAGCAGGACTCTCAAATCTATTGTGAAAGATGGAATACCAAGGTACTGCAGAAGGACAGAGAAGATATCTTATGTGGTAAAGTGTGAGCTACAAAGGCCATTCTCAAACAGTACAACGCCCTTCTCGGTGGCATTGAGCTGGAGTTGACTCCTGTGGATATAGTCCTCAATCAAAACCCATGGCCATGTGTAAAGCACTGCAGGCAAACAAACACCCATAAAGGGGTTAAACTAAACCTGCTATTTCATGCAGCTAAACCACCTTCCATACACCCAAATGTGTAATTGTAAGCGTACGTTCACCAGAAGGGTATCTTGACACTGAATAACGGATGTTTATTGTTACCCAACTCAATGGTACCCATTTTATCGACCTCAGAAGGACGAAAGGCTGAGCGGACCCACTGGGATTTGTTTGAACGAGTGACCATGAGGTCGAACATAGGCCTCTAAAGTGAAGGCATTTAGTCCATTCAGACCCGGCCCACCCCAGTTAAGATGTGCTGCAGGCTCTCTGAGGCAGACAACAATTCAAATAGTTGCATGTTGTGTTGACATAAGAAAAGCAAGGGCAAATGTCCGGATTATCTGAAAAAGTGTGACGTAACATCTTACATGGATTGCCATTTGGTGTGTAAAGTGTTCACACATTATATGAACAGTACACATTTTGCTTGCTGTCTATACATTCAGAGTGTGTGCTAAATCTCAGCCTGGAGGGACAAGGGGTGGGGGTGGAGCCAAAACATGGGCCTTACATGGTGAGTCACAGGTTTGTACCCATCTGGAAAGCAGTTTTGTGAAGTATCCGAAGCCATGCAAGCCTAGCTCGTCATGCTGCAGGTATCCACAAAAATCTTTACCATTGAAAATAGCCTAGTTAAACATAGGAAAGGAACTGGAAAAGTATTTACCCCCAAAAAATGACGCAAAGAAAACACCACATATAACAAAACCCCAAAAATGGTTTGAGGAAGTGGAAGAAACGCATGGGTCTTCAATTCAGCTTTATTTAAATTGACATTTGAATGGATACTCCCTGTACAGAAAGTCAACAAAAGTATCACTTTAAATGTTAATTTATTTTTTAAGTCATTCACGCACATGTACGTTGTATGCATGGGGCACAATAGAGAAAAGAGCAGAACTGCAGGTGAGATAATAGAAGGTTACACTTTAAAAAAAGAATAAAAAGCTGACAGAAGCAACCCCTAATGTAAGAGAAAAAACAAATTCCTCACAGAATGCATACTTCATATCCCATCTTATTAAATAAATTTGTAAGTATTCAGTTATTTAGATAGTACGTAATACCTTGTGTAAGATCACACACCTTGATCAATTGGAGATCCTGGAATTAAAATCCACTTCTCCTAGATCAATAGTCTACAATTTAGGCAGAAATTCAACAATTCCTTCATTAATGGATCATTTTAGTTACAAAGGTGTAGTTGAGATTTGTGAGGATTTTGTTTAACTAGATTTTTAGGGAAATTTAAAGCCATAATGAGTATCAGAAAAATCCTTTTAACTATTAAGCCAGGCGCATTGAATTAATTAATATCCTACATGGTGCTAATTCAGCCAAGTCTCAAATTATTGTGTCCTTTTGATTTTTTTTTAAATTTGTTTTGAAATATTCATGTATTAGGTTCTTAACTTGTGGCTTGTTTGATTCTGCTGGAATGTAACGTTCATTACTCTAGGGAACTGCCTGTGGAGGTAGAGTAGAAATTACATGTATTGTAACCTAACCGGAATGCGTTTATTAAACAAGTAAGGGTATCCCCTCCCAAAATAATAACCCAGTTTGTGACGGGTGCACATTACGTTGTAGAAAAGAATAGATTTATTGGACTACTGATTGCCTTCTACAGCTAGCATTGTCTAATGTGACTAGTTAATTTTCCAGACCAGTATACCCGGGACAGAGAATTGTTATTTGATCTTCATGAGTAGCCTACTAAGCTACTAAGATTAGTTTGAGAGACTGTTGTCGGAGCTTGCGTACCACTAGTGGAATCAGTGGGAGTGGCGGAAAAGCGTACGCAAATCTGCCTGACCAGTTCATCCATATCGCATTGCCCTTGGACAATGGGTGTGGAAACCTGGCGGCGAAGGTTGGGCATTTTGCGTTTTCGTGTGTGGCAAACAGTTCTATGTCTGGTTGGCCCCACATCAGGAAAAATGGTAGAAGAACTTGGGGATGTAGTTCCCATTCGTGAATCTGTTGTGTTTGTCGACTTAACAGATCCGCAATCTGATTGTGAACTCCTGGAAGGTGTTCCGCAAGTAGATATATAATTTGTGGGATGGCCCATCTCCAAATGTTCTGTGCGAGCTGGGACAGCTGCAGAGAATGTGTGCCTCCTTGTTTTTGTATGTAGTTCATGACTGTCATGTTGTCCGTCCGGATCAGGACAGCTTTGTTTTGTACATGTACTTGGAATGATTTTAAAGCTAGAAATATTGCTATTAGTTCCAGGTGATTGATGTGGAGCACTTTTTGTTGAGTGGTCCACTTGCCTTGTATGTCCGAGGAGATGGGCCCCCAATCCCGTAAGTGATGCGTCTGTCGTGAGTACTATCTGTGGAACAGGTTCGAGGAACATCCGCCCTTTGGACAAGTTTTTTGTGTTCCACCACTGCAGAGAGCGATGTGTGCGGCTGTCTACCAACACCAGATGTGTAAGTTGTCCTTGAGCCTGATTCCACTTATGTGCTAGACATTCCTGTAAGGGGCGCATTTGAAGTCTTGCATAAGGTACAATCGAAATGCAAGATGCCCGCATGCCTATGAGTTGCATGAACACTCTGGCTGGGAGAGTGTTGGGCTTGAAATGTTGTGATGAGGGCTTGTATGCTGGCTATCCTGGCTGGACTGGGATATGCTAGAGCTGTGGAGGTGTTTATTGTGGCCCCCAGATATTGGTGTATATGAGAGGGCTGGAGATGCAACTTGGTGTAGCTGACCGTGAACCCCAAGTTGTTGAATGTTTGGATGGTTTGGTGAGTGTGTTGAACACATTGGTTGAGTGACTTGGCTTTTATTAGCCAGTCGTCCAGATATGGGAAGACATGGATCTGTTGTCTTCTCAGATGTGCTGCTACTACCGCAAGACTCTGGGTAGGGGTGGTGACTCCGAATGGAAGGACTTGGAACTGATAGTGTTGTCCGTCCACTACAAACCTTAGATACTTCCTGTGAGCAGGATGTATGGGAATGTGGAAGTAAGCATCCTTGAGATCTAGTGTGGCAAGGAAATCACCTTGTTGTAGCAGAGGAAGCACTTGTTGGAGAGCGATCATATGAAAATGATCCGAGTGTATATGTAGGTTGAGGGGTCTGAGGTCGAGTATCGGTCTTAGAGTCCCGTCCTTTTTGGGTATTAGGAAGTACAGCGAGTAAACCCCTGTTCCTTGATGTTGTGAGGGAACAGGCTCTGTTGCGTGCTTTTGAAGCAGTGAGAGAACCTCTTGTTTTAGGAGCGCAAGATGATCTGTGGACATTGGACGCTTGCTTGGGTGGTATGTGGGGGTGGTAGCTGTAAGTTCCAGGCAGTAACCTTACTGGATAATCTGTGTTACCCACTTGTCTGTTGTGATGGAATTCCAGACAGGTAGGAACTGTGATAATCTTCCCCCGACTGGAGTGGAATGGTCTGGGGGAAGCAGAGGGAAGTCACTGTTTTGTAGTGGGGGAGGTGCGAGTGTTATTACCTCGGCATCTTCCTTTATTGTTATTTCCTCTGTATCCGCTTCTAAAATATCCTTTATTGGGGAATGTTTGTGTAGTGGCTTTAAACGAAGATGAGGTGTCTGCGCCCATGTTTTTGGAGGCTCCTCTATAGAAGGAGCAACGAAAGGAGCCACGTGTTTGTGGAGACTGTAATGCTCCCATGGACTTAGCAGTCTCAGTGTCTTTCTTCATCGTTTCAAGTGCAGTGTCTACAGCCGGGCCAAAAAGTTGTTCTTGGTTAAACGGCTGGTTGAGGATGATAGTCTGGACCTCCTGTTTAAAGCCTGAAATGCGCAGCCAGGCATGTGTCTAAGGAGTACACTGGTATTGATGGATCTAGAGGCAGTGTCTGCCGCGTCAAGTACGCATTTAATTGACGCGTTTGAAATTAGCTTACCATCTTGGATGAGATCATTTGCTTGGGTTTTATATTGGTCAGGCAAATGTTGTAATAGGGTTTCCAGTTGGTCATAGTGGGCCCTATCATATCTAGCCAGCAGTGCTTGCGTGTTGGCTATGCGCCAGTGATTGGCTGCCTGCGCAGCTACCCTTTTGCCCGAAGCGTCTAGTAAATTGGATTCTTTATCAGGGGGTGGCGCATCCCCGGAGGTTTGTGAGTTCGCGCGCTTTCTAGCGTTGGAAACTACTAGAGAATCCAAAGGCAGCGGTCCATTAATGTAAGCAGGGTCTTCAGGGACAGGTCTATATTTAGTATTGATTCTAGGGTTAAGAATCCTGGCACGTACGGGATCTTTGAACACTTCCGGGGCATGCTTAATGACTCCCTTGATCATTGGCAATATTTGCACTGTCTTTTGGGACTGTTCGAATGTATCCAAAAGGAAGTCCTCCTCTGCTGTGTTTGAGTGCATAGTGACGCCGTGATAAACCAACCCTATAAACCAATATCGTCTGGGGGAGATGGTTTTGAGGGGTATGGCTGGGTGCTTGGGAGGTCTGGTAGATCTGTTGGGACAGGGTACTCTCAATCATCTTGTGGTGGGTCGTCTGGATCTGTGAACGGGTCATTTGGGTCACCCCCCACCCCTTGGTCATCATCATCATCATCATCATCATCATCATCATCTGGAGGTGGTGTATGTGGTGGAGAAGTTACAGGCAGAGGTGGTGTAATAGATTTAGGGAGAGGAGGTGGGTTAGAAGGAAGTACAGGAGAAGGAGGCATAGGTGATGTAGCAGAGTCCTTTTTCACAGGCACTGGAGTGGCAGGTGCTGTGTCTAACTTCCTCTTCTTACATGGCACAGCTGTGACATGTCCTGTTTCAGGATTAATATAAATCTTTCTGCCTAGGATCGACAGGATCCGGGTGAAAAAGTTCCTCTTCCTCGGGAACCGCCTTCGGTGTCGATTTTTTCGGTTCCGAGCGTGGCTGGTGTTGAGTTTTATGGTCTTTGGCCTTAGGAGGCGTGGTAGAGTCCTTAGGCTTGTCTTTTGGTTCTGAGGGTCTTGGTTTCCAAGCCAAAGCAGGATCTTTAGGCTTGGAAGCGTTCAAAGCCGGCTTATCCACGGATCTCGAGATTTTCGGGGCCGATTTGTCTTTGGAGGTGGAAGGCGTCGGAACCGATTTCGGAGCATAGTGTTCCTTTGGCTTCGATGCCGAAGGCGCCGGCGGGACGATTACGTGAGGTTTGCTCGGTCCCGATCTACCAGGAGGCTTGTCTTGTTTCTTCGGAGCCGGGCCTGGAGGTGGGGCTTCTGAAGTGTGTTTTCAATCGCGACTGGGGCCAACAGGCGAAGTCTTGACTAGTGCCTTCGGTTTTGGTGGTGGGGTTGGGGTAGGGGCAGTAGTACTCACTCGTTGACCAGGAGTGATGGGGTCATCTGAGTCTTCTGCCTCTGATACGATTTCAAGAGCTTCGGAATCTTCTTCCGGGACATCCGGGCCTTCGTCGAAGATGTCCTCTGGTTCCGGAGCTGATCTCTGCGCCATGATGTGACGTCGAGCCCGTCGATCTCGAACAGTCATCTTCGATCGAAAGGATGCGCAGGCTGGACAGCTGGACTCGTCGTGTTCAGGTGAGAGGCACAAGTTGCAGACCCTGTGATGGTCACTGTGCGGGAATTTTGCTCCACACTGGGGGCATTTCTTGAATGGCGTCCTTTCCATGAGCCGTAGGCCTTACGGCGTGGATAGGCCCAGCGGCCCGCGTCGACGACCGGAATCAAGCCGATGAAAGGCACGAAGATGAAGATGAAGATGTTCGAAGTCAATCCGAAGAGTTTGTGGAAGTTTTGTGCGTCGAAAAAGTTTGAATTGGAGATTTCGAACCGGAGCGCAAAAGTTGCATCCAAACCCAATGGCGGAAAAAAACAATCTAAGGATGGAGTCGATGCCCATGCGCACTATCGTCCAAGGGAGGAGTCACCTATCTCGTGACTACAAAGACTTCTTCCAAGACAACAACAACATGCAAGCATCCGAGCCCAACACCAGATGACGATCTAATGCAAGTGTGTGATCTGCAGCTCATATGCCTCAAACACTCACTTTTGTATGCTTTTTATTGACACATTAGCCATATGAATAGGGAGCCCTGTAAAGGGAAAACACTAACTAAGAAATAAAGTCAACATTTGGTGTCAAAATACGCAAACACCTTTAGGAAAATGATTATCTTAAAACTC